>NC_082666.1:72171029-73421029 GCF_025265405.1 Mesoplodon densirostris
TATCAATTTACATTCCCACCAACAGTGAAAGAGGGTTCCCTTTTCTCCACACCCTCTCCAGCATTTGTTGTTTGTAGATTTTCTGATGATGCCCATTCTAACTGGTGTGAGGTGTTACCTCCTTGTATTTTGATTTGCATTTCTCTAATAATTAGTGATGTTGAGCAGCTTTTCATGTGCTTCTTGGCCATCTGTATGTCTTCTTTGGAGAAATGTCTATTTAGGTCTTCTGCCAATTTTTGGATTGGGTTGTTTGTTTTTTCAGTATTGAGCTGCATGAGCTGTTTATATATTTTGGAGATTAATCCTTTGTCCATTGAATCATTTACAAATATTTTTTCCCATTCTGAGGGTTGTCTTTTCATCTTGTTTATGGTTTCCTGTGCTGTGCAAAAGCTTTGAAGTTTCATTAGGTCCGTTTTGTTTATTTTTGTTTTTATTTCCATTACTCTAGGAGGTGGATCAAAAAAGATCTTGCTGTGATTTATGTAAAAGAGTGTTCTTCCTATGTTTTCCACTAAGAGTTTTATAGTATCCGATCTTACGTTTAGGTCTCTAATCCATTTTGGGTTTATTTTTGTGTATGGTGTTAGGGAGTGTTCTAATTTCATTCTTTTACATGTAGCTGTCCAGTTTTCCCAGCATCATTTATTGAAGAGACTGTCTTTTCTCCATTTTATACCCTTGCCTCCTTTGTCATAGATTACTTGACCATAAGTGCGTGGGTTTATCTCTGGGCATTCTATCTTGTTCCATTGACCTGTGTTTCTGTTTTTGTGTCAGTACCATATTGTCTTGATAACTGTAGCTTTGTAGTATAGCCTGAAGTCAGGGAGTCTGATTCCTCCTGCTCCATTTTTTTTTTCCCTCAAGACTGCTTTGGCTATTCGGGGTCTTTTGTGTCTCCATACAGATTTTTAAGATTTTTTGTTCTATTTCCATAAAAAATGCCATTGGTAATTTGGTAGGGATTGCATTGAATCTGTAGATTGCTTTGGGTAGTATAGTCATTTTCACAATATTGATTCTTCCAATCCAAGAACACGGTATATCTCTCCATCTGTTGGTATCATCTTTAATTTCTTTCATCAGTGTCTTACCGTTTTCTGCATACAGGTCTTTTGTCTCCCTAGGTAAGTTTATTCCCAGGTATTTTATTCTTTTGGTTGCAATGGTAAATGGGAGTGTTTCCTTAATTTCTCTTTCAGATTTTTTCATCATTAGTGTATAGGAATGGAAGAGATTTCTGTGCATTACTTTTGTATCCTGCAACGTTACCCTGTTCATTGATTAGCTCTAGTAGTTTTCTGGTGACATCTTTAGGATTCTCTATATATAGTGTCATGTCATCTGCAAACAGTGACAGTTTTACTTCTTTTCCGATTTGGATTCCTTTTATTTCTTTCCCTTCTCTGACTGCTGTGGCTAGGACTTCCAAAACTATGTTGAATAATAGTGGCTAGAGTGGACATCCTTGGCTTGTTCCTCATCTTAGAGGAAATGCTTTCAGTTTTTTACCATTGAGAATGATGTTTACTTTGGGTTTGTTGTATATTGCCTTTATTATGTTGAGGTAGGTTCCCTCTATACCCACTTTCTGGAGAGTTTTTATCATAAATGGGTGTTGACATTTGTCAGAAGCTTTTTCTGCATCTATTGAGATGATCATATGGTTTTTATTCTTTAATTTGTTAATATGGTGTATCACATTGATTGATTTGTGTATATTGAAGAAACCTTGCATCCCTGGGATAAATCCCACTTGATCATGGTGTATAATCCGTTTCACGTGTTGTTGGATTCTGTTTGCTAGTATTTTGTTGAGGATTTTTGCATCTATATTCATCAGTGATATTGGTCTGTAATTTTCTTTTTTTGTAGTATCTTTGTCTGGTTTTGGTATCAGGGTGATGGTGGCCTCATAGAATGAGTTTGGGAGTGTTCCTTCCTCTGCAGTTTTTTGGAATAGTTTGAGAAGGATGGGTGTTAGCTCTTCTCTAAATGTTTGGTAGAATTCACCTGTGAAGCCATCTGGTCCTGGACTTTTGTTTGTTGGAAGATTTTTTATCACAGTTTGAATTTCATTACTTGTGATTGGTCTGTTCATATTTTCTATTTCTTCCTTGTTCAGCCTTGGAAGGTTATACCTTTCTAAGAATTTGTCCATTTCTTCCAGGTTGTCCCTTTTTTGGCATAGAGTTGCTTGTAGTCGTCTCTTAGGATGCTTTGTATTTCTGTGGTGTCTGTTGTAACTTCTCCTTTTTCATTTCTAATGTTATTGATTTGAGTTCTCTCCCTCTTTTTCTTGATGAGTCTGGCTAATGGTTTATCAATTTTGTTTATCTTCTCAAAGGACAGCTTTTCATTTTATTGATCTTTGCTATTGTTTTCTTTGTTTCTATTTCATTCATTTCTGCTCTGATCTTTTTGTTTTCTTTCCTCCTGCTAACTTTGGGTTTTGTTTGTTCTTCTTTCTCTAGTTCCTTTAGGTGTAAGGTTAGATTGTTTATTTGAGATTTTTCTTGTTTCTTGAGGTAGGCTTGTATTTCTATAAACTTCCCTCTTAGAACTGCTTTTGCTGCATCCCATAGGTTTTGGATCGTTGTGTTTTCATTGTCATTTATCTCTAGGTATTTTTTGATTTCCTCTTTGATTTCTTCAGTGATCTCTTGGTTATTTAGTAATGTATTGTTTAGCCTCCATGTGTTTGTGTTTTTTATGTTTTTTTTCCCTGTAATTGATTTCTAATCTCACAGTGTTGTGGTCAGAAAAGATGCTTCATATGATTTCAATTTTCTTCAATTTACTGAGGCTTGATTTGTGACCTAAGATGTGATCTATCCTGGAGAATGTTCCATGTGCACTTGAGAAGAAAGTGTAATCTGCTGTTTTTGGATGGAATGTCCTTTAAATATCAATTAAATCTATCTGGCCTATTGTGTCATTTAAAGCTTCTGTTTCCTTATTTATTTTCATTTTGGATGATCTGTCCATTGGTGTAAGTGAGGTGTTAAAGTCCCCCACTATTATTGTGTTACTGTCGATTTACTCTTTTATAGCTGTTTGCAGTTGCCTTATGTATTGAGGTGCTCCTATGTTGGGTACATATATATTTATAATTGTTATATCTTCTTCTTGGATTGTTCCATTGATCATTATGTAGTGTCCTTCCTTGTCTCTTGTAACATTCTTTATTTTAAAGTCTATTTTATCTGATAGGAGTATTGCTACTCCAGCTTTCTTTTGATTTCCATTTGCATGGAATATCTTTTTCCATCTCCTCCCTTTCAGTCTATATGTGTCCCTAGGTCTGATGTGGGTCTCTTGTAGACAGCATATATATGGGTCTTGTTTTTGTATCCATTCACCAAGCCTGTGTCTTTTGGTTGGAGCATTTAATCCATTCACGTTTAAGGTAATTGTCGATATGTATGTTCCTATGACCATTTTCTTAATTGTTTTGGGTTTGTTTTTGTAGGTCCTTTTCTTCCCTTGTGTTTCCCACTTAGAGAAGTTCCTTTAGCATTTGTTGTAGAGATGGTTTGGTGGTGCTGAATTCTCTTAGCTTTTGCTTGTCTGTAAAGCTTTTGATTTTTCCATCAAATCTGAATGAGATCCTTGCCGGGTAGAGTAAATCTTGGTTGTAGTTTCTTCCGTTCCATCACTTTAAGTATATCATGCTACTCCCTTCTGGCTTGTAGAGTTTCTGCTGAGAAATAAGCTGTTAACCTTATGGGAGTTTTCTTTTATGTTATTTGTCGTTTTTCCCTTGCTGCTTTCAATAATTTTTCTTTGTCTTTAATTTTTGCCAATTTGATTACTCTGTGTCTCAGCGTGTTTCTCCTGGTGTTTATCCTGTATGGGACTCTCTGCACTTCCTGGACTTGGGTGGCTATTTCCTTTCCCATGTTAGGGAAGTTTTCGACTCTAGTCCCTTCAAATATTTTCTCGTGTCCTTTCTCTCTCTCTTCTCCTTCTGGGACCCCTATAATGCGAATGTTGTTGCATTTAATGTTGTCCCAAAGGTCTCTTAGGCTGTCTTCATTTCTTTTCATTCTTTTTTGCTTATTCTATTCCACAGCCGTGAATTCCACCATTCTGTCTTCCAGGTCACTTATCTGTTTTTCTGCCTCAGTTATTCTGCTATTCATTCCTTCTAGTGTAGTTTTCATTTCAGTTGTTGTATTGTTCATCTCTGTTTGTTTGTTCTTTAATTCTTCTAGGTCTTCGTTAAATATTTCTTGCATCTTCTCGATCTTTGCCTCCATTCTTTTTCTGAGGTCCTGAATCATCTGCACTATCATTATTCTGAGTTCTCTTTCTGGAAGTTTGCCTATCTCCACTTCATTTAGTTGTTTTTCTGGGGTTTTATCTTATTTCTTCATCTGGTACATAGCTCTCTGCCTTTTCATCTTGTCCATCTTTTTGTGAATGTGGTTTTTGTTCCACAGGCTGCAGAATTGTAGTTCTTCTTGCTTCTGCTGTCTGCCTTCTGGTGGATGCGGCTATCTAAGAGGCTTGTGCAGTTTTCCTGATGGGAGGGACTGGTGGTGGATAGAGCTGACTGTTGCTCTGGTGGGTAGAGCTGACTGTTGCTCTGGTGGGCAGAGCTCAGTAAAACTTTAATCCGTTTGACTGCTGATGGGTGGGGCTGGGTTCCCTCCCTGTTGGTTGTTTGGCCTGAGGCGACTGAACACTGGAGCCTACCTGGGCTCTTTGGTGGGACTGCTGTGCTGGCGGACTCTGGGAGGTCTCACGCCAAGGAGTACTTCCCAGAACTTACGCTGCCGGTGTCCTTGTCCCCACAGTGAGCCACAGCCACACCCCGCCTCTGCAGGAGACCCTCCAACACTACCAGGTAGGTCTGGTTCAGTCTCCCCTGAGGTCACTGCTCCTTCCCCAGCGTCCCAATGTGTACACTACTTTGTGTGTGCCCTCCAAGAGTGGAGTCTCTGTTTCCCCCAGTCCTGTCGAAGTCCTGCAGTCAAATCCCGCTAGCCTTCAAAGACTGATTCTCTAGGAATTCCTCCTTCCGTTGCCAGACCCCCTGGTTGGGAAGCCTGACGTGGAGCTCAGAACCTTCACTCCAGTGGGTGGACTTCTGTGGTATAAGTGTTCTCCAGTCTGTGAGTCACCCACTCAGCAGTTATGGGATTTGATTTTACTGTGATTGAGCCCCTCCTACCATCTCATTTTGGCTTCTCCTTTGTCTTTGGATATGGGGTATCTTTTTTGGTGAGTTCCAGTGTCCTCCTGTCGATGAGTGTCCAGCAGCTAGTTGTGATTATGGTGTTCTCGCAAGAGGGAGTGAGAGCACGTCCTTCTACTCCGCCATCTTGGTTCAGGGACTGCTCTTCCCTTTCTTAGGTGCACTTGCTTTTAATGAGAAGCCTTGGAGCTAAGAGCATGGGTTTCTAAATGGAGGAATTCTAAGGTTCAGTTAGCAAGAGAGAATTTTGGATGTTAAGAGACCATCCAGAAAGGCCTTAAAGTAATTCCTGAAGAAACCTCCTGTTTGGACTATTTGATCTTTAAAGGAAGGAGGGCTGAGTTCAGAAGACCAGATGTTTAGGGAGGGTCACCACTATTGGTGCACTGTTCACTTGTTCCTTTTCCTTTGTGTCCTTGGCCTGTTTCTGAGTCATCTCACTACTCCAAATGTCAGCAGCCATATTTGCTGTGAAGATGGTTAGATCTAGATTGTTGCAGGTCTGAGGGATCATGTTGGAAGAACCTAAAATTAAACCAAGTCAGATGCCAATATATAAGGAAAATGCAAATGAATCATTAAACAATTAGAAACTCAACTGATGTTTACTGCTGCCTGGAACATAGCCCGGGAACCTGGATGCAAGATAGGCACACATCTCGAAAATAAAGCAACTGCACCATGGGATTTAAAAGCCAGTAATTCCAAAGGGACAATTAATTAAAAAAGGAGGTTAATTCACAGTTTACAGACTTAGCAGCTGCTTGTTTAGCATATGCAATAAAGAGCAAACCAGTGGTAGATTTATAAAAATGTCAGTTAAATGATTTATGATATATGCATGCTAATTGTTTTTGCATAATCCAGTTCTCTTTTCCCTCTCATGACCCTCACTGAGATACTGTTTTAGAACAGAATGTAGTGCTTATACCCTATGTCTTTTTATGATTTAAATATTCTAAGTTGAAAGAATTTATATATTTTTTGGTAAGCTGCTTGTCTTTCGAATTTTGGAACTTGTTTTTGTTTATTTTTTTCTTTAAATCAGTGAATTGAAAATTATCTATTTGTGTATATTTTTTTCTTGGCATGTCCAAGTTATCTTCTTTAGCTGAAGTTCACAGGTTATCTAAGTATATGTAATAATAAGAGTCCTGTTTAATTTGCCGATAACAGGAACTTAAATGCATCTTATTATAATATGAAGAAATTCACGTGTTATTGCTTTATCCTGGCATATTTGTATTTACCTTTATTCTGTAGGAGCAAACTATTATTTTAATTGTTTCTTCTTCTAGAGAGAGGTCCCTACTGCAAAAGGTTTTTATGGTCTCAACTACTTATGTAGAATTTCCTACAGAGGCCTAAATATACTGAAACATGAAGGTCAAAACTGAGATAGAGATGTGGAAATCTAAGGTTTTGGGTTTTTTTAATTTATATTTTTCTATATGGAAATGCTTGAGAGAGAGAGAGTGTGTGTGTGTGTGTGTGTGTATTTTAACTCAGACTAGGATTCCTGTCTTACTTTGCTAAAGGCTGAAGAACATAAATCATTTGAAATAAGGATCTTCCAGTTTATTCAAGTGAAAATTTTGGATATAGAATTTTCCAATAACATTTTTTGCTTCAGAAAAATCTCACCCCTCAGGGATCACTTCTTGTGTTAAAAATATATTGCTCCTCAATATAGTAATACAGTTGCCTGTAATTAGAATATCATGAACATCTGAAAGATTATTTTTATTTAACATCTTTATTAGAGTATAATTGCTTTACAATGGTGTGTTGGTTTCTGCTGTATAACAAAGTGAATCAGCTGTACTTATACATATATACCCATATCCCCTCCATCTTGCGTCTCCCTCCCACCCTCCCTATCCCACCCCTTTAGGTGGTCACAAAGCACCAGGCTGATCTCCCTGTGCAATACAGCTGCTTCCCACTAGCCATCTGTTTTACGTTTGGTGGTGTATGTATGTCCATGCCACTCTTTCACTTCGTCCCAGCTTACCCTTCCCCCACCCCGTGTCCATAAGTCCATTCTGTATGTCTGTGTCTTTATACCTGTCCTAGGTTCTTCAGAACCTGTTTTTTTTTTTTTTTTTTTTTTTTTAGATTCCATATATATGTGTTAGCATGAGGTATTTGTTTTTCTCTTTCTGACTTACTTCACTCTGAATGACAGACCCTAGGTCCATCCACCTCACTACAAATAACTCAGTTTCGCTTCTTTTTATGGCTGAGTAATATTCCACTGTATATATGTGCCACATCTTCTTTATCCATTCATCTGTCCATGGACACTTAGGTTGCTTCCATGTCCTGGCTATTGTAAATCGAGCTGCAGTGAACATTGTGGTACATGACTCTTTTTGAATTATGGTTTTCTCAGGGTATATGCCCAGTAGTGGGATTGCTGGGTCATATAGTAGTTCTATCTTCAGTTTTTTGAGGAACCTTCGTACCGTTCTCCATAGTGGCTGTATCAATTTACATTCCCACCAACAGTGCAAGAGGGTTCCCTTTTCTCCACACCCTCTCCAACATTTATTGTTTGTAGATTTTTTGATGATGGCCATTCTGACTGGTGTGAGGTGATATACCTCATTGGAATTTTGATTTGCATTTCTCTAATGATTAGTGATTTGAGCATCCTTTCATGTGTTTGTTGGCAATCTGTATATCTTCTTTGGAGAAATATCTATTTAGGTCTTCTGCCCATTTTTGGACTGTGTTGTTTGTTTTTTTGATATTGAGCTGCATGAGCTGCTTGTATATTTTGGATATTAATCCTTTGTCAGTTGCTTTGTTTGCAAATATTTTCTCCCATTCTGAGGGTTGCCTTTTCATCTTCCTTATGGTTTCCTTTGCTGTGCAAAAGCTTTTAAGTTTCATTAGGTCCTATTTGTTTCTTTTTGTTTTTATTTCCATTTCTCTAGGAGGTGGGTCAAAAAGGATCTTGCCGTGATTTATGTCGTCGAGTGTTCTGCCTATGTTTTCCTCTAAGAGTTTTATAGTGTCTGGCATTACATTTATGTCTTCAATCCATTTTGAGTTTATTTTTGTGTATGGTGTTAAGGAGTGTTCTAATTTCATTGTTTTACATGGAGCTGTTCAGTTTTCCCAGCACCACTTATTGGAAAAGGCTGTCTTTTCTCCATTGTATATTCTTCCCTCCTTTATCAAAGATAGGGTGACCATATGTGCGTGGGTTTATTTCTGGGCTTTCTATCCTGTTCCATTGATCTATATTTCTGTTTTTGTGCCAGTACCATACTGTCTTGATTACTGTAGCTTTGTAGTAGAGTTTGAAGTCAGGGAGCCTGATTTCTCCAGCTCTGTTTTTCTTTCTCAAGATTGCTTTAGCTGTTCAGGGTCTTTTGTGTTTCCATATAAATTGTGAAATTTTTTGTTCCAGTTCTGTGAAAAATGCCATTGTAGTTTAATAGGGAGTACATTGAATCTGCAGATTGCTTTGGGTAGTAGAGTCATTTTCACAATGTTGATTCTTCCAATCCAAGAACATGGTACATCTCTCCATCTATTTGTATCATCTTTAATTTCTTTCATCAGTGTCTTGTAATTTTCTGCATACAGGTCTTTTGTCTCCTTAGGTAGGTTTATTCCTAGATATTTTATTCTTTTTGTTGCAATGGTAAATGGGAGTGTTTCCTTGATTTCACTTTCAGATTTTTCATCATTAGTATATAGGAATGCCAGAGATTTCTGTGCATTAATTTTGTATCCTGCTACTTTACCAAATTCATTGATTAGCTCTAGTAGTTTTCTGGTAGCATCTTTAGGATTCTCTATGTATAGTATCATGTCATCTGCAAACAGTGACAGCTTTACTTCTTCTTTTCCCATTTGGATTCCTTTTATTTCCTTTTCTTCTCTGATTGCTGTGGCTAAAACTTCCAAAACTATGTTGAATAAGAGTGGTGAGAGTGGGCAACCTTGTCTTGTTCCTGATCTTAGTGGAAATGGTTTCAGTTTTTCACCATTGAGGACGATGCTGGCTGTGGGTTTGTCATATATGGCCTTTATTATGTTGAGGAAAGTTCCCTCTATGCCTACTTTCTGCAGGGTTTTTATCATAAATGGGTGTTGAATTTTGCAAAAAGCTTTTTCTGCATCTATTGAGATTGTCATATTGTTTTTTCCTTCAGTCTGTTACTATGGTTTATCACGTTGATTGATTTGCATATATTGAAGAATCCTTGCATCCTGGGATAAACCCCACTTGATCATGGTATATAATCCTTTTAATGTGCTGTTGGATTCTGTTTGCTAGTATTTTGTTGAGGATTTTTGCATCTATGTTCATCAGTGATATTGGCCTGGAGTTTTCTTTTTTTGTCGCATATTTGGTTTTGGTATCAGGGTGATGGTGGCCTCGTAGAATGAGTTTGGGAGTGTTCCTCCTTCTGCTATATTTTGGAAGAGTTTGAGAAGGATAGGTGTTAGCTCTTCTCTAAATGTTTGATAGAATTCGCCTGTGAAGCCATCTGGTCCTGGGCTTTTGTTTGTTGGAAGATTTTTAATCACAGTCTCAATTTCAGTGCTTGTGATTGGTCTGTTTATATTTTCTGTTTCTTCCTGGTTCAGTGTCAGAAGGTTGTGCTTTTCTAAGAATTTGTCCATTTCTTCCAGGTTGTCCATTTTATTGGCATATCGTTGCTTGTAGTAATCTCTCATGATCCTTTGTATTTCTTTTTTCTTTTTTTTTTTTTGCGGTACGCGGGCCTCTCACTGTTATGGCCTCTCCCGTTGCAGAGCACAGGCTCCGGATGCACAGGCTCAGTGGCCATGGCTCACGGGCCCAGCCACTCCACGACATGTGGGATCCTCCTGGACCGGGGCACGAACCCATGTCCCCTGCATTAGCAGGCGGACTCTCAACCACTGCGCCACCAGGGAAGCCCAGATCCTTTGTATTTCTGCAGTGTCAGTTACTTCTCCTTTTTCATTTCTAATATTATTGATTTGAGTCTTTTCCTTTTTTTTTCTTGATGAGTCTGGCTAATGGTGTATCTAGTTTGTTTATCTTCTCAAAGAACTAGCTTTTAGTCTTATTGATCTTTGCTATCGTTTCCTTCATTTCTTTTTCATTTATTTCTGATCTGATCTTTATGATTTCTTTCCTTCTGCTAACTTTGGGGGTTTTTTGTTCTTCTTTTTCTAATTGCTTTAGGTGTAAGGTTAAGTTGTTTATTTGAGATCTTTCTCATTTCTTGAGGTAGGATTGTATTGCTATAAACTTCCTTCTTAAAACTGTTTTTGCTGCATACCATAGGTTTGGGTTGTCATGTTTTCATTTGTCTCTAGATATTTTTTGATTTCCTGTTTGATTTCTTCAGTGATCTCTTGGTTATTTAGTAGTGTATTGTTTAGCCTCCATGTGTTTTTATTTTTTACAGATTTTTTCCTGTAATTGTTATCTACTCTCATAGCGTTGTGGTCAGAAAAGATACCTGATACAGTTTCAGTTTTCTTAAATTTACCAAGGCTTGATTTGTGACCCAAGAGATGATCTATCCTGGAGAATGTTCCAATGAACAGTTGAGAAGAAAGTGTAATCTGCTGTTTTTGTATAGAATGTCCTATAAATATCAATTACGTCCATGTTGTTTAATGTATCATTTAAAGCTTGTGTTTCCTTATTCTTTTTCATTTGGATAATCTGTCCATTGGTGAAAGTGGGCTGTTAAAGTCCCCTACTATGATTGTGTTACTGTTGATTTCCCCTTTTGTGGCTGTTAGCATTTGCCTTATGTATTGAGGTGCTCCTATGTTGGGTGCATAAATATTTACAGTTGTTATATCTTCTTCATGGATTGATCCCTTGATCATTATGTAGTGTCCTTCTTTGTCTCTTGTAATAGTCTTTATTTTAAAATCTATTTTTTCTGATATGAGAATTGCTACTCTAGCTTTCTTTTGATTTCCATTTTCATGGAATATCTTTTTCCATCTCCTGACTTTCAGTCTGTATGTGTCCCTAGGTCTGAAGTGGGTCTCTTGTAGATAGCATATGTATGGGTCTTGTTTTGTATCCATTCAGCCGGTCTGTGTCTTTTGGTTGGAGCGTTTAATGCATTTACATTTAAGGTAGTTATCTACATATATGTTTGTATTACCATTTTCCTAATTGTTTTGGGTTTGTTATTGTAAGTCTTTTCCTTCCCTTGTGTTTCCTGCCTAGAGAAGTTCCTTTAGCATTTGTTGTAGAGCTGCTTAGGTGGTGCTGAATTCTCTTAGTTTTTGCTTTTCTGTAAAGATTTAATTTTTCTGTCGAATATTAATGAGATCCTTGCTGGGAAGAGTAATTTTGGTTGTAGGTTTTTGCCTTTCATCACTTTAAATATGTCCTGCCACTCCCTTCTGGCTTGCAGAGTTTCTGCTGAAAGATCCGCTATTAACCTTATGGGGATTCCCTTGTATGTTGATTGTTGTCTTTTAATATTTTTTCTTTGTGTTTAATTTTTGATGGTTTGATTAATATGTGTCTTTGTGTGTTTCTCCTTGGATTTATCCTGTATGGGACTCTCTGCGCTTTCTGGACTTGACTATTTCCTTTCCCATGATAGGGAAGTTTTCAACTATAATCTCTTGAAATATTTTCTCAGTCCCTTTTTTTTTATCTTCTTCTTCTTCTGGGACCCCTATAATTCGAATGTTGGTGTGTTTAATGTTGTCCCAGAGGTCTCTGAGATTGTCCTCAATTCTTTTCATTCTTTTTTCTTTATTCTGCTCTGCAGTAGTCATTTCCACTATTTTATCTTCCAGGTCACTTAACTGTCTTCTGCCTCAGTTATTCTGCTCTTGATTCCTTCTAGAGAATTTTAAATTTTATTTATTGTGTTGTTCATCATTGTTTGTTTGCTCTTTAGTTCTTCTAGATCTTTGTTAGATGTTTCTTGTATTTTCTCCATTCTTTTCCAAGATTTTGGATCATCTTTACTATCATTACTCTCAATTCTTTTTCAGGTAGGCTGCCTATTTCCTCTTCATTTGTTTGGTCTGGTGCATTTTTACCTTGCTCCTTCATCTGCTGTGTATTTCTCTGTCTTCTCATTTTGCTTAACTTACTGTGTTTGGGGTCTCCTTTTCACAGGCTGCAGGTTCGTAGTTCCCATTGTTTTTGGTGTCTGCCCCCAGTGGGTAAGGTTGGTTCAGTGGGTTGTGTAGGCTTCCTGGTTGAGGAGTCTGGTGCTTGTGTTCTGGTGGATGAGGCTGGATCTTGTCTTTCTGGTGGGCAGTACCACGTCCAGTGGTGTGTTTTGGGGTGTCTCTGAACTTATTATGATTTTAGGCAACCTCTCTGCTGATGGGTGGGTTTGTGTTTCTGTGTTTCTAGTTTTGTGGCTTAGGGTGTCCAGCACTGAAGCTTGCTGATCGTTGAGTGGAGCTGGGTCTTAGCGTTGTTATGGAGATCTCTGGGAGAGCTTTTGCCATTTGATATTACGTGGGACCGGGAGGTCTCTGGTGGACCAATGTCCTGAACTCGGCTCTCCCGCCTCAGAGGCTGAGGCCTGACACCTGGCCAGCACACCAAGACCCTGTCAGCCACATGGCCGTCCAAATTATCCTCCATATAGATCTCTTCCAACTGCACTCAGAGTTGGCGAACTCTAAGAGTACGCTCTCCCCGGGGCTCACTATACATCAGAAACCCTGGTCTTCTCTCCATCTCTCAAACAGAAAATTATTCCTCTTTTGGCTGATTTCTTCAGTGGTATTGGTGTGCTACTCCCTCCTCCCATCCTTTGCCAGACTGGAAGATAAGGGAAAAATAAGCAGTGCGTTCTTATTGATATGTAGAAAGACTTAGATAGGAGATTACTAATGGATAGTCAGTTTTCACTGGGGGAAACTACTTGCAGTGTATCAGTTATTCAGTTTGGGCACTGAATGACCTTGGTGGGCCAGGCAGTCCTACACCCCTGTCAGTGTCCAGCTTACTCTTAGCTTAATATATACAGCTAAGAAGCTGTATATATTAAGGGTTGGAGCTGAGCCATTACTCCAGAAAAGAAAGCTCACTGATAGTAAGAAAGACAGATGCAAATATAAGACTTTCCAAGTAAATAAGAAAATATATATTCATGTGGATTTATTCCAAGCCTGAATGTGATTCATTTTGGGTTCACATATATTTTTTTTTCGCAGATCCTAACATTTGGAGGCAGAGCTAAAACTTCAGTTTTCAGAAACCCTTAAATACAAGGTACTTGATATAAAAGAAGCATTTTATGAAAAATAAATATTTAGCAAATCTGTTAATTTTTAGAATTAAAAAAAACCAACAAAAACTCTTTAGTCATTATTTCCTCAAATACAAGCAAAATACAAAGATTTCTTAACCTTTGATTGTTGACTTCTCTTTAAATGACTTATAAAATTTTATTCCTTAGAAGCCAGCCCTCTCCAGTCATTTAATCTTTCAGCCAATTGACATTTGGGCATTTGTTCTATGTGTGGTACTGTAGTTCCAAATTACACTTGTTGAAAACCTGCAGAGTCTAAACACTGTAGACCCAGTTTTAAGCTTAATCTATGTTAAAAGAAAAAGATTTCAAACCATCTTAGTCAGATTCCTTCCATATGACTGCTTTTGTCATAAATTTTTATGTCATGTGATAACTTATCAATACATTAAAGGCCACACTGGATGATGTAAGCAGTTCTTGTCTCAGATAGCTAAAGATAAATTCTTTAAAGCAATCAACCAGCAAGAATCTTTCCTTATTCCAAATTTTGAAGTCTGCATATGATTTTCAAATTAAGTGGATGAGGTTTATTCCATCTGTGTTTCTTTCCTTTTCCTTTTTTTTAACACTAAAAATGGAAGCCTGAAGACAGCTTTTAAGGTGAAGAACAGAATGCAATAGGTTAAATTTTAACCTAATTTCTCTCTAAGCAGCTTCTATGGAATCTTTATTACTAGGCTTGGGTACAACACATTTCATTTTTGAAGGCTTAACTTAAGCTATTCCCAAAACTCTTTTAGTGAATAAAAAGAACTCTTTTATCTCCATACTGTTTTGGTGAATATTGAACATATATATATATATATATATATATATGTACATGTGTGTGTGTGTGTGTGTGTGTGTGTGTGTGTGTGTGTGTGTGTGTATATATATATATATATATATATATATAAAATCATGTTCATCCCTACAGAACTGAATTATAATGAATACCCCTTCAATGATGGAAAGTCATAGCATTTCAGGAGTGAATGTCTGATATGCTAAATATGACTTACAGGTGATGCTAATAAAAGTGTGTTCACCATGTATGTGGTGGTGATGAATCTTATCCTTAGATAAAAGCTTGATCACTCTCATATGACTCCGTATGTGTGATCTGTATGTGCTAAGTATCATGAACACACTTCTAGGTATGTGATTTCTTAAGTAATTATTAATTGATCAGTTCATTTTTCTACCTTATTGTGTTCCCTGCCTGACTCTGTGTGTGATCCCCAGTTATAAGAGGTTCATGGTTTTTACTTAGTGTTTATAGTGGAAGCCTTTGGAATGTTCCTGCTTATATGAATTTAGGTAGTTACTAGTAAAACACACACCCTGAACATACAGATGTTGGATAGAACATGGGGACTTTTCTGAAGACTTTGCAGAGTGGGATTTCCACTATATGTTTTAGTCCTGAATGAGATTTTCCTGCCTTGTGGTTAGAGCATTGTGTTGACTGTATCCAGTGCTTGATCTTTGGGATGTTGTATTGGGTATGTACTTGGAGAACAAGACATGCATGCCCCTAGGTGATTATCTCAAAGATTTTAATACATTGCACATGGCATATTGAGTCAGAGGTTTCTTATCAGGCTGGGAGGGTACTCTAACCCTGGCTCCCCTGCCTTGGTTGCATCCTCACAGGTGGTGTTGAAAAACTGATCTGTTGACTAGTCCAGTTTCCCTCAACCTAGCCAGACAAACATGCTTGGTCTTCCTGGCAGGAGACTCCCTCAGGCCTGCTGCCACCCCTCTGTTCAAAAGAGTGGCCCTTATATAATTTCACTGATGATCATCTTTACTACTTTTAGGGTTCTACTTGAAACTCATACCTTCTAGAAAGTTTCTCCAGTTAGGTTTAACTCATCCTGAACACTTATCCTTATTTTATCATTTCAGCCTTTTTGAAGGCTAGAATCGTATCTACTACTATTATTATTTTCTCCATGTGTTACAGGAAAATTACTATATCAATGATTCACTGCTTTTTGTAGAATCAGAGCCACTTGGGGATAGCTGGATTTTAAAAAATCCTCTGGTTGTACATGTGAAGTTCTCTTTTGTCATACATATGAAGATACTGTTAAATTAGCATTCTGTGAATATTCACCAATTGCTGATTATATACCTAGGATTTATTTTATTTTAAGTTTTTATTTTGAAATAATTTCAGACTTAACAGAAAAGTTGCAAGAACAGTACAAAGAATTTCCTAATATTCTTTACTCAGATTTCTCAAATGTTAACTTTTTACAGTATTTGCTCCATTATTCCCTCTCTCTGGTTTTTTTTTCTGAACCATTTAGAATAAGTTGCAGACATGGTGCCCCTTTGCTCCTAAATTCTTTAATGTGTGCTTCCTAAAAACAAGAAAATTCTTTTATGTAATTGCAGTACAGTTATCAAAATCAGGAAATTAATATTGATCCATACTATTACCTAGTATATAGACCTTAGTGATTTTGCCAATTAACCCAGTGTCCTTTATAGTAAAGGAAAATCCTGGATCACACGTAAGTGGCATCTGTGAGACTAGCACCCAGATCTTTCAGCTCATTCTCCCATGTTCCTTTTGTCTCTCTACACCAAAACAACATTTCTGAGGCCACCATGGAGTTATCTGAAAGCCTTGGTAAACTGCTTAGGGCTTTCAAAGCTGTTTAGTAACTTCCAGAATCTGGGGCTAGTAATGATGTTATTTTTTAAAGGTCAGTGAATGACAAGAAATCTTGTCATTCTTCAGGCTTTCCTTGCGTATGCCAAGCTGTAGAGGTCTCATTTATGAGATTGAAACTCAGAGAACTACCAGTAGGCAATGTTTGACAGCAGCAGAACCTTGACCAACAATTAACTAAGGTTGGAGATGCCTGAAATGTACAGACAGAACAATCAGCTTTCTCCTCCTTCCTCATTGAAGATGGTGGTGAAGATCTTTGACCCCATAGGAAAAAATATCAGAATACCATGAGCTTAAGTTTAAATAGCTCATCACTTATAAATTAAATAACATATATCTTCCTACGTTGCTACCATGATTTTCATCTTCTAAATAAATTAAAATAAATAAATCCAATTAATCCAAATCTTATAAACCAGTTAGAGAATCTGTATTAACCAGAATGATGTTTCAGTGATTAGGCCTAACTAGGGACCAAGGCTTATGTCTATTTCCATAGAGTTTCTTGCTTAATTTACCATAAGGCATCCCAACATGGCCTTCAGCATTAAAGAGAACACAGTAAAGCAGCATATGAACTGGAAAGGAATTTGACACTGTTCAGAGGTTTGGAGGATAATTACAACACACATAAAACCAGAAAATGATGCATAAATCTTTTATAAAGTAAGAATGTTGGCTTATTTCTCAAAATGTTTCTATTACTTAATACTTTGAATATCAGATCCTTTGTTCAGTACATAATGTTCAGAATAAATTGGTAGACATGAACTAAAGATCCTCTAAACAACTCGCTTTTTTCACAATTCAATTTTATTTCTCTATTCAGGCATGATGACATTCATTTAGTGACTTTGTTGTGGGAACATTTCTTTGCATATAATATACAGAAGTGTTCAAATGTAGTCTGTTTTGGGTCATTATCCATTTCTTCGGGTTTCTTGGATGGAACAAATAGAGTCCAGTTAACAACCTCCAGTAAAAAATATCTGAAAGACATGACTTCTCTTATATATATATAATTAGGAAAGAAACCCTTCATTTTCGGATATACTTTAGACAGTCATTTACAACAGAGAGCTGGTCTGAAGCTTTGGCAAGGAAGAGAAGGGAGAGAGGAGAAAGAGAACAATTAGTCTGACTTGCTTGCTGTGTTTAACCTTTGCTATCAAGGAGGGAGGGAAAGATTACATTTAACCAGGCCAGTTATGTTATCTCTACACAGTAGGAACAGACTTCAAACTGGAGCCCAAGACCAGCGTGCTCTTCCTGTTGTTCTGCGCCTCCTCGCTGCTGACGCTTGAGAGTGTGTCTCATCAGCACTCTTAGAGATACTGACCATGCTTGGCCATTGCAGAGGAGTAACCAGACCGAAAGTGGCATCTTGAAAAAAAACACTTTGAAAACAACCTAGGACTTAAAGAAAAGGATGAAATAGCCATATGCGTGATAAAAATCAGCCACTGTATCTGTTAGAAAATAAGTGTTTTTCTTGGGGTTGGAGAAAAGTATACAAAAGGTGGTCCAAGCAGTGAAAGGAGCACAAATGTACTATGGGCTCAGACAATCCCAACTTCAACTACAGATTCCAGTGCTGCTACTTTTACTAGCAACATGACCCACCTTGAATACATAACCTCTCTGATCTTCACTTTATGCACCAGGAAAATCTTAACATTCATTCAGCAAACATATATTGGGCACCTACTGTGTACCAGCACTTTGTCAAGCACTGAGGTTCATGGATGAATAAGATGCTGCTCCTCTCCTCAGGAAGCTCAGAACCTACGAGACTCACAGAGTCATGAGGTATATGAGAACATACATGAAATCACTTAGCAGAATGTCCAGCACATAGTTAGGGCTTAACGTATTTTTTTTCCTTTCCAGTTTGTCCTCTCAGCTTTCCATGAAAATGGGGAAATCCAAAGATCTCCCAAGAATTTAGCGATTGTAGTCAATTATTCCCATTACCTCCCACATAAAACCTCTTATTAGGAGATGTCATAATTTGGAATTTGATACATACCAGTTAGATGCATATTTGCATGGAATGCATACTTTTGTGGTACTGAACTGAACCAGCAAACAAGAGCTCCTATTCTAGCTTTGCATCACTGTTTGCTCTTGGGTGATTCACTTCACCTTGGGAGTCATTTGGTTTAGTGGTAAAATGAGTATTGTGAGTTAGTTAAGCCTGGTCTTTTATTGATTGATTGATTGATTGATTGATTGCTGCATTGGGTTTTCATTGCTGCGCATGGGCTTTCTCTAGTTGCGGTGAGCGGGGGCTATTCTTCGCTGTGGTGCGCCTGCTTCTTATTGTGGTGGCTTCTCTTGTTGTGGAGCACGGGCTTCAGTAGTTGTGGCATGCGGGCTCAGTAGTTGTGGCTTGCGGGCTTAGTTGCTCTGTGGCACGTGGGATCTTCCAAGACCAGGGATCAAACCCATGTCCCCTGCATTGGCAGGCGGATTCTTAACCACTGCACCACCAGGGAAGTCCTAGGCCTGGTCTTTATCCTTTCAGATCCAACGTTAATAGGTTTACTTCTGATTTTCCACCTGAATCAATGTTACCTGCATTTTTGCCTTTCTTATATCCACCTTCCCCTTCCCCCACCCTCAAAGCCTTGTTGGAGTTGCTATGAACAGGAATGCTGCTTGGTTTCAACAACCTTTTTTTTTTTTTTGTAAATAAGAAACCACAGTTTTTAAATTCATTTTTCTTTTTTAAAAATATTCATTGGCTGCATTGGGTCTTAGTTGTGGCACGCAGGGTCTTTTGTTGCGGTGTGCAGGCTCTTTGTTGCGGTGCACGGGCTTCTCTCTAGTTGTGGCACGCGGGCTCCAGAGTACACGGGCTCTCTAGTTGTGGCGCCCAGGCTTAGTTGCCCTGTGGCATGTGGGATCTTAGTTCCCCGACCAGGGATCAAACCAGCATCCCCTGCATTGCAAGACAGATTCTCAACCACTGGACCACCAGGGAAGTCCCTGGTTTCAACCTTGATTCAGTTGATTTTATCCTTTCTTTCCTCTCATATCTGGTTTTGGGACAAATTGAGGAGGAAAAAGAAGAGGAGAGAAGACATGGCTGTCTCCACTTCTTAAACCACAGGTAACTCTTGGATTCTCTGTTTCATGCTGAGAACACAAGAGGCTAAAGTCCCTCTGATCCTTAGTGTCTTCACCAGTGTTACTGCTTTCACTTGTAGCCATTGAAACCCTTAGGCTAACTTGTAGAATACCAAAAATCATAAATGGTCAGAACTGGAAGAGGTTTTAGTTGGCTGTTTTGCATGTATAAAACTGAAGTTCTGGAAGGAGAAGGAAGCTTTTCAAGGATGTGCTGTTGGTTAGCACTCAGGTCAGAACTTGACCTCACATCTCTAGTGCAGCTCTCTTTCACTCTGCCGTTGCTGTAAGAATAATTATTTTTATGGTTTATTCTCCACGTCACCTCTTAGGCAACCAAACATCATAAGCCTCTTTTTTGGTAAAGATTTTCTTGGGCCCCATCTTCATTCTACTGTGGTCTCTCTTTGCCTTATGGGGTTCTTCCCACTGTCTCCTTGGCTGAAGCTTTCCCTTCTACTCTTTGATGTATTCAGAGCAGTTCTAGAAATAGATCTGAGATGCTTCTAGTTACCCATAACCTCCTGTATCTATTCCTATAAACATATTAATCATGGCTAACGGTTTTTGAATGCTTAATATGAGCAAGACACTGTGTCAAGTACTTTCCATTAGAACAACTTTGTGAGGTGCTATTGTTTTCTCCATTTTCCAGAGGGGAAATGGAAGTATAGAGAAATTCTGTATTTTGTTTGGGGTTCCGAGTCTGTAAGCATTAGTTTCAGGATTTGAAGCCAAGTGGTTTCACTCCAGAGTCTGTGTCTTTAAATATTGTGACTTCCCACCTTGCTTCTTCCTGCTCACCCCATCCCACCCCAAAGATACTTTCTCTTCCACTTTTGCAGATTCCTTTTTGCCTACAGCCCTAAACATTGGAGATTCTCAGAGTTCTATTCTTTTTCCTATTCTCCATCCCCTATATATGTGATCCTTGGGCAATCTCACCTGTATTGAAGACTCTATACTTATTCATAGCCCCAGGACCTGATTCTGCCCCATTTCCAGGTTCTCCCTTACAAATGCCTATGTAGTTCTACCTGGATTTCTACACAGGCACCTCATACTCAACTTCTTCAAAACTGTGTGGCATCTTAGGTGACTTGAGTGATTGCCCTTCAGGCATCCGCCTGGAGGGGGAGATATTTTGAAAGCCTCCCAGGTTCTGCTGCAATGAAACTCTAGGTGTAGCTCTATGTCATAATGTGTAGGTCTGGGTGTTAGAAAATATTTTTAATAAACATTTACCTATAAAAAAATAAATTAGAAAACCTTTTTTTTCCCCTATGGAAAAGAATGTAGTTTTATAAAGCATAGGATGATTTTTTTTTCTTTTTTGCCTTGGATATTCAAGTAGGTGTTTATATAAAAAGGAACTCTGCAGAGATGATGTTGGAAATGGCCTCCTCACCATGTTTGAGGACCCCTCCAACCTCCACTGTCCTGTATCCATGGAGCCTCAAAGGCAGAGGTGCTCTAGAGCCTCTCACAGTGTGGATGAGACACAGCCCATGAGGGTTTCCACAAGTTACAGTAACCCAGTGTATCAAACCATAGTATGATACCTTGAAAGGGAAACCAAGAGCAAAATTCAGAATTAATCTGTCTTCACTCCCCTTCCCTACTTCTAGTCTCCAGCTGCTCTGCTATCTTTGGTTTAAGTGTCACTATTTTTTGCCAAGATTAAGCATCTTTTTATTTCTTTTAAGTCTGGTTTGTGCCTTGCTTGGGAGTGTTCATCTGGATTTTACTCTCTTCCTCCCTGATCCATAAATTTTTGTTCTTAAATAGCCCTCTCACCTAATACAGTATTATTTGCCTCCCAATATTGTTTATTCCATGCTTATAGGATGTTCTTTGCCATCTAATTTTAGGTCCTACATAATGCCCTCTAAGCAGCCTCTTCTTTGGATAAAAGCCATAGTTAAGATGTCACTTTCTATAAATCAGTTTTGGTGAAGATGAAGGCAGCTGTGGACAGGGAAGGAGGGCACAGGAACTCATGAAGTCTGATTCTTTCAAAGTCGACTTAATCCTCCCTCTTATCCCAGCTGTCTTTGTGCTGCTCTTTGGAGGGTGGATGGACCTCTTTAACAAGAAGGAATGAGATTTTGCATTGTTCAACTTTGTCACAACAACAAAAGCTCTGGAAAATTCCAATTAATTAGCAAGCCATGGGCTAATGAAAGAATAAAACTGAAAGAGAAATGCTCTAAGCTTTTGAGAGGCATGCGCATGTGAGGACAATGCTGATTTCAAATATTTGGGGCTGTTTGTATAATTTTCCCAAGGTTTGCCTTCCTCAAATTCAAAGAGATAAGATGAGAGACAAGAGCAAGGATTTGTCAGAGTCAGGGTGTAATAACACTGTTGGCTTTTCAGGACACTAAATGACTGGCCATCATTTGAAGAAGTCAGTTAAATGTGGACTCACACAATCAGGGAAATTAAAACCAGGATATAGACCCTTTGTACGTTTGGGTTTAGAGGAAAACATGGCAACTGGCCTGGCATAAAGTAAATTTATGAAATAAGGTTGAAGTTAATTACTATGAAGGACCAGAAAATCACTGTATCATTGTGTCCTTGAATGAGGGAGTGCTTGCAACCAGTGTGGCTGCTAGAAATGTATAGTGATGGAAAACACTGAAGTTATTCATGTGTAGCTTTTTATTGAATGATAATAATAATGATGATGATGATGATGCAGTAGTAGTAATAAAACTACAACAAAACTGCTACCACAACTAACATATACTAAGCATTTAATGTGCACTAGGCACTATTCTAAGATATTTAATCTCAGCAAGCTTACTAGACAGTAGATATTATGTGACTCATGTCTTTATTACCTCCATTTTCTACTTAAGAATATTGAGACTAAAATATTAAGTGGCTGACCCACATATATAAGTGACAAGCCAAGATCTGAATCTATGCAGTCTAATAATTTTAGTGTCCATATTCTAAACCACCACTTCCACCTACCTGTGATATGGTTTTACTACATAGACCTACTAGAGAGGCTAGACGTTGCCAGGCTGGACGAGGAGGCAGAATCTCTGGGGCTCTATTCCCATTTTGGTCACTAGTTTTTCCCAGGGACCAAATAATTCAGTTATCATTTCTATTCTCCAGCGTGTCCATCTATAAAATGAGATTGTTGTAGTAGATGATAGCTGAGGTGTTTTCCACTTCTAAAATTCTGAGGATTAAGAAAATGATGTGTTTTAGATACAGGGTAAATGAAATGGTCATTTCTGAAGTTGTGTGTGTGTGTGTATGTGTGTACGTGCTCAGACATAAAAAATGAGGTATCAGCTTTGGATTCAGGTAGATCTCTCTACTTGTGTGACTCTCATATATGACTTGGGGCTGATTGCTTTATCTCTGTGAACTTTAGTTTCTTTTCTACTGTTGGAGATGATGATACTAAGTGTCCAGAGTGCCTAGAATAATGCCCAGGCATTGTTGGTACTTCTCCTGTCTGTCCTCATGTAGATGGTCTGAGGGTTGAGTAGAAGATACCCCACTTAGGGAGCTGGGTCCAGAGAAGTTGGTTCAGCCAAAAGGGTCATTTTCCTGAATAGGTGTCTGGGTAGGTATTTTTACATGGTGGATCTGTTGATAATTGACCTCATAGGTGAGAATAATTCAGACCTGGAATCACCAAGCTGTTGGCAGTTTTACTGTTAGACTTTTTTTTGTGAATTATATCACTTTCCTTTCACTGTTCTTCCATGGGCAGTTATTTCATCTGCACATATTCTTCAGAGCGCAGTGTTCTTCAAACTCCTTGAAAGGATGTTGCTTAGCAGTCATACTGGGTTGAATAGTGTCCCTCTTAAATTCATGCCTGCCTGGAATCTCAGAATGTGACCTCATTTAGAAATTGGGTTTTGTAGTTGTAATCAAGTTAAAAGATGATTTCTTACTGGATTAGGGTGGAGCCTAATCCAATAACTGGATCTTTATAAAAAGAGGGAAATTTGGACATGGATACCAAGATGAGAATGCCATGTGAAAACAGAAGACACAGGGAGAACCCCATGCGATGACAAAGGTAGAGATTGGAGTGGTGTGTCTACAAGGCAAGGAATGTCAAGGTTTGATTATTGGTAACCACCAGAATCCAGAAAGAAGAAAAATCCTCCATTAGAGCCTTCAGAGAGAGCATGACCCCATCAACACCTTGATTTAGGACTTTTAGTCTCCAGAGCTTTGAGAGAATACATTTCTGTCATTTAAAGCCACTCAGTTTGTGGTACATTTGTTACGGCAGCCCTAGGAAACTATTACAGCAAGTAAGGTACCTGTTACTACTAATATTCAGGGCTGCTTGAGAGGGAGAAAGACACATAGACACTGACTAAGTGGGGAAAGAAAATACAATGCATCCACAAAGGTGTGATTTGGAAGCCATTTATTGTCATCCTGGCTTCTCTGCACAGTGTAAGTAAAATCTCTTTTTACTCGTATTGTCCAGAGTCAGAACAAGTGTCATGGAAATGACAAAACAAAACACTTGACAAAGATTGGATTTTTAGTAGGCTAACATTTTAAAAATTTGACTTTCATAAAACCAATATACTATAAACTACAGTGATTACCAATGAGATACTGAAGTGTTGGCCACTCGGTGAATATTAAGAGAAGTGCTACTACATGGTTTGTCAATTAATTTGGATATTTTTTGAAGTTACCTGCATGCTTCCAGAGGTTGAAAAATGTTTAGTATTTCAGAAACATTTACTTGGCTATAGAATAGATTGGAAAGTGCAGTGTTCCTTAGAATCAGGTTATCAGTTGTAATTTGGGAATCAATCTTGAAATTGTAATAAGAAAAATAAATCTTAGTTACCTAAAAGGCAAGGACTTTGCAGAAAACAACACGATAATAAGACAAAACTGTCAAATAGGCTGGGGCTATGTGGATTCAGTTTGTTTCCAAAAAGCTCGTGAATTCTGTCATCAGGCAGTGAGGCCCGTATCACATGTCACTTTACTTTGTTTTTAACATGTGGCTAAAGCTATGCCAGACCTGCTGCTGTGTGGGAGATGTACTTTCTGACAAAATAAGGCATTTTCCTGGCATCAGGCCCCTTTGGAATTTTTACTGGTATGCATAAATCCAGCAAGTTTGCATTTCCCACACATATCCAATGTAGTCACACTTGGCTTTCTGGATTTGTGGTGGTCTCAAAGCCTGTCAGTGCCAACCTGGTCATTTCCTCATCACTATTGGGACTTATTCTGAAGAAATGAAACCAGGTGTTCATTCATCCATTATTCAAAAGTTATCTCCCATCTTCCGTGCCTGATGTGACGAAGAAACCGAGGAGGCAAAATAATCCAATTTTGAACCGAAAATGTTTTGCAGAGTAGAAATGAAAGTATTTCTAATAGGCTGTCTCCTTTTCCTCTTTCTCCTTATCCATCCTGATAATAAAGTCCACTGGGAAAGTTCATTTATATTATTTTGTGTTCAAAGTGATGATGATGATGATGACAGCGATGATGTTAATATTAATTCTTGGTTGTTCATTATCAGCTGAATTTAAGTACTATATAAATAAACAAATTTCAGGACATGAGTCTGAGCTTTTCTAAGCTACTTTTTAAAAAATTAATTAATTTGTGGCTTCATTGGGTCTTCGTTGCTGCACGCGGGCTTTCTCTAGTTGCAGTGTGCAGACTTTTCATTGTGGTGGCTTCTCTTGTTGTGTAGCACGGGCTCTAGGCGCATGGGCTCAGCATTTGTGGCTCGTGGGCTTAGTTGCTCCACGGCATGTGGAATCTTCCCGGACCGGGACTTCAACCTGTGTACCCTGCGTTGGCAGGCAGATTCTTAACTACTGCACCACCAGGGAAGCCCTAAGCTAGTTTTTGAAATCTTATTAGGTTGCCCTTTTAATTCCTGGTTCTCTTCTCCTGAATGTTTTGATATTTCATTCTCAGTCACAAGAGCCATCCGCAAAACGATATGGATCTCCAAGCACAAATTCATTATCTCTGATGGAAAAGTAACTAAAAGAACCTTCTCCAGCATTAAGAGTCCATGATATGTTATCTTTGCATAGATAAGATAGAACATGATCATTCATGTTGAAAGAAGGGGCTGAGGAAGGCAGATTGTACAAAGCAACAGAAAAATCCCCAGTGTTTCACATACAATCTTGGGAAATGCCTCATTTACTTTATTCATTCAACACACATTTGTTGACCATGTGTCATACATGAGACTAAGGACTAGAGCTGCCAACTCAAGTGAGACACAGGCCCTGTTTTCTAGGAGCTATAGTCTAAAGTCAAAAGATTGGCAAGTCATCTCCAAATTTGTCTGGTACCATGCTCCCCTTTGCAGAGTACAGTTCAGTCAGCCTGGTTTTCTTTTCCTTTCTCCAGCATGCCAAGCTGGATCCGCCTTTAGGTCTTTGTACTTGCAGCTTCCTCTGCCTAGGACTCTGCCCGTGTTGTTGTATGGCTAGTTTCACCATTTGTGTCTCAGCTTATGAGCCATCTCTTTCACAGGCCTTCCTGCCATTCAATCCAAAGTAGCACCCTCACCCCCTGCCCATGCTTCTTAAGTCCATCTACCTGTTTTCTGTGTTTCATGGCACTTATCCTTGTCTGAAATTACCTTGTTCATTTATTCATTCACTTGTTCTATTGTGTACCTCCTCACCAGTAGAATGTACACTTTCTGAAAAAGCAGATCTTACTTGTCTCGTTTACCATTTTGTTGAATGAGTGGATGAATGAATGAATGGATAACTGTAATACATTATAATACAGTTTGTAATGGAAGCATTAACAAAGTGCTATAGGAAAGTAAGGAAAAGAGTGACAACTTCCATGTCTGAGCAGATTGGGGATGTCTCCACAGAGAAGATGTGTGAGCTGGACCAGGAAGGCAGCAGAGAGTGTATCAGAAGGCACTATTTCTCTTAGGTAGATGAAGCCCTTCCTTCCTCATCCTGACCCTCCTCAATTGATGATTCGCTGATAGAGCCGACTTAATACCTGACAGGATAAGCCCAGTAGTTGTGACCCTTGCCCTCTCTGGATGCATGTATGAGGGAAGTAAAGAACACATTTCCTGAAAACTTCTCTTTCATGCTATGAGAAGTTGCTAAAAGCTTGTCTGTCCAATAAAGAGAACTTGGGATGTAATGGATAAAAGGAGCTTATGAAACATAAGTAGGCATTCTTGACAAAATAAAAATAGAAGCTTAAAAGATGCATCATTTTTGGAAAGTTAAAATTAAGATTTTTTTCCCCTACTGTAAGAAAATATGTGTGGATGAGGCATGTGTTTTAAACTATAGAATAAAATTTGCATATTACTTCAGGGTACTGCAACCATGGCAATTCAGAGTTTTGTCGTTCCTGATAGACTGCTTGCAATATATACATCCATTAACAGGATTATCACTTGAAGAGACAATCGTATTTTTACTGAAAAGGTTTTTTGAGGATAAAATTTATTGATATTTAATGAAGCATGAAGCTTCTAAATGAACCATGAAAGCAATAGCTAAACTAATTAACTGCACACAAAGGCTCCCAGAATACATATGTGATGTGGGCTGTGTGCTTATCAATTGTGCCTGGTTACACTGACATCCTGGATAACATGCTCCTCATATGTGCTTTGTGGAGCAATAGTAAATCCTTCTGTAATGCATGCAATAAAAGAGGAAATAACTGTTTAGATTTCCTGCAAATGTGGATGGGATATTTAAGTCAAGCGTTGCAGGGTTTATAGGTTATAATTTAGCAGAGTTAAGACTAGTAATAACAACATATTATTTCCACACAGTTGATTTAAGCCTCTGTCTGTGCTGTTTCATTGAATGATAAATTGTTCCCTGGTTCTAAAAATACGCATCTTCCTCCCTCCCCTTTCCCCTCCAAAGAAAGACCAAGGATGCTAAATTAACATGAGGTGAACATTTCATTGTGCAACAGGGATTCTTGTGGGCTTTTTTCAACTGCATGTGAAAACATGCCCTGTTGAGGGCTCTAATTTTAAAAAGAGAGCAAACCACTCTGGCTTTGGCGGTCATTGCAAGTTGCACCAATTTGGGAGGCAAATGACTTACCCTAACGGAGCTGTTCACATTGACCTTTATCAGTGACCATCTTCCTGTGTAATCCAGTGGCTACCTACTCAGCCATAGATACCTACTCTCTGCCTCATTATCACAGAGTTTAGCTCTCAATGAGTACCTTATAATTTCCTCATGCACCTTTCTGAAAATGATATTCGTATACTAATAAAGGAGTCTGACAAATCATTAAGACCCGTAATAATCGTGCATACTAATGGTATAGAGCAGGCACTCTAATAGACATTGGAGCATTGAACTTGAGTGTGCATCAGAATCCCCCAGAAGGCCTGTGAAATTGCCAGTAGGTAGACCCTACTGATTCAGTAGGTACGGGGTGGGGCATAGAATTTGCATTTCTAACAAGTCCTCAGGTGATGCTGATGCTATTGGTTCAGGCACGACACTTTGAGAACCATTGCAGTACTACACGCAGACTAGGGTGGAAAAGGCCATTTCAGGGACACCTTTCAGGGAAGTCACAACCAGGGATGGATATGGTTTGTCTCAATAGCACCTAGACTCCCATCTAATATTCTTTTCTTTCTTAAAAAGTATTTCCATTTTTTCTCTAAGACATCCTGGGCCCTCTTCACCCGACAAGGCTTCGAAATTTATTCAAACTTAGGTGTAAGTGACCCTTGGCAGTTTAAAAGGCTGTCCTTAACAAGGATATGTACATTTTAATGGGGGTGAAATGAAAAGAATGAAGCTCTGAAGAAGATATTTCATATATCTGCTCTGCAAAGAAAACAAATGGGCTGAATATTGAAAGGGTAAAAAGAAAGTTTATAATGCAGTCACACTGAACAATTACATGAGAATCTGTGTCATGGCTGGGTCATGAGCCTGGGAAAATGACTCGGTTGCAGATCAAATGGGCCATGTAATGGGTCAGTGGTTCCAGGTGTAATCGTCCCTGATGTCACTGGCTGCACAATCACGTTTATTCTCCCGCTTTTTACTGGCTTTTCAGTCTTTCGGCAGTAATTTAGTAATGTGTGACCTTTTCAGTTTTTCACCCATTAGTACTAGTATTTTTTTCTTTAAATAGCTTTTTTTTTCTGAGTATAAAAATAATACATGTTTACTGTAGAAAAAATCTTAAATACTGAAAAAAATATAAAAATAAAAGAATAATGTAAAATCACCTACCAGTATCAGTATTCCCCAAACACAGAGGTATCCAGTGTTAATATTTAGGAGATAAATATGTGTGAATATCCTGTGATATATGATAGTGGTAATAAATATCTTAATAAAGTTTTGTGTTTTCTTGTCTTTTCTTTCACTACCTTGTGTTATGAACTTTCCCCCATGTATTTTAGTATTCTTTGAAAGTACAGCAGACATTTTTTTAAGTGTGTGAGAAGTATACTATATTTATTTAATTAAGTTTGGTTTCTTTTTTGTTAAAACTATATTATCACAAATATCTTTTTAAATGATGGTAGATTATTGGGTCAAATGAACATTTTTTTTAAATACCCTTGACTGTATTACCAAGTTGCCTCCCAGATGGGTTATGTCACATTTTATACTTTCTACTCGATCTACTAGCAGAAAATTGAGAGTGTCTCTTTTATGTCTTGTCTACTGGATTCTTTTTTTTGTGAACTGTGGAACATAGGAATGTTTGTCTTTATTATTGATTTGTAAGGCCTCTTTACATATTAAGCCCATAACCCTTTGTTATGTAGAATGCTGGTATTTTCCTGGTCTTTTGATTGCTTTTCAATTTTGTTTATGGTACTTTCTGAGCTAAAATATTTTTGCAGTTCTATCTATTTATCTTTGCCTTCTGCATCCTAAAATTTTAAAAACATAGATATATTTTCTTTTAGTTGTTTTATATTTTATTTTAATAAATATTTATTAATAATATTTAGCTCTTAATTTCCCTGGAATTTATTTTGGTATGTTATTGCTGATTGTATTTTCGAATGATGACTGAAACCATCTCTCCCATTCCATGTGCTTTTCTGTAGTGTGACTTTGCTGGTTCCTTCTTTATTTTTCCACTCCTTTGAATTTGAGGGAGTCCTGAGATTTCTTTGGCCAGCAATATATGGCAGAAGTAGTGCTGTGCCTGTGGTAGGCATGGCCCTTAACTGGCCTGAAAGTCAGCCGCTGTGCTGTGAGAAACCCAAGCCATATGCAGAGGCCATATTTAGATGTTCCCATTGACAGCCAGGATATGAGGGAACCACCTTAGAAGTCTACACAGTTTACCCTTCAGGTAACTGCAGCTCTAGTTGACATCTGACTGCCGTGCATGAGAGACCCCAAGTGAGAAGTACCTTGCTGACCCAGTTAACTCCCAGAACCACAACAGATAATAATAAATTGTTTTAAAGACTCTAAGTTTTGGGGTGGTTTGTTATGTAGCAATAGATAATTGGAACATATCTAATGTGAATAAGGATTTAGCTTTGATTTTTCCCCAAACAGTAAACAGTTGCCCCACTACCATTTAATGAAGGATCTCCTTTCTCCTACTCATTTGTAATGCCACCATATGCTAGTTGTTATTATATATCTGAGTTATCTGAGGTCATGATCTTTTGCTTCTGTTCTGCTTCTTTGTTCAGTTTAACTACTCTTCCTTCTTTATTTCACAATTTTTACTTTCATAGCTCAATAATATATTTATTTTCTTTTTCAAAGTCTTCTTGACTATTAGTATAGTTTATTCTTCCATATGAACTTTAGAATCCATTGTCAAGGTAGAGAGTGAATGAGGAAGGGCCTGTTAGGACTTCGCACTAAATCAATGGTTCCCCACCTGAGCGTTGTTGTCCCCTGGGGATATTTGGCAATGTCTGGGCAGCATTTAGTTTTGGTTATCAACAACTTGGGGGAGTGCTCCTGGCATCTAGTGGGTAGAAGCTAGAGATGCTGCTCAACATCCTACAATGCACAGGGTCCCCCCTCCGACCACCACCAAATAAAAGCCCGAAGAGTTATTTAGCACAAACTGTCATTAATGCAGAGGCTGAGAAACCCTACATTAAGTCTATGAAAAAGTTTGGAAGAGTCAACACACTTACTATATTTAGTTTTCTCACCTGAAAATATGTATATATTTTTTCATGTCTTCAGAACAAAAAATAGTTTTTTTCATATTACATGCTATTCCTAGGTTTTTTGTTTGTTTGTTTGTTTTTTGTGGTACACAGGCCTCTCACTGTTGTGGCCTCTCCCGTTGCGGAGCACAGGCTCCAGACGTGCAGGCTCAGCGGCCATGGCTCACGGGCCCAGCCACTCCGTGGCATGTGGGATCTTCCTGGACTGGGGCACGAACCCATGTCCCCTGCATCAGCAGGCGGACTCTCAAGCACTGTGCCACCAGGGAAGCCCCCTAGGTATTTTTAATTACAATTTTTTCCATTAAATTTTGAAACTCATAATTGATAGTATATAAGAAATCTATTGTTTTTGCCATATTTATGTTGTGTGTCACCTTAATGAATTTTCTTTTCCTGTATAGTGATTTTTAGGGGATTCTGTTGAATTTTATGGGTAGGTAGAATTCCTAAATTTTATTTGGTAAAGAGGAGAGAGAGTAAACTCAGTGTTCACTCAGAAAATGTTTGAGCTGGAAGGGATTTGAGAGATTACTTAATCCCTGGCCTTCATTTAAGTGATGATAAATCTGAGACCTAGAGAAGTTAATTTACCTGCCTTGCATCACATAGTAGAAGCCTAGAGTAGAAAGAAGCACACACACACACATATACACACACAAAAGCCTTTGAATGAGGGCATTGAAATTTCTCATAATTTACATAAAAATATGAAACTTGACACTCTGTTTTAAGCCTTTTGACGTGTTACATAGAGGGGGGAATGACCTTAGAAATGTTCTCTTCTAGTTCCTTCTCCCTCTACATTCTCTGCAATATCCTGGCAGCCCTTCCGTGTATTCTTTCAGGGACAAGAACTCTGCCTCACCAAGAGTTCCCAAGTCACTTCTGCTTGCTAGAAGGTTCTTCCTTTGATTAAGCTGTATTCTGCCTTCTTGAGGCTCACACAGCCATTATAGTTGAATGGTACTGGAGGAAGCAGAGCTTTTACCTGCTGCAGAAGTGGCAAGTAATAGACGTTTGAAGGGCAGTGGGAAAAATTGTGTTACTGGTCGGTTGACTAGGTGAGATATGGGGTTGGGAGGGTTTAAAGTTCTGGTTTCCAACTATACAAGACCCGTGTCAACTGGGCATCCCATAAATACTTGTTGAATAGAATTTAATTTTATATGATGATTTCACTTTCTACTTCTTCCTCTTCTTTTTTTTTTTTTTTTTTTTTTTTGAGAAGCCTGGAGATAAAAGTTTGGCCAAGGAGGACTAAGGGTCTTAACCCCAAATGCCCCTCGTTGTGTCACCTTCCAAAGGCTCTCGTTTTGTTGGGGCCTCAGCCAGGGTTCCCCCTGCTGTGGAGGGTGTGAGCAGGTTTAACTAGGAACAGACAATTCTTTTTTTTGGGGGGAACAGACAATTCTTATGCTTCATTAGCAGGCTTCGTTACCAGGCAAGGTCCCTGTGCCACGGGGACTCCCTCCAAACTCTCATTGACATAATGAAGAACTCTTTCATTATTTTAGACTCCTGAGGCAGAATTCTTCTTCAGAACAAAGACAAAGACAGTAAGGCCACAATGCAAAGGAATTCCCTCAGTGCTTAACAGCTAATTGGACAATTTTCTGCAATTATTATTATGCCTGGAAATAATCTCCTTACAGCCTCACTCATTGCTTGTAAACTTTCTTTGAGATGGGAATCTTTTAAATTATGCTGTCAAGTTTGATATGCTGAAATTAGATTTTTTCCTTTTCCTTAACAAGGTGCTTGCTGTCCCCAAGCAGCCTGAACATTGGTTCCATGGAAAATTTATATTTGGCAGGTAAATAAGCAGGCACTGGTTCCAGTAAAATCTGTAGTTCAGCAGTGATTCTACTGAAACCTAAGGTTTAAGAAGAGTTGAGCAAACTCAAACTGAACCCCTTTTTTAAACTATTGAAAAAGATGGTAAACCATCTCATTTCTCTTTTCTCCTGAAAATTCATGAATTTTCTCTGAGCCAGGAGAGTGGTAGATTTTGTATTCTCTAGGCTCGCAGATAAAAGGGAGGAAGAGGACTTCCCTGGTGGCGCAGTGGTTGAGAGTCCGCCTGCCGATGCAGGGGACACGGGTTCGTGCCCCAGTCCGGGAAGATCCCATATGCCGCAGAGCAGCTGGGCCCGTGAGCCATGGCCGCTGAGCCTGCGCGTCCGGAGCCGGTGCTCCTCAACCGGAGAGGCCACAACAGTGAGAGGCCCGCGTACCCCCCCCCACCCAAAAAAAGAGGGAGAATCTGTCTGGGGGCACTTCCAGATTCAATTGGTGGACTGAAATGGAATTGATTTTTGGGCACAGTTGTAAAGTAGGGGGTCTCTGTGTCCCTTTTCACTCCTTATCCCCTCCTCTGTGCTTACCCCTTTTCTCCTCCAGCTTATCATCTCTTCATGAACATTCCTGTCCCAAACCCAACACTCATTGTGTAGAAGGAGTCTACCATCTGCCATTTTCATTCTATTTTGAAAGCCAAAGACATTTTTTTTAACGTCTTTATTGGAGTATAATTGCTTTACAGTAGTGTGTTAGTTTCTGCTTTATAACAAAGTGAACCAGCTATACATATATATATATCCCCATATCCCCTCCCTCTTGCGTCTCCCTCCCACCCTCCCTACCCCACCCCCTCTAGGTGGTCACAAAGCACCGAGCTGATCTCCCTGTGCTATGCGGCTGCTTCCCACTAGCTATCTGTTTTACATTTGGTAGTATATATAAGTCCATGCCACTCTCTCAGTTCGTCCCAGTTTACCCTTCCCCCTCCCCGTGTCCTCAAGTCCATTCTCTATGTCTGTGTCTTTATTCCTGTCCTGCCCCTAGGTTCTTCAGAACCATTTTTTTTGTGTGTTTTTTTTTTTTAGATTCCATATATATGTGTTAGCATACGGTATCTGTTTTTCTCTTTCTGACTTACTTCACTCTGTATGACAGACTCTAGGTCCATCCACCTCACTACAAATAACTCAATTTTGTTTCTTTTTATGGCTGAGTAATATTCCATGGTATATATGTGCCACATCTTCTTTATCCAGTCATCTGTCGATGGACACTTAGGTTGCTTCCATGTCCTGGCTATTGTAAATAGAGCTGCAATGAATATTGTGGTACATGACTTTTTTTGAATTATGGTTTTCTCAGGGTGTATGACCAGTAGTGGGATTGCTGGGTCATATGGTAGTTCTATTTTTAGTTTTTTAAGGAACCTCCATACTGTTTTCCATAGTGGCTGTATCAACTTACATTCCCACCAACAGTGCAAGAGGGTTCCCTTTTCTCCACACCCTCTTCAGCATTTATTGTTTGTAGATTTTTTGTTGATGGCCACTCTGACTGGTGTGAGGTGATACCTCATTGTGGTTTTGATTTGCATTTCTCTAATGATTAGTGATGTTGAGCATTCTTTCATGTGTTTATTGGAGATCTGTATATCTTCTTTGGAGGAATGCAGAAGACATTTTTGACTGCCTCAGAGGTATTTGCACTATTAAGCAAGTCCAATGAATGTAGTAGAATACAGTAGAAAGTGGGATTGGTTGGGTGCTGATTACCTGGATTTTTATCCTGACATTGCAATTAAATAGCTGTGTGACCTGGGATAAGTCACTTTACCTCTCCGGACTTGAGTTTTACCATCTGTAAGGAAATTGGAACCATGATCTCTATTATTCCTTCTCGACATATAAATCTGTGAATGCAAAGCATGGTGGGAGCATGGATCCATCATTTTCTCATGGGGGAAACTCTTGAAATGATTTCATCCTCTATTCTGGTTTGAAGGTAGTCTTTTATATTATGAGAGGTGAAAGGTTTTCAGATTTGATCTGTGGGTAGGAAGGGGAATTAACGCTTACTGAGTATTTGGTTTGTGCCAGCCAGGTGCTAGATAGTTCATTATATGTTCTCAGTAAGCTAAGCTTGGCAGGGACGTTTAGTCTAAGAGATTTGGTCAAGTTCACACAGCTACAAAGCCACAGACCAAACTTAGCCTCCTGGCCTTATGACTTGGCTCCAGCAGGCATAGATCCTTTTCATCTCCATACTGCTGACCCCACCCACCGTACATCCACATTTTTCTCCTCCTTATGTCAATATTTTTATTTCATAGCGAGAGCAGAGAGCAGCCACATGCCTGGGGACAGTTGGTGGCTGGTTAGACTCTGCTTTTAGGTCAGTGCAGTTTTGAAAGATGAAATTTTAAGGCAGAATTTTAGAAAAGATTCCTTTAAAGGCTTCATTTATATTGTTTTTAAGGTTGAGATTTCTAGTAGAAAGGGGCCCTATCGAACTGCATGGGAGGGTTACCCTTCAAGCACCTCATATTTACTTCTTGTTGAACCTGACACACTGTGTAACTGTCTTTGTGCTCCTCTGTATGTGTGTGTGTGTGTGTGCACGCATGTGCGCATGCAAGCAGCTATCATGTTCTTACATCTCTAATATATATCCTGATGAATTGTGCACACTTAAGACTATTAATCAATAGAAAAATCAATAAATACCTTCTATAGTAAGATTCATGGAGATGCTTTTTTTCGTATTGTGTTCCTAAATATTGTCATCATTATCATCATCATTGTCTCCTCAATGTTCCAACAGCTTTTTGATCGCCCCTTTTTTTAACAGACATCATTTTGTGTTGTAATTCTCTTGATCTCTGTTTTACCTTCTCTTTCTATGCAATTTAACCCCTGACTGAGTGAATGAAGAAATGAAGTTGATGTTATGTATCAAAAATTCCTGGAAGTGAGAGTGGTTATATAATGGACATTTATCTGCTACCATAAAGGTTAAAATAATGTCATCTATTTATACTTGCATGCATGACACCTTTTATGGCACCTACAAGAACAAATTAAGGTATTGTTCCTCACTTTTGCTTATATATGGAAACCAAGATGTTGGAGGCTGTGGGTGGTGTTTGTTCTAGCTTTGGGAGAGAAGAATCAGTTTCCAATTGTCCTCTCTTCTCCCCATTTTGTACTATCTGTCTAGTCGTGTGGAGGGTGGTGGTCAAGGATGTATGAGCTCATGGACATCTGTGCATGTTTTTGGAGTGGGGCTACCTGAGTTTGAATCCTCACTCTCATTGAATTACTGTGTTTTCTGAATCTCAGGTTGTCTCCTCTGTGAAATGGGATGGTAATAATCAGGGTTATTGTGTGAGTTGACTGGTTAACCCAAGTATAGAGCCAGGCATCCTCCCCTGGTACCAAGTAAATCTTCCACTAATGTCAGCTCTCATTTTTTTTTGGCTGCGTGTTACTGCATGCGGGCTTTCTCTAGTTGTGGCTAGCGGGGGCTACTTTTCATTGCGGTGCGCGGGCTTCTCATTGTGGTGACTTCTCTTGTTGTGGACCATGAGCTGTAGGTGTGCAGGCTTCAGTAGTTGTGTCACACGGGCTCAGTAGTTGTGGCTTGCAGGCTCTAGAACGCAGTCTCAGTAGTTGTGGCGCACAGGCTTAGTTGCTCCGCGGCATGTGGGATCTTCCTGGACCAGGGGTTGAATCCGTGTCCCCTGCATTGGCAGGTGGATTCTTAACCACTGCACCACCAGGGAAGTCCCTCTCATTTTGTTTTTAATGTATAGATGTATTATTAGTAGTAGTAGTAGTAGCAGCGGTAGTAGTAAAGTATAAGTTCTTGGTGAGGAAGTATGATCACCATGTTGATATCTATGTAACCTCTACGTCTCCTTTGTGATATTTATGAATAGCTAAGAAGAGGGAGAGGAGAGGAGTTTGTTATACTCCTGTTTCCATGGAGGGCTTCACAGAAAAGGTGACAAGTCACACAGTTTGGAAAGGGCTGTGTCCATGGGGAGGAACTGTGTGTGTAATGAGGTGTAGAGTCAGCCTGTGGGGAGTGAGAGAGGAGGACAGGTTAGGAATGGCAGGGGCAACAGAAAAGAGGCCCTCTCCCCCCCACACACACTGGGCCTCCCAGCAATCTCCCTATTTTGAATAATAGAACACTTTTTTCCTTTTAGCCTTCCCGCCACCTACCTGTGGAAAGTGGCTCAGTGTTAACAATAAAAGGTATGGGCATTACCTGTCCATAGACATTTAGTGAGTGTCTGCCCTGAGCACAACATCGTTGTAGCCTGGTACTCTGGGGGTGAGGGGTTGGGGATGAAGGTAGATAAGGTAAGTTCTCTATCCTCATGTTCCTGTCAGTTACAAGGCAGAAAGGTAAGATATAGGTACAGGTAATATATAATGTAGAAGTGATCAGTAACACAAAAGATTCAAAAATAACATTACCTGGGATTTTAGAGGAGGGATAAAAGCACCTTAAACTTGGGATAGGAGGCAGGAATCTGGAAGGTTTGTTTCAAGGAGGGGGTAGCATGTTAGCTGGTCTTTAACGGTGGGAGTTGGGAGTTGTGGGCCCTGAGGGGCAGTGGGCAGGGATTCCCAGCTGCCTGGAATGGAGTATGTATGAAGGAACTGGGGCCTCCTGTGAGTGCAGCAAGGAAACTGATATAGCCATATCTCATCTAGGGTCTGCGATAATTAGTAAGAGTTTTCCTGAACCTATTTTTGCTATAATAAAAGGGGGGAGGGGTTGAGAGCTAAAGCATTCTCAGTATTCAAAGTTAAATGTTAACTCCTTTGTGTAGTTAACGACTAACTTATTCTTTCCTATGCAAAAGAAAAAAAAGAGAGAGAGGGAGAAAACAATGCATTAACCACCTAATTTTTTAAAAAATTGCGGTTTACTTGTGTGGTTGCTTATTTTCAAGGTAATACATATGTAGCGATTATAAAGATGTGTGCAAACTTGAACAACAGCAGACACACCTTCGTGAGTTCCCTGTGTGGCTTCTGCAGGGTTCTCAGAGAGTTAGTTATTTTCGAACACATTCCTAGTTTAGCCATTAGAAAATTATGGGTTTTATTTGTATAAACTCAGAAGCTAAAATAGCACTTCCAGAAAGGTGGGTGAGCTCATCGCTGTCTGAACCAGGCAGGTTAATGACCTGCCCAGTATTGTTCACGCTGGCCAGTGCTGGCTGACTTCACCAACGGTTCCACTTGAAGGGAGACATTGTTTCTTAGGCTGCATTTGTTACATGCTTTCCTCTCTGCACACCAGCCCTTGCTGAATGTGCTAGCAGTCCCTGAGTGTACAAGGCCTGCGCATACTTTATGAAAGCAAAGAGCAGGTAGACCTGGAAATGTATGCAAAGTACTCTCTGCACAGCTGTCTGAGGCCCCCAGCCAAGAAAAAGATGTAAACACCTTTATCCCCACACTTTTACACAAACTGCCTATGGAAGCTCCCCAGTGAGAGAACTTCTTACTTGTAACACTTTTAAATGTCAGTGACCAAACAGCCTGGGAACATGAATAACTTAAGCATGAGGTGCTTTTGCTGGTGATTCTGATGACTTTTCAAGAAGAATAATGGTAAAGTATGGAATGGAGGTATGCGGAGGAAGGGGATTAGGGATTGTAGAATTTGTATTTGCTGTGAGAAATGAAAATATACCGTGGTGTTGAACTTTAAGAACTTAGGATATTACCTGCATAACGTTCAGTTTGGTGAAGGAATAAATGGCTGGATGAGATGTCGAGTGCTAGGGCAGGGTGGCTAGAAAAGTAAGAGGCAGATGGTGGGTGAAACACCTTTGATTATACCAATAACGGTGAATGTGTTTGACTCTGAAGATGCTATTCTGCATACAGTCAATGGAGAAAGAAGAGCAATGTAGTTTTAAAAGTCAAATTGAATGCTCTTCAGAATGAGTGCCAAATAGAATCCTGGTACGTTGGTTCTGGCCTCTTTTAAATGAGTGGTGTTTGCATTATCCTCTCCTTCCACTATGGTTATCTAGAGTACTGTTTAATTTTTATTACTAGGCTAATCCCTGTATTAAAGACATAAGACCTTTCATCTCTAGGTAGGAGAATAGGTGTTTGAGGTGAACTTTCTTCAGGGTTCTGTCCTTACTGCAGAAAAACCTAATTCACTGTTGAGTGGATTGAAACTGTAGATGCTAATTTAGAAATCCGTTTGCCAGATTCAGGTGATTCTGATAAGACTTTTGTTCTTTACAATCTTATGTGTTTGTGCGTGCATTCTTGGGAAGATTGCTGCTGGGTAGTGTTGCATGTCAGAGATGAGGGAAGTTTAGTTATTAACCCCACATAGAGGGTAAAGGGGGTGCAATAGGCAGACTGTGGAATGAGGAAAGGGCCAGGTTGAAACATTTCCAAAAGGTATTTTTGTTGTTTATACTTGTTAATTATTAATATTAATTATTGATGAAAAGCAGTTTTGAGTTACATGCCACACATTGTTTAGGAATAAATTATCACATTTCTTATCTGGAACTATAGTAGATATTAAACTGTTTCAAATAATCAATATGTATTAATTTAGCAAGATTTTCCCCCTCCTGCAACATTAAAGACAAAAATTTATTAATTTCTGACTCATAAAGAGTTTTTGTGAAAGTGTGCTCTTACCTCAGCTTTGGGTGGCTTTTAACACTAAATGAGTATGTTAAGAACTTTAACCAAATTAATAATTTGGTGTGTCAATAATTAAAAAGTATCTTTAGAACAAAGTACATATTTTATGAAAGACACATAGATAATATATGAGGCTTTGTAGGTTAAAATTGCCAAATTAGTTGTGAGTATCGTGCTTTGTCTCAAATATCTGAGCCTTTTCAGATACGCACTCTATGATCATCTTAGTTTCTTGGAAATGAGCTTTTTAGGCATTTCCATATTTTGTAGTTCATCATATAGGTTTAAGTGAAGTATATTTTGTTCAAATTCCAGTGGGCAGAGATGTACAGGATTGAAGATAGCTCTGGGAGTCAGAACTGGCTGATGATCATAGTCTGTGTATGTGTGTGTAGGGGGGGGAATTGGGGGTAGAAGGAGAAGAGGGGAGGAGAGAGAGGAGAGAAAGAAAGGTTGAGATTGCAGGTCTCTCTGACAGAAAAGGAATTGATATGACTTGGAGGCCTTGCTCTCACAGTCAGGCTATAAAAGTCAATGTTTAATTCTTAGGTATTACGGGCTTTTTGAATGTTATTAAGATTCATTTTAGCCACAGTCTTAAGGACTGTGTATTGGGCTTCCTGTGGCCTTTACTCATTCTGATCATTTGGTTCTACTATGTAATAGCACAGCAGTCACAGCATTGGCAACCCAAAGAGTTGTTTGATTGAGAAAATAGCACACACAGTTGAACCATCTCTGGAGTTTTCTGGCAGTGTATTTTCCCAGTAAGGAGAAGTTGTAATAGTGGCTTGAAAACCTTACCTAAGGTGGAGTAAGTAGTCTGATCCTGGATCAGTTCATTCTCTCTGTCATCTGAAAGACTTGCCCACTGACCTCATCCATAGCTTGGTGTTTGATCTCTGTGAGAAATTGATTCACCACTTTTCACAGCCCCAATCTAAGATTCTCTGGGGGATCTGGAAAAGTCTGTCTTACCTTTATGAAGGTTATGGCCATTTAAACCTTGCTTTTGATGGGCTCACTTCATTTTGGGAAGAAAAATTCTGCACTTGTGAAAAATGAGAGACACTTGGCTTTTTCAAGGGAGCTGACAGCTATTGGTTTCTCCAGAGAGGATTACTGGTGAAGACAGTTATGAAGAGAACAAGTAACTCTTTTAAATGAACAACATATTCTTGCTTAAATATTTCCCAGAACAATTCTAAAGAAATATAATACAGGTAAGTTTTGTTATATTCTCATTGTGAATTATGTTTACAAGAAATAAAAATAGGATTAGAATCATAGAGGAGGAAAAGCTTTTTTGTACCGGTGGCTTATGTTTTACATGTCATGAATTCTAACCATTTATAAAATTATCTGGTTTCTTGCCCCTACTCACGGTTGATTTTTTTCTTCCTCTTTTTCCATCTAGAGAACTTTGAATTATTTTTATTCATAAGTGAAAAATGTATTACAGCTTTATTTCCTTTTATTAATAATTCCTTCTTGCCCTTAACCACATCTCTGACTTTTTGGCATGTAAAGTCCAATGAGCTCATGCTTAATCATGTATAAACAACCATCTAATTATATGGTTTTGAATTTTCATTTGACCAACTAAACAAAAATGACACAGAAAAGAGAAACCTGACAACCTCCCTGTCTTTGGATACCTGGCCTTTCTCTCCCTCACTCTCTATTCTTGCATTTAGTAAAATGCGTGTTAAAACTTATCAAAAAATCAGTTTGCATTTGCCAAGTTTCTGAGGTAAAATTGTTCTTTTCAAGGCTACATGTCAAAAAGCAAGTCAGTTAAGCTGAATTATATGTCTTTTTTACAAATTTTTTTCGGACTCCATTCTTTCCTCCTCTAGAGGGAGGTGTTACTAGAATTCCTTGTGCTACTGGTGTCAGATGACAGAGCATCCAGTATTCATGAGGCAAGATTTCTCAGTCTTTATCCCCTTACTTTCTCTACTGAAGTACAATAACAAGGATACCAGTTGCCACATCTTCCCACCCTCCCCCAGACCACTCTGACTAACACATTTTTGAAAGAAGATAGTGGGAAAGTCTTTCCAAACAAAGGTGCTTACTGTGTTTAAAGAGGAAGGAAGTTGTCCATTCCCTTTTTTTCTCATTGGCTTGGTCCTAGAATTTGAACATGGAGCAAAATCTCTTCTGAAATTTGTGATGGTTTCACCATAGCTAGCTTGCTGTGATTGAAAGCAGAAGACCAAAGAAAAGATAACTCCCTTTATAATTTTTTTTTTCTGGATTCTTCACAAGATCAGTACCTAGGAGAGTAGGTTTGGTTAACTAGTACCTAACAGCTATAAAAGAGAAGAAAGGAAAGGGATACCTTTGAAATTTGGTGAAAGTGATTTATTTTCTCACTTTCTTCAGCCTTAAGATATAACTTGATTTCTCAAAGTACGATGACTCTGAAGCATGCATATCTCTAAGTGCTAAAATTTATGTAGTTTTATTAAACTTACTATCTAAGTAGGTTTATTTAGAAGCAAATTATATTGACTCCATTTTGAAAATTTAGACTTAGAATGACCTCACTAAGGTGATTGCCTAAACAGTTTTCTTTATTGAAAATATTTTAGCAATACCTTTATAATTTTTCTGCTCATTGTAAGTAGCTAATATTACCCAGTGATTCACAGGTATTTATGTAATATTTTATTTCAAACTGTAGATTTGTATCAAGGTTCATGTTCCTCTCATTGTGCAAGAAGATCATAGTGAGACTTCTGCCTTTCCTTGTTATTTTTGTTTTGTTACGGGTGTTTAGAACAAAGAGAAGAACAAATTCCGGCAGACTTTATACTTTGATTCAGCTGGAGCAGTCAAAGGAGGAGGTATCTAACCACCAAATGAAGGCCTTTACTTAATTGACCTTTGGAGAATTGGGGAGGAATTTTATTTCTCTCCTTCCCATTTACATTTAAAGCCATAGGAATCTTTTATGTTGCTTATGATTTGTTATTAATTCTCTTCTAAGAATTTGTAAATTATTTAGGAAATGTTTTTGATTCAATTAGCATTCAACTTTTTATTCACATTTATTTTCAGCTTTCATATTCAAATTCAGATAAATAATTATACTCCTTAAAAGTATTACTTTAGGGAGAACATAAGCACCACTTTTTTTTTAATTGAATGAAAGATTCTTTGAAGTCTATAGTGCTTTACAATTTTCAAAAGTCGTTACATGATTTCATATAATCCCATAGTAACCTATTTTCCCCTACCCCTATGTTGCTCCTCCCCTCTTCCCAGTTCCCACTGGTAACCACTAGTTTGTTCTCAATGTCTGTGAGTCTGCTTCTTTTTTGTTTTATTCACTAGTTTGTTGCATTTTTAGATTACACATGTAAGTAATATCATATAATATTTGTCTTTCTCTGTCTGACTTACTTCACTTAGCATAATGCCTTCCAAGTCCATCCATGTTGCTGCAAATGGTAAAATTTCATTCTTTTTTATGGCTGAGTAGTATTCCATTGTGTGTGTGTGTGTGTGTGTGTGTGTACCATATCTTCTTTATCCATTCACCTGATGATAGACACTTAGATTGCTTCCATACCTTGGTAGTTGTAAATAGTGCTGCTGTGAACATTGGGGTGCATGTATCTTTTCGAATTAGTGTTTTTTGTGGGGTTTTTTTGGGGATATATACCCAGGAGTGGAATTGCTGGGTCATATGGTAGTTCTATTTTTAGTTTTTTGGGCAAACTCCATACTGTTTTCCACGGTGGCTGCCCCAGTTTACATTCCCACCAACAGTGTAGGAGGGTTCCCTTTTCTCCATATCCTCGCTAACATTTGTTATTTGTGTTCTTTTTGATGATAGTCTTTCTTATAGGTGTGAAGTGATAGCTCATTGTGGCCTTGATTTGCATTTCCCTGATGATTAGTGATGTTGAGGGTCTTTTCATGTGCCTGTTGGCCATCTGTATTTCCTCTTTGGAAACATGTCTATTCAATTCTTCTGCCCATTTTGTGATCAGGTTGTTCGTTTTTTTGATGTTGGGTTGTATGAGCTGTTTATATATGTTGAATATTAATCCCTTATCAGTCATATCATTTGCAAATATTTTCTCCCATTCAGTATATTGTCTTTTCATTTTGGCGATGGTTTCCTTTTCTGTGCAAAAGCTTTTAAATTTAATTAGGTCCCATTTGTTTATTTTTGCTTTTGTTACCTTTGCTTTAGGAGATGGATCCAAAAAGAATTATAAGCACTACTTTTAATTTAGATTGTTTTCATACTGGCATCAATCTGTATTATGATTGCTTTTTTGTTTTGATGAGAAAGAATTTGGGTTGGAATTGGTGTTCTTTTTTGTTTGACCTAATTTCATTATTATTAATTCAGTTATTGTTGATATAGTGTCTGAATTAGCACCTGTAGGATATAGAGATAAAACAGTCACAATTACTTTAATGCTAACTCATGCCCCAATTATATTTACAGAAGTGCTTATATTACTCTAGTTCTCTTGTAAGTTCAAAAATGCCATTAAATAAAAGAAACACAGGGAACTTGTACTATGTAGGCCTTAGTCAGATTGCCTGTGTGTTGAGACTTGTGATGTTAAAATTTTAAAAAATATTTTGGTAGTTGGGGTAACGTTATGTAATTTTACACAATGACAAGTTTCAAGTTGCTTGAGCCAAAGGGTAGATATTTCAGCCTTCCAATCTCTCCAGTTTTAATTGAATCTGTAGTGGATGTGACTTACTCTACCAACTCACGTATAACTGAAAGCGTTCTTTAAATTATTTCCTTTAATTGAAAACAAATCAGACTCCAGTACCCTGAAATTTAATCTCAGTCATTGTTGGTTGGAGTACCTAATACCTTGCCAGAGAGACGAGATCCCAGGGTCTTTGTGCAGAGCAGAATATACCAAGAGCTTTTCTGGTTCTTGGTCCAGGTTGATGCTGAGGTGCCTGCTGACCAAGCCTACATGGCCTCTAGAAGTCTGCTCCTTGTGCATTGCTTGGGCACAGAAAGCTTTGCCAGAGCTGAAGAGCTGGGAGCCCCTAGACCTAGAGCCTGGCCTTTGTACATTTGCCATTGCAGACATTCTCTTCACCCTCACTGCCTTCTCTGAGAGCTGCCTCACTACATGGGGGACTGTCAAACTGATGTTCTTCCCAGACTTTGGGCAATCTCCCTTCTCCTGGCTTTCTCTTCATGGGTACTCAGAGCACTTGGGTAATCTCAGTGGATTTAGGCCTCCCCACAGGACTAGGAGAAAGGGCGAAATCAAGCAGTGTCTACTTTTAGCCCTTTTATAATAACTACCCTGAGACAAAGGAGCACAAAATACAAGTAGCAGCTCAACAAATTTTCTTGCATATACCTGGGCTGCTGAATGGACTTTGGAGCCCAGAGTCAAGAATCTAAAGCCTAGAAGCAAAAGATATCTGGTTGATGAGACAGTTGAACAACCTGTGTGACTTCTGGATGCAGGAAGCCGGGCATTTTCTGGTTCTTAGAAATATGGGTGACTTAATTTTTAGTATAAGAGAATGTAATCTCCATAACTGCCATTTCTTTGGGTTGGATGCTTCTGGGCATCTCATCTGAACTTGCAAGCCTATGTAGAATGTGTAACAGAAAAAAATTATGGTATGTGTGTATCTCTTTGGACAGTTCTGCAGAATTACTGTTTGGTGGAAAAGAAGTTAGTCTAGTAGCTTTTAGTGATGGCTGTGTAAGTTGTGACTTTTAGATACTAAGAAGTTATCTCTGTTATGAAGGATCGAATGGGATTTTCCCTTGGAACCAGCTCTTAGGTCCTAAAAAAAGTTCCATTGATTTGCATTGACTGCCTTAGACTACTCTCCCTTCATGTCAAGTCATGTGTGTGTGTAGGGAGTAAGCAGAGATGCAGCAAACTAGTAATATTTCCAGCTGTTCAGGAACTTAGAGATAAGGACGTATCAACAGTTGTGTTCACCAGGGATCTCCGTCTTTCTTTCTTCTGTATCACAACTCACACTTAAGAGGGAACTTCTCAATTTTATTTGTGTCCTTGAACTATATTTGCCTTAGAAGTCATATTCTTTATTCATTCACCCAACAAGTATTTGTTGAGCACCTCTTCTCTGGCAGGGGTCCCAGTCATTGTTCCATACAATGAGAGGTCTTACTAGTGGGCAGCTTTGCCATTTCTCTTCCAGTCTCTGTTTTTGGTTGGCCTAGAGGGGAAAAGCAGCCTAGGGAAAACACGATGTTAATTTATGGAGAAGGGTCTGGAATCTAGTACTTCTTACAGTCCCTTCAACACCCCTCTTATTTGTTTTCTTCATAAGATAATTTGGGGTTACTCTGTCCCTTTTATTCACCTCTGCTCAACCTGGTCCAGGCCTTGTCACTGCATCCTGAGCTCAAAGCAACATCTTCCTATCTTGCTCTGCTTTCTTATGTCCTGAAGAGAGTGAAATTGTCTTCTTCATAGTCCCTCATCACATCACACTCATGCTTAAAAGCCTACTATAGTTCTTGGAGGGCCTAGCCTTAGAGGGCCTGTGTAATCTAAGAATGCTTTAATAAGAGCATGAATACTTAAGGCTTATAGAGTACTTATTGTGTGCTGGACACTATTCTAAGTGCTTACATATTTTAGTTCTCCAAACAGCCTTATGAAGGTAGGTACAATGATCATCCCCATTTTCTAGGTGAGGAAACAGAGACACAGAGAGGTTAAGGAACTTGCCCAAGGTCACAGAGCTGGTAAGTGAAGCCATTTTGGCTTTAGTATCTCCATCCTTTACCACTTCCCCATGCTGCCTCCGTATGCCTTCATAGTACATTTCCTCACTTCACTTTGGCAAACCCCCTTTTTGTACCGTCCTCTGCCCTCTGGCCATTAAAAGGCTCAGATCAAGTTTCACCTCCTCCACCAAGCCTCCTCCAATTTAACAGATCTTTTTCTTGTTTGATCTATCTCTTTGCTCAGCATATGGCAACTCAGTTTAAGATTGGGTGTTTCCTCCTGTCAGAATGGCCATCATCAAAAAGAACACAAATAACAAATGTTGGCGAGGATATGGAGAAAAGGGAACCCTCCTATACTGCTGGTGGGAATGCAAATTGGGGCAGCCACTGTGGAAAACAGTATGGAGTTTGCCCAAAAAACTAAAAATGGAACTACCATATGACCCAGCAATTCCACTTCCGGGTATATATCCAAAAAACCCCCCAAAACACTAATTTGAAAAGATATATGCACCGCAGTGTTCAAAGCAGCACTGTTTACAACTGCCAAGGTATGGAAGCAATCTAAGTGTCTATCATCAGGTGAATGGATAAAGAAGATATGGTACACACACACACACACACACACACACACACACACACAATGGAATATTAGCCATAAAAAAGAATGAAATTTTGCCATTTGTGACAATGTGAATGGACTTGGGGGGCATTATGCTAAATGAAATAAGTGAGACAGAGAAAGACAAATATTGTATGATATCACTTATATGTGGAATATAAAAATACAACAAACTAGTGAATAAAACAAAAAAGAAGCAGGCTCACAGATGTAGAGAACAAACTAGTGGTTACCAGTGGGAAGAGGGAAGTGGGGGCAATATAGGGGTAGGGGAAATAAGGTTATTATGGGATTATATGAAATTATGTGTGTGAAACTTTTGAAAATTGTAAAACACTATAAATTTTAAAGAATCTTTCATTCAATTAAGAAAAAGATTGGGTGTTTCCTAATTGTTTCATTTGTTGATTAAAACTCTTTCCAACTGTTCAGAAGCTCTTTAGGGGAAAACCCAATGGCCTGGGACTCCATTAGTACAGCACAGCACCAAGCCCACAGGTGGTGCTTAATAAATGTGACCTGTTCATGGGCTTTGGGAAACTGAGGCAGTTTTCTCCCATTAAGTATGCTTCCTTCCTCCTTTTTTTTCTCATCCTTTCTTATATTTGTGGAAGTCCTATTTTTATAGAGTAAGTATAATTTCACCTTGAATTCATATATTTTCACAGATTAATCCCATGTGTAAGCCTTGATGTAAGCCTACTAAATTAGATGGTAAGCAAGAATTGTTTAGCCCCTCTGTATATCCACACTCCCTAGAGTATATACTATAGCACAGAGCAGGGGCACAATAAATGAATACCTGATCAGTGAGAGATGAATTACTGAACTATGCCAGTACTGGTATTTCAGTTTTTCAGAGTAATGGTTTGCTTGTTTAACAAATATATCCACTCTCTTCTCATGGGATTGTTAGAAAATTTGTTGAGGGAAAAGCAGTAAAATGTGCTTACATTTCCTCTTTGGTTTTCTAGTCTAATTGTTGGTGAACTTTATTTAACACTCTTGCTATACTAAGAGTCTCTATGGAGCAAAGCAGCTTTCAGTTAACTTGGCAAATCATTACAAGAGAGAACAGAAGGGTCAGCATAAGCACTCTGTACTAATTAGTTGATAATTGATGTGCAATAGCTGACTGATGGGACTTTAGGATATAAACTTTGGGAATGCTGTTTAATATATCTTTACATCTTTATGAGGTGGTTTGGAGCTATGTGTTCTTAATAACATGTTATCAGGAGTGCCCAGTGGTGGGGAGCAAGACTGAGACTTCATGTCCAGGAATCCAGGGCACTGAGTGGTTCAGAAAGGAATATGATATTTTTTAATCTCTCGGAGTATAAATACGATTGCATTTAATGCAGGGATAAAATAAAAATGAGTAATGCTGGTGATTCCATACTTTGTGGCCAACATTCCTGAATACTGACTAAGGTTAGAAGAGTGTTAGTGTGAAAGTTATATTCTTTCTGGGATAAACTTGGTAGGTTTCCTGAGGGCAGAGTGGTGGGAGATTGCCCAATTCGTGGGAATCTTCATAAATCTGGGTTAGGATTTAATCTATTTATTATCTGGGATCAAGTAATTAATTTCAGATTGGAGTTACAAAAATAGCCTTTATATGACCTCCTCCTCCTTTTTAAACTTGATCTTCTAAATCTTTATCAACCAATTATATAATCCACAATCTTACTCTTAACTTGCTTCCCTAACCGTTGCCTTCTTACGCTGTCATTTACTACCACATGGGCTTCTCCTCATTGTTTGTCCAGCTTCTGGTTCATGTACTCCTCCATCCTTTCTCCCCATCTCCACCAGATTAATCTTGGGTGAACTTGGCTTCTAGTGGGGTGCACCGCTATCTATAGCACAGGGTCCCAGGTACATGTCAGCAGGCCAATTACACCAGCATCATCTGGCTTAGTTGGTTTGAAGTGAAGCCTATGAATTTGCATTTTTGAAAAGCTTTCCTGGTGACCCTAATGTGCAGCCAGGTTTGGGGCCATTGGTGAATACATAATGTCCAGTTGTTAAATCAGGCCCACCAGGCTGATTAAACAAGTCCTCTAAGTCTGTCTTCTCCCTTTTTTCTGGTCAAGCCCCCTCATGCAGGCAACCCTGACTTCTCTTCATTTCCCTAGCACATACCATGCCTCCTCCCTTCTGTTTCCATGTCTACACCTTACTATTTCCTTCCCATTCATGTGCTCGTTTTTCCTTCATGTTTTACCTCATTGTTTTCTAAAGAGTGTTCTTTAGTATGCCAGTCTTGGTTGAGTCATAGGGGAAAACAAGTACCCTAAACAAATATATTTTGCATATTATTTGCTCCTCTGGGAGATTTATTATCAGCATTTGCAATTTTTAAAGGCCCTGAGAAGACCTGTAGTAAAGAGATATGTTTAACTTTGTTATATTAGAGTTTCCCAAAGCTATTTGACTATGGATCTCTCCATGACCCCACCTTATTTGTTATCACTGAAAACCTTTGGACTTCCTGAAGACCTTTGGGAAATGCCTTTTTGGTTAAAATTGTTCTTCTTCAGTGAATTATCTGGTAAACAGTGATTTCCACCTTTTCTGAACTCCTGTCTCTATGATTCAGTCTCATGCTTTATTCTGTACAGTCTAGTATCATTATCTGATTGTTCCTAGATGAGTGCGTCTTATCTCTACAGAGCTGTAAGCTCCATGGAGGCAGGATGCTCTACTCAGCAGTCCTTACCTCTCATAAGTTTTGTGCAGTTTCGAGCATTTGTAACATACACTAAATTTAAATGCTTTGCCCCTGAATAAAGAAGCCAGCTATTTCATTCTGATTCTCATCCTTTGGTGTTCTTAGTCATTTACCCTTGCCTTAACTGTATTTCAGTTACACACGTTACACACATTACACAGTCACATGTATTCATGAAGTTGTCACTACTGTATTTCAGCCGTAAAACATTACAAATTTGACAAAACACTATATAGCAAACCTAGTATGTCTAGTATGCAAGAATATCTTATTTCTAGTTCTAAGGGGGAATATGAATGAAAGCTGGGGAGAGTCTAAGAGTAAGATAAGATGGGAGTGAGGAAAGGCCTGAAGTCTGGAGTCCATAGATGGGAGGATAAGTCTACTGTGTGTTGAGTGGAAGGCCTTGGGTGGGGAGGTATCAGCATGCCATCCTTGGTCACTCAGGAAAAGAGGTGCTAGAAATATCAGAAAGGTACCAGAAATGAGTTCTTTAATAAAATATAACTAACATTTATAATGTATTTATTAAGTGCCAGGCCCTAAATATATTACACATATTAGATCATTTAATCCTCAGAACAACTCAGTGATGTAAGTACTAGTATTAACCCTATTTTAGATATCAGAACACTGAGGCACAGAAAGCTTGAGTAATTTGCCCAAGGACACGTGGCCATTCAGTGGTGGAGCTAGGGTACAAATCCATGTTTTTAACTATTGTGCTGTGCGCTGTTACCTCTCACTTCTTTTCTTTCTCTGATTTTCTACTTTTCCATCAACCTTCAGTGCCCGGGTGTCCATTGATCTACTCTTCCATTCTTGAAGTTCCATCTCAGCAAAACCTTTCCTTGAAATGCATGATCCTGGATTCAAAAACAGTTGCTCTAAAGGGTGTTATTGGGATAATTAGTAATATTTGACTATAAATTGTGTATCATGTACTAGTACTATATCATTGCTAAATGTCTTGAATTTGATGATTGTGTTATGATTATGTATTTAGGGGTGAAGGGCATAAAATCTATGGCTTATTATTAAATAGTTCAACAAATTAATGATAATTAAAACAATCTTATATATACAGAGATGGATAGATGAATAGATAGATCAACAGATGGAATTTATCAATTGATAAATTAGATAAAGAGGATTCATGTACTACTTACAACTATTCTGTAGGTTTGAAATGTTTTTTTTTTTTTTTTTGGTAAGCCTGCCTCTCACTGTTGTGACCTCTCCCATTGCGGAGCACAGGCTCTGGACGCGCAAGCTCAGCGGCCATGGCTCATGGGCCCAGCCGCTTTGTGGCATGTGGGATCTTCCCCGACCGGGGCACGAACCCGTGTCCCCTGCATCGGCAGGCGGACTCTCAACCACTGCACCACCAGGGAAGCCCTGAAATGTTTTAAAGTGAAAGATTGGGAAGAAAACCCTGATCCTTAGAGATGGTAAAGCATATAATAATATATACTAACCCTTTCAATCCTCATAACAACCCTGTATTAGGTACTATTACTGTCCTAATTTTAGGGACAGGATACTGAGGCACAGAGACTTTTAAGGACCTTGCTCAGTGTTGCACAGCCTGTGGGTGGGTGAGACAGAACTCATATCCTGATATGCATTATTTCTGTTTCCAAAACACTCTGCATATGTGTTAGGTTGAACTATATAGAAACTGCTCTTATTTGATCATGTTTGACCTGTAAAGAAAGACATTTCATATGACTCAACCTAGGAGCAGGGATCTCTTTTATATAATGGTTGCTTTGGTATTCCTCTTCATGGGCAGACTGTGGGCTCTGTGGGGAGATGGGACTCTGTCTATCTTGCTCACCATTGTCTCCAGGGACTGCCCAGCTCATGGTTGGCATTTGATTAGTGTCAGTTGATGAACAATTACAATAAAAAAAAACTTTGATTACTTCTCCCTACCCCCCTCCCATATATTTTATATATATATATATATATATATATATATATATACATATATATATATGCTATTTCTGTTCCCCCAATATCTCTGTCATTTTTAGAGGAACCAGTGGATAAACATAAATCATTCTGAAAGTTGCAGCCTCAGCAGGGGTAATTGCAACATAGTCAACTATTTGACTTCAAGAGAACTCTTTCAACTAATGAAGATGTTAATTAAAAACATGCCCCTGCTAAGATGACCTCTCAGTTCAGGAAATGCAAAACGTTTGCGCTCCCCACCAGCATGCAGTGATTTGGGCTAGAATGTATGTAGTACTCAGAATGCCATCCACTCGAATCCTTATTTGAGCAGTAAACACATTTTTAAGAAACACTGTACAGTCTCTAAAAATAAGCAGTATTTCCAAATGAAAACCAGCATACAAGTAGTTGGCACATCTGGTAGTCAGAAAAGTTGTACGGTTTGTTTTCAGGGAATGACAAGCCAAGGAATGTTCAAACTTGGCCGGCTGAAAACTTTTCTTCTGTCTGTGATGACACCTGGTTTTAAAAAAGTTGGCTCCAGGCTCAAAGCAGAAAGAAATGGGTAGAGAATTAAATAGTATCATTTACTTGTATCTTGTTTTGTGCAAGGAATTATAAAGAACTGTTTTCTTCTTCAAGAAAGAGAACGTAGCAAAAAAAAAAAAGCGATGACAGGCATGAACAATAATGACAACAGCAACTACAACAAAAAATGCAGCTAACATCCATCAAGTACCTACTATGCCCTAGGCAATGTATGAAGTCTATTGTGTGTGTAATTAATACTAGATGCACAATAACACCTTATAAAGTGGTGTTATTTTTATTCCCATTTTACAGATGAGAACACATAGAGTAAACACAAATGTTTAAGTAATTTGCCCAAGTCACACAACCAACCTGGGTTGGGGGTTCCCAAGCAGGCTGTCTCCAGAGCCTACTATAATGCACTACACAATTCTGAGCAGTCTGGAGGTGTTCATTCTGTCCGGCATTATGAAAAAAAAAATTGGAGTTAGATGGTTGCATTAAGCACAGTGGTTCTTGGTCAAACTGTTATTTGCCTCCCTGTGTGAGAGTGATGATGCCACTTTACAGAACATTCTTACAGCTGCTCCACAAACATAACGTGTTCCCAAGAAATTTACCATATAGCTTCGTGCTAAACGTATGTGATAGTCAGAAGCTGTCATTCCTCTATGGTTAGATGAGGCTCAAGTTGACCAGTGAATTTGGGAGTAGGAGGTGTTATAGTGAAAATGATGGAGACAGTGGGGAGGGGAGGATTAATGTTTCTTTATTACAGACGGAGAAAATACTGTGAATGTGAGGATCCAGGGTATAGGGTTACAAGGGCAGCCTTGACCAGTGTAAAATTCTAGTCCTGGGAGATGGATTTATAGCCACTACTCCCACAGCTTCATATTCCATTCAGACCTAGTTAGCCACACTGTGGAGAAACATCAAAGGATTGACTTAGTTTGAGTCTGTTTTTGAAAAATGGCACTGTTTTAGACAAGAAGACCGGGGGGGCTTCAGTGGAAATAATGTGTCAGTATTTAATATCATGTATAACTATCTTTTATTTTCATTCATTCCTTCATTCATCATTCTTAGCTTCATTGACAGACTTTATTGTGTACTGTATAGGCCCTGGGCTAGGTGCTGAGGAAGCAGCGATATCTCAGACAAGAGCTTTGTCTTTAAAAAGCAATAAAGTATAAACGGATGACAGGCATGTAAACATTTCCGTTCCCTGAAGGTGCTGAGGCAAATGTGTTACGAAAGACTGTGGGGGAACGAAAAGAAGAATTGGTCAGATTTGCCCAGTTGGCAGTGGGGGAGAGGGAGTCACAGAGAAGATGACCTTTGAATCAAGACCTTGAAGACAGAGGTGCTCCTAGGTAGACAAGTTAGAGTAAGGCTGTGCCAAGCAGAGAGAAAAGCAGGAACAAGAAAAGGGTTAAAATAATTTTTTCAGCAATCTTATTGGTATTTATCTATGCTAAGGTGTTCATTATTTTCACATCAGATTATCTCTGAACTATTAACACCATGTACTAGTTTATTCTTACTGGTATATAAAATAATGGTATGACTTATAATATATGGCATCTAAGATTTGATGAAATAATGTATTAATGTGCTTTGACACCAAGTAGTATTTGTTGGGTGTGCTCTTCCAGCTGCTAATGTGTCTTTGTTTTAGAGGTAGATATTAATACCATTTTATGGTGAAGGAAACAGGCATGAAACGAATGAGTTCCTTAGATGAATATGTGACACTGAATTTGACAGAATACCTGACATCTAATGTTGCTTTTAATAGCAGTGGCTGGTAGGGATAGAACCTGGGGATAGAGTTCAAGTGTCTTATATACTGGGCTAGGATATGAACCATTACACTGCCTTTATCCAAGGTAAAAAGGGGGTTTGAAAAGCAAATCACATGTAGCTTGTTGGAATTTATAAAGATATTAAGTTTATGATCATTGCACAAAAATGTACCCACTACTCTTGGTGTCAAGATGAAGCCCTGATGGTACAGTGTTATATGAGTTATGAAAACAGAGAGACTATCATCTATAACTGATCTTTCAAGGCACAAGAAAATGCATCAGATGGAAGCTGCAGGGAGAGGGGAAGGTTCTGGTTTGTGTATCTGAAAAAAAAAAATCAGACAGAAATTTCTTTTGGACCTTTCTTGGATCTTGGAAAGTATCCAAGGAAGAAACTAAGCATCCAGCACCTAAACTTAAGGGCACAGGTGCCATGAAAATACACTCTTGTAGACTCCGTTTCTGCTCTGTCAGTAAATCTCAGTGTAGTTTACTGACACAAGTCAGTTACCACTTGGATTTTAGTTTCCCAGAGGGCTGGACTACAGAAGGCTTCCTGCTAGCTAAAGATGCTGTGACTCTCCTAGCACTTTGGAGATGTGGTTTCATAGATGAGAGCATTGGTGATTACTCTAAGGTTTTGTTTATCCTCAGTTTGTGGGCTCTTGGAAGAGAATGTTACAAAAGATGAAGAAGTCATTTTTTTGGCTATTAACCTAATTTTTGAGAAGACAAAATAAAAAATTATACTCCTTAGGGCTAAGGAAAGTTACCGTGATGCTTTTCTACTACTTTGATCCCAGATATATCAACGAGCAAGATGGGGAATTTGGTGAGAAAATTTTAGAGCCAATTTGCCAGAAAAACCTGAGATCATATTTATTTTGATTTATTTGAAATGGGAACTGAGACTGGACCAGGTAGTTTGCAAAAAATGTTTGAAAAAGTATATCCATGTAAAAAGAATGTCTAGAATGATTCAACCACTATTATTATTTTTTATAAATGAGTCATGGCAGTGTTTACCTTTCTCCTCTTTGCTCTTCATGTTTCTGTAATGGCACAGATTCTTGAGGGTTTCTTTTTTTTCCTTTCCCCTCTGGGATACCTACCAAATTTTACTATGTTCGAAGATTGTTACTAATGAAATGAAAAATTTATGTCAAATTTGGTTAACATGCTACTTTTAGAATGAATGTTTTGTTTAGGGTTCTCTCATCTTGATTTTTTAAAAAATTGGGTGTATGTCCAATGAAAATATATTAGGATGAAGAGGAAAAATAAAGATTGGAGAGTCACAGCCAGTCTATATCCTTTTAAAGAGGCTTTTTGGAAGACCAGACTTGGAATGAAATGAACCAGTTAAACAAGTTTTTTTCAGGAGTGTCAACTTTCCTTGCTGGGTCATTCAAGATATTAGCTATTCTAGAAAAAACATGGTTTGATACAAGTAATCCCATCTACTTACCACCTTAACCCTTTAGGTAAAGAGATGATAAAATATGATTCTTAATATAACTGGACACTTCTAGATAGAAGAAGCAAAATGTAAGCATATTTTGTATGGGTGGTGATTATAGAAGGGTTTCTGTTTGTAACATTATGGATTTTTCATTGGAATTAGAGAAAGCTTTTTTCTGTCACTAATACTGAAAAAAAAAAAAAAAAGATGATCCAAGGACTGTCTCTATAGATGAGTCCTGATATAAGTGTGCACATGTGTATTTACTGATTTCTGATATAAGGGACATGAAAGCTAACCTGATTCATTTGTTTTTAGGGGCTCTTGGCTTTGGGCCTCAGTGCAAGTCCATTGGAAAAGGCAGCTGCAACAATCTAGTGGTCACCAGCAGTCCCATGATGGTTCAGCGACTGGGACCCATTTCACCACCAGCAAGCCAGGTCTCTACAGCATGCAACCAGATCAGTCCTAGCTTACAGAGGGCAATGAATGCAGCCAACCTGAATATACCTCCTTCAGATACCAGGTCTCAAGTTACTTTTTTTTTTCCCCTTCTTATGGTATAATCACACTCATGACTGTTTTTCCTTTCCTTACTGAATGCATGCCCACACAACACACACACACACACACACACACACACACACACACTCAAGCAGCTCTTTTAATTTGAGCTTTGTAGGGGAATGTGTATAAAAACTGTGTGTGCCATAATATCATCTTAATTGGGAAGAATGGTTTAATACCTGCTGTCTTAACAGTGTGAGTGAAATTAAGGCACATTTTGAGATTTTGGGGCCTCTGTGACTAAATACCAGTGTGTTAATCTGTTGATTCCTGGTGAAGCAGGTCATATCATGGCCTAGAAAGATAAGATGTTCCATGCACATCCATCTTAGCTGCTCGTTTTTCAGTGTATGTGTTGCAGCATCCTAAGGCTGCTTTACAGTTGTTTTGTCTGTCCATCCATACATTCACCCATCTAACCAAGTATCTTAAATATTTATGGTCCTGCATAATACAATAGTTGAAGTTTAGGGAGAGAGTTGAAAAAGTAAAGATAGAAATCATGAATTTTAAGACTTTATGATGCGTCTAGGAAGACATACTTTCATGTGTGAGTTACATAACATTTCAACACAATGTCTGATTAGGTGCTGGAATAAGTAGGTCCAATAAATGCTATACATCTATCTCCATGGGAGATAATTAAATAGGGAAATTACCTTCTCAAACAAATTTTTGTATCTCTTAAGGTTGATATTACAGGGGACATAAAACCAAAATACTGTGCAATGTATAAGGTCTATTTCTATGTTTGAAATGAATTATTTCATCTTCTGTAAGTAGTCTTCTTGGAGAAATACAATCCAAAGTTTTTGCCTTATCCCGGATCTGTTGTAACTGTGATTTTGCAAAGGAATTTGACCTCTCTTCTGTGGACCTCTGTTCCTCTTCTTGGGGGACTGGAATCTGCTGAGATGCCTTGTAGTTCTGGGTTCTGTTTCTTCCTCTTCTTCCTCCCCTTCATTTTTCTTTTCCTCTTATCCCCCTTTCCCCCTCTTGTGTCTCTGCACTGTCCTCCTAGCTGCTATTCGAGACTCTGAAATCACAGTTCCTGGATCATTTTTTATGCCAATTTTTTCATGAGATGGAAACTTGTTTTTCACCTGAGATTTTTTTTGTGATGGGAAGCTGCTCCTGTCATTTTCCTATTGATGATTATGCCTTGAGGGACTCTTCAGACTTGCTGAGTATTGCATGTAAAATTAACTGTACTCGTGGGGTAGATGTCATTGGGAAGCCTTCAGCTTCCTGTCTGTGGCAAGTCCAGCCCATGCCTTGAAGGCAGAGAGTCATAATTAATGGAGAAACTGAAGGTAGGCAGGGCACAGGCTGCTCCAGCCATGCATGTATCTAGTGCAGTCCCTTTCATGGGTTGGGCAGGGAAGGGTCATTATCTCAGTGTTTTCTGGCATATTTGATTCCTTAGCATAAATTTTTATCCTTAAAAGATAAAATCCTTAAAATCCTTTATCCTTAAAATCTTAGAGATGCACTAATATATATGTTTTGACTATGTATTCTGTGAGTCCTCCTATGGAAATAATTTTTTGCAGGATGAGCAAAGAAACAGGAGTTGGGAAGTGGCTTAGTGAAATATCGAATTTACTTTTAACACTTTGGAAAGGTCACATTCATTTGTGATACTTAAATTGGTTTGTGTGTTCCATAAGAGGAGAGATAGGACAGGAGGCAACAGTTCAACTTGAAGGCATTTTGCTATCTAGAGATGAAGAGAAGATGGAGAGAGAATCAGCTTTGTGTACTGGGGTCATGCCCGGGGGAGGGGGACGGGGGGTGGGGAGCTGGATGGGGACATAACTGTTCAGTCTGAGTGATGGCCACCCTATAAAAAGCTGTAAAATTTATTGTTTTTTCCTGATTATCTATGTAATTCTTACTCATTGTAGAAAATGTGGAAAATATTGACAAGCACAAGACAGTATATGATAGTCATCCCGAATCCTACCACTCACAGGCAACCATGGGTGGAATTCTGATATATATCCTTCTAGCTGTAGGCAAACATATACATCATAAGCATAGGTTTCCCTTTCCATCAAATTGATCTATAATGATCTATAATAATAGTATTATATTTACTTTTTTCATTAATGTAAACACTTTCCTTTGTAATAATCTTTTGTGGTAAAAATATATTTAGCATCATATAATGACTTCTTCCTGCCCAAGATTCCATTTTATTAAAAAGTATAGAAATATGGGGCTTCCCTGGTGGCACAGTGGTTGAGAATCTGCCTGCCAGTGCAGGGGACACAGGTTCGAGCCCTGGTCTGGGAAGATCCCACATGCCACGGAGCATCTGGGCCCGTGAGCCACAACTACTGAGCCTGTGCGTCTGGAGCCTGTGCTCCACAACAAGAGAGGCCGCGATAGTGAGAGGCCCGCATACCGCAATGAAGAATGGCCCCCGCTTGCCGCAACTAGAGAAAGCCCTCTTACAGAAACGAAGACCCAACACAACTAAAAATAAATAAATAAATAAATATTTTTTAAAAAAGTATATAAATAAAACTATAATTTTTATCAGTATCTTATTACTGGGCATTTGTTTCCCTTTATTTCATTATTATAAGTAATACTTTATTGGATCACTTCTGTAACTCTTTTGTTGCACATCTCTTTTTCATGACATATATGCATATATATGTATACATATATATGTAGTCATTCTCTTAAGCATCATTTTGAGGAATTCCTTGTCATATATACGTTAGTATTTCTTTTGAGCTTGGCGTTGAACCAAGCAATTCAGCTTGGTCATTACACCTCTTACGGCCCCATGAGAATTACTGAGCTCCTGCTTCACCAGCTACCCTAACCTATTTCACTGTTGGTTTCTGAGTTTTTCATATTACTTTTATTTTGTTTGAGTTATCTTTCTTTCACATATAGCTTCAAATTAACCAGTCACCAGAAATAATATGTTTAGGATTAGATGAACATTGGAAATGGAGATTTCTCTAAGTATGATAGAACCACAGCTCTTTGTCCCTTTCTTTCCCATAGGCTTGGTGTGGGTAGCAGCAGGGATTATAGGCAAGAGTTCTTTGCAATCTTTCACAGTCATTCAGCATATTGTTTCAGAAGGAGAACAGAAAATGTGTGTTCCAGTTGTAGCTCGTGTGACTTTAAGCCTTGTACACCAGGTCTTTTAATCAAGCAGAGCAGCATGGACCACATGTGGGGTATGTTGTGGGGAAAACAATGGAGGATGTATGTGATCCAGCTAGGTGACTGCCTATCAAATGCTGCTTTATTTGTACTTCTTTAAGGAGTTTTGGTCCTTTTTTTGGTGTCACTGGGAGGAATTTCACAGAACCTTGGTTTTATTCTCTGTAAAACAGAGGTTATTTAAACAATCCAATTTACTTACTTCACAGGCTGTATTAAATGAAATAATACAAAGGGAAAATACTTCATAAGTTAAAAATGATGGTTATCATTATATTGATTGATTACTCACCTTAATCAACATTTTTTTGGAAAACTTAACACTCTGGTGGGTACTGGCGGAGATAAAAATGACCCCTTTTTTTTGGAGGACGTTGAATTTTATTGAGGAAGATAACACCCACAGATGCTTGAAGTTAGCTGTTTAAGGCTCAGTACAGACAGTATATAATTTTTCTGGAAAGAGGACTTTTACTGACAGCTACTATCTTTGGGGCAGGTTTCATGGATTAGAACTTTGAAATATTAAAAGATCTGGGTAATTGCTCAGAAGGGAGGTGGGCTGCTAGGCAAAGGCCATTTGTTGGAAATTTTGTTCTTATTAGGTGTTCAAGATAGAAGAGAGAGTTCTCCATTCATATAACTACCTTAGTGAATAGAGCATAGAATTTGCTTTCTGAAAAATATATGATAACTGTCTTAGAAAACTGAGATGTCCAAGGAGTTAAGGAATGTGCCTGCATGGGGTTATGCTCAAATTTAAATCGAACTATACTTTAGGTGTATTTTGAGAAAAATAAGAAACATCTCTTGACAATGGAACAAATGAACATGTCTCACTATAGGCAGCCCTGAAACCAAATAATATAATTTCAAATGCAAAGTATATACAGATGGGTAAAATACTTTCTGCCTGCCATTCACTGCTTGAAAATCTGAAATCCTCCAGTATGACAGTGACCAGGCAAATGCACCATTTGAGAATGTTATATAAACCATCTCAACCTTAGGGTGTAAAGCAAAGTCAGTTGTTTTTGCCTCATATATGACACAACTACTGATTTGACTTGGGTCAGAAAGCAATTCTGTATCTCCCTGGGGAAGGGACCAAAAGGCCCTTGACATCCTATCACCAGGAGCCTTCAGCTGAGCTCTGCAGGGAGAGCTACAAGCTGCAGGTATGCTGGGAAAATAATTGAAAGTGTCCATGGGGAATTAAAAAACAGATGGTTCAGAAACCACTCTGGGGCTTGCAGAAGGACTTCAGTCCAAATATAAGGATCTGGGCAGAGGAAAAGAAATCTGTGTCAAGGGCAACTGGACGTAAATTCCTGCTGTGTTTGTCATCGGTAAACATTACTTCACTCGGTGGAAACACCACATTGACAATGGTGTTATCTACCACCTTATACTGGGCATTTCAGAGCCGAGATGTTTTTTTGCTAATTTCTCATGCTTGTAGGAAACAGTGTTCCTGGCTTCCATTTTGTGAAAAGAAGTAAGAGGAAGAGATGGGATGAGAATGCTTCTATTTTTCCCTCAGTTCTTTTGCAACAGGTTGCTGTATAACAGCTGGAAGTAGTAGATGGGTTCATTCTGGGAAGATAGACATTCTATACAATATTTTATTTTAAATTTTTTGTCAGAAAAAAGATCTCTGTAGAAAGCCAGTGCAAGTACATATAAAGAAGTCAGGTTTTTCTGATATACACTATTCTGAGTTGGAAGTACAGTGAATTATGAATTATGTCCAGCCTCTTTGTGACAAATTTTCCATCCAAAGGGCATAGCTTTTCTCTTCAATGATTTTTAAGGCAATGATGTCATAGTAAAACAAAATGAATTTTAAAGTGGCCAGACTACATTACAAAGCATTCTGTTATTCAGCTAATTGTTGTGACATGTGAGGCATGTTTTGTAAAGGGGAAGAAGGACAGGAGAGGAATTGTTGCAAAAGTGAAGTACTTAAAGCAGATGCTTTGCTCTCAGTCCAAATCTGCTCTGATTCAAGGACAACAGTTCATGGAAGATCCAAAACTAGCAGGTGTGATTAAACCCTGCACGGCCCAAATATGCATAATTCCAAATATGACTTGATTTCAGGCTGTCACTCCCATATATATTACAGCTGTATTTTATATATATTTTATTTCTGGGGCAATTTGATGTTGTGACTGAGTACTTATAGTGTGAATTGCTGTCTTTTATAGAAACATTTAAAATTCCTTAATATCAGTGAAATAAACTTGTGAAATTATTATTAGGTCCCCTGGATGACTTTGAGGATTTACTTTTTTTTTTCTTTTCAAATTTAGCATAGGTTTATGTTTTACCTCACAAAACAGATTTCATTCAAAGGCTGGGACTCTCTTTAGACTTGTGTTCTGCAATGCCTATTTGTAGTGTGCTGCACACAGTAGATGCTTAATAAATACTTGTTTATTTGGTTTGCCATAACAAGCTTCAATAATTATTCCTAGGTGTCTGATGTTTTCCCTGTATTACAAAAAGATATTTAAAAATAAAGCAAGGACTATTTATTATCATTTAAAGTATTAAGATTATTTATAACAGTAGATCTTTTTGTTTTATTATTCCAGTGAGCATTAGCTTTTATGGTTCTTCTTGGTAAAATGTTATTTACCTGGAACTAAAAGCCTTGGGTTTTATCTTAGCCAAAGAATGTGTGTTTAGCCGAGAATGTAATTAGGGGAAATACTTAAGGGATTGTCAATGCAATGTTCTTTTTGCTCTTAGGCAATCCATATCCTGCTAAAATGTTTGTCTTTTTTTTTCCCCCCGCCTTCTGGCTGCTGTTCCAGGTCCCTTATTTCGCGTGAGTCTTTGGCATCCTCAACTTTGAGTCTGACAGAAAGTCAGTCAGCCTTGAGCGTGAAACAAGAGTGGTCTCACGGCTACAGGGCTCTCCCTTCGCTCTCCTCCAACCACAGCTCTCAGAATGGCATTGATCTAGGGGACCTCCTCAGCCTTCCTTCTGGGACAGCCATGCCCAGCAACAGTGTCTCTAACTCATTGCCGTCCTACCTGTTCGGGATGGAAAATAGCCACTCTCCTTACCCTAGTCCCCGGCACTCTTCGGCCAGGTCCCACTCGGCCCGCTCTAAGAAGAGAGCACTGTCCTTGTCCCCATTGTCCGATGGCATTGGGATAGACTTCAATACCATCATCCGCACCTCGCCCACGTCCTTGGTCGCCTACATCAACGGGTCGAGGTCCTCCCCGGCCAACATGTCCCCACAGCCAGAGGTCTATGGGCATTTCCTGGGGGTGCGCGGCAGTTGTATTCCCCAGCCATGCTCGGTGCCAAGCAGCCAGAAGGGCGTGCGGGTGGCCAGTGGCGGCCTGGCTCTTCCAGCCTACGACGAGGACAGCGTGCCGGAGTATGAGCGCATGCAGCAGCTGGAGCACGGCGGCCTGCAGCCCGGCCTGGTCAACAACATGGTGGTGCAGCATGGCCTGCTGGACTCTGACGGCCAGCCGGTGGGCCTGCTAAAGACGGAGCGCCTGGATGACTTCCCGGGCGGCGCCCTGGACTTGCCCCCGGCACCCCCTCTGCCTCCTCTGCCACCTCCGCCCCAAGGCCCCCCGCCCCCCTACCACGCCCACCCGCACCTGCATCACCCAGAGCTCGTCCACCACACCCAACCGCTGGCCCTGCCTCAGGCCGCCCTGGAGGAGGATGGGGAGATGGAAGACGTTGGGGGCAAGCACTGCTGTCGCTGGATCGACTGCAGCGCCTTGTATGACCAGCAGGAGGAACTTGTGCGGCACATCGAGAAGGTTCACATAGATCAGCGCAAAGGGGAAGACTTCACTTGTTTCTGGGCCGGTTGTCCTCGAAGGTACAAGCCATTCAATGCCCGCTATAAACTGCTGATTCACATGAGAGTCCACTCGGGGGAGAAGCCCAACAAGTGTTCGGTGAGTTGCCTAAAGCCCACGGGAGTTCATTGAAGGTGTATGTGGTTTAACAAATGCCGCCACAAGTTAGGTGGCATTTTCTTTTATGGAGTTCGGATGCTAGGGGTCTAGGTATCCATGAGATTTTACTCCTCTTCAGCCTGAGAAAGGGGAAGTTTTCTTTAATTATTAGTGGCTGGGGTATATCTCCACTTCTAGATTCTCTTCTGCAGATGTACATGATCAGGGGAGGTTCACACTGCCACACTGTCCAAAGTCTTGGAAAATTGATTTCCACCAGGCACCAACTTGAAGTTGCTGAAATGTGCAGGGCAGAGGAACACACACTGCACCACCAGCAAGCTTTAGCTATTTTCCAAAGTAAATATTCAGTGATTTTCCCTTCCCTCCAATAACTGGGTGAGTGTTAGGGTTAGAGGGGTGGTTCTGATATTTGGAAAGGAACTCACACTTAGCAACTTGGCTAGTAAAAATGTTGCTGCATACACCCACACGCCTGCACACTGCACCCTCCAAGGTTGTAAGACTAGTTAATGATTTATAGCCAGCATGAAAACACTCAGGGTTACCACAGGAGCAGAGTCTTACTGGATCTCACTGAACTTTAAGGAGAGGGAGTTTGGTGGAAAATGTATAAGGAGAAAGAACCCAGAGGGAACTGTGTCTTTGGTGTTGAAGGAAGTGGGCATGGTGTCTCTTTCTCCCCACTTCCCCCTTTCACAACATCAATCCTGGAACTATCTCTGTTTCTTGGCAGAATTTACTGTTTTTGAATAACATGACTCTTAGATGGTTGCACAAACATTTCACACCTAACAGAAACCCTCAGGGTTTACAAGCAGGACATCACCCTTGAGATCCCAGGGTGGCTTTGCACAATCTCAGACAGCTCGCTTAACTCTTGGAAAAAGAAGAGCATATGTTTTATATTAGTTTAGATGGACAGGAATATTTCTTTTAGAGTTAAGAATCTGAGAATTTTAGGTATTCCCTGGATATTGAATATGCTACAGGTCACTAAATGTGTAAAAAATATATATCATTTGGAAAAGGAACTTATTTAGATGGTGGTTCCCCCAGCCAGAGTCCCTTCTTTCTGTAGTATGTCTTGATAATAAAGAATCTGGGCCATGTTTACCATGTTTATGCTTGATTATAGATTGGCCAAGTTGTCGGATTCATGTAAAAGCAAACCAAACAGGTGATAGTTGTAAGGCAAGTATTAGAAGCGCTTTTTCACCATCCCGTAGGTATTTTTGAAAGAGTTTTAAGAATTTCTGGAGGAATGAAACTGCATTTCTTGTCCTTACATTATGCCCCATGTTATGATTCTTCTTAAGGAAAACTTGAAGCTCATACATTGTAAGAATGCCAGGTTATATGACTGAAAAGAATAATTACATTCCAGCCAACAAAACCTTACTCTGTCTGTAAGGTTCTGCATTAAAAATGCCAGAAAGAGACAAGCAATTGAAGGCAATTCCATTTACTCTGTTTGGAACACACTGGCCTATTGCAGGCAAGAAAGACATTCAGTCTCTGAAGGAAAACAGTCCAGCCTTTTAGTTCTGACTAATCCTGGCTGAAAATAGTTTGCTGGATTTGGCTTTACTGAAATAAACATATAGGCTTGAATTATCCAAAAAAAAAATATTTTTTTGCATTGCAAAATTAATTTTTGTACAAAAGGATTTCCCTATTTTCCCACTATCCCCAGATTTTGAAAAGGCGTATAACTTTATAAAGTTGACTTTTGCTTATGTGCATGATGACTATTAGAAATAGAAATACTTCAGTGAAAGAATAAGCTGAGAGGTGAATGTTTGCAGGTGTCTGCATAGCTTTTCATGGTATTATTCAAGATGGGTATGGGAGGTGATTTTTCTCTCTCCCCTAGTCTGCCTACTCCCCATTTCTAGATGGAATCTTTGCAAAATTTGGATTGCTAGATTTAATAGCAAATCAAATCTAGACCCACAGAGCATCAAATCACATGTTATAGTGCAAATGTATTGTACAAAACAGGGTTTCTTAGGGGCTGACTAATGCTGCAGTTCTTGCCTTGGGACTGTATATTTTTAGCAGGAATATAAAACGTACATATCATGAGCATCGTGTCTTGTGAAAACTGTTATGTTGCTGCCTGTCATCTGCTTGATTTGTAGGGTTGTAGCTAACTGGCAGGAAATAATTTTGCTCTGAAAGTTTAGCAGTCCTCTCAAGTTGTAGCCCATGGAGAGAAGGCATTGTGCTTAATGTGGATGTGCATCTGAAAAAGATGCATTTTTCTTCCTCTTGCAAAACCAGTCTTTACACTCTTGGAATCCAGACACAAAGAACTCTTAAAACTGAACAGTTTCATCTCTCACTTTTTTAGAAACTGATGGTAGTTGATTCAAAGCTCAAGATCCTTGCCAAGTAAAATGACCACATTCTTCTTTTGGAGACATGAAGTGATCTTTGGGTTTTTGTGGCTGTGTCACATGCTGCAAAGGCTAGGAGCAGTTTAAATTATAAGACCCTGTCCACTTCTGTTTTACGTATGTTTAACTGCTATTAATTTTCTGTGGACCCTAGTTAGAGTTAGTCATCATTTTCACTCACTTAGCTTATTGACCCAAGAAAGACGTGATGCCCCAATTGTGTTTGGTGACCATGACTACAGGCAGCACAATGAGCTTCTGGAAGTCATGTGAAAAGGAGGATGTGTGAAAGGGCTCTTCAGTGACAGCCTGCTTACAGTAAGAGGCTGCCACTGGTGTGCTCCCTTGATGCCAGGTTCCACCTCATGCATGGGGGAACACATCCTCAGCGTCTCTGACTGTAACTCCTCAGTCTTACCCAGAACTCTGAGGTTCAGATCTCTCAGGACTTTAGGTGGCAGAACTGGGGGAGGATTGTTAATTTATTATTTGGTTAACTTACTGGAAGGAGAGAATGGTTTCTTTTCCCTTTCCCACCCAAGCAACTCCACCCTTCTGTAGATCTCATTCTTAACTGCTTCTGTGGAGAGCCAAACCAGCTGCTCTCTTTCCGCTCTTGGCCTTGATTACAGAGATATTCCCAGCCGTCGGCAAAGGCCTTGAGAAGTAAAGGCCTCAGCAGGCAGACAGACGGACCTCAGTTAAATCAGAAACTGGAATATGGCAATATTATATTAAAAACACCTGAGTCCATTCACTTCTGTCTACTAATAAAGCAATTGGTAGGTGCCAGATCATTCTATTGAGACCTTCCTGAGCTTAGACCAACCTCAACATTGATGAATCTCAGAATTATCAGAACGTTTGAGCATTCCCAGGTATAACTTTGCTGAATTCTTTTATGTTTTTCTGAGATGGTAAGGTTTCAAATTCTCAAGTCAGAGCAAGTAATGGAGCCTTATAATTAGTTTCTTTCCCAAACCCCTGTTTCATGTGCCTAAAAGGACAATGTAAAGAATAACCCCAAACTATAGATGTACACTAACCATCCCTAACAGTAGCCATAGTAAGTGTTCCAACTGAGTGCACACTGAGAATGTTTTTACCATAGTAGGTCTTTTTGCCATTAAGTTGAAGAGTGTGCAACACCTCGGTAGCGTTCCCAGGAAGGTGTGCTCTGAATGAGATCAGACACACTCTGTCTGCCAGTACTTCTCATGAGAAAGCCTATCTGATCAGGGCAGAGTGAGCAGAGGGACAGGGTTCTGTTGCCAGGATCAGAAACACTGATCCTGGCCTTTGTGCACAAAAGAAAGCAGTTGGGCTGGAAGGTTAGGGAGTGTTAATAAGGGAATTAGGGGGAATGTGGATCGCCACTTAAATTTTGCTTATTTTTCCTGGATGAATTTTATCCAATAGCAAAAAGGAATTTTGTAAAACTTTTACCCACCCACAGATTTTCACAAAAATGTCACTGACCAAAGACAGCTTTGAATCTTGTATGAATTGACTCATTTCTCCACAGACATTTTGCCTGGCAAAATGCATAGTATTTGCTTTGGCTTGACTATTGGGCCGTTTGCTTTTTAAGTAACATTGGATTATGGAATACAAGAAAATAAATACAGAGCTGGGGCCATGTCCCCATTCCTCTTTTACGGCCTGATTTATGGGTTATGGGCCAGCTTTAGCCATGTAAGACATTTCTTGAGGAAAAGTAAATTCATTGTAAAATACGGAAGAAGGCTTTTTTTTCCCACATCCTTTATTTTATTATTTTGATAAGACTTGGCATTGATGTGGTGACCACAATTACCTGACTAGAAGGGACCTCAGGAAAATATCATGTAAGCATAATTATTAGTTATCACTCCACAATCTTCATATTGGCAACAATTAATAAATTCTCATAATGTCAAGTATTGGAGGGTATGGAGAAGGGAATGTTTTAACATTGTTAGTGAGAGTAAATTAGTGTAACCACTTTGGAAAAAATTTTGAGAATATCTAGCAAACATGAAGATGAGCATATCCAACAAAACCATGTCTAAATATCTATCCTAGAGCAACTCTTGGTGGCAGGAAGACATGTCTTTGTTTTTTTTTTTTTTAATAAATTTATTTATTTTATTTTTGGCTGCGTTGGGTCTTCAGTTGCTGCAAGCGGGGGCTACTCTTTGTTGCGGCGCGCGGGCTTCTCATTGTGGTGGCTTCTCTTGTCGCGGAGCACGGGCTCTAGGTATGCGGGCTTCAGTAGTTGTGGCACCCGGGCTCAGTAGTTGTGGCTCGTGGGCTCTAGAGCCCAGGCTCAGTAGTTGTGGTGCATGGGCTTAGTTGCTCCGCAGCATGTGGGATCTTCCCAGACCAGGGCTCAAACCCATGTCCCTTGCATTGGCAGGTGGATTCTTAACCACTGCGCCACCAGGGAAGTCCCCATGCCTCTGTTTTTTTAAAAAAATACAAATAACCTATCTGTCTATAGATAAGGTAAGTCAACAAACTGTGGTTTATTCCTAATGAAATAATATAAAGGAATTTAAAATTAAGAAGCTATATATAAATCGATATATTTATAGATTGATAGATAACAACATGGATAAATAGATAACAATGTTGAATGAAACAATTACATGCAAAAGGGTATATACAGTATAATATAATTTATGTATATTTAAACACATGCTAAGCAGTATTATACAGTTGTTGTAGATACATAAATACTTGATTAAACAATAAAATCATGTAGGCAGGATAACCTTAGGATAGTGGATACTTCTAGAGATGAAAGAAATAGGAAGATACGGGATGTAGGGATTTTGCTTTATCTTTTTTTCCAAAGAGGGAGAGAAATGAAACAAATATGGCAGAATATTAAAATGTTTGGTGGTGGCAATACAGCTGTCATAGGTATCTTATAATATTTTCTATGTTTTGCTGCCTGTTTGAAATATTTTATAACTATAAATATATTTTTTTATCTAAAAAGAAAAGAAAAGAAAATCAATGAATATAATACTCTTAACTCCCTTCCACACATACCAGTTTTTCAGATAGGAGAAAAAAGCCTAGGGAAATTAAGCGATTTTTCTAAGACTAGAAAGTTGTTTGGCCATTGCCTACTTACTCCAAGGAGGTGGTTTTCCACCTTGCCTGACATTGGAATTGCCTGAAAAGATTTATAAAATACCCACAAACTGGGTCCTACCCCCAGAGTCTGTGATGTAATTGGTGGGGTGTGTAGCTTTCCAGATGATTCTAAAGTGCAGAAGGGTGAGAACTAGTGCTCTGAAAGCTTCCACACTCTGACACTGAACTCTAGAAAGATGAAAGCCTACCTTGTCATTTCAGTTAAGGCGTAGGGAGGCACTGTTTAGTAGCAAGTACATTTTCATTATCATAGGTGTCCTGACAATGATTAGGGTAATTACGTGTTCCCTTGGAATGAAATTCAAGACAAGGGATAAGAAGATAATAGAGCAGCACTGGTAGTGGCAGAGGCTTTCAACTGAGTGTCCATTTCATATGCAGAGTATTCTCTCTCTACAATTAATAGTCAGTTAAAGGTTGGGATGAGACTGCTGAGTAATGCATGTCATTGCCACCTCCTTGCCTCTAGAGTTAAAAGTGGAACTGACAAATCTGTCACATTGCTCCCATTTTTAAAGGTAAAATAGAGTGTTTCCCCTAACAACTACAATGCAGCCTTTCTGCTTTTAATATAAAATGATCTTCAAAACATTTTTGCTACTATGGATGTTTCTGAAGAGTTGGTAAATTACTAAAATATTGAATTTTCCCTTTTATCAAATCTGCCTGATGTGATTAAATAAATAAAATTAACATTAATATCCTCTTTGTCTCTTGAGGCTGAAACACCACCAGTGAAACATCTGGTAAAGATCAGAGAGAGCATAGCTTCCAAATCGTATCCCACAAGGCATCAGTCTGTCAAGTATTTAATGCAAACTCAGTGATTTAAAAAAGATACAACTAAATCACAAGATTTTTTTCCCATCGATTTTACATAAGAAAGAGATGCCACCATATTTATCTATGTATAGACATATCCAACATAGTGTAGACATATATATGTCACTATAAATCACAAACCCGTTAGTATAGGTAAAAACAAAACCACAGAAATTCTCATCAGATGGGGCATTGGCCACAGTTTATAAGGCGTCTGTCAAATTGGATTTTACATCCCAAAACACAGTTTAGAAACCTTCCATTTGGTAGTGGTTTAATTTTATTTCCCTTTAGAAGGCATTTAATCCACTTTACCTGAGGAACTGGCCTTTCATGAACTTTGTCTTGAAAATAAATTCATAGCAGATTTGGGCAAACGTTTCATAGCAGGTCGTGGTTTGTGTTTCTTTGCCCGGCACTTCTAGGATTAATGAAAAACAATAGATAATGAGAGAAACTTTAAGAGGCTGAATACTTGAGGCTTTATCCTCATTAAGCAAAATCATTAACTACATGACAGTTAATGTTCCTTTTAGTTCATATTTGTTTTGTGGTTTTTCTCTAATTTCATGCCCTGAAATAATGTTTTTAAAATTACAAAAAATTATGGTAATCTTTTCCTAAGTGATCTGATTAAGGGAATATATTTCAGATCTCCTGAGGTTTGTTCATATGTAGATTTTATTTGATTGATTTTTATTTTTATTTTTTTATCTTTATTGGAATATAATTGCTTTACAATGGTGTGTTAGTTTCTACTGTATAACAAAGTGAATCAGCTATATGTATACATATATCCCCATATCCCCTCCCTCTTGCATCTCCCTCCCACCCTCCCTACCCCACCCCTCTAGGTGGACACAAAGCATCGAGGTGATCTCCCTGTGCTATGCGGCTGCTTCCCACTAGTTTTCTGTTTTACATGTGGTAGTGTATATATGTCCATGCCATTCTCTCACTTCGTCCCAGTTTACCCTTCCCCCTCCCCATGTCCTCAAGTCCATTCTCTACGTCTTCGTCTACGTCTTTGTTCCTGTCCTGCCCCTAGTAGGTTCATCAGAACCTTTTTTTTCTTTTATAGATTCCATATATATATGTTAGCATACAGTATTTGTTTTTCTCTCTCTGACTTACTTCACTCTGTATGACAATCTCTAGGTCCATCCACCTCACTACAAATAACTCAATTTCGTTTCTTTTTATGGCCGAGTAATATTCCATTGTATATATATATACCACATCTTCTTTATCCATTCATCTGTTGATGGACACTTAGGTTGCTTCCATGTCCTGGCTATTGTAAATAGTGCTGTAAGGAACACTGTGGTACATGACTCTTTTTGAATTATGGTTTTCTCAGTGTATATGCCCAGTAGTGGGATTGCTGGGTCATATGGTAGTTCTATCTTTAGTTTTTTAAGGAATCTCCATACTGTTCTCCATAGTGGCTGTATCAATTTACATTCCCACCAACAGTGCAAGAGGGTTCCCTTTTCTCCACACCCTCTCCAGCATTTATTGTTTGTAGATATTTTGATGATGGCCATTCTGACTGGTGTGAGGTGATGCCTCATTGTAGTTTTGATTTGCATTTCTCTAATAATTAGTGATGTTGAGCATCCTTCATATGTAGATTTTAAAACATACTTTTCTTAGTTGATTCTCCATCAGTGTGGAAAATTAGTTTGGTGATTTATTAGAAATATCTTTTGTGACCTTTGGAATATTTCTTGATTACGTTTGCTCTGAGTGTTCGTGTTGACATCTTTGAGTCCAAATGGAATTCAAGTATGTAGAGTGAAAGACCACATTTATTTTTCCATAAAAGAGGTAGTCTGATTCTCTTTGATCTTTCAGAAGTGTTTTCTTCAAGCTCTGGGTAGAAAGATGTGGAAAAGAGATGTTTTTTTTTTTTTTTTTTTTTTTTCTGGGCAGATTTATTAGTTTCTACTGTAATTACTGAGTCAGGGCCTCTGGACTATCAATAAGACAATGAATGTTGTAACCCTGGGTGGTGGATGTGTGGCTGGCAAACACACAACCTGGGTGGGCAGACTCGATTTCCCCTTGGCTTGAACTGTGGGCAGCCTCAACCAGAGGGGAGATTGGTTGGTTTAGTGGGTGTCATCGCTCATATGGGAGGTTGGTGTAGATAGGAATTTGATGAGAAAATGGAATGAAACCTGTCTGTTCTTATTTTGTAGCACAGTGTTTATTTTTATTTTTATTTTCTTGGTCTATGGTTGCTGGATTTGAGTACAGAGAATAACTATTAATTTTGAATTTTGAAGACTTTAAAAAATGGTTAATTTGAAAAGTAACTGAGAAACTGGAAAATGAGATGACCTAGTTCTGGGCAGGCAGGGGCAATGTGCATGAGTAATTACACTGTGCTCCAAACTTAGGGTGAGCATATAGTTTATTGTTCAAATTGGGACAATTTTGAGAGTGAAAGGGGTTCTCTTTCCCTGGAATATCTGTGTAAACCAGGCTTGTTCTAGGAAAACCAGGATGTATAGTTGTCCTGCCCAAATAGTATATGCAGGGACTTCCCTGGCGGTCCAGCGGTTAAGACACCATGCTTCCACTGCAGGGGCCATGGGTTTGATCCCTGGTCGGGGAATTAAGGTCCCTCATGCCGCATGGTGTGGCCAAAAAAATAGAAAAAAACACAAAAAACCAAACAGTATTTGTACTGATGTGTCCAACCAATCAGTGCATGCTCATTCATTCATTTGATCACTGAGTACAAGCCATGTGCCATGCCCTGTCCTGGAAGCTGGGGGTGAGTAGGTATGGAAATAAATGGGACATTCTTTTGAGGAGATCACAGTCTTCTAGCAGTGACAGCTGTGAAAATAGTTACTTACACAGTAATGAAACAAGGGCTATGATATAGGTCTATGCAGATTGTTTTAATGGGAAAACAGGGGAAGAAGCTTCCAGTTCTGTAGAGTCTTAGAGGAGGTGACTGAATCTTGAAAGAAGACAGTGATTCTTGCAGAGAAAAGGAAGGAAGCCACTCAAATGGAGCACCACAATATGTGATAACACAGGGGTGTGAAAGAGTCCAGGAAAGAAACAGTTCCTAGGTAGTTCGATGGTCCAAGACTAGGTAGGAGTGTGAAGGGAGGCTGGAAATTCACCTTGGGCCAATAACAAAGGACTTTTACTATCAAACAGGGATAATATTTTGAAAATTAGAAAGAATTACACACCTAGTTAATACAAATGCAAATTCAGTTAAAACAAAAAAAGTCTTAGGAGGCAGCATCACTGAGGAAGTAAGCACAGTGCTTCAGTGCATGTGAAATGAAACTCTGACGTCCCCCAAACCATCTCATTGTCTCTTAAAGTTTATAGTTTCATTCTTCATTGAAATGTATCTCTTGACAGCTATAATATGAAACAAAGTTTTCTTATGCCAAATGATAAGAAACACATAAATGGAGTGTTTGTCTCCACATAAATGGAGACAAACGTAAAAGTATTTTCTGTGGTGGGCTTTAAAGAAAATTAAAAACCCAAGGAAGACTAGGGACCAAAGGCTATTTGAGCAGTTATGTAGAATGACTAAGATGTGGACAGAGGCTGCATACATTATCCTGTGTATGAGTAGCCTTCTATTCGTTAAATATTTCCTTTTATAATCTGTAAAGTAGTGAAGTACTGTTAAGCAAAGGTTGGACTGGTACTCATCATGTTGAGCTTGTCAGCCCTTTCCAGACTTCCCCCCACCCTCTGACTGCTAAGATTTACTGTGGAATTTTTTTCTTCTCAGACTGAATTAATACAGAGCAGAGTTAAATGTTTGAGATGGTTAGAGGAGTGCACATTAAGTAAATTCTCATCAAAATGGCACCCATTCCTGGTGATTCAATCTGGAACACCTTAGGGCCTAATGCCTCTTTAGACGGGGGAAGGCAGAGTGAAAGCAGAGACTGGCCTTTTGTTACTTGAGCTTCCTGCTCTAGAAGCACTCACCTCACCTGGGGCTTGAGCCTCCCAATGTTGGGCCATTTGCCTGTGTGACCAGAGAGCACAGCCTGGAGCCAACATCAGTAGACTTAAGTGTTCAGAGTGCTCCAGATAAGGCATCTGACTGGTCTTGTCCTTAAAATTTACGAGGCAGCATCTCAGGCTTGTATTTATAGAACAATTTCTTTTTTGTGTTTTAACATGCTTATTTGAAAGTGCTTTAAGTTTTAAGCTGGGAAAGCTCATCCTTTGATGAGAGATATTGCTACAACTAAACTCTTTCTCTTCTGCCACTCTGTCTCCCATTCCCAGTCAGTTTCTAGCGTGAAACCACCAACTGGTGCTTTGTTAGCCAAGAGAATGGATTTGGAGGTGGAAGAGCAGTTGTAATGAAGAGAAAATGGGGGACCCCACCTTAAAAAAATTCTGAAATGGAAATTTGTCTTCCATTACATTTGTGGTGACTCTTATTGTCTCCTTCCCTCAGAATTTCCATGCTGCCTTAGGGCCCATGCTTTTGCTCCTTATTTTTTCCCTCCATCTATTCAAGGCTTGCTTTTGGGAAAAAAGTTCAGCAAAGATAAAATTCATACATATAAATAGTGAATGACTGAGAAAAGATTCAGTGCACTGGCCTTCTCAGGGATAGTTGCTATTTTCACTAGGAAGAAAGTGTTAAACCTCTCCCTTAGAGAGAAACTCATTTAAGGAAATGAAAAGGGAAAGAAAATAATGGTGTCATAAATTCTGAGCTACTAGATTACTTTAATCTTCACCATAGCCCTCAGAGTGAAGTAATTTGTGGAGCTTGAGACTCATATTCTCTTCTTTTTAACTACATATTCCAACATCATTATTCATCTTTGAGTCCTACGCATGGCACCCGGCTCAATGATTAGAATAACATGTAGTATCTCTCAAATATATATACATACATCTCTATCTTTTTACTAACCAATCAACTGATCTATCTATATCTGTGTATATGTATATGTGTGTGTGTGTGTGTGTGTGTATATATATATATATATATATATATATACACACACATATATGTGTGTATACATATATTCTTGGAGTCAGGATGGGTACATGGAGGTTATTATTATTCTATTGTTTCTACTTGTGAGAAGATTTGAAATTTTTCATAATAAAATGTTAAAAATAAGCAAATAAAGTTTTTGAGTTAACTTTTAGGAAGCAAAAGGACAGTTCGTTCGTTCCCTCCAACACCTCAGAAAATGTTGCCAGCCATTGTTTTCCTTGTGTATCCTGTGTTCTGATCTGAAAGCAAATTAATTTTTTCCATTGCTCTTAAAGGTCTCTGAAATAATTTTGCTTAAAAATGAGATGAGAGATACTCTTAAGCAATAACATGATATTTGAAAAGGCAAACGATAACAAGGAAGCGTTATTCGAGTATGTTAAGATAATCTAACTTCTGTAATAGACAGCCCCAAATCTCAGTGGCTTGGTACAATAAAGGTTTGTTTCTTATTCATGTTGTAATACAGCTCGCTCCTTGTGATTGTACAGTGGCTCAGGAGCCTTCAATCTAATAGCTCTGCAATCTGAGTCTAGGGTGAAAGAGCATGTTGAGGATTGTGCAGAAGGTTTGGAAGCTGGATCTGCAAATGACACGCTTCACTTCTTCCTGCATCCCATTGGCCCGAACTTAATCACATGACCCCAGCTAACTGCAAGAGGGGTTGGGAAATGTGGTCTTTATGTGTGCACAGGAGGACCTTAAACACAGAATATTGTATCTTCACCAAGCAACTAGAGGTCCCTCTCCTGCTTCACCCCTGACTTATCCTGGTTCTCTGTATCCCCTTGAAAAGAAGAAACGTTCAAATCTTGATCTTTGAGTTTTTCTTGAGTGGCCACCCTACCTCATCAAAGTGGTTTTGTAAAAGACCATTTCTTTTTTCTTATCAGTGCTGGCTTCTATAACTTGCTTTTCAACTTACTAAATCTTTCCCAGCCCAACCATTTTTTTCTTATTTACTCTCCAAGGATTCCATTGCCATACAGTCACCACTGCTGGGAAAACTCTTGTTATCTCAAGTGAATTACTCAGTTTTTCCCACCTTGTCCAAATTACATGTTCTTGGTGCATAATTCCCCACTGCTCATCATCCTTCTAAGTCATGAGGATGTGTGATGTCTTCATGTCCCACAGGCACTCACCCTTGAGGGAGATCTGCTCATTATCAAGGGCAAGGTCATAAATGAATCACAGAGAGATACACCATCGTGAACAGAAATGTGGTGTGAAGGGCTATTTTACTAAGACCCTGAAACACAATATTCCCCATCTGTTCATAAAGTAACTTATTTGATACACACAGTGTGGTCATAAGTGCTCTTCTATTCTCTGAATGCTTGCTTTTGGTCATGAACTGGCACACACAAAAGGAAAAAATGACAGTGTGCCTCTATGGACACTTTTGGTCTGTTTCCATAAATATATTCAAACAAAATGAAATTGCCTGGCTCTATATAATATGTCCTTTAGTGTGTTTAAGCTTGCAAAATTACCCCCAAGGATGACAAATTGTAAACATCATGCAATACCACAGCCGTGGTTCAAGGCCTGTCTCAGTGTTCTGCCGACATTCACCCTTCCTAGAAACGTTTAAAGTGTTTTAGGAAAACGAAGCTAGGCAAACAAGCTTATCAGGAACGACAATAAAAAAATCATTGATTCTAATTAGGAGGCGTCACATATACAGAAACAAAGCTGCTTTTGTGTAGTGGAAAGTCTATCTGTTCTCTGAAACACATGGAGTGTTTTCCAGTCGCTTTAGATAATCAAGCTGACAAAGTTTCAGGGCCCTGACCTTTTGGCCCATCTCAAGCAATGCAGCTGCACTTGTCGAAACTTGTTGAAGGTGTTGGTGGGAGGTGTGCTGGGATACAAGTTGTTATAAAGGTGACAATGAGACAGGTGCTATTTTTTCTGAAAGCCCCAAACTACATCATAAATTGAGGTGGGGAGTATTTAGGTTCTTGAGGCAAGGAATTAGTTTATAGCAATTACCTCTAGTTGTTCCTGTAGCAAGTACTTCCACCAGCAGCCCAGTGCATTGACCCACCACTGGTGAGGACTCCAGCAACTCCGGCTGTCTGGGTCAGCCTGATCCTGCTCCATCATGTGTCCTGGGGAGATCAGCTTTAGACTGTAACCCTGGTTTTGTGCTATGCTCATGGAATGGGGTCTTTATGATGGAACCAGGCAAAAAGGAGCTGTATAATCTGAGCAAATAATGGAGAAATCACTCTAATTGCTTAGTCCATTGAGGTAGTAAATCAGAATCAACAGCTGTGTCACTGTCACTTCTCTTGAATTCAGAACTTCAGAAAAATGAATTTCACTAGACCACAGGGTTAGGAACATAGATCATAGTAAATCAATGGACAGTTTAGTTCAATATTAAGAGTTCATATTGACCATTTGCAGTGTCAATGATTTATTCTCAAGGAGGAGTTTCATAGAAGACGTTTCTAGTTGCTTGATTGTACATTTCCTCCAGAGATTGGCTTGCTGATTACCATCAGTGAGTAATAGGTGTTGCCCCACCCTGAAAAATAAAGCCCATTGTGTTCTGAAGGAATGATATTGCCAAGTGTCTTGACAGGCTCCTGCTGCACTTGTCAAACAGCTGTGCCTGGGTGTGAAATTTTGAAGTTGGATTCTCACTTAGCCAAGATTAGAATAGGTTTAATTGAAGGTGTCTGAAACAGGGGACAATTTAAAATTCTTAAATACAGAATTCACACATTTCTAAAAAACATTGTACTGATCATTTCTAAATTTTTTGGTTTCCGCCTTCATTTTTACTAACATAGATATTATATAAAATTCAAATGATCATAATATAAAAGAAAATTATCTTAATATGGAAAATGTTGTAAAGTTATTTGTATAATTTTTTTTCACTTAAAGATCTTTAAATATTTGGTTTATGTTTACATTTTAATACTGAGTCATTCCTCTGTTTGCAGGTGTGTGTGCTCTCTGTGGTCTCTAAAAGTGATCCCCGGGTGTAAGACAGAAGGGTCTCTGATGACTATCTCTATTTCACTCATTCAACTACTGAGCAATTGAGCAACTATTTCATAACAACCACTCTTCTAGGCCCTGGGGATATAGCAGTGAACAGATCAGACCCCAACCTCCCTGTCCTCTTGGAGCTCTAGAGGGAAGGATAGTAAATAATGCCGATACTTGGGGGAAGAAGGTTTCAGACAGAGAGAACAGCAAGTGTAAAGGCCTTGAGGCAATAGTGTTGGCCTGGTTTGTTCTAGAAACATCAAGGAGTCCAGGGTGGCTGGAGTAGAGTGAACAAGGATGAAAGAGAAGAGGAATTCAGGGGAAAAATGGAGTCTAGATTGTTTAGGGCCAGTAGTCCATGAAAGGATAGTTTTGAGTAGAGGGATGATATGATTTATATTATGTTTTTATATAATTGTTGAATGCTGTATGGAATGTACATTAAAGAGGAACTAGGAATAAAAGCAGGAAGACCAAGCCTCTGTAACTGGGATCATTGCAGTAACCTCTCTGGTCTTCCTGCTCATGTCCAGAGGTAGAAGTTAGGATAATCAATTGAGTTCTGGCTGTATAAACATAGCCAGAACTCAGTTGACAGAATTTCTCAATGGATTGGCTATGAGATGTGGGAGACAGAAGTGTCAGCTGTGACCCCAGGGTTTGGAGTCTGGGAGGATGGGAGTTACCTTTAACTGACTGTGGGAGGTTTGGGGGAAAAACAGAGAGTTTGGTTTTATTTTTTTTAATTAATTTATTTTATTTATTTATTTTTGGCTGCACTGGGTCTTCGTTGCTGTGTGCAGGCTTTCTCTAGCTGCGGAGAGCAGGGGCCACTCCTCGCCGTGGTGCGTGGGCCTCCCACTGCAGTGTCCTTCCCCGCTGCAGAGCACGGGCTCCAGAGCACAGGCTCAGTAGCTGTGGCACATGGGCTCAGCAGTTGTGGCTCACGGGCTCTAGAGCGCAGGCTCAGCAATTGTGGCACATGGGCCCAGTTGCTCTGCGGCATGTGGGATCTTCTTGGACTAGGGCTCGAACCTGTGTCCCCTGCATTGGCAGGTGGACTCCCAACCACTGTGCCACCAGGGAAGCCCAGAGTTTGGTTTTAGACTTGTTAAGTTTGAGGAGCCTGTGGTGTGAGTCCCAGGGTGAGTCTGGAGATCAGGGAAGTCTAGACTGATACTATTTTGGGGTTACCTATGTATAGATAGTATTCAAGGTTATGAGATTTGCTGACCTGATTGAAAGTGAAATAAGTAGAGTCATGAAAAAATTGGTGTCTGTACTCCTGAATTCCATGAGGGGTGGGTGGAAGGAGAGATGAGTTGTAGTAGTCAAGTTCTCTTTCCCAAACAGCTTGTATCTCCTTTGCCCTGCTTTGTTGTGTTGCCCTGACCCTACCTTCCATATATCTAGGAGAATTTCAAGGTGCCATTGAAGAGAAAAAGATAGGGTTGAAGAGGTTGGTTCAAGTTGGACCGCCATTGACATACCTGTATTTCTGTTTCCAAATCAGAAGATAAGCAGACAGAAAACAAGGAGTACATGATTCAAGAGAATAAATAGGTTTCTACTGTCATAGTCTTATGCTCTTGAAATTGGGGGGTTGTTAATAATAGGATCCATATATCTTAGTTTATACAGAACTTAACAGTGTGTAAACTCCAAGAAATAGTCTTAAGTCAGTTCTATCATTGAGGTGACATGGAGGTGACAAGGAATCCAGGAACAGATTTGGATGACTTCTTGGTCAGTTTGTTGAGGGGATTCAAAAAATAATGGGTAATTATTTTCTCCTTTTCCAACAGTGGGGTTCTGAGATTCTGTCTTTTAATAAATTAATCTCTCAGTGAATTTGATGGTAGCTTGTGTTCCAGAGTTCATGTTCTCAATAGCCTGGCTGATTTCTGCTTAGAGAGCCAGCTCCATGAATGTCTCCATAATGTTGATAGGGAGCAATATGAAAGAGCTATGGGTTTGGGGTTTTCAGGGGTTGTACTTTGGTTCATGTTCTAAATGTGTACATTGTGTGAAAGGCTCAGGGATTCTGTTCTTGGCCATTGAAGCCCAGTGAGTCTGTGGAAGTAATTTTAATTTTAAGATCCCACAGTTATATTTCTTCCTACTCTAGAAACAGCTTAATGAAAAACCTTTTGTGTACCATGTATTGGGTTTGTTTACTGTAGATTGTGATAGCCAGGGAACAAAACCTTACATTATAGCTTTTGGAAAATTTTATGATGTTCATGTCTATGGCAATAAAACTTCGTTGGCTCCAACAAGATGCCTCTTTTGTTTGCCTGAAGTGTTATGTCAGGTCTATATTCAGAGAAGGGATAGGGATTTTTTTACATTTATTTTTCCCTTCTGTTTCCTCTCTTCTCCCCCCATTTTCTAGCACCTACTCATTCACTTTATGTTTTCTTTCTACGCAGAGCTATTGAAGGTGAGTACAAAGAGAAAATTGACATTTTTAACAGTGCTTAAAATCTGTGTGTGTGTGTGTGTTTCCATCCAGTGACTACGAAAGTATATTCAGTGCTTAAAAACAGTGATATTTAATATTTAAGTCTATATCTTATAGAGTTTATATCTGTTGTAGGGACTGTCTTATATTTTCTATCAGGGTTTACTGTTCTACTAGTTAGGGCAGGGCTTCACAACCTTACGCTATTGACATTTTGGACCAGATAACTCTTTGTTGATGAGGGCCTCTCTTGAGCATTGTAGGATGTTTTAGCTGCATCCCTGGCCTCTACACATTAGATGCTAGTAACAGCCCCTTTATCCCTGGTAGTGCCAAAAATATCTCTAGGCATTCTGTATGTCTCCTGGGGGCCAAAGTTGCTGCAGGTTGAGAACCGCTGAGCTAGGGGAGTCTGAATTTATCTGCCTTATTCATGTGGAGACAGGGCAGTTATTTTGAGATTGCAGTCAGTGCCTGAAATGCAAATATTTGACTTAAAAAATCTTCACTTGACATTTCCAAGTGAGAGCTTATGAGAATCTTTTCTCCTCTGGCCTCACCAAGGACCCTGGCCATGGCCTCTGCAACTTCTGATGACCAGTTGATGAAGAAGTAGTCCTTGATGCATTCAGGATTGTAGTAGGGAGGGATGTAAATTGTTCCAAGAACCTACTTGACCCAGAATTGCCTTTTCTTATAGAAATACTGATGTAAATGGAGGGTTGGTTCCCTGTTCCAGAAGAATGGCTGTATCTAGAATGTATCCTCTTCTGTTGGGGAAGTGGGGATTTATCTAGAGCAGAACTACTGTGATATTTTAAGCCAGAATCCCAGTCTTAGGTGAGAATAATCCCTATCAATATTCAACTTCTCAATTTCAGTATTCATAATGAAAGCATAGTACTGAAAATATACAGAAATTTAAAGGTCCAAATTTGCAGTTTCACAGTGTTTGTCTTTGCAATGCTCTGCCTTTTGATTCTAGAAGTGAAGCCCATTTCACTCTTCCATTTAGAAAAAGTCATTGAGAGGGTGCACTGTTGGTGCCCACGATGGCACTAGATATGACTCATTAACAGGAAAGGGCTCTTTCCATCACTACTTGACTTCAATAAGGAAAGCCAAAGAACCTTTAGGTCTACAACTGTATCAAGCCAGCAGTGCTTACAAGATTAAACTTTTTTGAAATCAGCTAATTAGAAGCAATTTTAAAACAAACAGCTTTCTGGAGCTTCATCAGGAAAATCGTAGGTATAATTGTCAGTAGTTACATGTATTATCCTAGAAGAATAATTTTCAAAATATAAGACACTGATTGCTTAACTAACCTGTTCCACCCAGGAGACTTTTTGAGTCAAGACTGGGTTTGGAAATATTTTACACAGAATGACTAGTGGCAGTAATAATAGACATTGACAAATGAAAGTGGCCTTGTATGGTTTATACAGAATAATAAAAATCCCCCTATGCTTATGACAGAAGAAAATTAAGTAGAACAGCTGTATATGGACATTTACTTTTAGACCCCGAGGGGGAAAAAAAGTTTTCATGGTTCGAGACAGACTGTTGGGAAGCTGAACTCTACCCAAGATAATAACATCTTCCATTTGTTAAGCCAGGTTTACAAAGCACTGTTTCATGCATAATCTCATTGGATTCTCACAATAATCCTTAGAGGTAGAAAAGGTAGTTGCATTTTAGAATAAGGGAGCAGCTCATGTGACTTTACTAAAGTTTTACAGCCAGTAAGTACTAGATTGTAAACCAAGACCCAGGTCTGTTGGACTCCCGGACCAGCACTTTTTTCCATTCCACCACAGCCTTCCATGAAGCTATTGTGAGTCATGTTTATTCCATTTCATACTCTGCTTTTTTCTGGGATCCCAATCCTAGTTCCTGCCCCTACTCCACTAGGACAGCTGCATTGCACAGCCCAGGGCACCATTCATTTTGCACATCCCCTGGTGTATTGCAACTAGAGGATCCTTGGAGAAGCACCGTGTACATAGGCCACATGAAATTCCCTCCATCAGGAGAGTTTCTACCTGTGTTCGTTACAACTGCACAGCAATACAGTGGGTGAGTAAAGTGGCTCTCTATGCCTGGAAACTTTAAAAGAACCATTTTTTCCCCTTCTTTTCTTCCCTCAGTGTTATACCACTTAAAACATCATATAACTCTATGGTACAACTTGTGGAAATGGCTACTTGGGTTCTGCAAAAAAAAACCCAAAAAAGCCACCACTGTTTCTTTTCACTTGGTTAAAGAAACACCCTGGTATCTGACACAGAATCATTTCATCTTGTTTAAGATGATGTAATTTTGTTCTTTTGAATTTGGTTATTCTGAAAAAGGCACATTTTTACTTGTTTCAAAAGTATGTATCTCAGAACAAACGAATGGACACCAAGTGGGGGAAGTGGCGGGGAGGTGGTGGTGGTGTGATGAATTGGGAGATTGGGATTGACATGTACACACTGATGTGTATAAAATGGATAACTAATAAGAACCTTCTGTATAAAAAAAATTATGTCCAGCCACCAAAAAAAAAAGTATGTATCTCTGAACCATATATTATCAAGGAGTATTAGAAGTGGGTTTTTATTTATATATTTATTTATTTATTTTTGACTGTGTTGGGTCTTTGTTGCTGTGTGTGGGCTTTCTCTAGTTGCGGCAAGCGGGGGCTACTCTTCATTGCGGTGCGCGGACTTCTCATTTTGGTGGCTTCTCTTGTCACAGAGCATGGGCTCTAGGCACATGGGCTTCAGTAGTTGTGGCATGTGGGCTCAGTAGTTGTGGCTCCTAGGCTCTAGAGTGCAGGCTCAGTAGTTGTGGCGCACAGGCTTAGTTGCTCCGCGGCATGTGGGATCTTCCTGGACCAGGGCTTGAACCCCTGTCCCCTGCATTTGCAGGTGGATTCTTAACCACTGTGCCACCAGGGAAGTCCTTAGAAGTGGGCTTTTAAAAATCATGTTTTTCCTTAAGTAGTCAGGTGTCTTTTATACTCTTTTGTTGTACCTTCCCCCCATTAAAAATATACTAATACACTCCCTCATGTTTTCCAAAAGTTATTTGTCCTCTTTTCATGAGCGATCAATTTTGTGGGAACAAAATGCATGTAAGAAGTTTAGTGACTAGGATAGTGTGTAGTTTAACAGGTCAGCCCTGGTGGGCAGTAAGGCCAATTAAGATGGAAGGAAAACAACCTGCCAGTATAAACCTCATTCTTTTATACTACCCCATCTGTTCTGGTTTCTGTTGTAAGAACTCTGATTTCTATTACCAGTGTAAAACAGACAGCTAAGTAAGAGTAAGAATACCATGACTTTTCATTATTATACCATTTTACACCTTTTCAAAACATCCTCATATAGTATGTGTCATTTTATTGTTGCAAAGTCCAGTATGGAAGGCAGAATGGGCAGTCTTATTATTTCCATTTTACAGGCTAGGAAACTGAGGCTCAGAGAAGTTATGTGAGAGGATTGCCCAAGTTAATAAATTATAGGATAGAGTCTTCTTTATATTTTTTGTTGTAAATCTTATCATTTTCACCCAAAAATAATGTTAGGAATTCAAAGGTAAAAACACATTTCAAGCAATTTAAATTCTTGGAATGAGGTGAGATAAATTTGCCATCAACATCTTAGAACACAAAGTCACATATTTCAGTTCATTCTTAAAATATAACTTATTGTGTCCTGCAAATCAGAAACCAATAGAAATGGTGTTTGGAAGGGGCTTAGAGAGTCAAACCTCATCTTGGAACACGGTTTTGTTATGGGTTGAATTGTGTCCCCCCTTAAAGATATGCTGAAGTCATCACCCCCCAGTACCTCAGGATGTGACCTTATTTGGAGATAGGGTCTATAATTGTAGAGGTAATCTAGTTAATTAGGGTCATTAGGGTGGATCCTAATCCATTATGATTAGTGTCCTTATAAAAAGGGAAAAGTTGGACACAAAAACAGACATACACAAAAGGAAGATGATGTGAAGAGAGGAGCATGGAGAATGCCATGTGAAGATGAAAGCAGATACTGGAGGGATGCATCTACAAGCCAAAGATTGCCAGCAAACCACCAGAAGCTAGGAGAGAGGTCGGAACTAATCCTCACTCATAGCCCTCAGAAAAAACCAACCCTGCCAACACCCTGATTTTGGCTTTACAGCCTCCAGAACTGTGAGACAAAAAATTTCTGTTATTTTAAGCCACCCTGTTTGTGGTACTTTGTTACAACAGCCCTAGGAAACTAATACAGACTTTCCTCTGTGCCTGCCTTTGACAAACTGCTGCAGGTGCCACTGCCACTGCTGCTTTTCCTCCTTTTCTTTTCTTTTCTTTTCTTTCTTTTTTTTTTTTTTTTGGCTGTGTTGGGTCTTCGCTGCTGCGCGTGGACTTTCTCTAGTTGTGGTGAGCGGGGACTACTCTTCGTTGCAGTGCACGGGCTTTTCATTGCGGTGGCTTCTGTTGTCGCAGAGCATGGGTTCTAGGCACGAGGGCTTCAGCCGTTGTGGCTCGTGGGCTCTAGAAAGTGTAGGCTTCAGCAGTTGTGGCACATGGGCTTAGTTGCCCTGTGGCATGTGCGATCTTCCAGGACCAGGGATAGAACCCGTGCCCCCTGCATTGGCAGGCAGATTCTTAACCATTGGGCCACAAGGGAAGTCCTGCTTTTCCTTCTTGGTGTCATAACTATAGAAAACCATGCAGCAGAATGCTGGACTTCATCTTGAAGGCAGTGGGGAGCCACTGGAATGTTTTCAGAGGAGAAGGAAATGATCAAATCTGTGTTTTAAATGTTCACATTGGCTGCAGTGTGGAGAAATACATTTGAGAAGCATGATGCAAGCAAGACCATAGACCTGTAAGGAGGTGTTGACAGATGAAGAAGGCATAAATTATAGTGAGGACCCACTGAAGTATATCCATTCCTTAGGTTTCAGTACAGCCTCATCTGCACACATACTCTCTTAGCTTGTGGGCGAGAGCAGGATGCACCCGCTGTCTTGTGGTACACGTTCTAGTCTACCATGCATCAGGGCTCCAAGCACACTTGTAGTTCATGTTTTCTGAAACCCAACTCATGGGAATTTGGGGATTATCATACCCTGCCCTGGACATAGGTATCCTTACTTTGAGCTCTGCATACAGGTTTGTTTAATGTGCTTTCGAAGTGTGTGAGAGCTAACTTGGAGAGACAAATGAATAAGCTTCTAGGAGAAATTAAATCATGAGTCTGTCTATATTTGAATTAAGATCCCTGGAATTTTATGTCTCAACTTTGATCATGTTTTTTTTTTTTTTCACTGTAAAGAAAAAGCAAAAAGGTGAAGAAGAATGACACTGTAGCAAGGGATCAGAAGAATTTTTCAACACCTTAGAAATTAAGTTTAGAGCCATCCCGATACTTTTTTTTTTTTTTTTTTTTTGGTGATACGTGGGCCTCTCACTGCCGTGGCCTCTCCCGTTGCAGAGCACAGGCTCCAGACGCGCAGGCTCAGTGGCCGTGGCTCACGGGCCCAGCCACTCCATGGCATGTGGAATCATCCCGGACCCGGGCACGAACCCGTGTCCCCTGCATCGGCAGGCAGACTCTCAACCACTGCGCCACCTGGGAAGCCCCCAATACTTTTAAGGCACATTTGTGCTGTATACAGTTGGAAGAAGGAAATGTTACAGAGAGAGGCTTTAGTTCACATCCAGTTAATCTCTCAGGATAATTTGTTTACTGGATTCTGCTGCCAAACCTATGAGTTGCTTTCTTCAGGGGTGAGAGTTCATCGATGAAGTGATTTATTATGTTTCTATTACACAGCATATTAATCATGCTCATGGAAAATGTTAACAGTGTCCCTTCTACATCATTCATCTTCCACTCTCTCCTTCATTATTCCAATCCCCCATCAGTAGTTCTTGTATCACAGAGGGACATCTCATTAGGAATATACTAAGGTCGGTGAATGACATGGCTCTGTGTGTTGCTGCAGGATTTTTAAAAGGCATTCATTACTTAGAATTGAAAGAGGGAATTAGCATTTAAGTAAGAAAGTGTTACAAAGTCTTGAAAGTGGGTCCTTCCGTAGCTTCGGTGAGAAATTAAATTCTGAGAGACAGATATTTGTGTTTATTTTCATATCTCTCAACTGTACCAGCTCTTCCTTCTTTAATCATCCAGTGTCCTGCTGTGTAGAAGAATCTGTGGGCCTCTCTGTGGGATACTGAGACCCTGACTTTAAAAAGTTATGAACTACTTCTGAATACGTAAGGCTGTAAGAATATTACAGTGAACACTCAAATAGACTGATGGAATAGAGTAGATTCCAGAAATCACCCACAAATAAATGGAAGCTTAATTTTTCAGAATTCTGTGTTGTTTTGTTTTGTTGCTTTAACTGAACAGTGGGTCTTCCTGCTGCTTTTGGGGGTGATGCAGCCCCAGGACAATTGGGTTCTTGAGACATCATCTCCCAGTAAACTCCCCATATTGATCATAGGATATAATAAGGATATATTACTGACAATGTGCAAAGTGCTTCACATTCTACAACAGCACAGCACACTCCCATGATTATATTTTTAAAAAATATTTTATCCTGATGAAATATTTTGGTCACTGTGTGATGCTGTAAGAGTGGCGCCCTGCATTGAAATACCCACTATGATATCTTCAGCTAAAAGCCCCAGAACAGGGAGGAAACTAGTGGAAGTGGTCATAGGTGATGCCGCCTCCCTCCATCTGCCTTCTTACTGAAGACTGCATGGGTGTACCTGTAAGAGGAAGTGACAAGAGCATCAGGTGAGCCCACTCTTCTGCCCTGAGATGAGCCTTGAAGCCCAGGATTTCAGGTAGGCCCCTGATTCTCCCTATTCCTTCTCATAGGGTAGACATCCTATTTGTGCTATAGGTCTTCACTCAGCAGAGACTCACTCAAACCGTCTTACTCTCAAACCTAGAAGAAACTTTTCCTTTTGTCTCAATTTACAGTAGAGACAATCTTGGTTCCAAGTGGCTTTGGATGGCAGTAAATCCTAGAAAGGATGCTCCTACACTAACGAATTAGAGGTATGCTGCTCTCCAAACCTGTAGGTCCTTCTTGGGAGAAAGATTTCTGCAAGCAGAACCCTCCCTGTGGAGTGAGGAGTGACTTTTTTTCTAGTTTACTCCACCCTTTGTTTCCTTTATTCCACTAATTTATAAGGTGTCTTCCCCTGATGCCACCTCTGCCGCTCCCCTCCCCTCTCTCCCGAACCTTGTTTTGAAAAATAGATTACATTTCAAATAGATTACATCTCAAATAACTTCTAAATTCAGAGAAGGAATAGTCTCCGCTACAAATAACCTCAGATTAAAGATTCTCCACTATAATTTTTCGTTTAGTCCTTCAGCCACTAGATTTAAGTAAGTTGAGTAACAACTATACTCCCTCATCCTCCAACCCCAATTTTTAAAAATTATAACTGGTCACCATATTAAAGAAAGGGCCATTGAGAGCTTAGAGTTCTGGAGTTATTCATAGGATGAATGCATTACTTTTGTTTTGGGTGTGAGTTAACAATACAAATGACCTTTCAGTTGAAACTGTTCCTGGACTGGGTGTAGGAGTGATTCAGTCTATGTCTTTATAATGCAACTGGTAGAAAAAAAAGAACCATACACTCATATTAGCATTATTCTAAATACAGTCAATTAGCAACAAATCATCTTGTTATTTTAATACTATGTAGAAACAAATTTTAAGTCACTTTTGGTGATTCAGAATTTTTTTTTTAATTATCTATTTAATTCTTTGGTGAACAAACTTATCTTTTTTCTTTTTCATTATTTTCCTTTAAAATATTTTCTCTTTTTGCTTTTGCATTCAGAGGTATTCCTATTATGACAAAATCCATGATAGAGAAATTTTTCTTTAAGTCTGGATTACTGGATATAGAAAAAATACAGCAAAAAGCAAAGAACCCACATTTGGGGTTAACTACTTAACTCCTCTGAGCTTCAACTTCCTAGCCTGTAGAAGGAAGATGATAATACTTACCTTGTAAGGTTGTTGGCAGGGTTAAGAAGTGGAGAACTACAATGGCAAGCAATTAGTAGGAACTCACTTGTTTTTGTTTTGTTTGTTAAAATTTTTTTTATTGAGGTGTAATTGATACATAACATTATATTTGTTTCAGATGTACAGTATAATAATTCAGTATTTGTATACATCTTGAAATGATCACCACAGTAAGTCTAGTTACCATCCATCCGTCAGCATACAAAGTTAACTTTTAGGATTTATTATCTTGACAACTTTCAAGTATGCTCTACAGTATTACTGACTATAGTCATCATGCTTTATATGGCATATCCCCATGACTTAGTTACTTTATAACTAGAAGTTTGTACCTCTTGACCCTTTTCACCTGTTTTGAATACTCCCCAACCTCACTCCCTTCTGGCAACCACCATTCTCTTCTCTGTATCTATGATTTTTACTTTGTTTAGATTGTTTTGTTTTTTTAGACTTCACATATAAGTGAAATCATACAGTGTTTGTCTTTTTCTACCTGACTTATTTAGGTTAGCATAATGCTCTCAGTGTCTATCCATGTTATCACAAATGGCAAGATTTCATTCTTTTATTTATGGTTGAGTAGTCATCTGTTGTATATATGTACCACATCTTTATCCATTCATTCATTGATGGACACTTAGGTTGTTTCCATATCTTGGCTATTGTAAATATGCTGCAATGAACAAGGGGGAACTTATATCTTTTCAAATTATTATTTTTGTTTTCTTTAGATAAATACCCAGAAGTAGAATTGCTGGATCACATGATAGTTCTCTTTTTAAGAGGAGCCTCCATACAACAGTAGTAGTCTATAGTAGCTGTACCAATTAACATTCCCACCAACAGTGCATGACGTCCCCCTTTTCTACACATCCTCACCAACGCTTGTTATTTCTTGTCTTTTTGATAATAGCCTATCTAACAGGTATGAGGTAATATCTTGTTGTGCCTTTTTGTTTTTGTTTTTTTTGTTTTTTTTGCGGTACGTGAGCCTCTCACCATTGTGGCCTCTCCCGTTGTGGAGCAGAGGCTTCAGATGCGCAGGGTCAGCGGCCATGGCTCACGGGCCTAGCCGCTCTGCGGCATGTGGGATCTTCCTGGACTGGGGCACGAACCCACGTCCCCTGCATCGGCAGGTGGACTCTCAACCACTGCACCACCAGGGAAGCCCTCATTGTGGTTTTGATGTGCATTTTCCTGATGATTAATGATGTTGAGCATCTTTTCGTGTGCCTATTGGCCATCTGTATGTCTTCTTTGGAAAAATATCTATTCAGCTCCTCTGTTCAGTGTTTCATTGGATTGTTTTTAGTTAGGTTTTTTTGTTTTTGTTTTGCTATTGAGTTGTATGAGTTCTTTATTATTTTGGATATTAACTCTTTATCAGATATGATTTGCCAATATTTTCTCCCATTCGTTGGTCACCTTTTCATTTTGTTGTTGGTTTCCTTTGCTGTGCAGAAGCTTTTTCATTTGATGCAGTCCCACTTGTTTATTTTTGCTTTTAGAGTCAGATCCAAAAATTCCTCACTGAGACTAGTATCAGGTAGCTTACTGCATATATCTTCTTCTAGGAGTTTTATGGTTTCAGGTCTTATATTCAAGTCTTTAATCCATTTTGAATTAATTTTTGTGTATGGTGTAAGATAGTGGTCTAGTTTCATACTTGTGTGTGTGGCTGTCAGTTTTCCCAACATCATTTATTGAAGCGACTATCTTTTCCCCATTGTATATTCTTGCCTCCTTTGTCATAAATTAATTGACTGTATACATGTGGGTTTATTTTGGGGTTCTCTATTTGTTCCATTAATCTATATGACTTGATATGATTCAAGTCTTCTTAAATTTATTGAGACTTGTTTTGTGCCTAACATGTGATCTGTCCTGTTTTTATGCCAATACCATACTGTTTTGATTACTGTAGTTTTGTAATATAGTTTGAAATCAGGGACCACGATGCCTCTAGCTTTGTTTTTCTTTCTCAAGTTTACTTTGGCTAATTGGGTTATTTTGTGGTTCTACATAAATTTTAGGATTGTTTGTTATATTCTTGTGAGAAATGTCATTGGAATTTTAATTGCATTGAATCTGTATATTGCTCTAGGTAATGTGGACATTTTAACAATATTAACTCTTCCAATCCATGAGTGTGGAATATCTTTCCACTTCTTTTGTGTGTGTCTTCTTCAGTTTCTTTCATTAGTAACTTATAGTTTTCAGCATACAGTTCTGTCACCTCTTTGGTTAAATTTATTCCTAGGTATTTTATTCTTTTTGATGCAGTTATAAGGGATTGTTTTCTTAATTTCTCTTTCTGATAGTTCATTGTTAGTGTCCAGAAACACAACAGATTTTTATGTGCTAATTTTGTATCTTACCACTTTACTGAATTTGTTTATTAGTTCTGACAGGTTTTTGTGGAGTCTTTAGGGTTTTCTATATATAAAATATGTCATCCACAAATAGTGACAGTTTTACTTCTTCCTTTCCAATTTGGATGCCTTTTATTTATTTTTCTTGCCTAATTGCTCTGGCAAGGATTTTCAATACTATGTAGAATAAAAGTGGGGAGAAGGGGACATGCTTGTTTTGTTTCTGATCTTAGAGAAAATGCTTTAAGCTTTTCACCATTTGAGTATGATGTCAGCTGTTGGCTTGTCAAATATGGCCTTTATTATGTTGAGGTACATTCCTTCTATACCCACTTGGTTGAGAGTTTTTATCATAAATGAATGTTGAATTCTGTCAGATGCTTTTACTGCATCTATTGAGATGATATTTACTTGTGATTTTTCCAGTTTTGTTCTTTTTTTTTTCCAGTTTTGTTCTTATAATTGATTCTAATTTCATACCATTGTGTTCAGAAAAGATGCTCGATATGATTCAAGTCTTAAATATATTGAGACTTCTTTTGTGGCCTAACATGTGATCTATCCTGGAGAATGTTTCTTGTGCACTTGAGAAGAATATGTATTCTGCTGCTTCGGGATGGAATGTTCTATATATGTCTATTAAGTTCATCTGATCTAATGTGTCATTTAAGGCTGATGTTTCTTTTTTGGTTTTCTGTCAGGATAATCTCTCCACTGATGTAAGTGGGGTGTTAAAGTCCCCTACTATTATCCTATTACTGTCAGTTTCTCCCTTTAGGTCCCCCTTTAGTATTTCCTTTATGCATTTGGTGCTCTTATGTTGGGTGCATATTTATTTACAAATATTATACCTTCTTATTGGATTGACCCCTTTATTGTTATGTAATACCCTTCTTTTTCTTTTATTACAGTCTTTGTTTTGAAGTCTGTTTTGTCTTATATGAGTATAGCTACAGCAACTTTCTTTTCATTACCATTTGCATGGACTCTCTTTCTCCTTCCCTTTACTTTTAGTATATATGTGTCCTTATTTCTGAAATAAGTCTCTTATAAGCAGCATATAGATTAATCTTTTTTTTAATCCATTCACCCTCTCTATGTCTTTTGATTGGAGAATTTAGTTCATTTACATTTAAAATAATTATTGATAGATATATACTTATTGCCATTTTTTAATTGTTTTCTGGCTGTTTTTATAGTTCTTTTCTGTTCCTTTCTTCTCTTGCTCTCTTCCCTTGTGCTTTGATGACTTTCTTTAGTGTTATGTTTAGATGCCTCTCTCAATTTTGTGGTGGGGTATCTGCTCTAGGTTTTTGCTTTGTGGTTACTGTAAGGTTCGCATGTAACATCTTATGTACATAGCAGTTTATTTTAAGTTGAAAGTAACTTAAATTTGAACTCACTCCAAAACCTTATATTTTTACTTTCCCCTCCACCATATTTTATGTTTTTGATATCACATTTTACATCTTTGAAAGTTTATGTATCCCTTAACTAATTATTATAGTTTTAGTTAATTTTACTGCTTTTGTCTTTTAGTCTTCATATAGCTTTACAAGTGATTAATTTACTACCATTACCTTATAACTACCTTTGCTACTGAGATTTTTACTTTCATATGCTTTCTTGTTATTAATTAGTGCCATTGCTCAAAGAAGCACCTTTAAACATTTCTTGTAAGGATGTCTTAGTAGTGATGAACTTCTTTAGTTTTTGGTTGTCTGGAAAACTCTTTATCTCTCCTTCCGTTCTGAATGATAACCTTGCCAGGTAGAGTAATATTGGTTGGAAGTTTTTTCCTTTGCACACTTTGAATATATTATGCCACTACCTTGTGGTCTGAAAAATTTCTGTGGAAAATTTGCTGATAGTTTATGTATGTAACAAGTTGTTTTTCTCTTGCTGCTTTCAAGACTTTAACTTTTGCCATTTTAATTATAGTGCGTCTTGGTGTGAATCTCTTTGGGTTCATCTTATTTGGAGATTATTGGGCTTCCTGGACCTGGCTGCCTGTGTCCTACCTCAGGTTAGGGAAATTTTCAGCCATTATTTATTCAAATAAGTTTTCTGCCCATTTCTCTCTCTTTTCTCTTTCTGGGACCCCTATGGTGTGAACGTTATTCTGCTTGATGTTGTTGCATATGTCCCTTAAGCTGTCTTCTTTTTTTTTAATTCTTTTTTCTTTTTACTGCCCTTTTTGGTTGAGTTCCATTGCCCAGTCTTCCAGATTACTGGTCCATTCTTCTGCTTCATCTAGTGTGCTGTTGAATCCCCTAGTATATTTTTTCAGTTTAGTTATCATGTTCTTCATCTTTGTGACTTCTTTTTGGTACTTTCTTATATTTTCTATCTCTTTGTTGAAGTTCTCACTGTGTTCATTCATTTTTCTCCTTAGTTCAGTGAGCATATTTATGATCATTACTTTAAATTTTTTATCATTACTTAAAATTTTTTATCTCTGTTTCATTAAGATCTTTCGCTGAGGTTTTACCTTGTTCTTTTGTTTGGAACATATTTCTCTGTTTTCTCATTTTGCTTGACTCTGTTTCTCTGTATTAGGCAAGATAGCTTCTTCTCTCAGTCTTGAAGGAGTGGCCTTGTGTAGGTGGTGAACCTTATCACTCAACCTTGCCCTAGCTCTTGGTTGTCTCTTGAACCTCCATGATTGTCTAAGCAGCCTGATTTATTCTTGATATGTCCCTGTTGTTGAGGGTATGCCAAGACCTGTCAGTGTTCCAAGGGGAGGGATCTCATTTAGCACCTAGTTTCAGGCTGATTAGAAGCAGCAGCTTTTAAAGTATGTAAGTAAGTACAGCTCCATGGGACTGAAATCATACACCCTGCTGATCTCCAGATCACCCCTGGGTGACAGTTGCAAAAATAAAGCTCCAGATGAGTATATAAACTCTTTTCTGGAAGGTATCAGTGAGCTGGAGTGAGACCAGGGGAGTGCTCAAGGATAGTGTCTCCCTGCTTATGTTACCTGGGAGTGCCTCTGTAGCCTCTAGACGTATGGCAAACCTGAAGCTTGTCCCTTATGCGGATCCAGGACAAGTAAATAGGCCTTTTTAGCAGGAAGACTGGGGATGTGTTTTAGTCTGCTGTCTGTGTGGTACCCTGAGAGTGGTAGCCTGCCAAGAACTGTCTTCCTGATTGTTACAATCACATGGAGCCCAGGCATACAAGCCTCCTCGACCACCAGGTCCAGGTGATCTAGAGGTGTCCCCTGTGTTGACTGTGCATGCCTGCTGGCTTTAACAAGGCAACTAAAGAGAAAAGGGGGCAGAGCATGCTCTCTGACTTAAGCAATGCAGCAGGAGAGTGCCTTGTCTGCCTATACACTTGGCTTTAGTAAAGGAGCTAGAGAATGACATGACTGCTTATGCTTGCTAGCCACAGCCTGGGAGCAGGAGAGTGCGGCAACTGCCTGCCCTTGTTGGCTTCAGCAAGACAGCAGGATGGTGTTGCAACTGCTCACCCCCACAGGCCTTAGCAAGGCAGCGGGAGGGTGTCATGTCCTCACACACCAACTGTGCTAGCACGGTAGAGTGAGAGTGCAAAAATGGTATTTGCCAGTGCCTCCATCTCTGGCGAAAGTCCCAGCTGTCCCCCCTGCCCCTCCAGCAGATGCTGGAGTAGCAAATGAATCTCCTTCACATATAGTCCAGGCATTTTGCAAATTGCTGCTTTGGTGCGGGGTCCTGGGGCAAATGAGACTGCCTGTGAGCCCTTTAAAAGGAGAATCTCAGTTCCCTATAGCCCTTTAGGTCCATTGGACATAAGCCCCGTTGGTTTTCTAAGCCAGATGTTTTGAGGGCTCATCTCTCTGGTTGAGGTACCTGATAAGGGGCACAAACCCTTCATTCCTCTGAGAGAAGCTCCAGGCTTGTGAGATCCCTTCCTGTTGTGAGTCACCACACCAGGGATGGAGTTTTTGGTAAGACCAAATTTCTCCCTGTCTTACCCGACTACCTATGGTCTTTTTACCTTTTGTTGTGGAGGAGCAGTTCAGCTAGTTTTCAGTTCTTTTTCAGAGGGAATTATTCCATAGGTAACTGTAGATTTGATCCATCCAAGGGAAGAGGTGAGTTCAGGATCTTTCCACACTGACATCTTGGTCTGCCAGGAACTCAGTTTTTAAGTGTTAGTTCCTTCCTCCTTTTGTGTCAGCACACTGAGATTCAGCTTAATTTAGCTGTTGTAGAGATGGATCATTAAAAGTGAAGCAAATTTGTAACTAATTCACATTTGTCATTCATGGATGAGGGAAATCAGAGGAGTGAAGTATCTTATTCAAGAAGGCAAAATTATTGGCAGAGGAGAGATTAGAACCTGCCTGTCCCCCTTTCTCAAACCCAGACCTTTCTCCTTACAGTAAAGCTTGTCCGTTGATCCAATAAGCCTTACCATTGAACACTATAAAACATAGCATCCACCTAAACAAATCTCCCAATCTAATCACCAAAGGAATATGAGTGAAATATGATCTCTATCTGCTTGGACATCATATTTGTTATAACATAATTTGTTAATTAAGATGAAGTTAGGGACTTCCCTGGTGGCGCAGTGGTTAAGAATCTGCCTGCCAGTGCAGGGGACACAGGTTCGAGCCCTGGTCCGGGAAGATACCACATGCCACGGAGCAACTAAACCCGTGTGCCACAACTACTGAGCCTTGTGCTCTAGAGCCCTCGAGCTGCAACTATTGAGCCCACGTGCCACAACTACTGAAGCCCGCACGCCTAGAGCCTGTGCTCCACAACAAGAGAAGCCACTGCAATGAGAAGCCCATGCACTGCAACGACGAGTAGCCCCCTCTTGCCGCAACTAGAGAAAGCCCACGCGCAGCAACAAAGACCCAACGCAGCCATAAATAAATAAATAAATAAATAAATAAATAAATAAATAAATAAAAATTGAAAAAGAAAAGATGAAGTTATACTATTAATTAAGATGAAGTTATACTATGAATAACTTTATGTCTGTGGTTATCATGAACCCCGTTCATTAAAATCTCTCCTGAAATTCAGCAGTACTCAGAATTTGGATCTCTTTTTGGTATAGCATGAGATGGCACCCAGGTATAAGGTTAATATTCAGGGAATGGCTTATTCAAAGTGTGTGTGCATTTAAAACTGGACAAATCTTGGCAGATTTTATCTCTATAGTCAGTTGTACTGATTTATACTCACTAGCCATATATGAGAGTGCCAGTTTCTCCTACTCCTAACTGATATACTGTGTCAGCAAACTTTGATATTTGCTAATCTTGTAGATGAAAAATGTTCATCTTTTTAAGAATTCAGTGATCCATTTTGACTGTCTTTCTTGTTCCTCAGTCCCTCTGTCCTCCCTGCCATGTTCCTTTCTTGTCTCTTTCTGTTCATCATCTGGTGGCTTCGGTTGAGATTTTAGATTACTTGAAGTCTTTTATTGGGAAGCATGCATGGAAAAGGTGATCTAGAAGGAATCCAAAGTTAAGACATTTGCAGGAAGCTGAATTCAAAGAGGATGAAAAAAGCAACAAATTATTCCCAAGAATTAGTCAATAGCAAAATATTGATTCAACACACGGTTGACCTAAAATTCCTCGGTTTTTGGAGTGGGATTTTATGAGATGAGGCCTTAGGGATATTGAAGAATTGATAAGGCCTTCTGGTGAACTTGTCCTATTGTGACCAATGAATATGTCTTTGGTCTCAAATGACCTAAAATTCAAACGGGTGTGCAGTAACAGGTCCAGTATATCCACTGCAATCTAGGGAAGTTGTAAATGGACAAGTCAACCTCACTTCTGGGTTTGGAGGGAAGCTGAAGATACCTTGGCCTCCTATAAACTTCTTCAAGACTAATATCTAGTCTTCCAGTTATATGTAATCCCTCATGGTACCACAGAAGGCCAAGCTCATAATAAACATTTGTTCCTTGTTAGTTTAAAACATGCTATAAACTAAATGACTTTGGATTCAGGGCCAAAACCCTAAGTTCCTTTTTGTGTCTTTAGGCCACCCTCCTGTTCTGACTTTGGCTGGAAAGCCCCTGCCAAGCAACACTGAGTTGACCTTTCTCTGCCCTCCAAGTGCCTTTGTCTTCCCTTCCTGTGCACTTTGCAAGAACTGTCCACGCTTATTGAAAACAGTAGAGCCAAAGTGATTGACTCTTTTCAGTATTTTTCTAGCAGGAACATTCATTCATTGTTTTAACGTTTTTTCAGGCAACATAGTATAGTGATAAAGAGCATGGGCTCTGAAGCCAGACAGCCTGGGTTTAAATCATGACTCTTTTGACTCTGCCACCCAACCTGTCACTTACACTGTGCCTCAGTTTTCTCATCTGTAAATGAGGATAATTAAATATACATACATACATATGTACATATGTGTGTGTGTGTATGTGTGTGTAGCTTAACAAAGTGCCTACCTTATAAGTGATCTTGTAATGCTTATTGTTATTAATAATAATATTATTATTTTTACTTCAGACACTGTAAGGATAGGTAGAAAAAATGCTTACTATATACAACTCCTGCAAACATTTTATACAAATAACTTCACGTACAATAACTCCATGGATGTTATCATCCTCTTTTTATATAAGGAAACTGAGGCACAGAGAGATTAAATGAATTGTTCAAGGAACCTACCTAAGTCCGAAAATGGCCCAGCTGTGATTTGAAGTCAGACTCTAGAGCCTGCAGTTGTAAATACTGTGCTGTGCATGAAACTCCTCTTCACAGAGCACACAATCTAGTGACTCTAGCATGCTGGCAGTAGTAATACAACAGTCCCAGCAATAGCAGTAGAAGTACCGATACCAGCCTACTGGTAAGAGGGTGTATTACCCTCTGCTTCACATGCCTTATGAGGGAAGTACTATTAGAATGCCTGCCGATGAAATAGAGGAACACAGCTACCATGGTGGCTACATATATCTGAGCCATAGTTTGAGCCTAAACCTGTCTGATTCTAGTGTCCTGGGCCTTAATACCACCCTGAATGTCTCCAGTTCAGATTCTGTGTCATGGGCCAGGTGGCCTGAGTATGTCAGGCAGGATATCAGTGTGGGTTCAGTGGACTTGGAAGCTTTCCTTTTTCCTTCCACCTTTAACTCTCTCTTACCTGATCCTTCCTGGGGAGCCTCATTTTTTTTTTTTTTGAAGTCCCAAAGAAGATTATAATACAAATTCTCTTGTGACACACCAACAGGAGCTGTAATCAAGTCTTTTTTTGGTTTGGTTTGGTTTGGTTTTCATTGAGTGTCAGTTTAAGATCCTCAGTGAATTTAAGAGGTTTTCTTAAACTTGAATCAAATATTGATTAAGCTAAGACCACAGTTTTGGATCTGTTGGAGTAAGAAGCTAGTACTAAGAAATCTAGTGTTCTCTAGAAGTTGATGAGGGCACTGGGCCTCTGTAGAAGTGAAGAGGCAGGGCAGATCATCTGTATCACAGCTCTGTCTAATACTATCTCTGGGACAAGTAAGCTGACCTAGATGGGATGAAAATGTGAGATACATACCCTGAAGTCCCTGGGAGCCCAGACAGGACAGCTCTCACTGACACAGGGCAGAAGGGATCCAACAAGGAGCAGAGTTCTTGGACATAACACCTCTATGCCAGGAACATGGTACATAGGGGGAGGTACCACTTCTTCTGAATAAAAAGAAATATTCCTCTTTTTGATCACATGGATATGTGGATTTCTCCTCTTCACTACCTGATTAATGAAGACACCTGAGAATTTAATTTTTTATGTTTTTAATGTTTTTATATTTTGGCAATGTTCCTTCTCAGTAATTCCCCAATAATTTTGAAATAGTAATATATTTGCATTTCCCCTTTATTTCATATATTTGAATTTTAAAGCCATGTATATAAATACACAATTTTGCATTATCTTCAATATTTTATATGTATATATAAATATATGTATACATTCATACAAACAAACACATATACTTACATTTGTTTTCTCTTAAAACTTTTGTAAAGGGGCAAAAGATATTATCCACTGCATCCACTATTCAAGATTGGACTTTTCAGGAATTTTTATTTTTCATTTTTGCGATAAATTCATTAAACCGAGCTATTTTATAGGTGATCAATGTCTCCTTTATATAATGGAGTGATGTATCCTCATAGAACCTGAGCTTAAATTGCCACACTGCAGTTGTGACAAGCATTAATATTTGGGTTATTAAGAGGCATGAAAAACTAGCCTGGATAGGAATATTTGTGACTAGTCCATAAAAATAAAAATAAAGCCAACATTTACATTTTGTTTGAAGAAAGTTGTGAGGGAGAGCCTTTCTACCAGCTTTGTTTTAACATAGACGCATTGATATAGATGTTTCTGTCAAAATTAAGTCATTGGTAACTCCATTTGAAGAGCTATTTCATTTTCTTTCTGAGGAATGAATACAAGCCTTTTGGGGTGAGGCCCTTCTGACTGGCAGGCTGCCATGTAGGATTTGGCTGTGAAGTACGTGGGCTTTTTGAAAAGGAGTATTAGTATATCTTTTTTGATCATGGTTTTAAAACATAGGACTTCATAAATACTGTGAAATGTCATCGTGTTTTTTGCATCATAGTAAAAGGCACTGCAGTTTACAAGGAACATGACACTAGATTGTAAGATCCTTGAGGGGAAGGACAAGGTCTTATTTATCTCTTTGCTCCCTAATATCAGAAACATACCCCATATATAGTTGGTGCTCAATAAATACTTATTGAAGTGAATTCAGTTTAAAATAGTGAGTAGCCAGTTTTAAGAAGATAATTGCCATATGAATTTTTACTTAAAATATCCTTTCAAATTTGGCTTAAGGGACAGACAGCTTATTGAATCACTTTGGGACACCTTAGGACGGGGAAAATAAGGGAGGATTGTATTTCTCTTCTGTTGACCAACATTCATTTCTCATTTCAGTAGGTACTAATTAAGTGAGAACATTTCTTTTTCTTACCCTTCTCTCCCCTTTGATTAACTAATTGATATACCAAATATTTATTAGGCATATGTTTTATATCAAGGATTGGGCTAGGCTATGGGACTGCAAAGGTAAATAAAATGTAATACTTGCTTGCAAAAGGAGGCAGGTCAATAAATTAAATTAATGGTTGCAAGTTGCCTTGATAAGAAGCATTTATCTACATGGTACTAACCTCTGTTCTATCACATTTTCTTTCTCATTGTCTCTATTCTTTCTCCCTTTGAGAAGTAGAATTCTTGTAGGTTTTGTGGGGGTAGAGGAGAAATCCAGATCTACCATGCTGTGATCAAACATTGTCTGGCCAGTCAGCTGTGTTCCACTGTGGCAAATGCATTGAGAGTTTATTATTTAATGAGATGTGAAGTCTATCTGCAAGTGATCTGAAGTTCATTGGTCGATCACATGGCTGTAACTAACTGTAATACAAAATAGATAATGGTAAATGGGATAATCAGGGATAGATAATCTCTGGATGTGTTTAGGGGCCAGAGAGAACACTTCTGTGTGTGCGGAGGCAGAGGGGGGAAGGGAGGATTGGAGGAAGAAAAGTGAAGACTTCATGGAGAAGATGGTCAGGTTTGGGCTGGGTAATAAAATGGGTACCTTAGGGCTATCATGCCACATAGGAATATGGGTACTGCATATTTCCATATTAGGTGCTCAATGAATATTTATCTCACATATATGAATCTTATGTTGTTGCTTTTTTTTTTTTTTTTTTTTTTTTTTTGCGGTACGCGGGCCTATCACTGTTGTGGCCTCTTCTGTTGTGGAGCAAAGGCTCCGGACACGCAGGCTCAGCGGCCATGGCTCACGGGCCTAGCCGCTCCGCGGCATGTGGGATCTTCCCGGACCGGGGCACGAACCCGTGTCCCCTGCATCGACAGGCGGACTCTCAACCACTGCGCCACCAGGGAAGCCCTCTTGTTGCACTTTTTTCCTTAAATCTCCTATTGTTTTCTAACTTTTAATGTGGTTGTCAATATAAGTGTATTTTCAGCTCTGTGAGGACAGAGTTCACATTCTGTACTTTTTGTTCTTTATAGCAAGGAGCTTTCAAACTGTTTGAAAGGCACTGAAGGATTTAGTTGGAGTATTTTCACCAGAGGAGTTAGGTTTTAGATCTATCTGGAAACTGCTGATTGTTTTCCTGTTTCGTTTGTAAGGATGTCATTTTGGAATCCATTTGCCTTTTCTTCTTTTATCTCAAAACTTTTTATCACCTTCACTCGGTAGTGGTTCTGTACAGTTTTGGCTGTGCATACATTCACGGCTCTCACTTGAAAGTAAAATATGTGTTTTATCCACGACCTAAATAATGGATGACAAAACAAACAGTTGATACATTTTTACAGCTGTTCTACCTCTGCACTCAGTCTGACCATAATAAACCTAAAATTTATTGCTATATTACCTATTAGCAGTATTTTAGATTTTTCTCTTCCTTGCCTCCACTTAGCATGAATTATTAGCTGCAAACTAGTATAATTATTGCTTTTTAAAATTTGAAACTTAGACATATTTTCTTGGTCAATCCAAGTCTATTAAACAATAGCAAGTTGACTGCCAAGGGTATGCAAAGCACTATACTAGAAGCTTGTAGATGCTATGGAGGTGAGGAGTGGAGAGTCCCTGCCTTCTAGGAGCTGATTACCCAGCATGAAGGACATGTCTATAAATCATTCCATTATCAGTTAGACTGTGTAGAATGCCACAACTAAAGAACAACACGACTTTGTAGGAATTGAGGGGGGAAAAAGAATAATCTACACAGAGGTTATCCAAGATCTTAGGTTTCTTTGGTTAATGAAGTTCCATGATGCCTAAAATCCCGGCTGTGCACAGTGCCAGGTACATACTATAGTGCCTCCTCGGGCTATGTTGAAAGGTAGTACGCATGGGTGGTAAAGAAATCTAAAACTCTATAAAAGGGTATACAGTGGAAAGTAAGTCTGTCTCTTAACATATTCCATCATCTTTCCTCACTAGAGACACCCGCTTTTCACAATTTCCTGTTTCTGATTAATTGTTAAAGATTTATTGCTGGAAGACCCTTTTAAAAATGTCATTGAATTCAATCCAACATAATAAACATTCTGCAAATGTGCCAGGTGCTGTATTAGGTACTGCCAATACAAGACTGGGATTCTGATTCCCGAGAGTTCACAGTATGATACAATAAAGATATGACTTGAAATATAACATGTTCAATGATTTGATAAAGTTATGGGATAAGTGTTCTGATAACTCCAAGGAAGAAATGAATGATTCATTGCCCTAGAGTGGGGCTGGTACAGTTTTAAAGAGGTCATTATCTTTCATCTGGGACTTGTAGATAAGCATTTCACTAGACTGAGGTAGAAAGAACCATAGGTTCAAAGAAGTAGAAGACAAAATACATGTTGAGTATATCAGTAAGGCTAGAGTATAGGATGCGTGCAACAGTAAACGTCTGGAGGTTGAGGCCAAATTGTTGGGGACATTGAATTTCTCATCTCATGAAGTGTGGATGTCATCCTGTATGAGGGTGAAAGGAAGTGGTTGAAGGTTTGTGGGAATGGTAGGGACATAAGGTATATCTGTCTTTTGGAAGGATAATTTTGGTGGTCCTCTGAAGGCTGTAATGGGCAGGGGAGAACGTGTAAATTTGGGGATCAGTTAGGATTATAACTCTGGCTACTACCTGGACAGGACGACTTGAGATGGTGTCAGTGGAAATGAAGAGAAAAAAGATCTGAGAGATATCACAGAAATAGAAATGACAGGCTCTGATGATAATAGGAACGTATTGGCCATGTTCCTATCTCAGGATTTGTACTCTTGCTAAGGGGCACTCATGGATGAATTAGACATAGTTTTGTCTAACAGTCCAGTGAGAAACAGAGCATTTTCAGGATTCAGAGCAAGAAATGAGAAGGGAATCCCTAGAAACCATCAACATTTAAATGGCAGGTGAATAAAGTCATCAGTGATACAAGCAAATTGATTGATTATAAAGCAGAATGAGACAGTCTAGAATAGCACAGTGGTGAGAGTTTGAGCAAGGAGAAAGTGTTCCATAGTGTCTGACCACTGATACTGAGAAGTCAGGTAGAGTGAAGACTGTGAGAGAGCTTAGGCAGTTAGAAAGTCAGTGTTGGCTTCTGAGGGAGAATATGACTTATTTGGCAAGGAAAGAAAGGTCAAGGCAGAGGGCCTTGAGGGGAGAGGAGATGAATTATGAGCCGCTGGCTATGAAGTGGGCATCATGAAAAGATGTAGGACTGGGCATACCATCTCTCCTTGTGCCATCTACTCAGTGAATTTTGCCCAGGGTGGTTGGTAAATGTGAAACCAAATGTGGGAGCTGGAGGAGACAGAGTTGATTGTCTGTGGTGTGAAGGATGGCAGTTGTAAAAGATGGCGACCAAGGCAGGGAGAGGGTGAATGTTCTGCAGAGCCTCCATGGGGCGTCCGTTCTTGGCAGTGAGTCTGGGATGTGTCTGTCCACTGCCTTCACTGGCAAGCTGTTTTGTTGTTTCTGTTGAGTATCTAATTTTACATATAAACTCAAACGAGATCATTTTCTCTGGGCTTTTTTTTTTTTTTGCCCAGAAAAGTTTCACATTCTTTTGCTTGTAAAACTTGATAGTTGCTTTTCATCACAGATGGGACCAACTCTGTCTGCATCTTTCTGACCTGCATCAATGTGAATGCAGGAGGGTTCTTGGAAAAAAGCAGTGCGGTGCCAGATATTATAGAAGGTCCCTGTGTGTAGCTTGAGATGTACAGATTAATGGCCACAGTCCTGACGTGGTGTTCTGGAAACAGCGTCAATCTACACAAGGGGGAAGCTGAGGAGTTTGTTAGGTCACTAGAGCCTGGAGCTTGAAGCGCAGCTTTAGTGTACGGCATGCTTCTGTTGTTTATAACTTTCTGTAATGTGTGATAACAAAGAGCAGTGTGTGGTAACAAAGAACACTCTGTTACCACAAGTTATTTTAACCACCAGCCTTCGGCTGCTCATCCTTTCTTCCCCTTCTTCCTCACAGCTCTGTTTCTGGCTCCTTGTCTCTGTCACCCACTTCCACCTCCTCCCCAGCTGCTCCTCCTTGTCTCCTTGTGTGAAGTCCTTCCTCATGGCTGTTTCTCCTCCACCACAGCAAACCTGCTAGAGGCTTTTGGCTTCACAACATTAGCGGTTTGCCATGATTTTCCCCTCCCCTTGCACTAACATTTCTCTCAAGGGTTCTTCAAATTTAGAGAACCACAAGATGAAGGATATTTTATGGGTTCTCTCAGTTTAATGGAAGTCTGGGAATTTGTGTGTGTGTGTGTGTGTGTGTGTGTGTGTGTGTGTGTGAGAGAGAGAGAGAGAGAGAGAGAGATCAGAGGTTTTGAGGACTTCATAGTCGTTTTCTCTCTTCCCAGAGGACTCCATGCCTTTTTAATGCTACTAAACTAAAAATATAAAATAAGCTTTATTAAATGGACCTGGAGAAGTCAATGTGTTTTGTTCTTAAAAACCTGGCCTCAGACTCTGAATGGTATCCAAGCCCTGGAACAACATGTGACCCTGTGAAGAGAGGTGGGCAATCAGATGTGACCATGGTATAATTGGTGATGAACCCAGAATGGTCAAACAGAGGCAGTTTCTTTCTCTAGAGATAATTTCTACATGTACTGCCTTTTTCTTTTTCTGGCATAAAATAGCAAGTGAAATCAGAATTGTTGATGTAAGCAAATGATACATGAGGTAAGCTTTACTGATCATCTTGCATGAATTTAAAGGTAGAGAGTGATTTTTTATATTTTCCTTGTGCTTTCTGTGGTGGATTTTTTTTTTTTGGCTTAGTTTATTGAACACACCTGAAATGTTTTTCTCAAACCCCTTTACTCTTAAATCTTGCTGTTCATGTTTTCAGTAGTATAAATCATACCTGGAAAGAACATAAAAAGCAATTCAAAGATTTCAATTTAAAAATCCCTGTGTATTGACTTTTTGACCTTTGAAAAGTCAATTAACACCTCCATTTCTTAGTTTCCTTATCTGTGGAATGGGGGAGTTGAACAATGTAAACTCTATTAAAGTCTTGTCCATTTCAAATACTCATTAATAATAGGACAAACTCAGGGCTGGATATACTGGATTTCATCTAGTATTTCAATTCCATGTGTCTGGTTGCAGCTACCTAGAGGGCTATGTAAGGATTATAGACTGCCAGGCTCAGCTGGAAAGAGGAAGGTATTGATTAGTGATGTCTGCCTTGAATGTACTATTTAGGAGTGGTTGTACGTGTTTTGAGTTTTTACCTTTACCATTTTTTCTCTAACCCTACTAAGAGGTACCACAGGGCAATTATGTTTTCATATTACACAAATACACATCTCACTTGAACCAAATCATTGATGGGACCACAGGCATGGGTTCTATTCCTTTTTTCTGATGATATAGCCTCAATTAAGTCAAATTTATGCTCCCTGATTCATGTCTTAAAACCAAGAGGAATAGAGAAAAGGGTGTGTAAGTGACTTATTTTAAACACATCACTGCTTCAGACCCAGATGTTCTAAAAACTTGTTCACTTGCAGAGCACAAAGTGCTAAATTATAGCCAGTTACCACCTAATGTAGTATATCATTGAGCCCTACAATGTTACTTGTTTTTAGTAACCATGGGCTAGGAACAAAATAGTATAGAGAGGGGCTTCCCTGGTGGCGCAGTGGTTGAGAGTCCGCCTGCTGGTGCAGGGGACACGGGTTCATGCCCCGGTCCGGGAGGATCCCACATGCCGTGGAGCGGCTGGGCCCGTGAGCCATGGCCGCTGAGCCTGCGCGTCCAGAGCCTGTGCTCCGCAATGGGAGAGGCCACAACAGTGAGAGGCCCGTGTACCGCAAAAAAAATGGTGTAGAGAAATATGTATGGGAAATTATGTAAACTAAATCTTAAGTCAGTTTCAAAGTGAAATTTTTATAATTATAATTAGTTATAATTTTATAACTAATATTTTTTATAACCGCTGTAGGAAGTTTGACAAAATTATGCTTTCAGAATATCCAAGTGGGGGCTTCCCTGGTGGCACAGTGGTTGAGAGTTCGCCTGCCGATGCAAGGGACACGGGTTCGTGCCCTGGTCCGGGAAGATCCCACATGCCGTGGAGCGGCTGGGCCCGTGAGCCATGGCCACTGAGCCTGCGCGTCCGGAGCCCATGCTCCGCAATGGGAGAGGCCACAGCAGTGAGGGGCCTGCGTACCGCAAAAAAAAAAAAAAAAAAAAAAAAAATCCAAGTGAAGAGTGGAAGAGCTACAAAACAGTATTTTTAGAATGCTAGATAAAGATGGGTGATGTTCATCAGATTTCAAGGTTCATCTTGACCTGCTGCCTCTCGGGACACTGATCAAAGTTTCGTGAATCCTTCTGATGCGGAGTTATTCATTAGGGTTCTCAGCACATAATTATGGACTGTCAGAAGATCTCAGTTTTGTGTAATAAATGAGTAGCATGCCTGCAGCTTGCTGAGGTGTTAGCTTAATAACCTCATAAGATAGGTTGTTTTTCTTCTCCCTCAAGCCCTGAGCAAACTGGCTTATATCTTGCCCACCCCATCTCAAATGGAGATGAAAAGTTGAAGACTTAGATTTCTTTAAAAGTTTCTTTTTTTTTTTTTAAACATCTTTACTGGAGTATAATTGCTTTACAATGTTGTGTTAGTTTCTCCTGTCTAAGAAAGTGAATCAGCTATATGTATACAAATATCCCCATTTCCCCTTCCTCTTGCATTTCCCTCCTACCCTCCCTATCCCACCCCTCTAGGTGGTCACAAAGCACCGAGCTGATCTCCCTGTGTGATGCAGCTGCTTCCCACTAGCTATCTGTTTTACATATGGGAGTGTATATATGTCCATGCCACTCTCTCACTTCGTCCCAGCTTACCCTTCCCCCTCCCTGTGTCCTCAAGTCCAGTCTCTATGTCTGCGTCTTTATTCCTGTCCTGCCCGTAGGTTCATCAGAACCATTTTTTTTTTTTTAGATTCCATATATATGTCATCATACGGTATTTGTTTTTCTCTTTCTGACTTACTTCACTCTGTATGGCAGACTCTAGGTCCATCCACCTCACTACAAATAACTCAATTTCATTTCTTATTATGGCTGAGTAATATTCCATTGTATATATGGGCCACATCTTCTTTATCCATTCATCTGTCGATGGACACTTAGGTCGCTTCTACGTCCTGGCTATTGTAAATAGAGCTGCAGTGAACATTGTGGTACATGACTCTTTGAATTATGGTTTTCTCAGGGTGTATGCCCAGTAGTGGGATTGCTGGGTCATATTGTAGTTCTATCTGTAGTTTTTTGAGGAACCTCCATACTGTTCTCCATAGTGGCTGTATCAATTTACATTCCCACCAACAGTGCAAGAGGGTTCCCTTTTTTCCACACCCTCTCCAGCATTTATTGTTTGTAGATTTTTTGATGATGGGCGTTCTGACCGGTGTGAGGTGATACCTCATTGTAGTTTTGATTTGCATTTCTCTAATAATGAGTGACGTTGAGCATCCTTTCATGTGTTTGTTGGCAATCCGTATATCTTCTTTGGAGGAATGTCTATTAAGATCTTCTGCCCAGTTTTGGATTGGGTTGTTTGTTTTTTGATATTGAGCTGCATGAGCTACTGTTATATTTTGGAGATTAATCCTTGGTCAGTTGCTTCGTTTGCAAATATTTTCTCCCATTCTGAGGGTTGTCTTTTTGTCTTGTTTATGGTTTCCTTTGCTGTGCAAAAGCTTTTAAGTTTCAGTAGGTCCCATTTGTTTATTTTTGTTTCTATTTCCATTTCTCGAGGAGGTGGGTCAGAAAGGATCTTGCTGTGGTTTATGTCAAAGAGTGTCCTTCCTCTAAGAGTTTGATAGTGTCTGGCCTTACATTTAGGTCTTTAAGCCATTTGAGTTTGTTTTTGTGCATGGTGTTAGGGAGTGTTCTAATTTCATTCTTTTACATATAGCTGTCCAGTTTTCCCAGCACCACTTATTGAAGAGGCTGTCTTTTCTCCACGGTACATTCCTCCCTCCTTTATCAAAGATAAAGTGATCATATGTGCATGGGTTTGTCTCTGGGCTTTCTATTCTGTTCCATTGATCTATATTTCTGTTTTTGTGCCAGTACCATACTGTCTTGATTACTGTGGCTTTGTAGTATAGTCTGAAGTCAGGGAGCCTGATTCCTCCAGCTCCATTTTTCTTTCTCAAGATTGCTCTGGCTATTTGGGGTCACTTGTGTTTCCATACAAATTGTGAAATTTTTTGTTCTAGTTCTGTGAAAAATGCCAGTGGTAGTTTGATAGGGATTGCATTGAATCTGTAGATTTCTTTGGGAAGTATAGTCATTTTCACAATGTTGATTCTTCCAATCTAAGAATGTGGTATAGCTCTCCATCTGTTTATATCATCTTTAATTTCTTTCATCAATGTCTTATATTTTTCTGCATACAGGTCTTTTGTCTCCTTAGGTAGGTTTATTCCTCGGTATTTTATTTTTTTCATTGCAGTGTTAAATAGGAGTGTTTCCTTAATTTCTCTTTCAGATTTTTCGTCATTAGTATATAGGAATGCAAGAGATTTCTATGCATTTATTTTGTATCCTGCTACTTTACCAAATTCATTGATTAGCTCTAGTAGTTTTCTGGTAGCATCTTTAGGATTTTCTATGTATACTACCATGTCATCTGCAAACAGTGACAGCTTTACTTCTTCTTTTCCGATTTGGATTCCTTTTATTTCTTTTTCTTCTCTGATTGCTGTGGCTAAAACTTCCACAACTATGTTGAATACTAGTGGTGAGAGTGGCAACCTTGTCTTGTTCCTGATTTTATAGGAAATGGTTTCAGTTTCTCACCAGTGAGAACAATGTTGGCTGTGGGTTTGTCATATATGGCCTTTATTATGTTGAGGTAAATTCCCTCTATGCCTATATTCTGGAGAGTTTTTATCATAAATGCGTGTTGAATTTTCTCAAAACCTTTTTCTGCATCTATTGAGATGATCATATGGTTTTTATCCTTCAGTTTGTTAATATGGTGTATTACATTTATTGATTTTCATATATTGAAGAATCCTTGAATTCTTGGGATAAACCCCACTTGATCATGGTGTATGACCCTTTTAATATGCTGTTGGTTTCTGTTTGCTAGTATTTTGTTGAGATTTTTGCATCTATGTTCATCAGTGATATCAGCCTGTAGTTTTCTTTTTTTGTAATTTCTTTGTCTGGTTTTGGTATCAGGGTGATGGTGGCCTCGTAGAATGAGTTTGGGAGTGTTCCTCCCTCTGCTGTATTTTGGAAGAGTTTGAGAAGGGTAGGTGTTAGCTTTTCTCTAAATGTTTGATAGAATTCTCCTGTGAAGCCATCTGGTCCTGGGCTTTTGTTTGTTGGAAGATTTTTAATCGCATTTTGAATTTCAGTGTTTATGATTGGTCTGTTTATATTTTCTATTTCTTCCTGTTTCAGTCTTGGAACGCTGTACTTATCTAAGAATTTGTCCATTTCTTCCCGGTTGTCCATTTTATTGGCATAGAGTTGCTTGTAGTAATCTCATGATCCTTTGTATTTCTTCACTGTTAGTTGTTACTTCTCCTTTTTCATTTCTAATTCTGTTGATTTGAGTCTTCTCCCTTTTTTTCTTGATGAGCCTGGCTAATGGTTTATCAATTTTGTTTATCTTCTCAAAGAACCAGCTTTTAGTTTTATTGATCTTTGCTATCATTTCCTTCATTTCTTTTTCATTTATTTCTGATCTGATCTTCATGATTTCTTTCTGTCTACTAACTTTGGGTTTTTCTTTTTGTTCTTCTTTCTCTTATTGCTTTAGGTGTAAGGTTAGGTTGTTTGAGATTTTTCGTGTTTCTTGATGTAGGATTATATTGCTATAAACTTTTCTCTTAGAACTGCTTTTGCTGCATCCCATAGGTTTTGGGTTGTCATGTTTTCATTGTCATTTGTTTCTAGGTATTTTTTAATTTCCTCTTTGATTTCTTCAGTGATCTCTTGGTTATTTAGTAGCGTATTGTTTAGCCTCCATGTGTTTGTATTTTTTTACAGATTTTTCCTGTAATTGATATCTAGCCTCATAGTGTTTTGGTTGGAAAAGACACTTGATAAGATTTCAATTTTCTTAAATTTACCAAGGCTTGATTTCTGACCTAATATATGGTCTATCCGGGAGCATATTCCATGACCACTTGAGAAGAAAGTGTATTCTGTTGTTTTAGGGTGGAATGTCCTATTAATATCAGTTAAGTTTGTCTTGTCTAATGTGTTGTTTAAAGCTTGTGTGTTCTTATTTATTTTCATTTTGGATGATCTGTCCTTTGGTAAAAGTTGGGTGTTAAAGTCCCCTACTATTATGTGTTACTGTCAATTTTCCCTTCTGTGGCTGTTAGCATTTACCTTATGTATTGAGGTACTCCTGTGTTGGGTGCATAAATATTTACAATTTTTATATCTTCTTCTTGGATTGATCCCTTGATCATTGTATAGTGTCCTTCTTTTTCTCTTGTAATAGTCTTTATTTTAAAGTCTCTTTTGTCTGATATGAGAATTGCTACTCCAGCTTTCTTTTGATTTCCATTTGCATGGAATATTTTTTCCATCCCCTCACTTTCAGTTTGTATGTGTCCCTAGGTCTGAAGTGGTTCTCTTGTGAACAGCATATATATGGGTCTTGTTTTTGTATCCATTCAGCCAGTCTTTTTGTTGGAGCACTTAATCCATTTACATTGAAGGTAATTATCGCTATGTATGTTCTATTACTATTTTCTTAATTGTTTTGGGTTTGTTTATGTAGGTCTTTTCTTTCTCTTCCTGCCTAGAGAAGTTCCTTTAGCATTTATTGTAAAGCTGGTTTGGTAGTGCTGACTTCTCTTAGCTTTTGCTTGTCTGTAAAGGTTTTAATTTCTCCGTCAAATCTGAATGAGGTCCTTACTGGGTAGAGTAATGTTGGTTGTAGGTTTTTACCTTTCATCACTTTAAGTAGGTCCTGCCACTCCCTTCTGGCTTATAGAGTTTTTGCTGAAAGATCTGCTGTTAACCTTATGGTGATTCCCTTGTATGTTGATTGTTGCTTTTCCCTTGCTGCTTTTAATACTTTTTCTTTGTATTTAATTTTTGATAGTTTGATTAATATGTGCCTTGCCATGTTTCTCCTTGGATTTATCCTGTGTGGGACTCTCTGCACTTCCTGGACTTGATTCACTATTTTCTTTCCCATGTTTGGAAGTTTTCAACTATAATATCTTCAAATAATTTCTCAGACCCTTTCTTTTTCTCTTCTTCTGGGACCCCTATAATTCGAATGTTGGTGTGTTTAATGTTATCCAGAGGTCTCTGAGACTGTCCTCAATTCTTTTCATTCTTTTTTCTTTATTCTGCTCTGTGGTAGTTATTTCCACTATTTTATATTCCAGGTCACTTATCCGTTCTTCTGCCTCAGTTATTCTGCTATTGATTCCTTCTAGAGAATTTTTAATTTCATTTATTGTGTTGTTCATCATTGTTTGCTCTTTAGTTCTTCTATATCCTTGTTAAATGTTTCTTGTATTTTCTCCATTCTATTTCAGGATTTTGTGTCATCTTTACTATCATTACTCTGAATTGTTTTTCAGGTAGACTGCCTATTTCCTCTTCACTTGTTAGGTCTGGTGGGTTTTTACCTTGCTCCTTTATGTGCTGCGTATTTCTCTGTCTTCTCATTTTGCTTAACTTTCTGTGTTTGGGGTCTCCTTTTCACAGGCTGCAGGTTCGTAGTTCCCGTTGTTTTTGGTGTCTGCCCCCAGTGGGTAAGGTTGGTTCAGTGGCTTGTGTAGGCTTCCTGGTTGAGGGAACTGGTGCCTGTGTTCTGGTGGGTGGTGCTGGACCTTGCCTTTCTGGTGGGCAGGGCTGTGTCTGATGGTGTGTTTTGGGCTATCTGTGAACCTACTATGATTTTAGGCAGCCTGTGTGCTGATGGGTGGGGATGTGTTCCTGTCTTGCTAGTTGTTTGGCATGGGGTGTTTAGCACTGGAACTTGCTGGCCGTTGGGTGGAGCTGGGTCTTAGCGTTGAGACGGAGATCTCTTGGAGAGCTCTCACCGATTGATATTACGTGGGCCAGGAGGTCTCTGGTGGTCCAATGTCCTGAACTCGGCTCTCCCACTTCAGAGGCTCAGGACTGACACCAGGCCAGAGCACCAAGACCCTGTCAGCCACACGGCTCAGAAGAAAAGGGAGAAAAAAAGAAAGAAAAAAAAATAATACAAAGTGAAAGAGCGGCATGGACATATATACACTACCAAACGTAAGATAGATAGCTAGTGGGAAGCAGCCGCATAGCACAGGGAGATCAGCTCGGTTCTTTGTGACCGCCTGGAGGGGTGGGATAGGGAGGGTGGGAGGGAGACGCAAAAGGGAGGGGATATGGGAACATATGTATATGTATAACTGATTAAATTTGTAAAATAAAATTTTAAAAAAATAATATAAATAAATTAATTAATTAATTAATTAAAATAAAAAAGAATTATTAAAATAAAAAATCTTTAAAGTAATAATAATAATTTAATAAAGAGAGCAACAAAACCAAGAAACAACTCCACCAATGATTATAAGCGCTAAATTCTATACTAAGATAAACATAAAAATCAGACACTAGTCAGTCGCATACAGCAAACCCCAAGTCTACAGTTGCTCCCAAAGTCCACCGCCTCAATTTTGGGATGATTCATTGTCAATTCAGGTATTCCACAGATGCAGCGTACATCAGTTTGATTATGGAGATTTAATCCGTTGCTCCTGAGGCTGCACAGAGAAATATTCCTGTCTCTTCTTTGTTTGCACTGCTCCTGGGGTTCAGCTTTGGTTTTGGCCCCGCCTCTGCATGTAGGTCACCCTCAGGCATCTGTTCCCGCCCAGACAGGATAGGGTTAAAGCAGTGGCTGATTAGGGGGCTCTGACTCACTCAGGCTGAGGGGAGGGTGGGGTATGGTAGTTATAATTGGAATGCGGGGCTAGCCTGGCGATGGCAGAGGCCAGCGTGTCGTTGCAACAGCCTGAGGAACGCCATGTGTTCTTCTGGGGAAGTTGTCCCTGGATCTTGGGACCCTGGCAGTGGTGTGTTGCTCCCAGGGTGGGTGCGGATAGTGCCCTGTGCTTGCACACAGGCTTCTTGGTGGCTGCAGCAGCAGTGTTAGCGTTTCATGCCCGTCTCTGGTGTCTGAGCTGATAGCCGTGGCCCGCACCCATCTCTGGAGCTCGTTTAGGTGGTGCTCTGAATCCCCTCTCCTCGCGCACCCTGAATGAATGGTCTGTTGCCTCTTAGGCAGGTCCAGACTTTTTCCTGGACTCCCTCCCGGCTAGCTGTGGCTCACTAGTCCCCTTCAGGCTGTGTTCACACAGCCAACCCCAGTCCTCTCCCTGGGATCCAACCTCCGAAGCCTGAGCCTCAGCTCCTAGCCCCCACCTGCCCCGGCGGGTGAGCAGACAAGCCTCTCCGGCTGGTGAGTGCTGGTTGGCACTGATCCTCTGTGGGAATCTCTCTGCTTTGCCCTCTGCCCTCCTGTTGCTGCACTCTCCTCCATGGCTCCAAAGCTTCCCCCCCGCCCACCCCCTGTCCCCGCTAGTGAAGGGGCTTCCTAATATGTGGAAACTTTTCCTCCTTCACAGGTCCCTCCTAGAGGTGCAGGTCCCATCCCTATTCTTTTGTCTCTGTTTTTTCTTTTTTCTTTTGCCCTACTCAGGTATGTGGGGATTTTCTTACCTTTTGGGAAATCTGAGGTCTTCTGCCAGTGTTCAGTAGGTGTTCTGTAGGAGTTGTTCCACATGTAGGTATAGTTTTGATGTGTTTGTGGGGAGGAAGGTGATCTCCATGTCTTACTCCTCCACCATCTTGAATTTCCCCCCCTAAAAGTTTATTTCTAAGAGAAAGAAACACAGCTTCTCATTTTATCCCCCCTTCCTTTGTTCCATCTTCTTTTGAATTGGAAGCATAACAAGTTTTGTTTTTATACTGAAATCTTGATTAGGACGTATACATTTTTCTCCTATCACGCATAGTTATATACAGTAAGATGTTAGTAAATCAGTGTTGATAAGCACTGCCATGTTTAAATTGCTGCCTGCATGATACTCTTACTCAGGGTTGCAATTATTTCCCTTGGTTTTGACAAAGATGTCAACTGTGATATTCACAGAGCACAAACATATCCTAAGACACTGTAGTGCATTAGAAATCTTTCCAGAGGAGGACTCAAGCTTCTGCCTGGGGCTCCCATTCTGACTCTCTCCTCTGTTTTTGGATGTTTGTTTATATTTAGATATTAGCTGATTATGCACATGAAGTGGCATTTAAGAAGCATGAATCATTCTATCTAGTGATCATAATTAACAGGGATTTCTAGGAATATTTTTACCTTCATTTTCAAGTTTGAGAATATAAAGTAATGGAGGGCAATTCATCATTAGTCATTTTATTGGTAATGGTGGTGGAGGCACTTGTTTATAATAGCTTCAAGAGGGAAATAGAGGTGGTTAATTTACTATAGAATGTTATTGCACACCTACTATGTTCAGCTCACTGTTGAGAATACAGAGATGCATCAGATACAGAGCCTGCCAGTGAGGAGTTTATAGTCTAGTTTAGGAAGTAGATCAGTCAGGATAGACTGGCTGCTATACCAGACCCCTAAATATCAGTGGCTTATACACTGAGCTTATTTTATTGATATTTATTTCTAGTCAAAGTATATTTCCAAGTTTGGGGCTTTCCTTGTTTCATCCAGAGACACTTGCTCTGTCTACCTTTGACTCCATTGTCTGGCAGATCTACAGTATTCTCTCCATTTAACTAGATAAGGAGCAAAGGAAAGGTAGATTATACATGGGAGGTCTGAAAATGGGTAAGTCCCTTCTATTCACGTCCCACTGGCTAGAAGTGAGGCACATGGCCAAATGTTGGTGCAAGGGAGGCTGAGAAATGTAGCCCAATTTACTGAACAGCTGACAGCCTCTGCCACCAGAGATAAGAATGTGCAACAGAGGAGAAAGTGTTGGATGTGGTAAGGACAGAGTGGGAAAGCCTGGGAGAGAGGAACTAGATGCTTAAGAATATTTTGAAAAGAAATCAAGTGGGTCATTTTGTACCAGTTGTGTCTGGCAGTCACATTCCCACATAGCATGGTAATCCTCAGTGCCATGTTGGAATTTGAGTGCCTGGCCTGCATTGAATATGAAGCTTGTTGTATAACCCAAGAACAGCTAAGGGATCCATGGTGGCTAGTCAGTTCTGAAGCAGACTCTACTGTCCTGACCAAGAGCCAGCCAGGCAAGTCTGGAAAAACGCCCTGTGGGGTGGAAACCCTGCATATGGAAATACAGTTGTCCTATGGAGCTGCGTGTGTAAACAAACTGTGAAAGACAAACAGAGCCACCTCAAACAGCCTTTGTTCCAAAGGCTGTTTCTTCAGAAGTGAAAGGAGTATGAAGGTTGTATGATGTAGCATAGGAAGATCCAACAGAAGGACTTGTTTTAGGTATTGCTGCTGACCAGCCTTGTGTCATTTGCCCCTTGCTGTTTCTCAGCCTCGATATTTGCAGCATATCCTTAACATCCCTAGATTTCCCCCATTGGCAACTATGGAATTTCAGGTTTCAGCCAACTATGAGATATGTCTTATTCAGGGCCAGGATTAGAGTCAGAAATCTAAGGCGGTGCCAAAAGCTCATCAATCAAGATCAATAAAATTTTACTGTAAGATTTGAAGTAATCAATATTAATACAGAAAAACCCATAGTGGACAAAACATCAAAATTTTAAATAGAACAAGAACATTATTACTAATTTTTCTTTCTGCCTCAGCTCCTGTATGACTCAGCACTGTACTCTTCGTGATCTTGTCTTTATTTAAAATCTTAATATTTTATTCATAGTGGATTTTTTGGTAATGTTATTGGTTACTGAAAATATTGCATCAAAGTATTACTTATCTTGATTACTGAGTTTTTGGAGCCCCGTTAAATTGTGTATCTAAGGCAGATGCCTCCCAGCTAACCTTAGTCTGAGCCCTGGCCTACTTACTTCTGTATCCCCAGTGTATAGCACAATGCTGAGATATAGTAGATACTCAAGAAATGCTTAGAAATGCGGGAATGCTGGAAAAAATAATGGATAAACTAACAGATGAGGTGTCTTGAAATTGGAATAAAGGATAGTTTTGGAATTATAGTGCACCGTTTCCAGGCGAATCATAAGGGCAGTTTTCATAGATACCCAGTACGCTCAGAGTCCTTAGGTCTTACTAGCAGGCAGATTCCTGCATGGACATTTTTATTTATCTATCTATCTATCTATCTATCTATTTATTTATTTATTTATTTATTTATTTTATTTTTACAACTTTATTGGAGTATAATTGCCTCACAATGGTGTCTTAGTTTCTGCTTTATAACAAAGTTAATCAGTTATACATATACATCTGTTCCCATATCCCTTCCCTCTTGCGTCTCCCTCCCTCCCACCCTCCCTATCCCACCCCTCCAGGCAGTCACAAAGCTCGGATCTGATCTCCCTGTGCTATGCGGCTGCTTCCCACTATGCATGGACATTTTTACAACAGCATTTTCCAAATGCATCCTTGTTTGTAATCTTAAATGATTGTGCATATTTTTCATCTTTTAGGATGAGAGTATTCATAGTGTTCTGTATTTTATCAACAAATATCTGTGGAATACCTAGTTTTTCTTTTTTTCTTCTCTTTCATTATCAGGTTTTTTTTTTTTTTGGTAGGGCAATGTTTATATTTATGAGCAGCTATGAGTCATTGAATTTTCCTTGTGTGTTTGTTGCTTCTAATGATCCCAGCAATCTTTTGAGGTAGTGTCTTTTGTTTGTTTTTATTTTTTTAAATCCTCTTTCAAAGGTGGAAATAGAGGCTGATCTTGGTTTTGTGTGGTAAAGCTAGGGTTTCAATTTAGGTTTCTCTGGCTCCATAACCCATGCTCTTCCCTGCACTGAGGACATGCCTAGGGATAAAGGCACTTCCTTGGTTGTGACTTGAACTGTGTCCCAAAGGCAGAGGAACAGGGAGAGGACTTTGAAACTGCCCTGACCTCTGCTGATTGGAGAAACTTTCCTGGAGAGGGAGATAAGAAAATCCCATCAATAGAACAAGTTGCTCCAGGTTTGCAGAAGTTTCAGGATTGCTTGGTCTCCCTTTTTTGCTTTCTTCACTTTGGTTTGCAGATACTGCAGTTTAGGAAAGCAGCATACCTTTCAGAGCAAGCACCGGGCAAGCATCCAGCGAGTCTTTCTCCTAGTCAGGCTTTGACAAGGATTTTAAGCAAGTCAAACTCTCTGGGCTTCAATCTTTTCTTCTGTGAAGAGGGAATAATTCTAATACCTGCCACTTTATTGACAATTGTTGAAAAGATATAAAGAAAAAAGTATTTGCAAGTTATATATGTTACCTATACAAAATTTAAATGTTTGGAATTTGTTCCAAAAGCAATATGACCCTATTTTGGGGGATCAAAGAAGGTAACGACATAAGCTTAAACAAACTGCAGGGAGACATGGGTGCAGGAAAACCACCTTTAATATGAAATATATTGTTTGCATTAAACTGCTTTACATTTGAAGAGTCTGAGTATCACAAAGACTTGGTTCAATTTAACAATTTCCTAAAGAAACAAGACTACATTTTTAGCAAATGGCCTGGAATTTTATTTTTATTTTTTTGAAGAAAAGAAAGCTTAATAGTTTTCTAGGGGGAAATGGAGGGTATTTCAAAGCACAGATTTCTCTTATTCAGGACTTTCAATGCCCTCTCTGAGCTCTGAAGTAGCTAAACACATTTTTAGTAGCTTCACTGAAAGAAAGTACAGCCTGGAGCCAAGAGCTTTCATGCCAAACTTTAAGCTAGAGCAGATTTTTTAAGTCATGTTAGAAACCTCCAAAAGAGGAGGGATTATAATGAAAAATGTTGACCTGTCCTTAACTTAACAGCAGGAATGGCAGCAGTACAATAATAATGATTTCTCTACTGTATTACTCCCAGCCTGGCTGAAAAGGATCTCTTGGTTTCCTTTTGTGGTCAAAAGATTGGGCTATAAATGGGACAGCTAGATGTATATCAGGCGCCCTGTGGCAGGAGTCTTATGCACTGCTGGAGCTATTATTGGGGCTACATAGATCTCCAGAGAGTCCTGGGGCCATGCAAGAAGAATTACATGGTTACAGAATCATAAGATTTGGAAGGGAACTCAAGTTGTCTGGATCAGTGGTTGCTAGACTGGGTTCTACTGAACCCAAGAGTTCCACAGAAGGATGGGGCAGGGCAGAGCAGGTGGGAGCAGGGCTCTGTAGAAGCTTCTGGTGGAGTGGAACCATGCAAGTAGGGGCAGGATGCTCCATACCCCTATCTTAGCCAAAGCAAATTTGCTTTTATATGCTTTATATATTGTTTGGCATGAAATTATATTTGCAAAAAGGGTTGCATTGATAAAAATAATTTTAAGACTACTGATCTGGTATAACTTTCTCTTAGTCCAGGAATTTCCTTTACAATAACCTAGAACAGAAGTAATTCCTTCTCAATTTACCTAACTCTAGTGATGGGGAACTGTATCAGTCAGTCAGGGCCCACTGAAAAGACCACAATCACACCAGTCATTTTAACAGAGAGAATTCAATGTAAAGAATTGTGATTCTTAATAATTCCAAACAGTTGTTTTTTTTTTTTTTTTTTTTTGGCGGTACGCGGGCCTCTCACTGTTGTGGCCTCTCCAGTTGCGGAGCACAGGCTCCGGACACGCAGGCCCAGCAGCCATGGCTCACAGGCCCAGCCGCTCCGCGGCATGTGAGATCTTCCCGGACTGGGGCACAAACCCGTGTCCCCTGCATCGGCAGGCGGCCTCTCAACCACTGCACCACCAGGGAAGCCCCTCCAAACAATTTTTAACAATTCCAAAATAGGTATGGGAAAAATGAAAAAGTTAAAAGAAGGGGAGGAAGTAACTGTGGGAAGTAGCTGTCACCCCTTGAAACAGGAACAAAGAGAAGAGGTCAGAATTGTTAAAATTTAGGAGCTTGGAGAAGGCTCCCAGGGAGCTGGGAACCAGGCCTCTGAGGAGGAAACCCTGAGCTGATGAGGCTGATTCTGGGCTTGTTGGAAAAACTACAAATTGGGATTAATTACTGTGGCCAAGGTGAAGGCCTTCTCCTAGGGTAATCCTGACAAGAACAGAAGAACCTGGAAGGAGCCAGCCCTTTCTCCCTCCTCCAGTTTTCCTCTAGCACTCCCTATTGGTAGAGGCTAACAGGGAACCACCTGGCAAAGGAGAAATGAGTTGCAGCTTCCCAGCTTTAGCAGCACAAAGCATAGCACAGAAGCGAAGTTTTGAAGCTGAGATGCAATACCTTAATAACCAGCATAGGAATATACCCTTTCTCAACGTATCCTAGTGTAGTGTTTTTTTGTTTGTTTGTTTTTGTTTTTAACATCTTTATTGGAGTATAATTGCTTTACAATGGTGTGTTAGTTTCTGCTTTATAAAAAGTGAATCAGCTACACATATACACATATCCCCATATCCCCTCCCTCTTGGGTCTCCCTCCCACCCTCCCTATCCCACCCCTCCAGGTGGTCACAAAGCACTGAGCTGATCTCCCTGTGCTATGCAGCCTAGTGTATTGTTGAATCAGCTTTAAGTGAGAAACAAAGAAGCAGACTAGTAAACAAAAACCCTTTCCATTTTGGAGGGAATTTATCCTTCCTTCCCAGGTTTTCTTTTCTCCAGGCCAAATACACCCAGTCCCTTCAGCCAGCCTCAAGGACATGTGTAGACATTTTGGACACCTCCCAGTTTGTCAGCATCTCTTTTAAATATGGTTCTCAATTTGTTGGTACCTACTGAAAGCCTTAAGAATGTGTGTACTTTTTTTCTTAGCAGTTCCACTTCTAGGAATTTATCCTTATGAAGTTTTCATAGTCTGCATAAAAATTTAGCTATAAGGGTATTAATTTCAATGTTGATCATGTTTTAAAACTTTGAAAAACCGTAAATGTTCAAGAATAGGGGATTGGTTGTACTGTACAGTACTCGGCAGGTATTATAAATGATGATGAAGAAGAAAATTTAACAATATGAAAACAAAGTCACATTGTCTTTTTAGGTAAAGACAGGTAAAGACGTCAGGTTATGAAATGGCATACACATACATACATACATCCACATTAAAAAAAAGATTGGGAGGATATATACTAAGTATCCAACATATGATTGGTGATTATTTTGAGATGGAGATATAATAGACAGTTTTAATTTTCTTCTTTCTAGTTATTTGTATTTTAAACTTATTTTCCAATTAAAATATATTTCCTTTTGTAATAAACCGAGAAGTAATCCGGTGCAGAGATTGGAGCTTAAGACTTTATAGGTATCTTTTGACTAACACATAATGGAATTACAGTTTCCCTTCATCTGAAAAATATAGTTCTATTAAGACAACCTAAGATTGCACTCTTCTTCTTTCTTTCTTTCTTTCTTTTTTTTTTGCAATTATGTCACTTTGTTTCTCCATTGTAAGGTTTTAATCATTTAAAATTCAATATTTTTTTAATATGAGGATCATGGTTCTCATGGGATAGTAGGTAGAACCTATTAATCAAGGTTTCCTCACCCTCTACCGATCTAAAATGTATTTTTAATCAACTTTATTGGGTTTTAATTTACATTCAGTAAAATGTACTTATTTTTAAGTGTAAAGTTCCATGAAATTTGACTAATGCATTCACCTGTGAAACCGCCACTCCAGTCAATATGTAGAATATTTCCATCACTCTGCTAAGTACCCTTGTGTCAGTTTGCAGCGAACGCCTCTGTCAACTCTGGACTGAGATAACCACTACTTTGCTTTCTGTTACTGTAGATTAGATTTGCCATTTTAATCATTTGACAGAAATGGAATCATCCAGTATGTACAGTTTGCTCCTAGCTTCTTTTGTGCAGTATAATGTCCTTGAGATTCATTTATTATCATATATTGAAGTAGTTCATTCCTTTTTATTGCTGAGTAGTATTGCATTTATATGAATATATCATAGTTTGTCTGTCCATACACTTGATGGGCATTTCAGTTGGGGCTATTGTGAATAAAGCTTCTGTGAACATCCTAAAATCTTTTAAAAACCTATCTAAGACTATGTTAGCTCCTATTTAATATCTTTTATTTGGTTTATTTCCATCATGTCAGCTCCTGTCAGCCTTTTAAAAGCTAGTTCTATCATCTAATGTATTTGTCATTCTTCTCATCATGTGCCAACTACTTATTTGATGAATATGGCTTTTATATCTTCATTGTGAAATTGCATCAGTAGAAAGATTGCTGGAGCAGTCAGGAAACTATAAACCTCCTCCTGTGTGTCTTTGAGAAAGTCTCTTAAACAAAAACTTAAGTGTCTGTATCTGGAGAATCAAGAAGATTGCTGTAGATGATCCTCTTAGATTGGCTTTAGCTCCAGAATTCTGTGGTTTGGTGAAAATGCTTGATTACCAAATAGAGGCAAAATCACATTTACCAAGATCATGTTTACTTTGTAGATGACACAGATGACTGAGACCAGGTGACTGAAATGTAACTAGATACTGTGTGTGATCCTATGTTGATGATTTTAACTACTGCTATCTAAGAAAAGGTCTTGGTACAGGGATAGGGCCCTAAACATGGCTCTTCATGGTGATGGCATTTCCAAATCATTGGAATATGGAAAACAAATCTCCTATGATGTAATAAGGGATCAAGGTATAAAATATAGACCATAAGAGAATATAATCCAATTGGGTAACCTCCAAATCTGACAAAGGAGGAAAGGAGTTTAGAGATTGACAGCTGATAAGAAATGGAGAACTGGGACTGAAATGTGGCTGAATCTCTCAAGGTTTGGTAACACCAATCATCAAGAAAGAATTATCAGGAGGAGTAGTTGGGTGTATTTAGAGGTATATAAGCCACAAAAGGCTTAGAAAATAAGTGTTTAGAAAAGGAAACTAAATTCCTGGAATTTCTGTGACAAATCCTGGGTGATGAGGATGCCCAGTCATGGCTTAGGTGGAGCAGTTTCAACCTGAAACCGAAGTATTTGGGGAGACTTATATTGAAATGGCCCTGCTCCTCTGGAGGCTCCTGATTCATGACATTGATCGTCCCCAGTCTGGGGCTAGCTCAATGGTAAATTAGCAAGAAGACTCTATTCCCTTGGATTGGGGAGGAAGGAGGAACCAGCCAGCTGGAAGGGAGATGGAGAGATAGAAATGCCAGAGAATGGGGCAAAATGGTTGTAGCATGCTCCTTATGCAAATTTGAGTGAATAAAACTGTAAACCTGCCCCTTGGCTCTCAGTTTGAATAATGGTATTCTGCAAGTTACTTCTTCAATGACTATTTTGTGTTCTGCATTTTAAGCAGGGGTTTATGTACTTACACACATCAGACACACACAGTTCAACCACTGAGCACCTCCTATATGTCAGGTGCTGCTTCATATACCTTGCATGTTTTGGTTTACTTAAACTTCCCATTAATTCTGTAAAGTAGATGCTCATTATTATTCCCATATCATGAATTAAGAAACTGAGGCAGAGAGAAGTTAATTCCTTTGAGGAGTAAGGATTTGAACCTTGGCAGTCTGACTCTAGGATTTACATTCTGAACCACCATGTTATGTTGCTCTATACCTCGTATGCCCTGGTCAGGATTGGGGAAGAGTGCTGTGTTACCCAGTAGAGGCCATCCTGAGTTTCTGCTTTGTGGCTGTGAATTGTGAGTATTTCTCAGCCAGTTTTGCTCATGTTGTCATACCCTGAGAGTCTGTCTATGAGCTTTTTCAGCCTGGGAGTAGAGACGCAGGCTCCTCTTATGAGTGAGTCCCAAAGTGTGGTAGTTCATGATTTTTTTGAATGACCTGGGTGCTTATTCTTAGGCCCCACCTAAGATCTTCTGAATCTGAAACTTTCAAGGTGAAACCTGACAATTAGAAGGTGTAACACATTCTTGGGTGATTTGGGTGTACACAGAAGTTTGAGAACAGCTGTTTAAGCATCCTGTATTTAGATGATTTTTACATCAATTCTCTTTTGCATGATCATTCTTGTAAATCAATCCAGATGAATGTATCTCTATCTCCACTGTACTATAGAAATCTGGTGGTGAGGGCTTCCCTGGTGGCGCAGTGGTTGAGAGTCCGCCTGCCGATGCAGGGGACACGGGTTCGTGCCCCGGTCCAGGAAGATCCCACATGCCGCTGAGCGGCTAGGCCCGTGAGCCATGGCCGCTGAGCCTGCCCGTCTGGAGCCTGTGTTCCGCAACGGGAGAGGCCACAACAGTGAGGCCCGTGTACCACAAAAAAAAAAAAAAGAAAAAGAAAAAAGAAATCTGGTGGTGGGTGTTAGAGGAACAGGTGTGCAACACAAGTGTAGTGGTTGCAAGGTTATAAAGCTGGTTTCCAATTTGAGATTGGTAGCCATTTGAAAAAGAAAGAAAGATACTTAAGGGGCCAATATTTAAAAAAGAAAGCAATAAACCCAAGTGGGAAACGATCATAAATACATGCATCATGCCTTATGGCTAAAGCATATGATTTAATTTGAGTTATTTTACTACTAATTTGGCCTTTCAGTTCTATTTGGGGCTCTATGTGAACTTTACACTGATGAGCATGGCTTTGTTAGGCTGCTCATGTATATCACAAGGTTCTCTTTTTTAATTCCCTCTACTCTTAGAGAAGAAACAAACTAAACAGTCACAACAGCAGCACAATAATATAACAACAGAAAAGCACAGTCCTTTTTAGAAAGTCAGTTCTCTTGTTATGTGCAGAAATCTCTGTCATAGGCAGGATGTCATAAAAAAAAAGGTTCATGCTTGGCTAGACTTTTCAGTAAAGAGGAAGAAATGTCATGTTTTATTTACAATGAATGTATTTCATACATAGGAACTAAATTTTGATAACTCAATAATGGCTATTTAAAATGTCCCTGGAAGTTTTACAGAAAACTCTTCTCCTCCCCTTCTGAAAATTCACTCAGTAATGCCCAAAGGTTACTGATGGACTGGAGACACTCTGACTCCATTGTCATGGAAGAGTGGACCCACCATGAAACTACCCACTCACAATGTTGGGAACATTGTACAATTTTCCTTGTGCCCTTGTCAACTAAGGGCTTTACAGCCTGGCCCTTTTCACAATAGTCCAAACTTTGCAATGGTTGTGAATAACACAGAAGGCCCATCTTTGAAGGATTTGAGTTGTGTGTGAGCACATGTTCTGAAATGGTCAAAACTAAATATTATTATCAAGATGAACTCTTCTCAAGAGAGAAGATGAGTAGCTTGAAAGCACTCTTTGGAGGAAAGAACCACTGAGAGAGGCACAGAACTGGAAATAAAGGATGAGGGGACTATTTCCATGATTAGAGAAAGCATCCCTCTACAGCTTTGCCTGGCCTTCTCTGGCATCTGAGACAATAGGATGACCCAGCAGGTGGGTATATATAGAGCTCCATCCTTTATGTTGTACAGAGCTGTGGGCTTCGTTCTCTGTCCAGAGGGGTGTTATCAAGGCAAGTAAATGCAACCTGTTGCTTTTCTTCTTTGGGTGTGTTTCTTGATGTTGTGTTATCTCTTGCTTTGTGATGGATGAGTTTTTGTGGCTTTTATGAAACTCTCAGGGTGACTTTTTAAAAGATATATTAAGAAAGTACTTTAAAATTATAAAGCCACCTTAGTAATTCTCCTCCCAAAGAATAAAAATGCCAAATTAGGAATTGTGGACTCCAGGGAGTATGACAAAGGGAAACTGAATTTTATCCTTTTCCCTCTGGATGGTTCTAGCAGTCCTGGGAGCAGATACTAGTAGTAAGATCTCCTAAATGGTAACAGTGTTGGCAGCTATCACTTAAGCTTTTTCATAGTTCTTTGTTCCTTAACACGTGCAGATATCCATGTACTCCTTTTAAAAGTCAAAATCTGAGATCCAGGAAAGAAAAGGAAACACTGGTGGAGACTTCAAGGTCATGGATGATTTAGAAATAGCTTATTTCGTGCCCTGATTCTAATCTAACCCCAGCACACTCTGTTGGCAAAGCTAGTATCAAGTTTATTTTCAGGATAGTTAAAACTGAGATTACTTTCAATTTCCATAGAATCATGTCTGGATTGTTTAAGGAGTTCCTCTGTACTTTGAAAAAAGAAAGAAAAACAGCAAGGTTTAGATTAAGGACATCTACTTGTGATTTTATTTTCCTTATTCATATTGGCTCAGTGGTTACATAACAGATTGCTGCTATGAATATTTCCCGTCACATTGTATCTTTGAAATGTACCTATAGGCATTTGAAGCCCATGCCTCCCAATGATGCATTGTCTCCTTATTTAAATTCAAGGAATGTTTTGTGACCATTGCTGATTCCTGAGTGGGAGCTTTTGGTGTATTAGCATGCTTTTCAGTTGAAAGGCCTTATAGATCTCTTTGCATAATATTGGTCAAATCATCATAAACCAATTTTAAAGGAAGAAAAAAGATCCCAGTGGTGAAAGGAAAAAATAATGACAAAGAAAGCTGCTTCCTGTGAGTGTACATGTGCATATCTCTGAGTGCTAAAGTACAGATATATAAAGCAGGGGGTTTAACCTTGCCACCATGTTGTGAAGCTCTTTTCTATCTTAGCAGGGCTTTTCTAGCTGGCCCATAAAAGAACTCTAAAAAGTGTTCTCATAAATAATTGGAGGCTCACTGGCACCAGATTAATTAATTACTTAATTATTTGAATATTTGAGTGCTGATTACTTGCTTTGGTAGATAAGAATTTGAATATGTGGGGCAGAGAAATAATTTTACTCATTCTCTTTCACCTAGGTGTGTGAGAGAGAATTACATAGAGCTTACACATAAACACACATACACAAACACGAGTTACCGCCACCTATCACCTTCTTTGGCATCTTTTTTGATACCAGAGGGTTTAGAGAGTCAGTAGTCATGTCTGGGGACATAGTCTTAGATATCTGAGAGATCTTACTTAACAAACAAAATTTCCCAGAAAATAGTCCTTATTTGTCAGTTTTCTCATTATTCTTACTTGGTGCAAATCTGAACTTATGCTAAGTCATTATCCATTAAATCTTTATATTCAAGAGAGAGGAACTCAGTACAGAATGGATCTATATGGAACCGTCTTATAAGGAAGGGATTTGAATGAAGAATCTGAAGAACTTTTCTATAAAGCTATCTCAACTATGAAGTATCAACTTTAGCAGAGATAGTGAGGGCAGAATTAAGATCCAAAATGTAAATTACCTTGAATGTAAATAGATTAAATGCTCCAACCAAAAGACACAGACTGGCTAAATGGATACAAAAACAAAACCCGTATATATGCTGTCTACAAGAGACCCACTTTGGGCCTAGGGAAACATACAGACTGAAAGTGAGGGGATGGAAAAAGATATTCCATGCAAATAGAAATCAAAAGAAAGCTGGAGTAACAATACTCATATCAGATAAAATAGACTTTAAAATAAAGACTATTACAAGAGATAAGGAAGGACACTACATACTGATCAAGGGATCAATCCAAGAAGAATATATAACAATTATAAATATTTATGCACCCAACATAGGAGCACCTCAATACATAAGACAACTGCTAATAGCCATAAAACAGGAAATCGACAGCAACACAATAATAGTGGGGGACTTTAACACCCCACTTACACCAATGGACAAATCATCCAGACAGAAAATAAATAAAGAAACACAAGCTTTAAGTGACACAATAGCCCAGATAGTTTAAATTGACATTATAGGACATTCCATCTGAAGGCAGCAGAATACACTTTCTTCTCAGTGCACATAGAACATTTTCCAGGATAGATCACATCTTGGGGCACAAATCAAGCCTTGGAAAATTTAAGAAAATTGAAATTGAATCAAGCATCTTTCCTGACCACAACACTATGAGATTAGAAATCAATTACAGGAAAAAACTAGAAAACACAAACACATGGAGGCTAAACAATATGCTACTGAATAACCAAGAGATCACTGAAGAAATCAAAAAATACCTAGAAACAAATGACAGTGAGAACATGACAGCCCAAAGTCTACGGGATGCAACAAAAGCAATTCTAAGAGGGAAGTTTATAGCAATTCAGTCTCACCTCAAGAAACAAGAAAAATTTCAAATAAACAATCTAACCTTACACCTAAAGCAACTATAGAAAGAAGAACAAAAAACCCCCACAAAGTTAGTAGAAGGAAAGAAATCATAAAGATCAGAGAAGAAATAAATGAAATAGAAGTGAAGAAAACAATAGCAAAGGTCAATGAAACAAAAAGGTGGTTCTTTGAGAAGATAAACAAAATTGATAAACCTTTAGCCCAACTCATCAAGAAAAAAGGGGACTTCCCTGATGGCGCAGTGGTTAGGAATCTACCTGCCAATGCAGGGGACACGGGTTCAAGCCCTGGTCCGGGAAGATCCCACATGCCGCAGAGCAATTAAGCCTGTGCACCACAACTACTGAGCCTGTGCTCTAGAGCCTGCAATGAACACCCAACGCAGCCACAAAAAAAAAAAAAAAAGAAAGAAAAGAAAAAAGGGAGAGGACTCAAATCAATAAAATTAGAAATGAAAAAGGAGAAATTACAATGGACACCGCAGAAATGCAAAGGATCATTAAGAGACTACTACAAGCAACTAAATGCCAATAAAATGGACAACTTGAAAGAAATGGATAAATTCTTAGAAGGGTACAGTCTCCCAAGGCTGTACCAGGAAGAATTAGAAAATATAAACCGACCAATCACAAGTAATGAAATTGAAAATGTAAGTAAAAATCTTCCAACAAATAAAAGTCCAGGACCAGATGGCTTCACAGGTGAATTCTGTCAAACATTTAGAGAGCTAACACCTATCCTTCTCAAACTCTTGCAAAAAATTGCACAGGTCACCATCACCCTGATACCAAAACCAGATAAAGATGTCACACACACAAAAACAACTACAGACCAATATCACTGATGAACATAGATGAAAAAATTCTCAGCAAAATCTAGCAAACAGAATCCAACAACACATTAAAAGGATCATACACCATGGTAAAGTGGGATTTATCCCAGGGATGCAAGGATTCTTCAATATATGCAAATCAATCAGTGTGATACACCATATTAACAAATTAAAGAATAAAAACCATATGATCATCTCAATAGATGCAGAAAAAGCTTTTGACAAAATTCAACACCGATTTATGATAAAAACTCTCCAGAAACTGGGCATAGAGGGAACCTACCTCAGCATAATAAAGGCCATATAAAACAAACCCATAGCAAACATCATTCCATCATTCTCAATGGTGAAAAACTGAAACAATTTCCTCTAAGATGAGGAACAAGAAAAGGATATCCATTCTCGCCACTATTATTCAACATAGTTTTGGAAGTCCTAGCCACGGCAGTCAGAGAGGGAAAAGAAATAAAAGGAATACAAATTGGAAAAGAAGAAGGAAAACTGTCACTGTTTGCAGATGACATGACACTATACATAGACAATCCTAAAGATGCCACCAGAAAACTACTAGAGCTAATCAATGAATTTGGTAAAGTTGCAGGATACAAAATTAATGCACAGAAATCTTTTCATTCCTATACACTAACAATGAAAGATCAGAAACAGAAATTAAGAAAACAATCCCATTTAGTGTCACAACGAAAAGAATAAAATACCTAGGAATAAACCTACTTAGGGAGGCTAAAGACCTGTACTCAGAAAACTATAAAACACTGATGAAAGAAATCAAAGATGACACAAACAGATGGAGATATATACCATGTTCTTGGATTGGAAGAATCAACCTTGTGAAAATGACTCTACTACCCAAAGCAATCTACAGATTCAGTGCAATCGCTATTAAACTACCAATGGCATTTTTCACAGAATTAGAACAAAAAATTTTACAATTTGTGTGGAAACACAAAAGACCCTTGAATAGCCAAAGCAATCTTGAGAAAGAAAAACGGAGCTGGAGGAATAAGGCTCCCCAACTTCAGACTATGGTGCAAAGCTACAGTAATCCAGACAGTATGGTACTGGTACAAAAAGAGAAATATAGATCAGTGGTACAGGATAGAAAGCCCAGAGATAAACCCACACACCTATGGCCACCTAATCTATGACAAAGGAGGTAAGAATATACAATGGAGGAAAGACAGCCTCTTTAATAAGTTGTGCTGAGAAAACTGGACAACTACATGTGAAAGAATGAAATTAGAACACTACCTAACACCATACACAAAAATAAAGTCAAAATGGATTAAAGACCTAAGGGTAAGACTGGACACTATAAAACTCTCAGAGGAAAACATAGGTAGAATACTCTCTGACATAAATCGCAGCAAGATCTTTTTCGATCCACCTCCTGGAGTAAAGAAAATAAAACAAAAATAAACAAGTGGGACCTAATTAAAAGCTTTTGCACAGTAAGCAAAGGAAACCATAAAGAAAGTAAAAAGACAACCCTCAGAATGGGAGAAAATATTTGCAAATGAAATAACTGACAAGGGATTAATCTCCAAAATACACAAACAGCTCATGCAGCTCAATATCAAAAAAACAAATAACCCAATCAAAAAATGGGCAGAAGATCTAAATAGACATTTCTCCAAAGAAGACATACAGGTGGTTAAAAAGCACATGAAAAGATGCTCAACATCACTAATTATTAGAGAAATGCAAATCAAAACTACAGTGAGGTATTACCTCACACCAATCAGAATGGCCATCATCAAAAATTTTACAAACAGTAAATGCTGGAGAGGGTGTGGAGAAAAGGGAACCCTCTTGCACTGTTGGTGGGAATGTAAATTGATACAGCCACTATGGAGAACAGTATGAAGGTTCCTTTAAAAACTAAAAATAGAACTACCATATGACCCAGCAATCCCACTACTGGGCACATACCTTGAGAAAACCATAATTCAAAAAGACACCTGTACCCCTGTGTTCACTGCAGCACTATTTACAATAGCCAGGACACAGAAACAACCTAAATGTCCATCAACAGATAAATAGATAAAGAAGATGTGGCACATGTATACAATGGAATATTACTCAGTCATAAAAAGGAATGAAATTGGGTCATTTGTAGAGATATGGATGGACATAGAGTCTGTCATACAGAGTGAAGTAAGTCAGAAAGAGAAAAACAAATACTGTATGCTAACACATATATGGAATCTAAGAAAAAAAAAAAAGGTCATGAAGAACCTAGGGGTAAGATGGGAATAAAGACACAGACCTACTAGAGCATGGACTTGAGGATATGGGGAGGGGGAAGGGTAAGCTGTGACAAAGTGAGAGATTGGCATGGACATATATACACTACCAAATGTAAAATAGATAGCTAGTGGGAAGCAGCCGCATAGCACAGGGAGATCAGCTCAGTGCTTTGTGACCACCTAGAGGGCTGGGATAGGGAGGGTGGGAGGGAGGGAGACGCAAGAGGGAAGAGATATGGGAACATATGTATATGTATAACTGCTTCACTTTGTTATAACACACCATTGTAAAGCAATTATACTCCAATAAAGATGTTAAAAAAAAAGAAAGAGAAAAACAAATATTGTATATTAATACATATATGTGGAATCTAGAAAAATGGTACAGATGAACCTATTTGCAGGGCAGGAATAGAGACACAGACATAGAGAATGGACCTGTGGACACAGTGGGGGAAGGGGATGGTGGGATGAATTGGGAAATTAGGATTGACATGTGTACACTACCATGTGTAAAATAGATAGCTAGTGGGAACCTGCTGTTACCACTAGCACAGGGAGCTCAGCTCAGTGCTCTGTGATGACCTAGATGGGTGGGTTGGGGGGTGGGGTGGGAGTGAGGTCCAAGAGGGAGGGGATATATATGTATATATCTATATATGTATACATATAGCTGATTCACTTCATTGTACAACAGAAACTAATACAACATTGTAAAGTAACTATACTCCAATAAAAAAAAGCCAATACCTAAATTATATATGTATATGATACAATACAATGTGTATTATATCTATGTATATACATAGATATAACGTTTTGAGTCAGAATCACTTGACTGTCTTATTACAGATGCATGCAAATGTAAGCTGGACCGAGTAGAATGTGCATGAAATGGCTGCCTATGCACCGTGGTACCATGTTCTGTGGGTCTCTGCCTGGGTCCGACAGTGATGACACAGATGGCTGGAGCATATTCAGAGCTTCTCTTCCTGTCACAATGGAAAATTGCAGTTACACTTCAAACTGGAGAAGGCAGTGTCCTTAGGGTTGGTTTTCTTTTAAAATCTACTGTGGTATTTTAGAATGATTCCCAACTCTTTCATAAAAGAGCTTTGGCAAAATAGCAAAACAGCTGTAAAAGGCTCTTGACTAAATTTAATGGCTTAATTTCCCTGCAAGTATGCACTGTAGAGCAAAAAGCACCTCTCCACACACACTTTCATTTCAAGGTACTTTCTGCTTCAATCTAGAGGTAGGCATGCAGTTGGCAAAAAACCTTTTGATGTTCTGGGGGGAAAATAGCCTAGTATTTGACAGATAGTCTAAAAAGAAACTTTAGGTTTTTTAGATCGTAAGTATCTGTGAGAGCCACTGTGGGCTGTTACAGACCTGGACTGGGCCTTTAGTAGGCTTGTAGGCCCATGCGCATTTACATCTATTAATGATTTTTATTTGTAAATATCTTATCTTTAATCCTGCTTTCTCCTGGGGATAGCAACTGGAATATTTATGAGCCTGAGGTTTGGAATGGCTGAGGCGCTATTCCAAGTTTAGCTACCAGCTGGGCAGCCTCTCCAGTGGTTTTAGGCGCAGAGGCTGAAGAGGACCCAAAGGAGCAACCTCCAAGTCTTGAAATCTGGAAGACAAGGTAGCCAATTAATTTCCCAACCCTAAAGTTTTAGAGCTGGCTCGTATCTTAGGAATCTACTCTGCTCAATAAGTTCCTATATATTCAACAGGGCATTTTTATTGAGCCTTATCCGAGGCCCTAAAGGCTTTGTAAAACTATGAGTTTTATAGTATTCTTCTAATCCCATGCATTTATTGGAAGTAATGCTATTGGCTGAATGTGTACAAGTTACTTACTTTTCTGGGCCTTAATTCTCAATGAGTGAGACAAGGGGGTTGGATTATAGATGATTTCTAAAAATCCCTTATTTTTCTGATATTCTTTAATTAATGATTAGACCTGGATTTATTGGTCAAGTCTCCATTGAGAAGTCAAATAGACCTGTTAAACACACACATACTCACACACACAGAGCAAAAACCCCCAAAAACCTATAGTCAAGAAAGAAAAGACTCCCTTGACAGCACTCTCTTTCAACGTTTCATATTATGACTAGTCTTGTCTCCTTCTGCTGGTCTTATGGAGGCAGATATAGGACCATGTGGACTGATGTACTTTGCAGTTAATGACAGGAGGAATGTCTTCTCTGAAATTTTAGCTTTGAGTCCCAGGGTTTTGTCTAATATTTATTATTTTGTTTCTGATTATACAGATTATACTTCATCATTGTAAACAAATTGGAAAGTACAGAAAAATATAAAGGAAGAAAAATACTAAATTCATCACTCAAATACTTAACATGTTTTGGGGTATAATGTTGGCCTTTTTACTTTGCATACATATAATATTTCTTTGTCCCTTTCACCATTTGTGATTTGGAAGTTGTTACTTTTAGGTTAAAATTAATTTTATAATTAAATAGTGTACAACTTTTTCTCTAGTTGTCAAAATCAAGAATGAAATACCCTTGGGCTTCCCTGGTGGCGCAGTGGTTGAGAGTCCGCCTGCCGATGCAGGGGACACCGGGTTCGCGCCCCGGTCCGGGAAGATCCCACATGCCGCGGAGCGGCTGGGCCCGTGAACCATGGCCACTGAGGCTGCGCATCCGGAGCCTGTGCTCCGCAACGGGAGGGGCCACAGCAGTGAGAGGCCCACGTACCGCAAAAAAAAAAAAAAAAAAAAAAAAGAATGAAATACTCTTTTGATTTTCCACTTGGGCAACATAAGAAATATAGCATCTTTCGCCAACTTCCCTGAACTTTAGAATGAGATTATTATAATGATTTAAAATTTTTTGGGTTTTTTTTACATTTTGCTTTTAAACTTTTAATTCAAAAAATTTTTAGAATTTGCCTTTTTTATTATCTTATAAAATGTCATTTAATTTTAATTAGAAAATTTAGTTTCTGAACTCATGCTTACTACCAGCCTTTTCCTACTAATACTTCTCCATTTTTGAGCTCTTAATTTTGAGTCCTTTCTCTACCAGTTGGAAGTTGTTTGAGAACCCTTTTCAGGAAGGATATATAGTGTAATGCTTTCTGACTTTATACACCCTGAGAAATTTTTCTGTTATCTTTACGTAAGAATGATGACTACAGGATATTGAACAATTGTATCATAAGCTTTTTCTTTCAAAGCTCAGTGGTTATTGCTTCATTTTATTTCTAATTATTGTGGAGAAGTCTGGAATCCATCTATTCTTTGCTAGTGATCTTTTTTCCTTGCTTTGATGCTTAATTTTTTCTTGAAATGAGGCATTATTGATTTTTTTTCTCTCCTAGAATCCAGTCTGCTATACCCTATCTTAATTGTGGTTTTAAATTTGGCAAATCTGTTTTATCTCTATACTGTCCTTACTCTAGTTTTGTATATAAAATACCAACTTGAATCTAGTTGAAAAGACAAATTGGAAATTCTCAGAAATATTCTGTTTCTTTAAGCAAAACTATTTCACAGGAATGCTTTTACTTTGATCCTTTGTGGCTGCTTGCTTCTTTTGGCAACATCTTTTTACAGCACTTTCTAAACAGCATCTTTTCCTGTGTTCTTTGCTCTTACTCTCTCCTTTGTTCACTCCTATAAAGAAGCTTCTTTGCTTATGCATTGTTAGAGTGTTGAGACAGTGCATCAGGCAGGGTCCAGTCAGGAGACAAACCTTGCCAGTGTTTTGAAGAAGAACAATTTAATGTAAAGTATTATTAACCAATCAAAGGTGTTAAGTGCTAAAAAGGATAAGAGGATTCTGAGGAATACTTGAGTGGCAAATTCAGGGAACAGTTGCTTCCTCTAGGGCTGAAGGGGACTAAGCAAGCAAGAAACTAAGAATTTAGAAGCGAGATTCCCCTCTTGTCCAATCAAGGTTGAGAATTAGACCTCATTGGAAAGGGTGTATTTGCAGCTGTGTGGTGGACAAGTTCACTGGGTGTTAGCTGACCAGAGCTGCTCCACATGAAGCCCCTGCCGGAGTGCCAGCTGACCACAGCTGTTGAACAGGAAGTCACCCACCATGGTGCCAGTGGGCTGGGGCTGGTCCCTGGGAAGATGTGCACTGGGGTACTAGAGAAACTCCCTAGAAAGTAAGTACCACTGGGCCTCATACACACTGCTGCTGGAATGCAATAGAAGCAAGAAGAAAAGCACACCAGAACTAGAAAGAGAAGCCCCTTCTTCCACTATGCCTTGCAGTGGCCTTCCAGTTTCTTCTGTTGACAAAACCTAATATTTTACCAACTGGCAAAGAAGAAATGCTTACAGGGTTCAGCTTTAGTTTTACTAAGCAGAGCAAAGAAGGGTGAACTGGAGTTGACAGTCAATAAGCTGCTAACTGACACAGATGGTCTCTCTGAGACACAGATAGAGGAAAGAAGGAAGAGTTTTTAGTATTGTTTATATTACCTGGTAAGAAATCAAGCAGCCTGGAGTAGCAGGGAGAGAGCTGAAGCCATAGCATTGGCGACGAGGAGCATCAGCTTTGTGCTGTTGAGTTTCTTTTTCATTCTTTCTTGACCACCAAGAGGAAGCTGGGACCGTGCTCTTGTTCTGCAGATGGTACAGGTATCAGCATCAAGGGAAGACTGGGAAACCAGAGGATTTCCCACCCAGGGGGCCTCCCTGCCTGGATGCTTCTATAAACCCTGCTGGGGTTCAGATAAGTTCCCAACTGCCCCACAATAGTGAATGTTAATGAGTTTCTGCTGGAGCCTCTCCGACTTCTGGGCCAGAGAGTTGTATATAAGGTCAGCCTTCCCTACAGACAAATACCATTTGCTCTTTTATTAAATAGAAATACCTTGAAATTTCTGGTGTGTGACTGTAACCCTTTCTAAATTCCTTAAAGGATGTAAATTTTCCCAGTTTTTTATATTCTTTGCATTTTAATGAGATTATGGAAGGAGGCAGAGTTATATGTATACTTATACACCTGGAAGTCTTATATTTTTAATGTGCCGCAAATCTGTTTTCCTATACTTGTTTTAACCATATATTAAAAAGTCCAGTCTTAATCTGTATTTCTTATGCCCTTTCTAATTGAATTTAGAACTATGTGACATTATTTCAGGGCTAAAAATATATTGCATGCTTTAACCTTTAATTTTTATGAGTGTCACCTATACATACAGTGTAGCCAAATTCTAGCATCTTTTTTTTTTTTTTTTTTTTTTTTGCTGTACGCGGGCCTCTCACTGCTGTGGCCTCTCCCGTTGCGGAGCACAGGCTCCGGACACACAGGCTCCGCGGCCATGGCTCGCGGGCCCAGCCGCTCCGCGGCATGTGGGATCCTCCGGGATCGGGGCACGAACCCGTGTCCCCTGCATCGGCAGGCGGACTCTCAACCACTGCGCCACCAGGGAAGCCCAAATTCTAGCATCTTAAACAGACCTCTTCACCTGGAATATTCTATGCTTGTCAGTTTAGTTAATTAGCATCACAGTGATTTATGGGTTGAGAAACATTTGGGTTTTGCTACTTTGTTTTTTTTTTGCTGGCCGGTAAGAAATTTATAAGGTTAATACAGAGAGTTCTATTTTAGTAAACCTGTTTACTAATTGGTAGAACATGACATTTGTGTTACTTAATACATTAAGGCAGAGAGGTGGGAATTTGTATAAAACAAACAAATTTGATATTAAAGTTTGAAAATGACAGAGGACTTCTCACCTGGGCTGTTGTGCAGTATTAGTATGAAAAGATTCAAAAAGGGTAAAATAAAAAGTGAAGGGCCTTATGTACCATGTGGGAAAAATCCCAAATGTTGTACTACTTAAAAAATAAGCCATTCCACTTGTCCTTGACTCATTCTTTGTTCAGTATCCCCTGATGCTCCTCTTTCTATCTGGTTTGTGTTGCTGGTGGCTCTTTAGAAGAATGGCTCTGAGTCAGGGAAAACCTGAGAAGGGACCCAGAGGAGCCTTTGTCCCAAGGAAGGATCTGGTTTGCAAACACCACAGCCTGAGGGAGTTCTGGGAAAAAACAGAAATTCAGACCTACAGAAGAAAAATTAGCCAGTTCTATATTCTTGATGGGACATGGGATTAAATGTATTGTCTAAAAATTAATTAATAATTTTAATTTGAAAATATTTTATTAATAAAAAAATAAATTATTTTATAATTTCCAGAATCAAACTTTTTTCCTTTTCTAAAAAATTAGGAACAGTGGCAGTTTTAATCTTCAGGTGTCTCTGCTCTACTCTTAGACAAATTGATAGTGGAGCACTAGTCATGTCTACTAACAGTACCCTGGGGGATTAGGACCCATCAGCACCAGGACACTGGGACCCAGTTAACATGACTACATGTTCTCTTGCTAATTTTTTTTCATCTAATTAGTCTTAAATTTCAGTTTGAAGCCCATTTCCCTATATGAGAAAATGAAAATGAAATGGGAATTAAGTAGCTTCCTCTCTGACATTGGTTAATTTTATACATCTTCTCTGAGCAGAGGGTCTGGAATTGAGTGTGGTAGGAAGGGGATGAACTAAATGGGGATATGGATCTTGCATAACCAATGTTATAAATCCAATATTTATATTTTATGGAATAAAAATTAGAAATGCAGAAAATATGACAGTCAAGGAAAACCTTGAACTAATGTATAAATTTTATGTAAGTAATATCTCTGTGCTTTGTTGTGTAAAAGCTTTACATTTTTGTCAGTCACATCCTTCAATAGCTTCTATTATTTGTGGATTTTTATCTTATTTAAGAAGGCCCCTTTCTCCTAATATTAGAAAAAAATTCTCTGGTATTTACTTCTAATACTTAAAATTTTTCTACTCACTTTTGTCTCTTTATTCCTTGTAGAATTCATTTCTGTGTATGGTACAAGGTACACATTTAGGTTATTTTTTCCCCTCAATAAATGTAAGTTCTCCCGGCATCACTAAGGTCCATCTTTATCTTTATCTACTATCTCAGTAGATAAATATTATCTACTGAGATAATATGCTACCTTTAGCATAAACTATTCTAATTTTTGCCTTATTCTGTTACTTGGTTCTCTCATCTGTTTCAGTGGTCTAGTTGTCAGTTACTGTAGAGACATTTTAGAGTTTCCAAAAATGTCTTATAGCTTTAAAATATGTTTTGACATCCAGATAAGATGTTTCCTCTCATTATTAGACTTTTTCAAAATTTTCTTGACCTTACAGATTTTCCTTTCAATTTTAATGGGCCTCAGAATCAGGAATTTGATAAGTTCCATTAAAAATCTTGTGATTTTGATTGAAATTGCATTCAGTTAACAGATAAATATTTAATCTCACTGTTCAGATTCTGATATTTTCCCTGTTTCTTCATGTCTTCCTTTATGTCCTGTAGTAAAGTCTTATGATTTTCTTCGCATACATATTTTACTTCTATCAGTAGGTTTACTATTGGATATTGGACACGCACACTGTCACATATACACACACACACTCTGAATACCTTCACCTTTCAGTTGGTTGGTTGTGTGTAGAAAAGTTATTTTTTTCTCTGATGACCTTGTGTATGACCAACCTATTAAACTCTTTTATTTGCCTTAATATTTCTTTTCAATTGATTTTCCTAGATCTTCTAGGTATTCCTTTCTAATATTTACATCTCATTTGTTTTCTTGTTTAATTGCCTAATTTAGGACCTTTGATACATAGTTGAGTTCTTAGTGGTGAGATGATAGCAAACCTTCTTGTCCTTCTTCGGATTTTAGTGAATGTGCTTCTAATACAGTATCATTTTTAGAATTCTTATTTTTTTGTTTTTAAATCATGAATTGGGATTGAATCTTATCAAGAGCTTTTTAAAAATCTATTGAGACAATCATCTGGTTGGATTTCTGATTCTGTTAGTGTACTGAATTACATGAATAGATTTCCAGATGTTTAATCATTGTTCATTCCTGGAGTAAACAGTTTGTTGTGGTAGGATTTGGTTTTCAATAATATTATTCTTTCCTGCACCAACATGCCAAATATATCACCCCACCTTCCAGGATAATTTGTTACATACCTCTAAAAGTCTCTTCCACACCATATGAGTTATCCTTGTATTATATGTTTTATAAGAGAATTTTACTAAGTGGGGAATAAAAAAGAAGAATAAGTAAGAAGAAAGGATAAGTCTCATACATTTTGCTCCTGGGAATATTGTAAAATGTACAAATCACATCCCTAGACAGACCTAAGATGGTGTTGGCTCAGAAATACTTTTTTCTTTTGTGCTTTGTTTTTTGCAGAAATGGAACTTAATTTATTAATCATCAATATATTAATCTGATGAGGGTAAAGATTCAAGTGATGTAAATGACTTGAATCTGATGAGGGTAAATCTGATGCGGGTAAAGATTCAAGTAATGTAAATGAGTTTATTCCAAGTGCTTAGTCAACATAACAACAGTAAGAATTTGTGTCGCTTGTACACTGTACTTACTGTATGCATAGCATTCTTAACATACACCATCTAAATTAATCTTCACAGCAATGATGGGGGCAGGCAGAAGAGTTATTGTCACCCCGTTTTATAGGTACGAAACTGAGGTTTGGAGAAGATTAGTGACTCAACTGAGGTCACATAGCAAAGGAGTGATTCGGTTAAGACTAGACCCCCAAGTTTTCTTAATCCTAAATCAGTATTCATTCCATCTCTGTCTCAGACCTTTTGTATGATGAAAACTCTATGTGGCAGAAACTGGCACAGAAGTAAAGAAAGTTGAGAACCCATTCTTTCCCTTCCACCTCTGTCCCACTCCCTCCAGTAATTTCAACATGAGGAAATTAGCAAGGAATCTTCAAGGAACATTTCTACAACATCATGATTTTCATTTTGAACTGCCTTTTCTTTGTCTCCTAAATTAAGGAAGTCACTAAGCCACAGGGGCAGTGTATCATTTTAATATGACTCTGCATTTGTTGAGCTCCTTTGGGTCAAAGAACGCACAGTCCTGTACAGACATTAACTTTCACAACCTGGGTACTTAGTGTGGGTAGTCAAGGAAGTAATTCAGTCTCCATGTTGTGGGTAATGAAGTCATGTCAGGAAGAGGTGTTGGGACAGCCCAAAACCTCAGAGCAAATGAAGTGAGAATGGAGAGGACCAACACACCTGCAGCCCCTCTCCACCTCCCATGCCCCCTTTTTACCACCTGACTTAAAGAAGCTCAGCTGTCCCAAAGAGAAGAAACTGTCTCAGGATACCCTGATCACTGAAAAATCAAAGGAACAGAGTAGTAAAATGTGCAGAGAGTCCTTATAAGTCACATGTGGCCGTCTAGCATAATTCCCCATAGAATATGTAAATACAAGCTTACAGAAAGAATAGCATGTTGCTTTTTTCCTCTAGAAACACTTCAGAATATCATGATGTTGGACTTCATGATGCTTTTGATAATTCAGATATTTTACTGGACTGTCATGCAAACATGAGACTAGAAAAAATTGTTGGCATCTCATTTTTATACTAAACTGTGATAATATATACTCTGTGTAGTTCAGTCTTTACAAGTATCCAATTAAACCATTCTGTGCCTAGTTACATGAGGTTCCAAGTCTAGAATAGAAAGCCCTCCCCCAGCACCCCCCCCCCATGTAGCATTGTAATGTTAACAATTCAGCAGCAACCATCACAAAGCAGGCAAATAGTGGTGTGCAAGTCTGTCTGAAAACCAGAGGATTGGGGTAGAAACTGTATCTGGAGCATAAAATGGATAGGCCAGAAAGTAAGGACTGGAGGGCAGGCTCTGAGTGTAGAAAATCTATAGGTGGGGGTGGAGGGCGGTAGGGCATAAGAATGGTACCAGTGAGCAGAGCTGAGACTTGCTTCTGGGGCAGAGCCTGGTTGAGTTAGGGAGAAGAAAAGAGAATACCACTCCGAATGCAACTCATTGGTGAGCTGGCAGGGAGGACCTCCAGGTGAAAGAGACCAAGGATTATATTCAGTTGAGAGGAACCATTACCCAAGGTGATAAACAGATTGGCTGAGAGGAGAATCTGGTACCAGATTCGTGTTTAAAAAGACAATACTTGTTAAATTGGAAAGTTGAAGAGAAGACATAAATGGGAGACTCAGTAAAGGCAGTTAGTCCTGGAGAACTGAAAACAGAATGAAGTGAGGGGTAAAAATTCCATTAAGTGAGAAGTTCAGGGTAGGCTGGAATTCCGAACTGGGAGCTTGGCTGAGACATCTTTGAGTAAAGTGTCTGGTGTGTGCTACGAGGCCTGGAAAATGGGCTCAAAGAAGCTGCCTGGGCTGGCCAGGAGCCTTAGATTCCAGAAGGAAGGCTGCATGTAGAATTCAACATGACCTTAAAAGTAGGAGTTGAGGACTTCCCTGGTGCCACAGTGGTTAAGAATCCACCTGCCAGTGCAGGGGATACAGGTTCGAGCCCTTCTCCGGGCTTTCCCACATGCCACGGAGCAACTAAGCCCATGTACCACAACTACTGAGCCTGCGTTCTAGAGCCTGCGAGCCACAACTACTGAGCCCATGTACCACAACTACTGAGGCTGCTCTCTAGAGCCTGCGAGCCACAACTACTGAGCCCATGTACCACAACTACTGAAGCCCATGTGCCTGTGCTCCGCAACAAGAGAAACCACTGCAATGAGAAGCCCGCACACTGCAACAAAGAGTAGCCCCCTACCCCGCTCACTGCAACTAGAGATAGCCCACGCAGCAATGAAGACCCAACACAGCCATAAATTAATAAACAAATAAATAAATAAAAGTAGGAGTTGAGTTCGAGTTCAGATGTAGAAAATTGCAAGAGACCTTCACATCTACTCTAACAATGAGAATAAGCAATAGAATTACAGATGTTTTTAAACCAATGAGAGAGCTAAGGACACAAAGAAGTAGACATAACTTCTTTCTCTTCCTAGGAGAGAAGAAACCCAGGGCTGCTTTCAGTCCTGGAAGAGTGGTAGAAATAGGAGGAATATGTTATAGGCAGAGTAAGAAGAAACTAGCCCAATTTTAACTAACTTTGAGTGAATGCATGTTGGCTGGCATGACTGTTTAGAAAACCAAGGATCCCTAGCCACAGAGCAAGCCTGCATCACCCTCTAACTTCTCTGTGGGCTTTTACCAAGTGCATAGGGGTGACAGGCAAAAGGCTGAGAGTAGGACAGAAAAGCTGATAGTTTCCTTTTAAGACACATGTGGGCTTTCCCGAGAGTAAGACAGTGACTTGGTGAAGACTGACACAGGAGAGGAGAGGAGAGCTGAGAGAAATTCTGTCACAGCACTCTAGAGTGTTCTGTAGTCACCATCCAAAGGTTGAGGGCACCCAAAAGTAGGGCAGAGAGAGCTTTGCAGAGATACAGAAAGCCAGGAGCTGTAATGGAGAATGAAGAGAATTTCTTAATGACCCCAGAATATGCCTGCTGGACTTTAAAGTTGAGAGAGATAACCACCAGTTTTGAACGTTGATGGTTTACCTGTAAACCATAGGGAGATCTTCTGGAATCTTATTAGTACTCAGATCTCAAGCCCTGCTAAAAAAGAGTCCTGATCCCATCCTCTAAATATTAAAGCCAGTGGTGAATTGAATTTAACTACAGCCTTAGTAAATCCAGACACAGATCAACTATAGATTAAATGACACAGTGCTCCTTTCCCCCCACCAAAGAAGGATGAGGCCTTTTCTGTGGATAAATATTAACTTAGTCTCCATTGTTCTTCTACACAAAATGTCTGCAAAAAATAAGTTATAGACCTATGAAAAAATAAGTGAATGTGACTCTTGCCCAAGAGAGGAAATAGTCATAGACATAAAGATGGTCCAGTTTTTTAATTATTAGGCAGGATTTTAAATGATTATGCTAGGTATCTTCAAGGATCTAGTGGAAAAAATGGATAACATGCAAGAACAGATGTGGAATTTCAGCGGAGAGACAGCAATTTCTTTTTTAAAGTTGGGGCAGGAGAATCTAGAGAGTCAAAGAGCTCAATAGGGAGAGAAAGGCCCTATTCAATAGGGATGTGATTCTGTACCCAGGGCAGTGACAACTTATCCTCTGCCATGCTCTTGTGCTCCCTATTATACATGTGTGTTCATAGTTGCTAATTATGGAAAAACAAAAAATAAATTAAAACAAAAAAAAAAAGCAAAGCAAGGAAAAGAGAGCAAAGGCCTACAAGCATTTCTTGGTCTGGAGAAATTAGTGGCACAAGAAGCCAGGCTCATAGCTAAATCCTGGATTCACTTCCTTTTCCCTAGGAATAAGGTACATTTGTGATTCTGTACAATCCACACAATGAGTGATATTCTTTGTCTTTTTCCTTAGCTTTATTTGGAGAAATCACTCATGCAAAGGGGCAGATGCACTAGAAGAAAATGTCTGAGTTCCAAAGCCCAGAATAGCAACAAATATCTATAGATAATTTTAGAACGATTTTCTTTACAGTTAATTTTGTTTAACCTGTAAAGTAGATCAAAGTTCATAGCAATGGGCCTGGGCTTTTTGCATAAGCCCATCATCAAGGCCTGTTTTCTGAGGTTTTTCTCAGTGAAGACCACTGTTTCTTACAGCATTAAAAGTACTGTCATGTCTTTGCTGAGAATTGTCAAAGACTCCTTTTTTTTTTTTTTTTTTTTTTTTTTTTTTTTTTTTTTTTTTTTTCTTTTTGCGGTATGTGGGCCTCTCACTGTTGTGGCCTCTCCCGTTGCGGAGCACAGGCTCCGGATGCGCAGGCCCAGCGGCCATGGCTCACGGGCCCAGCCGCTCCGCGGCATATGGGATCCTCCCAGACCGGGGCACGAACCCGTATCCCCTGCATTGGCAGGCGGACTCTTAACCACTTGCGCCACCAGGGAGGCCCAAAAGACTCCTTTTGATATCATGGAAAAAGTTGAGTAAACTGTTTTTGTTTTATGCTGCATTTTTCTGTTCCCTAGGAAGTTGGTTGACCTTTCTTTCTTTTTTATTTCTTTTTCAATTTTCTTTCATTTGAAGAAGAGTGAACTGGTTCACACAAAATGTGATTTTATGTTGTGCTTTTTAATCAAGAACAAATAATGAGTCTGAAACAGACCCCAAGTGCCTGCCTTTTCCAGGAAATGAAAAAGTTCTTCTCTTTATTTATATGTGATTATCCATTTAAAAATTGTTCTTTGTCACCTGTCTCTCTGCTTTCCTGCGCATTTTTAGAATAAAATTTGTATCTTCATTAGATATTTTTCTTGGGTACAGACCCAAGCAGAGAAAATTCAGTTTGAAATCAGTCAGGACCAGCTTCATAATTTGCAGGGCCCAGTGCAAAATGAAAATATGGGACCCCTTGTTCAAAAATCGTTAAGAATTTTAGGCTGTCACCATCCTAGGTGAAAGGCTCCCAGTGTGGAGCCTTTGTAAGGGTGAAGCCCTGTGCAACTACACAGCTTATATGCCCATAAAGCCAGCTCTGGAATTTGGATTATCTCAGCTTCTGGTTCCTTAGGACATCGCTGATCTCTCAAGAAGCTGTTCATCCAGATATTCTAGAGTCATGGTCTTGAATGAGGTGAAATTTGGGAGCCTAGTTGTTATGAAGTTTGCATGGCCAGGATGTAAGGCTGTGCAGGTTGTGCACTGAACAATCCTAGGGAGCACCATTCACATTCTTAGTCATCATAGATTTAGATAATTAGTGGCATTTTTTCCTGGCATGTGGCAAAAAAGTGTCTTGGGGAAGAAGAGCAGCCTTTTCTAATACACAAAGATATTATTTGGGCAAGTAGTAGCTGCTTTTGCCAACTCCCTTTTCCCTATTCGTCAACATTTTCTCTTTCCCTGTCTCTTGACCTCACAGTTTGTGTGTGCTTGTCTATGTCTGTCTCTCTTTTCTTCTTTCTCTCCTCTCTCTCCTCTTCTCTGTTTTCTTCTCTTTGTTTTTTTTTTTTTTCCTCCTCTCTCCAGCCTTTACTTTGCTCCCAAAGCCTGGCTCCATAGAAAGTCTCCTGAGAAACTGGCATTCAATCTTAGGTTGAATTTCATTCAGTTTGTCCCATCTTTAAGGGAGTATTCCATTTAAAATCCTCAGTTGTAAATCCTCATTTTAAAGCACACATTCTCTATCTCATATTTATGTATTCTAAACTTTCATGTGTCTCAAGATTATAAGCCCTGAGAGGTAGCTACTCATCTACCTCACCTTAGAACCCCCATTTTCTTTGCATACGGAAGGTGCTCAAGTATAGGAGCTTTTTGGTGATGCTGACGTTAAAAAATAGGATCAGGAACCGGGATACACAGAGGAACCCTTGATTTCATCTTACCTAGGATTTAGAGTAATCTGAGGCCAGCCACACTATTTCTAGTCAAACTCTACATCTGCAGCTACATGTCTCAGAATAGTCCAAGAAAGAGAAAACAGGGGGCTCTTGCCAAGTCTATTGATGTCAAGGATGACAGCTCCATATGCTAAGAAGAAGGAAACCCCAGTCGCCCTGTTCATGCTTGGTCCAGGATGAAAAAGTAATGGAAAGGAGAAAGATGAAGCATATCTGGCATCATCTTTTCTTTTTTTCCCTTACCCACAGATCCAGAAGAGAGGAGAATAGAATTTAAAAAATCAGGGTAGCATCATAATGATTTTTTAAAAGCCCTAGATATCAATGTTAGGGCAAACCTTGTCAAATCCCAGAAAAGTAAATTAGTAGCTCTTGTGGGAAAAGCCATGAGAGCACATTAATTGGACCAATATCTTCATTTTTAAAAATAGAATCTTCTAAGCACTGAAAGCCCATAGCAGTCAAGTGTGCCAAGGAGCAAGATGTTGAAAACTGCTGGTTTCTCAGCTGATTTGGTCAAGAACAACACCACCACCACCACCCTCCCACGGCAGCACACACCAAAATTTTTTAAAATTTACTCTGCTTTCAAAATGTTCTAGTTTGGCTATCCATGATGTGCTGCCATTATTATTATTATTATTATTATTATTATTATTATTATTATTATTATTATTTTAGCTAAAATATTATTATTTTCCAAGGCCCAGGAAAAGTGATAATCATGTCTTCAAACTCTGAATTGCCATGGAGGCAGCTTTGTCACCAGTGTTCCCTGTGATCTGATTCTACCTGAAGCCCTGATCAGGCCTGCATTTACCTCCTTCTCCCATGGAAGGCCATTTCTGTACCTGCAGAACCCACAGGCTCTGACTGTTGAATTTACTCCAGAGCACATCCTCATGTGACTCTAACCAAGGTGTTTAATGTCAATCCTTAAATTCAGGTAGTTCTTCAGAGCTTGGGAACACACATTTATTTGTTTTGTGCCTTTGAAAGCTTGGAAACGTGGAGTTGCTGTGGAGCTGAGGGAACATCTATTGAGTACACTGCAGGCATTGCTCTATTCTGAAATCAAGCAGTGACCACGAGAGGCAAGGTCTCTGCCCTCATGGAGCTGATGTTCTGCTGGCGAGTGTAGATGGGCAGTCTGCCCTGCCACCAGGGAGGTCTGTCTTTGAATAAGCAGTTTACTGCATGAAGCCATGGGGTCTTCGTCTCCTAAAAGAAAGAGTGAGACCTTTAGAAGGCTTTGTGCTCAACTCAAACATTTTCTTTTTGTTCCTCTTTCTCTCTTATTCAAACAGCAGGAATCTGATTGTTGTGAAAAAGACCCAAGTTGGATAAAAGCAAATGTGTACACATTGAAGGATCCTGCAAAGTAACTTGACTTTTTGCTTTGACCTTAAAGTGAGTTCTTGGAGGCTTCTATTTGATAAGCAGAACAGAACAAAATAAAATCAAAGCTTGAAGCAAACTTACCTTAAGGGCTAAGCTCTTTTGTCTTAACCTCAGGAACAAAACCAACCAATTGCAGTGACAACTGGTCTGTGAAAGAAAGGCCAAGACTTAAATGCACAATTGAAACTAAGCAGTCTACAGTTAGTTGGTCAATGGTGTCACTAATTGGGTGGCCTTTGAGGCCACATTTGTTTCCTTTCTTTGGGCTTTAGAGCCTGTTGCCATCCAGAATTATTTTGTTTTGTTTTGTTTTGTTTTTGAGAAGAAAGAAAATTAATAGGCACGGAGTCTGGCTCTTCCTCTGTCTTGTAGGAATTCTTTTTAGCCTTAAGCACTCTTCAGATATTTATTCACTAAAGAAATGCCTACTGTGCCTGGTACTGTTTTATGCACTGGGGATATAGTGGTGAACAAGACAAAAGAGTGCTGCTCTCATGGAGCTTACATTCTAGCAGAGAAAGGTAGGCAATTAACAAGCAAATGAATAAATAAATAATTTCAGAGAATCTGAAAGTGCTGTGAAAAGAGTACAATAGGATAATAGCCTGGAAGTACCTGGGGATGGGGAGGAGGAGCTGTTTCAGTTTGAGTGACCAAAAGGTTCTGTGTGAGGAGGTGCCCAGTTAGCTGAATTTGGGCAAAATGGAGAAGCCAGCATAACTGCTTGTTCCTGCACTGACTGTTCATGTTATTTAATAATAGTTATCAAATTAAACACAAATGGGGTAGCCTGGAGAAACATAGTTTGGTGGTTCCTCAATAAGTTAAATGTAGAATTACCATATGACCCAGCAATTCTATTTCTAGGTATATACCTAAAAGAATTGAAAACAGATGTTCAAACAGGAACTTGTACATGAATATTCATAGCAGCACTACTCACAGTAGCCAAAAGATGTAAAAAAACCAAATGTCCATCAATGGTTGAAGGGATAAACAAAATGTGTTATGTCCATACAGTGGACTATTATTCAGCCATAAAAAGTAATGAAGTACTGATAGATGCTACAACATGGATGAACCTTGAAAACACTGTGCTAAGTGAAAGAAGCTAGACAAAAAGGCCACATATTATGTGATTCAACTTATATGACATAGGTAGGTAAATCCACAGAGATAGATAGTAGGTTAGTAGTTGATTAGTTTATGGGAAGCAGGGAATGGGAAGCGACTGCTAATGGCTATGAGGTTTCCTTTCAGGGTAATGAAAAGGTTCTGGAACTAGATAGGGGTAATGGTTGCACAACACTGTGAATGTACTTAATACCAATGAATTGCACACTTTAAAGTGGTTAACATAGTATGTATATTTTACCACAATTGAAAAAAATTAAACCCAACTGTGATTTTGACACTAGTCCATACCAAGAGACATTTACATACAGTTGGAAAAAATCCTGAAAAGTAATTGTAGGTTGTCGGGCTTAGCCCTTTATTTTAGGGAAGACGTTTAATTTTGTATTTATTTAGGCCCATACCATCTGGATTGATCCCTTGATCATCATATAGTGTCCTTCTTTGTCTCTTGTAACGGTTCTTATTTTAAAGCCTATTTTGTCTGATACGAGTATTGCTTTCAGGGACTTATCAAGGTAAAATTGAACACAAATACAATTGTACAAATATGCAGATGCACACATCTCTCCAATGAATCTATTCTTTAATGTCTTAAACCATTTAGAAGTGAATAGGATGTGTTTTATACACGGGCCCCCCCCCGATGTACTTTAATGTCTAACTTTTTTATATGTGAGGAACATTCTCACCTGCGAGCTTGCTGACTGTTCCTGAGGTCTTAGTGAAAAGAGAAGGCTCTGCAGTTGAGGAGTGAGTGTGGGGGGAGGTGATATTCATTATTAAGAACACCAGACTTGGAAATAAAACAGGTGGAGGAGGTTTGGACAGGTCTCCCAAGACCAAGTTGAAGACATGGCCATAGATAGAGGTAGCGTGGGGGAAGGATGAAGGGCAGAACAGTGGCCTGGCATTCCAGAGGCCTGATTTTTGTCCTGGCCTCACCTGTCCCTAACCTGCCTTGTGCATCTAGGATGTTATTTCAATACATGTATATATGTATTATCTATAAAGATTCATACCTTTCACAAGCCTAGCACCTAAAGCAAACACAAATGGGGAAAAATAAGCACCTTTGATCAAACTTCAGAATATTAGCCATAGCAGTAGTCCCATATTTCTTCATTGAGTTTGGTGTGTCATCCATCTGACATTTCTTAGAATGAGAAACTGGTGAAAATTCTGTAGTCCCCCCAGATTATTGATGAAACATCTAAAGAGTTTTCAAACCTCTGGTAAGAATGATGACTATGCTCTTTAAAAAAAATTATATCTCAAGTAGTATTCATTTAGTGGCTCAAGTTGTTATGACCTTTTTCTTTCTTCAACTTACATAAATAAAATGCTACCGAGGCCTCCTTGTTTTTTCTACCACTTCCTCTGATCTGCATAGTTATTGGGAAGTGGAGGTATATTTAGATATATTATTGAAGAGGTGGTTTTGATATATTGAGGCTCAGGTATAAGGCATTCCACCAGACTGTCTTAAGAAAATGTTAGGATTGTTATAATTTCCAACAATCCAGAATGTTTCTGTCTACTTGTCGGTGGCAGCCACTCACCCCCACATACACCTTTCCTTTTTTTTCGTTTGCTCTTCCTACTACACTCACCATTGGAAATAAGCAATGCTATGTGTTGCTTAGGCAGTGTTTGAATTCCCTCATAAACACGTGAGAGAAGAGAAGTGCATTCTGTTCTGTTTGTCTGAGGCCCATTGTCTGCTTTCAATTTTGACCCAGTTTCTTTTGGGACTGGGAGTACAGGGAAAATTTAGGCCTCACAGGAGATTATCAATGGATGCTTTCAGGCAGTCCTCTGAGACGTGTGTCTGAGTGGTAATTACTTGCCTAGGATCCTACATTTACTAGAAGGAGTATATTGTTCTCAAACAGGAGGAAAAACAAATCTTTGTAGTTTATTGTGAAACTTTCTACTTCCCCCAACTACAAGGACCCCGAAGGCAGGTTTAGGGTTTCACCTGCAGGTGTAAAGGCTTACTATCTTTTTTTTTTTAATAAATTTATTTGTTTATTTATTTTTGGCTGCATTGGGTCTTTGTTGCTGTGCATAGACTTTCTCTAGTTGCAGTGAGCGGGGGCTACTCTTTGTTGCGGTGCACGGGCTTCTCATTGCAGTGGCTTCTCTTGTTGCGGAGCATGGGCTCTAGGAATGCAGGCTTCAATAGTTGTGGCACATAGGCTCAGTAGTTGTGGCTTGCGGGCTCTAGGCACGGGCTCAGTAGTTGTGGCGCACAGGCTTAGTTTTTCTGCGGCATGTGGGATCTTCCCAGACCAGGGCTTGAACCTGTGTTCCCTTCACTGGGAGGCGGATTCTTAACCACTGTGCCACCAGGGAAGTCCTAGGCTTACTCTTTTTATCCCCTCTTACTCTTTTTATCCCCTCTTACATGAAGGCTTATCTCTGATGGGGGGGTTAGAGCCTAGCCAGGCTAATAAAAAGTGATGCAAGTGACTTTCGGGGGAAACCTAGTATTAGAATATGGAAAAAAGTCACAACTAAAAGATTTGAATCCTGATTTAAAAAGTATGAGAACAATAAAGACTCCTAACCTAGCATAGCTTCTTCTATATGAGATATATACTCTGTGATCTTAAGACATTCTCAGAGGATTGTTATGCAGAGAGCTTAATCCTATGTGTCCATATGTGTGTTGGAAGCAGGGAGATGTGTATAAAAGAGGATGAGGGAGAGAATCAGAATATTAATAGGCTCACAGGACACTCTCACTAGCATCCCTGGGCTGTGGGCTTTGATGATAGTCACCGTCTTTACTAGCTGGCCTGGCATGGCACTGACAAGTTGGAATGGATGCCAACTATATTGCTGACACAGAGTCCTGGACAGCCCATTTTGTGCAGGCTTTCATCCTTTAGCTATCATGTTGTGGGGAAGGGATCCTATAGGAGGAATCCAGGTGGCCATGCTAGTGGCAAGGGGAACTTAGGTATCACGGCAGTGGTTATTTACCAACCAGTATGAATGCATTTGAATATTTCAACAACCAGTACACAAGCTGCAGGTCTGTGAATCTCTCTGTATCCTAGGCTGGTAAAAAGCAGTTCTTATCAAGATGTAGCCTACTTGGTGTCTAGGACAGCTGGTTGTTGTTGTTGTTGTTGTTAGGTGTTTGTTTCTTGGCTTGTATGATTATGTGATAATTTGCTCATACATCCTTGGTGTTCATCTGAATTGCTACCTGGTTAAAACCCAGCGTTTTGTCCTCAGCAGTCTCTATGCCTATGACATTCAGTACAATAGAGGCCTGCTGACTACATCAGGAACCCAAAACTATTTTAAATACTGGCTTGCTGTGAGTACTTGAGTACTCATCTTACTGCTTTTTGGTGACTATTTCAAAATGATAGGATGCAGTAAAGTCACTGAGTCTCCAGAGATGGTTTTTTAGGAGAAATATATTGCCTATTTTCAGAAAAGGGCTAAAATATTGGAAGTCACAAAGTTGTTGGTAAGATGTTTGTGTAGGGGTCCTAATAGGTGTACACGCTAGGCCTGGTTACATGATGGGTGGCTGGAAGGACAGTATCTGAGAGGGGTGAACTTATTAAGAAAGTTTGCAGCTGGGACATCTGATTTCCACAGAGAGGACTTCAGTGTTGGAAGAGATGCTGCCACCTTTCAATCCTGGTCTTAAATGGTGCTTTCATGTGCTCCATGAGGAGGTACTTCTCTCTTCATTAGGTCATTGCCTTCCAAGTGATTTAATGCGATGTAAAAATAAGCACACAGTTGAATACTATAATGTGGTTAAGCAAGTTGTTTCTGACTGTGCAAGCTAACTTTTTTTCTATTTATGAGAGTGGCTTATATTATATTATGCATATACTGAGCCATGGTGTGACTATATGATAGCCCTGTGTAACATCAGCATTTAAGGTGGACTGTTTAAATAGATCCACAGGGAAATAAGTTTCTAGCAGGATCCCTTACAGTGCATGAACCATCTCACAGCTTGATTTGTACCTTTACATCTTCTGCTCAATATGTTTTCTTCTCTTGATCCTCATGAACGTCATTCAGTATTAAAAAATACTGTTTGCTTTCCATGGTTCAGCTTAAATGTTGCATTATGTTTAACTCTAACATGCCCTGTATGATAGAATCTGCTAGAGAGTCAGAGTAGGGTTCGATGCTCAAATGTTACCACTCACCCCTCTTCTTCAGGGTTTGGCTAAATTCGGTATGAACACACAGAACTGCAGTAAATAGGACAAAGTATGTTTTATTTAGGGTTCTCCGATCATGGGTTAGAGTGCAGCACACAGTGGTGCCCCTTACCTCACTGCCTGAATCTTGAGTCTTACCCAGACTTCCCATCTGGAAAAATTGGAAAAATTCTGGAAAAATTAGAATTAGAGAACAAAGACCTTCCTGGGTCTACCAGATAGCAGCTGGTTGTGGAGGGTATAACTAACTCCCTGGTTAACTGGGTCCAGTGGATGTCAGAGTCTCCTTAGTATTAGTCACACTCTCCTTCCCTAGGGAATGGCTAGGAGGACCAGAAGCCTTATACAGAAAATCTCTCTCCTAAGGAGGGCCTTGGAAATCCATTCTTGGATGCATGAGTTTAGTGAAGTAGGATTGTGCTTGCACCCCTTCTATCCCAACAGAGTTTATCTCACAATAGTTCATTGGCCTTGTCTAAACTACTTTGAGTTACTTTTTTCTGTGTAACCGAGAGAGTATACAGAAAGGTCCAGGATGTGGCTCTAGAGCCATAATGCCAGCTTAAGTCTTTCATAAGGTCTTCCCTGACTTAGCTAGGGGGCCCCTCTTCTGTGCTATAATAATGTAACACACTGAGCCCACTCCGTCTCTTTTCACTCTGACAGCATTATGTTAAAATTCTTTCTCCCCTTAGATTGTGAGCTCCTTGAGGCCAGGGACCATGCATTGGTGATATAAAATTAGCTCTTAGCATAGTGCCCAGATTATAGTAGGTACTCAATAAATATTTGTGAAACTAAAATGAAAGGCAAATGAAGCCATCTGGTAGAGGTCTTTAAATGGTAGGTCTAAGGGTGTGGATTTAAGCCTTTTTGTAATTGGGAGCAATAGCATATTTTGTGAAAATACATGATTGGAACTGGAATATAAGACTAAAAAAGTAATATTTTTTTAAAAGCATAGACCCTTAAGATTAAAAAGGACCTTAAAGATTACCCAGTCCAGCTACACATTTTAAGGTAGCTATAACTTAGTGGTTATTGGGCCTTTGAACACCTGCCAAGGCAGCCTATTCTATTTTCAAATGAGCTAAAATATCTTCTATAGCTTCATCCCTAATTTTTCCTTTGGAGATACCTAGACAGTGTATTGCCTCTCTTCTATATGACAACCTTTCATTTATTTCAAGAAAAATTGTCATGTCCCCCTGCCCACACTTGCTAAGTGAACACACCCAGTTTACTATTCCTCATATGATACAATTTAGGGTTCCTTCCTTATCCTAGTAGCTATCCTCTAAGTATTTTCCAGTGAATGAACATTCCTCAAAAATTGCATCACTAGAACTAAAGGGGATATTTCACGTATGGTCCAGAGTAGAAAGGATTTATTGCTTCTCTAATCCTAGAAGCCATATGCACATTAAACACAACTTACCTTATTAGCTTTATTGATGACCTGGTCCCATCACTGAATCCCGTTTGGCTTTCTGTTGATGAAAACATAGTCTTTTGCTATGCTGCTGCTTAAACTGGGTATCTCAGCCTGTACTTATGTAATTGCTTATTTGGACCCAAGTAGAGAACGTTACATCCTGCTAGGTCTCTCACACCTGCCAACCCTCTCTGGCTCTGTACTGTGCCATTTGATGTATCTGCTACCTTTCTCAGCACTGTGACCTCTCAGGATTTTATGGGCATCCCTGTATTATTACTATCTTCATTCAGCTTCATATGAAAATGTTCAGCTGGATGGGCCAAGGATAGGGTTCTGTGTCAAGCTGCTGGAAATCTCTCTGTGGTGGGTGTCAAATTTGGGAATGGTTTATGTTTATAAGTTTTACATCCTCCCCCCCCATAATTTATAATATCGTAAGAGACCTTGTAAAATGCATTGTTGAAGTCCACATTTTGGTATAATCGAAAGGAAAAATGTTTAGGCAGATATGGCCAATTGTGGGTAAAATTTTGCTGCCTTCTGGTGATGGTAGTTTCTCTTTCTGGCTTCTCGTGAACAATCCCTTTAATAAACCATTTTGGATTTTTACCAAGGTGACCTGTATACAATTTTTTGAATCTACCTTCTTCTTCAGACTGAAAACATGAATGACATTGCCAGTTCCCCAGTTTTTGGCACATCTTCCATTTTCCACAATTACTCAAGGATTTCTGACAGGGCTGGAGCATTAGCAATCTCTTTTGTGAGGATTCATAATACCTAGGCTGTGATTCCAAGGCTATGTTTAATTTCACCTGAAGCCTGTTGTCTGATTTTTTCCAGGCCTTGACTGTTGAGAACACAACTTTTCTTTTTGCGGAGTTGTTACATTGTATGTAAGAAAGAAAAAAATTCATTTTTATAGCAAAAAATGTCCAGAACACTTCACCTTCGTGCAGCTTTCTAGTTATGTTAAATGCACAAGTCCCAGTGTGTGTGTAGGCTTCTTTCATAAGTGGGCTTCTTCAAGTAATAGAGCTTGTTGTAAGGCTGCAGGTGGCAATAATAGCAAAAATGGCTCTTTGGAAATGCAAAGTTGAATCAAGAAATGGCCAGGACCTGGAATTGGAAAATCAACATCAATTCTAGGGACTGTGCTATCTGGACCCTGCAGTAGCAGCAGTAGTTCACTGACTCCCCACCCCAGCACTATGCCAAGGACAGGCTCAACTCCCTTCTGCCCTCCTCCCTCCCACCTCCCCCCACCTGCCTGCCTTCCTCCTTCCTTCCTTCCTTTCTTCCTCCCTCTCTCCCTCCCTTCCTTTCCTAGAGCTGACCTCAGGCATAGTTTATTTATTTCCTCAGCTCTTTTCTTTGCTTTATCTTTTACTTCTCTGCTACAATTTATTGACTCTTTACCTCAGAATTTACATTTACCCATATTTTTGGCTTGGTCAAAACTTTGCCTCCCCCATGGCATTTTGTGGGCTATTTCTTACCAATTCTTTTGTCCAGGGAGACTTTTAAGATGGTGTCTGGAATAATTTAGGAACAGATGTGCCCAAAGACTTCAAGACATTAAATAATCTATATTTGTCCTAGTAGAACTGAATATTCCTCAGGTTTTTGCTTTTCTTTTCAAACAGGTATGCGAAAACTTGCTAATTGTCTAACTCTATGACAATATCGTGAGCAGTAACTTGTCAGTCATGCCCACAGTCTCTTTCTGAGGATAACTGCTCACCTTCTGGACCACCATGTTTTACTCCACTTGACCCTCGCTCAAATATGGCTGACTGTATTATGGGTACGCAACTGACCCGAAGACAGCAGTCCATGGGCTGGCCAGCAAAAAGCTCTTCCCACACAAGGGTGAAATGGGCCAGTCAGATTCCTTCTATCTGAAAAGGAATTCCTTTTCTAACTGAAAAATGGGAATAGGAGCAGGCAAACAGGAGCTCAGAAGACGGAAACCCACAGAGAGACCGTGAAAGACAAGAGAAAGACTAGGTGCTGTTTTCCTAAGGGAAAGGGGCAAAGATTATTTAATGTCTCTCCCAGTCTTTGGGCTGATCCATATAATCATATGCATAAATAAATACTTTATGGCCGTTTTACAGAACTTGGCATGAGTGGATGGAGAGTGGGAGGTTGTAGGTAGAGTTAGGAGCCACACACTATTTCAAAGACTTTACTCTTCATTCTGTTGTAGGAGCTCCATTCTCCTCTGCATTCTCCTCTTGAGTAGATCAGATTCTTCTCTCATCTTCTTTCTGCTGGGCATCCCCAGGCAGTCTCCCAGCTTCTCTGGGATACTGAAGCATACCTGCCAGTTTCCTCTTCTGTGCCAGCCCCTATTGGTGATGTTTGTCTTCTTTGCCTCTTGACCCTCACCTGTGCTCTTAACAGTGCCCAGCGTGCTGCCTTCCAGTATGGGTGACACCACCTTGCTGTGCCGCTGGCTGGTGCTCCATGTGCTAGGTTCTGCTGCTCCTGCAGCTGCTATACCTGGGAGCCGTGTCAGAGGGTACCAGATCCCGACATTAATTAAAGTGGTGAAGACGGATTTTACTCAGTAACTATTGTAATAGAGGAAAAGAGACTCCAATATAGAACTGGGCACAATTCGAAATACAAAGACACATGGGACTTCATATACAAGGAAAAGGATGAGCAGGTCAGTGGATGGAAATTACTAAAAGGAGACATCAAGCGTGGGGGGTTTCTTGCTTAAATGACCTAGCAGGATTCTTGCTACAACTGGACTATACAATCCAAAGACAGGACCCAAGGATGAAGCCTAGTTGAAGGAGGGCTCAGAGGAGCCTTTGTGAGGTTTGTTAAGGAGAGAGTCTTTGCCAGCCCTCAACCCACCACATTTTTATTGGATTTCTGGAACCACGGATGAACTGAAGCTGCATCTTGTTTTTGTCTTAAATGAGATTCCCTTCTCCCTTTTGTGTTACTTGGTTTACATTCTCCTAAAGAGGTACTGTGTCAGTTCCCAGCTCCAACATGGTGGGAAAACAGGTCTTTGCATTTGTTTCTTCAGGCTTCATTCACAAGCCCATGGCTGCCAGGACTTGCTGGGTGAGAAGTTTTTCCTGGGAGAAGTCTGAGTAATAGACAAAATACTGTACTCAAACCATGTCTTCTCAGCCCTGTAACAGCTGAGGCATTGTTTGGGACTAAACTGGTCTCTACCCTTGAGATCTTATGTGAGAGCCCCTCTCTAGCCCTTCCTGCAGACTGACCCTAGTGGAGTTGTCAGCCTGACAGTCACCTCAGATCAGCCACACCCGAATACCACCTGGGAGTCCAACCAAGGCTAAGCCAGAACTGCTCCCCACCCTCTTTAGTACTTGGAAAAGAAGAAAATACATCGAAACCTAATGCACTTCACCCTGACACCTGCAAAACTAAGAAAACTGCATTTATTTCTTAACACTCTCCAGTTTATACTTTTAAAAAATTAATTCTGACAGAACCACCTCAGGCCTGTTTCCAAAAGAAGTGAAGTTTTACTGAAAATGATTGGAAAGAAAGGCACAAATGAATGTTTAAAAGAATTAAAATGCAGGCGTTAAAGTAGGACCTTGAGTGGGGCTGTGGGGAGTGGAGAGGGCTGAAGAGAACCATAGCTGAGTGTATTGTGACGCTGAAACTAGGGGAGAAAAACCATTTTTGGTTCTCAGTAGAAGAATGGCCATTTCTTTGGATATTTCCAAGATTGCCGCTCTTGAGGTTTGCACTGCCTTTTCACTGCACCTTTTTTTAAGAAACTGCTAATGATTTGGCATCCCGCACATAACTGCATTCTCCTTATAACTATGTGTACTTTCAAGTCTTTACTCAAATTCAGTATAATTTATTTTAGAAAATCATTTTTCAGGAACATCGTATTAATTCAAGAAAGCTCTTGCTGCTTTTATTGTCACTAAAATCATATATTGTTTTTCACAGAATACCGTCATTTGTTTGTATTTCCCCACAGTTTTTATTTTTGGGAGTTTTGTTCTGTTCTAGTGGTACCTGAAGTGATTTTGAGTGTTTGCAGCATGATGTTAATTAACCAAATGTTTCAACTTGGAACTTTAAACACCTGGGCTGACATAAACTGCTCTGAATCAGTGTGGAAATCTTTGAAATGGTGGATGTTGAAGATTTGGGGTAAAACACAGTAGATGGTAAGAGATTTTATGCTCTACTCATTTTTTAAGGCAGAATAAAAGCAGATGAATAAGTGTCGGGCTCAGTAGCAGAGTTTGTTCTCAACAGCAGGCATGTCTTATATACTAATGGGTCAACCATCAGCAGCTCCCAGCATCTGTCTGGATGCAGAGAGCATAGGTCTAGTTTATGTTTGGCTGAAATATGACCCTGTTCCCATTTCACTTCTCTATTCTGCCTACCCTTCAGCTTGATAAGTTAAAAAACTTGGATAGTTGCACATGAAGAGTCAAGGCTAGTCGTGGGAATTGCTAGGGCAAAGGATTTGGGTACCCAAATGCTTCCACTCATCCTTTCTTCCCTCTGAGGAATTCTGACCAACAGAACATATGCAATAGGAACCATATTTGAATGGAAAATGAAGCACCGTTTTATTAGTAACTGAGCAGGCACCTCATAAGCTCACACAGACACCTGCACAAGAAAGGGGGCTCTGGTAAGGCTGAAGTGAACCAAAATGGCTGTGCCTGTGGGGCAAACCCACCCTTTCTTCCATCCAGTCTAAGGTACAAGAGCTAAAATGGATTGAGAATAGTTGATTTGTCTATCGCAGGGTTTCTCAGAAGCAGCACTAATGGCATGTGGGACAGATAGTTCTTTGCTGTGGGAGCCGTCCTGTGCATTGTAGGAGGTTTGGCAGCATCCCTGGCCTCTCTCCTCAGTAGATTTCAGTAGCAAGCTTTCTCCACCCTTGTTGTGACAGCCAAAAAAGTCTCCAGACACTGCCAGACATCCCCTGGGGGCAAAATTGCCCCTAGTTGAGAGCTACTGGCCTATGGGAAGCAGACCCCCAACTGGCCTGGGTTTCCCAGTGATACGTAGGTTATAAAACACAAGCTTAACCATGGACCCATGAGGAGAGGGTCTAGAATAAGATTTTTTAAATTGAGTACATAATATGATTGAAGTGCTTTCAAACAGTGGTTTCCAAATGTTACATATTAGAATCACCTGGGGAGCTTGTAAAAATCCTGACGCCCTGGCCACACTGCAGTGTCAATTAAGTCAGAATCTCTGGGGTGGAACCAGGCCCTCGGGGTTTTTTAAAGCTTCCAATGTGCAGCCAAATTTGAGAACCAGTGCTTTAAAGTACAGTCACTAGCAGGACATGGCCAAATTGCCTGACTTGCAAATATCCTGTGTAATGAACAGCTTCTTGCTGTTATTCATTCTACATAACTGGTGAGTAGTTCTCAAACATTAGCTTGCATCACAATCAGCTGGAGGGCTAGATGTTGAGAAAGAAATCTTTCTGATTCATTAGGTCTGGGGTGGAGCCTGATGTTTTGCATTTCTGAAAAATTCCGAAGTGGTCTTGATGCTGCTGACCAGGAACCACCTTTGAGAACCACTGCTGATCACCATCACTACAGCCCTTTTACCTGAGGAGCAGTGGTCCAACTGTCCCAAGTCAACAGCACCACCCAATGACAGACATGGAACTATCTACCAGACTTCACTAGTCTTCATCTCTCTTCATCTTCTCATAGTTTTCTCCTTTTTTCCATCTCTCCTAACTCACAGCCCACATCGTTCCACTGAAGGCACTCCGTGATTGTAGTCAACCTTAATAGTCCTCAGAAGTACTCAGAATTTCTACTCAGAAATTTCACATGCCTTCCATACCCTTATTCGTTGAATCCGTTTTTCTTCCTTTGCTAGCATTTGAAAAGTTTAGGAAAATACCTCTTATTTAGTTTTATTGTTTTCAGATTGCCCTCATCTGGTGATATACTGTCAGTGGGGATTTCTTCCATTTTCATTGTAGCATGTTGTAATACTTTGTTATTGAAATAGACTTTGAGGATTAATTTAGAAATCTAACCGTGATTTTAAAATGATGAATTAATTTTGACAAAATATCTTTGGAATTAGGAGACTATATATTCAGTGTAGCAGGTTTTTTTTTTTTTTTTAATCTGTTAGATGCAAGGCTCCATAGTTTAAACATATTATTTAAAACACGATTGTCTTGCTTTAGAAGTATCAAACTCTTTGAAGACCAAGGCCATGACTAACATGTCCCTATTTATGTCTCCCATTAAAATGACTACCCATTCAGAAATAGAGATGGTGTTAATGGGTAGATATTTGGTCAGTTAAGTACCAGGGCTATGCAGGGGGCTTTTCTGCAGGATGACTAGAGGATGTCATTTTATTAAGGAGGAGGTCTCAATTACCAGCTGCTTAGAATCCTTTGAAGCAGGGCTGCCTGCCCTTGTCTTGCCTCTTGACCCGCAGATCTTCCCAAACAGTTTGAGATGGACTGGCCCTGTGATTAGTATTTGCCCATTGGCTTTGCAGAGTCAATTTCTCATAGGCATTTCTACAACCCTAGCAGAAGCCATTTGGATGGATTTCGAAAAGAAAACAAATATGTCTTAGGAAATATAGTAAGAATTAACATTGGACTGGGAAGCCAGAACTGGGCTCTCTCTAGTCCAGGCTCTGGCACTAACTAGTAGTGTGACCTTGGACAAATCACTTCACTTACCCTGCTTTCATCTTTCCCGTGGGGAAAATCGAGGGAATTAAAGCAGGCAGTCTGTAAGTTCTTCTCTAGTGCTGCTACCCTGTGATGATGTGAAGTTAGATATTCTGTAGGCTAGAGACCTATGGGAGCCTAACTGCTTCTGTGAAGTGTGGGCTTCTTTCCACAGTCAGTAACTCGGGGTAATACATTGTGTGGAGGAGGGAAAGACATGAACAGAGAGTGTTTGGCAGCTTCTCTTTGTTGCCTTTTAGTGCCTGAATAATACTACATTGAACAGCTAGGAAAAAGAAACTTTGTTTTTCAATCAAGCCCTTGAGTTTCAGTCCTCACAACCAAATTTAATATATGCAAAAATACCTTACTGAATGACAGTGCTGGACCCTCTCCAAAGGATAGCTAAGTGGCCTATTAAATTCCATGTTAAGCAGGTAGAGTGTGGAAGCACCCTAGGTGTGAAAAGGGTCCTTTAAAATGTTCCTTCTTAACTTCTCATCCCTTCTTAACTCCCCAGAAGTTAAGAAGGGATGAGCGTAAGGTCTGGTGCCCAAGCTTGTTACATTTGTTTTCTTTTTTCCCTGAGTTTGTAAGAGATGAATGGTTCCCAGTGTTGTGGAAGGCTCTCCAGCTATGCTCTGGCTCACAGTGAAAGAAGACGTGGGGTTATCAGGCAGTTCCTCAATTGTGTAAATTAGTCTGCCTTGGAGATCAGTGGAGGAGAAAAGCAGGTGATCAGAGTTATGAGGGAGTCCAGTGTGTCCTCTTCCTGATTTTTCCCACAGATAAGAACACTTGTATGCATGGTATTTAATACATATAAAGGCTGGGTCCATTCCTTTAAGAAATCAGGTTTAAGGAAGCTGTACAAATGTAAACTTTGAAGAAAAAGAATGAACAAAAGAGTACTGGAAAGTTGAATACGTATGGCCAAACTGTGTCACAAGTCAAAGGGCCAGTCATCTTTATACCATGCTAGCACAGTGGCTTACAGAGTGGATTCTCATGCATACTCCTAGGACAAAAACACTAAAGGGACATACCCAGGAAATTCCTTTTCCTTAAATCAGGTTGAAGCAGCATATTGAGACCTGGGGAATCGTATTAGATTTCATCTTTAATCTCCCAGACGTCAATCTCTTTACAAGTGGTCATTCTCAGAAAGGTACAAGTCGGGAGTGCTTTGGCATTGAGTTCCAAAATGGCCTTTATCATCTTGATGACAATTTTTCCAATTTAGTTAACAGTTTATTCAGTTGTAAAACTATAGTGACTCACGTAGAGGTTTCCCTTTGTGTCAACAGCGAGGATTTTCAGAGCTTGGTAATGAGTTGGACAACTTTTCTGCCACACTTCAAAAGAAGTAGTCAATCATGGGATAATATTTGTAGAATGTCAGAACTGGAATATGGCCAGATGCTAATCATCCTCAAATAAAACCCTTGATTAATTACAAAATGAATTATCTAAAAGTGACAAAATTTACTTGGGCCTTATTGAAGTTTTACCAGGTTACCCACTCCATGCCAGGTGAACAGGAAGCGGGAAAAGATGTTCTTCTCCTTCATTAATGTTCAACTTAAAACAAACATACAAACAAAAACAAAAAAGCTACAGAGCTCACAAAAGATGGATGAGAGACCTTGTAAAAGTTTCATCCAATGAAGTGATTTTTTCTTGTACTTCCTGCATTTCATATCTTCCCTGAATGTGGGCAGCTGAAAGCTGTTTATAAAATATTTCTCAACACCAAAGTGAAATTTCTCCACAGCAGTCATAATAATAGTTCATTAAATAAATGGTATAAAAAACTGCTTGAACATTTCACAAGCATAAATGAATCACAGCAAGTCTTGGAGAGATACTACAAATTAATTAAGTGACCACAAGGACAGGATGAAAATCTGAAATTTGAAATTCAGGAGAATTCCAGCTATGAACCCCTTGTCAAGGTTGTCATCTGATTTTCTGCCCCTGAGAGGTTTATTGTTTATCTCCTATTGCTTGGGTCATAGGTTAAGTTACGCCTGGGCATGTGAAAGTTCTGACAGGATCCACTGTTATTGTGTGTGTGTGGGGGGGTGCAACCTGCAGCACATAGCATAGTACCTGGCTTATGGGATAGTCACAATCCATATATTTATGAAACATGTATAACATTACTTCTTTAGATAAAAAATTACCTCATTTATTCCTCATGATAACCCTATCAGATAGTCACTCTTATCCCATTTTACAAATGAGAAAACTGAGCCTTGGAGAGGTTAGTAACATGCCTAAGGCCATAAAACTAGGAAATGACAAAACTGGAATTTAAATCCTGGGCCATGTGGTTTTAGAGTCTGTGATCTGTGCTCCTATGCTGTGTTGCCTCTCTCAATAAATCTTTGTTGAAATAAAAATAAGTCTTGTCTATGAAGAGTTTACAAAGCAAATTCACATATCATTTGATTTGATTGCCAAAGTACCAAGTAAGGAAGGCATAGCTATTCCCATTTTAGGATGGAGAAAACTGAGGCTTGGACAGGTGGATGATTTTTCCAAACTCACCTGGCTAGTAAGTTATGGGGACAAAAGGTTGGAACTTGGATGGCCCATGGCTTCAGCTCTGGCTTTCTTTCTGCCTTAGCTGCAGTGGAGTAGTAACTATTATGAACCAGAGTCCACTGCACTCTGCCCGTTTTATTTCTAGCCCCCTCCACTGGTTTTCATTTCTCCTTGAGGTTAGTAGTTACACTCAAATGAAATGAGTGGGGAGGGATTTTTGCATCAAAGCAGGTTCCTCCAAATACCAGCTTTTCTGCACTTTCTCTTGGTATGTCACCAATCTCTAGTATAGTTTTCTCCAACTCCTGCCCCATGCACAACTAGCAATCACTTATGGTGGGAATGGATTTGGGAAGTCAAAGTTAAGTAAACAATTCTTAGGTAGTGCTCTGTTTACTGGATACCTGGTTCATATCTGGACCTCAGTGCTTAAGGCTATAGCTTCAGAGTACTATAGCCCCCACCCCCATTTTTTACTGTGTCACCCTTTGAGTCTCAGGGAGCAAACTGCTTTCTTGTTTCAGTCCTGTATCCTTCCCTTTAGACTATGGACAGAAACTGTAACAAATTTTGGCTGAGTTCTCCACTTTTTTCCCCCATAGGAATCTTACTTTCAATGCAAGTTGTCAATCATTTCTCAAAAAACCTAATCTTTATTTATACGTCTATTTATTTATATGCTATCTTGTTCCATAGGAGTTGAGATAAATTAAAGGAAACAGAAAATAAGAAAATACAAGGAGAAAGTAGAAAATAAAGATTGGAGAAGATAGAAATTAGAATAGGGCAGGAGTTGAGGATAAAGAGAGATTTGACCTCTAGCTTTTTAGCCAGAAAAAAACAAATAAGAACAAAAACAAAACGTGAAATGCAGTGAATTTCAGAATTCTTGTTGATGAATAGGAGGATAAAAACCTTTAACGCTAAAGGAAAATTCTCACTTGAGGCTGCTTCCAGATGGTAATTCTCTATGAAAAGCATTGTAGGTACTGTGGTTATAAAGATGATCTTGAATCTTTCAGTCTAACGGGTGAGTCAGGCAAATTGAAACCTATGGAATAAAATAAATGCAGCTCAAGGGCAAGTCAGTGGGAGTGCCTAGGAAAGGAAGATCCATTTTGACAGGAGATTCCTGGTTGAGCATTGAAGGAAGGATTTGATTTTGATTGAAGAGAATGAAAAGATGGGCATTCCAGCCCTAGGGAATGGAATGAGCCAAGATCAAGGTTATGGGCTTGTGTTTGGGGTAGAACAGCGAGACAGTCATTTGGGTCAAGTATAAGAAGACCGGTGTGGAAGGCGAGACAGGAAGAGAGCTTAGTATGAACCTGTGCCTTTTAGGAAGCTGGATGATTTTTGTGGAAGGGCTGTGTTCTGACCTTGCTTGAGGACGTTCATCCTGGCATCAAGGTGAAGATTGTGTCACAAAAGTGAGGGGCTGAATGAAGGGAGATCAGTTAGAGCATTGCTGCAGTAAAAGAGAAGTGACCAGGTCCCAAGTAGGCCAGTGGCAATGGAAATGAAAAGTAGAAAATGGAGAATCTATGGGAGCTAAAATTTAAAAGATTTGGCCAAATGTGGAGGTTAACTAGGAGACAGATAGGAAGGGCAACAGGAGAAAGTTAGGAGGTAGGTTTGGGGTATGCTGAGATAATCCAGCATGCAGAGATCTGACTGAATCTTCTGGAGTCTTTTCTACTTTCGTTACAGTATGATACACTGGTCAAGAACTTTGAGTTTGGTTGACTAAACCTGGTTTTGAATCATGGCTCACTAGCTATGTAATCTTCCATAAACAATCCAAGCCTTCATTTTGCCATTCATAAAATGGGAATAACATCTACCATAAAATGGTGTGGTAAAGATTGAGGGAGAATGTGCACATTTGGAAAACACTTAGCACACCATGCAGCTGTAGTAAGCAGTCTTATTGGGATCATTTCTACTCCTGGTACTTTCAGGCTGGTCTTGGTCCTTCTCTTTGTACTTCTGCTCTGTTGTCTCATCTGCCATTCTATTGGAAACATACATTTCTCAAAACATATTCAGAGCCTCAGTGTCCTGGCTCACCTAGCAGTAATAGTACACACAGCAGCATGGTGAAGTCAAACACAGTCTTGCTGCTGCTAGAGTATCTGAAGTGATGAAGACCCTCAACATTTGTGTTTTGGCCCTACTCGCCACTAGGTGAAGAGGAGAGACACTCTAGGATACCAAGTGACATTCAGGTTCTGAAGGCAAGACTTTGCACTCTGCGATGTGAGTGTCTGCACTACTAAAATCTTCAACCAAGAAGTGCTCTGGGTGAAGTTAAAGTGCCCCTAAGGACAGAGAAGCAGACACTATTGAAAAAGGGAGTGCCAGGATTTCAGTGTCACTTGGTTTCCGAGACTACTTCTTGAAGACATGTAAATGTGACAGCCTGCAAAAGCAGCAGCAAAAGTGACAAGTGGTAGAAATTGTGATGCGGTCTTCTATGAATCCCTGAGGGCAGCTTATGCTAGGAGAGTGTCTCTAATGGGTCAGTGATTTGTTATAACATTCCTAATTATCAGGCTTTGTGAGCTGAGCTTCTTATTGGAAAATTCTCTTTCTAATTAACATATCCCTGCTCTGAACATGCTCACAGGTCACTGCTAATTCAAGGAACAGTGAGAAAATGTACCAGGAGCTCAGCTTTAATTGAAAATATAATAATTAGATTGTAGAATCCTACTTTTAATTGATAGAGCCAGATTATCCTTGGTGTCTAACTTATTTTCTGATGATATTTTGCCCTGACAGAAGTAATAAAGTTTCTGGGAATCTGTTACAATTTTTAAAAAGTCTGTGACTCAGACTCAATCCAGAAGTGTAGATAGGACCCATGTCATTCCACTTGTCTTGGATCCTTTGCTTGAGTTGTTGGAGAACTATAAACAAGTCCCTGTGTTGTCGTGCACATGAATGGAATGTTATTTCATCTGAAATAGCCTACCTTCACTTTCAAAGTTGGTTAAGTAGTATATTAAAGGCCTGACAACTGCCAGACACAACATCATCCTTCAATTTGGACAAAAGGGGCCCTGTGTCAGTCCCATACTTGAACTTTAATGTGCGTATGAATCACCTAGAGATTTTGATTGAGTGGGTCCAAGTGGGGCCTGGGATTCTCCATTTCTAGTAGGCTCCCAGGTGGTGTTCACTCTCGTGTTGATGGAGCACACTTTTGAGGAACATAGCTCTGAAGGACCCCACTCTGGCCCTTCTCCATCTTCTCCCTTCCCTGTGGGATAAGGAACCCACAGATCCAAGGAGATGTGCCTACCGACAGCCTGTGCCCCCTCCTTCTAGACCTTGCTTTAGGTACTTGGAGTGCTAGAATTCCCTGCCCAAATGGCCTAGCACCTTCTTCTAGAGTCTTCTCTGACCTCCTTCTCAGGTTCATTCACCTGAAGTAGGTGAACCCCAGGTCTGAGGGGTTGCTAAGGGGCAGCTGTTGTGGATGTGTGTTCAGTGCCCCTTGTGGTATAAGACAGAACTGAGGTGGAAAGAAGGGGAAAAGTCAGGGTATGGGTGGCTCTCCTGGCACGGCTCTATTCTAGTGCAGAACCCTGAGAAGTTGAAGAAGTCTATGTTCAACCTGGATTCCAGCCTCAGGTTCTTTGAGGAACTTAAAAGGAGAATGCCATTATCAGTAGAGACTGGGGGCGTCTTGTGGACAGGAGTTGCCTATCTTGAATTGGATGGGGTGAGCAGATACTTCATGGTGTATGATATATGGGCCTCCATTTGTACTCTTGCTCCTGTCCTACAAATGTTGGGGTAGGTCTAACTGGAAGATGCCTTATGATCCCAACAGAGAGAGATCTTCATTCCTTCATCATTTGATATTTTGCATACATTTATTTTCCTTGATACACATTAGAAATATGCATATTTGTTATGCTGCTCTATGGTATACAGTCCTACACCTTTGTTTTATGGGCCATTCTTCCATCCTTAAATATATTTATCAGCAGACAAATTCTTTTAAAGGTAAGGTTTTTTTTAAGTTATAAAAGTTAATACAACATTTTTTAAAATTATTCTCTGAGGAAGAAAATAAGATGATATGCTTTTACATTTTATGATTTTGGTAGATTTCAGTAAAAGTTGGTTCTTTATGGTTAGACTAGTGAGGACCAAAGTTCCCAGCTACAGATACAGCTTATAGGAGCGATGCGGAGTGAAAGAAGTGAAGGGCCTTCTGCTGAACCCAGCACCTTGTGTTCTGCTTTAAGTTTTCATCTGCACTTTTGAAACCCTTCTGTATGCAGCGAACATCTGTGTTTAAGGACCCTCAGGCCAAGCACAGCAGGCACTCTTAGCAGGACTCAAGGCTAGGATCTAGCACTTCGGATGGGGATCTCCCTAGGTATACCTTGCTGCTCAGTGCTCCTGTGCTGCCTCTGTCTGAGCTTCTGAACACCCCACCCTTCCTGCCAAGGTTGAGAGGGCCTTCTGGGTTCTTTGGGTTTTGCTGAACTTAACCTTCTATCTGTCTAGATTCGGTATCTGCCAGGCTTTTTAGGCTAGTTGAGTCTAGGCTTCTTGCCTCCTATATATTGGCATGAAAAATGAGGGTTTAAAAGGAATGATTTCAAACATTTATTGTGTCACTGAAGAGAAAGAGACTGGAACCACTGGAGCAATTTCTAATTGATTTCTCAGTTGAATTGATTATTTGTTTTCTTTTCACCTTTATATCTCTGAGGGTGGTTCTTTCTTTGGCACCTATGAGCAGTTTCTTTTTCCTTTTTTGCCCCCTCTTTGTTTTCCTTTTTTCTTTCTTTAATCTCTTTTTTTTTTTTTTTTGACATTTAAAAATATTGAAGTGAGAGCTAACACCTATCCTTCTCAAACTCTTCCAAAATATAGCACAGGGAGGAGCACTCCCAAACTCATTCTGCGAGGCCACCATCACCCTGATACCAAAACCAGACAAAGATGTCACAAAGAAAGTAAACTACAGACCAATATCACTGATGAACATAGATGCAAAAATCCTCAACAAAATACTAGCAAACAGAATCCAACTGCATATTAAAAGGATCATACACCATGATCAAGTAGGGTTTATTCCAGGAATGCAAGGATTCTTCAATATACGCAAATCAATCAATGTGATACACCATATTAACAAATTGAAGAATAAAAACCAGGGCCTCCCTGGTGGCGCAAGTGGTTGAGAGTCCGCCTGCCGATGCAGGGGATACGGGTTCGTGCCCCGGTCTGGGAGGATCCCATATGCCGCGGAGCGGCTGGGCCTGTGAGCCATGGCCGCTGAGCCTGCGCGTCTGGAGCCTGCGCGTCCGGAGCCTGTGCTCCGCAACGGGGGAGGCCACAACAGTGAGAGGCCCGCATACCGCAAAAAAAAAAAAAAAAAAAAAAAAAAAAAAGAATAAAAACCATATGATCATCTCAATAGATGCAGAGAAAGCTCTTGACAAAATTCAACACCTATCTATGATAAAAACCCTGCAGAAAGTAGGCATAGAGGGAACTTTCCTCAGCATAATAAAGGCCATATATGACAAACCCACAGCCAACATCGTCCTCAATGGTGAAAAACTGAAACCATTTCCACTAAGATCAGGAACAAGACAAGGTTGCCCACTCTCACTACTATTATTCAACATAGTTTTGGAAGTTTTAGCCACAGCAATCAGAGAAGAAAAAGAAATAAAAGGAATCCAAATTGGAAAAGAAGAAGTAAAGCTGTCACTGTTTGCAGATGACGTGATACTATACATAGAGAATCCTAAAGATGCCACCAGAAAACTACTAGAGCTAATCAGTGAATTTGGTAAAGTAGCAGGATCAAAATTAATGCACAGAAATCGCTGGCATTTGTATACACTAATGATAAAAAATCTGAAAGTGAAATTAAGAAAACACTCCCATTTACCATTGCGACAAAAAGAAAAAAATATCTAGGAATAAACCTACCTAAGGAGACAAAAGACCTGTATGCAGAAAATTATAAGACACTGATGAAAGAAATTAAAGATGATACAAATAGATGGAGAGATATACCATGTTCTTGGATTGGAAGAATCAATATTGTGAAAATGACTCTATTACCCAAAGCAATCTTCAGACTCAATGCAATCCCTATCCAACTTCCACTGGCATTTTTCACTAGAACTAGAACAAAATATTTCACAATTTGTATGGAAACACAAAAGACCCTGAAGAGCCAAAGCAATCTTGAGAAAGAAAAATGGAGCTGGAGGAATCAGGCTCCCTGACTTCAGACTGTACTACAAAGCTAGAGTAATGAAGACAGTATGGTACTGGCACAAAAACAGAAATATAGATCAATGGAACAGGATAGAAAGCCCAGAGATAAACCCACGCACCTATGGTCACCTTATCTTTGATAAAGGAGGCAAGAATATACAGTGGAGAAAAGACAGCCTCTTCGATAAGTGGTGCTGGGAAAACTGGACAGCTACATGTAAAAGTATGAATTTGGAACACTCCCTAACACCATACACAAAAATAAGCTCAAAATGGATTAAAGACCTAAATGTAAGGCCAGACACTATCAAACTTAGAGGAAAACATAGGCAGAACACTCTATGACATAAATCACAGCAAGATCCTTTTTGACCCACCTCCTAGAGAAATGGAAATAAAAACAAAAATAAACAAATGGGACCTAATGAAACTTAAAAACTTTTGCACAGCAAAGGAAACCATAAACAAGACGAAAAGACAACACTCAGAATGGGAGAAAATATTTTTAAATGAAGCAACTGACAAAGGATTAATCTCCAAAACTTACAAGCAGCTCATGCAGCTCAATAATAAAAAAACAAAGAACCCAATCCAAAAATGGGCAAAAGACCTAAATAGACATTTCTCCAAAGAAGATATACAGATTGCCAACAAACATATGAAAAGATGCTCAACATCACTAACCATTAGAGAAATGCAAATCAAAACTACAATGAGGTATCACCTCACACCAGTCAGAATGGCCACCATCAAAAAAATCTAGAAACAATAAATGCTGGAGAGGGTGTGGAGAAAAGGGAACACTCTTGCACTGTTGGTAGGAATGTTAATTGATACAGCCACTATGGAGAACAGTATGGAGGTTCCTCAAAAAACTACAGATAGAACTACCATACGACCCAGCAATCCCACTACTGGGCATATACCCTGAGAAAACCATAATTCAAAAAGAGACATGTACCAAAATGTTCATTGCAGCTCTATTTTCAATAGCCAGGACATGGAAGCAACCTAAGTGTCCATCAACAGATGAATGGATAAAGAAGATGTGGCACATATATACAATGGAATATTACTCAGCCATAAAAAGAAACTAAACTGAGTTATTTGTAGTGAGGTGGATGGACCTAGAGTCTGTCATACAGAGTGAAGTAGGTCAGAAAGAGAAAAACAAATACCGTATGCTAACACATATATATGGAATCTAAGGGGGAAAAAAATGTCATGAAGAACCTAGGGGTAAGACGGGAATAAAGACACAGACCTACTAGAGAATGGATTTGAGGATATGGGGAGGGGGAAGGGTAAGCTGGGACAAAGTGAGAGAGTGGCATGGACATATATACACTACCAAACGTAAAATAGATAGCTAGTGGGAACAGCCGCATAGCACAGGGAGATCAGCTCGGTGCTTTGTGACCACCTAGAGGGCTGGGATAGGGAGGGCTGGAGGGAGGGAGACGCAAGAGGGAAGAGATATGGGGATATATGTATACGTATAGCTGATTCACTTTGTTATGAAGCAGAAACTAACACACCATTGTAAAGCAATTATACTCCAATGAAGATGTTAAAAGAATATTGAAGTGAAATTCACATAACATATAATTAACCATGCAGTGTTCAGTACATTAACCTCTTCTGGACATTTAATATAAGTGGAATCATAGTATGTGATCTTTGGCCTCTTTTACTAACATGTTTTTGAGGGCATGTGTCAGTACTTCATTTCTTTTTATGGCTGAATAATAGTCCATTGTATGTATGTACTACATTTTGTTTATCCATTGATGGACTTTTGGATTGTTTCCACCTTTTGGCTGTTGAGTAGTGAGTAGTGCTGCTATGAATGTATGTGTAGAAGTATTTGTTTGAATACCTGTTTTCACTTCTTTTGAGTGTATACCTGGGAGTGGAATTGCTGGGTCATATAGTAATTCTATGTTTAACTTTTTTGAGGAACTGTCTTCCACAGGGGCTGCACCATTTTACATTCCTATCAGTAATGCATGAGTGTTCCAGTTTCTCCGTACCATTCCCAGCACTTATTTTCCATTTTTATTATAACCATCCTGGTGGGCGTTTGAAGTGGTATCTCATTGTGGTTTTGACCTGCATTTCCTTAATGATGAATTATGTGGAACACCTTTATGAGCAGTTTCTTGATGTCGGTACATGATGTTATGATGTCAGTGAGTAAGATACAGTTCATAGTGGAATATCTGAACGAAACAGATAGCTCAGCATTTCTTGCCTCATCCTAGCTTTCTGTATGGGCTGTTAACCTCTTGGTGAGTGCGAGTTACGTGAACTCTTACTGCCATGCCATCAAGAATGATAGGGAGGGGCTTCCCTGGTGGCGCAGTGGTTGGGAGTCCGCCTGCCGATGCAGGGGACACGGGTTCGTGCCCCTATCCTGGAAGATCCCACATGCCGCGGAGCGGCTGGGCCCACGAGCCATGGCCGCAGAGCCTGTGTGTCCGGAGCCTGTGCTCCGCAACGGGAGAGGCCACAGCAGTGAGAGGCCCGCGTACAGCAAAAAAACAAACCAAAAAAAAAAAAAAAAAAAAAAGAATGATAGGGAGCCACCCATGTTGGTCCAGTGGGAAGAAAAGACCTGTTGGTCATTTCTAATTTCTAATCCTGAGGAGCAAATAACATTAGAGTTGGCTAGATGAGAATTTTTAAAATTTATTTTCTGAGGATCCTAAGGGTTTCTGTGATCGTTTTTAAAGTCCTGAGGAGGATATCAGTGCAGTTTAAGTTTTAGATGTATTTTGGGGAAATTACTGGTTTGTATTTTAAGTGTGAGTGATGGCAGTTACTTTCAGAGTTAAATAATTTTTCTTCTTACTACAAAATACACTTCTTCTTGATGTCCTCACAATCTAGTACCACACTAGAAAGCAGATACGATGAGTTTCATCCAGATACGAATGTGTAAATTTTCCCCTTTTTGTTCTAAAGTGTTTGGATAAAGAGTAAGAAGAAAAGAGAGCCCAACACTGTCCTAGCAACATATTGACATTGCTGTCAATGTATTTATTTTTATAACTTACTGTCCCTTTGGCTTAGCTGATTAGCTGCAGTATCCTGCATTCCCATTTGCCTTTTGCATGTGTCAACATTATTAAAAAGTTACTTGATTCAAAAGCAGGCAGATGTGATCTGTGGTGTTGGGATTCAGGAAACAGTTTATTGTTGCAGGAGAAATGGCTGGAATTGGGCCACGAGGGGGCTCCTGGAGGACTGGTTATAATCCTTTCTGATCTAGGTTACATGGGTGTATCACTTTGTGTAAATTTAGGGAGTTGTACCCTTATGATTTATGCTCTTTTCTGTATGTATGTTATACTTCAGTAAACGTTTTATTAAAAAATAAAAAGAGGGAAAGAGCCCTGCTTCTTCCTCAACGTGCTGTATGTTCTGGACCTTAATATAAAGGCTGCATGATTTGAGAAAATGGGGAAATCTTTGGTCCTGATAAAGGGAGAAGAAAGGAAGGAAATTGATTTTTGGGAGTCATGCATTATATTACATAATGCATTATCTCATTTGGTCTTCACAGCAATCCTGTGGCATTGTATGTTATCCCCATCTTGCAGATGGAGAAACTGAGACTTAGAAAATGTAAGAAATTTAGGGAGGGTCATATAGCTTTCTGTAATGGAGTCAGGAATTGGCCCTAGAGCTGATGTTGCAAAGTTCTCTACAGTACATGGTGTCTTTGTAATCTAGTCAGTGTTCAATTACTACCTCCTTAATGGGTGAGGGAGTTAATGAGGAGAAGGAAAGTGCTATGCTGCTCCTCTAGTGTGGATCTGGTTTGTGCTGGTTTGGTCTGGTACAGTTTGCAGATGGGTCCTTAGGAATGGAATTGACAGGGCCCCCACCCACTAGGTTCCCCTTTCTCTCAACTCTGAGTTGGTCTTCACTTGGACAGAGCTGAGCAATCTTGAGAGATACTGACAGATTGATGGCCTGTTAGCCAGAGTGTACCTGTCCTGTGAGGGTTCCACCAGGGCTCTTCTCATTTAGAGCTGGGTGTCTGAATGCCTCGACCTTCTGGAAACTGGCAGGAATAATGGACTGGTTGGGACGCTGAATTGAACAGAATCCTAGTGAGCTGTCAAATGTGATTGCTGAAATGGTTTCAGTATGAGCTTATCAGACTGTTTAGGGACAGAGAACAAGCACAGTACATGTTATTTATGGCATTCACACTCTTGCAGCTAGAAACAAAATATAGCATGTCCCAGGCTCAGATTTAAATTAGAATATTCCGGCGTGCACAGATTAACTGAACAATAGATTTATTTGAAGGATAAGAAAGAGCCTCAAATTTAGAGGAGGATAGAGGGAGAGACAAGCAAGAGCCAGAGTGAGAAAGAGAGATTGAGGAAATGTGTCTAATTTTACAGTGCAATTTGAAAATGTTTCAGTCCTCAAATGAACTGGTTGTCCTTTACCAACTGTGGGAATGGGAAAGGCATTCTAGTATAACCAATTGTGAACTATTTTAGTAAAACTCCTGCTGTGAACTACTGCTGAGTTACATTGTTTTCTTGTGGCTTACAGACCTGTTTAGATAGATCTTTCAGTATCTTCTGTAGTTGTTTTAGTGACTTTGAAAGGACTACGTTTTGTTCAATTAAGTAGATGTGTCCTGTTAGCCAGGTTACTAAAATTGTATCCTGGTGGATTGTTAACTACTGTATCAGTGAAACTGATTATAGTGTAGCAGATGAGTGTGTGTTTGTGTCCTGAAAATTGGTTGACTTGTATTTATTGTTGAGAGAAAGATGGGGCAGGTTTGAGATTTGAAGTAGCCTCACTGCTGACCACCCCCCACCTACCCTGCAGGCATCTGGCTGGTGTGACCCACCAACGTATGTCCTCAAAGCCTGGGAATCCAAGGCATTTGGAGTCAGGTAGACAGACCCTGCTTTGAATCCAGCCCCACCTTTTACCAGCTGTGTGATTTTTCTCTCTCTGATTCCCTCTTCTCATTTATAAAAGAGTGATAAAACCTAAGTTGAAGAGATAGTGTGAGAATGAAATTAGATAATATTTACAATGCCTGATCAATAAATGTTAATTTTTTCACTCATCTCCTTTCACCCCTGGTAATTTGAATGGATGAAATAATACTGGTAAAAGTGTAACACATATTTTAAAAATAGTCTAGTAAGTATGCTTAAAGAAAATATCTTAAAATATCTTCTTCTTGTTGAGAGGCTCTTAGGTTTGGAAGTTCATTACAAAATGATTAATATTTTACTGCATTATTTTATGTAAACTGCATTGTATATACGATGATTTTTTTCTTATTTGCATGTTTGTCTCTGTGTGTATACATATATTTTATAGATACAAAATATATAATATACATTATAATTATATATTTTATATATATAAATAATATGTGTGTATCCTTTTTTGGGCCACCTCAAATGTTTTTTAGAAAATGGAAGACAATAAAGAAATTTAAAATACATAGATTTTTATACTTTTGATGAGCTTTCACACTTAAATGCATATTAATAAAACTGACTGCAGTCATTGTTGCTTTAGGATTACAGAAAAGCATTTATTCACATACACAATGATAAAAGTAATTGTGTATTTGCTAGGAAAAAATTAATGGACTTCTGTTTATGGGGCTTAATAATTGAGACTGTTTGATAGCAAATCTACGGGCTTATTGTTTCTCAGTAAATACTAAATGGGTAAACCCTCTCTTTCCAACTAAAATAGTGATGTCCTAGCTATCCAGGGATGTTGTGGGCCTGCTTGGTGAAGTACTTGTGCATTTCTAACCTTGATGTTGGAAGAAAGCCTTTTTGGCTGTGTTAGGCAGTTGGGCTACTGTGGTTATATACCAGAGACTGGGTAGTGTATAAACAATATAAATTTATTTCTCATAGTTGTGGAGGCTGGGAAATCCAAGATCAAGATTCAGTGTCTGGTGAGGGCCTGATTCCTTGTTCATTGATGGCCATCTTCTTGCTGTGTCCTCACATTGTGGAAAGGGCACAGGAATTCTCTGGGGTCTCTTTTAAAAGGGCACTAATCCCATCCATGAAGGCTCCACCCTCATGACCTAATAAGATCCCAAGGGCCCCACCTCCAAATACTATGATAATTGGGGATTAGGTTTCAACATATGAATTTTGAGACGGACACACAACATTCAGTCTATAGCATAGGCTAACCATATTCTCCTCGGTTTTTACTATCTGCAGTTGATAATGTTCTTGGGAGTTGTGATTTGACCCAAAACATAAACAAGGGTATATTATATTAAAATTTATTCCTCTCTACCATGACTTTTATTTTTAAAAATTATTTGCAACATTTTATCCTAATTGCAGTACAGGATAACAGAAGTCTTTTTCTCTATTGATTATTTCAAAAAAGAAAACTGTTTCATTTACAAAACTCCCCATGGGCAAGAATCATGAATCATGTATTCACAGTATATTTCCTACCCCTGAATTCTTAGAAATTTTTATTTCCTTTTGAGCTGATAATAAGGCCTCCACGGGCTATTGAATCTTCTTTAAATTTTTAATTATGTGAGACTCATGATTAATTTTATCTTTCTATCTAAAAACGTGGACCAAAGCATTGTATAGATGGTCTGATATCTGGAGACTTCATTTGTTCAGCCATTCATTCACTTATTCATTCATTTTTTCTTTCAGCAAACATTTGTTTAGTATGTTCTGTTGCTCATTGCTGTGTTTAAGTGCTAGGAATCAAGTGCTGAACAGGACAGGCATGGCTGCTGCCCTGTGGAGCTTACCAAACTGTAGGGGACGTGAACACCAGTCAGAAAATCACTGGACTAAATTTATCCTCTCTGTGATAAGCAGAAGGAAGCAGTCTAATCAGGAAAGTTGAGGAAGGCCAGCTGAAAAAGTGACAGTTGATCTGAGATACGAAGGAAGAATAAACATTAAGTAGTTTCTTGCCTATGAATTCAAAGTCCTGGCCTCCATTTTGCCCATTTGAATCTGTACAGTCTCAGCGGCAGTTATAAGGAGCACACCTCCTCCCCTGCACTCCTGTGTAGTATGAGGCAGCCTGTCTATACCATACACTCTTGAGTTCCCCCACAACTAATCTTTGTGAGAAATATGAGAAATGAGGAGACAGAGTTTTCTGGGCCAACGTTTAGTTCTACCCTAATTAAATTTAAGCAGTGGCCACATGGAGCAGCTCCATCTGTGCCTGCTACCTTTGCTGCTCCAAAACTAATGGGGCTGATTCAGGAATAAGTGTGTTCCTACAGGGATGAAATAAATAAATAAATAAATAAAGAGGAAAAGAAGGAAAGAAGAAAAGAAAATTAATTAATCCACTCCTCATAGTCACTATCATGACCTTCATTTTGATTCTTGATGTGATGACAACCATATTTGCAGCTTATACAACCATGATACTAATTAGAATGGAAACATAGCACTTTTGATAAACTTTCTCTTTATAATGTCAGTCTGAACAGCTACAGACAGGCTGGGGGGCTGCATGGATTTGACTGGATGAAAGCAAGTGACCTCTTTTTGGCTCTCGCCATCATCACTTTGGGAAAAATTAACCTTCACTGAGTAAGACGTACTATAAAACTGTGCTTCTTAAACCATGTGTGGAGGAGGATCAGTTTTTTCTTTTTGCATTTTAAGCCACTGTAAATGGAACATGGCCCTCCTGTTCATGGCTGGATTCACCAGCTGTGTTTGACAACACTGGACCTGGTCTGTACCCCGCTCTATGAGCTTCTCAACACTCTTAATTTCTGTACTTATCTCACTGAGTGTCAGTAACAAATAGTTTGTGACCCAGAACTGGGTCACAAGCATAGTAATCCTAATGCTTCTGTATCAATGAGAGAGCAATGAGGTGGGAGCACATCCAGAGCTGAGAAAACTTTCTAGTTGCTGACCTCTTGTGGGCTAAACTCTATTTCATCTTCTTTCCCCTAATCCCTTGCCTTGTAGAAAACCTAAAGTTCAAGCTCAGGATTGCCATGGCTTTCAGAAGCAACACTACCTATATGGCCCACACGACGTAACATGTTCTACAGCACAAAGAGGGTTTTGGAGAAGTTCTGAGACTTAGAGTCCTGAGTTTTTGTCAGTCCTTCCAGGCATACCTCATTTTATTGTGCTTTGCTTGATTGTACTTTGTACTGATACTATAATTTTCACAAATTGAAAGCTTGTGGCAACCCTCCACTGTCAGATGATGGCTAACATTTTTTAGCAAAAAAGTACTTTTTAGACTAAGGTATGTCGGTTTTTTTTAGACATAATGATATTGCACAGTTAGTAGACTACAGTTTAGTGTAAACATAACTTTTATATGCACGAGAAACCAAAATATTCTTGTGACTTGCTTTATTGTGATATTTTGCTTTATTGCAGTTGATCTGGAACTGAGCCCACAATATCTCTGAGGTATGCCTGTATATGTTTGGGAACAAACGCAAACATTTCCTTGGTGACGCTTTTTTAGGGTCAGTTGGACAAGCTAGCAGGCTCACTCTAGTCTGCTTCCAGGATGTCTTTGAAAAGCAATGAAAAATAGCAGAATGGAGTTACATTTAGATACAATTCTCTGAAGAGTTGCAATGCCTAATGCTGTGCTCTGAACTGCACAGAATTTAAGCTAAAAATGAGAACTTACTGTTGACTATCAGAAGTTTAGAATCTAAAGTAAACAGTGTGGATAGCTCAAACTATATATTGTGTCAGATAAGGGCTGGGCAGTTTCACAAAAGTTTGAGTAGGTTTTAAAAAAAGATTTGATAACTGGAGTTTAGTATATACATGGTTTGCTTTAGAAACCCTTATAGTTTATTTTCAAATTTATTGAGGTATAATTTATGTATATAATAAATTATATCCTTTTAAAGAGAGAATGCAAGTTGTTTCACACCTGTATATGCCCATGAAATCATTGCTCCAAACAAGATACAGAGAGCATTTTAATCACCCCCAAAAGTTTCCTCATTCTGCTTTGCAATCTGTTCTTCTCTCAGTCTGCGATCCTAGGCAACCGCTGATCTGCTTTTTGTCACCATAGATTAGTTTACATTTTCTAGAATTTTAGATGAATGGTGTCTTACAGTATGTACTCTTTAGTGTCTGGCTTCCTTCTCTACTATACCTGTCTTGAGATTCATCCATGTTGTGCGTCTCAGTAGTTCATTCCCTTACAATGCTGAGTAGTATTTCATTTTATGGATACAACATATTTTGTTTATCCACTTTCCTGTTGAACTGTTACCAGTTATTGACTATGGTGAATAACATAGCCATGAATATTTGTGTACAAGTCTTAGTGTGGACATATGTTTGCATTTCTCTTGGGCAAGTACCTAGGAGTTAAATGTCTGGGTCATATGGTAGGTATAGGTTTAACTTTTTAAGAAATCAGGACAGAGCATTTTTTGGTAAATTTAGCCACCAAGCAAGGCATACACATTTGCATTTTAGAAAGTTAAATTTTTATACATGAATGGATAGAATCAGGTTGGGGGGGGTAAGGATTTTCTGTAAAAATGCATGCCGAAATATGCTCTTATAAAATAGACTTTCAGAACAGGGAAAACTGAGATATGAATAGAGGGAATTCTAATTATATAGTTATCAAACCAAGCACAGGACCTGGAGCTTGAGTTCCTCCATTTCCTAGTTATGTGACACAGACCAGTTGCTCAACCTCTCTAAGGCCTCCATTTGCGTATCTGTGAAATGGGGATGATGAATGTTGCTGTAAGAATTAAATGCAGAAGTCCAGTGGTCTTCCTAGCACAATGTCTAGGCATAGCAAGTCTTCAGATACTAAGTTGTTGACATCTCTGTTGTATTTAAGAAAGTATCTGAACAAAACCATCTGAGAAGTACATAAGCTGCATTGGAGACAAAAAACAAAAAAATTGAACTGCAGTTCAGCATGTTTTGCTTGTGATTGTATGTATCTGATTTCTGCTCTTTTGACTAAGCAGTGCACCAAAATTACTACTTTAGGAGCTTCAAATTGTAGAAACACGTTGCTCCAGATAAACAGAAAAGACTTGAGTTGCTTTGTGAATTATCCAAGTGATGCCCAGCTGGTCACATCTTGAGTTCAGGAAAAAGTACAGACAGCTTGGCAAGTGCTTCAGCAACTTGCTTCTGACAGAAAACCAGAAGCTCCTTAGAGCTTGCTCAGGGAAAATCTGTAGGCCCTCGGGTGTATTTTGTTAGGAACCTGGAAAGAGCCTCTTTATGTTAAATGCAATGTTACATTATATTAATTAAAAATGAGATTCTAACTGTGTTAAATTGTTGAACAGGAAATTTGACTGGGACACAACGGAAGCTTGTATTTGTAAACCACAAATAAATAATGGGTAGGCATCCAAGGCTGAAGTTACCTCGTGTCAGGCAGATCTGAAGCTACATATTGCCATAGCTGTTGTATTCTGTGAAGTTGTGCTGTGTAGAGGATGAAATCTTGTCTCTATCTGCTGGTGACATTAACTCATTAAACTAAGCATTAGTCAGATAAATTTGGCCAGGAGGGGTTTTGCAAAGAACAGACATAAATTTCTTATTCAGTTGCATCAAAACCACAAAAAAATGTTATAAATTATTTAAAAATGAACATGAATTAGTAAGTCAGGTTTATTTTTTGAATTATCATTTTTTATTTCATTGCAAAAAGTTAAGAGTTAGATATCTGAAGTATAGTGCCTAACTTGGGCAGAAGTTAGAATTAGTAAGTCTAAAGATTTCCATGCAGTTACTCAATATATTTTCATATGTAAAAGTAAGATATATATATATATATTTTTTTAATATCTTAACATACCTCTGGATCAGGAAGGGTATTTGTCTTCATAAGAAATGAGAGAGCAAAAAATAATTTGAGCCTTTGGAATATATAAAAATTTATTTTAAACATCTTTATTGCAGTATAATTGCTTTACAATGGTGTGTTAGTTTTTGCTTTATAACAAAGTGAATCAGCTATGCATATACATATATCCCCATATGTCTTCCCTCTTGAGTCTCCCTCCCTCCCACCCTCCTGATCCCACCCCTCTAGGTGGTCACAAAGCACGGAGCTGATCTCCCTGTGCTATGTGGCTGCTTCCCACTAGCTATGTATTTTACATTTCGTAGTGTATATATGTCCATGCCACACTCTCACTTTGTCCCAGCTTACCCTTCCCCCTCCCTGTGTCCTCAAGTCCATTCTCTAGTAGGTCTGCGTCTTTATTCCCATCTTGCCCCTAGGTTCTTCATGACCATTTTGGGGTTTTTTTTGGATTCCATATATATGTGTTAGCATACGGTATTTGTCTTTCTCTTTCTGACTTGCTTCAGTCTATATGACAGACTCTAGGTCCCTCCACCTCACTACAAATAACTCAATTTCGTTTCTTTTTATGACTGAGTAATATTCCATTGTATATATGTGCCACATCTTCTTTATCCATTCATCTGTTGATGGACACTTAGGTTGCTTCCATGTCCTGGCTATTGTAAAAAGAGCTGCAATGAACACTGTGGTCCATGACTCTTTTTGAATTATGGTTTTCTCAGGGTATATGCCCAGTAGTGGGATTCCTGGGTTATATGGTAGTTCTATTTTTAGTTTTTTAAGGAACCTCCGTACAGTTCTCCATAGTGGCTGTATCAATTTATATTCCCACCAACAGTGCAAGAGGGCTCCCTTTTCTCCACACCCTCTCCAGCATTTGTTGTTTGTAGATTTTTTGGTGATGGCCATTCTGACTGGTGTGAGATGATATCTCATTGTAGTTTTGATTTGCATTTCTCTAATGATTAGATGTTGAGCATTCTTTCATGTGTTTGTTGGCAATCTGTATATCTTCTTTGGAGAAATGTCTATTTAGGTATTTTGCCCATTTTTGGATTGGGTTGTTTGCTTTTTTTGATATTGAGCTGCATGAGCTGCTTGTAAGTTTTGGACATGAATCCTTTGTCGGTTGCTTCATTTGCAAATATTTTCTCCCGTTCTGAGGGTTGTCTTTTGGTCTTGTTTATGGTTTCCTTTGCTGTGCAAAAGCTTTGAAGTTTCATTAGGTCCCATTTGTTTATTTTTGTTTTTATTTCCATTTCTCTAGGAGGTGGGTCAAAAGGATCTTGCTGTGTTTTATGTCATAATGTGTTCTGCCTATTTTTTCCTCTCATAGTTTGTTACTGTCTGGCCTTACATTTAGGTCTTTAATCCATTTTGAGCTTATTTTTGTGTATGGTGTTAGGGAGTGTTCCAAATTCATACTTTTACATGAAGCTGTCCAGTTTTCCCAGCACCACTTATCGAAGAGGCTGTCTTTTCTCCACTGTATATTCTTGCCTCCTTTATCAAAGATAAGGTGACCATAGGTGCGTGGGTTTATCTCTGGGCTTTCTATCCTGTTCCATTGATCTATATTTCTGTTTTTGTGCCAGTACCATACTGTCTTCATTACTCTAGCTTTGTAGTACAGTCTGAAGTCAGGGAGCCTGATTCCTCCAGCTCCATTTTTCTTTCTCAAGATTGCTTTGGCTCTTCAGGGTCTTTTGTGTTTCCATACAAATTGTGAAATATTTTGTTCTAGTTCTAGTGAAAAATGCCAGTGGAAGTTGGATAGGGATTGCATTGAGTCTGAAGATTGCTTTGGGTAATAGAGTCATTTTCACAATATTGATTCTTCCAATCCAAGAACATGGTATATCTCTCCATCTATTTGTATCATCTTTAATTTCTTTCATCAGTGTCTTATAATTTTCTGCATACAGGTCTTCTGTCTCCTTAGGTAGGTTTATTCATAGATATTTTTTTCTTTTTGTCGCAATGGTAATAAATGGGAGTGTTTTCTTAATTTCACTTTCAGATTTTTCATCATCAGTGTATATGAATGCCAGTGATTTCTGTGCATTAATTTTGTATCCTGCTACTTTACCACATTCACTGATTAGCTCTAGTAGTTTTCTGGTGGCATCTTTAGGATTCTCTATGTATAGTATCACGTCATCTGCAAACAGTGACAGCTTTACTTCTTCTTTTCCAATTTGGATTCCTTTTATTTCTTTTTCTTCTCTGATTGCTGTGGCTAAAACTTCCAAAACTATGTTGAATAATAGTAGTGAGAGTGGGCAACCTTGTCTTGTTCCTGATCTTAGTGGAAATGGTTTCAGTTTTTCACCATTGAGGACGATGTTGGCTTTGGGTTTGTCATATATGGCCTTTATTATGTTGAGGAAAGTTCCCTCTATGCCTACTTTCTGCAGGGTTTTTATCATAAATGGGTGTTGAAATTTGTCAAAATCTTTCTCTGCATCTATTGAGATGATCACATGGTTTTTCTCCTTCAGTTTGTTAATATGGTGTATCACATTGATTGATTTGCGTATATTGAAGAATCCTTGCATTCTTGGCATAAACCCCACTTGATCATGGTGTATGATCCTTTTAATGTGCTGTTGGATTCTGTTTGCTAGTACTTTGTTGAGGATTTTTGCATCTATGTTTATCAGTGGTATTGGCCTGTAGTTTTCTTCTTTGTGACATCTCTGTCTGGTTTCATATCAGGGTGATGTTGGCCTCGTAGAATGAGTTTGGGAGTGTTCCTCCCTCTGCTATATTTTGGAAGAGTTTGAGAAGGATCGGTGTTAGCTCTTCTCTAAGTGTTTGATAGAATTCGCCTGTGAAGCCATCTGGTCCTGGGCCTTTGTTTGTTGGAAGATTTTTAATCACCATTTCAGTTTCAGTGCTTGTGATTAGTCTGTTCATAGTTTCTATTTCTTCCTGGTTCAGTCTCGGAAGGTTGCGCGTTTCTAAGCGTTTGTCCATTTCTTCCCAGTTGTCCATTTTATTGGCATAGAGTTGCTTGTAAGTAATCTCTCATGATCCTTTGTATTTCTGTAGTGTCAGTTGTTACTTATCCTTTTTCATTTCTAATATCTGTTGATTTGAGTCTTCTTCCTTTTTTTCTTGATGAGTCTGGCTAATGGTTTATCAATTTTGTTTATCTTCTCAGAGAACTAGCTTTTAGTTTTATTGATCTTTGCTATCGTTTCCTTCATTTCTTTTTATTTCTGATCTGATTTTTATGATTTCTTTCCTTCTGCTAACTTTGGGGTTTTTTTGTTGTTTCTCTAACTGCTTTAGGTGTAAGGTTAGGTTGTTTATTTTAGATGTTTCTTGCTTCTTAAGGTAGGATTGTATTGCTATAAACTTCCTCTTAGAAGGCTTTTGCTGCATCCCAGAGGTTTTGGGTCATCGTGTTTTCATTGTCATTTGTTTGTAGGGGTTTTTTTTGCGGTACGCGGGCGGGCCTCTCACTGTTGTAGACTCTCCCGTTGTGGAGCACAGGCTCTGGATGCGCAGGCTCAGCGGCCATGGCTCACGGGCCCAGCCGCTCTGCGGCGTGTGGAATCTTCCCAGACTGGGGCACGAACCCGTGTCCCCTGCATCGGCAGGCGGACTTCCAACCACTGCGCCACCAGGAAAGCCCTTGTAGGTATTTTTTGATTTCTTCTTTGATTTCTTCAGTGATCTCTTGGTTACTAAGTAGTGTATTGTTTAGCCTCCATGTGTTTGTATTCTTTACAGATTTTTTTCCTGTAATTGATATCTAGTCTCATAGCATTGTGGTCAGAAAAGATACTTGATACGATTTCAATTTTCTTAAATTTACCAAGGCTTGATTTGTAACCCAAGGTATCATCTATCCTGGAGAATGTTCCATGAGCACTTGAGAAGCACTTGAGAAGAATGTGTATTCTATTGCTTTTGGATGGAATGTCCTATAAATATTAATTAAGTCTATCTTGTTTAATGTTTCATTTAAAGCTTGTGTTTCCTTATTTATTTTCATGTTGGATGATCTGTCCATTGGTGAAAGTGGGGTGTTAAAGTCCCCTACTATGAATGTGTTACTGTCCTTCTCCCCTTTTATGGCTGTTAGTATTTGCGTTATGTATTGAGGTGCTCCTATGTTGGGTGCATAAATATTTACAATTGCTATATCTTCTTCTTGGATCGATCCCTTGATCATTATATAGTGTCCTTCTTTGTCTCTTGTAATAGTCTTTGTTTTAAAGTCTATTTTTTCTGATATGAGAATTGCTACTCCAGCTTTCTTTTGATTTCCATTTGCATGGAATATTTTTTCCATCCCCTCACTTTCAGTCTGTATGTGTCCCTAGGTCTGAAGTGGGTCTTTTGTAGACAGCATATATACGGATCTTGTTTTTATATTCATTTAGCCAGTCTATGTCTTTTGGTTGGAGCATTTAGTCCGTTTACATTTAAGGTAATTATCAATATGTATGTTCCTATTACCATTTTCTTAATTGTTTTGGGTTTGTTATTTTAGGTCTTTTCCTTCTCTTGTGTTTCCTGCCTAGAGAAGTTCCTTTAGCATTTGTTGTAAAGCTGGTTTGATGGTGCTGAATTCTCTTAGCTTTTGCTTGTCTCTAAAGGTTTTAATTTCTCTGTCAAATCTGAATGAGATCCTTACTGGGTAGAGTAATCTTGGTTGTAGGTTTTTCCCTTTCATCACTTTAAATATGTCCTGCCACTCCCTTCTGGTTTGCAGAGTTTCTGCTGAAAGATCAGCTGTTAAACTTATGGGGATTCCCTTGTATGTTATTTGTTGTTTTTCCCTTGCTGCTTTTTTTTTTTTTTTTTTTGCGGTATGCGGGCCTCTCACTGTTGTGGCCTCTCCCACTGCGGAGCACAGGCTCCGGATGCGCAGGCTCAGTGGCCATGGCCCACGGGCCCAGCCGCTCCGCGGCACATGGGATCCTCCCAGACCGGGGCACGAACCCGTATCCCCTGCATTGGCAGGCGGACTCTCAACCACTGCGCCACCAGGGAGGCCCTCCCTTGCTGCTTTTAATATTTGTTCTTTGTATTTAATTTTTGATAGTTTGATTAATATGTGCCTTGACGTGTTTCTCCTTGGATTTATCCTGTATGGGACTCTCTGTGATTCCTGGACTTGAGTAACTATTTCCTTTCCCATATTAGGGAAGTTTTCAAGTATAATCTCTTCAAATATTTTCTTAGTCCCTTTCTTTTCCTCTTCTTTTTCTGGGACCCCTATAATTCGAATGTTGGTGAGTTTAATGTTGTCCCAGAGGTCTCAGAGAGTGTCCTCAATTCTTTTCATTCTTTTTACTTTATTCTGCTCTGCAGTAGTTATTTCCATTATTTTATCTTGCAGGTCACTTATCCGTTGTTCTGCGTCGGTTATTCTGCTATTGATCCCTTCTAGAGAATTTTTAATTTCATTTAGTGTGTTGTTCATCATTGTTTGTTTGCTCTTTTTAAAAAAAAAATATTTATTTATTTCTGGCTGCATTGGGTCTTCATTGCTGTGCACGGGCTTTCTCTAGTTGTGGTGAGAGGGGGCTACTCTTTGTTGTGGTGCGCGGGCTTCTCACTGCAGTGGCTCCTCTTGTTGCAGAGCACGGGCTCTTGGCGCTTGGGCTTCAGTAGTTGTGGCACACAGGCTGAGTAGTTGTGGCTCGCAGGCTGTTGATGGCAGGCTCCATAGTTGTGGTGCATGGGCTTAGTTGCTCCGTGGCATGTAGGATCTTCCTGGACCAGGGCTCGAACCCATCTGCCCTGCACTGGCAGGCGGATTCTTAAGCACTGTGCCACCAGGGAAGCCCCTGTTTGTTTGCTCTTTAGTTCTTCTAGGTCCTTGTTAAACGTTTCTTGTATGTTCTCTATTCTATTTCCAAGATTTTGGATTATCTTTACTATCATTATTCTGAATTCTTTTTCAGGTAGACTGCCTATTTCCTCTTCATTTGTTAGGTCTGGTGGGTTTTTACCTTGCTCCTTCATGTGCCGTGTGTTTCTCTGTCTTCTCATTTTGATTAACTTACTGTGTTTGGGGTCTCTTTTTCGCAGGCTGCAGGTTTGTAGTTCCTGTTGTTTTTGGTGTCTGCTCCCAGTGGCTAATGTTGGTTCAGTGGGTTGTGTAGGCTTCCTGTTGGAGGGGACTAGTGCCTGTGTTGTGGTGGATGAGGCTGGATCTTGTCTTTCTGGTAGGCAGGTCCACGTCTGGTGGTGTGTTTTTGGGTGTCTGTGACCTTATTATGATTTTAGGCAGCCTCTCTGCTAATGGGTGGGGTTGTGTTCCTGTCTTGCTAGTTGTTTGGCAGAGGGTGTCGAGTACTGTAGCTTGCTGGTTGTTGAGTGGAGCTGGGTCTTGGCGTTCAGATGGAGATCTCTGGGAGATTTTTGCCATTTGATCTTATGTGGAGCTGGGAGGTCTCTTGTGGACCAGTGTCCTGAACTTGGCTCTTCCACCTCAGAGGCACAGCCCTGACGCCTGGGTGGAGCACCAAGAGCCTGTCATCCACACGGCTCAGAATAAAAGGGAGAAAAAAAGAAAGAAAAAGATAAAATAAAATAGTTATTAAAATAAAAAATAATTATTTAAAAAAATGTTTAAAGTAATTTAAAAAAGAAAGAAAGAAAGAAGAGAGTAACCAAACCAAAAAACAAATCCACCAATGATAACAAGCGCTAAAAACTATACTAAAAAAAAGAAAAAAAAAAAAAAAAAAAAAAACACGGAAAGACAGAGCCCTAGGACAAATGGTAAAAGCAAAGCTATACAGACAAAATCACACACAGATGCATACACATGCACACTCACAAAAAAGAGAAAAAGGGGAAAATATGTATATATTGTTGCTCCCTAAGTCCACCTCCTCCATTTGGGATGATTTGTTGTCTATTCACGTATTCCACAGTTGCAGGGTACATGAAGTTGATTGTGGAGATTTAATCCGCTGCTCCTGAGGCTGCTGGGAGAGATTTCCCTTTCTCTTCTTTGTTCGCACAGCTCCCGGGTCTCAGCTTTGGATTTGGACCCACCTCTGAGTGTAGGTCGCCTGAGGGCATCTGTTCTTCGCTCAGACAGGACGGGGTTAAAGGAGCAGCTGATAAGGGGGCTCTGGCTCACTCAGGCCGGGGGAGGGAGGGGTACGGATGTGGGGCGAGCCTGCGGCGGCATAGGCAGGCGTGACGTTGCACCAGCCTGAGGCGTGCCGTGTGTTCTCCCGGGGAAGTTGTCCCTGGATCACGGGACCCTGGCAGTGCTGGGCTGCACAGCCTCCCGGGAGGGGAGGTGTGGATAGTGACTTGTGCTCGCACACAGGCTTTTTGGTGGCGGCAGCAGCCTTAGCGTCTCAATCCCGTCTCTGGGGTCCGCGCTGATAGCAGCGGCTCGCGTCCGTCTCTGGAGCTCAGTTAGGCTGCGCTCTTAATCCTCTCTCCTCACTCACCGCGAAACAAAGAGGCCCGAAAAAGTCTCTTGCCTCTTCGGCAGCTCCAGACTTTTTCCTGGTCTCCCTCCCGGCTAGCCGTGGCGCACTAACCCCTTCAGGCTGTGTTCACGCTGCCAACCCCAGTCCTCTCCCTGGGATCCGACCTCCGAAGCCCGAGCCTCAGCGCCCAGCCCCACCCACCCCGGCGGGTGAGCAGACAAGCCTTTCGGGCTGGTGAGTGCTGGTCGGCACCGATCCTCTGCACGGGAATCTCTCGGCTTTGCCCTCCGCACCCCTGTTGCTGCGCTCTCCTGCTTGGCTTGAAGCTTCCCCCCCCGCCGCCCCCCCACCCCGCATTCTCCCCACGACAAGGGGCTTTCCTCCTTCACAGCTCCCTCCCACTGGTGCAGGTCCCGTCCCTATTCTTTTGTCTCTGTTTTTTCTTTCTTTCTTTCTTTTTTTTTTGCCCTACCCAGTTTCGTGGGGGAGTTTCTTGCCTTTTGGGAGGTCTGAGGTCTTCTGCCAGCGTTCAGTAGGTGTTCTGTAGGGGTTGTTCCACATGTAGATGTATTTCTGATGTATCTGTGGGGAGGAAGGTGATCTCTGCGTCTTACTCTTCCTCCATCTTGAAGCTCCCTCTCAGGTTTATTCTTTGATAGTGTACGTTATCCAGTTTGAACCGACCCCCCAACTTGATTTTTATTCTTACCATAGTATAATACAGGATATATACTCTAGTATAGCAAATTATGGTATATATTTATACACACACACACACACACATATATATATACACACACATCTATACACACACTATATATAATATAGTAAAATTGTTAGGTAGCAGTCTCACTGACCTGCAGGTCCTTTCAGGGACTTATCCAAGAATTGCAGAATGCTCAGTTCCTGTTACTCTTGAAAAAACTTTGCATCAGACCTGTGTCTTTTTTAATCCCTACGACCCACTGCTTTCTCTAGTGCACAGAAATCTCTGAGCTGCTGTATTTTTGGCACTGTGAGCAGGTGGAAGTTGATTTGTGGTGAGTGTTACTGTGGTTGTGATCAGGAGATGCGTGACCAGTATCATTTGCTTATATCAGGGTGACAGCAAGGGAGAATTTGAAATGAATCCACCATGTGTGCTGCTGCTAATTATTTACTTTGTTCAATACAGCTTGGCATTAATTCTCACAATATCAGACATTTATAATCTGATGCTATGTAAATGACTGGGGAGAAGTCTAAAAAGTGTCTCATAGCTGGAAGCTCAGGCTTATTGGAAAAGTTGTTAAATCTCATGATTAAAACCAAGGTGAAAAGCCTGGTGTCAGAATCCATGTTACTAAATAAGTGTTTGGTGTGTGACTCTCTTCCTAAAGATCTTAGACTGCACATGAAGCCAACCTGATTGGTTTAAAGGGTGAAAAATACAGTCCCAAAGACTTTTTAAAAAAATTATGTTTCTCTAATACTAAGAAAAAGATTTGGTGAAATTTCCCTTAAATTGACCAGATGTTTTGGTATGATATAAATAAACAGACAATGGCATGCTTGGTTTGAGAGGGGCCTTGACAGCTCAAGTCCTTGCAAGGAAGAACTGCAGTATACTCACATACAAGCCTATTTTATGCCAGTTCTAAAAACAAATAAATGGACCTTCCCATCTATTACCCACCTCTTCTCACCCCACGCTGGCCACAAGGGCCCCTGTTCCTCCTGCACACAAGACTCTCTCCTAACTTAGCATCCTTGCACTGGCTGCTCCCTCTATGTGGAAGTGCCCTCTGCCCTCACCTACTAACTCTCACCTCCTTCAAGGCTTTGCTCAAATGTCACCTTCTCCATGAGGTATACCTTAGCACCTGATTTAAAATGGAAGCCCACACTTTCCCTGCTCTAACTTTCCTTTTTTACTATAGTGTTTACCAACTTCCAGACTCTGCTGTAGAATTTACTTACTTACTGTGCCTCCTGCTTATTGTTGGCCTTTTCTCCCCATACCTCTCCGTGAGGGCAGAGTTCTTTGCTGTGTTGTTCACGGATGGGACTAAGTGGCACATAATAGGCACTCAATAAATATTTGCTAAGTGAATAAATTTATGGTATGAGCACTGGAAAAAAAAATATCTTGGGTGGTAAGGTTGCCAGACCCTGAACTGTCTGATGTAATCCCAGAGATGTGCAGGCAGAGACTGTTCCACTCTTTGAATTCCTTTGCTAGATGCATGATGTCAGGCAAATGACTTGACCTCCTGGGCCACCATTACTTTCTAATAATCCCTGGGGATTCTTGTGAGGGGCAAAGAAGTCACAAGTATGAAAGCACTGTTTAAACATCCTATATAAACTTTGATCCTGTGTTACGGAGTTTTAATGTTCCAAAGAATCAAGATTATTTCTATTTTCACCAACTTCTTAACTATCATGTTTTATGTTGCATTGAATGAATCAAACTAGCATTTATTGACTGCCTGCTAGTTGACACTGTGCTGGGTACCTTCCACAAGTCACCTCATTGCTCCTTACCACCACTGCATGAAGTGCCTGCTGTTACCTCATCTGCAGTAGGAATTAAAGGCCCAGAGGGGTACACACAGTAAGTAGGATGGCTGGAATGTGAACATCAGCCTGTGTCATTCACAGATTCTTCATGTTTGTTCCTCTAAGCAAGAATACATGATTTTTCTTTTCTAGTTAGGAAAAATTGGTCTCATTAGCTTACTGCCATTTACATTCTGTCCCCCTACCATAGTGATTCCTGAGGGGCATGTATCAATATCACTGGGGACACTCTTTTTCCAAGTGTGTACACCTGTCTCCCTGAGGGTTGGGCCTCATTGCCACAGCTATTACTGAGGGGACTATGGGTTTAGGTCAAAGATAGTTTGAGAGCTATTGCACTTTTTTTGTGTGTGTGTGTGTGATACGCGGGCCTCTCACTGTTGTGGCCTCTCCCGTTGAGGAGCACAGTCTCTGGACGCTCAGGCTCAGCAGCCATGGCTCACAGGCCTAGCTGCTCCGCGGCATGTGGGAGCTTCCCAGACCGGGGCACGAACCCACGTCCCCTGCATCGGCAGGCAGACTCTCAACTACTGCGCCACCAGGGAAGCCCCTATTGCACTTTTGATTTGAAAGCTACTCTCTTAAGTCACCCTCCTTAGCTTCTCCCTTCTCTGAGCCCCCTAATCCCAGTCAAGTTCCCAATTATAGCTAAGAATCTGTGAAGGCCCTGATATTTTAGCCTGTTTTACAGGCTTAATTTAATTCAAAGATGATAAACTGTGACTTAGAAAGAACATCCCAAGTGTTCCTTTAATTCATGAAAAAACAACCAGCAAAAGAGGTGATTCATCTTATTTCCTTCCTCAGTGACTTCTCTTTCAACTGTGGGTTCTGGGAACAGGTCTGTGTATCCTCTCCAGGGCTTCCTGAGCCAGCTCTTCTGTTACTGGGGAGGGTGGATGAAGAAGCACAGCCAAGAACTTACCTCTAAACCTCAACCTAATTGTCCTATTTTATATTCAACATCCCTCCTGTTAAGACAGGACAAAGGCCACAAACAAGTAGCCAAGTTTATTTCAGTTTCATCCCTCCCTCCTTCCCTCCCTTCCTTCCTTTCTGCCTTCCTATCAGGATACACTTGAAAATTTTGATTACTTTATAGGAAGAGTTTTGCTTCTCTGTCAGTCCAAGCATGCAAAAATCATGTGTTTATGAGGTTACCCACAGCCCTGATATGTAGCCATGTTTTCATATTAGAAGTAGGTTCCCTGGGGGTGAGGCTGGGCCCAGGGGACAAGGCCTGCCGCATTGGTTGGTCGGGGAACAGCCATGTTAAAAAAAGATGGTGCTTTCAGTCAGGTTGGTCAGTACATCACACACAGTCCTACTGCTAATGTTCCAACTGCATATTGAACTGATTGACCTTTGCATTCACACAATTTCTGCTGAATATTTTTCATCGGTCTTAGCACCCATCCTTAAATATTGCTGCTAGCATGTATTTTGAGGAGGGTATGTATTTTCCTCCTGCAACTTCTCAGCCTTTTCCACTGACTCACTCTGTCACCAGGCTATTCATTCATAGAGTTTTGTCTTTGCTTGTGGTACTTCCCCTATTGGGAATCCCCACAAACTTCAGATCTTTGCATCTCAACCCTAGCCACCTTTCACAGCCTCTGTCTGATCATCTGTACTCTGGGAAGATTTCTGGGACCGCCTGAAAGCAGAGGAGGTTTCTACCTTCTCCAAACAGTTGTCCTCACTCTCTGTCCCTCATGTGATATTTGTATACCCCCGTGTTACTTGTTTGTGTGTGTGCATGCATGTGCCCACAGATAGATTGCTGACTTCTTGAAGGTAAAGACAGCATATCTTCTGTTTATTTCATGGCATCCAACAGCCAAATTGCATCATCTGTTGGGTGAAGAAGTACATACCACCTGTTACTCCCTGCTGCAGAGTGAAGATTAGTCAAGGAATAAACAACTTCTTGAGCTGGTTATAGTTACTAACCTAGAACTAAACCAGCATCTCTTTTTATTTTTCCAAGCAAACGGCTGCCACTATTCAGAGACAAGCATAAGGCTAGCTTGTCTAGCTAGCTGGTCTTGGCAAATATCTAAGTGGTGGTGTGTTGGGAAGAAGACTGAAACAATTTAGTGGTTTCTGAAAGGTGCAAGGTTTTCAGAGGGGAAAAAGGGCCAAGCTGCCTTTTTCAGAAGCACTCAGGACCAGATGACAGGCACATGATGGCCGATTGAATAGTTGTTCCTCGACGTTGGAAGCATTTTGCAATGTGATTGTTCAGCTTATGGATCGGGTATCAGAAGATCTCTCGGGCTGCACTGCCCAAGAGTGAGACCTCAGCAGCTCCTTGTGCGGTTTAAGTGTTGGTGTTCCCTTTAGTTATCATCTGATCATATGCCAGCTGGTAATGAGATTGTAGTGGCTTTGCACAACAATGGAGTCCTCAAAAGGCTGAGAAAACATGACAGAAACGGTGAGTGGCAGAATCCTTAGATGTCTCATTTAATGCTGGGTGATTGAGTGCATCCGTGTGGAGGAGTTTTTTCAAGTCAACATCAGAGCAGAGCAATTTCAGAGAAACATCAGAGCCTTCCCCAAATGGGAAGGCATGGATGGGCAAAGGCACTTTTTGCAAACAAGTTCAGAAATCTGAAGGCAGAGGAGTTGTACTGTTTTTCAGCATTAGGGAACCTCACTGTCATTTCACGTGAGATCTTCTAAAATGCCCCTTTGGTGTTTCTGGCCTAATGTATTATGGTGAGTTCATTCAGCCCCTTTGTTCTGTTTAGGAAGATATAATTCTTCATATTTATTTAGTGTAAAGTGGAAAAGAGAAAATAAAGGCATCACAAAACTTAAGTTCCCAGAAAGAAAATGAGATAGTTTGACCAGGAGCTCTTTTTCAGTAACAATGGGAATTTCACTAGTTTCTGATACATCCTGACTTCATGGTTGACTCCATGTAAAATAGCTTCAGACGTGTGAAGCTTTTTATTGGATGACAGTGCTGCATGGCCACTGACTTTCTGGGTGACTGGTGACTAGTGGTTGGGGTCAGCCAGTAATTCACTGCACTCAGTTTACTTTGTTTTTGTTTTGTTTTGTTTTGTTTTGTTTTAATATTTATTTATTTATTTGGCTGCACCGAGTCTTAGTTGAGGCATGTGGGGTCTTTAGTTGCAGCATGCAGGCTCTTTTAGTTGTGGTAGTTCAGTGCATATAGCAAATGAGAGTTCCCTTTGTCTCTTTTAGGCTGTAAGTATTTTGTGGTTAACATCTCATTAACATAGCTTGATAGGAAAATGACATTATCTTGCTTTTGTATGAGCTTCCAGGAAAAGCAGTGTGGTGGAAAGAAGATTGATGAAAAGGTCAGAATCTTTATCTGGAATTTTCTCTTCTAGTTCTACCTCCTTACTCCCTCAAAAACCCCATGTCTGCACACATGTCACCCTTCCATGATGTGGTGAACTAACTTTAATTTATCCTTTCGATTTCCTCTCAAATATCACTTGCAGGGTGCCTTTGCCTGATTTCCAGGTTAGGTCAGAATCCCTATCATGTGCTCTCATCATCAGACACTGTGTTTCTCTTCTGTAGCTTTGGTCCCACTTGTAATAATTTAATAATTCTTTAAATAGTTGTTTATTATCAGTCAAATCTATTAGAATGAAAGTTCCATGAAGGAGAGGTCTATCGTGTTTTCTAATGCACAGTGACCTCTTCTAGGTATAAAAGCAGTCCATGAATATTTATTGAAGGAGTGAATGAACAGTGAGTGAATTGTCCCAGCTCTGCCATGATTCAGCCCTGTGATACTGGGTCAGTTATCCAAATCTTTCTCGGTCTCAGTGTGTACATCTGCCCTTCAAAGGCACTGGACTACATGATTTCTGTATTAGTTTCCTGTGGCTGCCATAATGAAGGAACATAAACTGGGTGGCTTAAAAGGACAAAAATTTATTCTTTCACCATTCCGGAGGCTAGAAGTCTGAAATCAAGTCATTAGAAGGACCATGCTCCCTCTGATGGTTCTAGGGGAAAGTCCTTCCTTGCCTCTTCCTAAATTCTAGGGATTGCTGGCAGTCTTTGGTGTTCCTTGCCTTGTAGCTACATCACTCTGATTTCTGCCTTCATTTTCACAAGGCCTTCTTCCCTCTGTGTTTCTGTGTTGCTCTTCTTATTATTAAGACACCAGTCATATTGTATTTAAGGCCTACCCTACTTCCAGTGTACCTCATCTTAACTAATTAAATCTGCAGAGACCCCATTTCCAAAATGAGGTCACATTCTGAGGGAGGCACTGTTCAATCCAGTACAACTTCTAAAGCCCCTTCCCAGTTTTTTGATTCTGTGGCTTAGCTTTCTGTGATTCCATACTCCCATCTTCACAGCTCCACTCTCCTCATGCTGGTCTTAGAAACGTTTCAGGCTCAGTTGAGACAAAAGCCAGGAGTTGGTGTTGCCACCAGCAGGGCATGTATCAGAGCTTACTGGCTGGTAGGAAGTGTTGAGTCCCAATGGAGTTCTTCTTCTTCTTCTTCTTCTTCTTCTTCTTCTTCTTCTTCTTCTTCTCTTCTTCTTCTTCTCCTTCTTCTCCTTCTTCCCCTCCTCCTCCTCCTCCTCCTCCTCCTCTCTTCTTCTTTCTTCTTCCCCTTCCCCCTTCCCCTTCCCCTTCCCCCTTCCCCCTTCCCCCTCTTCCTCTTCCTCTTCTTCTTCTCCTCCTCCTGCTTCCTCTTCCTCCTCTTCCTCTTCCTCCTCTTCCTCCTCCTCCTCCTCCTCTTCTTCCTCCTCTTCTTCTTCTCCTTCTCCTTCTTCCTCTTCTTCTCCTTCTTCCTCTTCTTCCTCTTCCTCCTCTTCCTCCTCCTCCTCTTCCTCCTCTTCCTCTTCCTCTTCTTCTTCATTATTATTATTATTATTATTATTTATTTATTTATTTATTTATTTATTTATTTGGTTGCACCAGGTCTCAGTTGTGGCAGGTGGGCTCCTTCATTGCAGCTCACCTGCTCCTTAGGTGCGGCATGTTTGCTCCTTAGTTGAAGCAGGTGGCCTCCTTGGTTGTGGCATGCGAACTCTTAGTTGCAACATGCATGTGGGATCTAGTTCCCTGACCAGGGATCGAACCTGGGCCCCCTGCATTGGGAGCGCAGAGTTTTAACCACTGTGCCACCAGGGAAGTTCCCAAATGGAGATCTTCTTGATTCTTGGGCCCCATGTCAATTCTCTCTTCAAGTGTGTCTGCATTTCACTTCCCTTGGCTCTCTCACAATTGTAGTATGCCCATATGGTACTTTTGCACGAAAGAGTAAAAGATGCCCCCTATGTTTGGCATTTCAGCTCCCATCACCCCTTTGCTGGGAATACTTGTGCTGAGTACAACCTGCCCAACTGTGTGCTGAGGCCTTGGCCTCTCCAATTTTTGACAAATGCCTACCTGGACTTCTGTTCCTCTGCCTTGCCTTGCCTTGCCGCTTCACACTTGAGTCATCCAGGTTTGCATCTATCTATCTGGCCTGCCTGTGACTATACTAATCCTTGGAGTCTCTTTTGTCCTCACACAAGACATTTGCCACCAAGAGATCAAGCACTGACTAGAAAAGTGAAGGTAAAGGTGGCCTAATACTTCATACCCACAAAATAATAAACTAGTAATAGCAGGTCTCAAGCCTGCCTGTGTTCTCCGTTGGATAGAGAAGCCAAATGAACATTTAATGAGGACCTGCTATATGTCAGGCCTTATATACCTGTTATAAATGTCTAAATTTGTATACAGAGTAGGCATCTTATTCCTATTTAATGTATTTAAATGCAGCAATCATATAGAAACAATGAATCTCTAAGGACAGAAAATTTATTATATAATGAGAAAGTGTGTTTTGACTCTTAACATAATTGTTACTGCTTCCTTTGATATTGGGAATAAATGTCACAACAATCATCAAAAGAGAAAATATATAAGGAAGAAATGGAGTTTGCTATGGAAGTGATTTTTAAACTTGTAGGCTATCTTAAAGTCTGTACTGGCTCATCCTCTGAGAAGTGTGTGCTCTGGTGTTTGGAGAATTGGGGACATGGGACATCATGGGCCACCAGAGTTTATAAATCAGTTCACAGGCATCACCACACTGTGATCCCAGCTGCCACAGAGAGCTAAAGGTTCCCAAAGATAGTCACAGTTTTGCTCTATTCCTGTACAAGAAACCAGGGAGAGGTGAAGTTCCAACATGTGAAAAGGATTAGAAGAAAACAAAGTTCAAGAGAAATGGTGGCTGGGGCCCACCAGGTGCCCCCATTTCCTGACAGATCATAAAGGGACATAGTAGTTTCTACAATGTAAGGAAGAATGTTTTTACATAGTAGCTAAAGAAACAGGAATCTCGATGTCCTCAAGAAATTGTATAAATATATAAATAATAGCATCAAGAAGGGTTTATATGTTCAGTTCCTTTGGAGAATTATTGGAGGAGAGTTGGGAATGATCATCAACCTTTTTTTTCTTTTTGCTCATGACACAGGTGAAAGAATAAATACAATAATTATCAAAAAGGATCTAGTTTGCCTAGATTTCTAGGCCCTGCTTTTGATCTCCATAATGTGCGTTGACTGCTTTTATCTACACTCTTCTAATAATTATTAGTAACTCACTGATTCATTTATTTACAGGCATTTTTCAATGGTCCTATGTGCCAGACATTGCAGTGACTGCTGCGGAAAGATTGGAGTTGTAGAAAACACTGTTCATACTTAAGGGGTTTACAGCCTAATATTAGAGTACGTATGAACAGGTAATGGGACAGTGGTTTAGCCCCTATACTTAGGAAATTGCTTTGAATGACACAAACAATGTTAGAAGGGTTTTTGTTGTACTTTAAAACTTTTTCTTTGTTCTCCTCATGATGTTTGCTTTACAGGCAGGCTTTCTGCAAGTGGAAGCAAAAAAAATCTCAGTGCCTCTAGTACTTCCCTCTCTACTGTCACCTTTCTGACTTCTGCCAAAAGTAATCATTTTTAATGAGAATTCTCAACCATAAAAATCTGACTTTTGAAATCAGTGCTGGAAAGAGAAACCAATCTCTTGGTGGGTACGTCAAAACAATGTTTTAAAAATGTTAAAAGATTTGCCCAGTTTCCTGTGAATAGCTAGAGCTTTATGAAAGTCATAGGAAGTGAAAAATGAAGTATGGAGACAAGATATCTATCTGTTTCACCCAAACCAAACTTACCAGATGAAAGCATTACCAAAAATCAATTAGAAAAATAATGATCATACAGCAACTCCCTCCTAGTTGGTGAGGGCAGCTGGACCAGAAACAGCAGGCTGGGAGCAGTTCAGTGCATTATTCACCAGATAGGTGAATAGGCCAGGTCTTTGGCCCCCTCCCCTGCTTGGGAAGCTTTATATTCTAGACCCTTTGTGAGTGGGCTACCTATCATATCTGTGAATCAGGGAGAGCACTTTGTGGTGCATAGCCCAGCGTCTGCTCTCTGAGGCCTTGCTCTTAGGACCAAAGACACTTATAAGGCCACCAGATGCCGTGTGCCTCTCACCAAGATGTGTCACCTTATTTTCTGTGTCTTCTGGGCCTTGCTTCTGTATTCATCTGCCATTTGACTATGAAAATCTTGAGAACAGAGACCCTGATTCTTCCTGAGCCCTTTCTCTCCCCAGGGCTGGGCACAGTGTACCTTACAAACCTGCTTCTCCAGAGTGATCAATCAACAGTTGTTTGCTACCTTCTCTGGCTCTGGGAGTACTTCCTCCAGACTTCCAGTTTAGCACTTCGTATGCATGGAACTGGTGTGTATTTTAGGATTCTTCTCTTACTGCAGGGATTTGCAAACAAGATGTTTCAGAGGCTTAGGATTCTGCAGGTGTGGGGAAGAAGTATGAGCAAGTGGTAAGCCACAAGGGCACCCCCTTCACCCAACATCTATCTATCTTGAGAAGCTCCACTTTTACCTGTTTTATACTTTGGGATTTTCTTTGCAAATAAAGGTTCTATATAGATACATGCATAAATACACCATCCATCCATCCATCCATACATACATACATACATACATACATGCATACCAATGCATCACTATTCCCAGGAACACTTCTGATAGTAGGATTTTAGTAACTTGATCAAGTTAATGGGTTCATAGTTAGAGTCTGGTCTGGAAAACAGGACCCACCCACTCTAGGTACTTTAAGAAGGAGGGGATTTCGTACAGGAAATTATGCCTTATAGAACCACTGGACAGGCAAGTGGAGAAAGGCTCAGGGAAAACTGCATCTGGCTTTCCAAAAATTAAGAGGGTCCAGAAATCAAAAGAAAGAGTCACAGATGACCTCAGTCATTTAGAGCACCAAAGCAGGGACTTTTCAGGGGAAAGTCTGGAATCTGAGGCAAATTCCAAGTCTGTACTTGTACATGGCTCTGTTTGCCATTCCTAGAGGGGAAAATGGCTTCTCCTTCTCTTCTGTTTCCAGATTTGCACAAGATGACTCTCACTGGTAGGCTCTAAAGGTGGATCCCTGCTGGCAGGGATTCTGGAAGAATGGAATATTTCCTGAGCTCCTCTGGAGGAGAGGAATCCTTACTATAGGCCAGACACCATTCTGAGTGTTTTCCATATATGAAATAAGTTAATATTGGAGCCACCTGATAAGGTGGGTTCTGTTATTATCCTCCCATTTTACAGCTGAGGACACTGAAGCACAAAGATCAAGTTACATGGCCAAAGTTATCCATCTTGTAAGTGGCAGAGTTGGGGTTAAGAGCCCAGGCACTCTGGGGCCTGAGTCTGTGCTCTTGACCTTGACACCAGTGGTTCTCAGTTGGGAGCTGTGCTAGGGGACAGGGGACATGTCTGGAGATATTTTTGATTGCCACAGCTGGGGAGAGGGTGTTGCTACTGGAGTTCAGGGATGCTGCTGAACATCCTACAATGCACAGGATAGCTTTTTTTTTTTTTTGCAGTACATGGTCCTCTCACTGTTGTGGCCTCTCCCGTTGCGGAGCACAGGCTCCGGACGCGCAGGCTAAGTAATTGTGGCTCACGGGCCCAGCTGCTCCGCGGCATGTGGGATCTTCCCGGACCGGGGCACGAACCCGTGTCCCCTGCATCGGCAGGCGGACTGTCAACCACTGCACCACCAGGGAAGCCCCACAGGACAGCTCTTTACAGTGAAGAGTGATCCATCCCAAAATGTCAATGGTGTGAAGTCGAGAACCCCTTCTATACACCATGCTGAGTGGGAGCGGAGGGGCTTCTCCTGTTCTTTGGTGTGTACCACTTGAGAGCCTCTTTAGTGTCCTATGCCCTGGGTTGAGGTGGCCAGGCCCTTCCCCTTTCCCCAGCTCTACAAAGAACTGCTTCTCTCTTTGCAGTGAATCCAGGTGGACCTGGCTGAGGTCAGAGGATGGGAGGCCCTCCTGTTCCAGAGACTGCCAGGTCCCTTAGTGTTTGGCCCACACCTTTGGCGGTGCCTAGAGCGTTTTTCAGATAAAACATTTTGTCTCTTCCTTCTCCTCCTTGCTCCTCTTGCTCCAGGATTGTCATTCTTCTGCCGAATACAGCACAGGCCCACGGGGAGCCTTAGAATAATCTTAGGCTCCAATCATGGCCCCAACAACCCAGGCAGCATGAGTGTGCTGCGACCCCTTCCCACAAATGGCCAGCATGAAGCTGGTCCCACTTCTGCTCTCTGCTGGGAAGTTTGTGGAGGGCTGTGGGATCCAGGGCTTGGGCCATGGGCTGCACTTGCTGGCCCTCAAGAACACTACCCATCTTCTTGAGCGGCAGCCGGTGCCTGTCACACGTGTCCTGGTGGCATCTCTGTTGGAAGTGAGGAGTGATCCATGCCAGCTGGCTCGTCAGCTGTCAAAATAAACAGTGAGCATGAGCTACCTTGTGTCCGCAGCGCAGCTGAGGGGCTGTCTTTGCACACGGGCTGTGCGAGGGAGGTGGGCAGCCTCCTCACGCTCCATATGAGCAATTTCCATTCTGTTGTTTTCTCTCACACATGGTGTTCTGGAACGGCTCTGGAAGGAGAGAGAGGGAGAGAGACTGACTCAGTGTTTTAACTTAGATTCCGTGAGATTCATCTATGGATGCATCCATTTTCTTGTGAGTAACAGGAACGCCTCTTCTGTATCGCAGAGTATCAACCCATGAAGAAATCTAATGCTGTGGTGGAAAGGGCACTGGGCTGTGAGTTATGACTCAATGGGGTCAAATTCATGACCATGGTTTTCTCACCTCACTTCTTCTCATCACGATTTCCTCATCTGTAAAATGTAGATATTGGAACAATATCACCTTTAAAGTTTCCTCCAGCTTTAAACATCAGTGGCTTTAGAGTTCATTTCATAGCATTTAGACTAGGGTCAGAAGCTTCCAGATCTCCAGCCCGTAGCCTTTTTGACTATGTCACAGAATTCACATAAGCAAACATGTGGAGCTAGTCCTCTGAATCGCTCTGGATGAAGAGATGAACATGGAGTGCTCTGAAAGTCACCCCTGGCCACATACATCAGTCCTTACCCCTTGTGTTGAAAGATGTCAAGTTAAGTATAAAATAAGATAGTGTAACCCACGTAGAATTCTGCAGGCCCTGCCTGTTTTATCCAGGGAGGTACTGTGGGGGGCTAGGTTTGAAATACACTGGGAGCATTTTGGACAACTTCTGTCTGCCTCTTCACCTGGGAATAGAATGAGAGCAGGGAAAGGCACTGGCCGCTATAGCTGGGATCAGTGCTAATGTTGGAAGCTGATGACAGCTTCTGAGCCCACATGAAAGGCAGGACTTGTCCTGGCCGAGCAGTACAGAGCCACTAAACAAATGTAATGTGAGGGCCTATTGTGAGCCAAGCACCATGCTCTGGGTCAGGCCTTTGGAAGTGATCCTGAGGAGTCTCAGAGCATACCCTTCTGAGCCATGTACAAACAAGGCCAAGCCTTCTCTCAGCCGCTCCCAGGCCCTTTATAGTCAACAGACTTTGCAGAGACTGGGGGGGTTTGTTAGATACAGAGAATTTAAGAAACTGTGGAATTAAGGGCTTTCTTTGGGCAAGTGAGAACTTAGGTGCAGAGGGGTCAGGCACACGCAGCCCTGGTGTACACACGGGAGCATGCTGACAAAAGACTGGCCTTTGGTCCCAGAGCCTTGGGTGTCTCACAGAGGCCTGGGGCGATGCCCCTAGGGACATGGGGTACATCACGACATTTGGAGGTAGGCAATAGCCTGAGGAATGTCTGTGATTGCCACCGAAGTCTTTATCTCTCCAAAGTGAGAATACACATCGGTACTTCTTGATTTGTAGCTTATGGATATACTTTAAAAAAAATTATATATGTGTGTGATCTTTCTTTTATATCTTTCTTACGTGTGTATATCTGCCCACGTGTGCAGGTAAGAATTTGTGTGTATCATCAGCTTTTCATAGTTTCTGAAACTCTACCACGAGATATTATTTCCTTTCGTTTCTTTAGATTTTTTTCTTAAATTGTCAATAAATCCCCACTGAAATTCCAACTATCCCTGGGACTGTTAGCATCATATTTCTTTTATAATTGGCATTTTCGTAGGGATTGATCTATCTCTTAGTTTTGGCAGGGGACTGAGAAGATGGCATCCGGGGAGAGGGGTGCAGCCGGCAGTGAGATGAGGGAGGTATCCTTGAGCCAGGAAGAGGAAGAGGGACATGGAGAGTGTTGGACTTTATTTTTCACATTAGCCTAAGTGGTGGGAAGTAGGGGTCATACCACCTAAAGCTCAGAGCTTGGCTGTTTTCCTGTCCAATCAGAAGGATGACAGACAGGGCTCTTTGTTACTGCTCACCCTAAACCCTGGATGTCCCCTCTCTTTTGGGGGCCCCTGAAGCAGGACAACACCCACCAGGCTCAAGCAGGGCTGAACCAAGCACTGTGAGACCCTGTTGAGTGTTTGGATTTGCAGCTGGTTTCCTATGCTTTTCTCCTAGTAGTCTGTGTCTCTAGGAAGATGAGTCAGATTCTTGGTCTCAAGGCTTGTGCCCCATAAACAAGAAACTCCAAGTGACTTCCAAAAATGCTGTGGGTTACCAATGTATTATCATTTCATTTTGGCCCACAAAGAAGTACATTAATGACACTGGGCCTTGGCTGTTAGCATTTGCCTCTTTCCCGGGCAGCTTGGATCCAGGACTTTCTGATCTGTCACCTCACAGTGTTTCTCTGGGTCAAAGAGCACCATTAAGAGTTTTTTATAGACCTATCTATTCCTACGTTTTCCCTTAGCCTTCACTATTACTGAAATATAGTGTCCTACCCCAAAATGTTGGGCTTTAGAAGAGCGAGCACGGGTTTTAGAACCAGCCAACTTGGTTTTTAAATCTAAGCTCTGTCACGTTCCTGCTAAAAAACCTCGAGCAAGTCTTTGAAGCTCTCTAAGCCTCAGTATTTTCATCTACAGTGTGGAGATGATGACTCTTAGTTCATAGGATTGGTCTGAGTACTTAAGGTATGTATAGTGCCAGGCATTTGTTAGTCAGGGAACATGCCTTGGTTCCCCTTCCTTTCTCTGTTCCTCACCCACAATCCATCCTAGGTCTTCAAACCTTCCTCGTCTCACATATGCTGAAGGTATGACTTGAATTCAGTGATGACACATTTTTTTTATAACCTGGCCTGCAACTAAGTTATATTCTCATCTACTGGTTTGCCCTTTTGTTCTATTTTCAAAATTTCCATACAGATGGTTAAATGTGATTTAGAAACACTCCCGTTTTCTTGAATCATGTGAGTAACTGTAGTTAAAACCAGTGTTCAGAATAATCCATTAAGGGAGCGTTCATGCTATTTACCTGTCAGGCAAGGAGTGTGAAAGAGAGAATTTACAGCAAAGAACCTAACACTGTAGATCCAGGCAGGAAAACCTGCATTCTCCCCAATTATTTTGGCAGCTTTTGTGGAAAGTCTGTTGAAAGCAGGGATGAGAAGAAGGTAGCTCAAGTGTTCTCTTCCCATGATAGCTGCGACTTGAAGAAGTGAAGCAGCAGGTAGGAAGGACCTATGTGGGTCTGTAAAGATGTTATGTCCATGTGCAGATACACATGACTTTAATCTTTGTATTGTCTCACATTTCCGCTCATCCTGAAGCACTGACCATAGCAGTACTAATTCAATAAATGGCTAAGAGACAACTGAGGGGGGAAAAAACTCCACAGAGCCCCAGATAGAATTCTTTGCCTGATACATGTGTATTCTTTCTCTTCTGGACAAGCAGCTGATACAGATAGATTTCAGTACCTTCAGTGGTAATATAATTTTCTCTTATATGGATTCCATCATGAATTCAACCATCCTATTCTTGGGAGATGTTTTGGTTATTTTCAGATTATTTTGCTAATACAGTATTTGACTGAAAATCATAATAATAGCAGCTAACATTTGTATAGTACTTTATACTTGTTGGCCTAAGCCCTTTACATATATAGTTGATTTAATCCTTTCAACAAGTCTATAAGGTAGGTACTATCCTTTTTTTTTGGCTGCATTGGGTCTTCATCGCTGTGCACGGGCTTTCTCTAGTTGCGGTGAGTGGGGGTTACTCTTCGTTGCGGTGTGTGGGCTTCTCATTGCAGTGGCTTCTCTTGTTGCAGAGCACTGGCTCTAGGCACACGGACTTCAGTAGTTGCAGCACACGGGCTCAGTAGTTGTGGCTCACGGGCTCAGTAGTTGTGGCATGCAGGCTCTAGAGCGCAGGCTCAGGAGTTATGGCGCACAGGCTTAGTTGCTCTGCGGCATGTGGGATCTTCCCAGACCGGGGCGGGAACCCATGTCCCCTGCATTGGCAGGCGGACTCTTAACCACTGCGCCACCAGGGAAGTCCCGGTAGGTACTCTTCTTATCCTAACTTTATAGATTAAAAAACTGAGGAATAGAGATCCAAGAGCCCTAATGTCACATTAGAAAATGGTAGAAGCAGAAAGAAGCAGCATTTGAATTCATGAGGTTTAGCTCCTAAGGCCATACTCTTATTCACTACATTACTCTGTCTCCTATTATTAGCCTTTTGTGTATGTATGTGTGTATTTGTGGATGTATGCTATATACATCCTGACTTTTATGGCAGGACATACTTTTATTGTAGAGCAGTAAATTAAATTCTTAGCAGTGAGATTGTTATATAAAGGGAATGTGCATTTGAAATTTTGATAAGAATTGCCGAATTGCCTGCTCCACTCCCACCCCCCAAAATAGAATGCACCAATTTACTCTCTTACAACAGTTATTTCAAGATATATTTTCCACTGCTAGGTGCCACAGAGAATACTGAATGGAGAAATGACACCAAAACATGTGAAGGTAGACGCTGAAGTTTGAATGTGTCTGATGACAGTTTAGAATAGACCAGAGAATTCACCACTGAGGGCATTGTAATTCAAGGGGTTAGATCACTGCCTGTAAATTGAGGAACTGCCAATTTTAATCCTACTTTGACTTTGCTTTGGGAGGGTTACTTCATTTCTTCATTCAGTCACATTTTAAATTTATGTCATCATAGATAAATAATACATGGTAGAGCCAGGACTCAAATCTAAGTATGTTTAAAATCCATATTCTAAGTCTAGTAGAATGGGATTACTAATTGGTATCTTACAGGGTTGTTGGAAGGATTAAATAAGTTAATGTGTAAGGACCACACAGTATCTGTGCAATAAGTGTTAGTCTCCATCTCTTTCAGTGTTTTGTGAAACCATATAACTAATCCCAGGGCTCCCCTTTCCAGTATTCCCGCAAACCAGTAGACCTGCACAATGAACATCAGCTGCTGGATGTGCCAAAGATGTGCTCAGTGATATTGAACTTCCCTGAACTGTACTTGTCCTGTGACCAACCTTCTCAGTCTTCCAGCTATTCCAAGCAGTGTGCATACAACAGTATCTGGCTGGATCCTCATTTAATCCTTCATGTTTTGAATGACTTTGGTACTAGCTGTGAACTTGTTCTCCAGTCATGTCTCCAAAGACATTTTTGGTATTTGTGGAGGGATTTGAGTAATTTGTGTATTAAAGTCCTCCCACTGCCTCATCATTTCCATCTATTCTTTTATTTTCTTTACTTGAAACAGTCCTGATATGTTGACCTATCAAATGTCAAGGAGTCTTTTTCTTGTTTACCACCCTTGCTCTGGTCTTCAATCAATCCATCAATCAGTCAGTTAAAAGGAGGTTTTTTTATCCATTCCCTCATTCCACTCAAATAACTTGTAATTTCCCTTTTACAACTCATAACATATATTTACTTATTAATGTCTGTCTATTACTTAACCACAAACTAAGCTTCACAAGGATAAGAATTATAATTTCTCTCTGTCTCCATTTCTAGCTCTGTGCCTGCCATTGAGTAGGTCATCCACATAGGTTGTTGACTTCAGCCTCTGAATGTTTCGGTGCACTGGGACACCACAGTAATAGTCATTATAAATGGAATGTTCTAATGAAAAAGCCCATTTTAGATCTCTGCCTTTGCTGTAAAAGATTTACCAAGGAACTTTAACAAATCTCAAATTTTGTAAGACAATTAATGATATGAGCACCAAGGTGAAAATTTTAGAAAGTTGGTATAGTTTCATTCCCAGAATAATCTTCTATCTTCTTTGGCACTGATTTCCTCTAGACAGCTCACTATAATTTTTATTATTACTCTGGGAATTTTATGTTATGTGTAGTCTCCAGCACACTGGAGTACTATATTTGGAACTGGCAAATTAAGCCTCCTTTAGTAATATTTTGAGTTAATTTGGTTTTGGGTTTGCAGAATGGTGATGGAGAGACTTAGAGACACTCAGTACATTGATGTTAGAAGGAGTGATTGGGAGCTTGGAAGTCTCAATTTGATTGTCATTGCAAGTTCTTCAATGTGTATTTATAACATGTAATTCTGCAAGGTTGAGCCAATGAAGGTGGATACATCTATCCTTCAGCATTTCTTTTTCAAATTGTAGTTTCATAGTAATGATTGAAGTTTCGTTTTGCATTCCTCCCTTCCTTTCCTCCTTCCCTCCCTCTTCTGTCTCCCTTCCCTATCTCCCTCTTCTTTCCTTCTTCCCTTTCCTTTTCTCCCTCCCTCTCCCCCTCCCTCCCTTTCTCCCTCTCTCCCTCTCTCCCTTTCTTCCTTCCTTTCTTCCTTCCTTCCTCCCTTCTACCTTCCTCCCTTCCTTTCTTCTTCTCTTTCCTTTTCTCCCTCCCTCCCTTCCTTTCTCCCTTTCCTTCTCTCCCTTCCCCTCTCCCTCCTTCCCTACCCCCCTTCCTCCCTTCCTTTCTTTTCTTTCTTTCCTTTCTGTATATACCAGTGCACAAAACTATGTGCTAGAGAGGTTTCTGTTATACTTTCCAAAGCCTCAGTGATCTGGCTGCTTATGGTATTGTACAATGGGGACTACCAGAGAAAAGTAATATATTAGGAGTACTTTTAAGCTGCAAGTAACACCAACCATACTGCAGTGGCTTAAAAGAAAAGGAGCTATTATTCTCATAAAACCAGAAGTTTCCAGACATAGGCAACTATTGGCTTCGGCTCCATGACTCAGCAATATCAGAGCCCATGTCTTTGTGGTTCTCTTTGCCTTTTGCTCATGAGAACAAGACAGCCACCGCAGCTCTAACCATCACACTCATATTCAAGGTAAGAAGAAAGGGAAACGGTCACACTGGTCACACCTTTCCTTTTCATCAAAAAAGCAAAAGTTTTCCTCAAATTTTCTTTTTCTCCCAGCAGACATCCATGTATGCATCACTTTTCAGAAGTGGGTTATACTGTCATCCCTCTTTGCAAGAAAGGCTGGGAAAGAGTGTTTGACTTTCTAGCCACTGCAGTATGAGGCAGCAAGGGAGAGTGAATTGGAAGTGGTTTCAGGGTAATTAATCAACAGTGTCTGCTACAGGCAACAAACAAGTATCAGGTTAATACAAATCATACCAGAGCACAAGGGGATAACCAGTAAGATATGATGATAGTTTCAGAAATGAGAGAATTGGGTATTATGTGGGGCCCAGGAAAATGTTAGGGGAAGAGAATGTATGCAGGGATACAGTCTAATCAGTGAGTGGATTCCTTTTCTATTGCTGTTGTAACATTTACCACAAATTTAGTGGCAAATCAAACAATACAAATTTATTATCTTACATTTCTGGAGGTCAGAAGCCCAAAATGAGTGGGCTTATTGGGTGAAAGTCAGCAGGGCTGGTTCCTCCCGGAGGCTCTGAAGGGAGAATCTGTTTCCTTACCTTTTTCAACTTGCAGAGGCCACTTGCATTCCTTGGCTTATGACACCTTCTTATCTTGATTCCATTGTCACATCTACTACTACTAACTCAGATCCTCCTGCCTTTCTCTTATAGGGACCCTGTGATTACATTAGGCCACTCAGAGAATCCAAGATAATCTCTCCATCTCAAGACCCTTAATTTAATCAATCTGCCAAATCCCTTTACCATGTAATGTAACATATCACAGATTCTGGGGATAGGACATGGACATTGCTGGAGGTGTCATTATTCTGTCTACCACAGTGAGACTAGCGAGAACCACCCAGGAGGGTCAGAATAAGATGTCTGTTGAGAATGATAATACATTTGTCCACCAAAGAATAGAGGCCAAGGAAGGGAGAAGGAAGCATTCAGATAGCATAGCCACATCATACAAATGATCCTTACTTGCTTTTCTGTGTTTGGTTTGTTGAAAGCTAGTATCTGAGAGATGCATCGTTTTCAGTATTCTTTGGCATATACTATTCATAAGTGACAGATCTGAAGACTGACTGGGTGCCTAAAGCTGCTTAGGAATTTTAAAACATTAAAGAAATGCTTGATTTGGACTCTTTCTTGGGAATTTCTTTCCTTTTAAAGAAAGTGAACAGCAAGTTAAGATGTTTACAAACAGAGGTTTACTTTGGAGAGACCAAAAAGGAATACTTTCGCTGATATTTTCCAATTCCACACACAACTTGTATTTTTGCTTGGTGTTGTGTTGTATAGTGAGTCTAACTTTTAATTGATTGGTTCTGGAAATTCCATCAGAATAATTAATAATTAATAATCTCCATTAAGATACCTTTTTGGTATTTTTTTCCTTAGATAAACTTTAGTTTTTGACAGATATATACAGCTTACAGCCTTAGAAAGTCATGGATTTGTAAAACCACTGAAAGCATGATTCATTGCCAAAAGGTTTGTTTGTTTATTTTATTTTTATTTATTATTATTTATTTATTTTTTTTTTGTGGTACACGGGCCTCTCACTGTTGTGGCCTCTCCCGTTGCGGAGCACAGGCTCCAGACGCGCAGGCTCAGCGGCCATGGCTCACGGGCCTTGCCGCTCCACGGCATGTGGGATCTTCCCGGACTGGGGCACGAACCCGTGTCCCCTGCATTGGCAGGCGGACTCTCAACCACTGTGCCACCAGGGAAGCGCCTGTTTGTTTATTTAAGTAGGAAAAGAATAGTTCTGTTTGTCCCTTAGTTTGTTCATTCACTGAGTGATTCATTCATTGATTCATCAGACATAATTGAATAATCTGCAATATACCGGGCACTGCAATCAGCATAAAGAATATTGACATGAATATAACTAAATTGCAAATTCTTTGAGGGTAGAAAGTAGGGCCTATTCCTGATCAATTCAATGTCTAGCACAGTCATAAAATTAACACACAGGAAATGTTGGTTGAACTGAATTGAAAACATAGTCTCTGCCTACAAAGATCTCACAGGCAAGCAAGGAGGGACATATGAACAGATAAATTGAAATATACCTTGTGAAAGCACAGAAGAAAATATCTATCAGAATTTTTCAGGGAAGGCTCTACTAAGGATCTGGCATTTGCCTAGTTTGAAAACAGGAATTGGCTAAATTGAGACAGGAAGAGTGAATGTCAGGAGAGGGAGCTGAAGGTGCATAGCTTAGGTGTGTGCTTGGGGATCTGATAACTCAAGTGTCACTAGAATACAGGTAAGTCATGGTGGGTGGTTAGGGGGAAGATGGAGGGAGGCGAAGCTGCAAAGTTAGTTGGAGGCCTGATGGGGAAGAGCCTATAGTTTTTCTTGGTAGGAAGTTGGATTTTATCCTATAGGCAACAGGAAGCCACTAGAAGCTTTTAGGTAAAGGACTAAGAAAATCATCTTTTCTTTCCTTCTATTAGACTTTTTGAAATTGTGAAATGAATCTTACCTACCAAAGAGGGAATATAACATATATGTCTATTTTAAATGAAAATAGTAATAAAATAACACTGATGATTCTAATAAGAGATGGATGATTTTCCTCTTAGAATCTCTCTGTCTCCTTTACCGATCATATCCCCTCTCTCCCCGTCAGGGGAAATTACCATTTTCATATTGTATTAATAATTTTCTTGCTAAAGTTTTACCACATGTGTAAATATCCCTAAAAATATATTGTTACCATCATGATATTTAAGTTATTTCAAGTTTTTATTATTTTGAATAGTACTGTTTAAATTGTTCTTGTACTTGTTTACTGGAGGCATGTATATGAGGGTTTCCCTTGGAGAGAAATCATGGGGTCATCGTGTATGTGCATGTTCACTTTTTCCACAATGAATCTACCAGTTTATACTCCCACCAGTATATGAGTTCTTTCCTCAGATCCTTACTTGGTATTGTCAGACTTTTTAACCTTTGCCCCTTTTTTTGTATATAAAATATTCTCTCACTAGAATTTTAATTTGCATTTTTCTACATACTAGTGAGATTGAGCCTCTTTTCATATGTTCATTGGTTGTTTGTATTTCTTCTGTGAAATACAAATTTTTCTGCCTATTTTAAATAAGGTTGTTTGGTTTTTACTTATTGATTTGTAGGAGTCTTCCATTTATTCTAGATAGTATCCTTTGGTGGTTATCATCTAGTTTGTGACTTGGATTTTTATTCCCTTTAAGATCTTTTGATGAGCATTCTTGATTTTAAGTCAAACATTAATTTTTTCATTATGGTTTATGTTGGTTTTTTTTTTTTTTTTTTTTTTTTTTTTTTTTTGCGGTACGCGGGCCTCTCACTGTTGTGGCCTCTCCCGTTGCGGAGCTCAGGCTCCAGACGCGCAGGCTCAGAGGCCATGGCTCACGTGCCTAGCCACTCCGTGGCATGTGGAATCTTCCCGGACCGGGGCACGAACCCGTGTCCCCTGCATCGGCAGGCGGACTCTCAACCACTGCGCCACCAGGGAAGCCCAGTTATTGTTTTTTATGTTTTATCTAAGACACCTTTCCTACCTTATGATCTTCAAAGTATTATCCTATATTTTTTGCTTAAATATGTTAACCTTTTGTCTTTCACTTTTAAGTTCTTGATTTATTTGAGAGTTTTTTTAATGGTGGGATCTACTTTCATTTTTTTTCCTCTGGATGATCAGTTGTTCTGGAAGCATTTTTAAATAATCCATACCTACAGATCTGCAATGCCAGCTCTGTCATATATCAGGTTTCTATATATGTATGGGTCTGTGTATGGGATCTCTATTCTTTTCCATTGGTGTATTTTTCTATCTCCATGATTAAATATTAAATTACATAATGACTAAGTCTTGTTTCTTGACAGAGCAAGTCCCCAAACCTAGTTCTTCTTTAAGCCTGTCTTAGCCTCTCTTTCTTGGCTGTTTGCTCTTCTGTATACAGTTTAGAATAAATTCCTCAAGGTCCTTGAAAAATCCTATTGAGATTTTAAAAAAAATTTTTACTGAATATGTAGCTAAATTATAGGATCATTGACATATTTACAATAGTAAGTCTTTCGATCCATGAATATGTCTTTTCTCTCAATTTATTTATATCTTCTTTAAAGTCTTTCAGTAAAGTTTAATACTTTGTTTACCTAAAAATCTCACACAATCCTTGTTTTTTTTTCCCCCACCATATATTATATATTTTCGTTGTTGATTTTGTGAATGATAACTTTAAAAATTTACAGTTTAAATTATTGATTGCTGGTGTTTAGAAATGCAGCCTTGCTTTTAAAAATACACTCTATTGGAGAGTCTAGGAAAAAAAGCATTCTCATTCATTGCTAGTGAGAATGCAGAATGGTTACAACCTCCATTTGGGGGAATTTCATGGTATCTAACAAATCTGCATACCTGTTTACCCTTTGACCTAACAATCCCACTTCTAAAAATTTACCTTGATGAAACACCTCTATAAATATGAAGTAACATAAAGATAGTTATTTGTTGTAGTTTTCTTTGTAATGGCAAAATATTGGAAACCCAAATGTTCAGTTACAAAGACTGGTTGAATAACCATGGCATATCCATACAACTGAGTAAGTACTATGAAGCTGTAAAGTATCATGAGTAATATTTCTATAAACTGTTATGGTGTGATAGCCAGAATAATTGTTAAGTGAAAAAACAAGGTACAAAAGAGTATGTATTGTATGCCACCTTTTGTTTAAGAAAGAAAGGGAAATAAATCTATATATGTGTGTATGTATGTAGCTGTGGGTGTGTATTGCTTAATTTTGCAAAAAGAAATACAGGAAGTATAAACCAAAAGGTAATTAAAATGATTGATAAGATGGGGTGAGTGGTAATTGGGTTGAAGGCGATAGGGATTGGAGTATACCTATTTATATAGTTTTGACTTTTGAAATATATAATATTTTACCTAATAAAGGTAAAATTAAAATCATAAAGGATGAAAACATATCAAATCTTAAAATTGAATGGAAACAAAAAGAAAAGAATCCTAATTGTATATCAAATAGATAACATAACCACAGAACAAATAATGAATTCACAGTATTTTTAAACATAGTACTCAGAATATATATTTTCATGGGATGTATTCTAAGGCAAAAAAGAACTGCAAAGAAATCTTAAACTCTACTTAGTAGGTTTATTGTTAGTATAGTGTTTGTATTATAATTATGAAAAAATATTGTAGGATAAAATAGGTAAGTAAATATACTAATATAATTATAAACCACAATGTTTTACTGTAAGAGAAAAGAGAGATATATATATATACATATATAATATAATAAGATAAAAAAACTTCTGTGATATTAAATTTGAATTGGTTCTATCAGATGAATTTATTATTTAAATCATATATTTCCTAGCTCTGTACATTAAAAGGACCTGGGAAATGACACACAATTAGCAATAAGCACACTCAGCACACAGATCTTGGTTTCTAAGTATCATTACTGACTAAAAGGAAACAGGACTTCTTATAGAAATAGCTAATTCCAGATCTGGAGCAGGGAAGGACCAAGGTGAGCCTGGATTATCTTTTGGGGCCAAAAGGCAAGGAAGCCCTCAAAGAGTAATCAGGATCATGTCAAAAGAACACAGGAGCTGGCCTCAACAAATTTCCACAGGCATTTGGGTCAATTAAACCATCAAAAAGAACAATGACAAGAATTAATTATTATATAGTGATGAAAATGAAATAAATGAAACTTCATTAAACTTTTTAATTTGAATAATTTGTAGATTCTTTAGGTATTTTTATGTATAAGACTATATATTCTACATATAATGATTTTTGTGTCTTCTAATGCTGGCACATTTTATTTCTTTTTCTTATTACAGTATATAAACTAGAACCTTCAGTTTGATATTGAATAGAAATGCCGATAGTGCATGACCTTTTCTTATTCTTATTCCCTTAAGGCCATGTTTTTAACTATTTCACAATTGAGTATAACATTTTCTGTATGTTTTTCACAGGTTAGCTGGTTCCCTTATATGCTTAGTTTGCTAAGAGTTTTTATCCTGAATGGTTGCTGCACTTTATTTAGCCTTTTTTTTTTTCTTCTATAGTGGTAGTTATATTGTTTTCTCCTTAATCTCTCAGTGACATGATCAATGAACCTTACATTCCTAGAAAAAGTGTTCACCTTGGTCATGATGTGTTATATTTTTTATGTATTTAATGAGTTAGTTTGCCAATATTTTAAGATTTTGACATTTATGTTAATGATGAGGATCACCTAAAGTTTTCATTTCTTGTTCTAGTCTTATCTCATTTCTGTACTCTTGGTAGATTTTATGTGAGTGTGAACTTTTCTGTTTCTTGAACGTTGGTAGAACTCAACTGTTAAGCCATCTAGACCAAGTGGGAAGGTTTTAAATTTCTGACTTAATTATTTTAATGGCTGCATTGTCATTCAGGATTTCTGTTTCTTCTTAAGTCTGCTTTGAGTTAATTTACATTTTTAAATAACTCTTAATAATTTGTTATTTGTTAACACAAGTATGTCAGGTTAAATATCCCTGGAAGAACTGCTTTAGCTTTATCCTACAAATTTTGACATTATAACATGCATATTTAACTTAACAAAAAGTAAAGTCAATCAGTATTTTTACCTTTTTCCCAAATGGCACTCTATCCATTCCCCACCATAATTGTGTGGGGAGGATGCTCCAGAATTTATCAATCATTATTTTTTAATCCCTAAAATTAAATCTTAGTGTTATTATTTTAATGACCAATATTTGTATTAACCCACTTCTTTGGTCTACTTTCTTTGGTTCTTTTTCTTGTTATTAGAACTTTCTTTTGAGATAACTTTACTCTTTCTTTTTTTTTTTTTTTTTTTTGCTGTATGCGGGCCTCTCACTGCTGTGGCCTCTCCCGTTGCGGAGCACAGGCTCCGGACACACAGGCTCCGCGGCCATGGCTCACGGGCCCAGCCGCTCCGCGGCATGTGGGATCTTCCGGGATCGGGGCACGAACCCGTGTCCCCTGCATCGGCAGGCGGACTCTCAACCACTGCGCCACCAGGGAAGCCCAGCTTTACTCTTTCTTAAAGGACATCCTTTAGAAGTATTTTTAGTGAGAATCTCAGTTTTTGTATTTCTGAAAACATTTTTATTTCATCCTTGTTTTTGAAAGATATTTATACCTTCTGTGCAATTTTAGATAGTCAATTATTTCTCATAGCAATTTGAAGATATATATCATTCTCTGTCCTTTGGCTTCTGTTGTTGCTTTTGAGTCTGTCATTCCTACTGTAATCTATCTTTTCTGTTGGACTGCTTTTAAAGTCTCCCCCTTACCTTGGTGTTTTGCTACAATGTGCCTAGGGATGAATTTGGTTTTATTTGTTCTACTTAGAATTCACTGGGATTGCTAAAACATTATGTTTTTTTTTTCAATTCAGGAAAGTTCTTATTCATTTTGTTCTCAAAATATTGCCTTCCCTCCCTCACTGTGCTGTCACTTCCTGGAAGTCTGATTAGAAGGCTACTGTATGTTTTCTGTTTACCTTCTATATCTTTTATGTTGTCTTTCATAATTTTTTACCCCTTTGTCTCTTTGCTGTGTTCTACCTAATTTATATAGATCCATTTTCCAGGTGGCTAAGTCTTTCTTCAGCCACATCTTCTTTGCTGCTTAACTCATAAATTAAATTTTTATTTTTAATTATTACATCTTTCATTTTTAGATGTAGTTTTTATTTTTCAAAACTGCCTGATCAGTTTTTGAAATTTCTTGTTTCTTTGGCATACATTAATTTTTCTTTTTTACTTCTTAAAACATTTAGATCATACTTATGGACCTGATATTTCCATGCTTGTATAGTTGATAATCTTTTCAGGTCTTCTGCAGTGTGTAGTTTCTGCTGACAGTCACTCAGTGGTAAATTTGTACTGTGAGCTCACATCCTTTAGAATTTTATCTTCGGGAATTCTTTGTGGCCTAGGTTGAAAGTACAAAAGACTCTATCAGCTCTGTATCACTTTCAACTAAAATATCAGCTTTGAGGTGTTTTAGTCCATACAAGTACATGAATTCAAGATCCCAATTCAGGTTTTGTGGTTAGGAATTCTTAAGGGAGCTTTCCCTCCTTTACCAATTGCCAAGAAAGGCATTTTTGCCTACTGGCTCACCCTGTATGTCAGGTTTATTTATTTGTTTTTCCTAGTTCATTTGCTGATTATGTTGCCATTCAGAAGCTCCTACTTTATGAATGGATATCTTTCAAAACTGTGGATCCATGCTTTGTTTCCCCCCACACACCTAGCCCTTTAGAAGCCATGCTTTAGGGTGCCTGGAATTAGTAGACTATCCCCAGCTCTTACTTACCCTTAATTGCTGGGGGTTGTGTGTGTATGTGTGTGTGTGTGTGTGTGTGTGTGTGTGTGTATGTGTATGTGTGTCCAGCCTCTAAAGTATCCCCTTACTCTATTGCCAGGTGAGCCATGCATTAAAAAATATATTCTTTGGATTCCACATATAAGTGATATCATATGATATTTGTCTTTCTCTGTCTGATTTACTTCACTTATGATATCGCTATCATAATGTATGATATGTATGATAATCGCTAGCTCTATCCATGTTGCTGTAAATAGCATTATTTCATTCTTTTTATAGCTGAGTAATATTCCATTGTATATATGTACCACATCTTCTTTATCCATTCGTCTTTCAATGGACATTTAGGTTGCATGATGCAAATGAACTTATTTACAAAACAGAAACAGACTCACCGACTTAGAAAACAAACTTATAGTTACCAAAAGGAAAGGGGGGGGGATAAATTAGGAGGTTGGGATTAACATGTACACACTGCTATATATAAAATATATAATCAGGGCTTCCCTGGTGGCACAGTGGTTGAGAGTCCGCCTGCCGATGCAGGGGACACGGGTTCGTGCCCCCGTCTGGGAGGATCCCACATGCCGCAGAGCGGCTGGGCCCGTGAGCCATGGCCGCTGAGCCTGCGCGTCCGGAGCCTGTGCTCCGTGACGGGAGAGGCCACAACAGTGAGAGGCCCGCGTGCAGCAAAAAAAAAAAAAAAAAAGCAAAAGAAATAAAAAACAAACAAAAAAATATATGTATAATCAACAAGGACCTACTGTATAGCCCAGGGAACTCTACTCAATACTCTTTAATAACCTATATGGGAAAAGAATCTGAAAAAGAATAGATATATGTATGTGTATAACTAAATCACTTGACTGTACACCTGAAGCTAACACAACATTGTAAATCAACTATACTCCAATATAAAATAAAAAAATTTTTTAAGATATTCTTTAAAAATTTTTCACCAATGTTTTTAGATGTGCTGCCTCAGAAATGATTTCTTTGAGCATCTCATTTGCTATATTGCTAGGGACAGAAGTAAACAGGCAATCAGTTTTGATTTTTAGAAAGATATGTAGGTGGTAGGGTTGAACATAGGCTGACAGCAGGGAGAGTCTAGATGCAGGGAGAAAGTTTTTGGTTCTGATGATTTATTCTCACAATAATGCACAAATCCTATGTAAATACTTAGATCTCATTATACAGGCAAAAGCATGTAAAACAACTCAAAATCAAGATATTTAATACTCATTAGTTATGTAAATAGTTATTTACCCCTTGTGGTGTTTTGAATTAGGTTTGTGAGTCAGAGTGTATTTTCACAGCCTAACCTTAAGGAAGACATATACTTGCCAAATGTTGAGTGAGAAAAATGAATCCCAAATCGAGGTACAGGTGTCTAAATTGCAGTCTCTCCTGCCAGCATTACTCATTTGACAAACATTTTTTAACATAAAGAGGGCACCTGAGCACATGCCAGGCCACGGACTGTGCTGTGAAATGGCAACTGAAACAGCTTTTTATTTCTCAATGGGAGGGTAAAAAGAGATGATACCATAATGATAAGCCTCTTGATGTATCAGTTTCATAAATCCAGCCAGTGCATCTCTAGAACAGTATTTCTCAAAGTGTGGTCCAGAGCATGGAACTTGTCAGAAAGCAGATCCTCAGGTCCCACCCAAGACCTTCTCAATCAGAAACTCTAGAAGTGGGGCCCAGAAATTTGTGTTTTAACAAGCCTTCCGGATGATTCTGATGCATACTAGAGTTTGAAAACTACTGTTCCTAAGAAGGCTGGGTTGAAACAGAAAGGAAGTGATTCAGAAGACAGTCCATTTTCCATTGGATTTTTCCACTGTCAAAATATTTTTAAAATGTGACAAAGCAAATTATTTATAACAGACAAAAAAATTGGAAGCAAACTAATTGTCTAGCAGTGCAGTATTAGTAGAATGAATTATGGTATAAACATTTGATGAAATTATGCAGTCATCAAAATTACTTAAGAGTATTTAATAATGAGGAAAATGCTTATAATAGAATGTTTAAACACGTTTGCATGCATATACAAACATACATGCTTATAATGGCATATGTAGACATTCATCAGGATCCCAGAGAATTCCTTACTTGTCTTTGGAAATACATGAAAACGATGTTGGTACTCCATAGATAGTAATATTATGCGATATTTTTACATATACCCATAATATACATATATATTACTACTTTATGTATTTCTAAATTGTCTATGACAGACAAATATTATTTTTATAAATATTAGCAACAAGGAAAGAAAGTATCTTTTAAGCTATAATCAAATTGCATTGAATTGCAGACTTCAGAAGATTAACGATTACACCTGCCTCACTGCTCTTCTGTGGAACAGTTAGGGGAAGAACCAGTACAAAGAGATCCTGATTTGACAGATGCTATAAGGCCATGGCAGAGTGAGGTGCATTGTCAATGGGTTTTACTCTGGGGATATTGTCAGGCCAGTTCATGACATTGTTGACCGGCCATAAAAGTTTGAAAACTGAAAGTTTGAGAGCTGGAGTGAGAACACAGGAAACACAAAAACCTTTTCCCCCACGATCCTGTAGCTCAGAAAATCCCCAACATCTGGCTCACGTGTGAAGCCAGGAAAGATATGATTTACACTGGCAGCCAGCCTTACTTTGAGCCTTAGCTAGTTGGCTTCGTGTCACACAGGGAAAACACTGGATTTGCTGAGGATTTTATTCCCATGTGGAAAATCTTCATACACATCAAACTAAACTAAGACAGTTTTGTCTAGCACCTTCTAGGGGACAAAAGTGACCTTATGGGAATTGGTCAAAGTAGAGATTATCGGATATCACACTGTCTGGTCTTTGTTTTACACTGACCAAATTAAATCTGGAATAATGTTCAGAGAGTAGGAATACCTTTACAAACAGCGAATCCATTGTTAGCCTCTTTTTTTACTTTTATTATGGAAATTCACAAAAATTGTCAAAAGTTTAAAGGACGGTTGTAATGAATATGCATATCACCTTGCTTTAAAACCGTTTACTCCTTAATAATAGAAAAAATATATTGAGCTTCTGGATTAATAATCTTATCAACCTTATCTCATAAATGAGCATCTCTTCTTTTACTTTGAGAGGGGTTTAATTTAGAACCTCTATACATTCATCATTTACCTGTGGGGAAAGGGGCATGCAGTTTCTTTGAACACTTTTCAGCAGAAACTTTAACAAGGAAAAGCATTTCTTTGTTGCCCCCTTTCTCAGAGAAGCAAGTAACAATAAAATACACAAACTAATTTTCACTAATCCCTTTTCTTTGGTTTTTATGTTTTACACTTTGAATAGCTGAAAACAAAAATCACTTTTTCTCCCCAAAATTACTGCTGGAAAATGTGGGGTTTTTTTATGCTAAGCATTATTAGTCTAGGCACCATGTAAGATTAAAATGAATGCCACTGTTTTTGTCCTCTGAGTGTCCACATTCTAACATCATTAGTTGTGGTTGTGACATGAACAGACAAAGCTGCCCTAAAGCAACATTTTCAAGGGGGACCTCTGTTTTCTCATTGACTTTGTACTAAAAAATCTGACTTCAGTTCCTCTAAAAGTAATTGGCCTTAAGTTACAATAAAACTTCAATTAAAAATTCAACCCACATGAAGTCATGATGAACTATGTAGTAATAAAATATTGCTAACTCCCAAGGTAAGCTACAGTTAAAATACAAAAATACAATTAAAACAAAAATGAAAGTATCAATAATTTCATTTATCACCATGTGAAGTATGGCAAATGAAGGTATCGTTAATGGAGTGAACAGACTCCAGGATGTGTATAATTTTCCTAAGTGTTCTCAGCATATTAAACCTTCAAGCAAAGTCATAACTTCAATGATTATATCCAGAGTTTTTTAACTACGTGATTTACTTTGTTTTACTTCTGCTATCTCTTGCACATACTAATCTTCCTGCAGATTTGAGCCCAGTGACATCTGCTGAAACTCTTTGACATTTTCATTAAAGAGGCTTTTGGGGGAAAGGTAAAAGTAAAAATCAAAATGGACATTTGATGTAATGATAGCTACTGATGTACCAATTTGTACACTAATTTTCAAGGCATCTCAATAAAATACTTTCCAGTTTGAAAAACTGACACAACTTGCTGTTGCAAAATGTGTGACTTGCAATTTCTTTTCAGTACCCTTTGTATCCAAGTCATTGCAGGAGCTGAGTGCTTCTGCTGTTACACTAGGAGCTATTTCGGCTTAAGAACTAGTTGGAATGAAGATATAAGGCTCTTGTCAAGTTCCATAGCCCTCATTTTCTACATCAGAAACATCATTTCGGTTCCCTGTTAAACAAAACTGTTTCATTTTGACATTTCATACTTCAAAGAACTCCATTGTTGTTTGGACCTGTTTTTAAAATTTGGGGGTTGTGTGTACTGACAGGGATGAACCTTTTCTTACTTGGAAGGGATGGGGGTAAGCTCAGTTCTGTCATTTAACTTGTATAAAATTTAACATATTTTTTAAAATATCAAAATATACATGGAACACAACATTGTAAATCAACTATACTTCAATAAAAAAATAAAATAAACATGGATATGGTTGGATATTTGACAACTAATTTTGACTTTAAGCCTGGACAGCTTCAGGTTGTATCCTTCAGTCTTCTGTATGGCAGAAGACATGGGCTTAGGCAATGGTTAGAGTGCCAGGAAATTCCTGTTGGACCTACAGAGCCAGAATATTGTACACTCCTAGTTGGCAGGAATTTCTTTTTTAGTCTCACTGTGTTGGGTGTGTATTTGTTTTTCATTCAGCAGTCAACCCTACTGAGTGCCTACCATGAGTCAGAGGCTGTGCCAGGTGCCGATCAGATGTGTCATTTAAGACTTATTGTTATCAGTAATTGCTAATTGACTGATAGGGTGTTTACTAGCATCTGTCTTCCTCCTGACTGATTCTTATACTGTGTGAATGTAATATTCCCTCCTCCTTTCTCTTATAAAGCAGTGGCTTTTCAGTGATGATTAACTGAATGATGAAAAACTATGCACAAAGGCAGGTTGCCCAAGGCCCTTTCCATGCTGTACACCTGGCCTTGGTTGCCACATGCCGTGTTTGGAAATTAACTTCACGGTAGAAATATTACCTGGTTTCATCATTCAAATTGTGACAGTATTCAGGTTTTTTAAATTGAAATGTTTATTGAGGTAATTATAGATTCACATGCACTTGTAAGAAATAATACAGAAATGTACATGTGTTTGTGTGTTTGTATATAATTGTATTGCCTGTTTTTGTATTCACCACCACGGTCAAGATACTGAACATTTCCATCACCCCAGGGATCTCTCCTGTTTCCTCTTCATAACCATACACTCTTGCTGCCCATTTCCCTATCCCTGACCTTTCTAGCATTAATCTGTCTTCTATTGCTAGAATTTTTTTCAGCTCAAAAAAGTTACATAAATGGAACTATACAGCATGTCACCCCTTTGGGTTGGCTTTTTTTACTCAGTATAATTCACTGGAAATTCATTTAATTTGTTGTGTGTATCAATATTTTATTCCTTTTTATTTCTGAGTAATATTGTATGGTATGTGTATTCTACACTTTGTTTAACCGTTTACCTGGTGAAGGACAATTAGGCTGATTCCATATTGGGGCTATTACAAACAAAACTGCTATGAACATGTGTATACAAGTTTATGTATGGATGTAAGTTTTCATTTCTCTGGATAAATACCCAATTGTACAATTTCTGAGTCACATGATAATTTTATGTTCAGTTTTTTGTGTTTTTTTTTTTTTTTTTGTAGTACGCAGGCTCTCACTGTTGTGGCCTCTCCTGTTGCAGAGCACAGGCTCCGGACGCACAGGCTCAGTGGCCATGGCTCACGGGCCTTGCGGCTCCACGACATGTGGGATCTTCCCGGACCGGGGCACGAACCCGCGTCCCCTGCATCAGCAGACAGACTCTCAACCACTGCGCCACCAGGGAAGCCCTATGTTCAGTTTTATAAGAAACCTCTAAACTGTTTTCCACTGTGGCCGTACCATTTTACATTCCTACCAGTAATATATGAGTGATCCAGTTTCTCCATATCTGCGCCAGCATTTGTTACCACTATTTTTTATTTTAAGCCTTTCTTATAGGCAAGTAGTGCTATCTCGTGGTTTTGATTTGCATTTTCCTGATGGGTAATGGGGTTGAAGTCTTTTCATGTGCTTCTTTGCCACCTTCTGTGAAATCTCTGTACATGTTTTTTTCCCATTTTCTAATTGGATTGTTTGTTTTGTTATGTCGAATTTTGAGAAGTTTTTAAAATATATAATCTATATATTAGTCTTTTGTTGAATATGCATTTGCAAACATTTTCTTTCAGCATAGCTTGTCTTTTCATTCTTTTTCCATGGGCTTTTTCTAAAAGTTGTTTGGCTTTATGTTTTACACTTAGGCTTATGATCCATTTTGAGTTAATTTTTGTAAAAGTTACTCGGTTTAGGTCAAAATTCATTTTTTTGTCTGTGTATATCCATTTGTCTATGGCGTTCCAGCACCATTTGTTGAAAAGGCTATCCTTCCTCCATTGAATTGCTTTTGCACCTTTGTCAAATATCAGTTGAACATATTCGTGTGGTCCAATTTCTGGGTTCTCCATTGTATAACATTGATCTATGTGTCTATCCTTTCATCAGTATCACACTGTCTTGATTATTACAGCTATACAGTAAGGCTTAATGTAAAATAGAGTGATTCTTCCCCCTTTATTCTTCTTTGTTGAGACTGTTTTAGCTTTTCTAGGACCTGTGCCTTTCCTATAAATTTTGAGTGAGGTATGGAAACCTCACTTCCATTTAAGTCCTTTTACCTTCCCCACTTTTAAATATCATTGTCTTGAGTATCAGATAGTGTTATAATTTTTATTTCAGTCATCAAATGTGATTTGTAAAACTCATGAATAAATGATAATCTACTGTATGTAGCAATATTTCCACTTTTTCATTGTATCTTCTTCCTTCTTAATGCCCCAGAATTCTTTCTTTTATCATTTCCTTTCTGTTTGAAGAACTTTCTTCAGCCAGTCATTAAGGGTAGGTCTGCTAGCATCAAATTCTTCATTTTTCTTCATCTGAGAATATTTTTATTTTCCCTTTATTCCTGAAGGATAGTTTCGTTGAATATAGAATTCTCAGCTGACAATTCTTTCATTTCACACTTGAAACCACTTTGTTCTGCCCTCCATGGTTACAGATGAAAACTCCACTGTCATTTAAATTGATGTCCATGTGTAAGCAGTGTATCCTTTCTCTCTTCTGCTTTCAATATTCTTTTCTTTATCTTTAGTTTCCAAAATTTTAATTATGATTGTGTCTTAGTGTGGATCTTTCAGGGTCCATTCCCTTTGCCATCACTATGTTTCTTGGATCTGTGGGTTTGTGTATTCTACATTTGGGAAGTTTTCAGCCATTATTTCTTCATACACTCTTTCAGCCCCACTCTCCTTCTCTCCCTCTGAAACGTTGATGATACAAGTGCTGGATCTTTTGTTACTGTCCCACACTTCCCTGAGGCTCTGTTAGTTATTTTTTCAGTATGTTTTCTCTTTTTATTGAGATTGGGTGATTTCTCTTGTTCTGTCCTCAAGTTCACTGATTCTGTCCTCTGTAGTCTCTACTACTGAGTCTATCCAGTTAGTTTTTACATTTCAGTTACTTTGTTTTTCATACAGTATTTTCTATAATTTCCACTTGATTCTTTTTTATAGCTTCTATTTATTTCCTGATTTTTCTATTTTTTCACTTGTAAGAAAATTTATAGTTGATTAAAGCATATTAATAACAACTGCTCTAAAATCCTTTTCAGATGATTCCAATGTCTGATCCACCTGATTTATTTTGGTACTGGCATTAGTTGTTTATCTTTTTTTCATTCAAGTTGTGATTTTCTTGGTTCTTGGTTGATAGGTGATTTTTTTATTTTATCGGGGACATTTTGTCTATTATATTTGGAAACACTGGATTCTATTTCAGTCTTTTATTTTAGCAGACAGTCACCCTGTTTAGGTTTAGCATGTGGGTCTTTACCTACTTTTTAGTGGGCTGTGGTTCCAATAGCAGTGTAATCTTTAGAGCCTTTGTGGCGCTATTTTGGTTGGCTCAGATTGCCTGGTGCCACTGGGGCTCCCATTGGTCCCTGTCGGTGCTGCCTGAGGGGGCAGAGAAGGTTTCACCACCAGATGCCTTTCATTGAGGGAAGGGTGTGGTGGATTTTTCCTGTCAGTCTTTCCAGGTAGGGGAGGAGAGTATCAGGCTCATGCGGACAAAGGGGATTCCCAGAGAGGGTCACTTGCTCTACCTGGATCCCTTTTACTGGTTCCAGTTGTCTACCATAGTATCCAATATAAAGTGTATAAATAGTCTCTTTATTAAAGATTTTTTCTTTCTTTCTTTTTTTTTTTTTTTTTGGTCCCTGTATTATAAGTGCTGGTATCACAGTTCTTTATGCATTTTTGGGCCTCATTCCATCCTCCCTTATTAGGGCAAAAGTTCCTTTGAAATTAGTGGTGTGTTGTGTTAAGTAAGTGGCATTAGGCCTACAGGACCTTACCCAGGTTGATGTGTAATAACCTGCTAACTCAGCCCCCTGTGCTTTGGTTGTGTGTGTATTATTGGATCTGGTCCTGTTTGTTCATCCCCAACTGTCCATATTCTCTGTCCCTACCCTCCCCCAGGCCTTAGTGAAGCCTGAGTGAGGTACATGGCTTGTCCACTTGAATGACCTCATGTGAGCAAGTAACCCACCAGTTTGAAGCTCCTTCCTGGTCTATGCAAGAGGCATTACCTTGTTGACCAGTTATCACATTTTATTGAACATTGGGCCTGATCTCAAGACTTACTTAATATTTCATTGGAAGACCAATCTTGTGCCTCAAAATACAGCTAGCTGTGAGGAATAGCTTATGTTACTTGGGAACTCAGTGATACATATGGTACTGGGGATGAAAGATCAGACTGTGGATTAATGGTGAGGTAGGCCTAATTTCACAGTATCCAGTAAATCTGCTTGAGAGATCAGAATGGGGGCAGGCAATGAGGGTGGAATTCTGTGAATAGTTTATTATCACACAAGGAAGTTTCAGTCTATATTTAAAGTTTGATTCATGTAATTATCAGAGACCCAGAGCAAATTATCTGCAGCAGCATCCACAGCCTCCATCCATTTCCAGTCTTCATTGACTCCTCAGCTGCTGAGCAACTGCATTTAGCTCTGCTCTGCTCTGTGTGGAATTAGCAAAGGACAGAGGGTCCCTTGTCACAGGACCCAGTGGCTCCAAAGTCTTGAGAATTTGTTTGGTAGTTCTTATTTCTATAAATTATTCTATAATTTAACTAAAAAAGACTTCCTTTTCCTTCAGGAAAGTTATTCTTTTTTTTAAAAACATTTTTATTGGAGTATAATTGCTTTCCAATGGGGTGTTAGTTTCTGCTTTATAACAAAGTGAATCAGTTATACATATACATATGTCCCCATATCTCTTACCTCTTGCATCTCCCTCCCTCCCACCCTCCCTATCCCAGCCCTCTAGGTGGTCACAAAGCACTGAGCTGATCTCCCTGTGCTGTGCGGCTGCTTCCCACTAGCTATCTATTTTACATTTGGTAGTGTATATATGTCCATGCCACTCTCTCACTTTGTCACAGCTTACCCTTCCCCCTCCCCATATCCTCAAGTCCATGCTCTAGTAGGTCTGTGTTTTTATTCCCATCTTACCCCTAGGCTCTTCATGACATTTTTTTTTCTTAGATTCCATATATATGTGTTAGCATATGGTATTTGTCTTTCTCATTCTGACTTACTTCACTCTGTATGACAGACTCTAGGTCCATCCACCTCACTACAAATAACTCAATTTCATTTCTTTTTATGGCTGAGTAATATTCCATTGTATATATGTGCCACATCTTCTTTATCCATTCATCTGATGATGGACACTTAGGTTGCTTCCACCTCCTAGCTATTTTAATAGAGCTGCAATGAATATTTTGGTCCATGACTCTTTTTGAATTATGGTTTTCTCAGGGTATATGCCCAGTAGTGGGATTGCTGTTCTATGGTAGTTTTTTAAGGAACCTCCATACTGTTCTCCATAGTGGCTGTACCAATTCACATTCCCACCAGCAGTGCAAGAGGGTTCCCTTTTCTCCACACCCTCTCCAGCATTTATTGTTTGTAGATTTTTTGATGATGACCATTCTGACCAGCATGAGATGATATCTCATTGTAGTTTTGACTTGCATTTCTCTAATGATTAATGATGTTGAGCATTCTTTCATGTGTTTGTTGGCACTCTGTATATCTTCTTTGGAGAAATGTCTATTTAGGTCTTCTGCCCATTTTTGGATGGGGTCGTTTGTTTTTTTGTTACTGAGCTGCTTGTAAATTTTGGAGATTAATCCTTTATCAGTTGCTTCATTTGCAAATATGTTCTCCCATTCTGAGGGTTGTCATTTGGTCTTGGTTATGGTTTCCTTTGCTGTGCAAAAGCTTTGCAGTTTCATTAGGTCCCATTTGTTTATTTTTGTTTTTATTTCCATTTCTCTAGGAGGTGGGTCAAAAAGGATCTTGCTGTGATTTATGTCATAGAGTGTTCTGCCTATGTTTTCCTCTAAGAGTTTGATAGTTTCTGGCCTTAAATGTAGGTCTTTAATCCATTTTGAGCTTATTTTTGTGTATGGTGTTAGGGAGTGTTCCAAATTCATACTCTTACATGTAGCTGTCCAGTTTTCCCAGCACCACTTATTGAAGAGGCTCTCCTTTCTCCATGGTACATTCCTCCCTCCTTTATCAAAGATAAGGTGACCATATCTGTGTGGGTTTATCTCTGGGCTTTCTATCCTGTTCCATTGATCTATATTTCTGTTTTTGTGCCAGTACCATACTGTCTTGATTACTATAGCTTTGTAGTATAGTCTGAAGTCAGGGAGCCTGATTCCTCCAGCTCCATTTTTCGTTCTCACGATTGCTTTGGCTATTTGGGGTCTTTTGTGTTTCCATACGAATTGTGAAATTTTTTGTTCTAGTTCTGTGAAAAATGCCCGTGGTAGTTTGATAGGGATTGCATTGAATCTGTAGATTGCTTTGGGTAGTAGAGTCATTTTCACATTGTTGATTCTTCCAATCCAAGAACATGGTATATCTCTCCATCTATTTGTATCATCTTTAATTTCTTCCAGCAGTGTCTTATAATTTTCTGCATATAGGTCTTTTGTCTCCTTAGGTAGGTACAGGCCAATATCACTGATGAACATAGATGCAAAAATCCTCAACAAACTAGCAAACAGAATCCAACAGCACATTAAAAGGATCATACACCATGATCAAGTGGGGTTTATTACAGGAATGCAAGGATTCTTCAATATACGCAAATCAATCAACGTGATACACCATATTAACAAGTTGAAGGAGAAAAGCCATATGATCATCTCAATAGATGCAGAGAAGGCTTTCGACAAAATTCAACACCCATTTATGATAAAAAAAAAACCCTAGGCATAGAGGGAACTTTCCTCAACATAATAAAGTGCATATATGACAAACCCACAGCCAACATCGTCCTCAATGGTGAAAAACTGAAACCATTTCCACTAAGATCAGGAACAAGACAAGGTTGCCCACTCTCACCACTCTTATTTAACATAGTTTTGGAAGTTTTAGCCACAGCAATCAGAGAAGAAAAGGAAATAAAAGAAGTCCAAATCGGAAAAGAAGAAGTAAAGCTGTCACTATTTGCAGATGACATGATACTATACATAGAGAATCCGACAGATGCTACCAGAAAACTACTAGAGCTAATCAATGAATTTGGTAAAGTAGCAGGATACAAAATTAATGCACAGAAATCTCTGGCATTCCTATACACTAATGATGAAAAATCTGAAATTGAAATTAAGAAAACACTCCCATTTACCATTGCAACAAAAAGGGAAATTATTCTTGATAGTTTCTCACTTAATTTTTTTTAATTAACATGACTGATTTATTTCTCTTCTTTTTCTCTACAGATGAGTTTATAATTGATGTGGGTAGAACAAATTGTGAAGCTTATAGTTTAATGACATTATAAAGTTTTAGTTTAAATTGGAAATGGCAAAAGCTAGAAGGAAACATTAAAAAATAATTTTTATGGAACTAGATTGTTGCATCACGTAATTGTTTTGGGTTTGTACATAATACCCCTAACTAACACATAGGACCTCTGCTTCTGTTGAGTGTTACATATCAATAAACCCTTCCTTTTCCAGAGTAATTTGGGATTTCTTACAGAAAAAGCAAGTCTTGCTTTCTTTTCTAAAATGTTTATTACTTGAAAAATCTCTTGCTATTACTAATTGACATATTTTATTAAAAAAATAGTGAACCTGGTAGTAGCTGATGTATACCCACACAATTTGTGGTAGAAGATGATATTCTAGAGAAGAACATACGTCTACCTTCTGGCCTCAAACATCCTATACCAGAAATCAGTGCCTTGCAATTAATGATCCCTAAAATTGTGGAATTTTCTTTCTGACACAAGAATTATATTTAATTTTGACTAAAATGGTGAAGAATAATTTTCTGAGTGAATTAAGCTCTGTGTGTAGGGAGTGTACAAAGTACAAGAGACTGTTGTTTACTGGCTAAGAGAACCTTAGTTGTGGCCTTTCACCTTTATTTTGACTCTGATTTCTTTTGATTTAGGAAAGTTTGGATCCTGTATCATATCTTGATGATAAGAGCCAGTGACCGTAAAGTGACCCAGATCTTGATTTTCCTACCTTCTTTCTGGCTAGCTACGTGAAGGCTTCTATAAATGACAGGAAAAATAAAGGAAGTTAGGATGTAAGCCAGTTTCCTTTCTGTTTCTGAGAAAAGTCTTGGTAAAGAAAAGAGTTTGAAACTATCCTTTGGTTAAATATGTCAGTGGATATAGATTATTTTTGCCAGGCTTAGCCCTTCTGACTGAGGAAAAACTGAAAGAACCTTATTAGTTTGTGCTTATTTAGACACTAAATTTATGGAGCATCTTTTCCTGAATTCATAAAGGGCCCCACTATATCAACAAGAAAAAAAAACAAGAAACTTCTCCTTTGTTTTCCGTCATGGGCCACTTGTTAAAGAGGAATGCAGTCAGACATATAAACATTGTAGTATGTAGCAGAACATTTGATCTTTACAGGTCGGAATGACTAGAGCGGTAACAAGCTGTGCAGAGCCTGGCAGAGTAACCATGACTTTACTAGGGTAGGGGACCTGGGGGAGAGATGGAGTCTCCATGCCAAGATCACCCTGGATACGAGTCATATTTAATATGAAGGAGGGAGAAAAGAGACAAAAAGAGGCAGTGTAGTCAGTTGATTCCTTTCTTAATTTATACAGCTGTGTAGGAAAAAAAAAAGTGAAGTAAAGGTACCCCATGCTGGTAGAGGAAGGGCAAATCATGGGAAAGAGTACATTTTGGAATGTTATGTTCTTTTCTGTTCTCTGCTTTAACAAGTAAATACAATAGCACTACATGGAAACAACAAAGGCATTAAAATGTGCCATTCTGAAAGGCATAATAAAATCAGACAGGCCAATCCAGGACTTTTTTTTAAGTGTAAGCAATTACTTTTCAGGTAGAATAAGATTAAAGCTGTTCCATAATTTCCTCCCTCCCTCTGTGGCAGAAATGTAGAGCTCAGAGCCTACCAGAACTGTCTAGAAGCTTTTGAGATATCTCTCAGGGTTTTGAATGTCCTTCTGTGAAAGATTTGCCAGCAAGTGGCTGGGCCTCTACCTGGGAAGGATACCATCTTTTGGACCTGGCTGATTAGGTAATACGATAGAAGACATCTCATGACAAGGATTAGGTTATGTGATGCCTCCCACAGGCCCAGAAAACCAGATCACAGTCCACATCACAGCCCCTAATCACTGTTCTTGGGGTTGACCTAAGTTTGTTGTAAACCATGAATAGCAAGGTTCTCTTACAGAGTCTCATGTTAGAAAACCTTCAAGAAGTGTGCATATGCTAGCAAAAGGCATGAATATGCTAGCTTCCATCCATCTGCCCATCTATCCAACCATCCATATAATGAGTTTTGAATTCCTTATTTGTTCAGACTGTTGGGGAAGATCTTCATACCAACTTTATTAAAGTCATCAAGGAGCCGCAGACAGCCTTGGATTTTACTGTTAGGTCACCTCTGTTGCAGTGCTCTGTTAATGACCAAAGGAGTTCTAGCCCTCCCCCACGGAAAGTACCCCACCAAATTAACTATCAATGAGACACATTTTCAAAAGAGCATGTAAGGTTAGTTTCTACATATTTTTTGATTTCTAGAATGGTAAATATCCTGATAAACTGACAAAGTGATAAGTTGTATGACTCCAAACCAGCCCTAAAATGGACAAACAGCTCTTCACGCATCTTGGGAAGCAGAACTGCACCCAGGCAAACAGGACAAAAATCTCCCTGGTTTCACTGCTTTGTCTCAGCCACTTGTAGGTGAGCCTGGGCAAAATAGCAGGTCTTCAGAGTTTGACTTGTTACTTCCTTGTCTATTCTTTGCATTTTATCTCTGGGGTTGGATCCTTTGCCTGCTGCTCTTTCCCCTCTCTAGTTAACCAGTGCCGTTTGTTTTATTAGCCTCTTTCCAAAAGACTCTGCTACCAGCCCTTTGGCCTTCTTGACTGACAAACATTTACTATGCATAGTTTCCATATATTGCCTCCTACTACTTGCATTTTAATCTTTTCTTTCAAGTGTGGATGAAAGTCAAGGCCCCCCGGGACACTGGGAGGGGCTTCTTTCCAGAAATAATTCCACAGTGGGCCTACTTTCCCTGTTGAGGATCCTGAAAGTGTCCTGTGACTTCCTACTCTATATGTTCAACTTATATCCCATATTCCTCCACTGCAACTAGGCCACTTCTCACCCTCCCCTCACCGCATGCACGGTGTAAGTGCCTGCCCAGCCCTGCCTTTGCCCAGGAGTCTCCTTCCCAATGGTGGTGAACTTTCTCCTTTATTCCCTGGCCTAACAAATTGTTCAAGACCTCCTTAGTCCTAACTCCATGATCCTTCTGATCTCCTGTCAGCTCCCAGTTTATGCCTCCAAAGAGCCTCTGTACTGATGAGAAAGAGGAACCAACATGTTAATTTGACCCCATCTCCCTAATCTCTCTGGAGGCCCTGGAGAGAAGTAAGGATAATTGTTTTTAAGTAGTAATGAAGAGAGAAATTCTTGGACCCCACTTGAAATTCAAGAGATTTAGAATTAGAATTGAATTGTACCTCACTCATCAGAATCAATTTTGATCCCTTTGAAGCATGAAAATTTCTCATGTAAAATAGCCTTAAGCCAGGCAACTTTTAACAAGATATTCCTGGACCAGTAATTTTCACATCTCTTATATCCTTGCTTCCTTGAGATATTCCTTCTTTCTGCATTATTTAAGCACTTTTTATGTGTGGCCATATCTACTGACTATACTTTTTCAGGTTCACTTTTCCTACTAAGTTGTAAATTCTGTGAAAATAATGACCCTGCCTCTTTATTGTACATTGTCCCTAACACTACTCACTGGTCTTCCTGTGAAGGCAGAAATATTTAGAGTATAGTGTCTCTTAGTGTCACTAACTCTGCTGATTTTATGTTCAAAATGCCAGCAAGGCAAGTGTTCAAACTGCATTTTTCAATTTCGGAACCAGCAATAGGTGCCTGAAGCTAATTATATTCCATCCATGGGACAGGATAGAGAGGAGATTAGGACAGAGAAGTGGAAGGAGTTTGGGGTGAGGAAAGCCGAGGGTATTTTGCAGAATTTTTCATCCCATAGATAGTTAGTGAATGCCTCCTATGTGTCAGGACCTCTGCTAGTAACTAGGAGTAGTACAACTGTAACCAACATACACAAGGTCTCTGCTTTCATGGAGCTTGCAGCCCCCTGAGAGAGACTAATAATACAGAACTATTTATTTAAAACGGGTTAAGAGTCACAAAAGAAAAGTAAAAGTGTGCTTTCAGAGTACTTAAAGGGTGGGGGGCTTCTATTCAGGAGCTTCACTGAGAGACTCATCAAGATTCAGCTGGCCTGAAACTAATCTGAAATACTTTTTCTTGGTGTCAGTGAGAAACACCACTGTCACGTCAGGAAGAATTTTCCAGCCCCAGGAACCAATGGCATATTTATAGCCTCTTTTACGTCAACTTGTCAAGCCGCATCTTTAACACAGCCTGCTCCCTAGAAACATCTCACACTCGTTGCAGGCTGTGGCAGCACCGAAGCCAAACATTCTGTGCTCTCCGTTTCAGTATAGCAGAGGATGCCGGGAGTTAGTCTACCCACAGCACACTGTTAGCACAAGCATCTCGAGTGAGCCAAAAGACAATAGCAGCTCTGATTCCCTGGAGTCTGGAGGTACTTCTCTGGCCAACTGGTCTCATATGTAAACCTCTAACCTTGGAACTGGTTGTCGGTAACTGATTTAGAGGCTTAATTCTGTTTGTGTTTTTTAAATGGTGATGATAACATGCAGTTTTTTAGACTCTTAATACACCTCCAAGTGTAGATTGTTAGAATTTTTGCTGAATAATACATATCAGGTCTAACTAGCAGGAGTGCAGTGATGCTTGTTATTGGGACACTGCATGTTACAGAAATGTGTGCATGAAAAAGAGATAGAATAAAAAAAAGAGAGAGATAGAATATATTATGCTGGAGAAGAATGATGTTATTCACAAATGAAAGCTCAAACAATATTAAAATGCAGACTATGAAGAAAAGATAAACAAAAGGTGAATCTTCGTTATGTACCTAACTGGACCTTAGGAGTTCACCCATCAAGTTTCCATCATTGCCTAACTTGAATTAGCTCCCAGTAGCAATCAAGGTGATTTAATTTTGTGCACAATTCCACATAGGGAAGCTCAGGGTAACAAATTATATCATGCTCATTATGAAAAATCATAATAGTCTGTAGCACATCCATAAGCTTGATGCCAGTTTTCTCTGTGCAGAGAGGGAACTGAATTCATGTAGCAGTGCTTTAGCCATCTCAGATCTTTTGTTCAGAGGAACAGGTCTTTCTTTGGGCTTTTCTTGATGAGTTTCTGAAACCTGGATCAAGCATAATTGCTTTTAAATGGACTAGCACTCCAAATCATAACACATGTGAGATCTAGAATTAGGAAGGAGTGGCTGGCTCAGTGAGTTAGAAAGGGCTTTGCTGAGGAGGTGACATTTGAGCTGCGTCTTTGAGGAAATGCAGGTTATGCCCAGAGCACAGAGGATGACAAGAAGAGTTTTCTCTCCAGAGGGAGCAGTATGTGGTAAAGCACAGAGGTACAATATCTGTAGGAAGCAGCTAATAGGGGTGCCTAAAGATAAGATCATGGCAGGGAGGGGTGGGTGAGGGGATGTGCCAGCTTCATCTGCTTGCCTCCAGACTTTCTCTTGAAAGAAATGAAGAAAAATGCAGCCTTTTAAAGTAGTCAAAGGATGGAATCACATTTATTTTTCAGAGAATTCTGATGACAAGCAAGAAACCAAAGACAGTAAGAGATATGATGAAGCTGATATGGGAGATGCTGAAGACCCAAGGCCTTATGTGGCAGTGGGGAATACAGGTGGGGACAAAGTGAAGAGGAGCTTAGGAGAAGTCTGGGTCAGAACCTTTACCAGCAGAGAAAACAAATACTCTAGGGAGATACAGCATGTCCATTGCAGTAGGCCAAATACTAAGAATGGTTGGAGGAGCTGTAATCAGCTGTGACTTCCAACCCCTTTTAGTCCTTGGGACTTGGAATCTGGAGATTTTCCCCTTCAGCTGCAGACTAACAGTGAGAGAATTTATTTAAGGTTTAGTATGCAATTGGCACTCTGCCAAGCATCCTACTAGTGCTGTATAATTATATTCTTATTGCAGACCAACCATATAATGTAAGTATTACTATTATCTCCATTATGTGGATGAGGAAATTGAGGCCTAAGAAGCTAAGTAGTTTTACTGGGGCTTCAATCTTGGGTTCAGACCCTAGAGTGCATCCTCTTTACCCCATACCCACTGCACAGTAGAAAGATTTCTCAGTTTCCTCATAGGTATATAAAAAAGAGAAAGTTCCAAACAGAACCTCCTGACTCCTGGTTGCATCTCTCCATTCTCCGTTATTTTTTTTTACGTTATTAATGAGAACACTTCTTTTACTGTTTTTTCTAGTTTTACTGAAACTAGAAAATGTGAAAGCCCCTGACTCCACCTTCTCTGTCTCCCTCTTGTCCATCACCAATTAGTCCCCACCCCCGAACTGTGTCTCCTCCTAAATACTCTACAGTTGAGGTGTTACTCCACTGTGAACCAACCCTGCCTCTCAAACCCTCTGTTCCTTATACGTGCTTTGCTGTCTGTGAATTCCTGTTTCTCTTACATTCTCCATTGGGTTATAAACTTCTTACAAGTAGGGACTATGTCATATGCATTTTTGCATGCCTTTATGGACTCTAACATTCTCTGTGTCTTAGCAACAGTAGAAGTGTAAAATGATTTACTAATTGACTTAGTCAAGAGAGCCTTTAGGGCTTCCCTGGTGGCACAGTGGTTGAGAGTCTGCCTGCTGATGCAGGGGACATGGGTTCGTGCCCCGGTCCAGGAAGATCCCACATGCCGCGGAGCGGCTGGGACCGTGAGCCATGGCCACTGAGCCTGTGTGTCCGGAGCCTGTGCTCCACAACGGGAGAGGCCACAACAGTGAAAGGCCCGCGTACCGCAAAAAAAAAAAAAAAGAGACAGTCTTTAACTATATGATGAAACTTTAATTGTGCTTTACTATTCATTTATTTTTGTGTTAACCCAAATTGGGAGTGTAGTTGGGGGGGTGTGCTGCCCCTCTTACTGGAGAACAGCAGTTGGGATCAATGAGTTGGACAGAGTTGAGGACTGGTTTCCAGACCTTCTCAAAAGGGCAGATTTCTGTAGGAAGGCCTTGGAAAAAACGTTTGGACTTTATCCATGACTCAAGGCTTAGGCAGTTTCAAGGTCCAGTATGGAGTATGAAGTTCTTAAAAGCTCCAAAGCCAGCAACTCCCTCCCCCATAGATCAGAGTAAAGAGAACCAACTTCAGGGGACATACGCTAGATTACCAGACATTCCTCAGAAGAGGATCTGTTCTTTTTTCCCTCTTATATTCTTCATTCACTTTACATTTTAAAATTACATGTGGTATAGTCTGGGTTTTTAATTAAGAAGGGAAGTGAATTTCATATTAAATTACTTTAAAATTTGCAGATGTTATTTTCAGGATGAAATAACCCAATTTTATTTACAAGTGAAGTTTTAATTTTGTCAGCTTTTCTCTCCTGTATCAAATGATCATTTTAAATCTGTCATCACATGATCTCCATTTTTGCCTTCCCTGTCATTTTTGAAAACATCTATGTTAGTGTTCATTGGCGGGGTCCAGCCTTCTGCTCAATCATTAGAATTGTGGTCAGAGTATGGGGCCTACGGTGGATTTTTCATTCTGTAAAAACTCATTAATTAGGATTCTGTTGCTTTAGATTTGTGGTAATTTAGGCCTGGCAAGTATTACTGACATTGAGTAAAATGTTTGGCCTTTTTTGTATAAAATTGTCCTTTTTCCACTAATTTTCAAAATTATAGAGCTCAAGGAACCATAAAAGCTTGTCACAGATGCCTTACTTGACAGATGAGGAAACCAAGTTACAGAGGGTGGAAGAATATTTGAAGGTAGAAAAGCCCTGATCCTCTATCTTCAGATCCCCAAGATACCATGTAAAAAGAGATACCGGGCCTCCCTGGTGGCGCAGTGGTTGAGAGTCCGCCTGCCGATGCAGGGGATACGGGTTCGTGCCCCAGTCTGGAAGGATCCCATATGCCGCGGAGCGGCTGGGCCAGTGAGCCATGGCCGCTGGGCCTGCGCATCCGGAGCCTGTGCTCCGCAACGGGAGAGGCCACAACAGTGAGAGGCCCACATAACGCAAAAAGGAAAAAAAAAAAAGAGATACCTTTTGGGGCTTCCCTGGTGGCGCAGTGGTTGAGAGTCCGCCTGCCAATGCAGGGGACACGGGTTCGTGCCCTGGTCTGGGAAGATCCCACATGCCGCTGAGCGGCTAGGTCTGTGAGCCATGGCCGCTGAGCCTGCGTGTCCGGAGCCTGTGCTCCGCAATGGGAGAGGCCACAACAGTGAGAGGCCCGCGTACTGCATTAAAAAAAAAAAAGAGAGAGATACCTTTTTAAAAATTCCAAAGTAGCTCTCACTTTGAACCCTGTAATGATGCAAGCAAGGCTTTCTTATCCACTATCTTCTGACCCCACCCCTTCTCATATTATTCTAACAGTGAAGTTATCTTTATATCCTATATGCCAGTAGGACTTTATTTTTTTATTTTATTTTATTTTTTTTTTGCTGTACACGGGCCTCTCACTGTTGTGGCCTCTCCCGTTGCGGAGCACAGGCTCCGGATGTGCAGGCTCAGCGGCCATGGCTCAGGGGCCCAGCCGTCCGCGGCATGTGGGATCTTCCCGGACTGGGGCACGAACCCGTGTCCCCTGCATTGGCAGGCAGAGTCTCAACCACTGCGCCACCAGGGAAGCCCATGCCAGTAGGACTTTAATTAATCTAGAAATAATTTTGGAGCCATCACTGTACTAGAAATGCATCTCCTCCACACTGCTTTCCTTCAAAGACAACCCTGAAGTGGCCACTTCTGGTAGAAAGAAAAAGAAGAGAAAGCCATGTGGTCCCCTTTCCTTCACAGCTGATGCTGCAGCCTGGAGCCAGAGCTGGCTTCCTCCTTCTGCCAGCAAGCCCTTAGTTGAGCCACCATCCCCTTAAGGCTGGCCCCCCAAGTTGACTTTGGATCTTGCAAGTTCTTGAAGTTCATGGGCAAGCTCAAGGAATTGGCTGTGAACAGCTGCCACCCTGGAGGCTACTTCAATTGTTAGCCTTGTCCCCGAACTTTGGAAGAGCACTAGTTAAGGTCAAAAGGCATCTCAAGGGGCTTCCCTGGTGGCGCAGTGGTTGAGAGTCTGCCTGCCGATGCAGGGGACACGGGTTCGTGCCCCGGTCCGGGAAGATCCCACATCCCGTGGAGCGGCTGGGCCCATGAGCCATGGCCACTGAGCCTGTGCGTCCGGAGCCTGTGCTCCGCTGTGGCCCACGTACCGAAAAAAAAAAAAAAAAAAAAGGCATCTCACATCTTTCTCCAGAAGTTCTAAAACAATGGTATGCATCCTTTGGGGATATGGATGGCTTTGGGACTAATGAAGACTATGGATACGCCTCCCCCCCATCCCCAAATATAGAGATGCGTGTGCACAGACACACAATCACACAGCTTTGCATGCTATTTCAAGGGATCTGTGGGTTCTCTGAATTCCATCTACAGAGTGTAAAAATCAGTCTCCCTAACCTAGAGAGTTCAAATTTATGAGTATTACATAAATTTGTATAGCACTGTATGGTTAATGACACCTTTGAAATACATTATAGCATTTTATCCCAAATACCCTCATGTGGTAGGTATATTTCTCCCATTTAATAGATGTAAAATAATAGAAAATAATAGCAATAATGACATTATTATTATTATTTATTATTGCTAATACTTATTGTTTTCTGTGTGCCAGCTACTATTCTAAGCACTTTACGTGTATTGACTCCCCTTTATTATGTCTTTTGTAAGTAGGAAGTATTATTAGCCCTAGTTGAAAGGGCATCAAACTAAAGCAGAATAGTAGGGTGCTCACAGGATGGATAGGGCTTCAGGACCATGCATGGGGTTGAGTGGAATCTAAAACATCTTTCAAGGAATTCGCTGGTGGTCCAGTGGTTAGGACTCTGTGCTTTCACTGCAGGGAGCATGGGTTTGATCCCTGGTTGGGGAACTAAGGTCCTGCAAACCATGCGGTGCTGCCAAAAAAATAAAAATAAAAAATAAAAAAGTAAAACATCTTTCAGAGTTTGTGAATCAGTCTTAATTTTGGTCAGTACACTTTCCCTATGATGAAAAATCTCCAGCCAATTAAATCGCTTACTCAAATGCAGTGCCCAGGGGAGACTATACAGTATTGACCCAACTTTTAATAGATAGCATGCCCGACCCCTGGCTGAACTGGTCCCTGTGGTTTCTCTAGAGAGTGGCCAGCTCCTGGATTTATCCTTGTACTCATACTATACTTCATGATGAAGAACTAATTCTCCCAAAAGAAGTTGGGGTGAATTAAGAAGGGAGAATAAATATTGGGCAGCTAAAAATGATAAATGGATTGATGATCTGTTATTATCCCTTCCAACCATGGGATTTTGTTACTTGGTGATTCTGTGCCATCCCTCAGTTGAGCGATTGAATGAATTCATGGTGATCGAGTCCGTGCCAAATGTCCAGTGCCAGCAGCTGGAACTGAGGCTGAGTCCACACCCTGGGCCTGGAGAGCCCACCACATGAAAGGATACAGGAAGCCAAGCCTGTTTTCCTTTAAAAAAAAAAAAAAAAAAAAGTAGTTGAGCTAACCACCATATTAATATAAGCTATTTTCATGGGAAAAGAATTTTATGTGTGGGGCAATGGGCCATAGTAAAAACTTTATTTTATTTTTAATTAAATGCTGGTTTTTCAGGTGCCCTTGGGCCATACTAATATGTGAAGAGTAAATTCGTAACTTGTTGGGTTTTTACAAGGATTTATTGTGTAAAAGCAGCTCTTTGCTCCACTGTAGTTTTTCTGAGTGCCCCATCACTTTAGATATAACCAACACACATGGGGCTGAGTTTTTTACTCAGCACACCTCACAACATCTATTCATGTATTTCAGTCCAGATCTGATATTTTTACAGGGAAGGTCATGAATATAGACTGCTCCCCACACATGAACACTCCCACACACTTCTCCCCCCTTTTAGGGCTTCACACCCTGAGTAGGCACCTCAGCGATGTAGTCAGATTGCTATAGTTGGGGTGTCATTGATCTTGTGGAGCTAGAAATAGCATGACAGGGTAGGAAGAATACAGGCTCCAAAGCCAGATGTATCTGGCATCCAATCAAAAACTCTGTTCAGTTTTTTTAAATTCTCTTTTTTCTCTATGTTTCATTTTGGATATTTTCTATTGCTCTGTCTTCAGCCTCTCTAGTCTTTGCATCTACAATGTCAAGTCTGCTGTTAATCCCTTCCAGTGTAATTTTCTTATGAGACATTGCAGTTTTCATCTCTAGAAGTTTGCTTTTTTAGGTATCTTCCACGTCTCTTCTTAACTCTTTTAATATAAAGAATACAGTTATAACAACTGTTTTTTTTAGTTTATTTTATTTTTATTTACTTTTGGCTGCATTGGGTCTTTGTTGCTGTGCATGGGCTTTCTCTAGCTGCAGGGGCTATTCTTCGTTGAGGTGTGCAGGCTTCTCATTTCAGTGGCTTCTCTTGTTGTGGAGCACAGGCTCTAGGAGCATGGGCTTCAGTAATTGTGGCACATGGGCTCAGTAGTTGTGGCTCGCGGGCTCTAGAGCGCAGGCTCAGTAGTTGTGGCTCACGGCCTTAGTTGCTCTGCGGCATGTGGGATCTTCCTAGACCAGGGCTCGAACCCATGTCCCCTGCGTTGGCAGGCGGATTCTTAACCACTGTGCCACCAGGGAAGCCCTATAACAACTATTTTAATGGTTTTGCCTGATAACTCTAACATCTGTGTCATTTATCAATACATCAAATCCAGATTGATTTTTTTCCGCATTGTGGGTCACATTTTCCTGATTCTTTGCATTCCTGGTAGTTTTTGATCAGATGCCAGACAATGTGAATTTATTTTGTTGGGTGCCTGATACTTTCGCATTCCTGTAAATATTCTCGAACTCTGCTCTGGGGTATGGTTAAGTCACTTGAAAATAGTTTGATCCTTTCCAGTCTTGTTTTGTTAGGCAGCCTGGGAGCAGTGCTCCGTCTAAGGCTAATTATTCTCCACTACTGAAGATGACTATCTTGAGTCCTCTACTTAACGTCCTGTGAACTCTGAGTTTTCCAGTCTGACTGGTAGGCATAACAGGGACCCTATATGAGTTCCCAGCACTGTTTCCCCTAATCCTTTGGCACTATCTTCACACTCAGGTAATTTATTCACATGAATGTGCTTACGTATCTGTTCTTGGCTGAATACTTGAGAGGACCCTGTGCAAATCTCTTTCTGGGCTGTTCTCTTCTCTGTACATTTTTTTATTCTGTCCTGTAAACTCTAGCTGCCTTGTATCTACTTGCTCTATTTCCTCTATTTAGGGAGTCTACTGCCTTCTGCCTGGGCCCTTCTTCCCTGTGCTGCCACCCAGAAATTTTCTTAAGGCAGTAAGCTGGGGCAGTAGTAGACCTCACCTCATTTGTTCTTTATCTTGGGGATCCCTGTCTTTATTGCCTGGTGTCCAGTGTCTTGAAAGTGTTGTTTTATATATTTTATCTGGGATGTGTGTGTGTGTGTGTGTGTATGTGTATTTCAGATCAGAGAGTAAACCTGTCCCTTTTACTCCATCTTGACTATAAATTAATGAGAAGTGTGGCATATATAAAGAGGGTACCACTCAAGGATTTTTCTCCTTGCATACTGGTTACTGATTTCACTCAAAAATAAAATTCCCGGGCCTCCCTGGTGGCGCAGTGGTTAAGAGTCCGCCTGCCGATGCAGGGGGATATGGGTTCGTGCCCCGGTCTGGGAGGATCCCATATGCCGCGGAGCGGCTGGGCCCGTGAGCCATGGCCACTGGGCCTGCGCATCCGGAGCCTGTGCTCCGCAATGGGAGAGGCCACAACAGTGAGAGGCCCGCATACCGCAAAAAGAAAAAAAAATAAAATAAAATTCCCATAGTAAATTATTTTCATGTAGATTAATGCTCCTTCCATCCTCCCTCCCTCCCTCCCTTCTTTCCTTCCTTCCTTTCTATCTTTTTTAATGCAATAGTGGCTAGCATGTTTAGGGTTGCTCAGTTACTCACTTTTCACAAATACTCATTGAGCATCTACTAGATACCGTATGTGCTGCAAGCCACCAGCAATATAAAGAGTGATGTGATGGTTCTTGCTTCAGAGTGGCTATAATGTGGTCATTGATTGAAAATTTCCCCAAAAGCATTCGTGAGTCAATTTCTTGCATATAGCCTATGAGTTGCCTTTTTGAATGAGAAAAACAAAGGCTTTTAAAAAGGAAGAAAGAAAACATTTGACTAGCAAGTCTTATGAACAATGTATGGAAAATAGTAGGTACTCAATAAATACTTATTATTTGAATGAATAAAAATTATCTGTGAATTTAATAATCATATTGATGATTTTAGAACCATATTTAGCTCAGTATGGCTTGAAGGGATTTGAAGATACTTTTCCATCTCATTTGCAAAGCAGTTTAATTGAAATTATGTATTACACCATTGATTTTCTTTGGCCATTGTGGTTGGCCCTGGGGCCATGAATGAGACATGGTTCCTGTCCTCCGAGCTTATGGTCTAGAATTGTGTGAAGTACTGGTTGTGTCAGAATACCTAGGAGCATACTTATCCCAGAATCATTGAGTCAGGGAGGGCTTCCAGGAGGAGGTGATGGCTAAGCTGCAGCCTGAACAAATGATACCTTTGGTGAAGAGGAAACTTTTGAATGAATCCAGTTCTTCCAAGTCCTAAACTACAGCTTTGGAAGCTAGACTCAGACTTTCATATCCACTGTCTACTTCTGTCCTCACTAATAGGTTTCATATAAAATTGGGTGAGCCATCAAGGTAAAATCACCTTCCAAGCATGTACAGTGCAATATCCTGCCAGTACCTGCTTGAAACGAAAAGACCTAAAGTTCTGTCACGTTTAATATAGAATCCATTAAAAAGTATCCCAGCAGAGGGCTGAGCACAGAGGGCTAAGATCTTAACGAATGCTTGTTTAATTGAATTGAGGACATAAACTCTGAGAGGTGGCCAGGAGAGAAGTTGGGGAATCTGCTGCCCCCCTCCTCTCAGTTCTGGGCTGCTGCCCGACTTCATCTTTCTTCAGCTGGTCCAGCTCTGCAACAAAGGAGTGCTTCAGTTCAGCAGAGCAGCATAGAGCTTGCTCGCATGCTGAGCAGGAGGGCTGTCGAGAGAGACTGTGTAGTAAATAAAGAGTGCTCATTGAAATGCCAAGTGTCACTACTTTGGCATTTAATTATCTGACTTGCTGGCAGCTGGAAGTAGGGAAACAAGAGGAAAAAAAGAAGAAAGGCAGCGAGGAGCAGAAGGCAGAACTGGACAGTGATCTGATGTGGACAGTCAGCCAGGAGCACTACTTTCTAAGCACATCCTTAAAAAACACTCACTTTGTATCAACTGTTAGAATTACCTACATTTTTGAGAAGAAATTTCAGTTCAAACGCCTTATGATTTTTAAGAAATCACCACTTGGAACATACAGAGGCACAATCAAGGAACTCTTTTTTTTTTTTTTTTTTTGCGGTATGCGGGCCTCTCACTGTTGTGGCCTCCCCCGTTGCGGAGCACAGGCTCCGGACGCGCAGGCTCCGGACGCGCAGGCTCAGCGGCCATGGCTCACGGGCCCAGCCGCTCCGCGGCACATGGGATCCTCCCAGACCGGGGCACGAACCCGCATCCCCTGCATCGGCAGGCGGACTCCCAACCACTTGCGCCACCAGGGAGGCCCACAATCAAGGAACTCTTGAAGTGAAGATCATTTTAGGTTATGTTCAGCATGGGCTGTCAAAGGTGTCTAAACACACAGCAAGGTCGTGTGGGAAAGACATTCAGGCAAAGCAGTGCCAGTGCTGTGGGCGTTCTGTCCAATGTGAACGAACACCACTTGGCAGCCTGCTGGTCTTCCTTACTTCTCCGGTGAGTAGAGAGCCGTGGGCTCTTGAGGCAGCAGAGAAGGGTTTTAATCCCAGCTTTGCCACTTACAGTGTGAATTTGGGCCTGTGTGTGTGTTATCAGTTCTCTCAACACTTAAAGCTTAAAACACTTAAAGCTTCCTATTGGAAGCTTTCGTTGTTTGGGTGCTGGCCTAAAAGTCACTTTCTGTAGTGCCTAGCACTGAGCTGATTATACTTGGGGATGTGTTTGAAAAATCTTTTTTTAAAGCAGCAGATCCCTTTTATTAAGCAAAATATTACATAAGACATTTGTGTCCGAAACCAACAGGAGCTAGCCGCTCAAAGGAGGAAGAGTGACCTCTCCCAACTCTAGACATCTTCAGGTCTTCATTCACATGTCACCTTTTCAGGAGACCTCCTCATACCCCTCTTCTGCCTAGGCACCAAGCCCTCCCGAGCCCACCCCCAACTGCTGGCATTACTTTCCCCTTACTCAAGTCCTATTTTTCTTTGTAGGAGTTACAGTATCTGCCATGCAGTACATTGATCTATTAGCTGTTGGTTTGCTCCTCCCCCACTGGAATATGTGTCATATGTTGTGTTCTGTGCTATATCTCTAGCAAAGAGGTATCCCTAGTACCTGGAACAAAGTAGGCACTCAATCATTATCTTTTCAGTGAATGGTGCATAAGTAGTGACCAATATTAACACATACGGTTCCTGCTCTGAAAGTCTCGTGTTGGGGAAAAACAGGTAGTCAGGCAACCATTGAACTGTGTGGTTAAGTGTTGTGCTGGGTGAAGTGTGAAGTGCTGTGGGGACACAAGGAAAGGCCTCTGACCCAGACATGGGAGGTCTAGGAAGGCTTCCTGGAGGAGGAAACCTGATCACATAAGAAACTGAGGGTCATAGATGGTAAGTCCTAAGGTCAGGTAGACTGAAAAGTGGAGGAGCTGGTGCAAAGTAATGAAATAGCACTGGTACAAAGGTGTTGGTCTCCATTCTGAACATGTGATATTTAGAATCTGCAGAAGTTTTAGGACTTTAGTTGTGCCAATGGGGAGTCAATAAAACCACGCCTACGTCATTGAAGGTTGATCAGAACAGGATGCCTTGCAGGGATTGGGTCCAGGGAAAGTTCATATTATTCTGGAGAGTGAGAATCAGCATTGCTGAGGAGTTAGAGGTGAAATTGTGGATCTGTATGACTCTATGAACATGATAATAGCAAGTTTGGGGTTTTGTCAGGATCTGATCCAGGAGAAGTTGCCTTTAAAACAAACATTCCAGGCTTCCCTGGTGGCGCAGTGGTTGAGAATCTGCCTGCCAATGCAGGGAACACGGGTTCGAGCCCTGGTCTGGGAAGATCCCACATGCCACGGAGCAACTGGGCCCGTGAGCCACAACTACTGAGCCTGTGCATCTGGAGCCTGTGCTCCGCAACAAGAGAGGCTGTGACAGTGAGAGGCCCGTGCACCGCGATGAAGAGTGGCCCCCGCTCACCGCAACTAGAGAGAGCCCTCACACAGAAACGAAGACCCGACACAGCCAAAAATAAATAAATAAATAGATAAATAAATAAATAAATTTTAAAAATAAAAATAAAACAAACATTCCATGTCTAGGCATTAAAACGTGGCTATCCTATATGCAAAACAAAAATTTTTAATGAAGATACTTTGACCTAGGAGTTCCAATTCTAAGAATTTATCCTAAGGTAATTCTAACATCATAATCCAATTATACCTGTGTATGTATAGTACATGTTCATGTATGGAGAGTACATGTTTATGTACTCTATATTATTGTTAATAGTATATATGCATATACACATATCATTGCAAAATAATTGGGGACTATCTAAATGTCCAACAAGAAGGAGCTGATTAAATAATATGGGTAATTCATAATGGAATATTATGCAGTTGTTAAAAGTGACAATTTTGAGATATATTTATTTACATGGAAAGATAACTAAGTTATTAAGCAAAACACCTTATAGTATATATATATATACACACACACATATATAGCATGATTTCATATTCTAAAGAAAAGTGTGTGTGTTTATGTGTGTATATATATATATATATATATATATATATAAAGCATTTATATATTTCCATGCGATAAACTACAGAAGGACATACATCACTATATTAACTGTGTTTATGTATATTAACAGTGTTTGTTTATGCAATCAATACATTTTTATTCATGTAATGAAAATCACTGGAAAGAAGTACAGTGATAATTATATACGCACCACCCCTTTAAGAAATGGCTAGACATTTGGCAACAGTTTTTCTCCCAGCGGTCATCACCTCTACCTTCTCTTGGGCTGAGAAGTATTCCCAACTGCATGTGAACTTCTCTGGAGGGCTTCTACCTTTCTCCCAGATCCTCCCCTCCTGTGAGCTTTTCACAAGAAAGGTCCATTTTTCAGTACACAGCCAAGACTGCCATTTGTCTCTCAGGTTTAGACCAGCGGAGAGTGCACCCAGTGGCATCAACTGGCATTTTGCTGTCATTAAATATTACTGTTTTACACTCACAAATAAAAGTTAGCAGCATTTCATTGCTTCATAGTGTGAAATTAGACCTCCTAACCAGCTGGATGCAACAGCCTGGCGTAGAAATGGTGATGACTGCTAGTGTTCGTGGTTCAATTCAATTAGGAATATTTTTTTCTCCCCTTTGGTGAAAGGGGTAGTCAAGATGAATGCCTCACAAACTTCTGAAATATGTACTTGTATAAAAGAACTATTAAAGTAGAGTAACATCTCTATGATCTTTGAACTAAGCCGTCATTCTGCCATTATTGATGTAGCTGCTTTAAGCCGTCTAATTAAAATCGGAGTGACAGATTTGTTATTGAAAATCTGAAATCCAGCTCACATCCCGTACAGCACATCTGAGCAGGGTATATATCTGCTGTTTTGATGGGCTCTTAAAATTGCTAAGCTGTGCCCGGTGCCAAAAGGAATTCAATAAATCTTTTCTTTTCTTACTGAGCAGCTCTCGTTAGTCTTTTTAATAATAGCACTAGTGGATATCAACTTCAGTTCTCCAAAATAAATTAAGTGTGTCCATTAGGGTTGTAATTATAGCATCGGATATGAGTTTATTCTGCTACAAAGAGATGGCGGGGCTGATAGAGCCAAGAGCTCTCCTCTCGGCCCTTTGCATTTCAAACATTGTTTTGTGCATAAAATGTGGATCTAATATCTGAGTTGGGGAGGGGTGGCCTCTGAAGGTCTTTCGTCATCTGAACTGACAATATTTCTCCCTCCTTGGAGTTCTGAGCATACGGTATCAAGTGGTGTGAATTTTGCAGATACTAAGTGAAAGCTGGTCACCAGCGAGCAGCCCACAGTTCAGAGCCTGCTAAACAAACTGCATAAACCTTGGAGTAGGAGAACATGACAGAAGGCTGTGTTATCTGAAAATTTAGCTAATTTTTTTTTTTAAACCATCTGTCATGGTTATTCAGATTCGAGGGCTAAATGGAATGGAAGGCATTGCTGGGGGATTAAACAAGTTCTCCGAAAATATTTTCATACCCTTCCCTCTTGTCAGAAGCTTTTTTTTTTTCACCAAAGATGTCATTCGAGTGTTTGGGTCTTTTTTTTTTTTTAAGTTTCTGTCTTCCATGCCATGGGAAAACTTTGTTATCCTGTTGGTACTAAAGAATGGAGTGGGATGCAAGTAGATGAGTGTGTAGTGTATAAGGTTTATTCTGGACTTCTGGATCTCACAGCCTTATAATATCATTCTCAGTCCTGATTGAGATATCTGGATATTCTAAATTAATCCATAAGAGGTTTCTGCAGAGGTTGGCAGAGGGTAACATTTAAGCAGAGCCCTTTTCCTCCCCATGCCCAGAAAAGAGGAAGGAATTACTAAGCAGAAAAAAGATGAGCAAGGGGACCAGAGAGTGCATTTCATAGCAAGAATCTACCAACACTCTCTTGTCATCATTATTTTTCCACTTCTTCCTCCAACTTGGAAGAAAAGTTCCTGTTATTTCTTAATTCATGAACAGTAACACAGATATTAGAAGCTCTGTTTTCTTGGGCAAGTGTGGAAATAGGAAGTTTGAAAAGATATTTACATCTTTAAATATGTATGGAAGGTAACCTCCCTCCTTTCCCATCTTCTGACTTCATTATTAAAAGAAAAAAATTCACGTGGTGATGTGAAGGCAACTGAGTGTCATTTCCCTTTAAATAGTACAAAACATATAGGGGCAGGATTGCATTTGTCACAAATTGTCAAAATATATTTTTTTAAGAAACCAAAATCTTATAGGGATGGTTCCAAATGTGCCTGATTTCCCTGAGCAGTGAGCAGCTCGACCTTTACATTAGCAGATATATTTATAAATACACATATGGCCTGCTAGGACCTGATTGGCTATTGATCTGATGAGCCAGCAACAGAATTATGGTGTATCACCTGCGTGGAGTTTAGTTTGCTTTTATTTTATTTTTTTTAAGTTACTGATTTACCTTAGAGGTTTTCACTTGGAGTCACCTAATTTATCTGCGTTCATTGACAGGTGTAATTTGTTAATGCAGTCTGTGAAAGCGGAGAGGTTTTGAATGTTTTGATGTGTTTTGTGGGATCTTTACATAATAGCTTTTTTCCTCATGAATCCGTGACACTTGTCAATATGGACAACAACCAAGGGCATAAAAGAGAGCTGGACTCGCAAGGTTTGTGTTACAAAAATGAAAGAAAATTTTCTGTATTTAAAATATAAGATTATAATACTTAATGCCCTTTTAAAAACTATACCACAACCCCAGGAGATTCTAATCTTTTTCCACCTGAGCTGGGAATCACTGATTTAGGAGGCTTCTCCCAGCTGCTGCTTCTTCCTCATCCTCCATATGCATTAGCATGCTTTCTAAGCCAATGCCTTTTCTTTCCTTTTCCTTTTCCTTTTTCGCATTCACATTTCTGGCTGCCTTTTAATTCCTGAATAATCACCTTTCTCTAGCTGATGACATTAAAGGACATTTTCCCTACATTAAAACAATGAAATGCCTGAGTGAACTGAGTACTTTTGCAGCTAAGTTCATTTCTTTTTCAGCTTCACAGGCACAGTGAAACGTGTAAATAGGGACCTTAATTTTCCCTCAGCTGCAATCTATAGTCTTTAACACTTTTGAGGTGGAAAAAACATACGAATGCTCTTCTTTTAAACTTGTAATAGTTTCATTGTAAATTCCCCATATACTCTTTGTCCTCTGTAATAGAGAGCAGTTGCTTTTTCTGAAGGCACAAATGGAACTGATTGACTTTTAGAGAATAGCAGAGGCCACATGTCTCTTTAGGGAAGTTTCCCCCCCTCACTAGGTGCCTTAACAGCGTTAAAATCACTAAGAAACAAAACTTTCACATGGAGCAGAGGATCCTGTATGGCAGTAACTACTTCTTTATATTTATGGACAAGGTAATCCAGAAGCTCTCTTGAATAGAAATATAACCCCACTGTCAGCTCTGTATCAGAGAGAGGTTCTGGATCTAGAAATTAATTAGTAAAGAAGAGAAAGGATAAAATTAAATCATGGTTCCTTCATATCATCGATTTTCTTGAGTGCAGTAGAAACCATTCATTAATTTATTCAAACCCAGTTCTTGACCTGCCACTGTATGTAATTCATAAAATTTCATGTAGGAAAAGAAGAAAAAGGTGTGAATCCGGAACTTTTCACTCTGTTTTCATGTATGGTAGAAAAGGTCTTGAAGAGCTTTACACATCTCACTTGCAAAATAAAGTAGGAATGAGTGAGAATTTATACCATATGTCCACCTATTTTTTGCACTTACAGGAATCACAAGTGATCTGAGTTCATAAAATGCTGATTTTTTTCTAAGATTTTTCCTTTCTCTTAGGATATCTCACCTAGGTCTGCGAGGCTTCAGATGGATTACAATAAAAAATTTGGTTAGCTTTCAACAGCAAAGTTCAGTAAACATGTGAAAAGTTTACAGAAATAAAATATTGGAAACATTTATATTTTCCCCTTCTTAATTACATAGTTTGAAACGATGTGTACTTTTCAAGCTGTTCTTCCATGACTCTCATTTTATTTTTAACTATTATTTGGAGGTTGCTGTCTTGTTTTGATAGTCTTTGATTTATGTTATCAGAGATATTTATTCCCAGATCCAATTTGCTTCGTATTAAAAATTTTCACAACAGTTTTGTGTGAAAATTATTCCCATAGTGAAGTATAATAGTAAAAGGAATAGGCTAGGATTAGCATGGTCAGTAAGAACAGGTAAATTATTTGTGTAATAAATAACTTGGCCTTGCCCAATGAGAAGTTTCCTCTGCCTTCAGCTTCTGGGAGGTAACCTATGTCATACCTGATAGGAGTGTCTTTTTTAGAGTGGGAGTTGCCCACAACAGATTTAGGGTGAGCTGGCCACACCAGGAAGACAATCATGTAAGTTAGGGTGAGGGCTTTGGGGTCTCCTGATATCAGTCAACCTGGAAGCTGAGATCAGCCATGAGAGCATTCAGTCAGTCAAGCATGCCTATGTAATGGAGCCCTAATAAAAACTCTGGGAACTAAAACTCAGGTGACTTTCCTGGATCGTCCACATCAATGCAGGGAGGGTAATGCATTCTTGGGACAAGCTTTCACGTTTGGAGCCCTCTCAGACTCTTTCATTTATATCTCTTCCCTTGGATGATTTTCATCGGTATCCTTTCTCTGAGTGATCCATAACCATGAGTATAATAGCTTTCAGTGAGTTGAATGTTTCCATTTAGCAAGTTATCAAGCCTGAGGGTGGTTTTGGGAACCTCTCAAACTTGCAGGTGGTGTCAGAAGTGAAGGCAGTCTTGTAGAGATCTGTGCCCTCAAACATTAAAGTTTGGTTAACCCCTGCAGTTAGTGTCAGAAGCAGAATTCTCTAGAATGACCTTGACTCACTGAAACATTTGGTTTGGGAAGAATTATTACAATACAAAAATCAACATCTTTTCTGTAAGTGAAGTCTCTCTTAAATAATTTTTGAAACAAGTTGGGGAATAAATAAATACATATATATTTACTAATAGCTTATACTGTTACTCATAAAGTAACAGTATAAGCTACACCCACAGGTAGGAAGAATTTTATAATAGTAGTACAACCTCAACTCCTAAGGATTCCTTCCCGACCACATTTCATATTATTGAACAAGGAAGAGCACTTAAAGATAGCTCACCTGAGAAGTGACCCTGTGATAATCCATCAGAAAGCAGACAAAAAACATCAGTCAAAAAACCAGAAACAGGGCTTCCCTGGTGGCGCAGTGGTTGAGAGTCCGCCTGCCGATGCAGGGGACACGAATTCATGCCCCAGTCCGGGAGGATCCCACATGCCGTGGAGCAGCTGGGCCCGTGAGCCATGGCCACTGAGCCTGCGCGTCCAGAGCCTGTGCTCCGCAGCGGGAGAGGCCACAACAGTGAGAGGCCCGCGTACCGCAAAAAAAAAAAAAAGAACCCAGAAATAAAGAGACTTAAAAGATATAACAACAAAATGCAAGGTTCAGACCTTATTTAGATACTAATTCAAACAACTCCTGTTAAAAATATAATTTTGACACAATTGAGAAAATTTAATTTTTTTAATTTAGTTTTAAAAATTTGGACAGTGCTTTAGAAAATCCCAGGACAAATCTGATAATAGTATTGTGGTTATGTAACAAAATATTTATATATTTTTTAAATGTACATTGAATTATGTAGGATTTAAATAGCATGATATTGAGATTTACTTTAAAATATATCAGAAATAAAAAGAAAAGGATTAGGTAAAGGATGCATCAAAAATCTTAATAGGGCTTCCCTGGTGGCACAGTGGTTGAGAGTCCGCCTGCCGATGCGGGGGACACGTGTTCATGCCCCGATCCGGGAAGATCCCACATGCCGCGGAGCGGCTGGGCCCGTGAGCCATGGCCGCTGAGCCTGCGCGTCCGGAGCCTGTGCTCCGCAACGGGAGAGGCCACAACAGTGAGAGGCCCGCGTACTGCAAAAAAAAAAAAAAAAAAAAAAAATCTTAATAATACTTGAATGGTAATGAAGGGAATTGGAGGGTCATCACCCTATTCTTTCTACTGTTGTATATGTTTAAAGTGTTTTATAATAAATTGTTTTCAAGTATTTTTTTAATAAATGAAAGAAACCAGAAATAAGGTGGACGTTTGCTGACCCTAAGTACTGAAGAAACTCATGCTTACTTGGGGAGCCCCCTGTTTAGGACATCATTATCTGTAATGCAGGGTTCTTTCAGCCTGAAGAAGCTAACATGCCCTCCACAACTGAACAGCTGTACTCCCCACCCTCTGTCCCATTCACAGGATCCAGAGGTGTAACCAGTAACCAGAGTGTAGAGTGAGGGAAGTTTAAAGTTAAACTAGGTAGAGAAATAAAAGAATTGGGTTGGTTAGTCAGATGCACAGATTTTATCCTAAAACAGAGAAGAATGATCTCAAAGCCCTCAAAGTCATACTGGGGATGAGGAGAAAGGAATTATATCCAGTTTCATCCTTCCCAAATCAGGCACTACTCTTCAAAACAGAATTTTTTTTTTTTTGTAAATAATGTACAAGTTCAGCGTTCCATATAACAACATACCTCTCTATGGCATCCTAAGCTAGATATGAAAACTAGTGCAGATTTGAAATGCTAACCTGCTACAGTGTGTTCCATGAAATTTGTGTCCTAACACACCTTTTTGAACAAAAGTCTCTATCTACTTGTATCACAGATGGCAGGACAATGCCTGCTTCTCAAGTAGTTTCTTGTTGGCAAACAGGTGCCACTCAAAACAGCGGCACCCTCAGTACTGCAGTACTGCCTCCAGGGGCGACTGCTGACCTGAAGAAGAAGGTGAGATGTGTCACCTGGTCTCTTTCCAAGTCTGGAAATAGACTGGCGTTCTCAAATGTAGTAGGATCTAATTGTTGGAGCCAAATCATCAGTTAAATATACAGCAGTCCTTTTCAAGGAACTGTTATCACAGGCTTAAGTGTAAATACACCAGATGGAGTAGTTGCAGCGCGCCCATCAGATAACCGTATGCCCATCAGCTACTGTGTGTTCCGCAGATTAATTTATTGTGTTTAGACCCAGCTTTGCATCCTGGCAGTCATGGTGCCAACAGAGCCTGAGCATGTCAGTTGTCTCTGCCTCTTAACTGTGCGATAGATCTCTTTTCATTTCCCTTTCTCTCTTCCCACAAACCTGTTATTTAGTTTCCCCAAATAGCATATTCAGAATTTTCTCATTTCTGAAGAATACCATTTTTAGGTGCAAATGATGACTGCATAGAAATCGAGTAATGACTCCTTTTGTTATGCTGGGTCAATTTTGTCATGACCCAGTCTTACTTTGTGTCAGTGACACCATTAAAATACAAAATAGAATTCATCCTCAAGCCCCTTCTGATGTAAGTGACATCAGACAGAAAGTGTTTGTTGTCTTCATGTGGACAAGAAGGGTCTGAAATGAGCCCCTGAAATGTCCTCACTTTAAGAGGAGTAACATGGCTACCTTGCCATGGCTCTATTCATCATTGATGGTGGAAACCACAAGGCTCCTTCTCCCCCTCCCCCTTCCCACCTCCCTCCCTCCCTTTCTGCCTTCCTTCCTTCCTTTTTTATTTTACCCCAGGAGACCAAGGTCATACAGCAGGACAAATATAGCCAACTTTGAACCTCTGAGTCTGCTTTGAATTTAGGGAATACTCATCTTCTCATCTTTCTCTCTTTAATTGCCAGCTTCACATTAGGGTGGTTACTTGAGAAACGTTCTCAGAAGTTTAGAAAAGGTTGAGCTGTGTTGACTGGAGTGAGGGTTTTGTCTGTATTTCAGTGATCAAAGCAATCTCAGTTTCTGCTGCCACAAGTAATCTTGTATCACCATACTCTAGGTGATGAGAGGGCTTCTCAACCTCAGTATTACTGACATTTGGGGCTGGATAATTCTTTGTTGGGGGACTGTCCTGTGCATTGAAGAATGTTTAACAGCATCCCTGGCCTCTACCCATTAGACACTAGTAATGTCTCCCCCTGCCCTCCCCCTACACACACTCAGTTGTGACAACTTAAAAGTATCTCCAGATATTGTCAAATGTTCCCTGGGAGGCAAAATCGCCCATGGTTGAGAATTGCTGCCCAAGGATGTAGCACTGGTGATCTGTTCCAAATTTTTTGAGAAGATGGCTATGGCACACTTTCAGGTTGATAAAATGATAACTTCTCCTTCTTCAAATAATGAATTTGTTTTCCCAAGTTGACTAGGGAAGAGAAAAAATTGCATTTTGAACTCCGTGTCCCATAAATTACCAGAATTTTCAGTTAGAGGAGAATCAAAACTATTTATCTTCTCCTAATATAAGAACTGTAAGATCAAATTGCTTTTGCATTTTTTCACCATTAAGGTATCTTCTTCATGACAATTTTAGTCTCAAATCTTTACCAGCATTAGTGAAACAACAAGGGTCTTGTTTACTCTCCACTTTAGGAAACCTCTGAGCTTAAGCAGAAGGATCTGTGCTAGATATTTGGTGATTATATGTGTGTACCAGCTCTGAAAACCACCTTTAATAATTGTTTTCAAATTACCTTATGTGCCAGCTTTTTGCACTTAAGCAGATACGAAAGCTAAAACTAAATTACTGGCTTCCTGGTTGAGAGTGAGGGTGTGTGAATGCAGTACATGGTATTGATTTGGAATACAGAATGACTGTACAGTTCTAAATGAAATATTTTATCGTAGGTAGCATTTATCCCCCAAGTTGCAAGACATATCCTCAAACAGGAAATAACAGAATCAACTTAAAGTCCCCCATTTAGCTTTCTTCCCTAAAAGTATACTCTGAAAATGCTTCTTTTTGAATTTTACTTAATTTCTGGACAGAGGTGCTGGATTGCCTAACTTTCCAGTCATCAGGAATGGTTGCTCTGAAAGCAACCATTTGGGCTTCTAACAAGGGGAACATGGAACTTAAAAATTAAGGATCCAGGTTATTTTGGTTAATTCATACACAGCAAGCTGAGTCCTTCATGGTCGTTCTGTTTGGTTGCGAAAAAGAAATCTCCAGAAGAATCAAAAAGCTATCCTGGGCTTTCAGAAGCTTTTTTAGAAAAAAAATTTTTTTTATTTTATTTATTTATTTTTGGCTACGTTGGGTCTTCGTTGCTGCGCTCGGGCTTTCTCTAGTTGCAGCGAGCGGGGGCTACTCTTCATGGCAGTGCGCGGGCTTCTCATTGAGGTGGCTTCTCTTGTTGTGGAGCACGGGCTGTAGGCACGCGGGCTTCAATAGTTGTGGCACGCGAGCTCAGTAGTTGTGGCTCACAGGCTCTAGAGTGCAGGCTTAGTATTTGTGGCGCACGGGCTTAATTGCTCTGCGGGCATGTGGGATCTTCCCGGACCAGGACTTGAACCCTTGTCCCCTGCATTGGCAGGCGGATTCTTAACCACTGCGCCACCAGGGAAGCCCCAGAAGTTTTAACACAGAGATATCTGCTTTCATGGAATTGATCCTGATCACCTTATATCAATTCTGATCAAATCATCAAATAGCTATGCATCTGGTATGTGCAAGAACAAAAGATCTACTTTGAGTGGAAACATTGGACATTAATAAATCGTTTCCCAGGACCTACTCTTCTTTGAAGATACTTCTTGTCATGTATAGGGAATCTGTAGGGTCTGCTTACTTTCTTTTTTCTTTTTTTCTTTTTTTTTAAAGTCTTTATTGAACTTGTTACAGTATTGTTTCTGTTTTATGCTTTGGTTTTTTGGCTGCAAGGCATGTGGGATCTTACCTCCCTGACCAGGGATCACCCCCTACATTGGAAGGCAAAGTCTTAACCACTGGACCACCAGGGAAGTCCCTCTGCTTACTTTTGAGCTTCTGCATTTCTTACCTGAATGTGGATTCTAGGCAACCTTTTATTCAAAGAAAGAATGATAGATTAAAAAAGAGATTGATATTCCAGCCTTCTGAGTCTTCACTTTGTGCTGACAAATTAATTGTCTGTTTTACCTTCTTTGAACAGCGAGGTTCTATTCGGTTTGTCGGGTCACGTGCATTTCATTACACTACACCTTGGTGACAAAGGAAGCTTAGGGGTAAAAATGAACCCAGAGATGAGTCAAGCATTTGGCTTGAGCTCTGTGGCTCAAAAATGGACAAGTCATTGGTCCTGACGGTGCGTCCTCTGACACATGGAAAAGACGTGTGGCAAGTCGTGCTGATGGAGCCTCACACATTTTCCAAGGGATGTTTTGTCTCTAGACTGTGGAGTCATATTTTAATTTGCTCATTCACTCATATTTAAATTTTACCCAGACAGCCCAGTCTAAACCCCAGTGGATGGGATAACTGCCTAAATATACCAAATGTATTTAGTAATTCAGACTTTCTCCTCTGGAATTAAAGATTGAATTTCTTTTAAGAATAATGATGAAATGTTCTATTTTTTGATCTACGTGGCAGTTACATGGGTATGTTCAATGTGCAATAATTAATTGAGCTGTATGCATATCATTTGTATGGCTTCCTAGATATAGTACTTAAGTGAAAAGATTTATTTTAAAAAGAGTCATGCTGAAATTGACAAGACTAACAAAAGTTTATAAAAGGGGAAAAAACTTACCCGTGGAAAAAATAAAATCACAACACCTTAATGAGCTCCCAGCTGTCATTTGTATAGTTTAATCAAACATCTTTGCAAATGTACCTCTATTAAGCATTTTTATAGGAGGCTTATCACACAAATATGTACTTTTCATATGTGCGTACAGTCATGATTTCATTTTGTAATGCTGAAAATGCTATCTCCTTTAAAAAAACATCTTTGTTGCTTTACTGATAAGATTTCTGTATTATTTAATTAGACTACAATGGGTATTGAGACCAGTACCATTGGACTATATATCATTTCATCAGCGCCCTAATTAGTCTAAGCATTTACTGTATCTCCACTGCTCCATTCAGTTGGAATAATTTTGAGAGCCAATAAAGGTGAGGTTTCATCCTGAATATCATGCCACTTCTGCTGCATGACAAAATCATATTGTCGAGGGCTTCATCCCCTTAAACCAGCACTGTGAATTTGAAATCCGGTTTTGAAACCTCTTCAGTTATAACCCAGAGGTCTCCACAATCCATATAATATTTTAGCCCACACATTTGGTAAAACCATATGAATATAGATTTATGGTGAGGAGGGAGGAAGGAGAAGGAGAAGCTAACCTGAGTTAGTGGAAAATGTAATTATCGTTTTTAAAGGTATTATTTATGGGATTTTTCCTTTCAAAGAGCAAAGTGAAATTTGCTCACAATGATGTACGTAGTATTTTCCTCACCGCCTGCCCCCAATCACCCTCCCCCTTAAAATAATGTGTTAACAATTTGATGTCTGTCTGTACATTCTTGATGATTATAGAAACAAACATATGCCCACATATGATTTTTTCTTTTGTATTACAGAATGGGATCATACTATATATATTTCTCAGCACATCATTTATCATGGACATTTCTCCAAGTCAGTCCATGTAGCCCTAATACATTCTTCTTAATAGCCACATCACAGCCTATAGCATTGATGTATTGTAACTGAGGATTCAGGCAATGTCCTGTTTTTCTGCCCCTATAACAAATGAAGCAATAAATACACTGGTATATTTATTCTTATATATTAATATTGGGTAGAGAACTTTTAAAGAAAAGTGGATTTAAAAAACTATTTTCAGGTGCATATAGTAACTGAAAATGAATTAGCCAGGCACAGGCAGACAGAGATTCTTAGTGGTTGTTTTTGCTAAATGCCCAAGAAGAATCGCACATACTGTATCAATCATATACATGATTGAGGAGTCCTCAAAATGTCAATTTTTGGCAGAAAATAGATTGCCTGGGGTTGGGATGGGAACAAAGATTCACTGTAAATGGGCTGAGCTGGTTGATATTCTCATCATTGGGATGCTGAGAATGCTCTAAAATTGGACTATGGTGAGAGTAGCACACCTCAGTAAATTTACTAAAGAGTAATTTAATTGTACTTTGAAATTGAGTGAATTTTTGGTATGTAAATTATACCTCAATAAAGTTGTTTAAAGAGGTAAATTTTTAAAGCAGTTCATGGGACATCTTTTTTTTATATCATCAACTAGCATTATCTGAGAAAAAATGTTTCCTTCAGTAAAGGCAATTTCAGCCCACCAACACCTGTTTGATTTATTACAGTCTCAGAATTCTTGGACTTTGCTCAATAAATATTTTTTGCATTTAACTAAATAAACTTTTTTTGCTCCTGCTGACTGCAGTAGTCATTTTCCAGGGTGACATTTAAGAAAGCCATGATCTTATTATTTAGACACTGATGAGTTTTATCAGTCCCATTCAGTCATTCACTCAGCAGTTGCATACTGAGTATCAGTGTATGCCAGGCACTGTTCTAGTAATTTGGAATGTATCTATGTCTAAGAAGGTTGAAGACACCTGCCCTCTTGGAGCCTATATGCTAACTTAAAGTCAGAGAAAGGAGAGAAGACCATTATTTCATATTGTAAAGCAGGGCTTCCCAAATGAATTACCAGGGTTTCTTGTTAAAATGCAGCTTTTGGTTCAATAGGGGTGCTGTCTGGACTTCTGGATTTCTACCAAGCAGTCAAGTGATGGTAATGCTGCTGGTCTGAAGACCACACTTTGAGGAGCAAGGTTTTAACATACAATGACAAGTCATGCTTTTATGAGGTTGTACTGTATTTCACACCCTGTGTTCTCCTGATTCCCTCCATTTGCTGGGACCCAAATAAACAACACAGGTGGGAATGGGAGTGTTGGTGGCCTTGATAATCACCTGGTACCTCTTCAGCATTCTTTGCTGGATGAGAGATGTGCTGCCTGCTCCAAAGAGTAGGAACATAGCTGGTCTTGGAAGTAGCATCTTCTGGCTACCCCTTCCGCTTCACTGGCCTTCCTCTCCACATGCTTGGTCTGGAGGTTAGAAAGCTTGAATTTTTCTGCAGATCTTTTATGACTCTTCTATAGACCCTTGATGATTAAAACATAGCAAGCTACTGAAAGTTACAAACCAGTGAATTCTAGTGATTGAATTAGGAAAGAGGTATGGTGAAGGGAAACTAATATCAGTATTTTTGAGTGACTACTCTGTACATTTAAGCATTCTGTGATGCATAAACCTTAGGAAGTCTTTATTATTATTTTCATTTTCAAACATGAAAACTGTGGCCCTCAGAGTATTCTGCTGATTTTTTTTTTAGTTTGTTCAAGATCACACAATGGGTAGTTAGCAGAACTAAGATTAGAATAGAATTATTTGTATCTGACTTTGAAGAAGCAACAATACCCTTCACCTCGTACCCTGCTGGAAAGTTCTTAGTTAAGGAAAATTTCTTGTCTCTTAAGATCTCCCTCAATTTTAAAACTTTTGAAGTCAAAGCACCACAATTTCCTTGAAAGATACCACTTCATAAGTCAGAAAGAGAAAAACAAATACCGTATGCTAACACATATATATGGAATCTAAAAAATTTTTTTAAAAATGGTTCTGAGGAACCTAGGGGCAGGACAGGAATAAAGACACAGACGTAGAGAATGGACTTGAGGACCCGGGGAGGGGGAAGGGTAAGCTGGGACGAAGTGAGAGAGTGGCATGGACATATATATACTACCAAATGTAAAATAGATAGCTAGTGGGAAGCAGCTGCATAGCACAGCGAGAACAGCTCGGTGCTTTGTGACCACCTAGAGGGGATGGGATAGGGAGGGTGGGAGGGAGACGCAAGAGGGAGGGGGTATGGGGATATATGTATACGTATAGCTGATTCACTTTGTTATACAGCAGAAACTAACACAACATTGTAAAGCAATTATACTCCAACAAAGATGTTAAAAAAAAAAAAAAAAAACACTTCACCCTCATGCCTCACTACTACTCAGAAACTCTGAAAATACAAGGGCCTTGACATTGTCTATTATAAATCATTGCACCTGATAACCTTTTGTGAAGACAATAAGAAAAGGTTCTGTTTCTGTCTCTTGTTCTTTTTGAGTATTCCAGCATGACAGGCAAGATATGTTCTAGACACAGGCAACTTTAGAGATATAGAAACATCATTTGTTGGAGAATAATTGATCCTTGTTACATGCCTGATAATATTTTTGGCTAGTCATCTTCAGAACATCAGATTTAATTAAACATAGTCACTAATTAAAGTACAGAATGTGTGATTGACTTCCTGGGAAATTAGAAAAAGAAAATTTCAGAAAATAAGTAGAATTCTCTTCATATGTTTCCTCCCCTCCACTTTTTGGGTAATTTCTTGACCTTCTGTCAAATGCAGTGCAAAGAGAATGTAATTAATGCAAGTGTGTTTTGTATGCCCAGTAATAGATTTTTTTCACTGAAACATAACCTTTATATGATGCTTCTGTTATTACTGGCTGTCAGGTGAAAATTAAATTAGCTTGCTCTGAGCTTCAGATTTATCTTTCAGTCTACAGAAGTCTATGTGAGAGTTTGAGGAGTTACATAGCTTTTACTGATGATTTGGTAAATTAGCCCCATCAATCTGTGATAAACATAATACATCCTCTTCTTGAAGCTAATGGCTGGGGCCAGCAATGATACTTTGCAGCCCAGCACTCTATCTGTGCCTTCTGCTTGGAAAATACCTTCAGCTGCCAGGAACTTCTACCAGTTAGTGTGCTGATGCCGTTGTTTACTTAAAACGTGCGTGGCAGCCAGAAGCAGTTCATGCACCCTCTCAGATTGGGAAAAGCACCCAATTTACCAGTGTTTGGTTCATTGCAGCCTTATGGCAATCAGATTCAAAAATGAAGCTGAAAACTGACCTAAGGGATACAGAAGGCCAGTCCATACACTATCTCCAAAGGGCTTGTCCTTTTATACTTTCTGCACCTCGAACATCATCCTTGATTGTCTCTCCAAGGGATAGTCCGCACCATCGAAAGCCCCCCAGCAATATGATCAGTCTGGGTTGGCAAGGATACCACCCTTTGCTTTACCTGCATTTCTAAAGCTGAGCCACAAAGCAGAAGTTGACTTCTAAATGGCCCTTCTGCTTTGTGTGCGTGAAACCTAGGATGGAGGAGGAAGCCCCCTTATCCATCAATCAGTGTTCCTCATGTGTGATGTCTGTTTCAAAGGATAGTCCCAATGAGCTCAGAGCTGACTTGAACTCTGGCTGAGTCACCAAGGACCTGGAGATGGGATCCCACTTGGCCAAGCACCAAAAAAATCTCTGGTTTCCTGTGGCAACTCGGATTTCACAGGGGTGTGGAGTCTGACCTCACATCTTATGAGAACAAGCAGCACATCTCCAGCAGGGCCAGAAATACTGCAGGAGCAGTCCTCGCCTTGCTATTCCAGCACTCTCACTGCCAGTTTTGTTCAGAGCTCCAGAAGTGCAGGGGATGTGTGAACATGTCAAATTAATGAAAAACAAAGTTAAACATTTCAGAACCTGCAAAACGGTTCAATTCCAGAAATGAGCAAAGGTTTGGGAAGAGCCTTATTTTTTTGGCGAGGTTTATTCATCCTCCATAGACATAAAAATAAGTCTTTCAAAGAACATGAATATTTGAGGCATTTGGCAACATACAGACTCTGGCAACCTCTCCTTATTTATACCATGTAATTATACTTGCCTTTATATGTCTGTCCTTTTCATTATTGAGCCTAACATGGTCTTTTGTGAAATTCCAATTATTGATTAGCACTGGCAACTCAAACGTGGCTTTTTATACGTCAATAAGTCTCACTTTTCCCCCTTCTTAAATCACAGCAGATCTTGTTGGACATTTGGGGAGAAAACAACTTAAAATTCACATCCAGATCTTGGCTGCCAATTCAGGACTTTGTTACTATGAGATTTGCCAAGCGTTTAGCTTACTCCTTGCAGAAAGTGCAGAGTTTGGGGGTGGGGGATCCCTGTCGCCAGAGTAAAAATGGAGTGACATCATTAGAACTCAGCTAAATCTGCAGCTCCGGTGAAATTCTGGCCTCCGCATATCCCCCCAACCCCTTTTTTGTTTCTTCCCTCTCCACTGCCCCTCAACCCATTATACACTCAGTTCTCAAACTAAAAGCAAACAAAAAACAGCTCAAAGGCATGACATCAGAGACCAACTATGAGCCTATCAGATTTGTTTGAATAAATATAAATAAACAACCAAAGACTTGGCCTTTTTTCAAGAGATTTAATCCTTTTGCCAGTTGTATACTTACAGTGTTAGTTTTCATTAGGGAACTGGTGCCCCTTTTAAAAGGAGAAAATTAATATTTCTGGGGAAGAAACTAATGAGGCATGAGCAGGAGCATCAGGTATTTCCAGCTTCCCTTTAGTATTTACCCAAGTTACCATTGTGTCTAATCTGTAGTGCAACCAAGAAAATATAGTAGCAGCCAATTGTTCTAAACTCAGTTATATTTAGGGTAGAATCTCTTTAGAAGAAAAGAACCAAAGTTCTTTGATAATGCTATTTTCATATTACACATTTATATCAAGGTACATTGATATCATAATTTATTGGAGAGGGTTACGTTAGTCCATGTATTAAATGGTACCCTTGAGCCTGAAAGTGTTAATGCAACTTTTCATGCTGCCTGCTTTGCAGTCACTACAGATCCCCTCATTCTTTTAAAATTAATAGACTTGTTCTTACCTTTGTCTGATTGTGCAGAGATTTGCATGTAGACCTGCTAAACTTGCCAACTGTAGCAAATGGTTAGTAACTATTCTCAATATGGGTGAGCACACAAGGTACTCTTTCAGAACTGAATGCTATTTCCTCACAGCAAGTTTCCTTCTTCCTATTGAATGTTGGCAACCTTGATTTTGGAATATTTTTGCATTTACAATCAAGAAACTTTCAAAGAATGTTTTTCTGTCTTATTAGGAACCCATGATTTATGGCATGTTTAATTCCACCTGACTTCCATTGGGTGGTTGCATGGAGAGAACATGGAATGTGTTCAGATTTTGTCAAAGCCCAAGAATAGCATATTTTTGTCATATATCAGATTCAAGCCTGTATTCCAAGCATTTATATTCATTTTACTTGTGTGTGTGTGTGTGTGTGTGTGTGTGTGTGTATGACACCAAAGCAATTAGTATGTAAGTTTTGAGACTTATGTCACTTATAGGATACTGTTTCCACGTCTTCTGGGGTCAGAAAGCCAGTACGAACCATACAGCAAGAGCACAGTGGGTTCTGATGAACCATTTACTTTCTTGTAATGCAAGAGCCTATTTAGGGTGATCCTGTGCTGCTGTCAGAGCAATGAGGGTCAGCAGTTGTGGTGACAGATTAGTTTTGACAAGCTTAATGACCCCAAAGAAGAAAAGTCTGTGGCTCTGATAGCAACTGGGGAATAATTGGTGAGCTCAGCCAAATAGGGAATGTGTTAAAATTCCCCAATTCTCTATGGCAGGCCAATTACACCATTCAGCACAGGGGTGGAAGGTTGCCATCCACTTCTTTAGCCTTACAAAAGCATCAGCAGGCTATATTTCAATCAATTGAATTTGGTTTGGCAGGACATCAGGACACTGAAAGAAACAACTGGATCTTTCAAACTATGTTCATACAAAAAACTTGGGCAAAGAGCAAAACGAGAATTTTTGTAAGGCACCAGTGGATAATGCTAATCTCACTGTTGGCAGATTCTGCTGGTGCACTACAAGCTGTCTCTTATCTGCCCAGGGTGCGGAGGCCCTGGAAACATAAGTTCCTTAGAGTGCATGATAAGTAAATGATTGTCAATTATCAGTCCAGCCAAGTGCTATCTTTTCATTAACCTATTCAACAAAAAAATTTATTGCGAACCTACTATGTGTCAGGGCGCTTCTGGGGTCAAGGAATGAAATTTTGTTCATCTCATTCCAAGAAAAGACCCCTGCCTGCCTGGAGACTATATTCTAACGGATAGATACAGTTATAAACAAGTAAGAAATAAATCCGATGATTGCCACCATGGTGGCAAGTGCTATGGTGTATTAGTTTGCTAGGGGTGTCCTAACAAGGTACCACAAACTGCGTGGTTTAAATAACAGAAATTTGTCGTCTCACTGTTTTGAAGGCTGTAGATCTGAAATCGAGGCACAGCAGGGTTGATTCGTTCTGAGAACCATGAGGGAAAGATCTGTTCCAGGCCCTCACCTTGACTTGTAGATTATTGTCTTCTCCCTCTATTTTTGTATCATCTTCCTCTGTGCAAGTCTCTTATGTCCAAATTTCTCCTTTCTATAAGGACACCAGTCATATTGGATTAGGGCCACCCCCCCCATGACCTCATGTTAATTTCATTCCCTCTGTAAAGACCCTGTCTCTAGAAAAGACAGCCCTCAGAATGGGAGAAAATATTTGTAAACGAATCAATGGACAAAGGATTAATCTCCAAAATATATAAACAGCTCATGCAGCTCAATATTAAAAAAACAAACAACCCAATCCAAAAATGGGCAGAAGACCTAAATAGACATTTCTCCAAAGAAGACCTACAGATTGCCAAGAAGCATATGAAAAGCTACTCAACATCACTAATTATTAGAGAAATGCAAATCAAAACTACAATGAGGTATCACTTCACATCAGTTAGAATGGACATCATCAGAAAATCTATAAACGACAAATGCTGGAGAGGGTGTGGAGAAAAGGGAACCCTCTTGCACTGTTGGTGGGAATGTAAATTGATACAGCCACTATGGAGAACAGTATGGAGGTTCCTTAAAATACTACAGATAGAACTACCATATGACCCAGCAGTCCCACTACTGGGCATGTACCCTGAGAAAACCATAATTCAAAAAGAGTCATGGACCACAATGTTCATTGCAGCACTATTTACAATAGCCAGGTCATGGAAGCAACCTAAATGCCCATCGACAGACGAATGGATAAAGAAGATGTGGTACATATATACAATGGAATATTACTCAGCCATAAAAAGGAACGAAATTGGGTCATTTGTAGAGACATGGATGGATCTAGAGACTGTCATACAGAGTGAAGTAAGTCAGAAAGAGAAAGACAAATATTGTATATTAATGCATATATGTGGAACCTAGAAAAATGGTACAGATGAACTGGTTTGCAGGGCAGAAATAGAGACACAGATGTAGAGAACAAACATATGGACACCAAGGGGGGAAAGTGGTGGTGAGGGGGTGATGGTGGGATGAATTAGGAGATTGGGATTGACATATATACACTAATATGTATAAAATGGATAACTAATAAGAACCTGCTGTATAAAAATCTAAATAAAATAAAATTCAAAAAAAAAACACCAGACCCTGTCTCCAAGTAAGGTCACATTTTGAGGTATTCAGGGTCAGGACTCCAATGTACAAATTTTGAGGGGGACACGATTCAACCCATAACAGCAGTTAAGCCACCTACAAGAAAGTGATCACAGAGTACATCCTGCAGGGAGTGATAATGGAGTTGAGGCCTGAGAAGAAGAAACCAGTCCTTGGAACAGGTGGAGGCAGAGTGTTGGGGCAGAAGAAACTGCATATATAAACAACCCAGAGGTGGTATGTGTCTTAGGAAGAGTAGCTAGAGTGCTTGTAAAGATGAGGGAGGGCTTTCGGTCAGAGGTGTGGCAGGGACAAGATCACATGGGCCTTGTTGGCCAACTGCAAAGAAGAATTTGGATCTTACTGAGAGTATGTTGGGAAGCCAGTAGAGCATTTTAGTCAGAGGAGCTAGATGTTCTGCTTTTCATTTTAAAGCCTAGATTATAGAGTGCCTACTGAAAACAAAGCAACGCGTCCAGTGCAGAGTGGGCTCAAGGCTTTTCTACAGTCTTTACCACAGCCTACCTTGCACTCTTACCCTGTATCTAATCACCAGGACTTCTTGCTGCTCTCTCTCAGCCTGCTCCCACATTATGTTGTCTGTTTTCCCACCTCTAGGCCTTTTTCAGTGATATTTCTTCTACCTGGATTTCCCTAAGTGCTCAGTCTGCACATTGAAGTCCTATTCCTACTTTGACACCCATCTCAAAAGTTACTTCCTGTATGGTATCAGCTCAGATTCACACAATCCATCTCTGTCTTTTTATTGTATCACAGTGTATTGCATCTGTTTGTTTACATGCCCACTTAACCAATTACTGGGTGAGCTCCGTGAGGGCAAGGACCCCAACCCCATTCATCTTCATGTGCTTAGAGCCTACCTCAGCACCCAGCCCAGAGTTGGAGCCCAACACCCACTTATTAAATGAATGTCTAAATGACTTATAAGTCAGGGCTGTGTGCTTAAGAAGAGAAACCATTGAAAACTCTTGGAATAGTGCAGTATTAAAACTCTTGGACCGGTGGAGTAGAGTGGGGAGAATGAGGGGCTTTATAGGCACACCAGCATCAGTCTGAATTCAACTGCAACTTGGGTTACTTCTGGGCATTGGTGCTTAACTTCTTAGAGCCTCCATTCCCTTAATAGTAAAATGAGCCTAATGATTCGTGACCTTTTTTAAAAAAAATAGGATTTAGGAAACTTTTGTGACTGCACCTGGTCCATGGCCTGGCACAAACTAGATGCTCAATAAAATGGTGCTTTTTTTTCTCTTCGCCTCATCTTCAGAAAACCTTATTGTTATTACACACAAGGAAAAGCACATAAAGATTCATTGAAACTATGAATTGGGCAATTGTTCACTTACGGGCTTGGTAGTTATATATATGGCGGGTATTTACCTCAAAAATATGTTTTTCAGCAAACTGAGAGAGTGTTGCAACACTCTGGTGGAAAATCGGGAATTTGGAGGGGTGGAAGAGTCACAGCTTTTCATTACCAATCAGCTTTTTATGAAGAACTTTAAGAGTGTAACATTTGCTACCACAGAATACCAGCACTGAAGATCTGATTCATTAACCGTGATAATCCCTTTGTTTGGGGCTTTATTTCCTATTCCCAAGAGGCTGCCTGATTTGCAACGTGGACATTTCAGGCAGAACATTTTGCACAGTCTTGCAACATCGATGGTGTGAGTCTTTGTGTGGACCTGAGCAGATGATGCAAATGCTTAATTTTTGAGACAAAAGGAAAAACATTAAGCAGCTCCTTCCTTTGTGAACCCGAGCCAGACTGGGAATGAGAATTCAAGAAACCTCACCATGAAGTCTGTCGGTGCTAAGATTTCTTTGTCTGTTTTCCAGAGTCGTGGTATATGTATGTGCCTAATAGCAAGGTTTTAAATATGGCTTCTATTTAAAATCACTGTTCTCTTGTGCTGCCTCTGGGGTGAGGATCTCATTTTCAGTGTCAGTACTGACCTGGGGGTATAGCCTTAGGGCGGCTCGAAAAGTCTCTTGGTTGACATGTCTGCAGTATGCAAATTCCATCTGGAGGTTCCTCTCGAACTCCCTGTAGTTTCGGTCTTTGTTCCTCGTGCACTCACAGCCTCAGTGCCTTCTCCTCACTGCCACCTCAATAGCAACTTTTACAGTCTTCTTTTAAATGTGCTGATTATAAAGGTGAAAGCAAAGACATTAACTGGCTAGGCAGCTACACTGGAGAAGTGTTATTCAATCCAAATATATTGATTACTGCATAAACAAGAACAGGTTTGATGTGTAGGCAGTGTGAAAGACTCGCAGGCAAGGACTCCAAACCCACTGCTTGATGATGATTTTATCCTGCTTTTCCATTTGGAACCCCTAGGCCACACCTTCAAAGAAAGAACAGATATGTAGATACGGAGCCACTTTGCGATTTTTCTTCCCATTCCACGGCACTGCGGGAGGCAGGTGGCTGGGAGGTCTGGTAAAGATTTTTCAGGTTTTAGCTCTAACTGCTTACACCGCGTCGCGAGTCCCCGGGCAGGTTCTCAAGGACGGAGTTCTTAGACGCAGTGCCAGGGAAGATGCGGGGGCTTAATCAGTTTGTGACTACAGGTGTAGATTATTCTTCTCGTTTGATGTGCCTGTGTGTTGAGGCAGAAATCTCTCCTTTTGGGGGAGCTCTCATCGTTTCAGCAAAGCTGCAGAAGAAAAAGCGTGATAAAGGCTAACATCCAAGTTGTTAAAGCATGGTCAGCCCTCTCATGTATGAGGCTGTTTCTGTAATATAATTACTGTTTGGGGATATTCAAAGTTGGCTCAAGGAAGAAACCACTTTGGTAATGAAAGGAGAAAAAAAATTAACCGGTCCATGGGATCAAAAGAAAAAAAAACCTGCATGTAATGTCTTTTGGTGCGTCCTAAAGCTAGAGGTGAGATCCAGTGTGTCGGGTTACTTAAGCATGGACTGAGAATCAGAATGATGTCTCCAAGCCCTTTGGCTTTCTGAGTAAGGTCTTTATTTGACTGGCCAGAAATATTCCGCTTGAGGATTGGGTCTCCACAGAATTAAACAAAGGACATCAAAGCCTGTTCCATGGTGATCTGAAGGCTTCTGTCTGGGATGTTTCTGCTGATTTGGATACCAACTGTAGTCTCAAACCCAGGGCACTTCGTTGTAACATTTTACTAGTCAGCCTGGATTTTTGGCAGGCTTTAGTTTATTTTTCTCTAAGCTTAAGACATAAGGAATTGAAATTTGAGAGCACTGCTGTGCCTTGGAACTTAAAATTTAAAAAGCTTTTGGAAGTGACTTTCTTTCTTTCAACTACTGCATTGAAGAATAGAATTTAACTTTTATAAATGACCATTGGGTAACGTAACCACAGCGGTTTTTGTTTTTGTTTTCATGGACAGTGTAAGCAGGTGGTTTGACCAGAGTTGAAGAAGTCATTTCTTTTTTCTTCTTTTTTTGCCACATCCAGGAGACGTAGATTGTAGTAAGGAGTATTTATGGGGGGACCAGGCTATGGTATGGTTGTAGCCAATGGCTGGTGCATTTATACTACCTCATTCAGGTTCCTCCTCTTTCCCATAGCTGCCATTAAAGGGAAACCTCTCTTTACTGATTATATTGACACCTTTCTTTTCCTAGATTTTGCTTTTTATGCTCTATCTATCTCTTAGGCAACCAAACTCAATGTGGGGATTTTTAAAGAACTCAGTATATTATTCAATCACCAGGTAAACAGTCTATCCTTAAATACAATTTATCAGTTATTTTTCCCTATGGCTTTTGAGTCCCTAAATGCTGGGAGAGAAAACCTGACATTTTGATACTTTTTTTTTTTTTTTTTTTTTTTTGCGGTACGCGGGCCTCTCACTCTTGCGGCCTCTCCCGTTGCGGAGCACAGGCTCCGGACGCGCAGGCTCAGCGGCCATGGCTCACGGGCCCAGCCGCTCCACGGCATGTGGGATCTTCCCGGACCGGTGCACGAACCCTCATCCCCTGCATCGGCAGGCGGACTCTCAACCACTGCACCACCAGGGAAGCCCCATTTTGGTACTTTTTATGCTTAACTCTTTACAACTTTATTTGGTAATGATCTGTTCTGAGACCCTGGAAGCATCTTGTATTCTTTAATACAGTGCCAGCCATAACCACTGCTCATGACCCCTCTTTCATTCGTATGATGCATTTAAGTTTTCAAAATATTGTGTATATATTATCTCTTTGAGCTTCACAACAGCCTCTTGAAGCAGGCCATTCTCTGTGGCAGAAATTCCTTCTCGGGCAACATGATATCTCTGTCCTTATGTCTTCCATGGAATTCAAGTGCAGGGGGTTTTTGTTGAAAACCCTCGGTTGAACTGTCTTTCTTTCCCTCCCTCCCTTCCTCCTTCCCACACAAAATGACCGTCAACTTTTAATTTAACTCCTGAAAGAGACAGGCAGAACACCACATGTCTTCGTGGGTGTAGTGATTGGAGATGAAAGAGCTGACTTTCGCGCACTATCTTCCCTCGCTGCTATTCTGAGAGGCCGTGTTTTGAGACATGTCTCCGATTTACAGCTCTGTTTCCTCGGTCATCTTCATTTGATAAAAGAGCTAGCTTCAGCCATTCGTGCTCTTTCTCTCCAGCCTGTCCCCTTGTCCCCTCCACATCGTGAATTGTCTTGCTTTTGCAGAACTTCTGCTCACCAGGTGGGTCCTTTTGAGCTTTCACATCTCTTTTATTTATTTTTACCCACAGTCTTATTCCATGTACACCATTGTCTGAATTGTCATGAATTTTGGATTTAATTCCAGATAGTCAAAAGCATGTTTTCAGCTGAACAAACCAAATGAAGTAAAAAGCCTCATTCCCCTTTTACTTTATTCTCATTACCCATCCCAGCGGGGAGGATGAGTAAAGAATGCATCCTCTAGATCCTGAAAGAATTTCTAATATTCATTCTTTCTCTACAAGATACAGAGCTTAATCCTTTCTTTAGACATTTTCTTTTTTTTTAAATAAACAGGGCCTAATTGGAAAAAGCTGAGAGAGTTAAGCAGAAAAGAATAGAAAACATTTACTGAGTTTGGAAGTGCATATTGAATACTGCAGGAAATTTGCATATGGATTACTTGGTGAAAAAATAGAAACATTCTCAGCCCATTAGTTACTGTGATGGACTCCCACTGACTAAAATCCAAGTACTTTTGCCTTGTTTTCTCCAACTGTTCTTTTCTGTAATCATTTCTCTTTAACCACAGGGCAGCTATTCTGTTACTGCACTTTGTACTAGGGAAAGGACAAAATAAGGAACATAGCTGTGCCTAGAAAATGAGCAGGCGATCTCTGATTTAATCCCCGAACTTTGTACCGTTATTTCTATGCTTTGGCGAGAGGGTTGCCTGTTTATCAGAGGGGGCTTCTAAGTCATTTTTTCGTCTCTATAGTTGTAAGTGACTATCCTCGGTTCCAAACCTTAGGTTCCTCCTTGGTGCCTCAGTTTCTCCAAATGCAAAATGGAAGGTAATATTTAGCAGCACTAATGGAAACAGGAGGAAAAGAATCAATGAATATTTATAAAAGTAAATTGAGTCCCTGGGATATAAGATTCCACAGAAATTCAAAGCATAATTAAAGTAGGGAGAACAGATTAGTGTTAAATATATGTGTGAAGCACATTTTACATTTCCTTCCAACAAAGAGTGAATTTAATTTACTCTAAGAGGAGAAAAAAAGGAAAAAAGTGGTATTGTGAATTAGGATTCTAAATTTGGTTTTTGATATGTTGATTGGTGTACTGCAGACATAAAGCCACATGTTGACTTTTTCAGCAAATGCATGCTATGTGCGTGTGTGTGTCTTGGAGGTGGAGGAGGGATATACATAAGTAAATCTAATTACCATTGGCAGTACTCCTCTAGGAGAGCTGCATCAAGTACTAGCAAAAGAATTGTTATCAAAGAGATATTTAAAACTCTTTACCTTTAATCCATAGAAAAATCATTAAACATAGATCAGCTCTTTGTATTGTGGTATAAGGCAAGACCATGTGAACAAAGAGATGTTCAGGTATTGCCTACAGAAAACATCTACATTATTGTGTCATTATTTGAGGAAACAACCCAAACTCTGTCACTTTACAAAAGAATCATTGAAAATTAATAGATGTGGAAGTTGGTATAAAAGATCAAAATATCAGGGGCTTCCCTGGTGGCACAGTGGTTGAGAGTCCGCCTGCCAATGCAGGGGACACGGGTTCGTGCCCCGGTCCGGGAGGATCCCACGTGCCGTGGAGCGGCTAGGCCCGTGAGCCATGGCCGCTGAGCCTGCGCGTCCGGAGCCTGTGCTCTGCAATGGGAGAGGCCACAACAGTGAGAGGCCCGCGTACCACGTTAAAAAAAAAAAAAAAAAAGATCAAAATATCAATATCTGTCAGCCTGTTCCAGGCTTTCCACAATGGCTTGGAAACTGCTGGAAAAAAGTTTTATGCAACATTGATCACAGAAATGGAAAGAAATACTAGTAGGTAAAGAGGACCCTCTGTGTTTTATAAACACTGAAGTGCTGCGTATGCACTAATTTGTCAAAAGAACTAAAACAAGATAAATATTCTCAAAAGATTTTATCATAAAAGTATGTCCTATAGAAAATCCAAGTTCACTTTTTTTTCCTGGCCAAATTCTCTTGACACAAGTAAAGCTTTTGTTGGGATAATGAGGACATGGCTAAATTTTTTGGTGAGATAGAGTTCACCAGAGAATATGTGTACAGACCCCAGGTCCCAGAGGGAATCAAGAAATGGTGATCCTTCATCCTCCCAAGACGACATCTGTGAATACCTACACCAGGAACCACCTAGGTAATAATCACAATGTGATTTTTTTTTAATGCAAAATAAATAAGATTCATGTTGGGGGAAAGCTGTGTTTGAGTTGTCAATTTGACCTGTAGGAACTTACTACACTGAATGTGACCTGAGGACCATCAGCATCTCTTGGGAGTTTTTTTTTAGAAATGTAGACTCTCAGACCCCATTCCAGACCTGCTGAATCAGAGTCAGCCTTATAATGAATTATTCAGGAGATTTGTGAGCACATTAAAGTCTGAGAAGCACTGTCCTAGGATACCACTTGGTAGCTGATTGCTTCGGGTTTTATGCATTGTCTCCATACAATAATTAATAAACTTTTGGTAATTGATTTTTGGTCATTGAGTAAATGATGATCGAGAGTAGCTTTGACATTTGGATGATCTGACCTAATATTACCCATCAATTCCAGATTTTTCCATTTCATTTGGTGAGCACCTGGCAAGTTCCAAGCACTGTGCTAGGCTCTGGAAACAGGGGTGCGGACAAGAAAGAACTCAGGAGATAACCATTATGCAGACGATTACTGAAATTTTTATTTAATGGCAGATGAGTAAAGAATTATGAAGGAGAAATACAGTGTGCAAAGAAAATACAAATTGGGTGAGCCTGGTTGCGTCCAGAAGATCAGAGAGTGCTATGGGATCCTGGAGTGGTGCTACCCTTTGGAGGCTTCGGGTTCAAGTGGGCCTCTAGTGGGTGGATCCCAGATAGGCAGAAGAGCAGTGAGGTAGATTACCATTCCCCAGTAGTAAGGTGGCTAAGAAAGTAGGAAGCTGTTGCCTTTGAGCTAACTTTTTTCCCCTTGAATAAACATTTTTATTGGTCATACGATTTTATTTTTTTTGAGGTGCCGAAAGCTTACATGGTTTGCTCAAATTAGAAATATAATAAACACCACAAGTCCAGAGAGCATGCAAACAAGAGCTCTAAATAGGGCAGTAGTTCCAGCTCAGGCTTGTTGATTGTTCTCCAGATTCTCTTGGTCTGGTTAGACCTGTGGCTAAGCAGCTTCCTCCTTTGCCTCTCACCTTCACTGGGTTTGTCTTAAAGAGATCAGCAGTGTCCCTATCTATCTTTACTGTGGCTTCAGCTGACCTCTTATCATCCAGAAGGGCCAGTGTTGTTTTTGTTTTGCTTCTCTCCTCTCTTTCCTTCTTTTTTTCTTGTTGAGGTTGCTTTTCCATCTCAGTCATTTCAAGTTTGAATTTGATTTGCATATCTAAACTGCTAATTGTACCAATTACTTGCAGTGCTTCTGAATTCCAAAAAAGAAGTCTGAAACTGACCACTTTCATTAAAGTCAGTGTCAGTTTGCCCTGAAATTTGGAGCTATGGAGACAAGTCCTTTTTTTTTCCTTAAAAATATATTTTTAAAAGGCCAGCTGCCAACGAGTGTATTTTTCAGGTCCCAATCGCTCATGTTTCTGGTGGTGTTTTTCTGTAGTCCAGCATACATTCTTTAACTAAATACTACTCTTGAAAGATCAAAAGGAGTACTCCCTGCTTTCATTTTGTTCTTGGCTGTAGCTCATGGATGTCTATTTTTTTTTTTCTTAATTTACAAAAAGCTTTCTTTCAGAAGAAAAAGAAGTGGCTCTGTGGATCATAAAGCGATCATTAGCATTTACTAATACAGTCTGTTCTTAAATTGCTTTCCACCACATCTTTTCAGTATTATTTACTGAGCAGCTGAAATAATTGGGCTTTGAATTTTTAGATTACTATAAAGCAAGACCTATTGTCACTTATTGCTGGGTATAATTGCACACATATATTTAGTGAAGCTATTTATTCATCTCCCTGGTGGATAACTTTGTCAAAATGAGTTGAGATATTTCTGTGTGTGCAGTTGGAATCTAGAAAACATTTGCATTTCATGTAGCACTTAGAAATTATAGAGAGTTTCACAAATATTTTTTTTCTCCAGACATGAGGGTCTGTTCTTAAGTTCTACTCATCTTTTATTATTCCCCCTTGTTTGTTAGAAGAAGCACTGTTCCTATGAGTATATAGTTATTCTGAGTGGATTTTAAGCCCTAACAACATAGTTTTAAAAAGAGAAAGGAAGGAAGGGAGGGAGGAAGAGAAAGCATTTTAATATAAATAGCTTGTATTTTAATATATAATAATGCATTTGTCCATTATTCAACAAATCTACATTAGGAGCTTTCTGTGCACACTAGTGCATTATGAAAAGGACCATCCTGGTCCCCATCCTAAAGGAGCTCACAGTCCGTGAGGATGTTATAAGGGCATATATGTGGGAGACTAAGCCTAAGCTTGGGGACAGAGACTGCTTTCCTGGAAAAGGTATATTTAAGCTAAGCTCGAAAAAATGAGTCATATTTAACCAGGGAAATAGGAGGAAAACATTTTTCCAGGCCAAGGAAGTAGCATGTGCAAATGCCTTGAAGTAAGAAAGGGCATGACGGCTCAAGGAACTGAAAGACCAATGTGGCTGAAGCCGAAGGAGGGAAGGGGAGGAGGGTGAGGTGAGGATGAGGCTGGAGAGTAGGCAGGAGCCAGATCAAGCAAGTCCTTGGAAGCCATGGTTAGGCTTTGTCTTTATCCAAAAACCAATGAGAAGCCTTTAAAGAATTTGACATGGGAGTGACATGATCAAATTTGTAGTTTTCAACCGATTACTCTGGCAGCAGCCTGGAGACTACATGGTGGATGAGGGCAGACCTATGGTGGGAGGGGAAGACCTATTAGGAGATTACTGTGGTAGACCACGTGGGAGAAGTTGGTGGCTTAGTCTAGGGGAGGTCAAATGTTGATGAAGAGAAGTAGGCATGTTTGAGAGATATTTCTGAGGACCTAGATATTAGAGATGGGTGTGTGAGAGAGGGTTGTCAAGGGTTACTTCCACGTGCTGGGCTGTACTGTTGGGTAAATAGAGAGCAGGGAGTGAAGCTGTGTTTTGGGGGAAAGGTCATTGTTAAATGTTGGAATATTTACTTTGAGGTACCTTGGACCATCAGTATACAGAGATATTGAATAGGCAGTGCGACCTGGAGCTCAGAGGAGAGGTCTAGGCCAAGTTTAACAGTTGATAACCCTGTGATTTCTGATGTGATACAGTTAGGATCCATATATCCAACAAAGTAAAGTGAACTGTTTTTCTCTTTCTGGAGGAATTTTGCTTCAAATTAGAAGTGCTACAACAAATACTTAGGCAAATATTCAATCATTAACCATTTTTCAAAAAAACACATTTATTGAGCACCTAATACATGTTAGGCACCTATTAGATTATGGGAACTGCTAAAACATCTTTCTTTTCTCCATAAGTAAAGTTACTTTGACGAAGGGCTTAGCCACATAGGCAGCTAAGAAGGACCAAGTTTTGTCACCACTGGTAAATTGGTAGTAAATTCAGGAGCCCCTTCATTTGATGAAATGAGGTAAGGGTTCATGCTGTATTTTATTGTTCAGCTGAGTATGCAGCCTTGAAGTTCTTTCAGAATGCTCAGGTTGACTATTTCACATTGGGTCTGATGTTGTATTTGTTTCAAGCAGCATAAGCATCTGAGTGATTTACAGATGCATACCACTTTTTTTTTTTAATTTGAGAATTACAGTTATTAAAACAAAAGATTATCCCAAGAACATAAGTCTCACAATACTTTTTAGTCATTATCAGTGACTTCCCTTTATGCTCAGACTTTGGTGAGAATGATTGGTATAATCTAGGATAGTTGATGGTATTTGCTATAGTGAATTTAAACTACTAATATTTTTCACTTCGTAAAGGAACAAAAGAAAAAGCGTGTTTGGATTCCTTCCAAAGCATATTTTTTCCTTTATCTCTTTAACCTCTTGAGAAATAACATTACCTTGGCATTGTATAGAGGAAATGGTTAAATAATTAAGCCAGAAGGCCATGATTCTAGTTATCCACCTGACACTTACTAGCTCTATGTCTGTGGCAAATCACCTGACTTCTCTAGGCCTCGATTTTCTTCACTTGTAAAATGGGGATAATAATACTAGATAATTTGAATACATGAAAGATGATGGTAATAATGGTTAACTTTTATTGGGAATTTACTCTGTGCTAAGTATTTTCACGTCAGGATTGTTGACTGTGTAAGATGGCTAAGGACATAAAGCAAGAAACATATCTTAGAAACAATATCTTTTACTCATTTTTTTTTATTTCTTTGGAGAATAAGAAACAATTGTAATTTAAATTAATCAAATTAAAACATCTGAGATGATCCACATATACCACAAACTTGACAATTTTAGGTAAAATTTTATGTAGACCTATTATTCTTGTGATAAATGGAGTCATGTTCAGGGCCAGGGAGGGGAGGGTTGAAGTTGCATTAAGTAGAATAGTCAAGGGGATTGAGATTACAATTCTTAGCCAAGGTATTTGCTTAAGAATTATAGGGATCAGACTCAGTGTATGCCTACAGTGATTGAATACCCTGTGGGTCTCAATACCTAAAAGGTCATACTTGGAAGGGGTTAATGAATTTGACGATAGTTTCTTGCCCATGGGTGAACCATGGGCATATATATAGGAAGGCGATTCCCTCAACAAAACAAAAAGGAGAAGGGCTCAGAGATAGGATAGGTAGTTTAAAATCAGAACCAGGAAGGAGAAGAGCAAGTAGAAGGACTGGGAGATTTTCTGAGCACCTGCTACTTGCCAGTCAGGCATGTGATGGGAAAGCCATGCAGAAAAGCTCAGCTGTGAAAGAAAGAATATTGGAGGTGATGCACTTTGGAAGCAAGTGAGTGAGTGGCCTTGACAAATCTTGTGGGTTGTCACAAAGGATTGTCAGTTCTCGGACTGTGAAGCTGCATCACTCTGAGCTCACACCTTTGTAATGGCTGCCAGGGCTAATGCAAGGTTTTAGTTCCATTATTTTCATATCTGCTTCTTTTTTAAGCAGCCAGACACAGATGACTTTTAGCAAGTACAGAATTTATATTTAAGCAATGCATAATGAAAATCGACGGCTTTTTGTTGAGAAAAGCATGGTGTCAGGAAAATATCCCTGCCACACTCTTTCCTCCTGTCACAGTGGTGGAAATTTTACATTTGAAAGTGAAAAGGCTTAAGATATAATTTTTTAATCCCATCTTTCCTGCCCACTTGCATCTCTTCCAAAGCTTGTCAGGACCAGATCTGGAAAAGTAAGAGCCATTAAAAATTTGGCATCTTGCACTCTGTTTTTTGGAGTAAATTCAGTGTGGGCCAATTTATGGTAAATTATTCTCTTCGTGTGTGAATTTCCTTTTCTCTCTTGGCAAATTCATGCTTGTCTCTGTACCCCTGCACACAGATCTTAAATATACACATTTATTACAGAATCTGTGTGGGGTATGTGTGCAAGTGTTAGTGTGTGCCCATGGCTGTACCCACAAGTACATATGCACATATTTGCACCTGTGTGCCTATATGATAGCAAATTGACTTAAACAGTTTGTCTTGGAAGTTTGTGTTGCTGTATGTATGTTAGCATACATTCTGTTGCAACCCACAAACAGTTTCTCAGTCAAGAGATGACAGAATTCAGCAATCATTTTGGGAAACACCATAGTAAATAAATATATTGCTTAGCTCTGTTAAACCAAGCATGCCAATTCTTAATAAAACTGAAGGCAAGCAGTGGCATTTCTCCTCTTTGCAGTCAAAGACAATTACAGGGGAGCCAGTCCACTGCCAACAGGAAAGGCAGAGCCAAGGCCTTGCTACAGCCCCTTGTACTCTGAATACAGAAAGCTCTGGATTTAGGCATGGTTATAACCTGGGATTATATGGGGTTGTAATGGCTGCCTCCCATTCAGAGAGGTTGGCTATAGGATGGTGAGCAGAGGCATGGCATGGGAAATTGATTGACCTGCTCTTTGGAGATATTTGACTCAGGCAATTCAGGGCAAGGTCCCAAAGATCTTTTTTCTTTGCATGAGGCTCTTTCCTGGCATATTTGAGAGCATATTAGCTCAGCTTAGGGCAATTTACAACAGTTTCTTTTCCTTTATGTATGAAGAAGGCACACATTTTTGTGCCTTGAATTACTGGTAATAACATGTTCCCAATGGGTCTGTGTATGTTTAGCTCAAGTTGGTGTGGTAGCAAGACTGCTCACTCCCTTCACCAGTATTGCTACAGATTTCTCAGAACATCAGTAAAGAAGTTAATGCATTGCATCTACAAAAAAATACAACCATATGTTGTTATTAGTATTGTTTCCCCATGTAATTAGATATTAAAATAATTATATGTTTTACAGTAATTCTATAGAACATTAAAATACAGCAAAACCCATAAAGCATTTTATAGCTTTTGCGATGTTGACCATTTGATGTCATCAAGAATGGTAGCTGGCCCTACCTAATTAAAAGGCCTTAATGAGCTTACTACACAAGGAAGTCTAGGAAATCAATATGCTTTTTATACAAAGAGTTCATTCTCTCCATTTCATTTAACATTTATTTAGCAAATAATCTGTGGTCACTTTGAGCATATGCCAAGCACTGTACCCAGTGCTGGCCATAAAAAGATTAATAAGACTCAGTCCCTTATCCTCATAAAGCTCACAGCCTACTGGGGGAGGCAAACAATCCAATTAGTTTATCTCCAGGCATTACCGAGGCAGTGGGCAAGGCTTGGTGTGTGTGTGTGGGGAGTGATCCATTGTGCCTTGGTGAAAATATAAAGGAAGGCATCACAGAGGAGGTGACACCAAGCTAAAGGTTCAGTAGGATGTCACCAGGCACAGGGAGTAGCACAAGCGGAGGCAGAGGCAAAGCAGAGCATGCTGCTTAATTAGGGAACCACAGCTGGACTGGCCTGGAGTCCAGTGGGAAGTGTGGGAGGAGAGAGGGGAGGGGACAGGCCTGACCACGTACATGCCAAGACCTTCTTTGACCCGTAGCCTCTCTCTCTCCTTCTCTGTTTCTGTTTTTCTACTTCTCCTTTGCTTTTGCTTACTTAGTTCTCTTTTACTTCATCTATCCCTATCTGTCTTCTGAAATTTGAGAGACCTTTAAGAGAAACTAGAGTTTTAGAGAATGTTTCTGCCATTTTTTTAAAATGCAAAAAATAATGCCTAAAATCCAAAAGATGATTCCTCCAATATCTCTGTTTTCCTCACCTTTAGTATATAGAAAATAATTTGAGGGTGTTGGAGCAGGCTGGGTCAGATTCAAAATTTGTTCTGAGTATATGTCTATCTCCTGGAATGTACTGTGAACGCAGAAAAGGTAGGATGGAGCCTGGTGGTTCTTTTGTATCATCCATACAGCCTATAAAGTGCTGAATGTACAAGAAACTCAGTATTCCCTGGTCCATTGGTATATAGACTGATACTTAAAAAATTGGAAAAATTGTTTTCTTTAATATAGAGTGAAATATTAAAGTGAAAGTTGCTTTTATATGTAGACTTTATATATACTTAATAGAAGGACTGTGCTTTTGTAGATCCATGTATATGGAATTGTATATGACTATGTGGTAGTCAGAAACAGAGATACACAGAAAATTAAATAGTTTGATTTCTTTTAGGTATATTTATTCAGGGCCAACGACATAGCCTTAAATATATTTGCTCTACTGGCATGTAATCAAAGTGCATTTATTGAGGTCTGCCTGTGAACCTCTGAAGGATACATGTTCTAGTGGATATGTATTTGCAGACTGAATGAAATCAATGCTAATAAACAACAACAACAACAAAATTCAGGCAACTTATTGTTATGTTTAAAGAACCCCCAAACAACCAGTTTTCCATTATTTACCCAGTCACGGAATAATTATTTGCTTGACATTGTAGTTTTCTGGCATTGTATTGACACAACATGAATAATATATGATACTTTATATTTGTTGAATAACTGGAGACAGCCATATGATATGTTTTAAATATCAGTGTTGCACTGTGGAGTATTCTTTTTCCAGTTGTGAATATAATGCCCATGATGAGGTTCCATTTATCCCCAGCTCCTTTCAATTTTTATAAACCAGACACTTGATAATTTCCATAAAAATTTAATATGGTTCAAATGTTGGCACAAAAATAACATATTTCTCTCTACATTGTCATGTAGCTTCTCCAAAACGTTTTTTCCATTTTCAATTTTTATGTTACACCCTTATTTATTTTGTCACCTCATTTAGAGTGTCCTTTTAAAGATCAGCCACTGCCCATGACCCAAAATGTTAAAAAACAACAAATTGCCTTAAACCAATAAGAAACACATACATACTGCCCATTTAGGTAACCTTTGTTTTATACAGATTTCTTAATCAAAAACAAGAAGCACAACAAGCCAGGAAGTTGCACTTATGAGCTAGTTAATAGATTCATTTTGTACACTAGAATAAGAAGGAGAAACATAGTAGCTGGGATCTCTTTATTACAGCTTAGGAACACATTACAAAAAGGTTTTATATTAATTCTACAAAATTTTAATAGTTCCAGAAAATCTGGATAAATGAGTACAGTAGGCCATTTCAGAATGCCAGATGAGTGGCATGCCCTGAAGTGGTTGACTCATTGAGGCCAAAGTGCCAGACTCTCTTCCCCACTCTGGCTGCCCCACAGCCAAGCCAAGGGACTGGGAAACTTTGAAGGCTGTCCTAGGAAATGCAAGTGCAAATCTATTTAGGTATTTGGAATCTTTGGAAAATCACTTGGGAGTGCACTGATTTCCTTGAAGTAAAGATAAATATCAAATTAACCAGGGTTAACCCTACCACAATTTTAAATAATTTTCCAGTGAGGCCACTGCTTCTCTTGGTAGACCTTTGAAATATTTTAAAATCAGATATTACCTTTAACAACCAAAAGGAAACATAGAAACTCGTTTTCTGTGGGTATATTCTTCCATTATGGATGAGAAGGTGATTAGACTGAAAACATGAGTAAAATCACAAAGTGAGAACCTGCAGAGACATCTTCTCCATCCTCCTTACAGAATTAATAGTCTGAATGAAGCATGGAGAGGAAGGAACTCCATATTCTATTCATGAACTAGATACTTTTTAAAAGCCTCAAAACATTTGAATTATTTTCTTTTTCTCCCTTTATGTAACACTTTATACAAACTGATGTGGTAAATATTAAGGTTTGCTGGAGCATCCAGTCCTAATAAGAATGCACTGGGAACAGAAACCACAGGGTGGCACGAGGTAAGCTGTATGTCCAAAGACGAATGAGACTGAAGGAGAAACAAGATCAGATTGTCCCAATGTGCTTCTGCAGTCTTTCTGCTTTGATTTCCTGTCCTTTTTTTTTCCCTGACTTTTCTTCAGCTTTTCTTCCCCCAGACAGCACTTTCTATTCTCTTCCCAACCTAAGTTTAACAATTAGACTTTACTCTTCTGTACTTTTAAGGACAAAGCGGCAATAGTTTGGTTCATCAAAAGTAAGCCCTTTACTTTTTTATTCTTGCTCTAGTTCTTTTTTTAGTTTATCTCTTCTTTTTTCTTTAAATCCCATCAAACTGTACATTTTCAACCTGAGAGTGGTTTCATGATCCCTAGAATCTTCTCAAAATGGAATCTTTGAACATTCAACATTTAGAAGTATGACCTAGGAGATGGTTAGAAATGCAGAATCTCAGGCCCTACTCCACACCTACTGAATCAAAATCTGTATTTTAATAAGATGCCCAAGTGACTTATGAGCACATAAAAATGGGAAGCACTGTCCTGTAAGGAAACTTATAAATCTCAGCTGAACACATGAGTCAGATTTCTCACCTCTTCTCAGATGTGTGGGGTGGCTTTGGGCCCTCAGCCGTGCCTTTGGCCCCCTCTTTCTGAGTCACAGAAGAAGCCATCTTTCATTTATACCTTTTGCAGGTATGTCCATGATTCAAGTGGACTTGAACTCTTGGGCTTACTGTGGAAGTCATCTTGACTATATTCACAGTGTTATAAATATTTGCTGACTTTTCCACCAATGCCTTTCATCTCTGTTGTCTTTGGGCTGTACCTGGAAGATGTAAACTAGCATGTAATTCATCAGTCAGTCCCCAGCGCTGCACAGCATGACGCAGTATCAGCTGTCACTAATGGGATTAATTGGTCTTGACTGATGAAATTGTAAAACTTATTCTTCCAAGGGTCGTAAACACTGCGCCTTAATTGAAATCAAATGTATATTTTTAAAAAGCATGTCCAGGGCTTCCCTGGTGGCGCAGTGGTTGAGAGTCCGCCTGACGATGCAGGAAACGCGGGTTCGTGCCCCAGTCTGGGAGGATCCCACGTGCCGCGGAGCGACTGGGCCCATGAGCCATGGCCGCTGAGCCTGCGCGTCCAGAGCCTGTGCTCTGCAGCGGGAGAGGCCACAACAGTGAGAGGCCCACGTACCGCTAAAAAAAAAAAAAAAAAAAAAAAAAAGCATGTCCAGCATCATAGACTCCTTTCTGTTTTGGTTTTGTTGACACTAGTGATGGTATAGAAACCTGATTGGGAAAGGTTTGCTATTATTACTGCTTTGAATATGAACTTGTGCTTCTCAACACTCTAAATTGCTGATTAGGGGAGGGAGTAATATTCTACTTGATTACTGGTTACACATATGGAATAAATCCTATTTTAATGGTGTCTAATGAGTCTTTCCTTTTCAAAACCTTACACAAAAGCCTCTAATAGAAAGGGAAAGTAATATTTCAAAGGTCATCTTAATGCCACTTAATGTCAACAATCTGTAATCAAGCCTATATATATATATATATAGAGAGAGAGAGAGAGAGAGAGAGAGAGAGAGAGAGAGATGGTGATTACAGACCAGTTGTGATACTTTAAATATGAAATAATCTCCTAAATTAACAAAGTGGTGCAAGCTAAGGGTCTCTGGATTTGAGGTAACTTATACTTTTTAATTAAGGTTTGTTACTTGAAAACAGCCCCAGAGTTAAAGAGATTTTTCTCAGAGTGAGGCTTCATACAATGCAGTATTTTCAAAACCCCATGAGATTTTAAATTCTGTTGCTTACAGTTTCATGCATTGTTCTTACATGTGTCTGTAAAGCCACTGAAATGTGCGATTGGAAAATAATGACTCCCCGTCAGTGCTTTTTCTCAACGGTGAAATGTAGTAGGCGCTAGAAACATGGGATGTTTTGTTGGTCAGGAGGCCACTGAGGGAACTGTTAGGCATACCTGTTTCAGAACTAGACATCTACTTGGCAACAGATTAAATAATCAGGAGTTTAAAGAATCTCTAGTATGACATTGGCATTCTGGAATTTTGTCTCATTTGCAGTGCAAATGGAGATAACCCTGCTTTATCCTGGGATGGAGATGTTTCCTTTCAGTCCAGGGCTGCTGCAAGCCCATATGACTCTTGTCCCAATTAGAAATGAGTGAATTCTGCAAGACACTTTACTTCTGGCAGGAGATTTTCTTAAGAACATCAACAGTGATTACAATATGAATGGCATTCCAAACTCACACTGTAGCATCCGAATCTCCTGGAGGGCCCCTTAACACTCAGATGTCTAGGCCTGCACCCCCAGGTTTCTGTTCTGTAAGTCTGGGGTTGGGCCAGAGAATTTGTGTTTCTGACAAGTTCCCAAGGGTATGCCGATGCTGCTGGTCCACACACCATGTCTTTGAGAGTCACTGCTCAAGGTTCACCAGTGTGTGACCTGTCCAGCCATATGCATTGATCTTGCTTCCATCTTCCCATGAGTAAAATTTGAGTTCATCTTGTTCCTCTCATTGCTTAACACATAGTGCCATGCTCATAGGGCTTACTCAGTATTGGTCAGGGGAAAAAAAAGGATGCTATTTAGATAAAATTACTAATGGGTACCAGACCCATTTCCCAACACCACTCCCTCCCGTATTACCATTCTGCATTTGTCTCTCTTTTTGTTCCACTTTTCCTCCTTCTGCTACCCCCTTGGATTCTGAGAGTTTGTTTATTTGTTGTTTTTCTCTCATCTTCCTGTGTATGGCTTGTGTTTGAACCACGGGCAACTTCAGGCCTGATGACCCAGCTGTGTGTCACTGGGCCTTAGGTTCCTGGCTCTACAGGCAGTCCAGGAAGGGGATGACCAGGGACTAAGATAGTGGTCAATTTTTGTGTAGAGGTTGGTTCGTGGCAATGACACAAGCAGTCAGGTGACAATTTGGACCTTAGATCTCAGGATAGACTTTACAATTCAGGAATCTTGATGAGAAAGTATGTGGTCAAATTCAAGGAAACTCTCCTTCTATGATTCCGGCTTACCTTTATGTTTAGATGTTCCTTTACAAGGTGAGACTCATTTTGAAAGATTTTGAAAACATGAAAAAATATAAGTAGAAAACAAAGCATCGGGGCTTCCCTGGTGGTGCAGTGGTTGAGCGTCTGCCTGCCAATGCAGGGAACAGGGGTTCGAGCGCTGGTCTGGGAGAATCCCACATGCCGCGGAGCAACTAGGCCCGTGAGCCACAATTACTGAGCCTGCGCGTCTGGAGCCTGTGCTCCGCAACAAGAGAGGCTGCGATAGTGAGAGGCCCGCGCACCGCGATGAAGAGTGGCCCCCGCTTGCCACAACTAGAGAAAGCTCTCGCACAGAAATGAAGACCCAACACAGCAAAAAGAAATTAATTAATTAATAAACTAAAAAAAAAATAAATTAAAAAAATAAAATAAAATAAAATAAAAAAAGAAAAAAAAAAAAAGAAAACAAAGCATCCATTTACTCAAACACCCAAAACATACAGTTTAGCTGTACTTTGTAACACTCTTGTGTAGTTCTACCTAAATGTTAGTTTATTTTTAATGCATTGGCATTTAATTGAACTTATAAATCTTGGGCTAAAATTGCCTGAGGGAGAGGAAATTCTTGTGTTGAATTACAGGTTCATTCCCATAATGAATGATAATGATTCATTATGAAATCATTTGCTTTCAAGTTTCATCCAGACACCTTTAGAGAAATGAACAGCACCTAATTTCTCTTCTTGCAGAATTGTTAGTGTGGCACGCACATTCAATCAGGTGTGATTCTCTGCATACTCCTGTGATGGGTTGGGTGTTAGGTGCACCCCCATGGAGCCATTTGTCAGTTCTTCCGTGCTGGATTTTATTGGTTTGGCATTCATGGTTTCTTCCCAGTGAATTTCTTCAACAAGAGTGAGTGGGTGATGTTTATTATGAGCCCCTGAATACATGGGGTTGCCTTGTTCTTACCTTTATTCATACAACTCAGTGTGGTCAAATCCCTTCACTCTTAGTCTTTTCTCCTGAAAATTGTATAATGCTAGTACAAGTACTACAAATACTTTTGTCTTCTGGCCTTTCTTGTTACAGAGGTAACATCTGAGATCAGTTGGATTTTCATGATTTTACTGATAATCTTTTTGTTGTCATTTTCAGTCTGGGTGCTCATATTTTCCTCCATCTTTGCTATTTTTAAAAAATGGTCAGGATGTTCTGAGCTATAGTACTTTTCACTGATTTGCTTGGAATGCAGCAAGCTCTTTGGTCTTTGATCATTACTTCTGTTAACAATAATACTAGCAATTATCTGAGTTCAACTGGACATTTACATGGGCATTTAACTGGAGAGACCTTAGAAATGCTAATCTACATTCAGTTTACATCTGATGAAGTGGGCAGTTGGAATTAGTTCTAGGACATGTTTGGGAAACCCTCTAATCACTCTGTGGTAGATCCAGGGGTCTTATCTGTCTGGTGCTCACAGAAACCTCATTAATCTATTCTAAAGTGGTTTTCCACTCCCATGTTGGTGCTGAGACAATGCAGCCTTCTCTCTGACCAAGAGCTAGGGTGACTATAGAAGGGAGTGGGTGTTGGGGCCTACTCAGGTCTGGGTATGCACCCCTGGAGCTGGCCCCAGAATGGTGCCCACCCTACAAAACAGCCTTGCTAGGAACTAGGCTACAGGCTTGATGTGTCCAAAACCACAAGCTCATTTTAGACCTAAGTGTGGTCTACCAGGTGATTCTAAGACAAATGAACTGAGCTCCAGAAGTTTGCACTGCGTTATCATTCAGAGTGAACCTTAAAAACAGAGGTTTGGTTGGCAGAGGCCTCTTAGCCATGAATTGGGGATTATCTTTGAGCCCCTTTATTCTCAACTTTGAGACCCATAGAAAACCTGAAGAAATAAACCACTTAATTCCCCTCTCCCTCTAGCGATATAACATTATATGCCTTTCACTCTTCGTCAGCAATCGTCTTCTGTTCGGGCTAAATTTATATTTATGTGAAATAGAAATCAGGAAAACACCAAAATTATTTTAAGCAAAATATCAAAATTGAAATAAACCAACATATGTCTGTGAAACATGTATAACTCTCAATCAAAAATAAGTGCAACTTTCATAAATTTCTTAAAATACTCCAGCATGCAAAATCTGGACAACTTAAATAGATGGAGTTGTGACATGTTTGATTATTCTTCCTCCTTAGTTCATCCTTTACTTAAAGGTGAAAATTCAAATAACCAAAACCTGGCCAGCACTGGGTCATCCCTTCATGGACAATGTACTCATCTGTTATAATAAGTAAGAGAACCAAGGAATTTTATAGCATTTCTTGTAGTAAGCTTAAGTTATACCTGCTAATTTTTAATGAAAACCATCTTCAATTTACCCTTCTTTACTTCTGTTCTCCCCACCAGCCCCACATTCCTCTCTAAGGAGTGAGGTTTCTTAATTGCAGTAAACATATTATGTTTTGTTCTGATAGTTTTGAGATTTTTTTCTTTTGGCCACGCTCCGCAGCATGTGGGATCTTGGTTCCCCGACCAGGGATCAAACCCGCACCCGCTGCATTGGAAGCGCAGAGGCTTAACCACTGGACCACCAGGGAAGTCCGTGATAATTTTTTGTTTTGTTTTTTTTTTGCGGTACGCGGGCCTCTCACTGTTGTGGCCTCTCCCGTTGCGAAGCACAGGCTCCGGACGCGCAGGCTCAGCGGCCATGGCTCACGGGCCTAGCCGCTCCGCGGCATGTGAGATCTTCCCGGACCAGGGCACGAACCCATGTCCCCTCCATCGGCAGGCAGACTCTCAACCACTGCGCCACCAGGGAAGCCCTCCCTGATAGTTTTTTAATTGAAGTTTTCCTTGCACTGGGGACTCTAATGGCATTAAAATTGTCAAAAGGACATAATATTCTGGGGCTTAGCATCAAAGAGAGAGTTAGAGGATAAATGCCCATTTCACATTTATGCTTCATGTATAGGCTTTCTCTAACACATTTTCTATTAGATTGTCACTTCAAGGATTGAAATCACTTTGACCCTCTAATAGTAGCTGATATTTTGCCCACAGAAGACAGTAAGTAAATATTACCATCAATAAATATTATTGACAAACCAATGAAGCATTTCTTGAGATCTTCAACTTTTTATTTTCAGCTCTTCTCTTTTAAGAACCAGATAACAAAATTTCTTTAAAAAATAGAAATAAATAAAACTATAACTTTATTTGGAATATGATTTAGCACTAAATGAATTGTCTTCCAGTTCCTTTTTAAAAGCATGTTAAAAACTTTATCTCATTAGGCTTGGCATCACCCTATATATTAACAGGGTCACTCTTGGGAGTTGAAAACCACTTAAGATAGAGTTAAGAAAGTTTATGATCTTAATGATTCAGCAGACACATGTCCTTTTCATCTCTCACTCTTGGATATTATATTTACTTTTTTTCTCATACATCACTCTTTTTTTGTAGTTTATTAGTTGTAAAAAGTTTCTTCCTTCCTGATTCTTTCAATTGAGACCAATTTGGAAATGGAAAAGTGTGTTAATTTTTTAACAACCTTTAAGGCACGCATTACTGTATTTTTATTAACTGAGCCAGATGGCTCACAGCAAATTTTCTCTGACATAAGTAATCACAGAAATCAGTTTGGGACCCAAATCTGGTATGGAAAGTGGCATGTATATTCAGTGGAAAAATGCAGTTCACATAAACATACGGATCTTTTTAGAAGTAATATTGTTACTGTTTGGATTTCATTTTATTTTTTTGTTTTAGGCTAAGTACAAACTAAGGACATTTATTTTTCCTGTCCCCCAACCCCAAACATTCAAGGTCCTTCTCAACAACCAAAAATTGTTTTCTTTTTTGCAGTTTGAAGGTTGCAAGAAGGCCTTCTCAAGGCTCGAAAATCTCAAGATTCATTTGCGGAGCCACACAGGCGAGAAGCCTTATTTGTGCCAGCATCCGGGCTGTCAGAAGGCGTTCAGTAACTCCAGTGACCGCGCCAAGCACCAGAGGACACATCTGGACACTGTAAGAACGGCAGGAGCTTTCCAGCTTCCAGCCCCAAGCCCCGGTGTGCGGAAGTGCCCGTTTGACAGTGGGACGGTGAAGGTGTTTGCTTTATGACCTGCAGGTTATAGGGAGAGTGCCAAGGGCAGCAGTGAAACCTGGTAAAGAGCCAGAAGGGGCCCTGTTTGGTTCTTTCTTTTCCATTTTTCTGTAGTCACAAGTTATCCTAAATATTACAGCTGCCTGGGACAAAGGGGGTTCCTTGGTTACCTCTGTATACAAAGCAAAGGCACTTTAGGGGCTGTCATATAGTAGATTTTAGTACAGAGAATGACTCCTAGAGATTGGACATTGAAGTAAGTGTTCAAATATCAAGATATACTAAGATAGATAAGATATGCTATTGTGAGAAATAGGAAACACTTTTTTTCTTACCCTGGTTCTTTTCTTCTTGACATAAGAACTTTGAGACTGGCATGATTTTTGAAAGTGAATCTAGCCTTTTGCGTTAGAAACCACCTGGTATTTTCACCTTCAAGTGATCTAAAAAGAATCAGTAAATCTTTCTCAAGGGTTCAGTTTCATCACACTTCCTATGTGTTAACAGCCACATATCCATTGACATAAACCTTAACTCTCTTAGAGCTGAAACTTTTTGTTCATTTGCTAATGCCCTTTCCTTGACTCTATCTTTTATTTTCTAAATTATGTTGATCGTCTTCCTTTGCATTTCTCAGGTTTTGATGCCATTTTCTTTACATGAGGCCAGGTAGATTATATGTAATTTTAGTTCACTTAACAAAGCCATCAGGATAAATGTATTATACACATCACAGATCTCTTATCCCACGTTCTTGCAAGTAATGTATTCATGACAGTACTTTTTCAGTGTTAACATTCTGATGTCTATTATTAAACTACACCAGAATTTGAATTTTTAAAAGATACTGTTATTTCTACACACCGTCTCATACATATTTAAGATTCTTCTGTTATAGCTGACATATTTATTAAATTTTATATTAGTCTCTATTAGTCATATTGATAGAAGTCATTTTAGCTATATGTCACATAACCTTTCTAAACAGAATTACCTCCTGATATATATATAAATGTGATGGTTTGCCTAGTAAATATCTGAAATATAATTAGAGTAATATGGGTGTAAGATGGACCCTTTCTGCTACAGCTGAATTGAATTCAGTGATTTTAGGACCTAAAGAATGGAATATTAAATGAATAAATTTGGTGAATAGCAGTATTTTTTAAAGGTAGAAGTAGGAAAAAAAAGAATGAATTATGTTAAAATGCCCTATTTCATATGTCTAAAATGGTCTTGGTAGAATCTAATAAATTTTCCAATTTGTCATTAAACTTTATCATGGAAGAATGAACATTCATGAGGCAAGATTGTCTTGAGAAATTGCTTCTTCTCTAGCTAGTTATCTATAGTTTGAAAGAACTATTGTAAGGCTAAGTGTTATGGCTCTACAATACCCTTCTTTGCTTGGAGCTAATTTTAGCTAATCAAACTAAGAGCATTTTCTAAAATCATTTTGAATTAAAAAATATATATCCCTTTTAAAAACTTTTGAGGAAAGCTACCTAAGATAATAATTTCACGATTAAGTTCAACGTGGTAGCTTTTAAAACTTAGCTGTTTTTATTTTTTTTAATTATTTCTCTATTAAATCTTTTAAAACCATCATTTTTCCTTTGAAGTCCAAACTACCTTCTGTTTAAATTTTTGTTGCATTTAACAAATTGGTAAGTTCTTTTAAAATCTTTTACAATTTTAAGAAATTAAACATTTATTTAAAGAAGGAAACTGTAGTTGCTTGTAGAATTTATTATTTAAATTTAGGTCCCCATTCCCTTTCATTAAGTACTCCTTATGCTAATGCTGTCAGAATTTTGGATAAAGTATTTCTTCAATTAAATGGATTCTTTACTTACAGGAAAATGATTTCCCCATAAAAATTACTGAGTTCATAATTCTAACCCTGAAAAGTGTTATTAATTCATTTCTCTATTAGCATCTTAATGTCTCAACAGGGGAAATAGTTTTATAGTACAAATGGAAAATAATGAAGAATATAGTTTGATGAAGTGTAACATGCCATTTAAAGCTCAGGTAATCTGAGTTAAAATGACCAGCATACCAGTACCACTTACACCATCCCCTGATGTTGCTCTTTTGGAGTACTGATCCCAGCTGGCTGATAGCAGGGGAGAGAGTGATATCTCAAAATCAAATACAAAATGACATTACCCATTTCTTATCTTTCTAACCCAAGTAATGGTGACTATTGTGATAATTATGGCATCGATTTATATAACACGTTAATATTCCCAAAGATTTTTACATGCAACATCTCTAATGCTCAAAACATGAGCTTATGTGGTCACAGCATGACTGCCAATAAAGATGTTGGCTAATTGCCCCCATAACACCAAGGCAGGACAGGGAAGACTAGGGCAAGAAAGCTGTGTGAACCCAGAAAAGGTTCCCAGGTTAAAGGAAACCTTTGTTTACCCAGTGGAAACTTCCTTGGCAAGTGACTTCAGCCCATAATTGGCTCATCATTTTGCAGAAACTGTGACATATTGAGAGGCTGGTTCATCCATTGTTCATTGTTAGATCCCTGATATGTAACACAGTGTCCAGCGTGTTACGGGAGCAAAAGAACTGCTGAGTGATTTACTCATTCAATCAATCAGTCAGTCAATGAACAAACACATCAGATAATCAAACTTAGAATTCAAATTGGGAGTATCAAACTAAATTATATATTCATGACTTTACCTTGTTCTTGGAATCAAAAATGCTAACAGTAGCAACAAAAAAAGTGAATCACATATATGGCTTCCTGCAGGGCAAATAATATAATCCACATATATGTTGGCCTACAAAATGACAAGCAAGTGCATAAAAACAGGAACAAAATATAAACAGTAGGGAAAAAAAACTGATTTTTGGGGGGGTGGGGTCAACAGAATAGCAGGTTTTTAAAGAAAGAATTCTATTGTAGAGACAGGGTTTTAATTCTCTTCCTTACATTTCACCTCATGCAGGCATAGCTTTAATATGTCACCTGATGAGATACTAAGTAGATGAGTGACTGTTAATACATCTTATAAACATAGTTAATCTTGTGATTTTTTTCACTTCTTAGGATAAGCAGGTTTTTATTTATTCTACAACTTAAAAGCCGTATTCCCAAACCTTTGGTTTGAATTTCGTTGTTACAATAGGAATAGTTGCTAAAATTTGAATCAATGTGTATTGCTCTCATTCATTGATTCATCATTCCTAATTAGCATCTACCAATCACCAGGGACACAAAAATAAAAAAGATTCTAGACTCTGCCTTAGGCTCCACACCTTACATCTCTCAGGCGTATGGGGGAATTGGAGTAGCCAAAACTTGTGTTCTCATCATGCTCAGCCAAGGGCTTATTCACCTAACCCAGGCTTAACAGCAGGACTCCTCTACTAATAATAATATTAATGTTTCTCTGGCTGATTTTTCATGTGTCTGTTGTTTGAAACCTACTGTCTTTTACTCACTTTCCACTAATTTTCCCTTTTAATTTTCTCCCTCTCTCTTTCTGAATCAGGTTTCTTCTGAAACATTCCCAGTCTTTTCTGGACTTTTCTACAGCTTCTTTATACCTGAACTCTTAAAGAGTATGTGTTTCCTAATTTCTGACAGTACCAAAGATTGTTTTCAGGGGAACATAACTGTAAGTATGACTGAAGATACTAATAATTTCCATATTGAAAAATGCCACAGGAGGTTTCGTGGTAAGAGTGCATTCTGTAGCAGTCTCTTAAAAATCTTCAAAGATAAGCCATCTCTTTGTTTCTTGAAAGTTTTCTCTTCGCCTTGATGCAAACTTACTGGGCTTTCTAATTAAAATGCATGAGTATTACATAGCATTTCACATCAGTCAGTTGGTAACAATTCATGCTCTGAAGTCGGTAGTCTTTGAGTAAACCTTCCCCAGTTACCTTTATGATTTAACCACAGCTGTTTCTTTCTTTCTTTCTTATTTAGAAACCTTACGCTTGTCAAATTCCAGGATGCACCAAACGCTACACAGACCCAAGTTCCTTAAGAAAGCATGTGAAGGCACATTCTTCCAAAGATCAGCAAGCAAGGAAAAAGGTAATTTTAAAAGAGTATTTATCCAGCCAAGACAAGCACATTTAAATTCCTCTTGCAGTACTGGGAGCTTCTGCAGGACATTGGTAATTCTCATACTTCTCAAGGTATAACATGTTTTAGACTCTGAGTAGAGAAGTCGTCCATGAAGTAGTAGTAGCAAGGCTGTGATTTTCATAACTGATGTAACCAGCTATGAATTTCTGGGGAGGGTTTGTATAATAGGAATTGGAGGAAATTAGTGAAAGTCACCTAAACTGGAAAGTAACAAAATTCAGTCCAAATAGCTAAAGAAAATTGAATTGGGAAAAACAGCACACAAAAACCCTTTCTGGAGATAAGTGCTTTTTCATAAAATATCAGTTGGCTAAAGTAATTACGTCTGATGAAGGGTAGGGTAAGTATAGAGCATTCTTACCTTTAAGCTTAGAAAGAACCACGTTCCTTAATAGTATTACGTAAGAAAGTCTGAGAAAGGAATTGAACCTAAAATTACTTTGACATCAATGAGGGCTTAGTGCATCTCTCAAAGTTCATAGAAATTATAGTATCTCTCGGATTTGGAAGAAATGTTAAAGATCAACCTGCCAACCCACCTGACTTATTCTCCTGACCTCATAAAATCTCCAGCAAGTGGCTGACCATGCTGTGCTTTAACACTTTGAGAAATAAGGAGCTTACTGCCTTTCAAGGATTTTCTACTGACTGAGTTTGTAAATTTTTGGACCAAAAAGTATCTTCTGATCATGGCAGAAAATAAGTTGACCTGACCTTAGCTTTTTGAGTGTTTCATTTGTGTTCAGATGGGTACCTGATTCATTTAAGGGCCCTTCATAACAAATTTAAGGGAAGTTTAAGACTCTGCTTATTTCAAGTGATTGAACCCCATGGTGTGATTAAACCCTATGGCCATGGTTTTCAGATCACCATGGCTTCTAGTTAACTAGAATCTTTTATTCTTTTATGATTTATAGGGATTTAACTCTTTTATGTTGGGAAATGCTCTATAATCTTTTTGTTACTTGAGATTTTTTTCTTCCTTGAGAGGTGTTAGCACAATGCCAGTTGAGGGCTCATATATGGAAACAATTTGACCCCTTTGCTGTGAGTTAGAAAAATGGCCAGTCAGAAGGATTTGATAGATATTCTTTTCTTTTTTTTTTTTTTTTTTTTTTTTTTTTTGTGGTACGCGGGCCTCTCACTGTTGTGGCCTCTCCCGTTGCGGAGCACAGGCTCCGGACGCGCAGCCTCAGCGGCCATGGCTCACGGGCCCAGCCGCTCCGCAGCACGTGGGATCTTCCCGGACCGGGGCACGAACCCGTGTCCCCTGCATCGGCAGGCGGACTATCAACCGCTGCGCCACCAGGGAAGCCCAAAATAGATATTCTTAATGGCATACAAACCCACTCTTGTAAGTCAATTGTTAAAATTATTTTTTCTCTATGAATATAGTTAAGTCTCTTTAATTGGAATCCCAATAAACTGCTAACAGATGATCATTATCAAGAGATGATAATAGATGATCCTTCAACATGGATTGGATATGTTCCTGTATTTTACAACAGCAAAGAAACTGCTAAGTGAATTAATAATATACATAAAGTTGTAAGGAGGATGCTTAATATTCTTAAAATAATACACCATTGTTGCATACTGTTAACTGTGTAGGAGGACCATTGTCCAATGGTTTTTGTCATTATTGGTGTATATCTTATAAACTTGAAGTAATAAGTTGTGTTTGTTAAAAATAAATAAATAAACCTTCTTGCTGAGAGTTTCTTCCCCCTAAATCTGACCATTCTCCACCTCCAAGTTGTCCCAAATGTATGAGGTTTTACTGTAATAGCCAATCTATTGTAAGATTGAAGAGCACCTTCACAGAGAATAACAACTGTCATGGGCACGACAGAATGTAAGTCTCACATGTAGATAAGTAAGCAATAATATGATATTCAGCTTAAGAGGGTAACCTAGGTTGACAGTAGGTATGAAAACATAATGGGATATTTTTAGGAATTACTAATGATTTCTATTGTTCAAACACGGTGTGTTTCAACCTCTTTATAAAGGAAGAGTAGTTTTGATTATGTGAAAGATTCTTGAAGCACTAATTTAAAAAGAAAATCAGATCTTAAGACTACAGAATACAAATTTATAAACTATTTGCAGACAGCCTTCAACAGGCAATCCAGATAACAAGGATATACTTTCAAGGAGCAGTATTATAATCTAATGTCAAATATTACAATATTCTCTTAATTTTGTCTTATGTAAAATGAGGTATTATCTCTCCAGTGATTTAGCTTTTGATGTTCACTCTTTTTCCTGCAAGTGGTTGAATTGGATTTGGCTGACGTTCTGACGTGCATTGCTTAGTCCTTAGTGACAGGTTACTGTGTTTACTTTCCAAATTTTAACCTGTCCTTTTAATCTGAAGATTTAAAAACTCCTGTGTGGATCTGTAATGGACTAATTTGTGGAAATTAAAATGATGAAAGTTGCTCCATCCAATAAAAAGGGGAAATGTCACTCCTAGGAGAAGCAGTGCTAATAAACCTGAAATCAATCAATCCACATTTTCAAACCTTGTGCTGGTATACTGGTGTGTAGTATTTACATGGTACAATGTTGTTACTAGACCTCAGAGAGGTTCTAAGTGCTATTCACATCAGGGCTTGGTATTTGAAATATTTCCTGGCAGCAATAATAAAAAACAGTAAGAAACAATAACCCTTTTAAGGCAGAATTAAGATTATTTACGACTTTAATTAAAAATTGAAAACTGGCATCATTTCAAAAGCCTTTACAAAAATGTGAATTCATCAAAAATAACCATAAAAATTCCAAGGTGATAAAGGAACTGTGGAGTAATGGTCCAGGCCCTAGGGAATTGTTTTGTTGAAAAGAATAAAACCCTTTTCTGTCACACCCTGTTAGTCATGGACTTGTTTAATATACCCTGCCTGCCTGCCTGCCTCTAATCCTCTTTTTAACCTCCCCCTAGACACTAAATGACATTATTTTGGTCTTAACATGGCCGGCTTTATGAAGTCCTACAGTGAAATCATGGCCAGTGACAAGGCATCCTCACCCATAAGGCAAATGTTTATTAGGAGGGGTAGAGATCTCATAAGTGATGCCCTGGTCATGGGCATGTGGCCCTTTTCCCACATCTGTTAGATCCTACTGAAAACCAAGAACCTGAAATCTCAGCTTAATATCAATTCAAGCTATGAAAAGAAAGAAGAAGGAAAAAAAAAAACTCTCTGCAAAAGAATTGGGATAATTTGGCTCATGGCATGCAGAGAGTAACTTTTCTTTTTGTCTAATGTGTGCACACCCACACATCCCATCAGGTGACATACAGACTTCTTCCATCGAATGTGCTTTGCAGATCTTGAGTCCATTAAATAGTGGGCTATACAGATAAATGAGCAGCAAAATAGTCAAGTCACCAGCTATGGTCTCCAGTGAGAATAGAATTCAGCTTGTAGAGCAAAAGACAGAATCTGTCCTTCAATTCTGTCTGATAATGAGTGTTGAAATAAGAGAAAACTAAGGCAATAAGCCACTTGAAATTTTCCTCAAGCCTGTGAGCTTTATCAGAATTTTTCATTTTCACCTTGGAAGTGCCATAAACAAGGAGGTTTCCTTCAACTCTGGCCTGCTACCAACGTGGACTTTTTAAAAGTGAATGCAAAGAAAGAATGCTGGGCCAGAAGTTAGAGATGACATGAATCTTTCATCCATTTCACACTTCCACAAAGATTCCAGACTTTGGGTGTGATTCATTAAATGTTTGTTAAACATTCACCTTTGACCCACCATGGTCGATAACTTTCACTTTTGTGACCTCTATGTGGGCTGTTTTAAACCAAGCAAGTATAACGTGAATGCAACACGTATGTGTATTTCCTACTTAGGGAACAGCTCTATATAGCTTTCTGGCTAAAATAGAGCTGCTTATTTAATGCAACTCTCTTCATGTAGAACTGATGATTCTTTGGAATCTGTTCAGAGCCACCACCACCCCATATGTACTCAAAACTATAAACAATTTCATTAAATACAACATAGGCTCACCTTGCTTTGTGCAGTTGTTGGAATCTTAAAAAAGCTATGTGGGGGCTTCCCTGGTGGCGCAGTGGTTGAGAGTCCGCCTGCCGATGCAGGGGGCGCGGGTTCGTGCCCCTGTCCGGGAGGATCCCACGTGCCGCGGAGCGGCTGGGCCCGTGAGCCGTGGCCGCTGGGCCTGCGCGTCCAGAGCCTGTGCTCCGCAACGGGAGAGGCCACAACAGTGAGAGGCCCGCGTAATGCAAAAAAAAAAAAAAAAAAAGCTATGTGAAAAAATACATTTTCCCCTGAATGAAAGCATGTATAAAAGAGCTAGTGAGGCTCACTTTTCTATCAGTTTTCTGTCATCATCTGCGTGGCATATGGCATATACAAATGGGGTACACAATCAGAGGCCTTCCCAGATTTTGACAATCCTCTTTCCATCCTCCCTGCCTCCCTGCCTCCCTTCCTTCCTGCCTTCCTTCCTTCATTCCTTTTTCTCCTGCTCAGGAATAAATTAAAAATCATTCCAACTCTTGATGGAATGTCAGTCATAAGCACATATTACAGATATATCATTTCAAGATGAACTGGTAGCTCCCCTTCTTCCTCTCACATTTAGGAAATCATATTGGAATTTGAGTAATAGTGATGCTATTACAGGGATGACATTAAAAGGGCACTAGTGTGTGTGTGTGTGTTTTTAAGTGGGTCACATTAAGTTTTCTACTTTAACAATTGTTGCTGACAAATTACGTACTTTACACCTCAGAATGATGGTGAGACATACTGAATGTCTTGATGTCTCAGTTGAGGGTAATGGATTTCAAGAAAGGTGCTAGGTATGCTTTTGTAAAACAAACAATTTTGGTTCAGAATAGTGATGCTAACTAATAATTAAATTTAAATTTAAAAAAGTCAAGTTAACCCCAGATTGATAATACTGATTTGGAGTTGAAACCAGTTGCCTGGAGGCTTCTATTTTAAGTAGATACAGTATGAAACCAGCTATGCTTTTGAGAACATTTTGATGCTACATGGTGATTGGAGCTTTTAAAAAAGAATTGAGAATTCACATTTGAGGGTGGGAAAGTGGAGGGGTAAGGGTGGTTGTCCATGAGAGTAAACAGTTAGTGAGAAAAAACATCTGTTCATTTCTGGAGATAATGGAGAAATTGTTTTCAGCCTTGTGAATACAGAAAAATAAATATTCGCATCTCTGAGCCTAGCCCAGTGTCTTTTTTAGCCCTTAAAGCAGTGTTTCTCAAAGCATGTTCTTTAGAACCTTATCAGATCCTTATCTTTAGGATCTTATCAAATAATTCTTTTAGAAAGTTTTTTGTTATATAAATTTGGGAAATGCTGAGTTGAAAAATATTCAATGGTTTTCTTCTTGCAAGAGTTCTCAGAGCCTTGGGTGTACCAACATTCCAGAGGGAAAATAACATTAAGCATTGTTCAAAATTACTTGGCCAACAAAACAATCTTCTTTTTCCTCTAGAGCATCTCATCAAACTACTCTTCTGTAAGTTACTTGAGAAATACAATCTCAAGTAATTTCATTTATTCCATTCAACAAATATTTATTAAGCACCTACTGTGTGTCAGGCATTGGATAAGACCCATGGATGCAAGTGTGCATAAGACAGGCATATTCTCTGTTCTCATAGAGCCACATTGTCTTGATGAAGTCCAGCAACAATAAAAAGATTGACAGAAAATAAGTAACATAAATGTAGTCAAGGAAGCAGTGAGGGAGTTGATATGGAGATTAAAGAGGGAGACCTGTTGAGGTGAGATGGTCAGGAACACATTCAAATGAGCACTTTAGAAATGAAAAAACTGTATTAGCTGCAAAAAGTTTTAAAGCACTGCTTAAGTTAAAATACTGTACCTTTCTGTTTGAGCTTCTTTTAAATAATTCTGGTGCTAACTAAGAGCACAGCAGTAGATGTCAGGATCATCTTAGTCTGTTGTAATTAAACTTTTTGGCAGCCTCTCCTCAATTGCAGTGGCATTAGAGGGACTGGATGCTAGACATTGAAAAACATAGCTTATTATCTCCCACCTAAGAAAACGACTCAGATGGTCAGCATTTGTGGTTCGCTGAGCAATCAGCACAGGTAGCGCAAGTGAGGCCCTGCATCAGCTCTGGGGGTTTAAAAACAAGTGAGATCTGAATTTGCCCTCCTACAGATTACATTCCAATGAAAGACACATGGAGATACGTGCTTTCTGTATGGTAAGAGAAATGCCGTGATTAAAGTCACACAGAGCATGCTTGTGGAACTTGGTATCTGGGAGTTCCTTTGTGACTGACAGAGATTCTTAAGGAGTGAAGCCTTAGATTCTATTATTTGAAAGAAATGGGGAGATCTTTGGAGTTCTACATTGTTGATTATATTACAGTTCTTTGTCATATGTGGCAAAGTAGTTTTTGTTCTATCCCCCTTGAAAATTCTTAATTGGAACAAAAATTAGGAGCATTTGGCCCTGCTCTGGCCAACTACGTAAGGAATGAGGACCGTATGACAGGTGCTTTAGTGAGCTATTTTATAGAAATGGTTCCTAGAAAATTGTTTTTTTGATTGATTGACAGAAACCTAAGCTTCTCCTTCCTTTTCTCTTATTAGATTTTGTGGATTCTTGATAAAAATGATTTTGGAGTAGAAGCATTTTTCTCAGACTTTCTGCTGCCTAAACATAATGTCCTAAAATATCATGACACAGCTCATCGTGGCCCTCCTCAGGTGTTTGCTCTGTCTCCACTTCTGAAGTACTGGTTCCCCTTGCAATTACTGCTTCCTCTGCTAGTTCTCTCTTGTTTTTCCTTTTCATATTCAACTGAGTTTTGTCTTTGATACCCATGGGTAATATATTTCTATTTGTTTGTGTCTTGGCTCTCTGAGCTCTAAAGATTTATTTTCAGGTGACTTCACACAAGGGCTTGGATAAGCCTAATGTGAAAACTTTTCATGGTGGTTACTGGACGGGTGGCTGTGTCTCAAGAGTACTGTTTGGATTGGACGTCAGGAGGTCTGGGCTCCTTTTATGCAGTGCTATGAATTGCTTTGTGACTTAGCTTAAGTTACAGTCCCCTAGTTTTTCCATTTCCCCATCTTCATAAGTATCTTGAAAGGCAAACACGGGGCCTCAAAGGTGAAAGGGTAATCATTTCAGTGTTGTTACACATACCTACAATCCAGGGCGGTCTATTGTGAATGACAACAGAACAACAGTGTCCTTGGAAATATTTTTCTTTGTGAGAACTGAATATTCTTGTAGGTGAAGTCCTCTTTTAGTGATGACTATAGCTAGTCTTTCTACGTCATATGGTTGTTTGGATGATGGAGCAAAAAAGATCCAAATGAGGGAAAGGAAGCTGAGGCCCAAACCAGAGGAGATTAAAATCAAACTTGAACCTGTGATATTTGGTTCTATTCAGAAGTTATTAACCTGGGATCCATGGACCATAAGGGAATACATGGAGGAGTGGGTTTTAGGAAGTTAATGAAATCCCAGAAATTATGTAAAATGTATTTTTCTAAGGAGAAGCTCCATAGATTTCACTGACTCTCTGAAATTAAGACTTCCTGATGACCAAAGGGAAAAAAAAAGAAAAAAGACAAAAAACTCCCACAAAGGGACACAAGGAAACACTCTGGGAGGTGTGTTACACGTCTGTTACCTTCATTGCAGTGATGGTATCATGAGTGTTTGCATATGTCCAAACTCATCAAGTTGTCCATATTATTATATGTGCAGTTCTTTGTATATCAATTATACCTCAATAAAGCTGTTAAAAAAAAGACCCTCTGAGCCAAAAGAAATGCAGGATGCCTAGTGACTGTTTCACCTGGCTTTAATTATAATGTCCCCCAAAACTTTGCCCAACTAAGAATAATCTATGCTTCTTATGTTCTGGGGGATCGACTCCTACTTACCCAGCATTTACTGTGTGTCTGATATTTTGATAAATGCTTGTGAATACAAAAATGGTAAGATAGGCTCCTTTCCCTTGAGCCAAAGGAGCCTCTGTAACAGAGATGTTAAAGCAGGACTTCCACAAGCGGTGGGATGATTGTATAGATGGTGAATTGAAGTATGGAGGGGAGGGTACAATAAATTAATGGAGGAGTCTGAAGCAATTGCACCACTTAGGATGGTATGCACTTTTACAAGATTTAATAAAGGCCTGGACAAGGATAGTGGCAGTTGAGATGAAAATGAGTGGACAGGGGCTTCCCTGGTGGCGCAGTGGTTGAGAGTCCGCCTGCCAATGCAGGGGACAGGGGTTCGTGCCCCGGTCTGGAAGGATCCCACATGCCGCGGAGTGGCTGGGCCCGTGAGCCATGGCCACTGAGCCTGCGTGTCCGGAGACTGTGCTCCGCAACGGGAGAGGCCACAACAGTGAGAGGCCCACGTACCACACACACACACACGAAAAAAAGAGTGGACAGGATGTGGTGATGGATTGGATGCCAGGGGTGAAGGGTAGAGTCAAGATGTCTCCAGAGTTCTTACTTCTAGGATTGGATGAGCAGTCCACAGGTGAAATTTCTTCTTTCTCAGGGAAATCTCAGTTCTGCTCTTAAGGCCTTTCAGCTGATTGTATTAAAAATTGACTGTATTGACCCACCTCCTAGAGAAATGGAAATAAAAACAAAAACAAACAAATGGGACCTAATGAAACTTAAAATCTTCTGCACAGCAAAGGAAACCATAAACAAGACAAAAAGACAATACTCAGAATGGGAGAAAATATTTGCAAATGAAGCAACTGACAAAGGATTAATCTCCAAAGTTTACAAGCAGCTCATGCAGCTCAATATCAAAAAAAAAACAAACAACCCAATCCAAAAATGGGCAGAAGACCTAGATAGACATTTCTCCAAAGAAGATATACAGATTGCCAACAAACACATGAAAGGATGCTCAACATCACTAATCGTTAGAGAAATGTGAATCAAATCTACAATGAGGTATCACCTCACACCAGTCAGAATGGCCATCATCAAAAAATCTACAAACAATAAATGCTGGAGAGGGTGTGGAGAAAAGGGAACCCTCTTGCACTGTTGGTGGGAATGTAGATTGATACAGCCACTATGGAGAACAGTATGGAGGTTCCTTAAAAAACTAAAAATAGAACTACCATATGACCCAGCAATCCCACTACTTGGCATATACCCTGAGAAAACCATAATTCAAAAAGAGTCATGGACCACAATGTTCATTGCAGCTCTATTTACAATAGCCAGGACATGGAAGCACCCTAAGTGTCCATCAACAGATGAATGGATAAAGAAGATGTGGCACATATATGCAATGGAATATTACTCAGCCATAAAAAGAAACAAAATGAGTTATTTGTAGTGAGGTGGATGGACCTAGAGTCTGTCATACGGAGTGAGGTAAGTCAGAAAGAGAAAAACAAATACCGTATGCTAACACATATATATGGAATCTTAAAGAAAAAAATTGTTCTGAAGAACCTAGGGGCAGGACAGGAATAAAGACGCAGATGTAGAGAATGGACTTGAGGACATGGGGAGGGGAAAGGGTAAGCTGGGACGAAGTGAGAGAGTGGCATGGACTAATATATACTACCAAATGTAAAATAGATAGCTTGTGAGAAGCAGCCACATAGCACAGGGAGATAAATCAGCTTGGTGCTTTGTGACCACCTAGAGGGGTGGGATAGGGAGGGTGGAAGGGAGATGTAAGAGGGAGGAGATATGGGGATATATGTATATGTATAGCTGATTCACTTTGTTATAAAGCAGAAACTAACACACCATTGTAAAGCAATTATACCCCAATAAAGATGTTAAAAAAATTGACTGTAAATGTTAATCACATCTAAAAAAATACCTTAATAGCAATACCTAGATTAGTGTTTTATTGCGTAACGAGGGCCTAGAGGCTAGCCAAGCAGACACATAAAACTGACCATCACACCCAGAAACTAAAATTCATTATGTTAAAATTTAACTGAGGGTACTTTATTTGAAGGTGACACTAGCCACACAAAATGGGGCATGGTAAACTTCAAAATGTAATTTATATTAGTGCAAATTGATTATTCACTAGGAAAACTTAAGGAAATTAATTACTGGATATACTGGTTCTACTCCCTTTTCTTATACCAGTGATGGTTCAAAGCAAATTTGTTCATGCCAATTAATTTATAGATACTATGCTAAGAGAGTGTAAGAGGATTATACTTTAAGCAAATAAGCAGATACTTTTTAAACATGTATTTTGTGTTATGTATCAGAGAATTTACAGAATCATAGAAATTTATCATAATATGTTAACTTTTAATTCAGTCATTTTTGTCATGTTTGTGTTATATAATGTTTGTTAATACAGTGTGTTTGTATTATATTAAATTAAATAATTACAGTAAAATGCTTAGCATGGTGCCTGATACGTTATACGTGGCCAATAAAGGTTAGCTGTTACCACTAGAATTACATCATGTTGTCCATTAAGGGTTTCTAAGAGAGAAGACAAGGATTGTTGAAATTTTAGTGAGTTGGTTTTCCCCACTCCAGACTTCTCCATTAATTTATTTTACCTCAAGGAGATTTTAGCTGCTTAAAAACAATTAATGGAAACTGAGATTATGACATAATTGTGAATTGTTTATATATCCATTTTGTTTTTTCTTCATACTAGAAACACATTTGTGTTCATGTTTGTCTGTTTTAAAATCTCAACCAGACAAACTTACTGGAGAGAATCCATGTCTTTGGGTTGAAAATCCCTGCCATTTGTCAGTTTTCCTATAGGTATTGTTATGTGAATGGCAGATGGATGGATATAGATTTCATGCAGAGGAGTTTTACTTTTATACCCGTTTTAGACCTTGATTGTTTCCTGACTTTTCCTCTTCTAAATTGCTCTCATTTGTGAAATCTGGACAGTAACAGCAGTGCCGTAGGTATCTGGTAGCTACTAGTGAGGAAACACATGTGCAGTGCTTGTTGCAAGCCTGCACAAGACAGAGCTCAATCCTTGGAGGAGGTATAGCTGTGGCCATGGTGGTGGGAGTTAGAAGGTGTTACAATAAAGAGCAAAATGCCTTGTCGTCCCCTATTTCTGCTGGGGAAACTGGCTTTTATTAGTGGTGTACAGAGGCAAAAGTCAGATAATAGCAAGAATTTTCTGAGGGGAGAAGAGATTTTTCCTGCCTCAGCTGGTTTATTTGGATTCTTGCTGAGAAGTTAGAGGAACTTGACGAATAGATCTTTGAGCCTTCTGCAAGGCACCTCTTGAGTTGTTCAGCAAGTGGAATCCAGTCTCTGTGACTCAGTTGTTTTAATAGTGATGGTGATAATCTTATTTTGCCCACATTTAATGCTTTAACATTTCAGAGCCATTTTGTATACATTATCTTATTTTATTCTTTTGGCCTTTAGAGTCAGGATGAATTTTTTATAACTACTTCTACTCTCTTTAGTTTGTTTCTGAGAAATGAGAAAGTTTAGAAGTGGAAAGGGAACCAAGTATGATGCCAAAGGTGTTATGCTGTTTTCCTACAAGGCCTACAGAATGTGCTCCAGAATTAGCTAATACTGCCTAACGCAAAGCCGTCCGTTAAGTCTTGACGTACTGTTTGCAATCTTGGCATTCCACAGAACGTTTTGGCAAAAGATTATTCTCCCTCCCAGCAATCCAGACCCCTCTTTATAAACTCTAGCAAAGTGTCATGTGACATCTTAAATGCTCACTGTTTTCACTGTTTGTTGAGTCCGGACTAACTCTTAAGTAACTGTTAAAGGACTACAGATTGTCGCTGCCTCAATAGGGCTGTCCTTTTCACTGGAATAGAAAGACGTTTTTCTTCTTTTGGGGATGGGTGCTTGCTGTGCTGTCACTATAGGGGCCAGCTGTGGGCACAGCTGTAGTCCATTAGAATTATAAGCATCCTTAAATGGACCCTCATCTTCCCTGGAACCCAGCATGGGGAATCACATTCAGAAAGTTCCAAAAGATATTCATGACGACTCTTCATGAAGTCTTAAGCTTTCTGATTTTTAAGACAATCTCTTTTTTTGTTATTTAGCAAGTCTAATATGTCCAACCATTCTTTATATTATTTTTAGCAAGTCTAATATGTCCAACCATTCTTTATATTATTAAGTCAAAAACCTACCTTCCTGGAACACCCACACAGGAGCTCTAGTTCTGTCTTCCAAGTATGCTTCTTTGTTTCCATCAATGACCTTACTGATGTATGCAGAAATTCTGCATTAATATTCCTGTTACCAACAATCTTTACTTATTACCCAGCTTCCAGATTTCTTTAGCATACAGGTTGCATGACTTTCTATTCTCTCCCTTTCATTTGTGCCATAGAATACAGTTTCAGGTAGGGTCACAAGAGACCATCAGTGTCATTAATTGTCTATTGAGGCAGCACTGAACTGAGAAGGTTGACAGGGAACTGATGTCAAAGGGCCTTATATATCATACTAAGATGTTTAAAGACAGATCGTGGTCAGATTTCTGATTTAGAAAGATAATTATGGTGGTAATGTGGGGCATGATTTAGGGATCTAGGGTGAAAGGAGACAAAACAATTAGGTTGGCATATTTTTGTTAATCAATATTGTGTAGATACAGTGGCTCATCTAATTATGACTATATCCAGGGCTATCATCAATTCCAGGTTTCTCAGTCTTCTCCAAAATGCTATCGTGAGAGACGTTACTAAATAAGTTGCTGTAATCTAGGCTCATTCTATGTGTGGCTTTCAGCTAATGGTATCTAAAAAAGGAAATGAGGTTTCGCTGGTTGTTCTCAATAACCCCATCCTAGCTCCTATTGACTTACTTTCTCTTGAACTGCTCACCAACCTATATTATTTCTATAGTCTTTCCAAGCATGAAGTTTAAGCATTCTGGTTATCAGTTGCATTTCTAGACTTTATCTTTTTTTGCCTTGTTGAAATTTGAGGTATGGATTTGTTTTTCCATTTTTCTAGGCCTTATCTCTTTGTACTTTCTTAAAACATATTTTTATAATCATGTTTACAAGTGTTTTTGGTAGCAGAGTTAGTGTAACATTAGAATCTTGAATTCCCTGACTAGTTAGTGGGCTCTCTTGCTGTCTTCTCTCCTATGCTAGGCCTTGCTGTCCTCTCTCACCCTACTTCCAGCAATTGTTTTTCTAATAATTCCCATTTGGGACTCTCAGCTATGGGATATATAGAAGCCAGGTAGTAGCAGAATTGTGATGTAGTTGATCAAAGTGGCTTAACACTGCTACGTATCTTTCCATATATTTTTCTATCATATATAAACACGGGGCCCCTCTGTTCTGATTCTTTTTACTACGTAGTATATAGTAAAAATCACTGCCATGAGGAGCCTTTATCACTCAACATTGGCAAGAACATCACTGGTCTCTGAAAAAGGAGACTCAAAAGGGAAAACAGTTAAAAAGGTGACAGAACACAACAGACAAGAAGCTCAGTTTCACAACAATGCTTTGGGCCAGGCTAGCATATAAGCGCCAGCTATAGGAATTTGATAATATTTACGCACTGTGGACTTTGAATAGAAATTGTATTTTGAGATGATAGTATGACAAAGGACATCCTTGATATTTCCTCACATGTACATAAGCAAACACAGAAATCAGATTTCATTTCTTTGTACTCAAATTAGCAATCAAGGATGATCCATTCCCCTGCTCCTTTAAAAAAAATCTTGTTCTTTCATATGGAAAAATGTCAAGAACAAGTTCCCCAATTTTCAAGTCATAAAGATTCAGAGATGTTAGGGTGCCCTCAATCTTGGCATAAGTGAACAGAGGAACCCAATGTTCATGATGTTTTCCCCACCTCCCATCTCTACCCCAATTATGAGCCCCCTCCCACCCCAGAATATTTAGCTTGAAGTTGATTAAAGCCTTCAACACAGCAAAACACTCACAAACTCAGTACCACTAAATCTCTTCAACCATTGGTGATGGCAAAAAGGGGTGAATTGGCATTTAAAATATCCAGTAAAAACACAATGGGTGCAATTATCCATTTTTATTCTCTTCCCTTATGAAATAAGTGTTTAAAGGGAACGGGAAGAAGAACAATAAGAACCATTAAATACCTGTGTAGCACAGTTTACTGGGCATTTTCATGCCTGTTTAGCTCTTTAATCTTCACAACAGTTATACAAGGTCAGTGTTGCAATTATTGTAATCCCATTTTAGAGATGAAAGACCTAAGCTTCTGAGAAGCTAGCTGTCTTTACAAAGCACACTCAGTAAGTAGTAGAACCATACTCCAGCTGAGTTTTTCTGACTCCACATCCAGTGCTCCTTTGACTCTACCATTCTTACTATGGGCTGTCTGATTTTCCAACACGGGAAATTTTGTAATTTGTCTGCAAGTTCTTGGCATGATGATCATTCCCAGAAGCTCTGTAGTAGCCTTCTGTTAGAAGATGGTAGCAGGGCCCCTGAATGAGGCTCTGCCCTTAGAGGACCCCATGCTTTGGAGTACCTTCCTCAAATTTTTCTAAACCCTTTTTTGGTGACTGGGCCAGCAGTACCATCCAGGTGGGGAACCCTGAGCCCAGACTAGCACCCACAGAGGTGCCAGCCCTAATTTCTCTCCTTCAGGGCATTCTCTCACCCTCTACCCCATAGGTGGGGTCAACTAGGTGCCCTAATGAGCTTTTGGACATGCCTGTGAGATCATCCTGAGGCCCTGTAGGCCAGACCTAATTCCAAGAGGGCAGCCTTGTGAGCAGATCGCTTGTGCTGGCCAATGTGGTATTTCTTTTGCTGAATCACTTGAGATTGGCCCTCTAGTGTGATGCTGACATACTGATTTGGCGTGACTCAAATTGATTATTTTGACAGAAGCCCTGCAAAATCTTTTGCCTAGTGCTCCGTACATCCTGTGGATAGTCTTGTAAATGGCAGGAACTATAAAGCATCTGAGATTTTACCCTAGGTACAAGCTAGTAAATTAGCCTGCCACAGTTTCATGGATGCTGGCAGAAGACATGAGCTTCCTGGGTCAGAGACAAATGTGAGGTTATTACTCACAGCAGTGGCAGTAGCCAGAGTATCATCTTTTTCTTTTTCTTTTTTTCTAATAAATTTATTTATTATTTATTTTTGGCTGCGTTGGGTCTTCGTTGCTTCACGTGCGGGCTTTCTCTAGTTGTGGCGAGCGGGGGCTACTCTTCATTGCAGTAGGCGACCTTCTCACTGCAGTAGCTTCTTTTGTTGTGGAGCACAGGCTCTAGAGTGCAGGCTCAGTAGTTGTGGCTCACAGGCTTAGTTGCTCTGCGGCATATGGGATCTTCCCGGACCAGGGATCGAACCCGTGTCCCCTGCATTGGCAGGCAGATTTCCAGCCACTGTGCCACCAGGGAAGTCCCTCATCTTTTTCTTGTTCAAGTTTCTTAAGTCTCAGTTCCCACAAGGTGACACAAAGAGGCCAGGTGACACTTGCACACTCAGTGGATTGTGTTAAAAGAAGGAAGCTCTGAGCTTAGGGAACCCAAATCTTTTATATAGATTCACCCTGCTACCCAAAAGTTGAGCATTCCTGTGAAACCTTTCTTAAGCAGAAATGGCATAAAGCAAAGAAGCAATTACCTTAGGACACGTCTTGCTAACAGATGCACAAAATGAATGGAGATAAAGCACAGATGCTCACAAACGCAGTTCAATGCTGTGGAGCCTTGATGCTGAGATGCCGAGTGTAGTGTAGTTCCTGGGGAAGGAGGTTGGTGGTGCCACTCTCACTGCTCTGGGTGTGCACTGCCTCCGTAACACCTGACTACAAAACAAATGCTGAACCCTATTTTCTCTTTTCACCTTTTTTCATAAAAGCAAAAATCCTTAAATTTCTTTTGGTTAAAGAAAACAGGTACTATGTAGGTCTTTTGTAAAAGTGAAGTGGCATAAAGCAAACTTTAGAAAAGCGAGGGATACTTGTAATGGGTGAAAGTATGCCTGCTCTTTGCTAAGGAGGAAGATACTAACCTAGTCAGTTTTCCAAAACCGTTTGGTATAAAAACATGCTTTAAAAAGATAGTCTAATAAGGGAGTCAGTGCCTCTGTTCCCAAGACGTAGAGAAACTTGAGAGACCCATGGAGAATTGCCTTTCAACAGTAGGTTCTTATTGCTCCCTCTTGATTGCAAATGTGCAGGAACAGCCAAACAGTAAGCCCAGCCTGCCCTGGGATGGCCCTAAATCTTTAGGATTGTCCCAAAATAAATGATTTCCAAAAGAAAAGACTGAAGCCAGGAAAGAAGGAACATGGATGTTTGAAAAAAATGATTGTATGCCTTGTGGGTCTGTATATAACTTGCCATTTCCATACATGTTTGTTTCAGATACTACAGCTCTGCCCATGGGTAGCACCAATTATCTCATGGTTTGATTTGTTCACCTGCCTAGAATTATCTATACCACTAGCTTGTTACAATGCTTAGAATTGCCACCATTACAATCATTCTTTCCAGTTACTGTCTACGGATTGTCTCCAGAAGATCTTGTATAATTTTGTTCTGTTATATGGCACAGGCAATGCAACAGTCCCTTCACTCCCAAAATGTATCAATATGGCTTCAATTACAAATTTTCAAGTAGCAGGTCTGTCTTCCATGGATATTGTGAGAGGAAGGCGGTTTTAACGGGAGTCTGAGATCAGAAGAGGTGAGAAATGATGGGTATACTTGGATCTGGGGGAGGTGTTTTCAGTGGGGTCTCCAGGGGATAAAGGAATAGTTTGCACCCACTGGAGGATAAGGCAGAGAAAAACCAAGCACTGGGGAGCATTGGGAAAAAAATGGCTGGGGTGATGTTTTAGAAGTCACTCCACAATTTACCCTGGAGCCTATCCTCCTATTGGACTTTAAGAATAGATCTGAAAATGGGTTTTTTGCTATTCCATCTCCTTAGTTTTCCTTGGCTTTTAAAAAGAATGTAGGCAGTACATTCTAAAATGAATATCAGGGGAGTGTTTTTAAAGGAACAACTCAAATGCAGTTGTGTTTGCTCACTTGTCTATCAATGTCACCCTTCCGTTTTGACGCCCAGCTCAGCCATCAGCTGTGTGCAGTGTACGTGCAGACATCTTCAGCCCTGACAGCACCTGCTGTTCGTGGCTATCACCTCTTTGGCCACACCCCTATGCAGATGCTGCCCTCAATGGCTTGGATACCAAGCAGTGATATTTACATTCATATGGATAAGTTAACTTTGTGGTGGTAAAAGCCTCAGTTTTTCATTTCCTGGCTGGTATTTGCAATGTGGAATTGCAACACTGCATTTACGTGTGTTTTTGCCTTTAAAATGTTCTGTGGTGTTGCAACATTTGAGAAATTCCCAGGGACCCTTAATCTTCCTACAAACACTGGTTTGGAAGCTAAGAGCCAACTCACTATCTCAAAGTAATCTCCTTGTGCCCCTGCTGCATAATTCTGATTATCATTTGTGTACCTTTAGACTGTCCCTGTGCTGTCTTTTAGTTTGTTTCACTCTTGAGGATACCAATAAAAGAATGAAGAAAAAAGATTTTTTTTAAATTCTAGTTTCTTCTTTCAAGAGCAATTGAACTTAAAGCTACTTTCCCTATTGTTTTCCATGAAGTTGCATTTAAATATTTTATTCATGCAAAGACGTGTATTCAGGACTAAGGACCAGTGAACAGTAGCCATGGCAACCAGGAAGCCATTCAGGAGGTGAAAAAAAATGCAGTAAAGAGTAAGTGTTTTAATCCTTAACTTTAATCCCTTTACTTCCTGTTCTCAAAATGAAATATAAATCAGGCACCATGGAGTGCTGCAATTTTTCTCTGAAAAGGATGTTGGCAAAAGAGGATTAGTAAAGGACAGACGTATTTAAAGAATTTAATCACACAATTTGTTGTAAAACTTTTGAGACCATGAGTGACCAGTTCTTTTGAGGGCCGTCAATGAGAACCAACAAAACATACTTTGAAACTGATTAGAGAGTTAGCGCAGGGGGACACCTCTGCTTGCTGTTATTGTTACATCATTTCAGCCTGTGGTAATGACATGAGAAACCAAGGAATTTGCTTGGTTCCCCTAGTGGGGTGGTAGAAGACTGGGGGTGGGGGGTGTCTTGTTGGTAGAATAGAGATATTCTTTTGATCTTCAAAATACCAGGGAAAAATTAAGTCTCCTGTATTTCACATACTACCTTTCCTTGATGTTTGATTACTATGGGAGTTTTACAAAGATGTGTGCTTTCCATTGTCAACAGACTCTTTGGATTTCTGCTAAAAACCACAGGCTTTACTTTCTGTGGACAATAAAACAGAATCCTCAGAAGGATAAATTATTATTTCTTGGTGTCTCTATTTTTTGCTTCTAAGATTTTCTTTCACATGGAGCACTGCTGACTTGTTAATTTCTGTTTAAAAATAAAAAATCTATTATTTTTTCCTTTAAAGTCAGACCTAAAATATGCCCCCTACACTGGCTTAAAACGTTGGTTGTTTGACTCTACAACACATCTATTTTCCCTTGTTCTACTTTGGAGGATTACTGGGGATGAAAGGGGACATGTCTTTTGATAGCACTCTTCCTTTCTTATGTGTATATATATATGAGTATTTTTTTATTTCTACTGGACTAAAAGTTACCAGTACACAGGACTCTTTGCAGAGATCTGAAGTAGCCACAATTTGTACTAGCTCCCTGCGTTGTCAAATGTGAAATCACTTCCAATAATAACATCTTCCCAAGGGGGTGCTAATAATGATGACAGATAAGCAACATGAGGCCTAGAGCATTTGAGAGTGGAGTTAGACACAGCAGAACACTGAGTTTGGAGTTCCTTATAGACCTTGAAAACAAAAGCATACATTCTAAGTCCTGCAGGTGGCAGGACATCTGGGGAAGAAAAATAGCATCATGTTCTCCAGCTTAGAGGACAACATGGAACATTGACAACACCTGTTTCTGCTTCATCATCGTGACCTACCGTCATTTCTTCCCATACTGTCAGAACCAGCAAGGCTTGCCTAGTCTAGGACAGAGCTTCTGAAATGTAATGCTTGCACTGTGAGTGGCTACTGGCAGCCATCATTATCCTTCCATACTTTCCTTGGAGTTTTGGCTTTCTAGTCTGCAGTTCTGGGGTGCAGTTAAGTTTTCGGAGAGGGAATTGGAGTTCATTGCAGTGGGTGGATGATAAGAAGAAAGACGAAGTAATGTCAGTGTCCAAAGGAGGAATAGTAGGTTCTAAACATGAAAAAGACTTTGGCAGAAGCTGCAGAGACTACAGGAAGTCTCAGGAAGAGTCCAGTTCCTGTCTCAGGCTTTACTGTAAAGAACTTCTCTGAACCAGGCCTCCTTTCCCATGACCAAAGAGAAGAGCTTCATTTCACCAAAGCATTAAAAGTTTATGTGATTCATGCATCACTCTTAGTTATACAGTCCTCAGTCGAGAGAGGGGAAGTTACGTACAGTAAAATGCTTCTGTGCCTTGATGAAAATAACACCAGGGGCAAGCTCTTATGTTGGTTGGCATTACCTCAGTGGGAAAAAGACCCTGGAATAATATTAAAGCCTGAATGTGGAGCAGTGACCAGGGAGACCAGGGACATGGCTGGCCACTTAATCAACCAGGGTCCAAAAGACGGAGGGTCTTGTTTTTGGCGGTGTACATTGTCAAAAAGGGCGCTAGAGTGTGTCATTTCGGGTCCACTTGGCTCGAAATTTCTGTTCTGCTTGTCAAATATATGCTAGACAGTGAATCTTTAAAAGCAAGGTAGAAAGTTGGATTTGTTCCCAGCCCTTCCAGGTGAATAAGAAATGGGAAGTACAAATGTAATGAATGAGCATTTCTGGAAAAATTCCTCATTTGCACATTCCAATAGACAACATATAAATGTGAATACTTTTATCTAGTGAAATTTGGCATGAACGGGGACTGAGCATTATAAGGAAATAAACTTCCTAAGTATCTTGAAAAAACAAAAAAACTTCTGTTAAGATTTCACTTGTCTAGAGGCAAGACGGGAATAAAGACACAGACCTACTGGAGAGTGGACTTGAGGATACGGGGAGGGGGAAGGGTAAGCTGGGACAAAGCGAGAGAGTGGCATGGACATATATACACTACCAAATGTAAAATAGATAGCTAGTGGGAAGCAGCCGCATAGCACAGGGAGATCAGCTTGGTGCTTTGTGACCACCTAGAGGGGTGGGAGAGGGAGGGTGGGAGGGAGGGAGATGCAAGAGGGAAGAGGTATGGGAACATATGTATATGTATAACTGATTCATTTTGTTATAAAGCAGAAACTAACACACCATTGTAAAGCAATTATACTCCAATAAAGATGTTTAAAACAAAAAAAGATTTCACTTGTCTAGTTCCTGTTTTATTCTCAGTTGATAATTTCGGCATGCTTAAACTGCCTCACTCTTTTTTTCCTTTTGTATTGCAATGAAGACATGATTTTATCTGCCTTTAGGAGCTGCCCTAAAGGATAAGCATGGATTAATGAATCCTTAGCAGCTATTGATTCATTTGTTATTCATTCCTTTATTTGTTCACACATTTCCCCAAATACTTATAGAGGACCTTTAATGTGAAAAGAAGCACTGTTTTAGCTTATATGATTAAACAGACATGGTTTCTGTTTTCAAGGACACTTTTTATCTTCTGTGACACACACACATGTAATGTATAAGTAAGTATTATAGAATATAGAAAACCACAATACTATTACAGTGATACAGATAAATTGCTATTGGAATGTCTAAAAAGGAAGAAATTACTTTGGAAAGGAAAGATGTGGGACAACTTTGAGGAAGAGGTGACATTGAATTGGACCTTGAAGAATATGCAGAATGTGTTATAGATATGCAGAGTCTGGAGTAAGGGGGACTCCAGATAAGGGAAGCTTGTGGCCAGAAGTACAGCATAAGACATGAATGAGAATGAACAAGGGTTATAGAGGAGAGCATGTTGGCTCTGTGTGACATGAGGCATGGGACATGAAAGCACACAGCTAGGGGAGAGCCCACCTGTTAAGTTAAAGCTGGTGAGTTTGGGGGTAGGTAGTGCTTGCTAGAGAGTCACTAAAGGGCTTTGGAGCGGGGGTGGGGGTAATGCTGTCAGCAGTGTGCTTGGGGAAAATTAAACAGAAAGCAAGTGCTCTCCTTTTAAGTTACAGCCTTCAACTTTTAGAAGTAGGCATTTGAAAATTGTCCAAACACCGATATACGTGAAAATCAGCCTTAAATCTTTTTCAGACAATCTGTTTTAATTAAATGAAAGGAAGGAAAAAATAACTTCTGCAGTTAGTCTCTCCCCACTCCTCCTAAACTATAGCATCGGCAGGGGTTGTAGTCAGAAATCAATTCAAAGGGACACAATAAGGAGCTGGTAAGATGGACGGGGGAAGTAATTACTAGATAGCTGGTTGCTTTAATTAAACCTTGAGAATACTTGAATAGAAAGAAAAATGCTACAGTTGACTGGATGGGATGGAATGTGTGTCATCACATTAGGGCAATGAGCTGGTGTCAGGAGGAATTTATGAAGCTATGAGAGAAGAAACCCTTCTTCTTGAGTCTTTACAACCTCATCACCAGGCCCCAAAGGGTGAAGGAGGATGTTTTTCATGCCATGTGAAATTCCATGTTGATATTTCTGTGTTTGTCTTAAAAAAGAATCCATCCTTCAGTTTAATGTTCTGCCTTTTAGATGTTCCTCCAAATGAAGTTTGAATCTACCTTTAATTATGTTCATTTGTATATCATTTTCCAGTCAGAAAACAAAATGTAGGATTCTTGGTGTCAATTTTAGAATAATATTGACTTAGGAGGAAAATGGTGTTTTTACAAATGTAAACAATGCAGAAAATCCAACCTGCATGCCTTTATGATTTCAACATACTTTTGAACCTCAATTCTCCAACTCTGTCCAGGAGAGCTAGATAGTGGTACAGATTTTGGTAAACAGGGCATCTAGGTAAGTATTAACATCCCCCAAAGTGTTCTGAAAATGTTTTGTTGTTGGTTTTGATTTCTAATATATTTTGGGAAAAGTCCAATTAGAAAACTGAGTAAAAGCTAGCTACATTCTTCTGAGATAGAATAATTTCAGAGTGATACTCATCTGTGAAAACTGTGCTCTTGTCTTGAATAAGGCACTCTTTGGCCCCAGACTCTATTTATGAGGCTAAGCAAGACGACAGGTATCAAGTATCACTCTTAACAATTATAATAGCTTCTCTTCTGGAGCAAAAAAAAAATGAACTATGTACTACACTAGCCACTTTCTGTAGGTCATCCCATGTAATCCTGTAATTACCCCACAGTGTTGGTGTTGTCACCACCATTCTACAGAGGATGGTACTGAAGCCTTTCAAGGTTAAACATCTTGCCAAAGGCCACACGTTAGTAGGTAGCAGAGCTGAAATTTGAACTTGCATCTACTAGACCCCAAAGTCTCCGTTCTTTTCCCTTTGTCTTAGTGCCATATTATGGTATGATAAAAAAGAAAGAGAAAAATAACTAAAGATGGATGGGAGAAGAAAGAAAATAAAGGTGCATGTTATACAGTGTTGTAATGTTTCCACACTGGATATTAATGGGAAAAATGTAAGAATAGAAATGGTAGTTACATGTGTTGAACGTTGACTATATACCATTATTGGTGAAATAATTTATTATCTCATGTTATCTGTTATCCCCAACAACCACCTTATAAACTACCCACATTGAACAGAGGAAGCTGAGCTAAAGAAATGTTAAACTACTTGTTAACAGTTGTCTAACATTTCATAAGTAAGGGTACAAAAGCTCAAATCCAGGTATTTTGAGTCCAGAGCCCACACTCTTATTTTTCATGGCCCATATGCTAAACTATTATTTAAGTGGCTGTTAATAGCTGTTAATATCAATAGAGCATGGGCTGTTTTTCAGCGATAACTCACTCTTGTTTAGAGATTTAACATCATCATTTAATACCATCTTTTTAAAAATTATTTATTTTATTTATTTGTTTTGGGCTGCTTTGGTTCTTCATTGCTGTGCGCAGCTTTCTCTAGTTGCGGCAAGCGGGAGCTACTCTTCGGTGCGGTGTGAGGTTTCTCATTGCGGTGGCTTCTCTTGTTGCAGAGCACGGGCTCTAGGCCCACGGGCTTCAGTAGTTGTGGCACACGGGCTCAGTAGTTTCGGCTTGTGGGCTCTAGAGTGCAGGCTCAGTAGATGTGGTGCATGGGCTTGCTCTGCAGCATGTGGGACCTTCCCGGGCCAGGGCTTGAACCCGTGTCCCCTGCATTGGCAGGCAGATTCTTAACCACTGCGCCACCAGGGAAGCCCTAATACCATCTTTGATGCCAGAGGATATTTTCATCAAGTTTGTAAATGGCCCCGAAGTGGGGAATGTGGTAGCCAGCTGAGTGACAGAGTCAAATGAAATGCAGCCAAGAGCTTCTGTACCACCAAATGACAATGGAGATGTAAAAAGTTAGCTTCTGAATATAAAGAGCCATCAGAAATAAAGAGCATCACATTTGAAAAGAGATCTAGAAATTTTACTTAATGGCATGTTTTATTTTAGCCACACTATAAACTCCATGAGGGCAGGGAACCAGGTTATCTTGGGCATAACTTTATCTTCTAGGCCTAGCATAGTTTGGGGAACACAGTAAGGGATTCAATAAATGGAATGAATGAATGAATGAATAATGTAACATGGACTTTAAAAAGCTATTGATTCTTTTAGGTTGAATTGATAGAGGTAGAACATCTAGAACAAGGGATGTGTTTGTTCTGTTACACTCTCTCTTGGTCACACAGCTAGTTCACTATATTAGTATTGGTATATCATTTGCACATTTACACATGCAGTGAGGTCCAGTGTTAAGAGTAATTGGTGTGGTGAATGGAATAATATGCTACATGAGAAAGCAGGGACTGACATTTTAGGTAAGTGACTTCTGTGAACCAAACATGGTTTCAAGCACTTTCTCAACCTTATCTAATTTATTTCTTAAAGCAACCAAGGTAGCTCAGTGGTATCATCCTTATTTTACAAAAGGGGGACTAAACTCAGGCAAGTCAATATATCTGCTCTGGATCACCCAGTAGTTGAACCAGTTTGTCAAACTAAGAAGCCCGATCTCCTCCTACCTGAGATTACTCTTGTCTATATTAAAAACTAAAGATATTCAGCCTGGAGAAAAAAACTGCTAAGGGAGGGCTGACAAAGAAAGTAAACTACTGCCCCTTTTAGGGCTGAAATTCTGTGACACTGTTGCATTTTGAGGCTTCTTAAATATTAAAAGAAATATAAAGTAGACCACAAGCAAAGTTATTCTGTGTGGTCTGGGGGAAGAGGGGAGAAATAAACTCCAGCGAGTAGAAATTGTGGGAGGCAGACTACAGATCAACTTGAGGCAAACCTTTCTAATGATTAGACCTATTTAACAGTGGAGTGCAATGAGTTGTAAGGAAATGAGTTCCCTGTCATCGAAGGGATTTAGACAAAGGCTGAGCTGCCACCAAGATATGCGGTAATGTTGGGCAGTTCAGTACCCTACATTTAAATTTAAATTAATTAAAATTAGATTAAAATAAAATAAAGTTTCATTCCTCAGTTGCACTAGCTACATTTCAAGTGTTTATTAATCACATGTGACTAGTATCTACCAATTAGTACAGTACAGAACTTTTCTATCATCTGAGAGAGTTCTGTTGGACAGCACTGCTATCGCACTGGTGCATAGCATTACTGGACTCTGGTTCCTTTTTACTCTGAAATTCTCTTTCTGTGAACAGTTCCCCATCAATCACCATTTTTTACTAAATAACCAGTAGTTTTGTTGTATCTATATAGAAGTTGATTTTTCATGTCTCTTATTGAGATATACCCTGGTATGTGTATTTATTCAAATATTTTGGCATGTTCTTTAAGTAGCTATAGATAAAATGTTTGGCCTTTGGAGTCAGTGCTAACCAAATAAGTACTTCCTATTATAGAAATTCTGGGTGTCCAATTGGACAGTACCCCTTGTTCCCGAAGAGTTTTCTTCCAATAACATTTTTCTAAGTCTTCATTCTCATTTCTTTCCTTCTTTGCAAATTGGTCATTCCCAAAGGAAATGAATTTGACAGCAGATTGTTGGAGATTAATTACCTATGATATGCCAAAGCCACTTCATAAATGTCAGTGCTGAGGAATCCCTAGAGAGAGAATTTTTAGATTCAACTGGAAATTAATTGTAATTAATATAATAGGTTAATTCATTGTAATTATTTTTAAGCCTTTTGGCAGTGAGTTAATTCCCCAAGATCCACATTGCTCAAAGTGTCATAGAGAATGCTTGATGAGAATGTTCTGGTACTAAACCTTAACCCTCTTGAAAAAAATGCTATTTGTCTTTCCTTCTGGCTGAGTTTCTTCAGAAACATATTTTGGTGGCATTTGATTTCTGGAGAACAAAGGAATCCCTGCAAGGTGATGTATAAACATCACAGCCCAGATAGAGGACGCTCATTGGAGAAAGGGAAAACAAAGGCCTTTGATTGTGCTTCGTTTTCTTTGGAAGTATGTCTTGCTTCAGCCTAACAGAATGCCTTTGCTCTTGGAATAAAATGTAATGGAACTGAAAATTGAAGAATCTGGGCCTTTTTCCCTTTCCTAATTATTTCCACTTGACTCACTTAATCTTGGACGATTATTCAATCATATCTGAAATGGGAAAATGATGGGAGTAGAATTTCCGTCTCTTGTTTCAAGAGCTTATAAACATTAACAGAATAGTCTTGAACAAAAAACAAATACAAATCACAATTGACGGTGCCTCGTTTTTAGATATTAGAAAAAAAGCCCTGCATTGTTAGGGAAACAGCTCAAGTTTCCAAATGCGGGAACCTTGTCAAGACTTGATGCGTGATTTCACTATTAACGTTGAAAAACTATCATTTAGAGCAAATATTTCATAATGACAGATTGTACAGAAGCTAAGGAGCCAATTTGTTTACTTGCACCTGGATAGGCCAAGAAATTAAGCCCTAAAATGGGTCATTAATGATCAGGATCATTAACATTCAAAGATTCGCAGGTTGGTTTCTGAGACTCAGAGATGTCTCATTTCTTTCTAGTATGTTCATGAGCCTTACTGCAGGTTTATGAATAGAAGGACACATGCAATCCTAATAGTTGCTGAGAGCTAGATCGGGACTCAATATGCAATAAAATTCCTGGCAATTGGGACTGTCTAAAATTAAAGCTAACTGCCAAGATAGGGAAGTAAGTTGCCTGTTACTATAGGGAAACAAGCAGAGTCTGAGAGCCACCTACTGGGGTTGCTGTAGGGCAACAGTGCATAAGACAGAGGTTTGGCCCCAGTGATATCTGAGGCTGTTTTGAATGCTAATTATTCTTGTAAATTAGGGTTTTGTTTTTAATTTAGACTCCACAATTATGCTTTTAGTATTATCCATAATGGCCCAGAATACCCCACTTTCATTACACATCTAGTTACTATACTGCTGGTGTGTGGGCAGAGCAGGAACTGAAGAAAAAGGAACAATGTATGTCTGAGCATCTTATGAGTGCTGCTGATTGGCTCTCTGCATTCCTGAGGCAAATAAAAAGAATTTGGGGGCCTTTGCTAAATTGGGTGCTCCCAGAAGCAGGCTGTGAGCCAAGGATTCAGGTGCCTGTGAGTTGTTAAAGAACTGCTCCCAGGAGAATACAGGAGAGGAATGAGGGAAGGGGCTAAAGCTAAACGGGGTGTGTGTTGGGGGGTGATCCTACAGGGAGCTCTGGAGCATAATTTACACTTCAGAGTTTGTCCCACTTTGGCGCTAAGCAGAGCTGGTTAGCCACGCATATGTCTGTTGGTGGGGGGTGTCTGCGAGCTGCTGGCTGTAATGTACGCAGAAGCTGGGGGATGGGCACACAAAGCGAGGAGAGGGGGTAGTACAGAGCTAATCAAAGGGATCAGAGGGGATCTGGCAGAGCAGCAGCAGCCTCTGCGCTATAGCTACTATTATCTGTATCTTTTAAAATTCTCCGTCAGGAGAGGTAATTAAGACACGACCACGTTGTATTTTTAGACACATCCACAGGCCAGTAGAGATTGTAAAGTCCTTTAGATAAAGAATTGTGTCTCATTCTTACAAATCCAGTTAGCACTGTATGATTTATCCGGATGCTGGTCCCACCCTGCCAGGTGCTGCAGGGTTTTGAAAGTTTAAAAGGCAGTCAGCCAACCAGGTCCTTGTGGACTTTATAATAGTGCAGACTAAACTCATAACAAGAAACAAAGCCTTAAACGTACGTCCGGTTGCAGGATTGTTGAAAGCAGACTCTTCAGCTCTCCCTGTACCATTGGGGGCCCCGTGTGGGCTGACCTGGTCAGAGGGGCTTCATTCAGGAGGGAGCCATAAACTGGGTCTTGGAGGAATTATACTGAGAGGAGGGAAGCCATTCCAGGCAAGAGGAATGAACAACATAATAAATGGGATATTTGCAGACAGCGAGATATTGCTCATGAAAGGAGCAGAGGCTTTTGTCGAGGCCTAGGGGAAATATCTATCCTTAGTATGTGGTGGAGTCACGTCACAGAAGCTCTTCTTGTCTTCGCCTTTTGGGACTGGTGTACTAAGAGAGGAGAGGATATTTGTTTCTTGGGTATGGCATAATAAACTCTATTTTAGGAGAGTCTGCCTGAAATCCCAGTATGGATTGATGAGGGAAGAGGGCCTGGAGGGAGAAGTAATGCCTAGCAGTCACTATTAGCAGTCCAGCCCCTTTTTTTTTTTTTTTTTTTTTTTTGATGTGGACCATTTTTAAAGTCTTTATTGAATTTGTTACAATATTGCTTCTGTTTTATGTTTTGGTTTTTTGGCCTCGAGGCAGGTGGGATCCTAGCTCCCCGACCAGGGATCGAACCCGCACCCGCTGCATTGGAAGGCAAAGTCTTAAACACTGGACCGCCAGGGAAGTCCCTCCAGCCCCGTATTGTGCTCCCTGAACCTTGCCCTCTGAATTCCAGCTGCCTGCAGATCCTTTCCACCAGGATGTCCCAGAATAATCTCAGAGTTAACATGTTTCAAACCAATCTGCTGATTTACCTCCAACCTACTCCTCTGTTCTCCTTTGCTGTTCCTCAGGCCAAAACTTGGAGCTGTCCTTGACCCTCCTTCTCTCATATTTCACACCTCATTCAGCTCCACCATCAAAACAAAGTCACCAGGGACTTCCCTGGTGGCACAGTGGTTAAGAATCCGCCTGCTAATGCAGGGGACATGGGTTCAATCCTTGGTCAGAAGATCCCACATGCCGCGGAGCAGCTAAGCCCGTGCGCCACAGCTTCTGAGCCTGTGCTCTAGAGCCCGCGAGCCACAACTACTGAGCCCACATGCTGCAAGTACTGAAGCCTGCACACCTAGAGCCCATGCTCTGCAACAAGAGAAGCCACCGCAATGAGAAACCCACGCACCGCAACGAACAGTAGCCCCCACTCACCGCAACTAGAGAAAGCCCGTGCGCAGCAATGAAGACCCAACGCAGCCAAAAACAAAAAACAAAAAAACGAAGTCACCGCCTCTGACTCTAGGCCTTCAGCATCTCCCATCTGGATTGTTGAAATAGCCCCTAACTGGGCTCTCTTGCCCTCCTACTGTCTGTTTTCCACACAATAATCAGTTATCTCTTCGCATTATAAGACAAACCAGTTGCTTTCTTGCTCACAGCCTCCCATTAGTTGCTGTCACAATGAAATCAGCCTGCCCTCGGTATCCTCATGTTCTGCATCTCTGGATTCAACCAACCACGGGTCAAAAATACATGGAGGGCTTCCCTGGTGGCTCAGTGGTTGAGAGTCCGCCTGCCGATGCAGGGGACATGGGTTCGTGCCCTGGTCCAGGAAGATCCCACGTGCTATGGAGCGGCTGGGCCCGTGAGCCGTGGCTGCTGAGCCTGCGCGTCTGGAGCCTGTGCTCTGCAACAGGAGAGGCCACAACAGTGAGAGGCCCGTGTACTGCAAAAAAAAAAAAAAGCGGGGAAAAAATTCCAGAAAGTTCCAGAAAGCAAAACTTGAATGTTTTATGTGCCTGCAGCTATTTACATAGCATTTTCATTTTATTGGGTATTATAAGTAATCTAGAGATGATTTAAAGTATATGGGAGGATGTACATAGGTTATATGCAAATACTGCACCATTTTATGTAAGGAACTTGAGCATACGTGGATTTTGGTAGGTATCCACAGGGGTCCTGGAGCCAGTGCCCCTGGATACTGAGGGATTACTATGCTAAATCTCCTGGTATTGAAGGCTGGACACAACCTGACTCTGGCTATTTCTCCAACCCCATGAGCCACATCTTTCCCATTGCTCCCTTGCTCCCTCCTCTCCAGGTGGTTGTTTTTAGAACCCATCAGCCTGTTCCCTCTTTAGATTTCTTTCCTTTCTGTTCTGTCCACATAAAATGCTCTTTCTACCATCTTGCCTCTCTCACTTCATTCAGGTCACGGTCCATAATGTCCTCTCCTCCCAGAGGCCTTCCTTGACCCCTCGTCTAAAAGCATGGAGATACGAGCGTCATCCCCACGAAGTCTGGCTGAGCTCCACAGAAACAGGAGTGAGGGCCAAAGAGAACATCAGGGAAGGGTTGGGAAGGGGAAGAGGACCCAAGGGAGGAGCATGGAGTCAGAGACTCAGGAGAGAGAGAAGTAAGATGTCCTCTTTTGGAGAGGAGTACTGAGGTCAGGATGCCCCTGGATTAAGATCATCTCCTTTCAGGGGCCCTGAGGCCACTCTGCATGTGCTTAAGATGCAGATCTTAAGGAATGTTGGGTGCCATGCTTTATTTTTCCCAACTGCAGATATTCATAGTACTGGCCCAGGAGTGAACCAGGTGACAAGCCTCTGGGGAAGGGGAAATGAAAACCAAACAGTGGTACTTTTTGTTTCTCTGTCTCTACTCCAACAAAGACCCCTTTCCCTCAAGGGCATGGTGTCAGAATCTACACAGTGATAATGAGATATTCCAGGAACTTTTCTGGAGAACCTAGGGACCTTTTGCTCTTTCCCCAACTAGACCAATCTGAATGACAGTCTCCTGGCTAAAATACTTAAAAGTCCTAAGAGGAAGAAGGAAGTGTATGAATGTATGTGATGTGGTACAGGAAAGGAGGAAGTTGGGGGTGGGTTATTTCTTGAGGCAGTATAGTGTAACTTTGAAGAGCCTGGTTTAGGATTCTGACACCCAAATCCAAGTCTGACCTTTACCGGATGTGTCATTCCAACTTTCTCATCTCTAAAATGGAAATCACAATAGTGTGTGCCTCTTAGGGTTGCTATGAGGCACACAGTGTCAAGTACACTACATGGATTCCATATATGTTTATTGAAATGGAATGCAATCTTTAAAACTGTGTCATGGTGACCCTGTACATCCAGCCGTTTCCTGTGGAATTTATGTGCATGATCCTCTTTTCCTTGCTGATTGGAAATAATCATCATATGGTCGTGTCTTTCAAAGTGCATTCTAATAGGATCTGTATCAGTCATGCTTCTCCAGACAAGCAGAACCAGTAGGAGATATGTATATGTATGTATCTATGTCTATATCCATATCTATAGATACAGATAGAGAGAGAGAGATTGATAGATTGCAAGGAATTGGCTTACTCAGTTGTGGGAACTGGCAAGTCAGAAATCTGTCAGGCAGGCCCACAGGCTGGAAACTCTGGCAGGAGCTAATGCTCCAGTCCAAAGGAAGAATTTCTTCTTTTTCAGGTAAACCTTAGGTTTTTGCTCCCACAGATTAGATGAGGCCCACCCAGGTTATAGAAAAGAATCTCCTTTACTTAAAGTCAGCTAGCTGTAGATGTTAACCCTATCTACAGAATTCCTTCCCAGCAACACCTAATGTTCAATTGAATAATTGGGTACTATAGTACAGCCTCGTTGACACAAAACTAACTGTCAGTGTATCCATACCCTACAACTCATATGGACTCTCAAAGAAAGGGAGACACAGTGCCTATGAGGCTATAGATAATAGGGGATGAAATGAGCCTCCCAGGAAGCAGATGGTGAAGACCCTATAAGGGTTTCCTGCCGTACTAAGACTAAAAGCCAAAGTCCTAACTGAGTGCTGCAGGGTCCTGTGATCTGGCTCTGCCCCCACCTCACCTCTCAGAACTTATCTCCTACTTCTCTCTCTAGGTCACACCCCACTCCAGCCTCGCTGGCCTCTTAATTCTAGAACTCTCTTCCCCTTGATATGTACTTAGCTAATTTCCTCAGTTCCTTCAAGTCTTTGCTTGAATCTCTTCTCAACAAGACCACAGTTCTCCCCAACATAACAATCCCACCTACCCTTCTCCTTTTTTCTTTTTTCCATAGCACTTACCACCTTCTATACAACTTACTTATTTAGTTCATTTATTTACTGTTTACTCCCTCCTCTAGAACGTAAACTCCTCAGTAGGGATCTTTGTGTGTTTTGATTACGAATGTATTTCAAGCCCCTAGAACAGTGTCTGGCATATGGTTGAGACCCAAGAAATACTTATTCAGTGAATGAAAGAGAAGGATAAAGAAGGGCAGTGCTACTCAGGAACTAATAGGGTGTGGTTAGGGCAGCTGAGTTGAACAACACAAGGGGTGCCATTCACATAGATTGCAATATGAATAAACATCCCTGGTGTTGTGCAACACAACAGCCCCTTAAAATAGATGAGCTGATGAGTGGGGCAGGGGCAGTGGTTATTCAAATTCCATTTCTTTCTATAAAGAGCAGTAAAGGCTCCATAAAGGGCAAGTCCTTGTTGTCCTCTAAGGGAAGGTATTAAAATGGATTGAAATTTTTTAACCTTTTTTATCCCTGTGAAAGGGTAAAAATCCAAATTGTTCTTAAGAAATGAACTTCATGTAACCATTTATTATTATGAGGTCTGAAGGGAGACATAATAAGAAATGGTTACATGAGTTTCATGTTATAAGGACAATTTGGTTTTTGTAATTCCTTATTTCTACAATTCATATCCTCTTCTCATAACCAGAAAAATCTCAGCTCTTCTATAATCAGGATTCTTAAAGAATCTTCTCATCAGGATTCTTAGTGGTTCCAAAGTCTGGTTCCCAGATAACAGCATTATCATGACCTGGGAACTTTCCAGAAATGAACTGCAGACCCAATGGATCATTAGCTCTGCATTGGAACCTGCAGATGATTCTGATGCGTGTTCATATTTGAAAACCACAGTTAGAGACCATCCCCCATTGAAGAAGTTTCCTCTTTCTTTTTTATATTCCTAGGAGCTAAGAAGATGTTGTTTTATATAAATAATTGGGTTTCTTACTCCAAATATAAAACCATAGTATATTGAAAGATATCCCTCCCAGGAGATTCTGCTGTGTGCCTCCTGCTTCACCCATTTGACAATTCCTGGACTAGAGAATGTTTAAGAGCCTTAAATGATCCGGAAGGCCTTTTCCTGGTCTAATAATCTGGGAGGGAGAGAGGGATACTAAATTTGCAAATCATTACTGCATTTCTATGCATATGGCCCTCCTTCGGAAATTTTGCATAACGTCCTTGAGGACCTTCTGCAAAAAAAAAAAAAAAAAAAAAGGTCCTCAAGGCTTATTTAATTTAAGAAGCACTTTCTAGAACCATGTCTAGTCCCAGAGAAAAACAAATTAACTCTCACCACAAAGCTGTATGGAATCACACTCTTGGAACACATGAATACTTGTCACAGCTAAGGAAGAATTGCCTGCCTTTGGATCCAGGAGTAACCATGGCAGTGAAATTCCTTAGAAAGACCTCATCAGTACTCATATCTGTAAAACCCTAGAATAGTTGGTAATAGAAAGCAGAGAGATGTTCATGTCTACTCTTAGTAGAACATGTGGGCCCCAGATCACATTTTAACGATGAAAGATAAATTAAAAGTGATCACCAGAACTCATTCTAAGCCTTGATTTTTTTTCCAGTTTTTCTTACGTGGCATGTGTTAGGTTAGTACCAAAATAACAAACATACCTTCCAAAGCCCCTGAGAGGGTTAGGCATTAACTCAGATAGTCTTGGTCAGACATTCCAATATGGCTAAGCTGAGGAAATTATGTCTTGTTCACTACATGTGTTAAACGCTTCTTCCCTATACTTAGGGTCACTGTGCCCTTTTCATATTCTTGGACTAAGACCTGGACATGTGTTTGTCTCTTCATGAAGCTTTTTCAGTTCCAAGAAATACTGCTCTCTAAATAGTAACTTACTGACGTTTTGTACCTGTGTGTATGTTTTTCTTTCTGATCAGAGTCATTGTCGGTGGTGTGCTCGTAGTGTTTTAACAACCAGCTTTCCAGATGAAAAAGCCCCAGTTTGTAGCATTTGTCAATTTCCTTAGTGTAAATGTTATCACCATGACCAATTTCAAGCTATCAATATGACATCACTGCAAGTAAAGTTTGGAAAAAGTACACACAATTGGTATTCTTGGATTGGTGCAAGCCAGCTCTAACACGTCATTGGAATGTAGAAAATTTGGAAAACAGAGGAAAGGATAAAAAGAAAACAGAGGAAATAAATTCATGATATTGCTGCTAAGAACAAAAATCACTTTAATATTGGATTACATTTTCCTTACAGTATTTTGTCTTTGTTTTAATGTAATTGTTATCATTTTGTATACATAATTTTGTGTTTTGCTTTTATATTCATCAACATCATTTTAATGGTTGCATAATATTCCATCAAATTAATGTAACAATAATGTATATATCAAACTAGAGCACTGGGTATAAATCTTCCTTCACCTTTCTGGCTATTTCCTTAAGGCAAATTCTAAGAACAAATGATTTCAGTTATGGGTCTTGAAAAAAATATTCCCAAGTACCGTTTGGAAAGTTTGAAACAGTATACACTCCACCCAGCAGTGTTTAAGAATGCTTCTCTCACTCTACCTTTACTACAACTACTTCTTTTTTAAAGTTTTGGATAATTTGATAAGTTCTTCTTTTTTTAATATGTAGGATATTTATTTATTTTAACATCTTTATTGGAGTATAACTGCTTTACAATGGTGTGTTAATTTCTGCTGTATAACAAAGTGAATCAGCTATATGTATACATATATCCCCATATCCCCTCCCTCTTGCGTCTCCCTCCCACACTCCCTATCCCACCCCTCTAGGTGGTCACAAAGCACTGAGCTGATCTCCCCGTGCATTGCAGCTGCTTCCCACTAGTGAGGTGGATGGACCTAGAGTCTGTCATACAAAGTGAAGTGAGTCAGAAAGAGAAAAACAAATACTGTATGCTAACACGTATATATGGAATCTAAAAAATAAAAATAAAAAGGTTCTGAAGAACCTAGGGGCGGGACAGGAATAAAGATGCAGACGTAGAGAATGGACTTGAGGACACGGGGAGGGGGAAGGGTAAGCTGGGACGAAGTGAGAGAATGGCATGGACATATATACACTACCAAATATAAAATAGATAAGTTTTTTAAAGAAAGTTTAGCATTGCATTTCTTTACAATTGTGCCGAACATTGTTTATGTTTATTTTCATTTCTATTTCTCCTTTTTAAAAATTTTTGTTCATGTCAAGGGCTGCATAGTGAGTCAGTCGCCTCCCAGGAGATTCTGCTGTGTGCCTCCCTCCTCACTCATTTGATAATTCCTGGACTAGGGAACGTTTAGGATCTTTAAATGATCTGGAAGGCCCTTTTCTGGTCTACTCATCTGGGAGGAAGACAGAGAGGGACACTTAACTTGCTCCCTTTCTCCCCCACTTACATCTCGGCTTTTTTCTATTTCTCTACTCCAAGCCCCAAACTCCTTCCTCTTCTGCCTTACTATCCCTCAGATAATCCAGGCACACCACAGAGCAACAGGTTCTTCCCCCATATGTCTGCAGAGCTCACTCCCTCACTTCTATCAAGGCTTTTTACCAGTGCCATCTCCAACAGACTTTCTCTGATCCCACTGTCTCAGGTTGCCATCCCTCATCCCTACTCACTGTCTCCCTTCTCTGAATCACTCTTCTCTATAGCATTTATCACCATCTTCTATGGCATATATTTTACTGTTCATCATCCGCTTCCCCTGTAGGGTATAAGTTCCATAAGACAGTATCTCTAGAGTCTAGAAGAGTGTCTAATGCTCAATAAATAATTGTTGAATGAGTAAGTATACTCAAGCCCTGTATCTAAAGAGTTAGTTTTATCCTGATGAAGACAAAATCGATTTATATGTTCTCTTTAAACACTGAAGATAACTATTTGCAATATCTGTAAGAAATATATTTCTAGATTTTTTGAAGATATTATGTTTTTAGACAAACAGAAGGTTGGTATTTTTATGTAACTAAATCTTCCATTGTGATTTTTTTCAATTCAAATTACACTTATAAAATTCTTTTTCATAAAGAAATTGGATAACTTTGCACCCGTACTTTATTCTGCCATTTTTATGACTCTTTAATATACAAAGAATTAATTTTGTCATTGTGATAAAATGAAGTCTAATTTTTTAATGTGACTTACTGTTGGGATAGTTTGTTGCTTGTAATGACTTTGGTTTTTCTTGTTACCATGTTCCATAATATTTTAAAATTTAACTTGTGTATTTTCCTCTCATGTAAAATCTACAGGTGTCAAATCTCAATGGATGTTCTTTTTTTTTTTTTTGCGGTACGCGGGCCTCTCACTGCTGTGGCCTCTCCCATTGTGGAGCACAGGCTCCGGATGCACAGGCTCAGCGGCCATGGCTCACGGGCCCAACCGCTCCGTGGCATGTGGGATCTTCCCAGACCGGGGCACGAACCCGTATCCCCTGCATCTGCAGGTGGACTCTCAACCACTGTGCCACCAGGGAAGCCCCTCAATGGACATTCTTAATTATCTCTAAGATATTTTCATGATAGTATCTCTGTATTTTAAAAGCACTTTACGGAGGGGGAGGTGGTGGTGGGATGAATTGTGAGATTGGGATTGACATATATACACTAATATGTATAAAATAGGTAACTAACAAGAACCTGCTGTGTAACAACAAAAAAAAAAACTAAAAGAAAAAGCGCACTTTACAATATAGACTAAATACACTTGAGTTTGTTTTTGTTATCACTACAAGTTCTGATAGGATACAGAGCAAATGAAAGAAAATATAATAGGAAGTTGGGTTCCCAGAAGTGGGAATATCAAGGACTGAAGTAAAATCTGCCTCTAGCCACATTTTTCCTGAAACACCTGCCAGGTGTTATTAGAATTAGAAAGCTGACCCTTTTATTGACTCTGTAAGTCCCATGCCTAACCTGTAGTTGTTGCTTGATAAATACTTGTGGACTGAATTGCCTGAGCCTTACAGCATGATAGCCTTTCCAGAAAAGTATTCCAAGGAATAGCCTTCCTTTTCCATCTGTCTTCTGTTTTCTCCTTCTCTTAGCTGCGGTCCAGTGCAGAGCTCCATCCTGACCTGCTCACAGATTGCCTCACCGTGCAGCCCCTGCAGCCCGCCACTTCCCCACGAGATGCTGCTGATAGGGCGGTGGGATGCTCCCCAGGGCCTGGGCCTGACCTCTATACAGGTAATGTCAGCAAAGGCAGACCCAACCACATCAACTACCCTTCTCTAGGCCCTTCACTTTGGTTAATGGAAATGCACACATAAAAATGCTTCTAAGATCATCTGTATTTCACTTTATCAGTAGACTGCAAATTATCCTGCTCCTGTCCTCCGCATTTGATTCCTGAGCTGGGTTTGGCAGCAGACTGTTTTTTCTCATAAAGAAACAAAGTAAAATAATGCATTAACTCTTTAGGTTCTGGACTGCTGCCAAAAGTTCAGTGTACCCAACCCTCCCAGGTATCTTAAATTTATTAATTTGATTTAGACTCAAAGGAAATGTTTCCCCTAATGGAACATTGCTGTCTTTGCATTGTAAAAGGAAGCCCCAGGTCTCTTAAGAAAAAATTTCACCTCAGTAAATCAACTTGTAAGAATGTCCATTAATGTTTGTCAACCACTGGGGGAGGAGGGTTGGGATGGCACTCCCAGAATAGCTTCCTTCTGCCTAGGTTTGAATAATAGATGACTCTACATCTAGAAAAATGTTATGTATGCAGTGAAAAATGAGAAAGGATTAATATGCAATAAGGATGTTATTTTTTTCATTTACTTTCTTAGCCTGGATTTTTGTGCATTTTCTACTCTCTATAATGGTGATATACTTGTGCAAACATGATTGGTTAGTCATCCTCATATATGGAAAGCTCTTACTGTCATGCTATGAACATGAAAGCAAAAGTCCCACCAGCTCCACATTCCAGACAATGGGAATTTTCTGTTTTCTGTGAATTACAAATTCTTCTCCCACTCCATCTGGTTCCAGAGCCAGGTTTTGGCAGCAGATGGCTTTTTCTTTTTAAAAGTCCTAATAAGCCGTAAAGAATGAAGAATTTACTGATGCATAACAGTGGAATAGGAGAAAGACAAGCTTGTATAACTTTTTAAACTTCATAGTTCTCAGCTGATCCAAATTCAGGGGAAAAGGCATTAAGCAAATATTTCAAGAGGGTCAGTCATCAAGACATCCTTAATGTTGTCCCAGTGTTGGTAGCCCTTTATCAATTGCTTTGGGTACTTATTCTTGGAGAAAACAAAGCCTCAACTTTTTGAGACCATAGGAGATTAGATTAAAACTTATTTGAAAGGCTGACCAAATCTGACAGAGATTTTGGGTGCAGGTACACATAGCACATGAAATATGCCAATGTACAATGTTACCAGCACCCAAATATTAGATATATACATGAAAAAGTGTGACTAGCTTTTGTTTGCACATATGTCCGTTTGATTTGCCAAACATTTGATATATGAACATTTATTCTAGCACATTAAATTAGCAATCAGTTTAAAACAGCCTTTAGGGCATTTCCCTACTTATTTAGTCCATAAATCCATGATCTTATTATTATAAATAGCTGGAACCCAGCAATTAGAGAGTAAGAGCTAACCAGAATTGATTGAAAAATGACCCAACATCCAATATAAAAAAATAGTTTATGGTGATGGGCTGGTCTTGTTGCATTTAAACTTCTTGGAAATGGATTTGGGAAGCCATGATATCTTTGTCTATGAAAAACATTAGTACCTTTGCTGTATGTGGCATACAGTATATGGCTCACTTTCAAAACTTAGGAGGCACATTTGTCTTGATATGTGCTTTTGGATGTCTGGTAGTATTGTTAAAGTTTTTTAAGAGGTTTAGTTTGAAATGGCTTTGTCATTCCAGACAGAATTCCTCTTTTTGTTCATGATGCTTTTCTGCACTTGATCTTCAAAACAAGCTGTTAGCTTTGAGCCTCTAACTGTGGCAGGCGAGCTGCCAGAGCAGACGAGGAGCCTAGGTTACCACGGCGTCAACAGAGCATCTTCACATTGACTTGAATTTTCTGTGGCTCTGGGAATATTGGAAACAGGCAGGTGGCCATCTTGCTTAACTTTGTTCCTAGAATTTTACTTCTCCAGTTAGCTTTTAAGTATGAAAGTTTATCTGCCCTGCTTCTTTCTTTATTCCTGCTTCCTTCAGGCTCTATTTTACTTTCTTTGCTCTTGACTTTTTTTTTTTTTAGTTGATTATGTTCTCTGTTTTGCTGAGTAGGCAACAAACAGAGCAGCACAAGGCAATTGAAAACTAAAACAAAAATTTTAAGCCTTCCTTTTATAGTTCTAGAAATGCAGTTACCAGCAGTGCATGTTCACACCAGTTTCAAACCTGTGCTAAAGACTGATGGAAAGAAGCCAAACAGGAAAAAATGCCAAAAGAAAAGGAAGCTGTTCATCAATTAGTTAAATGTAAAATCTGAAGTGTTAAGGTAATTTGATGAAGATTAAGAGTTGGCTAAATGGCAAAAAGATTTTGGAGTCGTTCCCTTAACATTCTATTATACAAAATCAAGAAAATATTTATTTAAAGATTGTCGAGAACTTATACCTATAAGTGCTAGTAAATTGATTTATCCTAAAAATATTTTGATGGAAACCTGTTGAGTGTATATGGGTGCAAAGGATCAAAAATAGTTTAGCATGAACATCATGATTTTTTAGAAGCCACGATGACTGGGGACTTGTGGTTTGAAGAAGTCATGCTTTTGAAATGGAAATTTTTAGTGGCTAGGAGACAGTGACTTGTAAGATTCCAAGGTAGGAATAATTTACAGAGCATTAAGGTGAATAGGGAAGATGGCAGATCTGACACATACAAGTCTTGCAAGTCTCCTAACGCATTGGCTTCCCTTATTGAAACAGACTTTTCAGTTGATAAGACAGAGTTTGATTGGAAAGGATTGCACGAAAAGACTTTTATTTCTTTGGAAGAAAATAGTGCCCCAGGTTAAAGCAGCCAAATATTACTGGAGGTCACACTGAGGAAGATTTTAAATTGAGGTGTTTACCTGTCTACTATTCTGAAAAACCCAGGGCTCCCCACCCCTGCTCCTGGGTTAACCTGAGAGTAATTTTGTGATCTAACAGGGAGGCCAGGGCAGTGATGAATAATTCTCAAGGATGGCTCACTTCTATTTTCTGTGCTTTTGTTCAGAAGTTCTGTAACCCAGATAGATAATGCCCCAGGCCAGCCTGTAAATTTAGGTGATTTATCTGGTAATCTGAGAGAGGAGTATTTCATAGCCAGTAGATCAAGGTTTGAATGCCACACTCAAGCCTAAATGCCTGTGTAGATCTTCCCATCAGTGCCCTCAATGAGCTAATAAAGTGGATAAACCTATAATTAGTGAGTCTGCAATATCATGGGCAGCCTGGACCAGTGCCTGGTCTTGGCAGAGAGTCCATTCAGTAACAAAGCATGCTCTGGGGAAGAATTTCTGCCCCATGAGTGATCATAAAAATTACATCTCCCTCCAAACTGAAACTGTACTACAGACTCAATAAAACATGGCCTTTGCAAATGCCCTTAGCCATGAAGACATCATAGAGGCCAGTGTGGTTGAAATATTTGAGTCCCACAGACACCACCCATGAGGTGAAGAGCTAATGCAACTGGAACAAGGAAATCTGCAAGAATGGGGGGGATTTTATTGTTACCACTTCTATTGGGTTATAAAATAATGATGTTTTAGAGCTTATAAGTCCTATTGAATTATCCCAATTTTGAATGTAACTAGATTTTTCAGGAGAAAAAATGTGTTATGTTCAGATATCATAGGGCATTGTAGAAAAAAATCAAAGACTTGTTTAGGGCAGGAATTTTTGAAGCCGTGTAATAGTCGGTCCTCCGTATCTTCAGATGCAGAACTCAAGAATGCAGAGGGACTTCAGCATCCAAGCATTTTGGTATTTGCAGGGGGTTCCTGGAAGCAATCCCCCAAGGATACTGAGGGATGACTGTATTGTCGTTCCCTTCCCTTCACCTCATTACTGGAAAATGAAAGCTTCTCTCTTACAATATCATCACTTTTTTTTTATAATATCATCACTTTTTTAATATATAGCACTGTATTAAATCCATACAGTATTTAGCATACTTCAAGAAATAGTTAATGTTTCATTTTAATGTAATGTTTCATACAGTATTTAGCATACTTCAAGAAATAGCTAATGTTTCATTTTAATGTAATAGTTAATGTTTCATTTTAATGCATGGTATATGTTTTAATGCATTTTCTGCATTCTTGAGTTGAGTATATTTGCTATCTTGGGACAGCTTACAGAGTTGCAGGGGCTAGAAATAGTTTCATATAAATGTGCCTCATATAGTCTATTCTCAAAAACTGGTTGTTAATTCAGGGACTTTATTAGAAGGTTCTAAATTGGCACACAAATTTCCCAATAGGTTAAACTTTATAGGAGAATTGTGAAGATCAAATAACATGATCTATGTAAAACTCCTTAAGAAGGCATAGTGCACTGTAAAAAATGCAATCGTTATTAATTGCATTATTTTCAAAAGCACTGCTTTGTTTAGAATGCACAAGAGGTGAAAAAGGGACAGAACAATTTGGAATTGGTGTTGGACCAACACTAATGGGCCAACACCAAGAAGGAGGCAGATACTGGGGTTACAGAAAGGATTTAAAGGGAAACATTTGGCAATAAAGTCATTGTCAAGTCTCTTTGATGTTGCCTTGAACTGCTGTCAAAATCTTGCATTGTTTTTGTAATGTCTCTTGTGTCTGTGGTTTGTCCACAGATTGCATTGGATTGGTGAGGGTAGGAGCAAGCCTCATCCTTCTCTGTTGTAGACACTGATAGCTTTGACCTATAGATTTAGCCCTCCCTGCCCCTGAGCCCGTCCTTTAGTATGCATTATGTCACCTGAAAGACTTATGAGAATAGGCTGCTGGGCCCCACCCCCAGAATTTCTGATTCAGTAGGTCTGAGTGAGTCACAGAATTTGAATTTTTTGCCAGGTATTTCTAATAAGTTCTCAGGTGACACTGGGTGTTGCTGGTCCAGGGACCATACTTTGTAAACCATTGCTCCGGGATCATAAAGTGTGGGAATGTGACTTTTAGCAAAACATGATCCGAATTTTGACTGGTGGAGTTAAAATAAGAATGCCCCTAATTAACTAGATGGGGGGAATCCTTTCACAATGAATACATATAGCAAATCACCACGATATACACTTTAAATATCTTACAATTTTATATGTCGGTTATACCTCAGTGAAGCTGAAACAAAAAAAGAAGTATTTAAAAATGAAGCAAATATATCATGTGAAAACAGCATGATGGAACTCTGTCCACAAAAGGGAATTTTATGATATTGCTGATATACTATATATTTATAATGATAAATGGAATAATGCTGCTCTGGTACTTACAATTAAATAATTACAAAGATAATAAAACAGAATCAAATAGTGGGGAGCAAAATGCCCTGCAGTGTATATTTCTGTTTCTTATTATAGTGACCCTATAGATTGATATTAAGCGTGTCCTCCCACACCAGAGTTATAATGGCACTGCTCATATTTTGGTTAAGAATAAGATCTTATAGCCACCCAACTAAAGAAAATTAAATTCTGATTCCCAGCCAGCACAAGGCACATTTGTATGTATGCAGCTAATGTTAGTGACTTTATATGTTTACAGGCCGCCTAATTTGGTGCTTCAGTTTTCCATATCCACTTATTCCCTTGTATTCATGTTAGTTTTTCACACAAGATTAAGCTGAATTATTCAATTATATAATATGTACACGTTTTTGCTGTAAGAATATTTTTGTGGGTGAGCAAAAACAATTCCACACCTTATGGAGGAGGAGAGGAAGGTAGTGAAGCTAGATGATTATAGTTGTGTTCTCACTGGGCAAAGTGTTCATTGTCTTTATACAATATTTCTCCTTTCTCTCATTTTATGTTATTTTGTTGGCGCTCAGATGGGGTGTGGGAAGGAAAGGTTGGATCTACTTTGACGTGTACCCCAGGTAGGTCTTAGGAAGCAGACAGATGGCAAGATAGAATTCAGGATAGAATTTGTGGAACGAGGAGCTAGTAGCTTTTGTGATTAGGAAGTTATGGGCCAAACTTCTGGGTCCAAAGTTCTGACTTTCTGCTCCAAGGAAAGAGGGATAGAGGTAGTTATGTCTCTTTCATGTGAAGAATAAACAAAAAAGAAACTGGACATTTTCAAGGTGTTTGTAGCCACAGTGAAAGTTCATTTTTTTCATTTGTATGAGCACTGAAAATGAATGTTAGGAATAGCATAAAACTCTAAAGTGAAGGACATTACTGCATTAGCTTCAATATTACTTGTCATGTTTTGCTGTTAACAGTAATAAGGGAGCATATTGCAGGCATTGTATAAAGAGGATTTTGTGGAATTGACCCATTCCAGGCCACCAACAGCACTGACTCCAAAGACTGACTTTTATAGTGTCTTCCTCAATATTGTCAGAGGATTATCTGCTCCTTTCAGGTGCCCTGGCCATGTCTTGAACCATTAACGCTTCTCTAACAGTAGGCATTGATCCATCAGAAGTTACAGCTGCCTCCTTGGGGTCTTAATTTTCCTACCTAAGTTTCGAGGCCGCTCTAGCCTCACTTTCATGACATTGTTTCTAGTTGCTACCTGAGTTTAGCTTCTTGGACTCCAATCCTGTTCTCTCTTAGTGAACTTAGCTGCTCACATCTGACTTCTGCTTTGACTCTCATCATCTCTGATTTCAGAGCTGAGTCCTACCCTAAAGATCTGTTAACACCTAGCCACATCCTAAGAAGCCGGGGATTTATTATCTTCATGGAACCTTTCTCTGGGGATTTAATAAAAAGATCTATTCCCACGTTATAGGAGAGACTGCAGAAAGTAAACTACCCAGGTGATCCTTGAACAATGAAGGTTCAAACTGTGTTGCTGCATTTATACATGGACATTTTAAAATAGTAAATACTGCCATACTACACAGTCTGTGGTTGGTTGAATTCTTGGATGTGGAGGAACTGCGGAGACGACTGCGGATACTGAGGGCCAACTATAAGTTATACATGAATTAACACCTGCATTCATTATTGAAAAGAAAAGGGGATAAACTCTCATCAGCATGCATAAGAGTTTGCTCCTCAGACAGGTTCACAGGGATGCTTATCAAGTTTTCTGAGAAATGGACACACTTCATGAAAATGAATTGCATCAGCTGCCCCAGGAGATTTTGCAATTGGTAAATAATGATCTAGGTTCCATAGTTCTGAAGTACTAAGACAGTTGGGGGTCATATCTACACAAAAGTAAGGATAGGCAATACTTAGCATCTCTTTTCTTAAGTCACATTACTGGCCACATTTTGTACAAGCCCCCTGATCACTGTGTAGCCAATCTATGCTCAAATAGAACATTTATAAGTGGAAATGTTACTTCTTCCTCTAAGTCAAATTTATTTCCCTCTTACTGAGATAAGTTACTGATCTGACATACATTAAATGATATAAGAGTGCTCAGAACAGTGCCTAGTACACAGTAAGTGTTCAGCATCTATAGTTAATATTATTACTTTTATCCAAATACTAGAAAAATATATATTATGACTCTGCAAAGCAGATAGGAAACAGGTGCCAAAAATTTCCCACCATTCCCACTGTTTAAGGAATGGGGAAAATATGGAAGCCTAAACAAATTGTAAATTTAATAAACATCGTTTAGTAGAATAAAAGAAAACTAAAATACAGTCCTTTATATTTTATATTTCAGTAATTTGCCCAGTAGTTCACATAGCATTTTTAAAATTCTACTGTAGGTCTCTAGAGAAAAACAAACTGGAATCAGAAGCCCACTGATTCACTTGGGTGGCAATTCACCCAGAATCACAAAATCCTGTGTTGATGGGTACCAGTGTTTGTGTATTCAAATATAACACCATTTTTTTGTTTGTTTTTGTTGTTAATAGGCCAGTGTGCTATGATAGAAAGAATGTGGGGCTAAATCTGAGCCCCAGTCCTGCCTCTCCACTCACTGAATGTTTAGTTTGGGGAGGTTACCTTTCCTCTTTGTAAAATGGTGGTAAGGTTACTGATTCCATTTTCACTAATTGTGAGAATTAGGTGAGTTCACATATGAGAGTTCAGTACACTCCCTGCCTCTGTTAGATGCTCAATTGATGCTCCTTTCTTTTTTTTTTCCTTCCTCTTTGCTTGAAAGCTTAGAGAATTACTTACAAGCCAAGTCCATGTCTGTGACAGGGACTAGAACCTCTTCTATCCATTCCTTTTAGTACTGGGTACTACTACTTGGAGTTTAGAAATAGCTGTCCTGAGATAAAGTATTCCTTCTGAGAAGAATTCAAGTCAAGACGAGGACTCAGAACTCCCATATTCTAAGACCCAACTTCAGATCTGTACATTAGACATTTTTTCGGTTGCCATAAAGATTAGAAGTATACTTAGGCTGGTCATTACAGAGTGAAAAGGTGCCTGGTTGATAAATGAACTTAATCAGCATTGAATCTGTGAGGGTGAGGTAGGTGGAGGAAAAAAGAAATAGGATTGATGACTTTGACCAACACAGTTTTACACCATCATTGTGTTGACCTTGCTGAGGTATAACCTTGGTCCCTCCTGATGTCATTTTGTAAATAGACTCTTCCAGGACATGTCATTTTTCTCAAAATACACTACAAGGTGTCTAGAAAACTATTCTTGACTACTTGCTTACTTCAAATTACTTTTCCATATTTCAAAACAGTTCTCTAGTCTTTTCATGGGGATTCTTAGTAGTTAACATGCAACAGCTAATGTATAACACCATGGGTCAAATCTGGCTTGCCTGCCTCCTGTTTTTGCATGGCCTGAGAGTTAAGGAGGGTTTTAAGATTTTTAAATGTAAAATGTAGAAAAGATTTTTAGCCTTTAAGTGAGAACAGTTGCTCAAAGAACTGAGGACATTGCCTCTTGCCTGCAAAGCCTAAAATATTTACTATCTGGCCCTTTATGGAAAAGGTTTGCCAACCACTGCTTTATATTTACATCTGGAACATTCATCAATTACTGAGAGAGATCAAGGAAGCTTATGGCTTCCATGTATTTTTTAAAAATATTTATTTATTTATTTATTTATTATTTTGGCTGTGCCAGGTCTTAGTTGCGGCATGTGGGATCTTTAGTTGTGGCATGCATGCGGGATCTAGTTCCCCAACCAGGGATCCAACCCAGGCCCCCTGCACTGGAAGCGCAGAGTGTTACCCACTGGATCACCAGGGAAGTCCCTGGCTTCCATGTATTTAATCCTATTTTGTTTTAAAAATCTTCTAGTACATAAGGTTTTGTTGATCCCTGTAATATTTTAGATTTAGCAAATATTTTAGTAGTTTTCTAGTCCATGGGTTTGCAGAGATTTTTATAAGGCCCAGTGCTTAAAACAGGTCACAGCAGAGCTGTTTTAGTTGAAGGGATCCAGACTACTTGAACTGCCCATTGGCTAGCATTCCTAGTCCTCCCTTGGGCATTCTGTGGAACCCTGAATGTAGTGGCTTTCAAATGGAATTATCAGCAGTAAAGTCCTCACGTTGCAAGCAAACACCTTCAGTTGCAGCCTGGGCCATGGTGGGAATGTGTAAGCCCTCAGTGTTGTGGCTCCCCCTTAGGAAGAAGCTTCCAGAAGACAGGCAAGATGTGGTTCTGGTTCTGATGAGCCCAAGGGTGACAGAGCAATGAGAGGAAGCAGTCATAGTTTAATTCTACCCAGGTCTATTTTTCCTAAAAAGAGAAAAGTCTCAAACCCTTGAATATCCAGGATTATGTTTTCTAAAATCCAGGTCTGTTGTAGATATACGTTAATGTCCAGGAGAAAAGCAAAAAGTTGAAATATTGAACTTTAGGAACCCATGTGGTCACTTTCCAACAGGAAAGATGCTTACTTCCTCAAAAATAACTTTCTACCAGCAACAAAGATGCTTGAAGTTCATATAACTGAAGACTGAACTGTCCATTCCACAGGTAGAGAAAAGCCTTTAAATTCCTTGAGAAAGGTTGTATGTGGGCATAAAGTCAGGATAACATGTAAATGACTTATCAGAGTCTATCTTGAAAGTAAACTAGGAAGAAATACTGAGTATCTGAAGGCAAAAATGGGAAGAATGTCCACTTCATGGGCAAAGTGTGAAAAAAGAGGGAAGGGATTCTCTGGAGTCACAAGCAAACCAAATTCTTCATCTATGGAGGTTTTCCCAGGGTTAGTGGTAATTGCAGGCTTCGGTTCCCTGCTATAGCACAGTTCCCCAAAAGCGCTATTGTAACTCCATCGTACAGAGCTAGGAAAGGGAGAGGTGTCCTGGGAGAGTTCAGAGTTGGTAAATCAGCTCTTGAGTTGGCTGAAAGAATATTGCATTAAAAATTGGATTGGCTATCTGTGCTAAAAATCTGTTTCCAGAAAGCCTTCTCTGTGAAATGTTTTTAGAAGTCACGTGAAATTAGAGTGGGTGGAGTTGTCTCAGCAGTATCTGAAAGGGAGGAAACATCTTTTGTGGTTAACATGATACAGGTAGGAGATAGCTAAGGGATGAATAATGAGGAGTTGGAGAACCCAGTATGTTTTTTTACTAAAATTTCTGTTTTTTTGACTGAGTCGGACTTTATTTCCAAAAAAAGAGATGAGGAACATTCCTGTAAGAACTTCCAGGAATGGTTGTCCATTCCTGCTCCACCTTTCTTCTTTCTTTCTGCTCTCCTACTCTGCTCAGAATGGGATAACATAACACACAGAGGCAATACTGGATTTTTTTCAGAGTAGTCTGAGTTGTTTGCGGGTTCAAATTATTTTAATGACTTTCTGTATAACTAACTCTCTGTGAGCGAATAAGTGTGTAGGTTGGGAAGTGAAGGAAAGAAAGCTAAGGTATGAGATTTGAGGTTAGATATGTCATGCATTGTCTGGAAAGACCCAAGAGGGCTGCATGAAATGCTGGTCCCAGAGAATTTGAGAGAGCTGCCAGGTGATGCCATTCTACTTGTAACCAACTGTCTTTGTTCTGAAATGCAGATGTTTTAGAAGCTTTTCCTAACATGAAGTTAATTACACCTGGTATTTCAGAATGTTTGATGGTAACCTTTGGCATTTACATGCATGACGTCAGCCATTATCTTCTAGTTGTATTGCCATGTATTCCAGAAAGGCATGTAAGCATGTATCCTCTTCCAAACACTAATAACTTCTTTCCTGGCTATAAATCCAGCTGCATGATGTGGAAATGTAATTGAGCAGCCTACATAGATGTTTGGAGCTCATGTGGGAATATCTATTTGTAAGAGAACCTGAATATTCATGTAACTGTCCAGACATCAATAAATTTTCATTTTACCTTGTTTATTTCTGTTCCCCAGTGAACAGCAGCACTCTTAAGCTCAGAGTTAATAGGCACGTTCTTCAGAGATGTACCCCCTCTTACCTTAATAGGACATCTCCCTAACACATTTGTTTATCGGTTGCCAGGTAGCTCTCCCATCAGGTGACATGAGTATGTTTTCTTTGTCTTAGTGCACAGGTGACAGTTACCATTGTTTGCCATCAATTAGCTTGGGGTAGCATGTCAAGGATGTACAGGTGGTGTCACTTTACTCTGACAGCCACCCGATCCGGTTGAGAAGGGATTGTTTCATTATCCTCTTATCAGGGCTGCTGGATAATGATACTCTACACTGCAAAGTGGGAGGAAAAAAAGACAGGCAGAAAGAATAGATTTTTAGGGATTGGCAATGTTAAAATTATTCATGCCTCAAGGAGAAGGGAAAGATTAGAGAGCTGACAGGGCAAACCCTTAAGAAGCTTCTTTTTCCTAATACAGATGGAATACGGAATGATACCCTTCCTGATGGAGAAAGAGAAGAGGGGGGAAGTGCCCAGACATTAGGAGGAAAGAAAAAGAGGAACTAGTCCCTTCTGCTCATAGCGCGAGCAGGCAAGGATTAGCCGCCATCTCTCTCCCATTCTCCAATTAACCTCAAATGCAGCCTTCCAAGTGACCGTACCGGGACCTTTTCCTTGCTAGAAAACTCTCTGGTTTGTGGATTTAGGTCATGAGAGCATTTTCCACTGAACAACAGTGCAACTGAATGGTTTTATGATGAAATACAAAGAACTGCAGAAGGTATTGGGACACAAGTTTTCATTATTGAGGACCAAAACTCCAGTCACCCCCCTACCCCACCGTGTTGGTCATTTTCTTCAGAATGACTGAGGGGAAGTCTTTTTTGAATTCTGAAAATTAACCACGGCTGGATCTTTATGCTGTTGGAGAAACAAACACAAAGAAGTGCTGAAAATGTAAAAATACTTCAAGATAAACTAAGCTTCAAGGGGGACAATTGTGTTGACATTTTAGTAACAGCCCATTTTCACTCCTTAACGAAGTGCAGTCATGCATGAAAATGACTTATCTTTTAAACTGAAACACATTATGGGTTGTAACTCAAAGGTGTGTATTACTCATGTAAAATAAAGTACAACATTTTAACCCTATGAGGATTCTTTCACAGACCCTGAACACTTTATACCAACTTGCGTTAGAAAAGTTGAACAAAAAATGCTTATTATCAGAGAATATGATGTATATGCTCTTCTGCATTTTAAAGTGACTCTAGTTCACAGTTTATATTTATATGCATCTTTAAGTAAGAAGCCATTCTTTATTGGAGATTTACCATTTTGGAGCAGCATGCCTTTGTCTTCTCCATCCTGTTAATTATAGGAATAATTATAATAATATAAATAGGCAAGGAATAGCAACAATGGTTTGTCGAGCACTTAACCATGGTCCAGACACACTTAACACTATGCTAAGTATTTCCTATATATTGTGTAATCCTCCTCGCCATCCTGTGAGGTATTATCCTTATTTAAGATGAAGAAACTGAGCTTAGGTTAAGTGACTTGCCCAAGACACATTGCTAGTAATCGGTAAAGCTCAAATTCAAACCCAGGTCCATCTGACTCCCAGTGCATACTCTTTCTTCCTTTAATAACCACCCTGACACTATCGCTCCTGAGTGCCCAATTTCTGGTAGGCCAAAGTAGCTAAAATTTTCATTGCAGTTCAGTCATTTCCTGAATCCTTCCTAGGTTCAAATTTCTCCTGGAGAGAGCCTTGAGGAGGAAAGACAGAGACAAGATTGAGCTCACCATTTGAATGGGGCCTCTAATTCTTTTTTAATATCTCTGTGAAAGCCGACTTAGCCTGATTTCATTGATTAGTTTACCCCTCTGTACCCAGACCCTGGAAATAATACCCAAGAGATGAGTAGTGAGCCCATACCTCTTCCCATGTACCAGCCACCAAGCATTAAATGTCATTCCTCTGTGTCCCAACTCTGGCACTGATTATAAGTGAATTCACAATCTATGGATAAGATTGGTTCCCCCTGTCCTGTGAGAGCAGGCCCTCTATGAAGTGCAACACCATGGCTTTTCAGGTAATCATAAATGACTCTGAAAGCATATTTACTGTAACTACTAGGTGGCAACAGATCTGCCCAGCACATCTCTTCTTCGTGCGTTATTGACAGAGGCAGTGGCCTTTCAGCCCACGACATCAACATCATGCTCGCTTGTGGTAACAGGTGCATATATCTGATTGCTCATGAAGAACCCCTCCCTGCCTTCCTTCTTTCCCACCAGTGGATCGACATGCTCCTGACAAGCATCTGAAATCTTTATTTCAGAAAAAGCCCATCTCCTACCAGCTGTTTGTTTTCCAAACCAAATAATTCAGTTAATTTCTTGCCTGAGTTAATTTTCAGAGCTGGAAAATTTCAGCCGTGTTGAGGTCACTTTAGTGCTTTTAGGGTGGATAGAAGTAAAAATGGGAATCTACTTTTTGGATCCTAACCAGCATTTTGGTGGTTAAAACTACCCGTGTGCATTGTGTGTGGTGGGGGAAGAGTGCCTAGTGACTCCAAGCAGCCTTTACAAGTGGAGTATGCAGGGGTTCTGATACAGTATCAACACTCTTATGCCTTTGTTTTTGCATCCATCTTGCATTTGAGAGGCAATATAGTGTGATGGTTAGAGGCATGTGATCTGAAATCAGGTTTCCCAAGTTTGAATTCCAGGTCCACTACTTACCAGCCACATGACCTACATACGCCAGGTAACCTAATCAAGAACCTGATTAGGCCTCAAGTTCCTCAGCAGTAAACTGGAGAAAGGTTTGCAAATACTAAATAAATGTCATCTATTGAATCTGGGGCATGGGGCAGGCAAGAAGATGAAATACAGCAGAGATATGGTCCAACACCTACTGCTCAAAGTGCAGTCCCCAGACCAGCAACCTCAGCATTGCCTGGGACTTTGGGAATTTGATAGAAGTTCAGAATCTCAGCATTTGCTGCCTCCAAGACCTAGTGAATCAGAATCAATATTTTACCCTGGTGAATTGTTTGCAAATTAAAGCTGGAGAAGCAGGATTCTAGCTGCCCATACAGTTTTGAACAGAAATATGCCCTCCAGTTGACTGTTTTTAATATACCTCAGCCTGACAAGGGAGGTCTTCTTCCCTGCCCTCTAAAATGATGAAAACATAGTCATGAAACAATGCCCATGGTAGCCTTCCCTGTCTCTGCGGATGGGCCTGAGACAAGTAGACTTCATTTTAGGAAGTTGCCTTGCCTGAAAAACTCCTTGCCGTTCTCTAGTCACACAGTGAATACATGACAGCTGAAGTGTCCCCAAGGGTGCCCTGTCCATACCCATTAGACATATAGATTAATTGTTTTCATCTGGATAGAGAGAGTGCTGCTTGTTAACCCAAACCTGAGCCAGTTAAAGGCTCTAGCCTAGAATGCCCTGGTCCCAGTAGCTGGTGAGATGGCATCTGGGGACCACACAGATCAACAAATGCTGCTTTGTCAAAATTAAAAAGCCCAACTGAGTCACCTCCACCTACCTCTATAAGGAGATGGGATGAGGGACTGTAGTGAGCTAAGCCCCAGAGAGAAAGAAAGACTAAAGCAGCAGGGAGGCCAGCTCCTGGTCCTCTGCTGGAAGTAGGGCTCACAAATTCATCTCAAGACCAAGCTTTTATTTCCTTGGGGAGTCCACCATCTCTTAATCACAAAAGCAATAAGAATTTCCAATATGTTGCTCCGCCGTGCCTAATCAGTTGTTCCAGCTGCCAGTCATCAGTGCAGTCTCGAGGCTCACCTAAAAGCCCTCTTCCAGCCTTGAAATCAACACTGACCCCTGAGGTGACACTAGACAATGAAGGCCGCCCCCGTAGGTAGCCTGTGTGTGCTGGTTAATTTGATCACAACAGTTTTGTTAATATTGCCCTAGATGCTGGAGGGTTCAGTTCTCTTCCTTATGCTTTGATTGATAGGCTTCATTGTATGCCCCATTAGTGGAGTTTGGAAAATCATTTTGAGTGTGTATGGAAGGAAATTTTTCCTTTTGTGAATGACCTTACACTTGCACTCTGACATGGAGATTTTCTTCCTGAGGTTAAAAATATCACTTGGCAAAGCCTGAGCATCTGTCTGTAAGTATTTGTTGTGGTGGGCAGGTCTGTGTGAAGGTCTCAGGTATTTGACTTCAAACATTAAGAGACTAGCGCCTGCCTGGTACAGAGTAAGGGCTGGAAAATTGTGTTTGAATGAATGAATACTCTTAGACTATAGTAAGATAGAATCCTGGATGTATGACTTTGATAGCTGGAAATTCCTGGAAGTCAGTGTAAGTAAGAGGCATTTCCTGTGCCATAGTGCCAATTTCTAAGAAATGTGGATCTTTGGTAGAGGTCAAAGGCAATCCTACTGAAGCCACTGATACCTGACAGCAGAGTTTTGTCCATTTTATATGAAGGCTATGTGAGATGGGAGTTGGATGAATGTTGGAAAGCCATGCTCTATTGTTACTTCCTCTGAATCTCTGGTCATTATATTGGTCCCAGGCAACATCCACAAACATTGCCCTGGACTCTGCATGCAAAGTGCTCTGTGTAGACACTGAATTATAAGCCTCTTCTAGGTTATCTAACCAGAAGAGAATTTGTCTTACCTTTCTCATCCCATTTGTTAGAATATAGAGGCAAGTCCCAGGCTTCATTTTGCTGACAGGTAATTTCTTACACCCTACGTAAGAAACTGTTTCATACACTTTTTTTATATACTTTAAATTGAACCCTAAAGCCTCCCTTTCTTCGTCTCGTGGGGTCTCCAGTCAAAGGGTCTCTTCCTGTTCCAGTGTCATTCGCTGGCTGTAGCAGTGGAAGGAAGGGCTGTAGATGTGTGTTTGACTGTTGGTCAGTCAACATGTGACCTCAGCACAGCTGGAGGGCATGTTTCTGAGCCTTCGGCCCTAAACCACACACCTCTTAGGTCCCACCTCACATCCCCTTCACCACGTGTTCCTACCAGTGGCCATTGCTATGGCAACCAGGCATAACTTGGCAGCACCTCCCCTCAACTGCACTGGCTTTCTGTCCCCAGGCTTCTCTGATGCCCTGGTATTGGGCATCTCTGAGAACCTTTAGCCACTGTGGTGCACATGCCTACTTGGAAGTGTGAGAGAAATAACACCCTTTACCAGTGGGGAACAGGAGTTGGTGGATAAATGTTCCTTTTTGTCCTTGTCCTACTCACAGAGCCCAAGACGGGCTCCAGTGGCATTTAGATTGTGTTCATCTTTGTTTACTCAACAAACATGAATGACGTGTTGGAGGCAGTAGGCACCAAGGGTGTCTGGTTCACTAGTCTATCCCAGGACCTGGCTCAGTGTCTGCCACATGGTAGGTGCTCCGTAAATATTTGTGGAATAATTGGCTGCTGAGAGGGGAATGAGAAGAATGCAAGTAACTCTGCACACACAGCAAAAATATTAAAATAAGTACAGAGGGCTTCCCTGGTGACACAGTGGTTGAGAGTCCGCCTGCCGATGCAGGGGACACGGGTTCGTGCCTCGGTCCGGGAAGATCCCACATGCTACGGAGCGGCTGGGCCCGTGAGCCGTGGCCGCTGAGCCTGTGCGTCTGGAGGCCGTGCTCCGCAACGGGAGAGGCCACAACAGTGAGAGGCCCGTGTACCGCAAAAAATAATAATAATAATAATAATAAGTACAGAAAGGTAGAGGACATTACAGGCAAAAGCATAGTAGCTTAAATTGCCATGACATATTTGAGGTGTGGTCAGTTGTCTGATTTGGCCAGAGTTTAGGACACATTTTGGGATTTGGGGGGCACAAATAAGATAGCGTGTTAAACACGCAGCGTGTTGAACACCGTTTGATGTTCTATACTAGTAAGTCTCAGTATTTTGGTATAAGGATTTATAGAGGTATGTTCCCCTCATTCAACTGCAACCTCCGCAAGGACAGGGGCGCACATATTGTAGAGTGGCTAGCATGTAGTAGGCACCAAATAAATATTGAATTTAAAAATTAATGGTTGGAGGATAGATGGATGGATGCATGATGATGGATGGTTGGTCCTGGCTATTAAGCGGGCTGAAGGAGAGGACCTTAACCAGGCCTAACTTTCAGTGTGTGGCAGGCTGCACACAATACCAAATTTCCCAGCCTATTTCTTTGCAACTAATGCAAAAACATGGCTAATATAGCTAATGTAGGCCTTTGGGAAGCAGCAGATTTTCTACTGAAGCATAGAGCAGAGCATGGAGTGTGTACACCAAGTTTCTCTGTTGCTCAGGGGTTGTAAACAGCAAGGCAGCACTTCTCTGTGAAAAACACACACACATATATACAAAAATACCTCCAGCGGATAATGTGATGGGCACATTCAGCAACTACAACAAAATAAATAGGAGAGCTCACATTTCTACATTAAGGCAGAAAAAAGTTAGCTGTGTTTCCACAGTGTCTCTGTGACCTTATTATTCCATTAGTTTTTGGAATAGTGTATAAAACACCAAGCTTCATGCTGACAAACACCGTATTGAAACTATTGCCGCAGTCAATCCAAACAGCCTTCTCCCATGGGTAAAATTATTATTTGGAATACAAGCAGAATGTGGTTGCTTGAGCAAGCTGAGCATAAATGAGGTAGTGATCCATAAGGTGACTCTAGTGAGTTTGCAAATGTGCAACTTTTCTGGAGGCTGACACACAGCAGAAGCTCTGCATTGCCCTTTTGAGCTGGTAAGCATTTTCTAGTCTCACCACCTCTTCAGGACTTGGAAGACTGTGGAGGATGCAGGCGTCTAAGGACAAGAGTTAACCTGACACAATGCTGACTTACCAAAAATAAAACCTTCAAATGAGATCACACTCCTATCAGTAGCTTTTTGAGCGCGAAGATGATAATTCTGCTTCTTCAGGAGTTCCTTTAAGTACTTGAACTCTTGTTCCATTGGATTAAGCTTTCAGGGGCTGGGTCATTTGGGGGTATTAACTCTATCTTGGAGAGGTTGGAGAAAAGTGGTGCTGGTCTAAAAATACAGCTCCCTGAACTTTCAAACCTTCAAATCTCTTTGATTATGTGGCTTCTTTTTCTTAATCTTGAACCTGGTTTTTTAAATTTTTTAAAAATCCATTTATTCTTTGATATCAGTAGAGTAAGTTCAAAAAGAGCAAAGATGGGTATAAAGCTTGGCATAGCTTTGTATAGAGAAGGAAGTTAAAGAGAGTCAGCATAATGATGCTGGTATGATTGCAGCATAATGAGACGTCTGCTGAGTAGATCCAGGCACTGAGAGAGCTTCTCTGATAGTGATAGACTCCGAAAGTGACAAGCCCCAGTTTCTTCTGTGACATGGTACCAATTAGCCGTCTAAATGGGCACATATTTAAGTTTGAGGTCACGTACAGTTCTCAAAGGCTAGGCTGCCCCCAACAGCGAGGCTGTAACTCACTCTCTGTGTCATAATAGACAACAGCAGGAGAAGATCCCGGAGCTGTTTTTGAGGCCCCTTTTCCATATTTTGTGGTGTTGGGACAGGAGTCATGTTTGCTGAAGACTAAGTACATTTATCCATCACACCATTGGGAAATGCCCAGGGTCGGTAAGACTCTGAAGTTAAAAGAATGTAGGATGCTGCATTGGTACTAGGATCAGGGGAAGCTCTGTTCTCATTACATTGATTTAGCAGTGACACGGAGACTGGGCATGACCCACAGCGCCTCACTGCAGCATCGAGAAGAGGAAGAAGGCCTGTGTTGTATCCTTCTGGGTCAGCAGACCGCATATTCTGTTACCTGACTGTCCTCCCCTGTGACTGAAAAGTGCTAATACAGAGACCTTCGCCCAGGTGCAGACATTACAAGATTGGCTAATTATACAGTGTCCAGACAGGGAACTTGCCGGGCAAGGCAGCTCTTATGAGACGAACCATGAATGTCAGCCTGGAGCGAGCTGAACATGGACTCCTCAGACAGCAGTAAAGGCACATTAGCCGGGGAACCTGTTCCACTGTGAACACAAAAGCTGTGTATATCCAATAAGGGAAGAACTGTTCCCTTAAAAACCACTGAAGAGAAAAACAACCAAGCCCCTAAAATGTGCTTGCTGTCAGCCTTCAGTATTTAAAGAGTGCGTGCTTCATTTGGGGCGCAGTCTGATGCTTGTTCTCCCTTGATTTCAGCTTCAGTTTTCTCCAGCAATCATTCAAGCCGAAGCGGGACAGCTGCTGGGGCCATGCCAACCCCACATCCTGTCAGTCACCCTTCTCCGGGACATAATGTACAGGGGAGCTCCCGCAACCCCTCCTCCCAGTTACCTGCACCCACAGCTGCGGACGCGGGAGCTGAGAGGTAAGGCCATCCGTCTCTCTCTTCTAATAGGTGGCACCGCCAAACCTCCCTCCACCAAGAAGAGCTTTGACAGTTGCTGAAGTTTATTAATAATCCATTGGTGGGTTGAATTACCCAAAGGTGACATTGTAAAAGTACATGCACAAAACGCGTGAACCGAATATCTCATTATCTGTTTTATTTCCCATGGGGAAAAAAAATAAAGATACTGGCAATAGCCCACTGAAGTGTCTGATGCTGGGAAAATGCATCAGAATGTTCCTGTCGTTCCTCAGTTTGTTTCAGGGACTCAATTTTAAGGTAATGTCCCTACAGGTTGACACGCTTTCCAGATGTAAGATGGTACCTTCAGCACATAGATCAGTGGTGTTATCTTAAGAATACAGCATAAAAGGGCACAGGATTTTATACGCACTACCAGAAAGGGGCTGTTCACTGAATACTTTATGTTGATACTACCCTCATAAAGAGTTTCTGGAAGAAAATTTTTCAATCTTGACATTTCGGTCCCTGTCTTTGGACTGCCCAGTCCTCCAGTGGTGTGGACAGCATGCTACTTCTTTCATTCTCCTCTCCACTTGTCATCTGGCTTGAACTGACCTAGACATCCATGGGAAAAAGTTCTTGTGGGCACCCCTATGCAATCCTGGAATGGTAGGCATTTGGTAGACAAAATAATGGGTTGAATAGGCAACAGGAGTAAAAGTTTTGAATCTTTGATTTCACCAGCAGTCTGTGGTTTTGTTGGTGTTGGCCTGGTCTAGGAGTTTTTTAATGTGTTTTTAAGTCCACTAAGCCATATTTTAAAATTTTATGCCTACCCTTTATTAATACATCTGTTCATTTAATAATCACCTGTTGAATACTTGCTATGTGTCATACATTTTGCTGAAGATGAAAAGATGATTAAAACCTGGTCCTGCCATTATAGGATTTGGTAGTGAAGACAGACATGCAAACAACATATAGTAATGCTGGTTGGATAAATGATGTAACAAAGGTGCCACAGGAGCTCTGTCTGTGCCTTGGGAGGGGGAGAAAAGAAAGACAAGAGTGATCTAGACATTACAGGAAGATGAAGGCTCTTCCAGATGGATAAATGGGGAAGAGCATCCAAGGTAGCCAGAGGAACATATGTAAGACATGAGAGGGGGAAGGACACATGGAGGGAGCAAGGTGCCAGTAACTCAGGTGGCATCATCAGGTAGACATGGCAGACAAAGTCAGGTGAGAATGGGTTGGCTCATGGGGAACAACCATGCTGAAGATTTTACCCCTGATCCTACTGGAAGTGAAGAACCATTATAGACCCTTTATTAGGAGAGAAACACATCAGATTGTCGTTTTAGAGAAGGAACTCAGGTGACAAGATGGTAAAGTAATTGAGGTTTGAAGCAGGGATGAAAGGGAAAATAAGAAGGAGGTTATTATAGAAGTCCTTATGAACAATATGAGGACCTGAGCTAAGGCAAAGCAGTAAGGATGGAGAATTTATTCAAGGGCTATTAGTTAGGAGGCAGCATCGCTAATTATAAATATATGTGTGGGGTAAAGAGGAGGGACCAAAATTCATTCCTGAGTTACACCCCGAGACATCAAGATGGAAAATGGTGCCATTAACAAAGGAAAACAGGGTGTTGGGTAGAGGTGAGGGTGGAAAGAAGGAATGATAATAAATGCACTGTAGGGTTTGGACTTTCAGGTGGCTGTAAAACATCCAGGTGGATGTGTCTGGTAGGCAATTGAAACATGGATCAGAATATGTTAGACTTAATCCTAACACTTCTATGTACATGGTTATGTGTAAACAAATTATTAGCCTTCTCTCACAGGATCTGTCAGCAAAGCAGTGCAAATGATAATCATCTATTAAGTTCACAGACTTGCCAGTTGTTGGATGTATTTCTGTAAGTTCAGATGAGCTTATTCATTTTAGGATTTTATTTAGATCCCAGTTGAGTTTTAAATGATATTATCCATGGGCTTTTCATCATCCCATTTCATTCTGCCTGGCCAAGCATCATACCCTACAAGGTAGTGAAGCTAAGAAACCATCCATAGGCACCTCCTCCTCTTTGTCTCATCTTATTGGTAGTTATAAAGACTCTTTACAAGAATATAAGAAAAAAGTAATCTGTGTGTCTTCTTTTTTGTACACAGCCTTTAAAAGAATCAATGTAGAAAAAGATTTTAACCATTATTAGAGTCAAAAACAACAACAACCCAAACACCTGATTAAATCCCATCTCTCACAGTTGCTAATTGTTTGATTGTGTTCCTTGGATGCTCCTGCTGCTTGGGTTGTTTCTGGTTTTGTTTTTAACATTTCATTTTGTTTTATTTTATGATTTTTTTTTCAATTTCGTCTTTTGAATGTTGGTAACATATTAAAAAATTTCAAGAATGGCACAGTGAACACCCATATACCCTGCACCCATGTTCACCCACTGTTAACATTTTGCCACCTTCTCTCTCTCTTTCTGTCTCTTTCTCTTTCTGACTTGAGAGATCCTTTATTTGTCTGTTTGCTTGCTTGCCTGTTGTTTCTGAACCAATCTGAGAGAATATCAATGAGCTTTAACCCTAATTACTTTAGGAAAGATCTAAGAGGGACATTTTGCCTACATAATCACAATGTAATTATCACACTTAGGAAATTTAACATTGATAATGTATATTGTCTAATATGCAATCAATATTCAGATTTCCCAAATTGTGTGAATAAAGTTCTATATAGCTAGAGTTTTTTTCTTTCTTTTTATGATCCAGGATCTAAGGATCACAGTTCTGATTTCTTTTTAGTCTTCTTTACTCTAATGAAGTTTCCCAGCTTTTAAAAAAATCATCTTCTTCTTCATTATTATTGCTTTTTTCATGACATTGACAGTTTCTAAAGAACTGAGGAGATTTATTTTGCAGAATGTTCCACAGTTTGGACTTGTCTGATTTTTTTTCCTCCTTAATAAACTTGTTCGTTTTGGGCAGGAATAACACATAGGTGATGGGGTGTTCCTTAGCTCTTTTGAGCCTTTGTTTACACTCATGGGGAATTAGGATTAGATGAACCAAAGCAGGTAAAACACCTAGCTTGTTACATGGCATGAGGACAGGCAACCTTGGCATGGCTGAGAGATTCAGGTTTGTAAGGATGTTGTCAAATGATTGCAGTGGCTGATAATATAATCATGGAAGGGAAAATGGAGAGGCAGAGGAAGGTGGTGTACTTTGCATGGCTGGGTGAATGAAGTGGATATTTTCACTTTTGTGGCTTTGCCTTTTTGCTCTGCTCTCCCCACAGGATGTGAGCCCCGTTCCTATGCCAGCCCAACTGGCAGGAACAAGGGTGTGGAGGTTTATCTCTTCCAATCAGGTTTGGAGATGAGGATGACTGGAGAAACAGCCCTGAATTATTCACTGTGTTTGCACTAATGTCCAGCATAAAAACACTAAGAGGAAATGTGCTTACCTTCCGCTTTGGGTTTATATATCTTTGCCTCTGTTTGCCTGGGAAATTCCCCAGTAAAAACCCCAGCAGTTTTCCTAACGGAAATAAGTTTATCCACTTTGCGATTTTTAGTGGGAAACTGGCATTTTTTTCCTGCTTTGCGGGCATTGATTCATCATTTATTTAGCTTTAACTTGTTAATAAAATGGGCTGAGTCACTGTCATAAGTCAGGAAAGGTCCACTACATCTATGCAGTTAACATCTGTTTCTTTGATCCTTACCACCGTAAAATAAAGTAAACGCAAGTTCTCTCAATTTGACGAGGTTCCATTTTTATTTTGAAATATTATCTGAATGACACATCGTTTCAGTGATTTAAGCCGAACTACACCACATCACCTAATGTTGATTTAAAATTAATATGGGAAGTGGTGTTTTACTGTGTCATATTGAACGAGCCAGTGGTACTTTATGACAGTGGGAACTCAGTGTCTTCGGAAATGTTAATTTATTGGGTTTCAAAGTATGTCTTTTAGACCAGAGAAAACAAACATTGATGGAAGTCCCTTTTTGAGATGGAGAAATCTTGCAATCCCAAGAATAAGTCAGCTGGATTTGTGTCACTCATCTTGTTCAAGAGCATGTTGGCTGCCTCTCCCCTTCTAAAGAAGGCCACAAATATGGTGTGCTCTGTAGCATAAGTGACAGTGTTTAGGGGACTTGTGGATTTACCAGAGTGGAGCGACATGTAAAGAGCTTCCTATGAGCCCCACCTCTGAGCCAGAGAAGACTGAAAACAAGGAAAGGATGTGCTCTGCCCGTGGAGAATGCATTCTAGTACAGGAATCAACAGCAGAGAATGTTAGGGACAATTTTTTTGGAGAAAGTAATCTAAACACCTTAACTAAATAAGGAATGTCAGTTTCTTGAATCTGTGTGAAGTATTGGGAAGCCTTCCTGTTTTCCATTCATATCAGATATGATACTGCTAGAATTCTAGGGACTTTGATATATGTGCGGTCTTTCTATGCCTTTGGGTAACCAGGGCTGGTCTTCACAGATAGCATTTTCTTATTCACCATTGGGAACATATTGTAGCTTTCCTGGATGCCAAGGGGTTAAAAACAGCAATTGTTTTCTATGTCATGTCTTTGCAATTATGTAAAGTTCTTTAGCTCTAGTCAAACCAACCTGCTCACTGACTTAGCTTGGTTGTTTTCTGCATCTTAATTCAGGATCTTTCTCTACCTAAAGAGACAATAAGGATATTCCCTTATTATCTTATTCTTCACTAAATGTTATCAGCCTGGGGCTTGGCTTAGTTTTCAGCCCAGAAAGCCTCCTTGCCTCTTGCAGCTCCCCAGTTAAATCTATCTCATTTATTTTCCATTTCCCAGATGTCCACTTGCTAACTGGATTATTAGTTCTTTGAGGGCAGGAACCTAAAATTTCCTTGTAACCTCCAGGGTTCCTGTGATGCTAAGGCAGGTTTGACAAGGGAAAAGGACCAGTGAGGGGAATGCCTAGGAAACGGGGTCATTGCCAACTCCCACTGCCCAGGTGGGAGATTCCTAGAAAGGATTACTCCCCTTGATTCATTGGTCTGAAGGATGGTGACCTCAAAGCTCCAGCATCTTATATAACCTGCATACTTCTATACAATACGTAGTTGCTCTAATATATATGTTCACACACACACACACACACACACACACACACTGCTAGGAGTCTCTTGCCATCACCCATTGCTGGGGTTCCCTTTGCTTTCCTGTGGTCTTTTTTTTTTTTTTTTTTCTTTTTTTTTTTGCGGTATGCGGGCCTCTCACTGTTGTGGCCTCTCCCGTTGTGGAGCACAGGCTCTGGACATGCAGGCTCAGCGGCCATGGCTCACGGGCCTAGCCGCTCTGCAGCATGTGAGATCTTCCCGGACCGGGGCATGAACCTGTGTCGCCTGCATCGGCAGGCAGACTCTCAACCACTGTGCCACCAGGGAAGCCCTCCTGTGGTCTTTAATACTAGATGCTCAATACTAACTATTCCCACATATTTGCATCTGTAGTATCTGAACAGCTCAAAACTAGGCCTGCTGCTTTGCTGTCCTTCCCTCCCCAGGACTTTCTTAGTAAACAGGGACACTGATATCTTCACCCACTCAGCTTTTCCATAGACACATACACATACACATTCTCTCTCTCTCTCTCCACATAATCTTTTATCTCTCTTTTTAATCTTCTAGTATGTTTGCAATAATGGCTAAAATCATACACATCATACAAAATATTAAAGTTTATCAAAATGAGGTTCATTCATTTATTAAATCATTCAGTCAGTATTTGGGCACCAGGCAATATACTGGACACTGAGGACATAGTGGTCAATGAGACTGACAGGAGCCTGGCCCTCTCAAAGCACCTAGTCCAGCAAGAGCTAACCTGGTCAATAGGTGATCATAATTTCGGGTGCTATGAAGGGGCGCTACAGGAGGCTGAGGAGGCATACAGAAGGAGTACCTAACCCAAAATTGGGGAGGGAGGAATAGAAGAAAAAATATCTCCCTGAAATCTGAAGGTCTGTAGAACCCAGCCAGGCAACGTCATATATACAAAAGCTAAGAGGAGAGAGAGCAAGCGAGGACGGAGCTTCATAAATAGATGTAGGAGGAGGCTCATGAGCTGCGTTAAGGTGCTTGGGCTTTACGTAGAGAACAGGCTTCTGTGTATTTGGCTAAGACAGGTACCCTGGTGACTCTGGCATACATTTCAAAGGCCTCCATATCCTGTTATCCACCCAGCAAGAGTTCAGAACATATTCTGTGCCCAACAGAAGAAGAAATGATGAAGAATGTACGAATGATCTGTCTTGTCCTCAAGCAGACAGAGGCTGTCCTTTCCATATCCTAGACTGATAAGGCAACACAATGGGTTTTGTATTATTTTTGTTTTTAACACAATTTGTAAAGACAATTTTGTCCCTTGCAATTCCAAGCTTGTAGTTTATATAGTCATGACCTATTTAAGAAGATTTTGAAGAGTCAGTGTCAAAAAAAAATTACCTCCATGTTAGAGACAAAGTGCAGAACATCTGAAAGTTAGAGCTCTAATATCAATAACTTGCCCTCACTGTTCTTATCATAACAGAGAAGACTTGAGTATTATTAAGAAGTGTCCACGTTGCTGTGTGTCATAATTTAGTTGCAATTTACCCAGTGAGCACTGCTCTCAGAGACTCCTTGATGTGTATTACAGACCCTTTCCCACGTGCATAGATAGCTGACTTATAAGGCAACAAACACTGGCAAAACAAACAAACAAACAAACAAAGCTTGTCAATCTTTATCACTGAAATAATTGAGAAAAGCCATAGCCAGAAAATAAATATAAGCCTCAAATATCCATTGTTATCAGCCTGAGTATTGGCATCTACATCATCCTCTGTTAGAGTCTATTGATAGGACGCTTACCTAATGTCATGTGGTCAAGAGCATCATTCTTTCTCTTTGGACTTCAGCACTTTACATTCAGAAAACAGTTATCCACATTTAACATGCCATTAAGGGGTCAGTTTCTTTCTAGAAAAGAGACATCCACAGATGTTCAAGATTAAGAGAGGTGGGGTCCAAAATCTACCCCCCCACACACACACACATACCCCTACTTGAGAATTGCTGAATGTAACTAATGTTGTTCCTGATGTTGATGCTGTGAGCGCAAAGAGGTAGAAACTTCCAATATCCTAGACTTGCAAATGGAGATTACAGCATTGTATCTTAGACGGAAAAGTTTGAGGTCCTTTTTCTGTTCTGTTTTCTTTAAATCTGTGGAAAATTCCTGGTACTTCTTGATGTTTATTCCAGGGCAGAATAGCCCACCAGTCTTAAAACTTCTTAAATATTGATCCATGACCACAGCCATGCTTCATCCTCTCTGGAAAATATCAGTTGGGTTATTGGCCTTTGGAATGACCTTTCTTTTCACAGAGATCTTCACCTTACTAATAGCTTCTTATAAATACGCCACCCTGACTCACTTGTAATAGTCACACGTACAGGGAAATTGGTGATATTTGTTACTTTCTTCTTACCTACCTAATGACTGTGAATGGCTCCTCTGGAAGAAAAATAAAACAGCAACAGCAACAACAAGGCATTGCTGAACTAGCTGCCATAGTCCACCCTGATCTATCTCTCATTTAAATTTCTGGGCAGATAACAGGATATGGAGGCCTTTGAAATGTATGCCAGAGTCACCAGGGTACCTGTCTTAGCCAAATACGCAAAAGCCTGTTCTCTACATAAAGCCCAAGCTCCTTAATGCAGTGTGGTCTGCAAAACTTTTATGAGCCTAATTGCCAGAGTCCAATATATTTCTTGATAATGGAGGAAAATAATGAGCTAGGTCTACATGGCTGTCTTCAGCTTACTATTAAAAACCTAAAAAGCCTAGGAGTCAACTTTGATTCCTCCCTTTGCCCAAGCACTTTCATATAGAATTAACCTGTAAGTCCTGTTAGCTCTGCCTTCAAATACATTTTAAGCCTAATCAGCTCCACTCCTCCACACCCAGCTCACCAGTATCCCCTCCTGTCTCAAGTACAACAGCCCCCTAACTGGTTTCCTAACATCCAGTCTTGCTTACCCACAACCTTCTACTTTCACCCTAGCAGCACACCTGGCCTTTGCTCCACACCACAACAGGAGCTGCCCTTTAACATGTAAATTGAATCATTGAGGATTTTCTGCTCACATCTGTGTTCCCACCATACTTAGAATAAAGTCCAAACTCATTTTTATAGTGTGAAAGGCAGCAGTAACCCTGAGCAGCTGATTGATGCACTTCCATCTCCACATTCTCCTTTGTGTCACTTCATGGCAAAGCAGGAGATGCTGATGTGAGCATACACGTGTCACTCCAGCAAACAAATGGCTTGACTTGTGGTTCAAGTATTCGTTCACATCAGTTTGTTGTCCATGGATTTTAAATTTTGCAATGCACTATATCATCATTTTAGATTAATTATAAACGCACATTACAAACCATCTATTAGAAGGTCTGTAAAAGGAACTATAATTTTTAAGTGCCAATGAAGTTGTTTCACCTCTGAATGCCAAATCAGCCATCTTTATTTTGTTCCCACATTCCAAACAAATCCACTTCATGAGAAGCCCAAGATGACGTTTTTTTAGTCCCCTTGGATTTTCAATCAGGAAAGTGAGTCATGACAGTAAAAGGAATGCTTGAGGTAAAATAGAATTCCTTTTCTTGAAACCTCTACTTTAGTGCATTAGCGTGAAGCAACATGGAGTTCGCTAAGCCATTATAGTATTCAAATGTGGCAATGTGTTCTTTTCATATGCTTCCTCTGAAACAGCAAGTCATATGGAGCCAGAATTCCCAGAGTGAAAGCCCACAAGCCATTCTAGCCCGAGTCACGATATCCACATATTACAAAGTGCCTCATCTCTGATGTAGAAAAGGCTGTTCCAAGGAAAGCCTCTGCTTAATGTTTTAACAGTGTGATCTGGAAATCACCTTCATCTTTTCCCCTCTCAGGTGGGGGTAGTTGGAGAAATTGGCTCCTAAGAAACTATATCTTTTTTCAAGCGAAGGTCTGTTTGTTCAATAGTGGTGAGGACTCTATTGAAGTGAGCAGAAACCAAGAGACAAAGTTCCTTGGATTAGTCTTTTTGCCTCCTTTTCTGAGAAATAATCTTTAGTTGCTTTTCTGTTTAGTTGCAAAGAGAAAAACTTTTCTCTGTTTTAATCATCTTCCTCAGAGTAATGGTTGGAATCATTCTCCTGAAGATGTTCTCCCCCCAGAAACATAAACTGGTTTCTGGACAAATATAATATTCAACTGGCCATTTGCACCAATTCGACAAAGGTACCATCCACCTGGACAGAAGAATTGGCACTAAGTTGGGAGCCATGTCTGTGGAACCAGTGGTCTCTTCAACAGAGTATTTCTTCAACAGCAACAGCCAACATTTATTAATTATCTTTGCATAGTACTGGATGAGGTGCTGAAGATACAAAATGGTTGCAAACATCTGAGGATTTGATGCTCTTTCCATCTGTAAAAGCCAAGAGTCCTTCTCTAATTGTGAATTTTTAAATATATGCTGTTTCTTTTCATTCATTTCTGTAGCCAGTTGTTGAGTCTCATCTTCAAGAGAAGGTATAGAAATTCATTTGTGGTTATTACAATAGTAACCTGACATCCTTCAGATGAAGAAAAAAAAGCACATATAAACAGCACATGTTATTACTGAACAAACCACCACCCAGCTAGTTTCTTTTCAAATTTATGGATTATATTGACTTCTGAAGTCTCACTTGGCAGTGGCTTTCAAAGGCACCTGGCTGTACTTGGCAGGAGTACTGCATTGGAAGTTAGTTCTAAAAGTTCTTCTGATGTCAAGAGACTCGTGTTTTCAGTTTGTGACCATGAGAAAGGTATGCAAGAAGCTGTTTTGTAATCTACCTATACCTCTCTTTCTCATGTTTGGAGAAAAATAACACTTTTTTTCTCATTTCTCATCTAGCATTCTCATCACACTTTCTTCCGAATGTTTTTCTTTCACCTAATGCGTTCTATTTCAAAGCAGACTGAACTCTATGCCTAACACTATGCTGAACAAGAGAAAGTCTTCCCTTTGCCACAGGACTATGAGTTAATCCCCTTGCTTTGACCTACTCAAAGCTGCCCAAGGGACGAACGATATCATTACAGAATTTTTTTTCACCACAGAATTTTTGACATGAAATGTCTAAGACCACTCTGGATAAATTTTCTTCTGGTTGGCACTTTTTTTGTAAAGAGGATTTGGCAGAATCAGACTTTTCTTTCCTTTCTCTCCATCACATCAGATTCTGAAATAGACACCCAACCAAGTCACAGCCAATTCTTCAGTCAAGATATTCCAAAAAACCTGGCTCTTGGTTAAATGTGTCCTGCATAATTCATTTTTGTAACATATCCTGGATGTCCTCTCCTCCTCCCTTTGCATTTCCACAGGGGAATAATAGTGTGATACCGTGGGCCATATGTCACTGTATGCAAGAAAAAATACACTTCTCTGCCTTGGGCATTGATTACTTTGTTTTCTTGACTTACAACTTACTCCCTAAACCCAAGTGGAGAAACGTTCCTCCAGAACACTCTACCCTTTCTATTTCCCACAAGCACTCACTCATTATAATATATATGTGTCTTTTTTTAAAAAGCCTTGGTGATCATTTCACCTATAGCCAACTTCACAGCCCTCATTTTGTCATGCTCTGTGGAGGCTCAGGCAGTCATTTTTGAGTCTTAGTCTCGTCCAATGTGATAAATTATTTGCAGTTAATATTGACCCAGACTCTTGTAAGGAGAAAGAAACACTAAGCCCTTCCTGGGGATGGCTTCAGCTCTTTGACTAGTTTGGAACAGAGTCCACAGATGGACATACAGCTCTTGGCCTGCTTTGGTCCTGCCCAGATGGACAGTGTTGCAATTACCCACACTTCCCCAAGGCCGTTTCTTCATTTCTGAAAGCTGGTCTTGATTGTCTCAGAAGCAGAATTCAATTTGCAGTTCCCCCAGTAACGTGCTGTGATTCATTCGGGGACAAATCTGGATTGAACTGAGTCCAAGTGTCTCTTTTGTGAGACAGAAGGGAAGTATAAGTAGATACTATAGTCACCCAGATGATTCAGCCAGGAATTCATGAAGTGATTCATAAATCGTTATAAAGACCACTAAAGACTACTAAAATGGAGCGCTGTCTGGCTATACAAAGTGGGGTATTATCATTGGGGGGTTTTTTTAGATGTTAAATCAGATGTGTAATCCTTAAAACTGTGCTTTTCTTTTTAGGTTTTGAAAAGGATTCCTTTTTTCCCCCTCTGCAGTCAGCCAACTGCTAAAGCCATTTTTCATTGATTAGTTTTGACAGATGAATTTTAAAACCACTACAGATGATACCCCACAATTCTTTGGGGATATGAAGAATACCTCCCGAAATCTGCCATAGACCAGTTTCTATTCATTATTTCTACTCCCTGGCAGCAAATCAATAATATTTTTCATGTGAATGCAATGAAACTAGCTGTTCTGATGCATTCTTCCTTCTTTGGGAGGTCTGTAACCCCCATGGAAGAAAGAAGGAGGGGTGGGTAACTATCCAAAGCACATACCAACCAACATTTAATCTAGCTGATCATGAAAACACCTCTTTTCAAAGTGTCAACCCCCAAAGCAGTGCTAAAACATACAGTCCCACATGGCTTGCACTGCTTGTGTATACAGTACAAATGAAGAAAAGTGAGACATATTTATGACATGTGCTTGATTTGCAACACAGCCTATTAGTAAATTTTGTTTGAAGAAATACAATTGTTAGTTGACATAGAAATACTTTGGATTTATACACAAGAGAAAGAGTGTAACTGAAAGGCGTTATCCAGCTGGAAAGACTAAAGGTATAAGCCTGGCTTGGGCACAAAGAACCCCAGTTTAGAAATGAGCAAATTCACCAAAGCAAACTGGGGAATCACATTGTCAGATTCTTAAAGGCAGTAGGTTGCTGATACCCCCCATCCCCATCATCTGGCAATGAGGAGCGAAACCTCAGATGCCCACAAGAGTCCTCTTCCAATCCTCCCTCAACCCCTCTCTCTGCCTTGCTTTGCATCTTCACTAGAGAGCATCTTACCTTATTGGGATAAAGTGGTATCTGGAGAACTAGCTGTGTGACTTTGGCAAATCATTTCATGTCTCTGGGCTAGATACAGTGGTGCTCCACTGCCCTTCAGCTCCAATATTCTATGATTGTATGGATTTGTGAGCTCAGGATAATTCATTGGGAAAGCCAGTACCAAAAAAACAAGACTCTCACAGAAGACCACAACTAACTGCTCCTGGAACTAGGAAATTAACCAGATGAGTAAAAGCCTCGCCTTCTTTGAGCCTCTTTCCATAGTCAAGAGAGAAAAGAGTGCTAAGATTTTTTTTATTTTTCGAGCTTCATAGATATTCTAACACAGTGCTATTAGACAGCTCTCAAGCATTGGGTACATTTTAAATCAGGGATACCTTAAATGTACATTCTATTTAGAGCAGTCATTCCATAAACATGTGTCAATCATCTGAAAGGTGTCAGACATTCACTGTTTAAAGTACTTTGATATCTGTGAGTTCCTAATTTAAAATTGTTCATAGTCCACCTGGCCCCTCACCTTGCATCCTTTATTTTTCTCTGTAGTACTCATTTCCTCTAGCTCAATACATAGTTTGTGGGTTTAAAATTGTTCACTGCCTGCTTCCTCTCACACAAACACGGAGATCTGTGTCATGTGTTACTCTCTCCGTAGTGCACTCGGAGCACTTGGTTGGTGTTCAGTAAATACCTTCTGAATGAATAAATGAATATGTTATCGCAGATTTTATGATCCCCGGTAAGAGTTGAGGTTAGCTTTATTTTGCACTTGAAACTGAGGCTGGGAGAAATCAGGGTATTTATTCAAAATTACCCGGCTGGTAAGGGATGGAGCCACACCCCAAGGCCGGGAGGTCTGACTTCTACTCCATCTGTCTTCTACGACAGCCGTCTGCTTCTCCTGCCATTTGCAATTTCTCTGCACATGAACCTCACCAGTTCTATGTGTTTCAATTGGGACCTATTGTTCTATGAAACAATCTAAGATTGAGTACTGCATCAACAGGAGAGTGCTTTGCTTCTGGCCCACATCACTGCAAGGTTGGGAAGCTCAATGTGAACAGAGGGTGGGAGCAGTCCACAAAAGAGACCAAGTAAATACCCCCAAATTATCAGACATTTCCCAAGGTATATGTATAGATAAATATTTGCAGAAATCTTTCCAAGGTGTTTTTATTTTTTCCCCCAGATCTTTGGTGAGCACTTTAAAACCTGTTTCCTTCTCTCTGTCTCTTTTTTTTTGCAAACCATTGAACCATGGCTTAAGCTAAGGTTATATAAACTCCTCCACTAAATGAGTGGAAATGGTTGACTCAATTCTCTGGTTTGCTTTTGTGTGATCTGCTTCTGGTAAGCAGTGATTTAAAAAAAAAAAATCTGGTCTGTTGTGTGCATTTTTACATAACAATCTTGTATTGTTTCAAAGAAGTATGAAAGGCCAAAGAAGAGACTGGTAAGCTATATCAAATGAAATCTGTGAAATGTCAACTGCAGATCAGCAGCTGGGGAACAGAGTTGGACCTAGAAAGACTTCAGACAGTCTGTCTTCTGGCTCTTGGACACTGCTGTCACTCAGAATGAATGAGAGTGATGTCATCTTGTCCTGACATAGTGGGGGAATGAGATATTCCTTAGGAGAAAAATTATAAATCACTGCAGTTTATACTCAGCATCAAAATTATTTATTTATTTTAGTATCAAAAAGTTTAATTCATCTTCTTTGGAGTTAAAGAAAATTTTTCTGTTTAGGGCAGAAAATTCAGATCATATTTATTTGACCGTGTGTGCGTGTTAAAAAGACTAGGTTGGAAAATAGGTGAGGACACTAAGAAAAAGGGATTTTGAGGCCCCCTCTACTCTACCTTCAGTAACAATAACATTTTGTGTTTTGCTTAGCAAGTTTCTGTTTAAGCATGCATGTTTTTTGTTTGTTTGCTTGCTTCTGGAGTAAATGGCCTCAGACTACTCAAGTTTCTTGAGTCCCTTTGGCTGTTTAAATAACATTCCTGGCATCTCTCTTGCTATGATTTAGTGATTGCTTTTGGTTGCTCCCAGGGCCTTGCCTTGAACAGTACGGCTCTCTCTTTCTCTGCTCCTCTCCTACCCTCTCATCCCTGATTCTAATTTGCTATTTCTATTTCTATGAGCTAGTTAACAAGTAAGCAAGTTTATAAAAATTAAAGTTAATAGATTGTGAGAGATCTTTCAATAAAATACAATGTAGTGTTTTTAGGCAGTAACAAAATTGATTCTATGTGCTGTACTTGAAAGTCAGTCATTTATGCACTCGTTTCTTACACTGGGCTTTTTAGTGCTAAATTCTTATTTATTTCCTTGTTCCTAGAATTTGTCTGGATCACAATCAAGATCACATCTTGTTACTTTCCATCTTTTCTTTATATATGTAAAAGTTAGAGTTTTTGTACCAATTCTTTCCTTTCCAAAGCAAAGACTACTTTAAATGTACATTTATTTCATTTAGAATAGTATATATTTAAATTTTTATTAATACTTTATATGGAGTGATGTACTGTATTTTGAAATTATATTAATTTATACCATATAATCTTATTTATTTGAATAACGTGGTGAAAAATCCAGACTCAATTAGCAAAAAGCAAAATGTAGAGTCAGTTGAAGGCTCAGTAAGTATTATTATATTCCCCCCAGGTCTCTGAGATAGATGATGCTAAAATCTTGATGCGTATGTACTTCCACATTTTTTTTCTCTGCTCAACATTGCTATTACATTAAGTAATATGTGGTAACCAAGAGAGAATGGCCAGGGTGTGAAACTTGTGTGAATAAATAGATAAGAATGATTTGTAATTAGCATATAATTATATACTCTCTAGATAGATAGATAGATACATAGATATATAATTTATATATAGATATATCATCTAAATATAGATATAGAGGTCTGTTGTATGAAATTAACATTCCAGATGACACCTAAAATGCTCAGATGAATTCTTTTCTTTTAGTTGGTTGAATACACCCCTTTTTTATAGCTAGTAATCATAATTCACCCTATAGTCACATCATCCCGAATTATAAAAATGTAAGGTTTTATATTGCTCACAATCTTTGCCTTCTTCCCCTTCCCCATACACATTTTCTACTCTTTGTTAATCAAACCTTCATTTATGAGTCAGACTTACTGTGCTGTGGGGGAAGGAGTTGTGAAACAAAATTATTCTCCTCCATCAAGCCGGTGATACTAAGGTCCTACTTCTAAATACTGCAACTTGCTCCATCTACACATCTCTGCTCCATCAATCCTTAAGAGAAAGGACAGGTGGCAGAAGTACCAGAAGAGAAGACTGAAAAAACACCAAGAGCATGTTATATCTTTTATTCCCAAACAAAGAAATATAATTAAGAAGGCAAAGGATCTTGCTGCTTTGTCCCCAAAAAACAAAATTGAGATGCCAAAGATGGCTATTTAGCAATGGCATAGGTTTCCTTCCAATTCAAATCCACCCCTTTCCCTCCCTCCCTGGAGATCTTCCGTTCACAGAATTCTGGTTTTGGTTGGTGATGTGGACCCCTTCTAGCCCCAAAGTCTGTGGTCTCACAATTCCTCCTGCCTCTCCCACAAGCCCAGATCAGCCTGTAAGACACATTGAGGACATGTTCCCCAAGAAAATAGCCTCTATACGGGGAATCCCGGCATACAAGTTTTAATAGATATTCTCAGGACAGTGCCAGCGTTCATTTGCTCTGTTTTTCCTCAAGGCCATTCAGCACATCTTTTCAGGCTAATTCCAGTTAAGATGATGTGCTTGGAAAATATATATTTACCAGGCACAGGACACTCAGTTACTCTTCTCTTCCAGCTGAGTGAAGATCTAAGTTCTTGATTAAGCAGGCATCCTAACCCAGCTAGTTTCTTTAAGCCTCCTCTGACTTGTCTTCTCCGTAAGTTAACCAGTCCAAATCCTTCCTTCTTGGTTCCTACATCATCTTACATAGTCTCATCAGACCTCAGCAAGGGGAATGCAAAAACAAATGGGATTTCATCCCATGGTTTCTTACTGTGGCAATACAGATGTAGAAGCTCTGCCTTGTTAAATACTGGTTCAAATACTGGTTAAATACTGGTTCAAAATGTTGAAAATAGCTTGATAAACTTGACTGGTTCGTCCTCCCTTTGATCACCTATGGCCCTACACAAAAAGCCCAGAAAAATGAAGTGACCTGTTTCTATGAAATAAGTGGTGTACACAGATGACGACATCTACATGTTGGCATAAAACAAAGCCTGTCTTTCTATACACTGTAAGAAACAGCCTATTTAAGGTTTTCAATCAATCACCTGAGCCTCTAAACTCTTCATTGCTAATATAGTTTTTCCTAACATCGTGATGCTTCTTCTTTTTTTTTTTTTTTGCGGTATGTGGGCCTCTCACTGTTGTGGCCTCTCCTGTTGCGGAGCACGGGCTCCGGATGCGCAGGCTCAGCGGCCATGGCTCACGGGCCCAGCCGCTCCGCGGCATGTGGGATCCTCCCGGACCGGGGCATGAACCCATGTCCCCTGCAACAGCAGGCGGACTCTCAACCACTGCGCCACCAGGGAAGCCCTGTGATGCTTCTTTTCACTGCACTGACAGAGTCCCTGCTCCTTTCTCCACCACACTTGCACCAGCCCCCTATTGAACTGGCAGATTGAATGTCGTTTTGATAGTCTATGGTCATTGCTCAACTTTAATACTGTTTGCACGAGTACACTTCAAGGGAACTTCAATGTTAGAAAGTATAAACTGCCCTTTTAAACCTAGTGAGTCACATCCTGCCATTTTTCTGTATAATTAGAAGATCAATGGATAGTTATCCATTTTATATCTCGGGTTAGTTGATGATGTCACCTTATGTAAACACCTGTATGTCCCACCTCAGAAACTACCATAATCTCATTATGATTGGCCCCTGTGACTGCAAAAGATGTCCCAAATCGTGTGTAAGGTTCCTGTTACACCTCGGGCAATGTTCTTTGCCAAGCACAGAACCCACACAGATCTTTTTGGGTTCTGGATTTCAAACCACAGTTGACCTTTGAGGTTTAAGTTAATTTATTCTTGGCAAAAGAAAATGCATTGTTTAAAGAGAATAGGACTAGAGAGGCTTATAATAAAGTCTTATAACACTTCTTGGACCTCAAATATGTCTTACAGAACAAAATGTTTATGAGCTAAGTGTAAATGAATCAGAAACACACAGATTAAATTTCCCTTAAAATGCAAACGGGTCTAAAAATTAGCAGAAAAGGGGTCTGGCAAAAGATGTGCTTTGAATTTCACCAAACCCAGAGTATTTGAAATGCATTTTAAGAAGCTTGACAAACTCAGACTGTGACTAGATTTTTCCCTTTGTTGATCTCTTTTATTCCTTCAATATCTCAATTGAGAAGTCAGTGGTTAAAAATGGGAAAGAAAAGTCTTAAGTTTTTTTTAAAGGGCTTTTTGTCACACTCTTATACAGCCAGAAGAGGGAATTAGAATTTGGCTTTGAAGAGTTTGTCTTTGCTCCTGCTATTTTACATCTCTTATGTTTCCTTTTATAATTATTTCCTCAGGTTTGCACCTTCTGCTCCATCTCCTCACCACATCAGCCCCCGGAGAGTTCCAGCTCCTCCTTCAATAATGCAGAGAACACAGCCTCCCCATACCCAGCAGCCCTCAGCATCACACCTGAAGTCTTATCAGCCAGAAACAAACTCTTCTTTTCAACCAAATGGAATCCATGTCCATGGTAAGCAAGTAGCTGACAGTCCCTTGAGTTTTGAAAAGTGATGTTGTGCTGTTGCTTTTAATCAAGTGTCTTAGTTACCTGTTGTGGATTTCAGATGTCCTGCTATACACCACCAGGCTTTGGCTTTAATAACTTTCCTCTAAAATTTCACACTTAATCAGCATGAAATCTTGCAGTATCTTCCTGGCTTTGACCCTAAGATGGTGTGACTTAGGACACCCCCAAGTGGTCAGCCCAAGGTGATGATTCATTCATTGACCCAGCACTTTTTTTTTTTTTTTTTTTTTGTGGTACGCGGGCCTCTCACTGTCGTGGCCTCTCCCGTCATGGAGCACAGGCTCCGGACGTGCAGGCTCAGCGGCCATGGCTCACGGGCCCAGCCGCTCTGCGGCATGTGGGATCCTCCCGGACCGGGGCATGAACCTGTGTCCCCTGCATCAGCAGGCTGACTCTCAACCACTGCGCCAGCAGGGAAGCCCGACCCAGCACTTTTAACACCTCATGGTTAGGCCCTAACAACAGCATCTTGCCTCCTAAACAATAAACAGTGTAAAAGGGAAACAACAGGAGTCCTTTTGCCCGTGCATGCCTCTCCTCTCACAGGTCTTTGCCCCCATTCCCATATGCCCAGATCCCCTCCATCCTTCAAGGCCCAGATGAAATGGCACTTCTCTCTGAAGCCTTTCCTGATCTCCTTGCTGGATGTAATCTCTCCTGGCTTTAAACACTTGATTGCATATCACCTGTATTTCTGATATTATTGATACTTATGCTCTCTCTCCCTTGTAATTTACTTCTCTGTGGGTAAAACTTGTCTTCACTGGTAATGTGTAAACTTCTTTCTAAAGTCAGAATTTTCTGACCCACTGTTCTTTCTTTTAGAGAACTTAGCATAGTTCTTCACGTGTTGTAAAGACACATAGATACTGGATGAGTTCATGGAAGAAGAGGAGGGAAGGAAGGCAAGAGGAATCATGATGGTTTTCAAAATGTGTTTAACCTAGAACATGCATGGAGAACTAAGTTTAGCTTAATTTCTTTTCTTTACTTAAACCAATTTTACTGACTCGGGCAGATATCTTAGTGAACATCCATAGAAAGTTGAGTTGTCAAATCATATAGACTCAAAGTATACATAGCCTTTTACTTCCTAGGGACAGACACACCTTCTGTATAAGCAGAAGGGATACCATACATTTAAACTGAGAGTTTCAGCACCTGAGAAGCATGACTCTTCTCCATCTGTCTCATGTTAATTCCTGAGTTTGCTCTTTATGAGTTATTACTTGAAATTAATGGGTGGTGTGGTATCCCCAAACAAATCTATATCAGTATTCAAGCTGTGTGGATAAGTGTGAATAACTTCCCAAGATGGCAGAATCAAGCAGTACTATGGAGCTAGGTTTGGATAAGAACATCAAAGCAGGGGTCTAGACAGCCAACAAGGAGACAAAATGCAGACAGTGGCAGGTTGTTGGAAGGGAAGAATCTTGGGAAGCCCAGGGCCACTGGCTCTGGCTCAAAGTTCCATCCATTGCTTCTCCCCTCTCCCTGATAGTAGTCACACAAACCTCCGTTCCCCATCAAAACTTGGGCCTGTGGTAATTTTTACCTTCTTCTGTCAGTAAATTTCTTCTCAAGCTTTATTATGTGTTTACTCAAGCAAGAAACATTCCTTGAGTGCCTACTATGTGTAAAGCAATGAATGTGTGAGGAAGACAAACAGAGCACTCTGTCTTCTGAGGGGGGCCTCCCAACCCCGACAAGGAGCTCTTCTAATGTGGGGGAGATTCAGGTGCTCTGAAGCCACCCTCACCTACAGGCAGGAGGCAAACAACAGGAGTTCGGGGTTTGTGGAATACAGAATAGGTCACTGATTCTAAGACACACAATTTTTACCTTCATATTTTAACACTGCTGAAATCTGAACATATCCCAGTCAGTGGCATCATGTAACTGGCAGTGATTTTTCTTTCTGGTGCTGTATAGAACAATGGAGCATTTCACAGTCAACGGTGTCCTAATTCCAGTGAAATGCAGTATAACACACTTTGATTACAACTGTGAAAATCACCCCCATTAAAAGTAGATTTTTAGGGGCTTCCCTGGTGGCGCAGTGGTTGAGAGTCCGCCTGCCAATGCAGGGGACACGGGTTCGTGCCCCGGTCCGGGAGGATCCCATATGCCGCGGAGCGGCTGGGCCCATGAGCCATGGCCGCTGAGCCTGCACGTCCGGAGCCTGTGCTCCTCAACGGGAGAGGCCCGCATACCGAAAAAAAAAAAAAAAGTAGATTTTTAAAGCCCCAAGCAGTGTCGGGATTCCTAACATGATAGCTACGGTGAATATTTGTTCTTTCTTTCAAGAAGTTCATGGCTTTAATGAGCGTTGTCACCCCCGTCCTCTCTGTGCTCCCTACTGCAGGTAGAGGTCAGAGAAAAATGTCATCACTGTATTTTTAGAGATGGGAACTGAGACATAGAAGAATATTAAATGTCTAGGCATTGCTGCCTTGGCAAAGTAAACAGGCGTCTTTAACAAGAAGTCCACATTTCCAAGCCACATTCTTAATCTACCTATTTTTAAGTCAAAGGTACATCAAAATAAATATGCGTTTATATCTATCCATGGAATATACGTTTGTATGTAGATGCTGTTGCATTACATAGAGCCATGAAAGGTTAGTACTCAGAGTGGCTTTAGTCTTATAGATGAAGAAGAAAATGAGGTCCATTGAGTTTTGCTCATGGTGTACTAATTGATAAGAGCTTAGATGTTGTGTGCTCTATGTATATATTTATTACGAGGTATTTTGTAAAAGGCACACTTTGAAAAGATTAATAGCACTGCTTTTTCAAGTTCCCTTAACCTAGTGGATGACCCAGGACCAGAGCTTAGTTTTGTTGATTCTGCATCCACTTCATCCATTCATACTGCCTTCGTTAGTAAGGGTGGATAAGGTGTCATTTCTTTTAATGTTTGAATACTGGTAGCATTTACAGGTCTCTGAGTGGCATCTCCAAGGCAACTTCCTAGTACATTTTAGTCTTTTATTTAAGATGTAAACATAAGGACAACTCTTTCCAATCATGTAAGCTTGTTCTTCAGTCTTTTCTTTCTCTTTAGGACCATTCTCTTGCCCGGGCAAGCCTCAGAATTTTGCCTGGATTAGTTGCCTGAGAGTTGATATTTGTATCAACTCTTTTTAAATGCTCTATTCACTCCAAGCTGTTAGAATGCTGTGGGATTTCCTAGAACAGTATTTTCACAACCTTCCTGCTTCTGGACCCATCAAGGAGAGGCCAAGTTCAATTCAGCAAGTGTTTATTGGTCACCCACTTTTGTCAGGCAAACATGAATGTCATTTAATCAATGCAATGTGATACATGCAATAACAGAATGTATCAGAGGCTCCCAGTTTATTCAGAAGAAGGTGTCAGAGAAGGGGTCCTAGAGGTGAATAGAGTTTCTTGGTGAATAGAGCTTTGTTTTGCTTTGTTTAATACTGGAATATAGCTGATTAATAATGTTGTGATAGTTTCAGGTGCACAGCAAAGCAACCCAGCCATACATACACATGTATCCACTCTCCCCCAAGCTCCCCTCCCATCCAGGCTGCCACATAACATTGAGCAGAGTCCCCTGTGCTATACAGTAGGTCCTTGTTGGTTATCCATTTTAAATACATGTGTGTACATGTCAGTCCCGAACTCCCAGTCTATCCCTCCTCCCCACCCTTCCCCCCTGGTAACCGTAAGTTTGTTCTCTAAGTCTGGGAGTCTGTTTCTGGTTTGTACATAAGTTCATGTGTATCATTTCTTTTTAGATTCCACATATAAGTGATATCATACGATATTTCTCTTTCTCTGTCTGACTTACTTCACTCAGTATGACGATCTCTAGTTCCATCCATGTTGCTGCAAATCGCATTTTTTCATTCTTTTTAATGGCTGGGTAATAGTCCATTGCATGTCCAGTGGTTAGGACTCCACACTTTCACTGAATAGAGTTTTGATGGTAAATAGATCACTGGGTAAGCCAAGTGGCGAGAGGCAGTCCAGGCAGGGGGAAGCAAAGCACACAGGCAAGAACACAAATGACAGCATGGTGTGTGCCTAGAGAGATGAGCCAAAGACAGTTGGTATACGGCTGGGATATACAGCTTCAGTCGTGGAGTAGAGGGAGATAAGGCTGAGGAACCTGCAAGACCAGCTCATAACGGGATCTGTGGCCACACTGAGTGTAATGCTGCCGAGTGAAGAGGCCAGCGTGGTATTTAGGAAAGTCAGCCAGGGCACTGTGTAGAGAATGGAATGGGCGAGGTAGGAACATTACATCCTAAGTCTTGGGATTATATTGGACTGTCTGCATAGAACACCCAAACAGCAGTGACTTAAATAAACAGTCCAGTTCACTCAGATAGAAGTGGTAGATAGGGGAATGATGTCAAAATAATGTGGAACTCTGGTTGTTCACACACGATCTTTCCTAGGCAAGAGGAGCTGAGATGGCAAGAGAAGGAGAAAATGAAGAAGCCCTCAGCCTATCTGCTGCATAAGCAGAATCCCTTTCTGCTCTCTTTCTATAAAATTTGAAATGAGCATGATCCCAGGGGCTGCATCCCCGGAAAGGTGCACACCTGACCTGCCCAGCCCTCAGCTGATGGCCGATCACAATTCTTCCTAAGTGCTGGTTCTGTCACCTGCTGTCTCAGTTCCTGCAAGCCATCATTTCCAGTCAACATTTTTGTCCATTTTTAATAAGCACCAAGGAGCCTCCAGCCACATTGAACCGGCTGCCCAAATGCTCTCTTGATTATTTTGTTACTTCTGCAATGAGCAGGTTTCATAGATTTTGAGTGGTCTGTCCCACTCCTGGTTTTCCCAGAGAGCCTGTTATTTGTAATACACATTTGTACAGAGCAAAGGGCTTCTCAGGATTTGTTTATCATGTTATAGCAGCATGCCTAGTGTACTCTTCTCATGTGACAAGACATGTAAAAGTAAACAGTGCATGGAGGAGAAGCAGCCCCATGGAGCCAATGGTGCACCAGTCTCCTCCAGCTTTCTGCTTTGCCATCTTTAACAGTGGCTTCCATCCTTCTGGTCACAATACGGATGCTGATGTTCTCCATTCATTTCTTGTCTCAGTTTCAGGCAAAAGTGAGGGAGAAGAGTGAAGGACAGGTGTACCCCAAACTTAGTCCCATGGCCACCCTCACATGCAAGGGAGTCTGGGAAGACAGGTATTTTAGTTCATTGCCATGCTCGACAAAACTGAGGTTCTGTTAATAATGTTTATTGGATAGACAGACTACAGGGTGTGCCAAAGATTCTCTGGAACCGTCTTCTAATCTGTAAAATGAAACTATCTCATGGATTCATTCACATTGATTGCCTCTGGGAAATCAGTGATAGAGCCTAGAGACCTCTTTCTGAGGGTTCTGCCCCATTTTCTGCCCCTCTTCCCTATTCTCTTAGGTTTCTATACTTTCCACTGCTTGCTCCCATTTTCACCCCTCTGGAGTTGCCAGCTGCCAACACAAAGATTTCCATCATCCAAGATCCAATCATTAGATTTCATTAGGAAATCACCATGAAGCTGTCTCCCCAGCCTGAGCTGTTTGATATCAAGGCAGCAGCGGGGGAAAAGCAGAGCCTTCTCTGCTGGTCCTGGCTCCTGTGGTTCATAAGCTGTCTTTCTCATGATTTAAGTGTGCCTGCAGGCCCCGAAGAAGCAGGCCAGTGAGCTCCCAGACAATAGTGGCATTTTCCCACCTTGGTGCGGACAACAAAAGGTTTCCAGACACCAACAGGCCTCCAAGAACAAAACACGTTGTAAATGGCTTGTCCTACCAAACAACCAAACCATCTTTCAAACTGAAGAAACCTCAGAGCACTGATACTTAAATGAAATGGAGTGGCAGGTACAAGCTTAACTTCTTCCTCTGTGTTGGCTGTTTACTTAACAGTGATTGTGCAATGGTACTTTCCAGAAGAGCCCTATGGGTTACAGCCATGACTGATCTCATTTCTGGGAGTTTATAGTGTTAAATGTTTAAAGCTTATTTTTTTTTAAAGGCAAATTGTAGAGACAATAAACATACTTCCCTCCCACAGGAAATTTAGTCACATCTGCATATGTGAGGTTGTGAAATAATAAAGCAGTAAGTCTAGAAATTGTATTGCTTAGAACTTAAGCATGTGTCACAACTTTGCCTTGAAATCTCGGGAAGACAAATAAGATTGATAAATCAACAGTGTAATAGTCTTCACTGAGAAAGTTGTGACATATTCACAAGGAGATTGAGCCAATGAGTGTACTTCACGTTATTCTGATGTTATCAGCTGATATTATCATCAGTGGTCATAATCAGGAATAATTTTTGGTATCAGCCTTGATGTTATTAATGCTTATATAGTACTGGGGATTGATGATTAGATCCAGGGAAATTCTTAATTACTCTTATATACTTAATTACTACAAAATTATCCCAAGAGCAATTTTACATTGCTAGTACTTGATAAATTCTGACAGTGCTAATTCTATAAAACAAAAGTTAAATTTAATTGTGTATATGAGTGCAGTCAGAATTTCAACATGTTGGGTTTTATGACAGGTGTGTAAGATGGTCATCTTAATCAGAAGAGCTGTTTGATTGATTATGGAAAATTGAACTGTGAATAATCTACATATATGATTAAGCATCTGCACACACAAGCACACACACTCACAGATTAAACCCATATATCAGTAAGGATATTAAAGGACTAGATCTAAATCAAGTAATCATCACTAAATTCTAAGTTTCCTTAGGACAGGAATTGTATCTCCTCACAATGTTTGGTACATGGTAATACTTAATAAAAGTTTATTGAATAAATATGAATTAATAAAAAGGGGAGGAGGAAGAGAGGGATTTTGCCCATGGTTTCTTAAACTGGTTGGTGGAGCCAGCCGTTGGCAAAATTGTGACTTGGAATCAAGTTTTCAAGGCCCGTCTTTTCTCTGGGCACTTCCTCTTATTTTCCTATTCGTCTCTTTAGATATCCAGTGCTTACCAACTGCCTGGGACCTCTCCCTAGAGGAAATAGGATGATTTAATGATTCACTTATACATTAAGGTAAATTTAATGCAATACTCCTTCTCATGAGTATTTGCACATCTGGTACTGAGTGTCAAGTAGTGAAATTCTGAGCAGTGGCAACCCTGTGGAAGAGGTATTTTGAGGCAGTCCCAGGGCCCATAGGTGCAAGTCCCTTGTTTTTGAAAGCACTTTTCAGTTTTCAAAGCATTCCCAGCCACTAGCTTACATACCCCCAAATTGGTCACAGTGTCTCAGAAGAGGAGATTTCCAGAAGAGGAAGTTGTGACTTGCCCAAGGTGATAAAGGAAGAGAAACAGTGAGCTGTAGAAAAAGCTGTAGAAAAGTCTGCAGAAAAAGACTTTGGAGTCAGGCAGATCTGAATAGGAATCTTACGAGCAAGTCATGCAATGTCCTGAATCTAAGTTTCCTGACTATTTTATTTTTATTGAAATACAGTTGGTGTACAATATTACATTAGTTTCAGGTGTACTGAAATTTGACATTTACATGCATTATGAAATAATCACCACAAGTTTAGTAACCATCTGTCCCCATACAAAGTTATTACAATATTATTGACCATATTCTTTATGCTGTATATTACGTCCCTGGGGCTTTTTATATAACTGGAGACTTGTACCTCTTAGTCTGCTTCACCTGTTTCACTGACTACCCTCCCCTCTGCAAACCACCCATTCTCTATATCAGTGAGTCTATTTCCATTTTGTTTTGATTCTTTGTTTTGTTTTTTAAATTCTGAGTATAATAGGGGGATAGTGATACTTCTCTTTCAGAGTTGGTGTAAGAGTATGCCTGGTCTGCAGTATATGCTCAGTTAATTAGAGCTATTATTATTGTTGTCATTTTTCTACTGTGTACCAGATACTGGGTGTGCTGGATACTTCCACTTGTATTGTTTAATCCTCACAATAACATTAATAAAAATATTAATATACACTAGCCTCCCAGGTGAGACTGAGAGTTTAAGCACCTTGCCCCAAGTCACATACCTAGTGAATATCAGAGCTGGTTTTATAAACACAGTCTGACCCCAAAGCCCACACTCATTCTCCTTCATGATGATGCCTGTAGCTACAGTACTGTAAGAGTTTTTAGTTAGCTTGGGAATTATTTTTGTGTGAAGGTCAAATGTGGAACCATTAAAGATGAGGTTCCTTACAGGGCTAAAATTCTGCTGGCAATACAGTTACTATGATTCATGAGACAAAGTGATTTCCCACCAACCACTTGTCTTGTGTATTTTGCATACTGATTGCTGAAAATGTTTGCCTTTTTTTCCCCCTGTGTCAGGCAGTATGGTGCATGTTTACATTGTCCTTTCTTATTAGTCCTCATAACAACCCTATAAAGAAGGCATTGTTTATTCCCATTTTACAGCTGAGGAGTCTGAATCGCTAAAACATTAAGTAACTTGCCCATGATTTCTTAATCTTGAAATGGTAGAGCTGGAAACTACACCCAGGACCATCTGACAACAGTCTATGCTCTTCACCACTGGATTAAGAGCCGTGACGGTCCCTGTAGGGAAGGGATAGCTCACACTCTGATTGCCCCCAGTGGTGTTACCCCACAGGTGTGTATGTGTATTGGTGCGTCTGTGTGTCTCTGTGTGTGTGTGCCCACGCGCATGCACACGCCCATGCTCTCATGTGCCATGTTTGCTCAAGCACACGCCTGCTGGGAGAAACTGTTTGGAAGCCTGATTACTAAATCATCAAACCAGGTTTACTGGATTCTTAGCACATTCCTTAAATGCAGTTTTTAAATTCTTATTGACTTTTTAAATTAGAAAAAAAATTTTTACCTGTTCATTTTTTTTAAAGTACTTAGGGTACTTAACCTTATAAAGAGTTTAAGTTGCTTCCCAGCCTATGTTCACCTTAATTCCACTGCTCAAAGGTAATGATTATTAAGATTGGTGAGTATTCCTTTTAGGTTTTTAAAAATGCTTCTGAAAATGAAATATATGCATGTATATGTACATAACATGTGCCCTGTTATAAAGTGGCCTCACATTCTGCATTTTATTTTATGACTTACTTTTTTTTTTAAATTAATTAACTTATTTATTTTTGGCTGCATTGTGTCTTCGTTGCTACACGCAGGCTTTCTCTAGCTGTGGCGAGCGGGGGCTACACTTTGTTGCAGTGCGCAGGCTTCTCATTGTCGTGGTTTCTTTCATTGCGGAGCACGGGCTCTAGGTGCTTGGGCTTCAGTAATTGTGGTACCCAGGCTCAGTAGTTGTGGCTCACGGGCTCTAGAGCACAGACTCAGTAGTTGTGGCGCACGGGCTTAGTTACTCCATGGCATGTGGGATCTTCCCGGACCAGGGATCAAACCCATGTCCCCAGCGTGGGCAGGCAGATTCTTAATCACTGTGCCATCAGGGAAGTCCCACTTTTTTTTAACTTACAAAATATATGCTTTTGCTTTCTAGGTCAATGTATGTAAATCAACTCCTTTTTAATTGTACAGTATAATACTTATGGGAACTTGTCATTTTTTAATCATTCCACTGTTGAAAGACATTTATGGTTTTTTCCACTTTTTGCTTTTATTAACAATGCTATATTAAATCTCCTTATGTATATTGTGTGTTTACACAGTACTCTCACACACATATATATCTCTTTGCATTCTTTCTTTAGGAAATATGTCTGAAAGAGAAATTGCTGGATGAATGGGTATGCACATTTTAAAGCTGGATAGATACTGCCATATATTCCTTCACAAAGTCCATACCAATTTAGACTCTCACCAACAGTGATTAGAGTGCTCATTTCCCCACCCTAGATATTGTCAGTCATTTATTATTATTTTTGTTTGTTTTTTAACTGTTTTGAATTTTGTTTATTTTTATACAGCAGGTTCTTATTACTTATCCGTTTTATACATATTAGTGTATACATGTCAATCCCAGTCTCCCAGTTCATCCCACCACCACTACCACCAGCCCCCTGTCAATCATTTTAATACTTGCCAATTTGTATAGCAAAGTTGTTTTGATTTTTCCTTTGGTTAGTAATGTGACTGAGCATCTTTTAATATTTTTATTGACCTCTAAATGTAGTTTAGTTATAATAGGAATTAAGTAACAGGAGCTACTACTTGGGTATCTATATTATTTATTAAGTAGTTTGCTTGCTCTTTCACCTGCCAGTCAGGTTGTGTCATTGGCAGCATGACACTTCGTTTTCTTAATTGGAACTCAAAAATTTATTGAAGAGAAGGAAAAGATCCAAGAAAATTTCTGTTTCATTGACTACTGTGACTTCTCTGTCAGTTAACTTAAAAACTATAGAGGGGCTTCCCTGGTGGCGCAGTGGTTGAGAGTCCACCTGCCGATGCAGGGGACACGGGTTCGTGCCCTGGTCCGGGAGCATCCCACATGCCGCGGAGCGGCTGGGCCTGTGAGCCATGGCCGCTGAGCCTGTGCGTCCAGAGCCTGTGCTCCGTAACGGGAGAGGCCACAACAGTGAGAGGCCTGCCTACCACAAAAAAAAAAAAAAAAAAAAACTATAGAAAAGTGTTTAATGAACATTATTACAGATTTAGTGCTTTTTCATTCTTTGGGGGAAGCAATGACATTTTTTCCAGCAGCAAATGTTTTGCCTTATATCTGAAACTCATGAAGTTTAGCCTCTAATGAATAAAGATCTTAAAATCAAGTTTAAATATTGTCTTATAACTCTATTTTAGGGTCTGCGCATTTGAACTCTTCAGATCTGAACATACTAATGGCAATCCGTGTCTTGTAATTCTTGTATTTTTAGTTGCAGTTTTCCTTGTAAATATGATAAGCAACTCATCGTTTAGAAGAAAAAATGTGAATAGCTTTGGATGGAATTTCCTTAAAGGGAAAACCCACACACACATCAGAAACATCTTGTTACTGGTAGCAAGGCCACTGTGTTAATAAAACAGAACAACAACAATAAAACACTAGAATTGGCTTGATCTGTGCCCATTCAGGTCATCTGGGCTCAGACCAGGTTGCAAAACAGTCCTAGTTCCCTTAGAATTCCTAGTTGATTTACTTACAATTGTGAGTCCTCTTTCTCATTACGGAAATTTTTGCTTTCTAACCAGACTGCTCTGGCTAAACTCTCTATTTCGTTCTTTTGTAAGGGCTTTGAGAACTTGACCTTAAAGATGCAAGTCTGTTGAAGTAAAAACATTCAGGCATTTTTCTAGATCACTTAAGTGTAACGACCAGCCACTCCTCTCCTACATTCCTCCGCAAACCCAATCTCATATCACACATCCCAGAGCAAAGCCTTTATTACTTCAGATTCTTAAATTCTGTCATCAGAATGGCAGAATGATTCAGGGGATCTGAATTAGCCAAATATTTACCCCAAGGTTGTTTGTGTCTGTGGATCTGGGCTGATGTAGTGTTTTTATCAATACCATTGAGGTCAGTGATAGTACATACATTTATATTGCAATATATGTTTTATAAATTACTCTTAGGTACAAGATCATTATCAGTGACTGGTAGCTATAAAGAAACTGCTCGATAAAATATTTGTTGGATGAATACCTGGATCCTCTTTATAACTTTATGAAGAGAGTAGGAATATATTTCTGCTCCTATTTAGAAATGAAACTCAGATTAGAAACTCAGAAACTCCTTGACCTTGGGATGGTTTCCTAAAAGAGTACAAAGTGTTCTGTGGATGAGTTGAGCCACTTAATTCTCCTGCCCACTCTTGTTCCTCTTCAGGTTCAGTGGCCTCCTGGCATCCAGCAGAAAATGGTGGCTTGGAGCAGCAAAACTCTCCAGGTCATCTTGACAGGGCCAATTGTATTTCCATTGTCTTTGTTTCTTCCTCCATTAAAAGAAAATTTCAGTGTTAGAAAGGGAAGTCACTTTATTTTTCTGAAACTCCTGATAGGCTATTATCTACAAAGTTCATAGATCAAAATCTTTGAGCTCAGTTTTGGTTCCTCTTACCATCAGTATCTTCACCAAAGGCTCTATATGTAAGTATCACTCACTCATCCATTTATTCATTCTCAAATATTCAGCTCCTATTATGTGCCAGATCCTGCTTGGGGGTGCTAAAGCTACATCAATAGAGAAAATAGAAGTCCCTCCCTGTCCTGAGCTTATATGTAAGGAATGGTTCTTGGCAAGCAAAACCTTTGAACTCAACCGTGAGACAGTATTCTTCATGGTCCATATGTAGGCAAGGAATCATGTCATCTATTTAATCCCTGTAGTATATGGCACATTTGAGATGCCTAATACATACTTTAAAATCGAGAGTTTGGTGTGCAGTGGGATGAGAGTAAGCAGGAAAGGAAAGACCCTGTAGACTAGACACACTCATCAGAGTGTGACCCCCAGGTGGCAGTGGGAAGAAGGCTGTCTAGCTGGAGGGGTGGAGCAGAGGAAGGTAGATCATAAATTGAGTTATCCACATTAGTAGTCAGTGTCCCCAAGGTTTGACAAGATGAAAAGGCAAGTTTCCTGGTAGCCAGATGGAAAGGAGTGACAGGAATTTGGGATCCAATGACATACATCAGGTTTTACAAATGCAGAATCCACTCTGCTTTCTTAAACCCACCTATATAGATTTCTTTTACTTCAAGCCCAGATTTCATCTCACTATAATATTCTAGACAGCAGATTTGGGGGAAGCTTAACAGTATGTAACAAGGACTTAGCTGTGAGGCAGAGGTTCAGCAGGAGAAACAATGAAGCCATCGGTGCAAGTGTGAGCTGGTGCCCACTCTTAGAGAGATTAGAATGCTGGAAAGTTGTATAGTCATAGACTTGGATTCAGGGAAATAAGAAATCACCTAGTTAGTGGAGCGGATATAATGTGGGAGTTTGGTTACAGCTAGACAGCAGAAGTCTGGGCCACAAGATCAGTGTGGGACCAACAGTAAGCCCAGAACTTCTGAGTCACTCAACTGAGGTCCCGTGATTGCACCTTGCCCAAGAAGAGAATGGTACTGGGGTGGGGAGGGAGATCATCCTGATCTATATCTGTAATCTAAAGTCACTTTGGGACAGTCATCATTGCTTTATCCCCAAGAACCCCCAGAGTCCAGCAGAAAAGGGCTGGGGGTGAGCCCAGGGGGAAGAGATGCCCAGACAAAGAGCTCTCCTCCTCCATTTCAAATGAACTCAGAGCTGTTCTGTTTTTTCCTATTGGTATTCCATTTGGAAAACTTGCCAAAGATTGAAAATCATGTAAAAATGTTCTTAGGGCTTCTAAACCTTTAGTGTAAGAAACACCTTGTTAACATGAACACTCCCAGGCCCTTCACCCAGAAGTTCTGATTCACTGTGTCTGCCGTAGAGCCCAGGTGGAGCTGATGCTGGGGCCCCCACTTTAACAACCACAGGCCTAGACCCTAAGTGTAGGACTTAGTGCCACCTCACCGTGCTTCCCCAATCAGAGGTGATGCAAAGGAAGCAATTGGCCAGTGACTGAGGGAATACTTTCCAGCTTCCTTCTCCCTTTACCTTCCGGGGAAGTCCTGTAAATGCAGCACAGCCTAAAAGCTGTAGAGGGCCAGGATGGCTCTCAGAGGAGGCTGCAGCATTTCGTGTTAATGTCCCTTTTAGTCTCTATCTGGAATCCTCTTCTCTGCCAGACCTTTCTGACAGCAAAGCTTGCTTGGAAGGACAAGGACAGATAGAATTAAATCTTCATTCTTTGCCGTGATTTCCTTCTTCTGTTTTTGGCTCAAGTACTCCTGAGTCAGAGGGTTGCTTGTGAACTTTATGCAACAGAGCTTGACACAACCGAGGGCAAATTTACATTTGTACTCAGAGAATGTAGGATGATAAGTAACACCAGGCTTATAATGAGGCAGTAGGGGATGGAATTTTCAGTGTGTTTTACTGTATGCAAAATATTTTCACACTTTTTATTTCATTTGATCCTTGTAGCCACCTAGGAGGGTTATATACACCAGCAACAGCGTAACTCCCTCTCATAGAGAAATTCCCAACTCATTCCTTTCAACCTTGACCCATGGCCAAAGTATTTACTTAACACACCCATCAGACTCAGAATGTCCAACTCCTCCACCCTTCATTCTGGGCTTTATATGTATCCAGGATTTTTGAGTCATAGGCGGGTGATGGAGTACAGGAGGCAAATCATGGGCAACTGGGCACTGAATCTCTTTCCGTTTGTTCCCTGTGCTTCTCTCCCTCCCTACCATGAGGATCATGCTGCCACAATATTATTATTTTCCCCCTTTTATCAATAGGGACTCATACGCTCAGAGAGGCTATGGTTTCCTCAAGGCCACACAGCCAATAAATGGCAAAGCTGGCTTTAACATCCATCTTAAGAATCTTTGGGTCTTCTGGTTTTGAGCATCTCTGTTTTATATAATTGCCATACGTGCATTGTCATTATCAGGATTCACTGAACCATTTTACTGCAACTGTACATACCCACATATGGCAATTACTGAGACACATTGCAATTAGTTTACTTCGGCAGCTTATCATTCTGAGAATTTGGAAGCCATAGGCCACACCACCACGCATTAGGGTTTTGGTTGGGTTGAAGATATTTTAATGAAAATCGATATAAAACCCAAAAGGGTTTTATACATGCCTTCCTTCTCACTCTGCTTTCTCCCATTTCCTTTTTGCCCTTTTCAGCAAAATGCTCTGCCCACTCTCATCCCCTTATTTGAAACTTTGCAGACATCGGTAGCAGACCATCTTCCTCTTCCCCTACCCCAGGTATACAACTTGGAGAGCGAGTGTGGCTCACAGTAATAAATGCTGTTAGCAGCTTGCTGCGGAGCAGGTGAGGTTCTGTGAGGTGCATGAGCAGAGGAGAGCGCCCAGAGTGTGCAGAATGCATCTCTCTGTGGCCTGCAGGCTAGTGGTAGAAGCTGTAGATGAAAATGGCCCCACTTCTTGGAACCAGGTGGACTTGTCTAACTTGAAGCCCTCACGCTGCAACCCATCTGACTAGGGGCTAGGGGACCAGAAGGTTGCTCCGCTGGTCAGCTTTCCAACCACTGTAACCTGGTTCCTTCAAAAGGAATGTGCCAAATGGAATGTTCAGGGTTATTATTTCCATTATTTTCCTTTTTCTTAGTACAGTAGTTGCTTAAATGTCAGTCTTAAATAGCTCGAGTGCTTTGCAAGCTGGTTTAGTTCTCAGCCCGAAGAAAAATCTGTCTTGCTAACACAGTCTGTGAGCTGTTCCTGTAGCTTCCCCATTTATAGACTCCATATTAAAATGAAGAGTCGGTTTCTCCATCACTTCCAGGGAGGAAGCTTAGTAGAGTTCTGACTACATGAAGACCTGGCTGAGGTTGTTGGCCAAGACCAGGAGCTAAGGGGAAAAATGGCAACCAAACTGTGGAGGCTTCACTTCGAAGATCAGCATCATTTTATACCTAAGGGTGGTGGGTTATGAGAGATAAATTGCTTAAGAATTGCATGTGCATTATACAGAATCTACAAATACTGCTAAGCTTATTTCATGGTAGTAATAATTGCTACTATTTACTGAGGGCCTACTACATGCTGGGGAATGCACTAGATGCTTTTATGAATGCTCTCATGTATAATGTTTTCCACAACCCTATAAAATGGATATTATTTTAAAAGAAGATGAGGCTCAAGAAGGAAAATAATTTATGCAAAGACACACAGTTGGTTAATGGGTTATCCAGGCTTTGAACCCAGATCCAGGTAGTTCATGCAATGGATAGAAATAAAATAGTGACTAAATCAGAAAATTGGCCAAGAGAAATTTCCGAAATGTCTCTGTTTCTACTCTTCAGGGTTTTTTGAATTTTTCAGTGTTTAGGTAATTTCATCAATTTTGTTAATTAATTCAATGCTTTTCTCCCTAATGAAAATGTTTGTACTTTATGAAATGTTGATCCAGTCTGAGTAACTTTGCCTATAATCTGGCAGTGAGGGACCTCAACAAAAATGGCAAGATTTTGTTTAAAATGATTTGTCTGTGAGCTTAAGCCCTAATAGTCTCTATGAACTGTTACCAGACAGACCAGAGTTTGAGTCCTAGTTCTGAAACTTGGTAGCTATGAGGATTTAGGTAAGTTATTTGAACTTTTTTGTTTCCTTGTCTATAAACTGGGGACGATATTAATTAACTCAAAAGTTGATGTAACTTAAAAAGAATGAAATATTGCCATTTGCAGCAACATGGATGAACCTAGGGAATATTATACTTAGTAAAGTAAGTCAGACAGAGAAAGACATATTATATGATATCACTTATATGTGGAATCTAAAAAATAATACAAATGAATCTATATACAAAACAAAAACAGACTCAGAGACATAGAAAACATACTTATGGTTACCAAAGGGAAAGGTGGGGGGCAGGTAAATTAGGAATATGGGATTAACAGATACAAACTGCTATACATAAAATAGATAAACAACAAGGATTTACTGTATAGCACAGGGAACTATATTCAATATCTTGTAATAACCTATAATGGAAAATAATATGAAAAAATATATATATATCTGAATCATTTTGCTGTACACCTAAAATTAACACAATATCATAAATCAACTATATTTCAGTTTTTTTAAAAGTTGTAAAAATGAAGATTTTCTATTTAAAACAGCTAAGATAATGCCTATCTCAGAGCAAATAAATATTAGCTCCTCTCCTTCCTTCTGAAAGAATTCTCTGAGGGGTTGGTGTAACACTAATCAAAATGTCTATAAAAATGCCAAAGCGGGCCTCCCTGGTGGCGCAGTGGTTGAGAGTCCGCCTGCCGATGCAGGGGATACGGGTTCGTGCCCCGATCTGGGAGGATCCCATATGCCGCGGAGCGGCTGGGCCCGTGAGCCATGGCCGCTGGGCCTGCGCATCCGGAGCCTGTGCTCCGCAACGGGAGAGGCCACAACAGTGAGAGGCCCGCATACCGCAAAAAGAAAAAAAAAAAAAATGCCAAAGCAAAGGGACTGCAAATGAGAAAACTCTGGACTTAGTAGAAAAGTAGATGATGACTGTTTTAGCTCTGCTCCCCATTTGTTTTAAGATAAAGGCTAGATCCATGAATAGTTGCAAATAGCTGGATGTTTGTAAATATTAAAATGATTGTATGAATTTTCCACTTTTCTCTTATTTGCACAATAACATATGAACATAGTATTGGTTTAAAGGCATATGGTTCAACTTCCATCTCTTTGTCTATAAAATGAGAACATTTGTTTGAATCACCTACTTATAAGACAGGTATATCAGAGGCTGCCTAAGAAGGAGTTTTTAAAGTTTTTTAAAAAGGTACCATGTGAGTAATAAGTGTATGATTCCCTGGGCCTTTCTCTGAGTAAAGTTGGAGGGCATTAAATCATGCTGAGAAGATGTGATGCCAGAGATCATATTCTTAGAGCCTTTAACAGCTTTACCAGAGACTTACCTATTTTTTTCCTCTTTTCTGCTCATTGGCTTGTATCATGGATTGCAGAAGGTATTTAAAGGGGAGAATGCAGAGAGTACAGGGAACGCACAAAGAGCCATAAGAGTGTTGGAGAAGAAGAAATAAGGGTAACGAAAGGGAGTAGGCCATGCATCTTCTTTCTGTGTCCCTATCCCTGGAACTCTCTGATTTGAGCCCTCTCGTTCATCACTTAGGCTTTTCCATGCCCCTGCACATGCAGCAATCATGACTGAGGCCCAAAACTCTACACTTCCTAAAGTAACCCACAAAATTATAGTCTCTGTGGAAAAATGATTAGAGTTGTAAAGCTTATAAACATACATCCCTGCTTCCACTTGGCTAGCAAACAGCTGTACCACCAAAAAGCTGAGCACTGCCAGCTCTGCCTCTGTCACTGACATCTGCTTATTCTCCTACCCAGGCACAAATTGATCAGTACCACTGGCAAAAAAAACCCCTACTCTGCCAGGGCTGGTCCTCAGCAGAGCTATGGGATGACCTCCTAATTATAGCCACCCTCACCAGACAGGGCCAAACAAAAGGGACCATAATCACTACTCTTTTTTAAAAGTTTTGGGAGTGCCCAAACTTCTTTCTTATTTGAGCTCTTTCCTCTTCCTATCTTGAATGCAGTCTAGAGAAAAAGAGTTGCATCTCTATATATTCCTTAAAGAAAATTTCCTTTTTATTGTCACATATAATATTAAATTGTATTACTTGATTTCTCATTTGTACGTTTATCTTCCTTTCTCACTGAAACATAAACTCCAAGAAGGCATGGAGTATGTTTTATGCACCACTGTGTCTCCAGCACCTGAGTAAGTGCTTAGCATACAGTTGTTGACTAAATTAAGGCATAAAAGTTGAAACGTTTGTGTCATTAGAAGAATAGGGAAGGAAAGTGAAAAGAAACATTTGTAGAGTGCTGTGTGCAGGCACATGCTCAGCCCTTCACATGGGTCATCTCTTAATCCTCTTTAATCTTTGCAGTTACCTTACAAAGTAGATACTGTGAACCCCCGTTGTATAAAAATACAATAACAAAGGCAAGCACATGCTTAGCCAGTGTTTCCTCTGAAAGGTCAAGGGGACAGATGACTCCTGAGATTTGGGCAGTATCTGAAAACAGCAGTGTTTGGCCTGGATGCCTAAAATGATACTCTCCGATCACATGGGAATTGAAGGGCTTTCTTGTCTGAAGATATTGAGGGGTCTTGGGAAGCAATTACTCTCAGCATTGTTTCCAAGGAGCTTCACAAAGGGTCCTGCCCAGCCTGATCAGGCCACACTCTGGTTGAGGAATTAGTTCTGGGGGCCCTTCCTGATGCCTGTGATGGGCTTCACAGTGGGCTGTCTGCATCTATAAGTTGGCATGATGGTCTGGGCAGAACCTACCGCAGGAAAGGGTCAGTCTTGATTCTGAATGTTGTCCATCCAACTCTTTTCCTGGTGCCCAGAGTTTGGTGGTGGTTCTCAGCCTCACCATAAAGGAGAACAAGAATTTTGTTTTGCAAAGCCATCTACTATATATATAAACAAACCCATTAGGGGCACAGCTCCTGACATAGCACCTTGACAAAGTTCACGCTGATGGTATTCATCTCCACCTGTAAGTGTAAGGTAGAGCCTCTGTATTGAACTGTATTTCATCATCAAGTGGTAGGGAAATTGGAGACCCACCTATACTGTTGCCACTCCCATACACACAGTGAGCTAGGCCCAGAGTCTGCAGGAAAGAAAGTGGGTGATGTGTTTCCTTTTCCTTCTCTTACTTCCAGAAAGGAAAGTGGTTCCTGCAGGAGAGCTGAATTGCCCTGGAAGTTTAGCTTAAAACAATGCGCATCAGCCCTCATGAGGGTTGTGAGTTGGGTGACCATTATTTATTTATTGAAGTATTTATACTCTGGTTCCTTCTACCAAGATTAGAGTGTAAATTTGTAAGGAAAATATAAATGTAATAAAGAGTCTAATATACTTCTTATCTTGAACGCCAGGAGTCTAAGAATCATTATCTGGCTTTTATTTAAACTCTTGGTGGGTCATATGTTTTTTCTCTAGGAATTTAATCAGAAACATTACTGAAAGTCTGTTAAACCTGAGAATGCAGATATCCCTAGAGTTGTGCTGTCCAGTACAGTAGCCACAAGCCACATGTGGCCATTTAAATTTGATTAAAACTAAATAAAATTTAGAAGTTGGTTCCTCAGTCAACTAGCCACATCTCAAGTGCTCAGTAGCCACATGCAGCTACTGTATTGGACAGTGAGATAGAGATCATTTCCATCAACACACAAAGTTCTCTTGGACAGCGCTGCCCTAGAAAATACCCTTCTATTACTGTACTTAGTCATGTGATTCCTTTCTCCTCTAACTTCTTCCACTCCCCTTCCACGTTGGGAAGGAAATCCACACTCAGCTTCACGGGGCTACTTTAACATCATTAAGCAGCAAGAGTAACCATGAACTCCTGATCTAACGGATCATCACAGAGCTGTCAGTGACCCCACATGACAAAGTAAAGAGGAGAGGTTTTTAAGAATGAATTTTAGGGCTTCCCTTGTGGTGCAGTGGTTAAGAATCCACCTGCCAATGCAGGGGACACGGATTTGAGCCCTGGTCCGGGAAGATCCCACGTGCTGCAGAGCAGCTAAGCCCGTGCACCACAACTACTGAGCCTGCGCTCTAGAGCCCTCGAGCCACAACAACTGAGCCCACGTGCCACAACTAGTGAAGCCTCACGCCTAGAGCCCATGCTCCGCAACAAGAGAAGCCACCGCAATGAGAAGCCCGCGCACCACAACGAAGGGTAGCCCCCGCTCGCCTCAACCAGAGAAAAGCCCGTGCACAGCAACGGAGACCCAATGCAACCAAAAAAATAATAACAATAAAATAAATAAATTTATTTTAAAAAAGAATGATTTTTAATACTATGTGAGCTCATAGGTAATATTAGGGGAGAAAACAGGATACAAAATAATATGTATAACATTCCAGTTTTGTGTGTATATATCTGGCTATGTCTGAATTGTAGGAATTAAGATAGTTTTACTTTTCTTTGCATATACTATTCTACATTTTCTAGTTGGTATAATTAATTCAAAGTATTTTAATAATTAGAAAAACAAGTTTGTTTTTAGAAGGGAAAAATACTTCCCAAAATTGACAAGAGGAGGAATGATTCTCCTTGACCTTCAGGAGCTACAACTTGAGTAAAGTCAGTTTATCTGCAAGTTCCTCTTCTCCTCCTCCATTCTTGGAGGTAAAATATCTTCTAAAATGGGGGAGGGGTGATTTTCTAACTAAATGTGATGACTAATATTTATTGCCAACATAAACTTATGTGTGCATTCTTCTGCTATTGTAAGTGTATGTGTTCTTGTTCCAACTGCATTATCAATCCTCAAGGACAAGGTGTTATCTTCTACTTCTTTGGTCTCTCCAAAAGCACCTTGACCAGCACTCAGTAACTATCATTGACTGACTGACTGACAGATTGGCTGACCTTGCCATCACTCTTATGTTTTATGCCCATGAAATGTGTTAACATCTTGCTGCATTTTTAGAAATTAATTAATTTATTTGTTTTTATTTTTGGCTGTATTGGGTCTTCGTTGCTGTGCCCGGGCTTTCTCTAATTGTGGCGAGTGGGTACTACTGTTCGTTGCAGTGCATGGGCTTCTCATTGTCGTTTGCGGGCTCTAGAGCGCAGGCTCAGCAGTTGTGGTGCACGGGCTTAGTTGTTCCGCGGTATGTGGGATCCTCCCGGACCAGGGCTCGAACCTGTGTTCCCTGCATTGGCAGGCGGATTCTTAACCACTGCACCACTAGGGAAGCCCCAGCATCTTGCTGCATTTTGCTTTGGGCCCTCGAGGTAGTGTTCCTTCCAAACTTACTGCATGAAATTCAGCAGCTGGAATACAGGAGCCATTCATCAGAAAATTAGTTAGGCTTTCTCTGGGTTTTTGTGTGTGGCAAGATCCTAATGGAATCTTTTAAAATTATGTTAGTTTTATGGAAATAGCAGTGGGAAGAGGCTATGTTAAAGCTCTTTGATTTGAGTGACCACAGTCATCCACACCAGTGTATTTGGCATCTCTAGTAACTGGCTTCTTGAAGGGAGGGATTTGATAAAGAGGATTTTCTTTCCCTGAGTTGGCTGTGAGAGTGGTAAAACATGCTTGTGGGGCCATTCTGGTTTTGACTGTTTCTCGTGTCAGCCAAGAAAGCCACAGGCAGGAACTACAGTTCACTCGGCCCTCTCACTCAGACCCAGATGGACAGGGGAAACTGGGAGATGGAGCTCAGGATGTTGGGTTTACTATTTAACTTCACCGGGTGTATTTCACTGCATTACAAACCTTTTGTACTCTTAAACTTTACAGCACTCAAATGTAGATTGAAGCCATGTGAAATTCCTGCCATGTCTTCAAAGCAGGGAGGAGACAGGAAAGAGAGAATGAATTGGTTTTCACAAAAGGCCAGTGGAAGTCTCTATCACTGTCCCTGACATACCTGAATGATCAATGTCCCTATGTGGGGAGTTGTGGGAGTCTCTCTTCCTAGAAGGTTAATATTACACTGAGGAATGCTATCAGGGTATATATGAGTGACAAGTATGAACAGAGCCAGCATAGGGATAGAAATAGCAAATATTGTCTATTTTGTTCAGTGAGGCGACATTACATTCTAATAAACCAACTGTGATGGTTCCTGGTAATGTTTTCCTCCTGATGGTGATGCCGTGATTACACGTGCCTGGCCACTGGGTACCCAAAGTCCAGATCAGTCCAAGGAACTTCTCAAATGAAACTGCACATCCCAGGTCTTTCAGCCCACTCAAGTTTGTTGCTGTTTTGAGCCTGCATGGGGGTGAGTGAAGAAATCAGAATGTGTGTCAGTTAGTGCAGGATCTAGGAACCAATATGGGAAAGAGGTATATAGCCCAGGTCCCGAGGGCCAAGAATGTTCCAGAGGATTCCACCTGGGAACTGGAAGTGAGCTACATGCCCACTGCCTTGTCCATTCTTACATTTGATTATTGTTGAAGGACTTACTTGTTGCCCTTTTGAAAATTTTATTTCTCTTAATAAACATTTTACTTTTGAGAGCTACATTATTGTGATGTAATTTTACTTTTTTATTTTTCTTACTTAGCAAACATATATAAATTATGTTATTAAAATATATTATATAAATATTAATCATATTCTCAGATTATATTGTATAATATGTAAATATTAACTCAATTTAATCTTCATAATAACTCACTAAGGTATAGGTACTACTTTTTTTTTTTTTAACCATTCTTTGTCCTGGAGTAAACCTTCTTTGATCATGTTCTTTTTTTTAAAATTTATTTTATTTATTTTTGGCTGCATTGGGTCTTTGTTGCTGTGCATGGGCTTCTCATTGCAGTGGCCTCTCTTGCTGCGGAGCATAGGCTCTAGGCTAGCAGGCTTCAGTAGTTGTGGCTCACGGGCTCTAGAGTGCAGGCTCAGCAGCTGTAGCACACGGGCTTAGTTGCTCCGCGGCATGTGGGATCTTCCCGGACCGGGGCTTGAACCCGTGTCCCCTGCATTGGCAGGCGGATTCTCAACCACTGCGCCACCAGGGAAGCCCCTAAGTACTACTTTTAATCCCATTTTACAAATTAGAAAGCTGAAATACTGCAAGGCTAAATAATTCACCAAGACTACATAGTTGGTAAGTAGTTGAGCTAGAATTTGAACCCAAGACGTCTGGCTCCAAAGTACTTGTCCTTCACTGATACTAAAATTCAGAAAAACATAAAGCCAAAAAAACCCCAAAGACAACTATAAATATGTTGCCTTGCAATCTGTCCTCTACATAGTCTTCCACATAGCTGAACCCAGTCTCCCTATTCAGTTTTGTATCTTGCTTTATTTTCCAACTGAACCTTATAATGGTCTTTCCACGATGTTAACTCCTTGTAAATACTGTTTTCATGGCTACTTAACATTCCCATCAGGTAAATGTACCACTGTTCAACCGTTCTCTTATGGGTGGCCATTTTTCCTTGTCAGTTTTCTGTTATGACAGCTAGCACTGTGATGACTACCTCTTGCAGAATTTCTTCTGTTTTTCAGAATACACTTTTAGGATACATTCGTGGAAGAAAAATTCCCCTGTACAGAAGTATGAACACTTTTAGGTTCTAGATGCAGGTTGTCAAGTGATTTACAGAGGCTTGTACTCCTTTGCAATGTCTGCACACTCTGCACAGGTGCCTTTGTCACCAGTCTCAGTCCAGCACCAAGAATGACTTTCAGAAATCTTTGCTAATGTGATAGGTAGAACATGGTATTTTATCATTGTCTTGATTTTTATTGCTTTAACAGCTAGAGAATTGCCAGTTGTCCATATTGGTTGATAAATTATATGCGTATTTGAGTGATCTGTTTGGGTCCTTTGCCCGTCTGCCTACTGAGTCCATGCAGAAGACTTAGGGCATCAAAGAGAAGAGCCAGTAGTTTTCCATTCTTTCTTCTCCTGCCTTGACATGGAATTTCCTTATGTTTTTTCCTAGTCTATACTGCTAACATGAATTTAATCTTCCTCCCAAACCTTATATGGATTTTTCTCTTGATTCTATATAAAGTATACTACTGGTTACTTACAAAGGATATTATTTTGTTTTCTACTGTGAGTGTATCCTGTTCATAAATTTGTATCCATCCTTCTGTCTTGTATCATAAGCTCCTAGAGGGCTGGTCTGTGGCTTTGTGAGCAGTTCAGCACACATTCTTTGGTGATATTCCTAGTGACCATAGAATAGGCCTCCTGGCCAAGGGTAGTCTGCCTTGAGAGTACTAATCAGAAATGAGAAGGGTGTAAGCATAATAGGTTGGATGTGTTAGTGTGCCTCAGTTGTACTTAAAGAGAGCTAAAAAGAACCCAACCCAAATAGCACCTTCCCTACCTGTTGATAGGTGACTCCGTAAGAAACAGTTCTAGAGGAGGAAAGCACACAGGACTAGGGCTCCAAAGTCCATGAATTAGTTCTGTATTCACCATCGTGTAATGTTTGTGGAAGGAACACTGGGGCACTTCCTCTACTAATCCCTTGTTGTTGTTTTTTAGGGTTGTTTTTTTTTTTTTTGCGGTACGCAGCCCTCTCATTGTTGTGGCCTCTCCCGTTGCGGAGCACAGGCTCCGGACGCGCAGGCCCAGCAGCCATGGCTCACAGGCCCAGCCACTCTGCGGCATGTGGGATCTTCCTGGACCAGGGCACGAACCTGTGTCCCCTGCATCGGCAGGCGTACTCTCAACCACTGCGCCACCAGGGAAGCCCTAATCTCTTGTTTTTTTCACCAGAAACAGAGTCATGATATCAATAACTGACATTCATAAAGCACTTTCACATGTTATATATGGATTTCCTTATCCAATGACTTGCTTAATCTTCATAATCACCCAGTGAAATAGACAGTGACTTTCACATGTTAGAGTTGAGGAAACAGGTACCATGAAATAAGGTATTGAATGAAGATTTCATTATATTTTTAAAACCGTATACTCCAGAAAGTAATCTTTTACTTAAATTTATTATGAGACAAGGAGGAGAAGGGAAATGGTAAGGTATCATGGAAGGTGTGGAGAATCATAGAAAAGGACCACATAGGACCCCAAGGGAAAAACTCCACTGAGTAAGAAAAAAATTGAAAAGATAAATGAAACAAGATTAGCAAAATGTTGATTATTTTCAAATATTAAGAAATCTTTCCACGTATTTCTTCATTATATTGTGTATTCACTTCCAGTTTTTCTATTTACTGCAAAGATCAGCAATAATAATAGTTAAGTAAATGGTAGCATATCTGACTATGAGATACTATGTACCTATTCAAAACAATGAGGAAGAAAAATATAAATGTGTATAATTGTATCTGTTGGAAGTGCAGGTGGACTATGTTGCATTTTTTTAAGGTGAGCATTGTTAAGAGCTTTATTCAGGTTTTTATGAAATGTGAAAAACAGACTATAGAATAAAAGAAGTTAAGGAAGATGCACTTAAAACCTGGTGAGAGGGCATGGGGTAGGAATGTCCCCTGAAGGACAGGCCTTCAGTGTCCAGGACTCTTTGGAGAGTCTAGGGAAGGTGTGAAGCCCTTCAGCTTCAGGTACTAGAGCAAGAAATAAAAAGCCCCTGGAGGTAGAAGAGCTTCTGCTCAGGTAGTACATTATGGATGCTTGGTCAGAAGGTTTTGTAGGTGGGCTTAAGGGTTAAAGGCATTTTGTCATATGAAGCCAGGCTGAGTGAGGGTCTAGCCAGGTTGAAATGATCTTCTGAACTTGTGCCCTGCAGTAGCTCAATGCCATGCTTGCATTTCAGGATTTTATGGGCAGCTGCAGACATTCTGCCCCCCACATTACCCTGACTCTCAGAGAACCATGCCGCCTAGCAGCTCCTGCAGTGTGGTGCCTTCCTTCGAGGACTGCCTGGTCCCCACGTCTATGGGCCAGGCTGGCTTTGACGTTTTCCACAGAGCCTTCTCAGCTCACTCGGGCATTACAGGTGTGTTGGTGTCTGTGACTTAGACACTCGGGCAGACAAGCAGGTGAGATCAGGTGGGTTTTCCACGACCAGCCTGGACTAGACTTGACCCAGCACACGACCCTATCAAATCCTGTTTGGTCTGCCCGTGAAATGTCTCTCCTCTTATCTTCCTCTCCAGCCTTTCTCCAGCCCCACTTCCACCACCCTCGTTCAGGTGCCACCATGTCTCTCCCAGACTTAGGCACCAGCCTTCCAACAAGTTCCTTGAGTCAGCTCCTTATCTTTACCATTCTGCCCTCCGAGCTACCGTAACCATTGCCTTCCAAAAATGAAGGATAAAATAAGGTACTTTTCCTGTTCAGCTACCTTCAGTAGTTTGTAGTTTCCCAGAGAATAAAGTTGACTGTCCTCAGCAAGGCATTCGAAGCCCCCAGGAGTTGAGCCTGATGGAACTCTCCGGACCTGTGCTCATGTCTCATGTGCCCTCCTCACATGTCTCCCTACATACTCTGTACCTGAGCTTTGCCAGCACACTTGGCCCCACATGCCCCCTCTCTGTCTTCGCTCCCTCTTTCCTCCTCCTGGTATGTTCTTTCTTTATCTCTCCGTCTGTGAGAATGCCATCCTTTTTTATGGCTCAACCGTAATATCACCTCCTTTTTGAGGCCGCCCTCACTCTTCCCTACAGAACTTCACTTTCATTGCCACTCAGCCCATCTCTTGTGCCAAGTCCTATTTTAGCCACCTGCCTGCACATCAGCCTCTTCCCCCACCTAAGGAGCCCGAGGACGGGGAGACCCACTGAAGGGCCTGGCCCGGCACGGTTTCCTCCTCAGCCCCAGCCAGCATTTGCTCCCTGCATGCCCAGCGTCTGCGACAAGGTAGCAGTTGACTTGTGCGCTCTTTCTCTTCCAGTGTGTGATCTACCTTCGGGTTCCTCAAGCCTTTTTGGGGAGTCTCTTCGCGGTGGACCTGAAGACACCACGTTCTTGCAGATCAGCGCTGTGGATCGCTGTCCTAGCCAGCTCTCCTCTGTCTATACTGAAGGCTAAAGGCTCCCCTAGCCTCCAATACCACTGGCGTCCAGAATCTTTTTGTTCCTTGCCACCTTTTCTTCTTATACTTTCACAGACGATAAGAAAAAGGATGTCAAGCGAATCAACGGAACCTGCCAAGTCCCAGGTGTGTCTTTGGAGGGCAGGGCTGAATGGTCAGAGCTGGGCTTTGTAGGTGTGTTTGCAGCTGCTCCTTTTTCTCCCTGGGTTTGCCGGTGACCAGCAGGACTCTTTTCAAAGGGAATTCAGAGTCTCACTCTACCGGATACCTGTTACTTCCTGGCTGCCAACCTTCAAAGGACACCAGTGAGATGATGTGCACGTGAAAGTGTAATTTGGGGATTTGCTGAAACTCCAAACAAGGAAGGGCGACCCAAATTGCCAGAAGCACAGTGAACTGTCCCACCCAAGAGCCAGGCACAGCAAGGGGAACCCACTTCCAAAGCACAGCATGGGCTCAGCTCTTGGAGGACCCCAGGTTTCCCAGTGCCGGCCTGGCATCCAGTGAGCTGGCTGCCTCTCTCCTCTTAGATATTCCCACGCTAACCAGTTGCTTTTCAGTGTTTCTCCAAAAGCAAAATGAGAAGGTTCTGTCAAGCACAGGCCCTTGAGAAGCACTACAACTTGTTTTATATTCATGCAACCTATCTTAGTTCTTTGATTTTAAAGACTTGTTATTTACTTCTACTTTTTAAAGGAAAAAAAATATTTAGAGGTCTGTTCTTTGGATGGAAATAATTATTTTAATGCCCCCAGCTACGTACACCTTGCCTCCGCTGCGGCTCTGCTTGCCCGCACCCTGCAGCACCTGTGAGCGCCCGGAATGTTAGTGTTGCATTAGCAAAGGCTACCTGAGGGACATGGGGTAGGCCACCCTCTTCCCAGTGCTGCCACAGAGACCCTCGTGAGTTGACTCTTCAGCGGCTCCACCTCGAAGACATTTTTCAAAGGAAAAGGTCACTTGACTGGCTCACCCATGGCCTCCGCTCTGGTGCTCTGCCCAGGGACCTGCTAGAAGCTGTGAGAGCAGGGACACACGGAGGTGTGCTCCTGGGTTCTCAGAAAACCAAACTAGAGATGCCTGATGTCTGGCTACTTTGCACAGCCTCTGCTCCCTCTGTTAGGATCTCCCCTCACCTGTCTGTCTGTTGCTCCCTTGCCTTCCTTCTCTCCCTCTTTTTGCATCGCTCTCACCATCTTCTTGACTGTGGTTCAGACATGCCCACCACCCGCCATTGCCTGCTCACCACCTCTGAGCAACGTCTGGCCAAAGGCAGGTAGAGGGGACAGTTCTGGAAAGGTGGCCAGAAGGAGGCAACCTTTCTGTCTGAAACTCTGTTTTGAGGGCCTGGAATTTACCCAGAGCTCTTGGCCATTTGATCTCAAACCTGAATAGAATGCCATTTTCTGTGACGCCTTTACCAAGTTATTAAAAAGATCCAGAGTCCTATGACATAGGCTATAAAAATTGCCAAAACCCCAAAACACCTGGTAGATTCTGACATTCCAGAAGTATCGCCTCTCACGATTTCTTTTCTCTCTCTTTAAAAATGTTCTCTGAGGGAAAATGAAACAATGCTATTTGTCAAACTGGGATAATTATAATCTTCAACAAGACAATTAAACAGCTTGGTGTCAGACTTGGGATCCGGTAACAGTTTTTATCCTGACAGACATGTCCTTCCAGTCTGGCTGCACGGTCGGTAGTGTTCTGCCTGATTCCGGACTTCATTCTGACACGAAGTAGAATCAGCCGAATAAAGAACAAAGTGCAGGGTCCATTTTGACAGTGCACTCAGCCAGTCTAGTTTCTCTGGCCAGTGGGCTCTGATCTGAGGAGAGCCATCATGCAGGCATCCATGTCTGCGAAAGAGACAAGTCATTCACTTTACAAAAATCTGCTCTGCTTTACAAAAGAATTCACGTCAGGCTTTCTTTCCACATGAGTTCTCAGACGGCACACAAAGTCCCACCCCTCTGGCAGGCTTTGTGGGTTGTGTCACTTGGCCTAACCAGGGACCATGTCCTTTGTCACACCCTGCAGAGAAGGGAAAGCTCTGGTATCTTAGAGAGACAATCTATTCATTCTAAATCCTGGAGCCTCTACAGGGAACTCAAAACACATTTCATTTGTGTGATGAGGAGGAAAAAAAATGGAAAGGCAAGGTTGTTACTGCAGCTGATGTTGTCTGCCTGCCTGTGGCTTCTTGCTATAATTTAAGGTGAAAACAGGTTAGCAGGACAAAGCCAGAAGCTGAACCTCAGAAACTTTGGCTGGAAGAGATCCTCCTGCACATCTGTAGCTTCCCCGTTGGCCTCGCTGAGGCCCGAGGGAACCAGGGGGTGCCAGACAGCAGCGCACCTGCGGAGCCTCCTTCCCCAGCAGGAATTGGGAGAGGGAACAGGCCCGGTGCAGCCTGCGAGGCTGAGTGCCCCTCACTCCCCTTCCATGTTTCTCCTCAGCTGCAGGTTTGAGCTTAGGGCCCCAGGACATGACACCTCCAGGTTCCTTGGAGACAACACACGCTGCCCTGAGATTCCAGAATCTCTCCTGACCTTAAAATTTGTTCCCTGCTTGCTTTCACACTGCACAAGATTTATATATGCTTTCATCATTATGTTTGTAGCAGTAAAAGTAGAAACTTCAAAAACTCATTTCCTTCCATTTCCTGGTCTTTTTACTCTTGATATGTAACCATTTTTGTAAACATACGAAGAGAGATTGTCATTCCCCTTTTTTAAAAGACTGGTGCTTGTGAAAATACACACAGCACAAAGCCAATTATCCTATTACATTAAAAAAAAAATCAGTATGCCTAGAGACATTTCACTTGCTGCATTGTCTTAATTCCCTAAAGGGACTGCATCAAAATGCAAGTTGTAATTTAGCCTCTGATCAGCTGCTAAATATTATTTAAATATTTACTAGACCTGTGGGGTATCTCCCATTACCCATGTCTACCCCAAATTATTTAGGTGATTCCAAAATGAACAAAAGGTCTTCAGTCAATCACAGCAAAGTTTCCACTGATAAAACAGAGCTTTGGTGTTGTTCTGTTGTTTTAAAATTAGCAGCTGTCAAGCACTTAGCATACTAGAACAGAGGTAAGTGTTCAACCCCCTATCCAAGAACCTTGCTTCCCAGTTGCCTTGAAGTATTGGGAATAGTGATTGTAAATGTCCAATTTAATTATTTGGTATTTTATTTGACTGTTTTGACCATGTTGTTTTATAGCAGCATTTTTAATGGCACTTTTTGTTGGTGGTGTGGAATTTCTGTGGTTACATTTTTTTTTTTTTTTTTTTGCAATGAGTAAAGAAAAAAAAACACTCATTGGAGAGATGGCGAGTGTAGGAAAGAAGAGATTTATTTTGTACAGACAGCAGAGCATCCTGTGTAATGTTGCTGACATAAAGCACTTTGGGGGAAAAAAGTGGAAATCTGTTTCCCATAAATCACACAGACTCTTGTACATAGTTATATACACTCACGTAGAGAAATGAACTGCATATATCATACTGGATATGGGGCTGATTTTACTCTAGGGGCACATCTGGTGCTTATTGTCATAAATCTTTTAAAGAATTAGGTACACTTTTTTCTATTAATATGTATAGTTTTGTGATTTGTCACAGTTATGTTTCATATAATCATAAGTTATTTTGTCTTGTTTCATGAAGTCCTTTTTTTATGTTGAAAGTAAAATGAAGGGATTGTGCACTTGGTACATAATAAAACTGGAAATAGAGGATGCACCCACCTGCCTGAAATCCTCCTTTAGCATGTCATTTTAAAACATGATGGCAACAACCATTTTTTGTTTGTTTGTTTTATTATTTTGTTTAGTTTTACCATCCGCCTCAGTCATATTGGATTGGTAGTTATAAGTAAAAGCAGATGGGGGTGGGGGAGGGAGTGTCCAAGGCCAGTTTTAAAATGACGCATCGCTTTGGGCCAGAGCTGCAGCCTGGATTTAATTATAGATATGAGGACGAAATGGCAGTAAAAATGAATGTGTCCCTGAATCCTTTACATGTTGGGAGTGTCCATAAATAAAACATGAAGTTTTATTTCATCAGATTTAATTAAAGCTTTTATACATGTTTTATTGGTTATTCTATTAATCTGCTTCAAAAACTGGATAAATGTGTGCTAGGGTTTGGGGTTTATTTGTGCCTTTTCAATGTAGTGCTACATCATGCTTCAGAAATGCCTTTAGTGCATGGTCCTCCAGGTGATGGGGTTTCGGCATGCTGGCCATTGGAGTGGGCCCTTTCTGCCCAGTTTTCCTAAAACCCTGCCAAGAAAGACACAAGCATCAGCTTCCTGTGAACTAATAACCTGACCTTTAAGTCCTCTGATTTCCCAAAGGAGAAAGGGGCAGTTATCATTTCCCAGATTCCTTGTCCTGTCTGATAGGCTTCTTTCCTCAGCTCCCCTCCTTAGGGGGCAGGGAAGGGGAAAGGCTTGTCAGGACACTCACACATCTGACTGACCCGTGAGCCAAGCACAGCACTCTAAATAAAAGACATCACATTATCTCAAGGATTATTCTTAGAAAATTGACAGTTTTCTCACTGAATTTTTAAGACTTGAGAATTATGTTAATGGAAGATACAAAGCAGAAGGGATGATGGCTCCCATACACCTCATCTGGCTCTTCAAGGTGCTGGGGGAACATGCAGCAAACTCATGTGGTTCAGGCTTTGGAGGTGAAAATAGTGCTGACTGACAAGATACAAAGTGTCTCTACTCCCTAGAGGGAGGCAGCTGGTGGCAGGGTGATTTGGTCCAACCTCTTTGGAGGACGGTGTGGCATTAAATGGTAGAGTTGAAGATACACATATCCTGCTATCCAACAATTCCATTCCTCTCTTGGGAGTCAATGGTGGCTCAGTTATAAGATGTCCAATGCTATCTACAATGGCCAAAAACTGGAAATGACCCAACTGTCCACCAACAGTAAAAAGAATAAGTGAACTGTGCTAAAGTAATGAAATGCAATGCAGTGCAGCAAAGGCAGTCACAGACCTGCAGCCACATGCAGTAATTCAGAGCTGAGTCTCATGAACTGTGTTGAAAGAAAATACAAGACAGAAAAGAAAATATACAGTGTTATTCTATTTATACACAGTTCAAAAACAAACAAAATTCAAATATAGAGTTGTTTAGGGGGCAGAAGTATAAACAACAGCAAGGAATATACTACCACAAAGGTCCAGATACTGGTGAACTTTGGTCAGGAAGAAAGGGCAACCCAGAGTACTCCCGGGGTGCTGACCAACAGTGTTTTATTTCCTGACCCATGTGTTAGGTTAAACAGGTGTTTGTTTTGTAATTTAACTGTGCATACATATTTTTTTAGTTTTTAGTTCAAATGCCAGGGAAGGTCAACTCTTATATCCTCTAATCCCAGGGTCTGCAAACTTTTTCTGCAAAGGGCCAGATAGGATGTATTTTAGGCTTTTAGGGCTATATGATCTCTGTCTCAACTACTCAACTTTATTGTAGCTCAAAAGCAGCCATAGACAATATACAAACAAATGGGTATGGCTGTGTTACAATAAAACTTTACTTATGGACGCAAATTTGAATTTCCTATAGTTTGCAGATGTCATGAAATATTTTTCTTCTTTTGATTTTTGTCAACTATTTAAAAATGTAAAAAACATTCTTATTTCACAGGCCATACAGAAAGAAACAAAAAAGGCAGCAGGCAGGATTTGCCATGGGCCACAGTGTACTGTCCCTAGTCAACTGAGGGAACATTCCCCTGCCCTTCCCATAAATATCTGCCCAAAGAAAACCACAGTGAGGAGCCCCTCTGCTTATTCTTCGGCTATGTTGGGTCTTATTCCTGGAGGAAATTCATGAGTTCTATTGATTAAGCTTTTGTTTGTTTAGATTCTGGGTTCTGCTCCCTGGGATACAGATGAATGCTTAGAGCCTGGAGTGCCACTTGACTTTATCTCTGGATTTGAAGTTTTTAATAAAAAGAACTGGGCATAGAGAAATGTGTGAGAATTGGAAAATGAGCACCCATTCTTTCCAAGCTAACCAAATATTTGCTGGATCTTGGCAGCCATAGCCAACTGTTTCCTCTGAAATGCTGAGAGGTTGTAAGTAATGGGAGACTTCATTTTTCTCAGGCCATAGCTCTTATGAGAAGCTGGAGTTGCCTCTCAAAACCTGCAGCGTTCTCAGGGAGAGGAGTCAGTGTTTTTATGTCCAAAGATTCCACTGAGCTGTTTGGAGCAGAGTCAGGGGGCACTGACGGCGCTAACAGTCTGTGCCCTCTCCTCGTAGCAGGAGAAGGGGCTTAACACCCCAGCACCTTCTCTGGCCTCTGGTTTCCCGCAATGTCTAGCTCCCTAATTCCCGAACTTAAGGGTTTGTCAGCCCTCACAGTGCTGCCTGTCAGCCACTCATGCTCATGATAGAGAATGAGACTGAATTCACATGGTCATGAGTGTATACTCTCTTTGTATCTCTAGCTTGTGATAAAATTGATAGTTTTAAAAGTATGGTTGTTAATGAGTCCTGGGGCATTTTTTAAGTACTAGCATGGACTAAATCCTCTTCAGTGGGTCTCCCTGGTGTTTTTGTGTGCTTGGCTTTGTACGTTGTGTATGGTTTGGATACTAAAGCTGCAGGGAACACAGTGTCTTGGGTGAAATAATCTGAACTTTACAAAGAGAAGTTTAACCAAGAGAAAGCTTAGAGAACATCCAGTCCAACTTCATCTTTTACAGAGGAGGAAATTGAGGTTGTTTCATTCATTCATTCATTCATTCATTCTTTTAACATTTTTTGTGTAAAATACGCAGAGGTAGAAGTGGCTGTCATGCTCACATAGCTGACAACAGAAGATTCCAAGAATCATCTGCCCAAGAAAATTGACCGGGTGCTTATTCAGAATTCACACTCTAGAGCTTCTGAATGCAAACCCCAGAGTTACTGAGTTGGAATTTTTAGAGGTAAGATGGTTGCATCTGCATTCTTAAATAAACTCTCCAGGTGGCTGTCTATGAAAACTTACTTTGACCGCCCCACCTTGATTTAGTGGAGGAGGCTGACCATTTAACAAGGCAATGTAGTTTAATAAGAGCTAACAAAGAGGGCCTTCCAATCCCTGCCTGGGGAGACAGGAGAGTGGGGTCAGTTCCCTGAGGGATGGGATGACTGCCTGAGCTAGTCCTAAAGGTCAAGTTAATCTTCAAGAAGCAAAGAAGCAGCAGAAGGGTGTACCATGCAGAAAATGGCACATTTGCAGAGCTGCCAGGAAGGACAGTAACTTGCAGGCGTCACCCAACAAGCTGGTTGGAGAGTTGGGGATTGTCCCGTCTCTGGGCAGTGAGTGATTTTTCTTCTCTGGCCCTGAGCCCCAGCCCTTCCTGTGTCAGCCCCACTGAGCTCAGGGTACTGTTTCCCAAACCAGCAGGGGATGGTATGTTACCAGTTACTCTGCAAAAAAAGGGTTCCACTTTCAAATTAGTTTGGGGAATGGTGGGTCAAAGTTATTGTACAAAGTTGGGTTTTTTTTTCATGGTTGGGGGGGTTGTTTTTTCTTTTTTTCTTTTCTGCGGGACCTCTCAGAGACTTTACTATGCTAAAGTGCATTGTGACTCTCCAAGAAAGAGTTAGAGGATGAAGTCTATTGACCATGTAACCCTTTTTTTCCAAAAAGTACCTTGTCAGCACTGTAGAAAACAGTTTGGCAGATCCTCAAAAAATTAAATATACAATTACCATATGATCCAGCAATTCCATCCTTATATACATACTCAGAAGAATTGAAAACTGGGACTAAAAACAGATAAATGTACACCAATGCTCCTAGCAGCATTATTCACAGTAGCCAAAATGTAGAAACAATCTAAATGTCCATCAGCTGATGAATAGATAAGCAAAGTGTGGTCTATCCAACACTGAATGTACAGCCAGCCTTCTGTATCCACAGGTTTGGAGCCAGCCAACTGTACTCTGCCATTTTATATAATAGACTTGAGCATCCTCAGACTTTGGTATCCATGGAACAAATCCCCCAAGGATACTGAGGGACAACTGTACTTAATGTTGCTAAACTGTGCACTCAAAAATGGTTAAAATGGTAAATTTTATGTTAGGTATATTTTACCACAATTTAAAAAAAAAGTATAATTTAATGTAAACAGAGCGCCTAATAGGGTGCCTGACACCCAGAAGACAATTTTAAAAATAAGTGCCTTGTTAGGTAAGTGTTCCTTAGGACACAGTTTGGGAACGTGACTTCAGAGACAGGTGTCAACTACAAATTGGCACTTGCCATTGGCACTTGCCATCTACCTCTACAAGTATTACATCATGTGCTGCTGCAGCTGCTGACTTTCAACACCCCTTGAAAGGAGTTCAGGGTGGAGAGTAGAAATGAGGCACTCTGTGCTCTGGGAAACACTGGCAGAACAGGTCTTCAGAGAGTTAGATATTCTCAGGAGCTGATTTTATGAGCCCAATTCTTGTATCTGCTCAAATCTACAAAAGCACTAAAATCCTTCATGGTGACGACTGCTCCTCATGACTAGCAGAAACCTTCATGAGACTAGCAGAAACCTTCATGAGACTAGCAGAAACCTTCTGCAAAAAGATGTGCTTGGGGCTTCCCTGGTGGCGCAGTGGTTGGGGGTCAGCCTGCTGATGGAGGGGACGCGGGTTCGTGCCCCGGTCCGGGAGGATCCCGCGAGCCACGGAGCGGCTGGGCCTGTGGGCCATGGCCGCTGAGCCTGCGCGTCTGGAGCCTGTGCTCCGCAGCGGGAGGGACCACAACAGTGAGAGGCCCGCATACCGCAAAAAAAAAAAAAAAAAAAAAAAGATGTGCTTGAAGACACAGAGAATGGACTTGAGGGTACGGGGAGGGGGAAGGGTAAGCTGGGACAAAGTGAGAGAGTGGCATGGACATATATACACTACCAAATGTAAAATAGCTAGTGGGAAGCAGCCACATAGCACAGGGAGATCAGCTCGGTGCTTTGTGACCTCCTAGAGGGGTGGGATAGGGAGGGTGGGAGGGAGGTGCAAGAGGGAGGACATATGGGGATTATGTATATGTATAGCTGATTCACTTTGTTATACAGCAAAAACTAACACACCATTGTAAAGCAATTATACTCCAATAAAGATGTTGGAAAAAAATAAGTGCTTGATTGCATGTACTCCCCTTTCACCCAAAATCACATATATACTGACCATCCCCCCTACCTCTTTGGAGCAGTTTCTCAGAGCTGAGATACTGTTTCCCGGGCTATAGTCCTCATTTTGCCCCAAATAAAACTTGTCACAACTCTCATGTTATACATTTTTTTAAGTCGACACAGGTGAGTAGAGCCTTCGGGGTGGGTGTTGGACCCCAACAGGTGGAAGTGGGTGCTGTGAATGGTACCAGCTGGCAGAGAAAGCAGAAGAGGATGAGAAGCAGAAGAGGAGATGGCCAGCTGGTTTGGAGCAACTGCAGAAGGTGGTTCTGAGCGCAGGGTACCGTGCCCAACATAAATTCTCAGGTAACTGAGGAAGGGAGAGAAAGGCAGACAGAAGGAAGGGGGTGGATGTCAGTGTAGCAGAAGGAAGAGGTAGTGAACTGGAGGGGGAGACAGGATGCACTGGCATAGACCCCGCTGATCCCAATGTGTGCAAATGCAGAGATTTGGGTTTCGTTCATTCACCTAACTATTGTTTACTGAGCTCCATACTCCTCACTGTGTGCCTCTTACTGTTCTAGGTGCTGTGATAATGCAAGAAAGAAAACACAGCGTCATCCCTGTTCTTATGTCATTGTATTCCAGTGGACTGGCGACTCAAATGGTTTGCTCTGGTTGTCTGTGAAGTATGAGGCTCTGGAAGGTCGTTGGCAGTTGGGTTCTCCAGGAAGCAGATGCTGAGGCAGAGTTGGGAGTGGAAACGATTCTGAAGAAGTTTTGAAGAGTGACCCCAGTGAAAGGAAAGGGGCTGAAGCTGGATTGGGCATGAGGCACCATCAGACTGTGATGCTAACTGGACAGACGTTCTGCCAGAGACTGCTCTTACCCACTACAAGAGTGCCATGCTGGGTGGAAATAGCTAGGCCATTGTACCACCCCCTTGCTGAAGTCCATCCTGAGAAGGGTGTGTCTTGGCTATCACTGTCTTGGTCATTCATTGGCTGAGGTCCTTCCAGAGAGCCAGAAAGCTGAGAGGACACTGAAGAAGTTAATAGTGTCATCTAACCACACACAGCGTAGCTGGGGGTCTGAACAGCATAGCTCTGTTCCTGCCACAGAGGGTGTTAGGAAAAAGCATAGGTCTCCCATCATTTTGCTTCCCAGTTTGTAATAAAGAGCATATTGGGGACATACATTCACACACACACTATTGAAAATGGATTTCTGACTCAGCCCTTCCCCTGGTAGCTCTAAAACACACACACACACACACACACACACACACACACACACACACACACACACACACACACACACACACACACACACGTCACTGGGATTTCAGCATCTCAAGAGTATTTTCTCTCAAGGCTAGCACACTCCTTCCTAGGAAAGAGTGGGGAGAAATTTTGAGGGAGATAAGGCGGTAGATGACCTATTGCTTTTTCTCTCATCCAGGAGGCATCAAGGACTGTCACAGGTTTGGTGTCAGGCAGACCTTGTTCTCCGTCACTTACACCCTTTGCAGCAGCAGAAATAATTCCTCAACTGCACTGCCCTGAGCCCATTTCTTATTCTTCCAGCAGGAGTAATCACGTTCATCTCACAGGCAGTGAGATCATGCAGATATCTGGCATAGTCCCAGTTACATGTAACGTACTTGCTAAAGAGTGACCACCATTTTTTAAAAAATTACTGATCCTGCACCCAGAGTAGAATGATAATTTGTGAGGAGACCACAGAAAGGATTATAGTTCTGAGATGAGTGCATGGAAGCAGGAAGGAAATGAGCTAGTCTGGAGAGCAAACAAGTCATAAAATCACCCAGATGACATTGCCCACAGAGGTCTGTCTGTATCTAGAGCTCAGAGCAACCTGTAGTACAAGCAGACACCTCTTTGGCATCTTCCTGGGACCATCAGGATAGATAGTACTGCCTTTGGAAGCAAACAAGAGGATCTTCTGTGCTGGGTCCTGTGCACCAAAGGCTCCCCTCTGACCATCCTCCAGCCATGCCCTGCCCCACAAAGTGAGGAGCTCATGTGAACAAAGGTATGTCTCCAGCCCAAACCCACTTTCCTTCCACTTCTAGACCCAGCCCAGGTATCTGTAAACTCCAAATTCCCAGTCCAAATGGTCCCACACTGCTTCCAGGGCCGGCACAGTCTTCTTCCTCAAGCCCATCCTCCTGAGAGTGGATCAGGTCTTCAGTGTGTTCATCCCTGGGCCTGCGAGGTAGCTAGAGAGTGGCTGTTAGAGGGATTGTGGGTGAAGCTAGACATGGAGACTGGGCTGTCCATAACTGAGCATAAAGTCTCCTCATGGCTGAAACCAGAACCAGCATTTTGGAGAGAAGAGGGGTGGGTTACAGGCTGGAGGCCGGACTGGCTTTCCTGGTACCACCAGGTTCTGGCCAAGAAATCCAAGGAGTCTCTGATCATTCTAAATCAAACCTGGCCTTCCAGGTCGTTAAGAAAGTATATTTGTTAACAATTGTTTTAGCTTTCTTTGGAATTTTAAAATATTTAGATCTCTGAGTTTGTGGGCTTCCATTTGCAGTCTTGCCCTGGGGCCCTGTAAATCTTAGAGGTGGGCCTGGGGGGATGCTTAGAGCCTGGAGTCAGTAGGCCCTCAAAGTACCAGGAGAGAAGGTGTGCAGTGGAGATTCGAAAGCCCGTGAAAACTCTATAAGGAATGTCAGAGCATCAGGACTCAACAAATACCTAGACAGTTGCCAGACAGCAAATGGTGTACAGTGCAAACATTTGTTGTAGTCTGATGCTTTTAAAAACAAAATAATGCGTTGTTATTTCTAATCCAAGAGCTTCCTGACTTGGCTGTGCTCTTCAGTCCCCAGTGAACATCTCTAGACCATGTCCCCGCATGTGGTCCATGGAACATCTGTACAGCTCAGTCCTTGTTGCCCATGTATATAGCATGACCCATTACACTGAAGAGTTGCTTCACAGGGTGCCCCTCACCCCTGTCTCCACATCTGCATGGCACATTAAGCTAACTGTCTCTCTGGGGTACTGGGGGGCACATCTGTGTAGCTCACCCACACAGCTGGGTCTTCCATCACCAACTCCAAATCATCCCCTCCCTTCTCCCTAGCTTGTACCCTGTGCTCACTCCCACTTAGTCTTTCAAAAGGCCAGATTCGGGCCTCCCTGGTGGCGCAAGTGGTTGAGAGTCCGCCTGCCGATGCAGGGGATACGGGTTCGTGCCCCGGTCTGGGAGAATCCCATATGCCGCGGAGCGGCTGGGCCCGTGAGCCATGGCCGCTGAGCCTGCGCGTCCGGAGCCTGCGCGTCCGGAGCCTGTGCTCCGCAACGGGGGAGGCCACAACAGTGAGAGGCCCGCATACCGCAAAAAAAAAAAGGCCAGATTCATGTCCACAGAAAGGGTTTATGTCTGAGGCCTAGGGTTCATGATGGAACAGGCGCATTTGTGCTCCAGTCCCCCACGGATGCCTGAGTAATCCAGAGCTCCATCACTGGACACTATCCAGTCCAGGTGCCTTTGCTACTGCACAGGAACCAAGATGCAGCATCAGCAGCTTGTCCAAGGCTAGTAAGTGAGATGACCAGACCAAAAAGCCTGGGCTCTTCTGTTTATACTGTGGTCACTTTCCCTCTGCCCCCAGGCTTTCTAGAATCTTTGCCCTTATCAAAATCTGACTGGGCTGTGCTGAGCTATTAGTGGTCAGGCTTGCTCACTGCTCACGGTAGAGGCAAAGCTGCTCTGGGAACTCATGGTCTCTTGTTCCATTCTTCTCTTTGCAGTAGATCTCAGGCTGCCTGGCTGGGCTCTGACCATCAGACCTGAGATCAGTGCTTCTCCAGCCATGCCAGTTGCACCATGATAGAGGCAGCATGGAGAGAGGTGAAGGGCACTGGTCTGGGCTCCTGAGACCAGGCTCCCTCTGGGTGATTATGGCCAAGTCACTTCTGACCAGAGCTTGAGCTCTAGCGTGAGATGGTCTCAGAATCCACTCCATCTTCACCACTTAAGCAAGTTACTTGACTATCTGAACCTCAGATTCTTCATCTACACAATGAGGATAATAACCTGAGCCACGGGGTTCTTAGGGATTCATGTGCCTGTTACATGGCTGGGCCCTTAATAAATCTTGGTTTCCCTTCCCCAACTATAAAATTCAAGGAGAGGAAACAGATGATCTGTACAGCTCTGACATGCTTTCATGCTGTCACTTGGCTTCCTATTCCAGAATTTTTCCCAGGATCCATGATTGATTTCCTTCTGGGGTCATTTCACACCTCAGCCCTGCAGCGTTCATTGGAAAATTTGCTATGAAATTGTGTTGTCCCTCACCTTCCCAGGCCAAGAAGAGCTCTACAGCCAGAGTCATCCACCTGGTGGTTGGCTCTATTAATGTTCCACCCAGAAGATGGATCCAGGAAGCGACCTATCACAAGGTCGCCTTCTGTGCTGCCTGAGAGAAGTTCCAGGAGAGCTCTGAAGTCAATGGGACGTGCCATCCTGAGGCATGGGAGCCACAGGGATCATGCAGGCAGGGGAGCCTCTACTCAGAGGCTGCAGCCCACAGAACAATACCAAGACTTCATCTCCTGGCCTTCCTTCCTCTGGGCTGCAATCTCAGGACAGGTGCAGAGAGCAGAGTACTGGGGCTAAAGCCAAGCTGTCAGGTAAAAGAACAGCTCTGCACAGCCAGGTGGAACTTATATACTCTTTGTTTATAAGTAACAAAAGCTACGCTGAGTTGCTTAAGCAGTGAAGGGAAAGTTATTGAAAAGACATGGTACAAAATAAGGTGATACCAGGAATGGAACTGAAATGCTAACCCAGCTCGCTCTCCCTCTCTCATCTTTCATCTCTACTCATTTTGGCCTGGCTGTTCTATTCTTCTGTTTCTGCAGACCTGCCTCATCTGCTTCTCTGATCCACACAACTGGCAAATGATGCCCATCCATCCTACATCTCAAGGTTTATGCTTTACCAGCATAAAGAAAGAGAGTAAGTCAGTCAACCTTTCTCCACACATGGATAAATATAGATGTAGATGTAGATGTAGATATAGACATAAACATAGACATAGATGCGGATATGTGTCCTATCAATCTGGATTTCAAATCCACAAAGAAGGCCTTCTGAGGTATCCATCCTGACTCAGGTACCCACCTCTGGTCTGATCAATTCCTCCCGGCGCTTGGTAGTTTAGTTAACTGGACCCGCCCCCCTGCAATGAGTGAGGGGACAATAAAGGGAGATCTCTGGGCTCTAAAAGTTATCCATGGCAGCCTAGCAATCAAGCCACTCTGAAAGCCAAAATCATGAATCTAATATCAAGAGGAGCCCAGTAGTTCCAGGATTACCGTATACTAGTAATAAGTGGGTAGCGACCCTTAGACAGCAGGATGCTTCTCCAAACCTGCCCCAGTTGACTACTGTCTGGCAGACCTGCTTCTTCCAATAGTTCCTCGGTATTTAATTGTCCCCTTCAGAAATAAGTAACACTGCTTTAAGAGGAAAGAGTGGGGAGAGAGATTTGGAGAATGAGAAGAAATGAAATTTGTTGAGGAAATTGGGCTGTTCACAGTCTGTATACATTACTTCTTCGATCTAAAATCAGCTGAGAACTGAGGTATCTTTGGGCTGAAGCAAGAAATGCGGGCTGCTGGCATGCCTGTCCTGGTTACTGCTGGTCTCCCTCAGTGGGGTTAGGAGTGGTTTGGCAATTGTCTTCCATTGATAAGGTAACATTTAAAAGAAAACAACAACAACAGAAACAAACAATAAAGGTGTGAGGGCTAACTAGGCTTCCCTTCTCACTACAACTTGTGTGGAGGAATTTAAGTTTTCTTTATTCCACCAAGACAAATCAGGTACCCCTTTGACAAGTATCCCCTTCCTGCCCACTGACTTTATAAATGCTACTTAAAAGTTGATAACAGTTGTGTGTACATGTGTGTGTGTGTGTGTGTGTGTTTGTGTGTTGGGGGAGAGTCAGGGGGAGAAGTTTTAATGGGGAAAACATTTTTTATTGATTCTCAAAATGTGTGTGGTACACATATGTGATAGGGGAGGATATGCAAGTAAGTACAATCTGGGGCACCTCTCTTAACTAAGATGCTTTATACACGTGAATGCACGCACTGCAAGGGATTTCATCAGGCATTTCCTGTGTACTTGAGGCCTGAGGCCCAGAGTTGAGAACCCCATCGGGATGTTGTGAAGTTTGAATGAGGTAACATAGGGATGGTCAAACTTTCTTTAAAATTTTTTTTGGAGTATAGTTGCTTTACCATGTTGTGTTAGTGTCTGCTGTACAGCAAAGTGAATCAGCTACACATATACATATATCCCCTCTTTTTTGGTTTTCCTTCCAATTTAGGTCACCACAGAGCACTGAGTAGAGTTTCCTGCGCTATACAGTAGGTTCTCACTAGTTATCTGTTTTATACATAGCAGTGTATATATGTCAATGCCAATCTCCCAATTCATCCCACACCCCCCTTCCCCTCTTGGGTTATGTCCAAACTTTAATGTACACTTAAATTAGTTGAGGATCTTGATAAAACACACATTCTGATTCAGTAGATTCGAGGAATGGCCTGAGATGCTGCATTTCTAATAAGCACGCACATGATGCTGGTGCTGCTAATTGGGGACCACACATTGAGAACCACATGCAGAGACAAAGACCGGCACCTAAATCAGAAGTGGACGCTACCATATGGCCACATCCACACAGTCTATTCCCTTGCACACCCTGGCTGAGGTCATCACTTGCTACTTAGTAAGGAAAAAGTAAAAACTTAAATGCACCTGCTTTGTATTTCTTGCCGCCTGCCTGTTCCATTTTTTCACACATTTATCTAGATGTTCAAAATTTTCTGAAATTTTAGTTAAAACTCCTTCAGCAATAGATTGCAAACCTCTACATTTTTGCTTGAACATAACAGACTGTTTAGCAATTTGTTATAGATATGGATGTGCACATGTACAGAGATAAACATTTCTCCCTCAGAAAGGAAGATAAGTTCTACTTAAAGGGAAGTTAGCCAATTTCTGACATATTGGGGGGATTATTTCTTCACATTTTCCAATATTCATGATACTTAATATCCTCAGCACTCTGGGCCCATCCCATGCGATTTGGTTGATCCATCTCTGTGTTGTTTTCTTCCTGTTTTGCACAAAAAGTTACCCACCAGGAATCATGAGACCAAAGCAAAGAGATAAGAAAGCTACAGTGGGCCCGTTTGAATGTTCACCCCCTCTCTGAAGTTTCCCCCCAACACAGTTGCCCTCCCCTCCCCTCGCTACCATTTCTGAAGAATAAATCCTTCTGTGTTGCCACAGGCCTTGGGGCATGCCCCCTATGAGGACCCATCGAAGCTTATTATAGTTATTTACTGATGTATGCCCTCTCCCCAGAGAGCTTATGACTTATGCATCATTGTATTTTCTGAGCATAGCAGAGTGTTTGACACAGAAAAGGTCCTTAATAAACTTTGTTGAATTGAATTAAACTGAATTGCAGGTGAATGAAAAAATTACTTCCATGTTCTTTGGAGAAAGTGGAAATTATGGCTTCTGGAGTAAGAATGGGACACGGACAGATTTAGAATGCAGAGCTGTGAGAGATCTCCCTTGCAAAGGACTACAAATAGTTCAGTCTGGCTGGTGTGCACAATGTGAGTAGGTATCAGGAGAGAAAGGTAAGCAGGAAACAGATCCTCAGGGGCCATGGGCCCCTACTAAAGAGTTTAGAATATATCCTATGAGATCTGGAGAAGTATTAAACTGTGTTAAGCCTATAACATGATCTTTTTAGCTTGTACACAGAACACTGGCAGCAAAATAAAGGATAGATTGGAGCAGGCTGAGACTAGAGACAGGGATTTAATGATCCAGACCCTGGTCCTTGGAGGTTGGAAGAATATGTTCAATGGACCCAGGGTAGGGGTGCAAATGTACCTGCATCTCTGGTAGCATCCTAGGGCTGCCCAAAGATGTTCAATAATTTTTCGGAATTTTGAGAACCCATTGGGTTACATTTGAAAAACAACAACAAAAAAGGGTCTCTCCTCCAAAGATATAAGAAATGTCTTTTGCATTAAAAGCTCCATAAGTTTATTTAAGATTCTGGGGCTGGCCATTCTGGCAAAATGAACTTCCCATCAGCCTACTTGATTTCACTTCCTGCCTTTCATGAAATATATGTATAGAGAAAGCATGATACTCCCCGGTGGGTTCTGCATTCATGTGCATCTGCTGTCCAATTTACAGCTTGCGAAGGAGGTGTTAATTAGCTGGCAGAAGCACCTGAACAGGGAGTACTGGGTTGGCTGAGGGGGTGGGAAGGTCTCTGGCATTTCCTTATTCACAGAGGCAGGAAAAAAAAGACAGGAAACTCACATTGCTGTCCAAAATGGCAACCTCCAAGCCAAGGCAAGTAGCAGAATTATAGCAGGTACCTCTCTCTCTAAAAAGAATCTATTTCTGGATTCGTGTGATTAATATCAAATGTTAATATGAATTTACTTTAAGTTTTACCTTCATATACGACTCTCTGAATTTTAAAGATCTCTCCCAGAAACATTGGTGAGTTTTTAGCTACTGAGTAGGATAAAATTAACATTGAAGAAGGGATAGAACGAATTCCCACAGGAGAAAAAGCAGAGAACCTGTCTTCCAAGAGAAAGGGCAGTGATCCAGAGCCAGGAGAGTCTAGGAGGTGGAGGGTAGAGAAGGGAAGTCACAAATCCAGGTGGAGCCGAAAGGACTTTTCATTCGGGGTCAATAAAAACAGTTGGCTGGGTTGAAGTAGGTGGTTCAAGGCAACCATTTGTTGGGAGGAGAATAAGGCTAAATAATGATCAACTCGAAATTTCTTCAATTTGTATGTCAACAAAACTCGCCAAATCTCTTAACTCAAAATAAACAAGCAGTCGATGAAACAAAAGGAAGACAGAGTAACAGGATGTCATCTGATAAAACATTTTCACTGTAGAGATGGCACAGCTGAGATTCAGAGAAGTAGAGTAACTTTCCCAAGGATATTGATGATGGAATCATAACTTGAACCTTGGGCTCCTGACTTTCTGCCCGCTTTTCTTTCCAATACACTCCACTGTTTTTTTAAACGTACTTGGGGCAGTACGCCTAATCTGATCCGGCACAGCAACTCTTAACAGCACTGAGATATTTCTACAATATTATTGCAGAATAGCAGGAGGGCCAGACAAAAAAGACATGACCAGAAAGAAGACATGGACACAGAAGGTATGAAACACCTAATTATTTTGCCTCTAATGACCATCAAGAGGAAATCAATTTTTTTTTTTTTTTTTTTTGCGGTACGCGGGCCTCTCACTGCTGTGGCCTCTCCCGTTGCGGAGCACAGGCTCCGGACGCGCAGGCGCAGCGGCCATGGCTCACGGGCGGCTCCGGACGTGCAGGCGCAGCGGCCATGGCTCACGGGCCCAGCCGCTCCGCGGCATGTGGCGTCTTACCTGACCGGGGCACGAACCCGTGCCCCCTGCATCGGCAGGCGGACTCTCAACCACTGCGCCACCAGGGAAGCCCGAGGAAATCAAGTTTTAAAAGTTGGGCAAATATAAACTTGCAGTTAGTTAATAAATATTGCATGTACCAACGTGGCAGAAGACATTGTGTAAAAAATTCAGAGGTGCTCACATTACACATATAAAGAATACATGGAGACCCTTACTTTCTGCTTTGAAAAATGCCACTGAAACTTCATAAAGTACAACTTGTTCTAAAGCAAAGCAAAAAGGAGAAAGCGGCATAAGTTGAGCTTTTGGCACACTCGGCAAGTACTCTTTAGGCTGCCAAGGTACAAGGCACCTGCACAAAGGGAAGAGGGACCTTTTATATCCGACCGCAGGATGGCTGCACCGGGTTCCCAGTGAAGCTGAGGTGTCCAAACTGAGGAAGACAGAGTCAAGGAAATTCAGTGAGGAAGACAAATGAGGGCAGGGCCTCTCTGGAAGATCAGAGGGCTCCAAGCCCTGCTGCTTCCTTCAGCAAATCCTAATTAGCCCAGGAGAGGACAAAACACAATGTGTTTTCATGACACACGCCCCGGAGAGAGAGAAATTCTTGAGCTATGTAATTCGGCGCAATTAGCAAGGGCTGGAGGGGAGTGGATAGAATGTGGAACAGGCTTGATTGGGTAATAATTTCCCTGGGGAATTGTGGGAGGTGAGCCAGTGGGGCTTTTCTGAACTGACTTGCCATGGACTCTGTGCTCTAAAGCTTGAGGACAGAGATGGGAAAATCAAAGGGGATTTTCCTACTCAAATGTACCAAATATTTTCTCTGAGAATTGCTTTAATCCCCCAATTTCTAGGCCAGTATGACACGTAGTAGATTTTCAGTAATGTTTACTAATGAGAAAATAAAGTAAAATGAAATGGTGAAGGAAACTCATGCATATCCTGTCTGTCCTCAACCCCTATGGAAGTTTTGAAGGTGTTGGCAGAGAGGTAGAACAGGCTACTTTTAGTTATAATTCACTTGTCTTGTACTAGCCCCCAAAAGCCTGTAAAACCCAGCAAAGGGATACAGGGTAAAATTTCCTCTGCTTGGAGATTCATTAGGTGTAATAAAACATAATGGGCCTCCTATAGCCTATGTGGACAAGATCCAAGATCCATTGCTTCCTAGCTAGGTGACCTTATGAAGGCTATTTGATCTTCTGAGTCTTGGTTTGCTCATCTGCAAAATGGACCTGACTTATCCAGGGTTGTTGTCAGGATTAATAAGATCATGGCCCCTACTGGCTCTAGTGAACAACCCAAGACAGCAAGCCAATAAATCCATTTACACAAATGTGTATTTTGCAATCAGCTTATCTTGGAGAGCTCACCAGGAAACTTCATTGCTCAAAATTAGACGTTCTAAACCTGGGAGATTTATTAAGATTTTTTTATAGCCAAGGTGGGTGTTTGGCAATGCCTACTTTTAAAGATTGTCAAGTTAAAATTATATGGTGAGGCTCTGTGGTGTCAAATTTTGAGGCCATTCATCCGTTTATTGGAGGATTCCTGGTTTACTTTTTTCCATGCTTTATTTCCTAATTGTGGTAAAATATACATAATGAAATTTACCATTTTAACCATATTTAAGTGTGCAGATCTGTGGCATTCAGTGTATTCACATTGTTGTATTCACCATCACCACCATCCATCTCCAGAACTTTTTCACATTCCCAAACTGATACTCTATACCCATTAAACACTAGCTCTCTGTTCTCCTCTTCCTCAGCCCCTGGCAGCCACCATTCTACTTTCTGTCTATGAATTTGACTACTCAAGCCATCTCATATAAAAGGAATTACATAATACTTGTCCTTTTGTGACTGGTTTATTTCACTTAATGTAATGTCTTCAAGGTTCATCCATGTTGTGGTATATGTCAAATTTCCTTCCTTTTTAAAGGCTGAATATTATTCCATTGTATGTATATACCACATTTTGTTTATCCATTCATCTTTGGATGGACACTTGTGTTGCTTCTACCTTTTGGCTACAGTGAATAGTGCCGATGTGAACATGTGTATACACCTAATTTATTTTTTAAGAAGATTTGACCTTCTGCACAGGTACTGCCTTGATCTACCTCTGATGATAGCTGGGTTGGTTGTCCCTTCAAGCACATCGCCTTCTCAGATTTTTAACATCTCACAAAAAAATGTCAGCCCTCACCCCAGTTCTGTTAGCTGTTGAAACATATAAGTTTATAATTAACCTCCAAACACTGAATAGCTGCATTCCAGGTACTTGTCAGAAAGTATAATCTGAAATTTAATGTGGCTCAGTATGCTTCCAAAGATCAGTTGGAAGGCATACCTTGTGAAATGAGAACTGCCTGAAGCTTTACTCTTTCAAATCTATCCCTAAATTAAGCCAGACCCCATCCCAATAACTGGGATGTGTTTCTTTATTGTACACAGAAGTGATCTCACTGAATTATGCTTTGGTGAAAGGGCTAGATTTAGCTTCAGTTTTTCTCATCTGCAGTTTTATGAACCTGTATTGTATTTAGTGCATAGATAACGTGCAGGATGTTGTTTACTTTTTCATACTGTTTCCTCTTTAGGAGGATCCATGGGAGAAATTATTCTTTGGTGTCAGCATCAGCCATGGCTTCCTGGAGCTACTGGTTTATGTTTTTTTCCTGTGGGCATGGAACTGTGTAACAAATTGTGTTCCTATCATCACTTTGGCTACTAGGAAGCTTAGATTCAAATGTGCTCCCACCTAAACAAAAGGCATGGAAATGCGTAACATGAATTTTGTGTATTGAAGTCACCTCTTGCTGTGTCCTCTTCTTAAATAATTTTCTCTTTGCCATGATTTTCTCCCTTATTGCCATTGTGTGTTTGTGTAAATCACCAACAGGGAGAGACAGACAGACAGAGACAGAGAAACAGACAGAGTGGGACAGAGAGAGAGGGAGGAAGGGACAGCAAGGAAAAGAGAGGATATGTTTTAAAATAAGAATGTATCATTCAAAATTCTTGGCTGCAAACAAAGAAACCAATTCTAATTAGCTTCACCATAAATTAATTAATTAATTTAAAAGGGAATTCACAGAAAGACTAGCAGCTGAGCTCACAAAATCTTCGGAAAGGTGGAGAATGGGGCTTAAAAAAATAGGCAGCATCCCAGAACACTTGGGCAATGGGCACTGCAGGGCTCTCTGTACTGGAAGAGGAGGGTAAGATGTGAAGTAAGAGAAAGTTTTCTCTTTATAACCCCAATCCCCATGTGGCAACAACCTCAAACAGGTACATCTGACAAGTCCATCTCTTCCTGGCTACCTCTTTAGTACATGGTCCTACTTCTTCTGACCCTAACATAGCACTCACTTGTCTGAACTTGGCTTCCAACTCTGTTAAACGAAAGCCCTGTAGTGACGAGAACCATACTGCTCAGACTGCAGTCCACTGACTACCTGTTGCTCTCTGAACGTATCCACACTTCCCCACACCCCCAAAAAACACACACATTGATGTCAAGTGGCTCATAAAACAGTCTTCAACTCTACAAAAGGCTGTCCTTTAGAAGAGTTCAGGTAAATACAAATTCCTCCATCCTACTATACATCAAAATCTTCATCTCCTCATTCAGTGCACTGGAAATTCCACTCTGCCAGAAATGTCTAAAAAGTTTCAGATGTACCCAGGGTCCAGCATTAGCATATCTAAAGCTCTTGACCCTCCCTTTTTTTTTTTTTTTCCCTCCACAATCCCAGAGAAAGTATGTTATCACAATGAGGCATTCTGTGTGGAAACAGAACGAGGGCTGTGTCAGCCCTGTTCACAAGAGGAAGTTTCCTGACCAGACAGCTGGAAGAGTCATCCCCTTTTGTACACAAATACCCAATATTCTCTTCATGTGGTGGGGATGACTGCATTAAATCTGCACAGTTCTACTGCCATGTTCACCAAGTAAACTTCTAATTAAAACTCGAAATGTGGTTAAAACTTCTTTAAAAACTTTTTTTCCCATGTAGCGTTTCATATGAGGGAAGGATACCATGACATGAATATCTGGGTGGCCCCCTTGCCTTGCTGTAGGTAAACACATTGGCAGAGGGGCAAGAAACCCTTTTGTGAGTTTGTGAGTCTAGTCTGTGTGGGATAATCCCCCTGGGTCCCTTTAACTGTGACCACCCTGAGGCGGTCACTTTTCTAGATCTATAAAGCTGAACATCCCACCATGATGCCCAAGGCCCATTCATCCACTTACTCCTGCCCTGTGAGGTCCTGTAGACACAGCTGACAGGATTCTTGAATAATAACAATGCTTACCATTTATCGAGCACTTATAATATAGCAGGCACTATTATTCTACATACACTTTTGTAAAAAAGAAAATTAACTAATTTAATCCTCACAGCATCCCTATGAGGTTGGTACTGTAATTATCATCATTTTACAGATGAGAAAACTGAGACACAAAGAAGTTAGAAATTTGCCCTAGTGGTAGAGTCAGGGTTCAATGCCAGGCAGTCAGGCTCCTGAGCTTACACTCTAGAATGTTATGCTATAGTGTCCCCAGGGATTGATGACATGTACATCTATACAACTGTTATATTTTGGACAGATTACAGGTAGAACATCTGGAAATTGTTCATCTGAAGTCATTGGATAGAAGCTATGTCTAGTGGCTTAGAATTGCTTTGATATTGGAAAGCAAAGCAAAACAAAATAGGAAGGAAAAAACCCCAACTGTGATATATGCCAGGTTGTTCTGTAAACTTCCCCAAAGTCATGTCTTTAGCACGGGAACTGACCAAGGAGACTTAGCCCAAAATTCACATGGGTGTTGAAGGATCATTCCAGGGGAAACCGTCCTCCTTCATTGCCTGAAGTGATCTTTCTAGATTTCTGCCTCTGTAAGCACAGCTCCTCAGTGCAGGTGATTTGTGACATCTGCATTCACAGACATCACAAGTACGGTGGGGAGTTTGGAGAGTGAGCTGCTAACGTCAAGCCTCAAACAAAGGGAAAGATGACAGTATGGTGGACCCTTTAGCCAGGGTGTCCTTCCTGTCGAGTAGGTGTCTGATCAGGCCACCCAAGATAGCTGTTCTCCTGCTCTCTGTACATCCCCTGCTCGATCAGTCCCTGCTTCACCTATGCCCTACTCACCTAACTGACCTTCCCTCTTAATTATAGAGCCTAATCAAAATGCCCATGTGCTTGCCTCCAGCCCCAGCTAGTTATTGTTCTAATTAGAACATCTCCACTATGATAGCTGATCAAAGGGGTGGTGAGGGACATGCCCCTCTGCTAGTTTCCCTGGTAACCAACAAGACAGCCTGAAGGCAATTCCTCCTGTAACTGGTAACCTCCCCTCCCCCAGTCGTGAAGGCTGCCGCCATGTTCTGCCCACTGCCGTCTGACGTCTGCTCTCTGTGGGATGTCGCTCCAGGACCTCGCTTCAGACATGTAAGCTCCCCAGTCCATTAGAACACTGATGTCTCTGTCACCAACTCTGGGCTCTTTCTTCCGTCTCGAGGCTGGGCAAGTACAGGGCTTAATGCCTGTGGGGTGCAGCCCAACAGTAGGAGTCAGGCATTTTGACTTGCTAAGGAGCAATGTTGCTTCCTTTGACTTTCTCTAGACACATCAACAGGACTTACAGCACAAACTGGAGCTGGTTCATTGTAGCCATTCTGTCTTTGCTCTTTTATTTATTATTATTTTTTATTTGCGGTACGCGGGCCTCTCCCGCTGCGGAGCGCAGGCTCCGGACACGCAGGCTCAGCGGCTATGGCTCACGGGGCCAGCTGCTCCACGGCATGTGGGATCTTCCCGGACCCGGGGCACAAGCCCGTGTCCCCTGCATCGGCAGGCGGACTCTCAACCACTGCGCCACCAGGGAAGCCCTATGTGAGTGTGTGTGTGTGTGTGTGTGTGTGTGTGTCTGTGTGTGTGTGTGTGTGTGTGTGTGTGTGTGGTATGTGGGCCTCTCACTGTTGTGGCCTCTCCCGTTGCGGAGCACAGGCTCCGGACGCACAGGCTCAGCGGCCATGGCGCACGGGCGCAACCGCTCCGCGGCACGTGGGATCTTCCCGAACCGGGGCACGAGCCCGTGTCCCCTGTATCGGCAGGCGGACTCTTAACCACTGCACCACCAGGGAAGCCCTGTCTTTGCTCTTTTATAGCAAAAGCCTGAGCATTTCAGGGTTAGAGCATGAGGGATTCCCACCACCACAACTCCACAGCTAAAGCCCAGGCCATACACCAATCAGGGGGGAAGCTTGGGTTGGGATGTTCCCATCAATACTGAAGCCATTTCTTCTGAGGAGGACTTGCCAAAAGCCAAACATTTGATTAGAGATTCTCCTCTAGAGTCGTCCAGGGTCAACTCTTTGCCTACGCTGCCTGAGAAACCACCAAATCCAAATCTACAGTCTTCTCCACTAAGCTTTACCGCCTCTCTTTCAGTGTTTGTACATTTAACTGTACCATCTGTGGTCATGGAATATAGGATTCCTATAGCTAGAAACAATTTTCATCAACAATAAATTGTGGTAGGAATATTTACCATTAAAAAGAAAAAAAAATCTACATCATAACTTGCAGCTTCCTGCCTGAGCAGCTGTGCCTGAGAATAAAACCTGGCCCTGCCCCCAGCCTGGCCCCAGCCCCTGCCTTCCCGTCTCCTCTCGCCCAGTCTCCAATGGGGGTCCAGCCTCTGTAACACATGGCACTGGTCCTGATCCCTCTGCCTGATCTCCTAATCTGTGACCAACCACTGACTCTTCTGCTGCTTGGAACCTCCTCATTATTCCATGACTTCAGCTGTAGGTAAACCCTCTGGCCCCAGTGGCTGAGGACCCAGCCTCTCATGGAATGCCGAGCTCCCTGCCTTTTCCCTCTCCCACTGACAGTACTCTTTGAGTGACTCATTGATTTTCATTTCAATATCTCTGTCCTAGAGGCAAAAAAACCCTTAAGTAACATGGACAATCTCACCATCTCCACCCTCCCATCCTGTACACAGCTGAGACCCTTGCCTTTATGGCTGGTTTAGCAACTAATCAGTTGGCTCAGTTAAAAATTCATTTGTCACATGTTCTGTTACTTACAAAATAATACATAGTTACTGTAAAAAGTTTTAAATTTGCAAAAAATATATAATAGAAAAAGTGAAGGTTCATATTCACATCCCCCTGAGACAACGACTGTTAAGTTTAGTACACATGGGGATATATGTGTGTGTGTGTGTGTGTGTGTATATGTATGTATTTTAGTGTCTTAGAACTGTATTGGAGTTATACTATACATATTGTTTTGAATTTTTTTTCTACTTAATATATCCTGAACGTCTCTTCTTATCAGCACATAAAATCTACCTCATTTTTTAAAATGTTACCTAGTGATCCATTGTATAAATGTAGCACAATTTATTAGCAAATACCTAATGATGGACATCTGGTTTATTTTCAATTAATTTGTCCTGACAGTGCACAGCGAACATGCTTGGACACTAATCTTTGCTTGCTTGTATATTTCTGTAGATCTTAGATTTGGGATGTGGCAAGGCAACTCTGAGCCTCAGTTGCTCTTTCGATAAAATGGGGATAACTGCAGGAGGCTGTGAGAATTAGATGAGATTGTTAACACTGAGGTGGACATGTGTAATTCACTCTAGCTCCCTTGTATCTAAAGTTCTATCTGAGTCAGGAATTCTCCAATTATTGAGTCTTAGTTGAGGATACTTTCTTCCATTAGAAATACCCAAAATGCCACATACTCACCTTCCCAGACACCTTAGCAGCCAGGTAAAATCATCTGACCCAGGCTCCACCAATCAGATGATTCACAGTACACTGACTTGGGAGTCAGTGACACAACAGCCAAGGTTGGGTAGCACACTTACTCTCTCTCTTTCATGGCCATGGTAGTTGATGATGAAAGCAAGATCCAGTTCTCATCAGAGAAACAGCAACAGTGCAAACTGTAGATGTTGTGTGCGGAGACTGACGTCAGCAGGGACTTCTTCATTAGAATTGCGCTCCTGATTTTGGACATTGTTTCTGGCAGTTTAACCTCAAGCTTCATTCTTCAGACATCCTGACAACTCTGAATTACTCAAAATCCTATGAATAAAGTCATTTTCTGGTTAAATTAGCCAGGAACATTTTCTATTGCTTGTAATTAGGAACATTGTCTACTACATATGCATAGCTGTAAAACACCATATGAAGATAAGTGACATAGCAGATGCTCTTTGATCCTCGTCATCAACTAGTCCTCCTTCTCCCTTGCTAACAGGTGGACATTTGACCCAGTTTCAATTAAGATGGTATAAAGGATAGGGTTCTTGGGACTTCTGAGAAAGAGTTTTCATTCCTTTCTGATAGGAGAGAGGTATATGCTCCAGCTTTCTCCTTGGGATGTTGTCATGTTAGAATGAGTTGCTTGGAGATCTGGCAGCCATTTTCTGACCACGAGGAGAGATGTTGCCCACACACAGGATGAATGACAACGTTCAAAGATGTAAAAAGCCTTGGTCCTTGATGACACAAGTGAATTTCCGAAACAAACCTGGTTTGCCTACTTCCAGACTATCTGCTAAATGAAAAATAATCATGACTTAAGACACTAAAAATAAGATTCTATTATTTACAACCAACACACCCTAATTGGTTCAAGATACTTGATTATTGTTAGAGCAGCTGTGAGAGGCTAGGCTGATGGTTTTGAGGTTTCAGAACTCAACTATCTGACCCTATCTCCACTTGCCGTATTATCCCAAATTACTGATGACATCTAGATAGTTTTAGTCCAAAGCAAACTTTTGGATAGTTCAGTTTGTTAGTGTTAGAAGCCTGATCTCATTGGAGTGCTCTTTGAGAGACTATTAAATCATCCCCAATTGGCATAGATCAAAGTAATCTTCTGTACCTGGGAGCTTAGCCACATGGTGTGCCCTGGTATAAGGATATCTGGTATTCAGGGTCACTTGACAAACCTGAAGCTGACTTCTGGGTCTTAGACTCACAGGGTTTTTGGGGTTTTTTTTGGGGTTTTTAAAAATTGAACTATAGTTGATTTACCATGTTGTGTTAGTTTCTGGTGTACAGCAAAGTGATGCAGTCATATATATACATATACATATATATGTATTCTTTTTCATATTCTTTTCCATGATGGTTTATCACAGGATATTGAATATAGTTCCCTGTGCTATACAAGAGGACCTTGTTGTTTATCCATTTTGTATATAATAGTTCACATCTGCTAATGCCAATCTCCGAATCCATCCCTCCCCTGCCCTTCCTCCCGCTCGGCAACCACAGGTCTGCTCTCTATGTCTGTGAGTCTGTTTCTGTTTTGTAGATAAGTTCATTTGTGTCATATTTTTAGATTCCACATATAAGTGATATCATATGGTATTTGTCTTTCTCTTTCTGACTGACTTTGCTTAGTCTGATAATCTCTAGGTCCATCCATGTAGCTGTAAATGGCATTATTTTGTTCTTTTTTATGGCTGAATATTGTTCCATCGTATGTATGTGTGTGTGTGTGTGTGTGTGTATACACACACCACATCTTTATCCATTCATCTGTTGATGGACATTTAGGTTGTTTCCATGTCTTGGCTATTGTAAATAGTGCTGCTATGAACATAGGGGTGCGTGTATCTTTTTGAATTATAGTTTCATCCAGATACATACCCAGGAGTGGGATTGCTGGATCATATGGCAACTCTATTTTTAGTTTTTTGAGGAACCTCCGTACTGTTCTCCATAGTGGCTGCACAAATTTACATTCCCACCAACAGTGTAGGAGGGTTCCCTTTTCTCCACACCCTCTCCAGCATTTGTTATTTGTAGTTTATTTTTGATGATGGCCATTCTGACCTATGTGAGCCGGTACCTCATTGTAGTTTTGATTTGCATTTCTCTAGTAATTAGCAACGTTGAACATCTTTTCATGTGCCTGTTGCCCATCTGTATGTCTTCTTTGGAGAAATGTCTATTTAGGTCTTCTGCCCATTTTCTGATTGCGTTGTTTGGTTTTTTGTTATTGAGTTGTGTGAGTTATTTGTATATTTTGGAAATTAAGCTCTTATTGGTCATATCGTTTGCAAATATTTTCTCCCAGTCTAGGTTGTCTTTTCATTTTTATTATAGTTTCCTTTGCTATGCAAAAGCTTATAAGTTTGATTAGGTCCCATTTGTTTATTTTTGTTTTTATTTCTATTGCTTTGGGAGACTCACCTAAGAAAACAGTTGTACGATTTATGTCAGAGAATGTTTTGTCTATGTTCTCTTCTAGGAGTTTATGGTGTCATGTCTTATATTTAAATCATTAAGCTATTTTGAGTTTATTTTTGTGTGTGGTGTGAGGGTGTGTTCTAACTTCAGTGATTTACATGCAGATGTCCAACTTACCCAGCACGACTTGCTGAAGAGACTGTCTTTTCTCCATTGTATATTCTTGCCTCCTTTGTTGAAGATGAATTGACTGTAGGTGTGTGGGTTTATTTCTGGGCTTTCTGTTCCATTCCATTGGTCTATATGTCTGTTTTTGTACTAATACAACATTGCTTTGATTACTGTAGCTTTGTAGTATTGTCTGATAGACTCATAGCTTATGACTGTCATCTCTTCTCTATAGACTCTGTTGATCCCAGGGAATCTACAAGATGTAGCAGTTGTTCCACTTGACATTATTCTGCATTCTTTTACATTCATAATCTCAATTTAGCCTCAAAAAAAGAACTTGATGAGGTATTATTTCTTTATTTTGCCAACAAGAAAAATGATCTTCAAAGAGATTAAATAGGGCTTCCCTGGTGGCGCAGTGGTTGAAAGTCTGCCTGCCAATGCAGGGGACACGGGTTTGTGCCCCGGTCCGGGAAGATCTCACATGCCACGGAACGGCTAGGCCCGTGAGCCATGGCTGCTGAGCCTGTGCGTCCAGAGCCTGTGCTCCGCAATGGGAGAAGACCATAACAGTGAGAGGCCCGCGTACCGCAAAAAAAAAAAAGAGATTAAATAATATGCTCCAAGTCACATAGCTGGTGAGTTGTGAAAAGGCAATTCACATTCATGTTTTTTCCTCTGCCTCAGTGTTTCTCATTGGCTGTCCATCACAGTATATTGGGGAGCTTTAAAAAATACTGATGCCTGGATCCCAGCCCCAAAGATTCTGATGTAAAGGATCTGGAGGAAATCTTGGACACTGGGATTTTTTAAACAGCTTTATTGACATCTAATTTATATAGGATAAAATTTACCCATTATAATTATAAATTCAATTATTTAAAAATATATATTTATAGCATTGTGCAGCCATTACCATAACGTAGTTTTAGAACATTTCCATCATCCCCCAAATTTCCCTCCTACCAGTTTGCAGTCAACGCTTGCTTCTTTTCTGACCTCAGACAGCCACTAATCTACTTTCTATCTCCATCCGTTTATCTTTTGTGGGCATCCGTGTAAACAGGATTAGACCATGTGTAGTCTTTTGCATCTGGCTTCTTTAACTTCTCATAATATTGTTGAGGATCTTCTGTGTTGTAGCATGTTCCTTTTTATTGATGAACAGTATCCTATATACTATATAGGATATATAACTATATATAACTATAGAACAGTTATCCATTCTGTAGACACTCCACATTTTGTTTATTCAGTGGTTGATGGACATTTGGGTTGTTTCCAGTTGGGGGCTATTATGAATAATGTTAGTGTGAACATTTGCGTGTATGCCTTTGTGTAGAAATATGTTTACATTTCTCCTAGGTATATTTCTAGGAGCTGGACTGCTGACTCATATGGTAAGTTTATGTTTAACTTTTTAAGAAACTGCCAAACTGTATTCCAATGTGCACCATTTTACAGTTCTACCAGTGATGATTAGGGGTTTCATTTTGGTAACACTTAGTATTGTCAGTGTTTTTAATTGTTAATTTGTATTTCCATAATGACGAATGATACTGAATATCTTTTCAAGTGCTTATTAGCCATTTGTATATTTTCTTTGGTGAAATGTCTATTCAAAGTTTTTGCCCATTGTTTTCATCAAATTGTCTTATTAGTAGCTTGTAAGAGTTCTTTATATATTCTAGAAACAAGAATTTTATCAGACATGTGATTTATAAATATTTTCTCCCAGTCTTTGACTTGTCTTTTTATTTTCTTATTGGTGTTGTTTGAAACGCAAATGCTTTTAATTCTGATGATGTACAAGATACCAGTTTTTCATTTTACAGATTGTGCTTTTGTGTCATATCTAAGAACTCTTTGGTCAACCCAAGGTCATGTAGGCTTTCTCCTATGTTCTGTCTAGAAGTCTTACGATTTTAGCTCTTGCATTTAGGTCTATGATCCATTTTGAGTTGTTTTTTATCTATGTTGTGAGGTTTTGCATATTTTGATATTAATTGTTCAAGTACCATTTGTTACAGAGAATATCCATTCTTCATTGAATTGTCTTGGCATATTTGTTGAATGGGCACTGGAATTTTAAGTGTCCGTGGTGCAAAGTTGAGATCCAAGCTGCCTGAAGGTGCTAGCATCTAGCATTGCTAGGTCTCCTCTGTCTTTCCACATTAGAGAAAGATCTTGATATGTTCTAGAGTCTAGAACACTCTCCTAGCCTGATGAGAGTCTTTGTGATTTTTCCTTAGATTTTTTGCAAATGCTGTCACCATCTACCTGGAACAGATTATACAAAAGTGATCTTAAATAACTACAACCTACACTTATAAAGCTGTTCTATTATATCCTGAATGAGTCACAACTAGGTCTGCTTTTCCCATTAGACTGTGAGCTGTTCAAAGGCAAGGACTGTGTTTTAATAATGAAAACAATATTAACAGCTACCATTTTGAGCATTTGTTCCAGTGCTATGCTCAGTACCTTATAGATTTATCTCATATAATTGTCATTTTCCAAGACTTTTGAGAGGTGTTTCACAGAGGTTAAGTAACTTATCCAAGGTCACACAACCAATAAATGGCAGAGCCAGGATTCATACCATGGAGAATCTGTGTATAAAACCACAAAAAATAATCAAGCAAATACTTCTAGGTAGCCCAGTCCTTCTCAGGAAATGGCTCCAAGTTCTCCAACCCGTTGCAGACCAATAACATTATTGTAGCATGAAAAATGTATATGTAATCAACAGGGATGAGAAGCTGAGGCTGGCAGAGACTTTGGGCTTGGGTGGGTTAGGACTTTCCATATAGAGGTGCCACTAATAGGTTTTGTTTTTCTCTTCTGTTCTGATGACAATTTGGAATTTTTACCCCACTGTGAGAGTGATGGTTTGTTTCACGTTTTACATGGCTGGTTTATTGTGCTCTTGAGAATTTTTCCCCTACTCTTGACAATTGTGAGCATTGATCTTTTCTCTGAAGTGACAGAATATTACACTGAGACTTTGGGGAGGTTCGTGTTGCTTCTCACCAGCCATCCACAAATGCATGATGCTTGGTCTGTGTTCCTCTATCACTACTCTCAGAGCCTCTTCATGGTGAAAGATGATGCCTGTGCTATCCCTGACACTCCTGCTCAGAGCACATTTGCACAGGTGAGGCTGATGAGCTGGTAAAGCCGTGGGCAGGCCATAGCTGTGGGTGGATCTGGCCTTCTAGACTGTGCCTATCAAAAACCAGGGCAGGACTCAGCCCACCTCTTGACTTGGCTACTCAGGGTTTCATGTGGAAGAATGGAAGAAGCACTACTCGGGTCATCAAGAAGTCTGTGTCTCACCCGAAGCCTGCCACTCTCTAGTTGCGTTACTTTGGTCAGACCACTTAATCTCTCTATAAGCTTTAGTTTCTGTATGTGAAATTGGGACTAGCTCTGTATTTCCCAGTTGTTGGCCTAGGTATTGCAAACCTGTAATATTCTCCAGTTAAATTCGGCTTAGTAGTCAATTAAGTTGGGGAGTCTTCTTTGGAAATTCGTCTGTCCTCCTGGAAATCTCATACACCTCCTTCAAAGCCCTCCCCTAAACTTGGATTCCTCATGAAGCTCACCCTGATCATCCTCCCCAATGGAATTCATCCCTTTCTCTCTCGTTCTCCTACACTACTTTCCAAATTCTTCTACTGTAGTCCTCGTTCCGTAGTGCCCAGTTTATTTTCACATATGTCTGTCCATCAACTACCTGAACTCTGAAGGCAAAGATCTTGCCCCACTCATCTTTGTGATACCCAAGACCTAACACAGATATGACATTTATGTAGTAGGTACAACATAAATGTTCATATGAATAACTAACAACTGTTATAATTGGCGATCTTGGGATGTGTTTACACTTAGCTGTGCACCTGTAACCATTTGTGTTGGTCATCCACACACCTTTCTTCCTTCTCTTCCTTGGGAGACAGCTTCTCCCCAACTCCAATTCTATAATCCTGGTGGGGCTGCCAGTCATAGTACTCGGCCCCTTGCTCACAGAAATAGCCATGATGTGACCCAGCCTGGCCTACTCTTTCACTTTGGCAGGTGTGTGACCTACACTGGGCCCATCGTGGTTCTTCTCTGAGATTTATTTAATTGTTGTTCGTGGGTCCTTTATCAGATTTTGTTTTTATGTTAATTAATACTTTTAAACCACCTCTACATGGAGCCACACATTTACGACAGTTAACCAAATTAATGTGACAGCACGGGAGCACCAAAATTCAAGCAGAGGGCTGTAACAGTGATGTTTACACACCCGCAATATTATGTGCACAGATAAGTGTGACTTTGACTTTTTTGTGTGACTAATCTCGTAAGGACCTTTTCCATCACATTCTACTTGATCCCTCTGTGGTGTCTGATGCCTCCTCCTTGAAACTCTATCCTGCTCTGGTTTCTGTGACATAGCTCTCCCAGGTCACCCCTCTCTCATCTCCTTTGTGGACTCCTTTTTCTCTGGGCTATGTTGTCAAGTGGAGAGGGAGAGAGTGTGTCTTGTATTTCGGATTACAGAAGCAGGAGGACATGAATTAGAAGCTGTTGGTGGCCGTCTTCCATCATCTGTGGAAATCTGTTTCCAGCAGGAGAGAATGAAGCCAGGCAGGACTGCGTGGAGTGGAGATGAGAGAGAGGATGGGGGAGAAGGTGTCCGAGTGAGTGGCCCCTGACAGTAGCAAATCCCTTAAGTCCAGCAGTTTCTCTCCCTCTGATTCTGTTAACCTCCAGTGTCTTTCTAACATACCCCCTTAATACTTAAGTGAGTTTGAGTTCCCATTACTTAACAGCTCAACTTTACTAAAACACAACCACAACCCATCCTTTAGATTATATCATTCTAGGAACATGATTACTGTACTGGCTTAGCAAAATGAAATAAAGACAAAGTCTAGGTCTCAAACAGGAAGGCAAGATTCCAGGGCCAGAAATGGTTTTTCCAGACCACAACTCAGGAAACTTGCACATTTTGCAATAATTTTTTCTTCCTGGGTAGACTTTTAAAAATCAGTCTACCCCCTTCCTCTAGCATAGCCCTCTGAGAAACCTGCAGTCCTTCAGAAGGATTCCTATATTTGGATGCTGACTCAGCCAAAAAAAATTTTTTTTCTCCCCCAACTAATTGAATTCTGCAGGCCCCACCGGTGACTGACAGTGTTCCCAACTGGGAGCACAGTGACTGAAGGCAGCAAGTTGCCTGCTGTTATTTTCTGCTTTGTTCTAGTTTGATTGCTTTTGTACCTGTGCCTATTACATGAAGAACTAAATGAAAACTCTATAGGACTGAAAATAGCACTTCAGATGGGATTATGTCCCCCTCAGAGTCTCCTCCTTTTTTTTTTTTTTTTTTGGCGGTACGCGGGCCTCTCACTGTTGTGGCCTCTCCCATTGCGGAGCACAGGCTCCAGATGCGCAGACTCAGTGGCCATGGCCCACGGGCCTAGCCGCTCCGCAGCATGTGGGATCTTCCCGGACCGGTGCACAAACCCGTGTCCCCTGCATCGGCAGATAGACTCTCAACCACTGTGCCACCAAGGAAGCCCAGAATCTCCTCTTTGACTCTGTAGCTAGACAGGTGTTTTTCAGCAGAGGGAAAGATTTTTTTTTTTAAAGTTACTGTGAATCTGGGGGAAACGATGGCTACAATTTCACCTAGCCTATGCTACCCCTCTGGCATATTCTCCCATTAAAATGACAGGTTTCCACCACGAAGCCCACCAATAAAACACTTCACATTTGATGATGGCAAAGGAGGTAAAAGTTGTGTGAAAATTCCCAAGGGAAAAGTTGTCATTTCCTTAGTTGGATGGGGTTGGGTTTGCATATGGGAAGCTTTGATTATAAACATGGTGCTGTGCTATTTTTACATTGTCCCAACTTTCCTCCCTGTTCAAGCAGTAATAGCAATTGTGGTTACTATACTGTGGATCGGTCCACTCCTTCCCATTCTTCTTCTCTATTTGGGAACATGGGGAGGGGGTGACCCCCATAGCTGTTTCATAAGCAACTGTAACATAGGAGGCTTCCTAAAAAGTTGGCCAGTGGGAGGAACTGGTTCTCATTCATCTTGCCACCAGGATCTGAGAGTCCATCTGAGAATGCAGCAGATAGAGAACAGGCAGAGGACAGAGGTACAGAGAAAAACTCATTTGGGCTTCTGGATCAAGCCATGCCTGCATTCAGTCCATCTTTGGGCTTTTCTTTTATTTGAGCCAATAAATGCCCTCTTTTTTTTTTTTTTTTTTTTGGTCATTTTGCAACTGAAAGAATTCAAACCAATACTGATGATTCACTGTTTGCGTTCTTCCCCTATGAAAAAAGATCTTCCAAGGAACCATGAGAAGCATGAACAGCCACCTTCATTCACCTCCACGCCCAACCCTCAATTCCCAGCTTGACCTCCTGCTGCTGTTTGGCCTCATACCTGTGCTAACTTTGTTAACAGCACCTGGGTTCAATTCTGAAACAACTGTTTGTTTTTTCTTCAAGGCGCCATCCAAGTACAAAGCATGGCAGAAGTTCTCAAAGTGTATGATACAAGAGGCAGAGGCAAGTGCAGCCCCTGCCTGGGAACTTGTCAGAAATGTACATTTTCAAGCCCCGCCCCAGATCTCTTGAGTCAGAACTTGTAGGGGTGGGCCCCAGAGACCTGTATTTTAACCAGCCCTCCAGGAGACTTGAATGCAAGCTGAAGCTTGAGAACTCCTGGCATAGAGGGTGTCCACAGTCACTGTAGACTGTGGACACCCTCTATGCCTGTAGAGGGTTGTAGACTGTAGAGCAGACATGACTAGCATTTATAATGAGAACATTTGAAGAAGCCATAGTAAGACCAGGATGGTGTCTTAGCAGGAATGTTTCATGACACAGAGGCTGAAAATTTCAAGTGGTACAATAAGCAAATATGACAGGTGGGGAGACCAAAACAGGGTTAGGACTTAAAGAACCCCTGTACTGGGCTTCCCTGGTGGCGCAGTGGTTGGGAGTCCGCCTGCCGATGCAGGAGACGCGGGTTTGTGCCCCGGTCCAGGAGGATCCCACATGCCGCGGAGCGGCTGGGCCCGTGAGCCATGGCCGCTGAGCCTGCGCGTCCGGAGCCTGTGCTCCGCAGCGGGAGAGGCCACAACAGTGAGAGGCCCACGTACCGCAAAAAAAAAAAAAAGAACCCCTGTACTTTTCTGCACAGCAATGCAAGCAAGCTGGGATCCTAAGAGAGGGGGTGGAGATTTGGATGTTTCTTTTGTGGGTGAAATTACTTGTAGTTGCTTCATAATACTTTTCTCGGGCGCTCACATTTTGATATCATCTTGGATGGTTTCAGTCTAGTAATGTGGAAGTGTGGGGGAGGTCATCATTTGCTGTCTGTGTAAAACAAATTTTGTTTCTGTCGTAACAGCAGCTTATCCAGCAGCATTCTACCTTCTAGGGCTGCATGTAACCCGGAAGAAGCCAGGAGTACCTCCTTTTCTCTTTTGATCACTCAGAGTGCTTGGCGGCCTTGCTCACTTAATGCATCACCGCACCTGGGAGGGGCGGTTTATTTCTGACCAAAGCCCAAGTGTTTTAGCAAAACACTATCCACCACCAGCACACCTCTGAGCCTGAACATTTAGAGTGAGCATAAAGTTGAGGAAAGAAACCTACCCCCCCGGCCAGGGCGAGGAGTGGCCTTGATTTCTCTGTGTGTGTGACCTACCTGCCTCCCCCCAATCCAGCCTTCTTTCTAGAGAGGGCCACTGTGATAAGTGGCATTCTCTCTACCCTCGGGAACAGTCCTTGGTATTAACGAGTGGAAGCAAAGTATTAACCTGGAACCTAGAGAAACAGGTGACCTGGCCGCAGCTCCAAAGCCCAGTGGCGTGTGGTGACAGCAGGACAGGTCCTGGGCAGCAACTCTAGGAGCAGCCTGGAGCTGCCTTCTCTGAGGCTCTTTCCTGAAGGTTCAGCCTTGCCTCTCAGGTTCGGAAAACGTACGGGAAGTGAAGGGTTTGTGGGGCACTCCGAAAGCAGCCCTTGTTGGCGATGCCTCTTTCTGTAGGATGTCTGTGTTTCATCCCGTCAGGTGCGCTCTGGCCCATCTACCTCTCAGTCTCTCCCTCTGTTGCCAGATGATTAGTCGGTATTCAGTAATGCTGCCTTTGTTCCATGCCTGCTGAATGAGGTAAGGCTCTAGGATGAAGGCCAATGCCGCCACACGCACACACACACAGGCGTGCGCAGCGTGTCTTCTCAGCCATGAGGTTCATTTATTGAAAAAAAAAAAAAACTACAGCAACAAGATTGAGCGAGAAAAGCTTGCTTTACTCTTTGCTGCAGCATCTGCCACGCTGCCCCATGTCAGCGACTAGCGTCATTCCTGCCGCCTGCCCGCGCTGCTATCCATCAAGGCTCCTGGTGGGCTTTCCTCCCCGCTCAGGTGTGACAGCAGGAGCCCAGGACTTGCCGTTGGGCAGACCTGAGTACAAACGCGGGCTCTACCACTTCTTTGGTAATTGATATGAGAAAGAAACATAAATCAGGTCAAGGGGGATAGATTCACCATGTAATGGGAGATCGGTTTGCAAAATTCAGCAGGGTACTCAGCACCACCTTCAAGAGCAAAGACCTGAAGGCGAGAGACTTAGATGAGGGGGGCTACTTGGAGGAAGAGTGTTCCGGGCACAGGGCACAGCTGGAGCAAAGGTCCTGAGGCAGGAGTGTGCCTGGTGAATTTGAGGAAGAGAAAGGAAGCTGGAGTGGTAGAATGAAGTGAGCAATGGGGGAGAAGTGAGAGAGGAGGTCAGGAGGTAACGGCAGGCTGGGATTAGCTTGGCCATGAGAGACAAATGTCAGGACACTGGCTTTACTTTAGTGACATGGCAGCCACTGCAGGATTTCACGCAGAGGTGTTAGGTGATATGCCCTGGGCTCTAAATGACTCACCCAGGCTGCAGTACGGAGAGCCGCCTGTAGGGGCAGAATCGGGGAGAGAGATGGTGGGCTGGGCCAGGCTGGCAGCCGTGAAGGAAGAGAAGTGGTTGAATTCTGGATGTGTTTGGAGGTAGAGGACTAACCTGAGAGCTGGATGGACTGGATATGGGGTGTGAAAGAGAGAGAGGCGGGATGTCTCCAAAGCTTTTGTCCTGAGCAATTGGGAGAATGCAACTGTTTTGTGAGAATTAAATGGGACGCACATCCCACGGAGACTGGCACGTAGTCGGCGCTCACTAAGGGTTCCCTTCCTCTGCAACAGCCTGTGGGTCACTCTGCTCTTTCCTCCTCACGTGGCCTCCCAGTGGGCCAATGGCAGCATCTTTAAGCCTCAGTCTCCTAATCTGTAACTTGGGGTCAGTAGAGCCAGGACTGTGCGGAGGATTACGTACGAGGAAGCATTTTGCACGGCCTGGGCACAGAGTAAATCCTCAGCAAGTGTTGGCTTTTACTAAACAGAAAGAAAAATGTAGCCAGTTGTTGGGCACTTCAGTAGGATTGAATTTGGCTGGTCTTCCCACTTCCTGTTCCTGCAGCTTCATTGGGGGCCTAATGAAGCTTCTTGAACACTGGCCTGATCATGACGCCCAGCCACTCACGTGCAGTTGGCTCCCAGCTGCACCCATGAACAAGGCCGGGCTTTTAAGCAGCAGCTACAGGCCCATCACACTCCACTCTCGTCTCCTCAGTAGCTATTCCCCAACAACTTATGCTCAGTTCACCAGCCCATATGCTCATCTTCCCAACCTCTGCGCGCATATTCAGGCCACAGACGTGGTGGTCCCACTGGGCTCTGGAAGGCCCTCTCCCTTCTCGCCCCTCTGGGTGATGTCCTACTCTTCCTGTAGGACACAGACCAAATGCCACCACCCCGGAAAGCTATCTTCAACTCCCCCAGTGTTATTTTTCCTACTCTGTGCTACCATGGTAGAGTGTACACGTGTATCTTGTTGGACTGCTCCCACATCACGAAGTGTGGATGGTATTAAACTATTTAATAGGACAGCGACCTATCAGATTAGACACCAGCCATAAGCAGCCAGGGCAGGACAGCTGGATACAGCCTTCCTGTACAGTGTCACACATTGACTTGCCCACCTCCTCTCTTGATTCTAAGGTCCCACAGGCTAGAGACCACCACTTAGCTATACCTATTCCCCAAAGGACTGTCTGACATCTACTAGCCTCTCTATAGATATTTTCTAAACAGTCATAGGGAAAAGGGATGCAAAGGCCCTGGCTTCCTTTGAAATCACCGCATTGGTAATTTCTCACCCCCGGTGCTGCCTGGATCAAAGAAGCCCTCCTCCCCTCTTGCCCTCTGGCTGCAGGAAGGCCTGTCCCCTTCCTCTTGCCTGATGCTCTGCTTCAATCAAAGACAATCAGGTTGGAGCTGAACGTGTCTCCCCACAAGTAAGTTTTCACAAGTGGTGAAGCCAAAACCTACAACATCCTCCTCTGCCATCCGTTCCAGAGCATACACTTGGCCTTGAGTGCCCAGCGGGGCACATGTGTCAGGGAGATGGAGATGGTTTGAATTTACTGCTTCAAGCTCAGCTCAGCTTTGGCAACTTCCGCTGCCCATTTTTCCTCACTTGTATACTCACCTTTTCTAGTCTGAACTTAAAAGTGGGTTTTGGAAATTTATTCCCTCCCCATCAGGAAAAATAAGCTCCAAATAGGCCAAAGTAAATTGGCTGGGTATTTGAATAAATGATTATTTTTCCTAAGTGGGCTCTCACACATTGCCAACATCCATGATTTTAGCCCAAAAATAAATAGAGGGAAAGTGAGAAAAATTAGATAAGAGCGTTGGACCATCTACATAGACTTCCTCAAAGTTCAGGCTGGAAGAGGCCGTGGAGATCAGCTACCTCAAGGTTTCTCAAACTGTGTTCTGAGGAGCCCCAGGAGTTCCAAGCAGCCCCATCAGGAGGACAGAAGGTGGAGGGCAGCAAGTGGGGCTCCAGGCCCCCGAAGCACCTCTCCAGCCAGCTTCGCTAAGGACCTGTGTGTTTTGTACAATGATTTGTTTAAATTGAGAGTCTTGTAGTTAAAAATGCTTACAGATTACTGTTCCAAGCCCAATCCACACATTTTACAAACGAGGAAAGCAAGGATGAAAGAGGTGAAATACTTTGTCGGGGCTCTCACAGTGAATCAATGATGGAGTCAGAACTCAATTTCAAGTCTTTTAATACAGGTACTTACCCCTCCGTACCCGGCTGCCTCGTGATATTCTACACCTGGAATTGTCACCTACCCAGTAATCTTTGTTCCCTTTTTCCTTCTTCGGTCCGGGGACTCTGCTTCCCCTGCTACAGGTGGCTGAGGAGTAGGGTACTCCCAGAGCCTTTGGTACCCAAGGACAGAGTGATTGGCCAGGAGTGGGTATGAAATCCAAGCAGAGCCAGCCAGAGTTCTTTCTTAAGAGATAGTAATGACACACAGAGAGAGTACAATGTCTGTCCTTCTGAGACTGAGAGCACTAAAATCACATGTAACTTAGAGCTGTTGGAAGCCCTGTTGCAATCATGGGGAAGAGTCCATCTGAGAATGAAACGAAGGCAAAGGAAAGCAAATCAGAGTGATGGAGAGAGATTCAGCAGATTCCTGAAGGCATTGTTTGAACCCTTGAACCCAGCCGTAACTAAACCTTGTGCAACCTCTGGTCTTCTCAGTCAAGTGAGCCAATAATTCTTTTTTTTTTTTTTTGCTTAAATTAACTTGATTTGGTTTCTATCTTTTATTGCAATGAAGTGTCAAAACACGTGTCCTAAAGTAACTTTTATTTATAGAACATTTTATAGAATACCAAGCTTTTTTCATTACCCCAAGTCAGAGTTGGATGGAGCTATAGCCCCTTCCTCCCAGAATTTCATCGCCTCCCTTCTGGCCACGAGGACACATGAAACCCAGGATGTTGCAACATGCCAGAAAGACTTATTTGCTCGACAGATGCTCTTTGAGAGCCCTCTTAGTGCAATTCCAATTTCCCTCACTCTAGACGTGAAATCTAGCTGGCCAGAAGGTAGATGACTTGACATTGTGTTAGATGTCTTCAAAATAAAGGGAAGAATACGCATGTATCAGTCAATGTCTGATCAGGAAAACAGGAACTACTGCAAGAGTTGATGACAGAGTGGATTATTCAGGGAATTGGTTACACAGGAGAAGCCACATGAAATGGCCTTCTTTCCAGAGGGTTGAAGTAGAGATAGTGTTTCAGCTGGGCCAGAGAAGTACAAGGTCCTTCTCCATGATTTTGAGGCATCTTCAAGGTTTGCTACTTTTGTTTGGGAAAATTGTGTTCTCTTTATTTCTGGCACTTTCACACTGAGTGGATGCTTGCTACTGTTACATCAGCCACGCCTTGGAGACAAACAGTGGGTGTGAGGCGCAAGCCACATGTCCAGAAGCGACTGGTTTAGGCTTTTGTTCCTTGCCTGTTGTAGTCATTGTTCTGGTGGCTTCCATTCAGCCAGTTGAAGGGACAAATGTTTGTCTGTAGGCCCACCTATTTCAGGAACTGTACGGTTCTGAGCCTGCCAATGCGTCATTAAGAGAAAGGCCGTCCACGGGAACCAACCCTATTGACAAATTCCAAGGAAGAAGACAACTTCCTGAAACTCTTTGCTCAACTTCTCTGCCTTGTTTTATTTCTCTGTGGAAGGTGCCAAGCCAAGAAAGACAGCAGGTCATTGAGCAAAGTTATTCATTTATTGGTCTTTTACTTGGTCCAGCCCCAATTTGTTACAGTTTGCTTCTCAACAGCATCAGTCTGGCAAGGAAATACTGCCTAATTTTTGTTGATACTGGGAGGGTCTGCAGTTCAAGTGGAAAATTAGAATTTAATGAGAAATGAGTCTTAGGGAGGAATTGATACATATTCTTGTGTTTTACGTGTTAGAAAGGGTTGTGTGACTTCTAACTGCTTAATTATGGTGCTATTCACTCACCAAACATTTGCTGAGTAATCTGATAGTGGATCTTCTTAGTTTTTCCTCAGAAAACAAAACCAATGAGGGCAGAACCATGACAGGCCTTCTGTAAGTATGAGAGATTCACTTTACTATTGTGCTCTTTTCAAGAGACTACTAAAGTCTGAGCAATATTTTAATGACCAAATTTTAGGTGTAGGAGATGTTTTACTAATTCAAGTTGATGTTACAGAGTGGAAAGAGTGCAGATTCTGAAGACAGAATTGAATTTGATTCCTGACTTTACCATGTGTCAGCTTTTTGGATATAGGTGAATCATATCCTTTCTGAATCTCAATTTTCTCATCAAAAAAAAAAAAAATGGCTTCACGATACCCATCATGTAAGAGAAGAATTCAGGATAAAGAAACCTCTAACATATTAACACTCTGTTGGCACCTAAGTGCTCACATAATTGTGCGAATCATTATATTTATGCAGCCTCTTCAGACATGTCTCTTTGCCAAACTGAAGTGAGGTCACATTACTTATCTCTGCTCCAATCTCATAACTTTCTCCCTTCACTCCCTAATTAGGCTAACAAGGTACTAATATTGTGTCCTCTCTGATAAGGCCCCCGGCTCTGGACATTTTGTGATCTCTCTGCCATTGTGCTGTTCTCGCTTTGTGTAAATGCACAGAGTAAGCTCTCAGCAAACACTTGTTGAATGAATGAACAAGTGCTCTACCTGATCTGATAAGTGAAATCATAGGGCTACATGCAAATTTGTCACCACTCCTAAGTACCTTGTGCATATTTTAGGATGGAACTTCTGAAGCAATTGTAAATAACCAAGAGGGGGTTCTCATATATTAGCATGCGGGGTCAATGCATAAGGTAAATCTTTTGGGGGGAAGTTCCTTGGAGTATTCCTCAGATCCTACCCTGGAATTATACTCTGACATCCTCTGTAAGGCATTGCTGTTTGCATTTTTTATGGGAAGTATCGGATTGGGTGGTTGGATGATATTTAGATAATTACTCGGACTGGCTTATAAAGCTTTTAGAAACATCGCATAAAGATTGTTTCTAATGCCTGAGTATCTCACCTCTAACTTAGACCTGCAGTATGACACACACTTCTACAAATTATTTGAAAAGCGATGGTGATCGGTGTGCTCAGGATGAAATAATGGCAGGACCCCAGACCGAAGCCTGGACTGTAGCCTGTGTCCACATAACACTGGTGCTCATGTGACTGAATCTCTTAATTTGGCCTCATCAACACCAGGCTCTAACCAACAGAGCTATTAACCACAGACTGTGCACAAATAATCAGAGTTCCCATACCTATCCCAAACATTCCTTCTGGAAGAAAATAAACTATCGAATATTTGGTATTTCTGATGATGTTGAATTTAGGAAATATTCTTTTTTTGCATACAACTTATAACTGATATGTTACTTCCATATGTATTCTACTCCCCACAGAACTAAATGAGGTGCTTTGCTGGTGGTTCTTTGCTTGCACTCCCCCATGTGATCTCTGCCTTTCTCCACCCTGCTCTATGCTTGGAGGAGGATGGGGCTGGCTCTCCAGACCGTGTCATTCAGGCACCCTCACCAATAACTGCAGGTTGAGAAAAGGAGCCAAGGGGAAGTGCTAGCAAGAGATTGGAGGGCAGACCGAGAGAGAAGTCAGGGTATTTCTTCCCCTGCTACTCTGCTGCATTGTGCTTTGTTCTGGCAGTGACTGCATCTCTAAGTCTACACCTTCTTTCAGGGAGCCTCTCTTTATAGCTCCAGTTCACATCAGGCTCCAGGAACACTGTTTCTTCACCTCCTCCTTTAGGACTAAGTGGTAATGGCTTCTCACTATTGCTAGTCTCTAAATGCCCAATACCCCCCTATTGCTTTCTTTAATCCTTCCATACCTGTACAGAGACTCCAGTAATTAATTTTCTTCAAAATCCAAGCGGAGTGCACTTTCTGTTTCTTGCTGGGAATCCTGAGTTCTACAGGTAATTGTGACGTAAAAGTATCATTCTCAGAATGGCTTACAGAATAACACCCAACTTATAATGTAGAGGAGCCAGGAAATGGCCTCAAGACTTGAAACTCTGTACCCTCATCAAGTCACCTCATGGAGAATAGAAAATGTCTTGGAATAACAATGCCCTCTTGCGTCCTTAGCCATTTCCTAGACATCTGAAAGTATCTCAGCTTCACATCATTGTACCAAGAGGAGTTACGTTTATAAGAATTCATTCATTCAGCATTCAACACATTCTACTTTGGGGAAGGATTTGGAAATTCAAGACAAGAAAGACACGATTCCTATCTTTGAGGAAATTTTCCGTTCTAGGAGATGAAGATGGACCTAAATAAATGAATCCTGGAATTGAGTCTAGAGGGATGAATAGGTGTGTTCACCAAATAGACAGGGGTCAGAGACAGAATTCCATGCAGAGAGAGCAATTTAACAATGGTTGAAAGAGGAGAGAAATAATCCAATTGTTCAAGGAACTTCAAATTGTCTATTGTGCCTAAAGTACAAAAGGAAGGAAAACAGGAAGGGGACAACACAAGAGATTTGGTTAATAAGAGTTAAGAAGGGACCAGAGCATAGAGGGCTCTGTGTTCCATGCTTAGGAATTTAGACTTCATATTTAGGGTAGTGTACCCATTGAGGGCTTTTAAATTGGGGAGTGGCATGATTAGATTAGTAGCATTTTGTAGTAATCTGATGTCATCAGGAAACATAGGTTAGATGGGGCCATAACTAGAAACTTGGAGATCAACAAGCTCTTACAAGAATATTGCATTTATCTAGACTTGGGAAGGCTGGAGGAAGCTGGTCGCTGAGCGGGTGGAAAAAAGTGAACAAATCCAAGAGACAGCAAATGTACTAGTCAGGGTCAAATCAGGAGACAGAACCACACAATAATTTGAATGGGAAAAGTTTAATATAAATAATTATTATCTATAAAAAGTGATTGAAGTAATGAGGAATTGGCTGGTAAGAAGTAAGGAGAACTCTAAAGAATATAGGAAAAGCAGGTGTATGAAAATAGTCACACACCCTAGGGCTGAGATAGAATACCCAAGGATGAGAAAAACAGCTGATCTAATTAACAAATCAAAATTGTAATTTAAAAAATTAACAAAATAGACAAACCACAAACTAACTTGATCAAGAAAAAGAAAGCACAAACATACAAATTAAAATGACGAGGGGGATATAACAATTGAAGCAGAAGAAATTAAAAACAGTATAAGAAACAACTTTCAAGATCTCTATGCAAGTAAATTTGAAAACCTAGATGAAATGGATAATTTCTTAGGGAAATTCAAATTACCAAATTTCATGCCATCAGAATTAAAAAGTTTAAGCAGACTAATTTCTACAGAAGAAATAGTGTTGGGCTTCCCTGGTGGCGCAGTGGTTGAGAGTCCGCCTGCCAATGCAGGGGACACGGGTTCGTGCCCCGGTCCGGGAAGGTCCCACATGCCGCGGAGGGGCTGGGCCCGTGAGCCATGGCCACTGAGCCTGCGCGTCCGGAGCCTGTGCTCCACAACGGGAGAGGCCACAACAGTGAGAGGCCCGTGTACCGCAAAAAAAAAAAAAAAAAAGAAATAGTGTTAATAAGGAACTAACCCACACTAAAAATGCTACCATACCCAACTGGCTTCACAAATTATTTCCATCAAATCTTCAAAGACCAGATTTTTCCAATGTTTTAAAAATTCTAGAATATTAGAAAAAAACAATTCCTAATTCCTTTTATGAAACAAGTATAAAATTATGCATAAACTAAAGACTATACAAAGAAAGACAATTATAGACCAATATCACTTGTGAATACAAATGCAAAAATTCTGATCCAAAAATGCCCAATCCTGCTGGGATTGAAGAAAATTTACTGAATGGAGTCTTTATAGAGGAATGGAAAAGTTAAGGGAACCAACAAACAATATTAGCAAACATAATCCAACATCACATTAAATATTATAGTACAGTATGGCCAAGTAGGATATATTCAAGGAATGCACTATTTCTGCAGATGCTGAGAAAACCTTTGACTAAATTCATTACCCATTCATGATAAGAACACTTAAGGAAATAGGAATTGAGGGATACCTTCTCAACATGATAAAATATGTATGCCTTAGTCCTAAAGGTAGTATTCTACTTAATGGGGAAACACTAGAGGTATTTTCATTAAGACCAGGAACAAGGCAAGAATTGAACATTAGGCAGTTAGACAAGAGTTAGTAATTAGAGGTATACAAATGGCAAAGAAAAGGTAAAACTACTTCTATTTGAAGATGATATGACAGTACTCTGAAAAACCCAGAGAATCAATGATAAAACCAATTCGAAGAGTAGGAATTCAGTGAAGTGGCAAGATATAAAATTAACAAACAACATTGATAGCCTTCACATATAAAAGAACAGAGGACATAATGGCAAAGAACACCCCGTTTACAATAACAGCCAAGAAGATGAAATGCATAGCAATATATTTAACCAGAAATGAGCAAAACCTGTCTATATGAGGACAGTTTTGAAGCACTCCTGAAAGACGCAAAAGCAGACCTGAAAAATTGGAAATCCATTCCTTGTTCTTGGCTAGGATGAAAACATAAAAAAGCTGTCAGTTCCCCTGAAGTTAATTTATAAATTGAATGCATCTCCAATAAAAATACCAAGAAGTTATTTTATAGACAAGTTGATATTAAGGTTCATATGGAGAAACAAACATGCAACAGTCACTAGGGAATATTGAAAAAGAACACCTAGAAGGGAGGACTAGCACTAACAGACATTAAAGCATATATAAAGCTCCCATAATTAACATAGGGTGCTATGACACATGAGTAGACAAATACTATAGATCAATGGGATAGAATGGAAAGCTCAGAATTTGACCCAAATACTATTTCTGAAAATTTTCTGTAAGCCTAAAGATGGTTCAGAATACAAAACTAAAGCCATATAAACACAAATAGTCAGTAGGGGAATGCAAATCAAAACCATAATGAGGGGGACCTTCAAGATGGTGGAGGAGTAAGATGTGGAGATCACCTTCCGCCCCACAAATACATCGGAAATATATCTACATGTGGAACAACTCCTACAGAACACCTACTGAACACTGGCAGAAGACCTCAGACTTCCCAAAAGCTTTGCTTTTACCATTTGTCCTAGGGTTCTGTCTGCTGTTTTGTTTTGTTTTTTTTAGTGTAGTTTTTAGCACTTGTTATCATTGCTGGATTTGTTTTTTCATCTGGTTGCTCTCTTCTTTTTTTTTAAATTTTTAATATTTTTTATTTTAATAACTTTATTTTATTCATTTATTTTTTCTTTCTTTCCTTCTTTTTTTTCCCTCCCTTTTCTTCTGAGCCATGTGGCTGACAGGGTCTTGGTACTCCAGCCAGGTGTGGGGCCTGAGCCTCTGAGGTGGGAGAGATGAGTTCAGGACATTGGTCCACCAGAGACCTCCCAGCTCCATGTGATATCAAATGGTGAAAATCTTCCAGAGATCTCCATCTCAATGCTAAGACCCAGCTCCACTCAACAACCAGCAAGCTACAGTGCTGGACACCCTATGCCAAACAACTAGCAAGACAAGAACATAACCCCACCCATTAGCAGAGAGGCTGCATAAAATCATAATAAGGTCACAGACACCCCAAAACGCACCACTGGACGTGGTCCTGCCCACCAGAAAGACAAGATCCAGCCTCATCAACCAGAACACAGGCACTGGTCTCCTCCACCAGGAATCCTACACAACACACTGAACCAACCTCACTCACTGGGGGCAGACACAAAAAACAACACGAACTACGAACATGCAGCCTGTGAAAAGGAGACCCCAAACACAGTAAGTTAAGCAAAATGAGAAAACAGAGAAATACACAGCAGATGAAGGAGCAAGGTAAAAAAACCCCACCAGACCAAACATGAAGAGGAAATAGGTAGTCTACCTGAAAAAGAACTCAGAGTAATAATAGTAAAGATGATCCAAAATCTTCAAAATAGAATGGAGAAAATACAAGAGATGTTTAACAAGGACCTATAAGAACTAAAGAGCAAACAAACAATGATGAACAACAAAACAAATGAAACTAAAAATTCTATAGAAAGAATCAATAGCAGAATAACTGAGGCAGAAGAATAGATAAGTGACCTGGAAGATAAAATGGTGGAAATAACGACCTCAGAGAAGAATAAAGAAGAAATAATGAAAAGAATTGAGGACAGTCTCAGAGACCTCTGAGACAACATTAAATGCACCAACTTTCGAATTATAGGGGTTCCAGAAGAAGAGAAAAAAAAAGGGACTGAGAAAATATTTGACAAGATTATAGTTGAAAACTTCCCTAGTATGGGAAAGGAAATAATCAAGTCCAAGAAGCACAGAGAGTCTCATACAGGATAAATCCAAGGAGAAACATGCCAAGACACATATTAATCAAACTATCAAAAATTAAATACAAAAAAAATATTAAAAGCAGCAAGGAAAAAGAAACAAATAACGTATGGGAATCCCCATAAGGTTAAAAGCTGATCTTTCAGCAGAAACTCTGCAAGCCAGAAGGGAGTGGCAGGACATGTTTAAAGTGATGAAGGAGAAAAACCTACAACCAAGATTACTCTACCCAGCAAGGATCTCATTCAGATTCAATGGAGAAATTAAAACTTTTACAGACAAGCAAAAGCTAAGAGAATTCAGCAACACGAAACCAGCTCTACAACAAATGCTAAAGGAACTTCTCTAAGTGGGAAACACAAAAGAAAAGGACCTACAAAAACAAACCCCAAACAATTAAGAAAATGGTAATAGGAACATACATATCGATAATTAAACAGGAAAGGATTGAATGCTCCAACCAAAAGACACAGGCTCATGAATGGATACAAAAACAAGACCCATATATATGCTGTCTACAAGAGACCTACTTCGTACCTAGGGACACATATAGACTGAAAGTGAGGGGATGGAAAAAGATGTTCCATGCAAATGGAAATCAAAAGAAAGCTGGATTAACAATTCTCATATCAGATAAAATAGACTTTAAAATAAAGACTATTACAAGAGACAAAGAAGGACACTACATAATGTTCAAGGGATCAATCCAAGAAGAAGAAATAACAATTGTAAATATTTATGCACCCAACATAGGAGCACCTCAATACATAAGGCAAATGCTAACATCCATAAAAGGGGAAATCGACAGTAACACAATCATAGTAGGGGACTTTAACACCCCACTTTCACCAATGGACAGATCGTCCAAAATGAAAATTAATAAGGAAACACAAGCTTTTAATGATACATTGAACAAGATGGACTTAATTGATATTTATAGGACATTCCATCTAAAAACAACAGAATACACTTTCTTCTCAACTGCTCATGGAACATTCTCCGGGATAGATCATATCTTGGGACACAAATCACGCCTTGGTAAATTTAAGAAAATTGAAATTGTATCAAATATGTTTTCCTAACCACAACACTATGAGACTAGATATCAATTACAGGGAAAAATCTGTAAAAAAAATACAAACACATGGAGGCTAAACAGTACACTACTAAATAACCAAAAGATCACTGAAGAAATCAAAGAGGAAATCAAAAAAATACCTAGAAACAAATGATGACCCAAAACCTATGAGATGCAGCAAAAGCAGTTCTAAGAGGGAAGTTCTAAGAGGAAGCAATACAATCCTACCTCAAGAAACAAGAAAAATCTCAAACAAACTACCCCTATACTGAAAGCAATTAGAAAAAGAACAAAAACCCCCAAGGTTAGCAGAAGGAAGGAAATCATAAAGATCAGATCAGAAATAAATGAAAAAGAAATGAAGGAAATGATAGCAAAGATCAATAAAACTAAAAACTAGTTCTTTGAGAAGATAAACAAAATTGATTAACCATTAGCCAGACTCATCAAGAAAAAAAGGGAGAAGACTCAAATCAACAGAATTAGAAATGAAAAAGGAGAAGTAACAACTGGCACTGCAGAAATACAAAGGATCATGAGAGATTACTACAAGCAACTATATGCCAATAAAATGGACAACCTGGAAGAAATGGACAAATTCTTAGAAAAGCACAACCTTCTGAGACTGAACCAGTAAGAAATTGAAAATATAAACAGGCCAATCACAAGCAATGAAATTGAGACTGTGATTAAAAATCTTCCAACAAACAAAAGCCCAGAACAAGATGGCTTCACAGGTGAATTCTATCAGACATTTATTTTATTTGTTTTATTTATTTATTTTTGTTCTTCCAGTTGAGTCAACTGCAGGCTTATTTTAAAATTTATTTTTCTATACAGCAGGTTCTTATTAGTTATCCATTTTATACATATTAGTATATATATATATATACTAATATATATATTAGTATGTCAATCCCAGTCACCCAGTTCATCACACCACCACCACCACCACCCTGGCACTTTCCACCCTTGATGTCCATACATTTGTTCTCTACATCTGTGTCTCAATTTCTGCCCTGCAAACCAGTTCATCTGTACCTTTTTTCTAGGTTCCACGTATATGCTTTAATATACGATATTTGTTTTTCTCTTTCTGACTTACTTCACTCTGTATGACAGTCTCTAGATTCATCCACGTCTCTACAAATGACCCAATTTTGTTCCTTTTTATGGCTGAGTAATATTTCATTGTATATATGTACCACAACTTCTTTATCCATTAGTCTGTCGATGGGCATTTAGGTTGCTTCCATGATGTGGCTATTGTAAATAGTACTGCAGTGAACATTGGGGTGCATGTGTCTTTTTGAATTATGGTTTTCTCTGGGTATATGCCCAGTAGTGGGATTGCTGGGTCATATGGTAATTCTATATTTAGTTTTTTAAGGAACTGCCATACTGTTCTCCATAGTGGCTGTATCAATTTACAGTCCCACCAACAGTGCAAGAGGGTTCCCTTTTCTCCACACCCTCTCCAGCATTTGTGGTTTGTAGATTTTCTGATGATGCCCATTCTAACTGTTGTGAGGTGATACCTCATTGTAGTTTTGATTTGCATTTCTCTAATAATTAGTGATGTTGAGCAGCTTTTCATGTGCTTCTTGGCCGTCTGTATGTCTTCTTTGGAGAAATGTCTATTTAGGTCTTCTGCCCATTTTTGGATTAGGTTGTTTGTTTTTTTAATATTGAGCTGCATGAGCTGTTTATATATTTTGGAGATTAATCCTTTGTCCATTGATTCATTTGCAAATATTTTCTCCCATTCTGAGGGTTATCTTTTCGTCTTGTTTGTAGTTTCCTTTGCAAAAGCTTTTACGTTTCATTATGTCCCATTTGTTTATTTTTGTTTTTATTTCCATTACTCTAGGAGGTGGATCAAAAAAGGTCTTGCTGTGATTTATGCCAAAGAGTGTTCTTCCTATGTTTTCCCCTAAGAGTTTTATAGCATCTGGTCTTACATTTAGGTCTCTAATCCATTTTGAGTTTATTTTTGTGTATGGTGCTAGGGAGTGTTCTAATTTCATTCTTTTACATGTAGCCGTCCAGTTTTTCCAGCACCAGTTATTGAAGAGACTGTCTTTTCTCCATTGCATATCCTTGCCTCCTTTGTCATACATTAGTTGATCATAGGTGCGTGGATTTATCTCTGGGCTTTCTATCCTGTTCCATTGACCTATATTTCTGTTTTTCTGCTACTACCATATTGTCTTCATTACTGTAGCTTTGTAGTATAGTCTGGAGTCAGGGAGTCTGATTCCTCCAGCTCTGTTTTTTTCCCTCAAGACTGCTTTGGCTATTCAGGGTCTTTTGTGTATCCATACAAATTTTAAGATTTTTTGGTTCTAGTTCTGTAAAAAACGCCATTGGTAATTTGATAGGGATTGCATTGAATCTGTAGATTGCTTTGGGTAGTAGAGTCATTTTCACAATGTTGATTCTTCCAAACCAAGAACATGGTATATCTCTCCATCTGTTGGTATCATCTTTAATTTCTTTCATCAGTGTCTTATAGTTTGCTGTGTACAGGTCTTTTGTCTCCCTAGGTAGGTTTATTCTGAGGTATTTTATCCTTTTGTTGCACTCGTAAATGGGAGTGCTTCCTTAATTTCTCTTTCAGAATTTTCATCAGTAGTGTATAGGAATGCAAGAGACTTCTGTACGTTAATTTTGTATCCTGCTCCTTTATCAAATTCATTGATTAGCTCCAGTAGTTTCCTGGTGGCATGTTTAGGATTCTCTATATATAGTATCATGTCATCTTCAAACAGTGACAGTTTTACTTCTTTTCCAATTTGGTTACCTTTTACTTCTTTTTCTTCTTTGATTGCCGTGGCTGGGACTTGCAAAACTATGTTGAATAATAGTGTTGAGATTGGATATCCTTGTCTTGTTCCTGATCTTACAGGAAAGGCTTTCAGTTTTTCACCATTGAGAATGATGTTTGCTGTGGGTTTGTTGTATATGGCCTTTATTATGTTGAGGAAGGTTCCCTCTATGCCCACTTTCTGGAGAGTTTTTTTAATCATAAATGGGTGTTGAATTTTGTCATAAGCTTTTTCTGCATCTATTGAGACAATCATATGGTTTTTATTCTTCAGTTTGTTAATATGGTGTATCACGTTGATTTGCGTATATTGAAGAATCCTTGCATCCCTGGGATAAATCCCACTTGATCATGGTGTATGATCCTTTTCATATGTTGTTGGATTCTGTTTGCTAGTATTTTGTTGAGAATTTTTGCATCTATATTCATCAGTGATATTGGTCTGTAATTTTCTTTTTTTGTAGTATCTTTGTCTGGTTTTGGTATCAGGGTGATGATGGCCTCATAGAATGAGTTTGGGAGCGTTCCTTCCTCTGCATTTTTTTTTTGAAGAGCTTGAGAAGGATGAGTGTTAGCTCTTCTCTAAATATTTGATAGAATTCATTTGTGAGGCCATCTGGTCCCCGACTTCTATTTGTTGGAAGATTTTTAATCACAGTGTCAATTACATTACTTGTGATTGGTCTGTTCATATTTTCTATTTCTTCCTGGTTCAGTCTTGGAAGGTTATACCTTTCTAAGAATTTGTCCATTTCTTCCAGGTTGTCCATTTTATTGGCATAGAGTTCCTTGTAGTAGCCTCTTAGGATGCTTTGTATTTCTGAGGTGTCTCTTGTAACTTCTCCTGTTTCATTTCTAATGTTATTGATTTGAGTCCTCTCCCTCTTTTTCTTGATGAGTCTGGCTAATGGTTTATCAATTTTGTTTATCTTCTCAAAGAACCAGCTTTTAGTTTTATTGATCTTTGCTATTGTTCTCTTTGTTTCTATTTCATTTATTTCTGCTCTGACCTTTATGATTTCTCTCCTGCGAACTTTGGGTTTTATTTGTTCTTCTTTCTCTAGTTCCTTTAGGTGCAAGGTTAGATTGTTTATTTGAGATTTTTCTTGTATCTGGAGGTAGGCTTGTATTGCTATAAACTTCCTTCTTAGAACTGCTTTTGCTGCATCCCATAGGTTTTGGATCATCGTGTTTTCATTGTCTTTTGTCTCTAGGTATTTTTTGATTTCCTCTTTGATTTCTTCAGTGATCTCTTGGTTATTTAGCAACATATTGTTTAGCCTCCATGTGTTTGTGTTTTTATGTTTTTTTCCCTGTAATTGATTTCTAATCTCATAGCATTGTGGTCAGAAAAGATGCTTGATATGGTTTCAATTTTCTTAAATTTACTGAGGCTTGATTTGTGACCCAAGATGTGATCTATCCTGGAGAATGTTCTGTGTGCACTTGAGAAGAAAGTGTAATCTGTTGTTTTTGGATGGAATGTCCTATAAATATCAATTAAATCTATCTGGTCTATTGTGTCATTTAAAGCTTGTGTTTCCTTCTTAATTTTCTGTTTGGATGATTTTTCCATTGGTGTAAGTGAGGTGTTAAAGTCCCCCACTATTTTTGTGTTACTGTCGATTTCCTCTTTTATAGCTGTTAGCAGTTGCCCTATATATTAAGGTGCTCCTATGTTGGGTGCATATATATTTATAATTGTTACATTGTCTTCTTGGATTGGTCCTTTGATCATTATGTAGTGTCCTTCCTTGTCTCTTGTAACATTCTTTATTTTAAAGTCTATTTTATCTGATATGAGTATTGCTACTCCAGCTTTCTTTTGATTTCAATTTGCATGGAATATCTTTTTCCATCCCCTCCCTTTCAGTCTATATGTGTCCCTAAGTCTGGAGTGGGTCTCTTGTAGACAGCATATATATGGGTCTTGTTTTTGTATCCATTCAGCAAGCCTGTGTCTTTTGGTTGGAGCATTTAATCCATTCACGTTTAAGGTAATTATCAATATGTATGTTCCTATTGCCATTTTCTTAATTGTTTGGGGTTTGTTTTTGTAGGTCCTTTTCTTTTGTGTTTCCCACTTAGAGAAGTTCCTTTAGCATTTGTTGTAGAGCTGGTTTGGTGGTGCTGAATTCTTTTACCTTTTGCTTTTTTGTAAAGCTTTTGATATCTCCGTTGAATCTGAATGAGATGTGCCCCTCCTACCGTCTCACTGTGGCTTCTCCTTTGTCTTTGGATGTGGGTTATGTTTTTTGGTGAGTTCCAGTGTCTTCCTGTTGATGATTGTTCAGCAGTTAGTTGTGATTCTGGTGTTCTCACAAGAGGGAGTGAGAGCATGTCCTTCTACTCTGCCACCTTCTGCTACTTCTTCTCTATCAAACTCTTCCAAAATATAGCAGAGGGAGGAACACTCCCAAACTCATTCTACGAGGCCACCATCACCCTGATACCAAAACCAGACAAAGATGTCACAAAGAAATTAATCTACAGGCCAGTATCACTGATGAACATAGGTGCAAAAATCCTTAACAAAATACTAGCAAACAGGATCCAACAGCACATTAAAAGCATCAAACACCATGATCAAGTGGGGTTTATCCCAAGAATGCAAGGATTCTTCAATATATGCAAATCAATCGATGTGATACACCATATTAAGAAATTGAAGAATAAAAACCATATGATCATCTCAATAGATGCAGAAAAAGCTTTCAACAACATTCAACACCGGTTTATGATAAAAACCCTCCAAAAAGTAGGCATAGAGGGAACTTACTTCAACATAATGAAGGCAGTATATGACAAACCCAGCCAACATCATTCTCAATGGTAAAAAACTGAAACCATTTCCAATAAAATCAGGAACAAGACAAGGTTGCCCACTCTCACTCCTATTATTCAACATAGTTTTGGAAGTTTTAGCCACAGCAATTAGAGAAAAAAAAAGAAATAAAAGGAATCCAGTTAGGAAAAGAAGAATTAAAACTGTCACTGTTTGCAGATGACATGACACTATACAAAGAGAATCCTAAAGATGCTACCAGAAAACTACTAGTCCTAATCAATGAATTTGATAAAGTAGTAGTATACAAAATTAATGCACAGAAATCTCTGACATTCCTATACACTAGCGATGAAAAATCTGAAAGAGAAATTAAGGAAACACTCCTATTTACCATTGCAACAAAAAGTAAAATACCTAGGAATAAACCTACCTAAGGAGACAAAAGACCTGTATGCAGAAAACTATAAGACACTGATGAAATAAATTAAAACTGATACCAACAGATGGAGAGAAATACCATGTTCTTGGATAGGAAGAATCAACATTGTGAAAATGACTATGCTACCCGAAGCAATCTGCAGATTCAGTGTAATCCCTATCAAATTACCAATGGCATTTTTCACAGAACTAGAACAAAAAATTTTACAATTTGTATGGAAACTCAAAAGACCCCGAATAGCCAAAACCATCTTGAGAAAGAAAAACAGAGCTGGGGGCCTCCCTGGTGGCGCAGTGGTTGAGAGTCCGCCTGCCGATGCAGGGGATGCGGGTTCGTGCCCCGGTCTGGGAGGATCCCATATGCCGCGGAGCGGCTGGGCCCGTGAGCCATGGCCGCTGGGCCTGCGCGTCCGGAGCCTGTGCTCCGCAGCGGGAGAGGCCACAGCAGTGAGAGGCCCGCATACAGCAAAAAAAGAAAAAAAAAAAAAAAAAAAAAACAGAGCTGGATGAATGAGACTCCCAGACTTCAGACTATAGTACAAAGCTACAGTAATCAAAAGAGTATGGTATTGGCACAAAAACGGAAATAGAGATCAATGGATTAGGATAGAAAGCCCAGAGATAAACCCATGCACATATGGTCTCCTTATTTTTGATAAAGGAGGCAAGAATATACAATGGAGAAAAGGCAGCATCTTCAATAAGTGATGCTCGGAAAACTGGACAGCTACATTTAAAAGAATAAAATTAAAACACTCCCTAGCACCATACTCAAAATAAACTCAAAATGGATTAGAGACCTAAATGTAAGACCAGACACTATAAAACTCTTAGAGGAAAACCTAGGTATAACACTGTGTGACATAAATCACAGCAAGATCCTTTTTGACCCACCTTCTAGAGAAATGAAAATAAAGACAGAAATAAATGGGGCCTAATGAAACTTAAATGCTTTTGCACAGCAAAGGAAACTATAAACAGGACAAAAAGACAACTCTCAGAATGTGAGAAAATATTTGCAAACAAAGGAACTGACAAGGGACTAATCTCCAAAATATACAAGCAGCTCATGCAGCTCAATACCCAAAAGACAAACAACCCAATCCAAAAATGGGCAGAAGACCTAAATAGACATTTCTCCAAAGAAGATATATAGATTGCCAACAAACACATGGAAGAATGCTCAACATCACTAATCTTTATAGAAATGCAAATGAAAACCACAATGATGTATCACCTCACACCAGTCAGAATGGCCACCATCAAAAAATCTACAAACAGTAAGTGCTGGAGAGGGTGTGGAGAAAAGGGAACCCTCTTGCACTGTTAGTGGGAATGTAAATTGATACAGCCACTACTGAGAACAGTATGCAGGCTCATTAAAAAACTAAAAATAGGGCTTCCCGGGTGGCGCAGTGGTTGAGAGTCCGCCTGCCGATGCAGGGGACATGGGTTCGTGCCCCGGTCCGGGAGGATCCCACATGTTGCGGAGCGGCTGGGTCCGTGAGCCATGGCCGCTGGGCCTGCGCGTCCGGAGCCTGTGCCCCACGACAGGGGAGGCCACGGCAGTAAGAAGCCCGCATACCGCAAAAAATAAATAAATAAATAAATAAATAAAACTGAAAATAGAACTACTGTACCACCCAGAAATTCCACTATTGGGCATATGCCCTGAGAAAACCATAATTCAAAAAGAGTCATGTACCACAATGTTCATTGCAGCTCTGTTTACAATAGCCAGGACATGGAAGCAACCTAAGTGTCCATTGATAGATGAATGGATAAAGAAGATGCAGCACATATATACAGTGGAATATTACTTAGCCATAAAAAGAAACGAAATTGATTTACTTGTAGTAAGGTGGAAAATAGTTTGGCAGGTCCTCAAAAAGTTAAGCAGTGAAACAGGAATTTCACTCCTAGGTATGTATCTAAGAGGATTGAAAACAAATAGTCACACAAAAACTTGAACATGAATATTCATAGCAGCAGTATGCATAACAGGCAAAAAGTAGACACAACCCAAATGTCTATCAAGTGAATAAACAAAAATGTAGATAAATAAAATATGGTCTATCCATAAAATGAAATATTATTCAGCCAAAAAAAGGAATTAAGTACTGATACATGTTACAGCAAGGATGAAACTTGAAAACAGTGCTAAATGAAAGAAGCCAGACACAGTAAAGTCAACATATTGCATGAATGGGCACATCTACAGAGACAGAAAGTAGGCAATGGCTGTCAGGGAATGAGAGGCAACTGGAATTTCTAACATTTACAGGGCTTCTTTTTGGGGTGACAGAACTGTTATGGAATTATATAGTGCTAATGTTGCACAGCATTGTGACTATACTAAAAACCCATAGAATTGTATACCTTTAAAATGGTGAATTTTATGTTACATCAATTTTATCTCAATTTTTTAAAATGGAAAAGACCTCCATACAGTCAAGAAACATTGTGCCAGCTAGCACAGGAAAAATATTTAAAAGAGCAAGGTCCATTTACACAGAGCAGACAAGGAGGCTGATTTGGAGACAAGAGGTGATAGTAAACCGATCAGTGGCACAGTCCACCCCTTTGATTACACAACTTCCACAAGTATCCTTCAAACATCTGAACTCCCATGCACTTTGAAAACAGAAAGTTCTATATAATTATGAATGATTTCACAGGATCTACTTATATTCTTGTATCTTTTCCCCTGCCTTTTCTCTTTGAAAACAACTCCATTTGAATTCCAAAACTTTTTGGATCCCACAGGGTGACTTTACATCTTTGCCACCATGTTAGAGGAAGGGAACGAAGATTATATGTGTCTTTACCTTTAGTGAAGTTAGAATCAAACAAAAGAATGAAACTACCTGGGATAAGTAGTATGGGTGAGATAGGTGGAGAAATCCCCAAATTTTTTCTATACTCACCTCTGGGCCCCGAGCAAAAAGGGAAAGTAGGACTAAGAGAGTTGCTTATTTATCTCCTTTTTCCCTCTTTTATTTCTCACCTCTACAGACTAAGCCTTCTTCTGCAAGGCCAGACTATGAAGGAGTGACAGGGAACCCAGAGGTGGCTTTAGATGGAAATTTCTAGAATGGAATGTGATATATATTATTTCCCTACACACTGACTGGCTTGAAGATAACTACTTTAGAAACACTACTTTAGAAACCTTTAAATCTTCCTCTGCATGTCCAATGTTGCCATTTCCCTGAGAGGCCCAGCTGTACACAGGCCTGAGTGAATTCGCTCTGTGAGTAATACTTGATTGTCCAAGAGCCCAGTGAGGTCCACTGTCTAGCTCCATGTGAAGCTCCTTAAAAGGTCTGTATTCATCCAAGGGTCTATCAAGTAGTGCATGTTCTCAGAGGAGAGCGTCCCTTTTTCCTGCGGTGAGGTAATGAAACAGATGGCTCCGGCATGCTGTGCTCTCACCTAAAGTGTCAGTGAGCCAGCCATCCTGTCTCAGTTCCACAAACAAACATCCCAGTCCTTGCAAAATGTGGAAACAGCAGAGGATCTTGATTCAGCATTGGCTTCAGCAGTGAAAAAATGAAAGCATTTCGCCGTTTCTCATAATAACAATTACCTAGGAGGTAAATTTAAGAGATTTAGTTTCCAACGAACCCTTTCATGGTTAAGGGAATACAGTCTACTTGAATATCCTGAAGTAAAAATTTCAACTGTAGTTTTGTGTGGGCAAGAATTGGGTGAGTAGAAGAGTATGAAATTGTAAGCCTTCAACTGTTTTAACCAGGACCTCCAATTAACTGGAAGTTCCCTCTTTCTTTTTTTGGAAACGGGGGAGTGGGGGAGGGTGATGCTTTAAGAACTCACATCCAGGATCTTAAAACAACTTCCAGGACTTTTCTTAGAATAAATCTGCCTTCTAGATCTCTAATTCTGTAGAAATAGAACTGATGGTCAAAAGATAATCATGAGTAACTAGAAAATCCCCAATTATCAAAAGAATCAACTGTGGTCATTCTACTACTGTACTGAATAAGACAAGAAAGAGGAGTGATGAATTTATAAACACTTTCAAGTGAGTTTTTTCAAAAATTTAAATGAGAAAAATTTTGGTTATTGTTTAATTAATTACACAATTCACTTGATTTGGGTCCTTTACTTTCTGGGTAATTGAGACTTTATGAGGATTTATATATAAAGTTGTGTATATACATGTTCTCTTTAAAGATTCCTAAACAAGAGAGGGACTTCACTGGTGTTCCAGTGGGTAAGACTCTGCACTCCCAATGCAGGGGCCCAGGTTCAACCCCTGGTTGAGGGACTGGATGCCACATGCATGCTGCAACTAAGGGTTTGCATGCTGCAGCTAGAAGATCCTGTGCACTACAACTAAGACCCAGAGCAGCCAAAATAAATAAATAAATAAATAAATAAATAATCTTAAAAAAAAATTCCTAGAACAGTATGGAGTTTCCTTAAAAAACTAAAAATAGAACTACCATACGACTCAGCAATCCCACTACTGGGCATATACCCTGAGAAAACCATAATTCAAAGAGAGTCATGTACCAAAATGTTCATTGCAGCTCTATTTACAATAGCCAGGAGATGGAAGCAACCTAAGTGTCCATCGACAGATGAATGGATAAAGAAGATATGGCCCATATATACAATGGAATATTACTCAGCCATAAAAAGAAACGAATTTGAGTTATTTGTAGTGAGGTGGATGGACCTAGAGACTGTCATACAGAGTGAAGTAAGTCAGAAAGAGAAAAACAAATACCATATGCTAACACATATATATGGAACCTAAAAAAAAAAAAAAAGGTCATGAAGAATCTAGGGGCAAGACAGGAATAAAGACACAGACCTACTAGAGAATGGACTTGAGGATACGGGGAGGGGCAAGGGTAAGCTGGGACAAAGTGAGAGAGTGGCATGGACATATATACGCTATCAAATGTAAAACCGATAGCTAGTGGGAAGCAGCTGCATAGCACAGGGAGATCATCTCGGTGCTTTGTGACCACCTAGGGGGTGGGACAGGGAGGATGGGAGGGAGGGAGACGCAAGAGGGAAAAGATATGGGGACATATGTATATGTACAACTGATTCACTTTGTTATAAATGTTATAAAGCGGAAACTAACACACCATTGTAAAGCAATTGTACTCCAATAAAGATGTTTAAAAAAAATTCCTAGAAATGTTTATTTGACTGTAAAGTGCTTATCTTAAAAATGTGGCAAGTAATTGAGTTACTTTTCTTTTTTCCCCAGTGAAAACATTCAAAGACAGTGTTCTGTTTCAATCTGCAAGGATTATTTGTCTCTTGCTTTGTTTAGGAGAATCTTACCCTGGTATCCCTCAATAAGGGACTCTTTGACTTTCACTGGCCAAAATCCGTTGATTAGGAGCCCCGCCTGGGAGTTAATGGGCGAGTGTGGTGGCATGAGACAAGTGCAAGACGCAATATCCACCTCCCACCACCAAGCCAGGGGTCCAGTGTTGTCTCGCCAGCTTAGCGCTTCATCATATGCTCCTTCACCTACTCTTTGTCCGTATTTGACGGAGCCCCGCCGAACAGGAAACAGCTAAGGTAGCACAGAGAAGCAAATTTGACAGAGCCCTTTAATTAGAAGCTAATGGTTAACTCGTTTGGTATTCTTCATACCATAATGACATTATTTATCAGGAATTCTTTTGGTGGGAGTGTGGCTGCCTTTTACACTTCCAGCAACATTTCTCATCTATTATCACGAAAGAATCTTGAGTTCTTGTAAATCCCTTAGCAAAGGCTTCTTATAAAAGAACTTAAAAAGGAATAAGTCCTCTGAGATATCACAGGATTCTTGCTGTGTGCCTCCCACAGACTTGCATGAGAATTGCTCGGCTTGAACCATGTACGTGGCTTTGAAGATCCAATCCGTGTGCCTGTAATTCAGGCAGAAAAAAAAAAAGTCATAAATATTTGTAACGGAGCTCACGTCTGCATACGTTTGCGATATTTTTGGTACGGTAAAGGAGGGGAGAGTAAAACTCCGGTGTTTCTTTGCAGCCCCCCTTGTAGGGGAAATTTCAGTCTACCTCTTAGGGGCAAGGAATTAGAATTTCATGTTGGCGAACATGGATAGGGCGACACTGGAGGACGGATGGAGATGGAAATGAGAGAAATCAAATAATTTTTTTGGCGCCTACTTCTTATTGTTAAGAAGTCATTTATGTATTTGCTCACATAAACGTCTGAAATGTTGCCTCTCCCCCTCCCCCAACAAGGGCGTGTATGAACACCTGCCATGCACCGTTCTCCCCAGCTGCCAGTGATTTCAGCTTCCCAAGGTATATGGCCCTGCAGCTGCCAGATGAGCGACTTTCATGATTGCAGAGTTCCTATTTTTAATCAGACTTGCAGGAAATTGCGGGCATCTCTGTTTTATTTACTTCGTTTTAAAATGTTTCCTGCATGAGTTTCTTTTCTCAGCAGTGAAAATAAATGGTAGGAGGTGGTATCTGTGCCCTTCAAAAACTTTCTGTCGGTTGGGGGGCTCCTCTTTGCATTGTCTGTATGCAGGACTCGGATAACCAAAGTCCTGAGTCTTTCGCCACTATTTTCTACATGTTTTTCCTTCATTTCAGATGTCCCATAAATAGCCTAATAAGTGGAATTTGACTGAGGGATGTTGCATAGCAGCACAGAGCTTTCTGGTGCAGCTCTGGTGTGGTCAGGATAGAGCAAGGTCACTTCCTCTTCATTCCACCATGCTGAGTAATTCTCATAATACCAAGTCACCAAAGGAAGGGGCATGGCCAAGATTTTACTTATATTTGATCAAATCTATGAGGGTGCTAAGAAAGAAGAGAAAGCTGCCAGTTAACCCTGACAAACCATCAACTGAATGACTGATGTCAGAGATGTTCAGTGTGATGGAAGTGTATGCACCTTGGAATTGATGAAAAGTGGTCATTAGTCCACGATTTTTTCCCTAGCACTTTGTATGCCCACCCCTTTAGATGCTAATGGCCAAAACATGAGACATGGCCCTGGTGTCAGAGAACTTATGGTCCCTTTGGGAGAGATAAGATTATGACCACATAAATATCATGGATAGGGCTCAATGCCCTGAAGCAGGGAGTTGGGAGAGAATCTCATGGGAGTGGTTTAGAGGAACCAGAAAAGATGAATCTTAAGGATTGTCCCATGGGTAGACGAGAGCATTCTAGGGAAAGACAAAAGCTTTGACATCTGTGGAAATGATAGGCAATGATGTAGGTGGTCAGACTCTGGAACCAAACTGCCTGGATTCAAATCCCAGCTATGCCAGTTATTGGCTGTATGACTTTAGGCAAGTTGTTCAACCTCTTCTTGCTTCGGGTCGCCTACTTGTTAAAGGGAATTAAATTTGTTATTGTGGTTAGCATGTTACTTAACACACAATAGACGATCAGTGAGAATTAACTCAGAAAAACAATAATAATGGCATGTAAAGGACTGAGTGGGCTGAAACAGGAAGGGAAAAGTAGGGAACCTGGAGGGGGGTAGTTGTGGGGTATTAGAGAGGGTGAAGTTACACTGGTCCCTTTGCTATTCCTTAAACACAGCAAAGTACCAGGGCCTTTGCACAAGCTAGTTCCCTGGCCTACAATACTCTTCCCCTAGCTAGCTGTCTGACTTTCTCCTTTAGATTTCTTTTTGGTCATGTAATCTGATCAGAGAGGTCTTCCCTGACTCTCCTATATGAGATGGTGGTACCACCATCCCTGCTCAGTCACTTTCTGTCTCCCTTACTTTAATTTTTAAGAATAGTTCTTACTACTCCCTGTTACTTTATGTGCTGATTTATTGGGTTGAGAGAGAGAGAGAGAGAGAGAGAGAGAGAGAGTGTGTGTGTGTGTGTGTGTGTGTGTGTGATCATTCTCTGGCAGCCAGAATGGAAGTTAGAAGAGAATAAGGCTCAGATAGATAATAATGGGAAAGAAGAACAAGTCCTCAAGACTGAAAGACTTGGAAACATCTTCAATGAAGGGGCTCAGAATGTGCCACCCCAAAATATACCACTTAAGGATTATTTTGAGCTAAAGGCAATTAAGAAGCAGCAAATGTAGAAAGAGCTTTCTGCCCTACTCCTATCTGCTGAAAAGCAGGATATTAATTTCCCTTTGGGAAGATGGTCCCCCTCCCCTCTCCCGCTCCAGGAGGGCAGCCCTTGTTACTGGAGACAGAAAGTCTGCCCTGAGATGGGTCTGCACAAACAAACCTTACTAAAACAACCCTTATTCTCCATTAGTTTTCCCCACATATTTACCTTCCCCAAATTTCCTACCTTGAGAAACTCGAATTCCTTTCCCTTTGTTTTGTCACTGCTCCAAAATTCATCATCCTTTGTTAAAATGGTATATAAGCTCCCATGCCTGTTTTGGGGGTATTTTCACTTCTTTTCTGTGAGGCTCCCCTATGTGCATATGAAATAAACCTCTTCCACTGTTAATCTGTCTTTCATCAATTCAATTTACATGCCCTAGCAGCTAAACCTAAAGGGTAGAGAAAAAGATTTTTTCTCTCCCCTACAGCAAAAATAATACCATCAATGAATTCTACTTCCAAGGATATATAGTCTACATTTAAATAATAACAACAACAATAAAAATTAAAAATAAAAACAACAACAAAATTGTGGAGCCCTTTGAAGGCAGGGACTATGTCAGTTTTATTTGTAACCTCCATACCTGCTCATATCCTGTTCTGTAGTAAATGAAGAAGAAGCATCTCCATGATAGAGATGCCTCCTTGGGAGAACAATACATTCTCCTGGCCCATTAACTGAAACCCGTGACTCAGAGGGCTTGGGATCTCTCACTGTAGTAGACTGAATAATCATCCCACAAGGTTCCTAATCCCTGGAACCTGTGAATATTACCTTGTATGGCCAAAGGGACTTTGCAGATGTGAGCAAATTAAGAATGTTAAAATGAGTAGATTATTCTGGATTATCCGGAGTAGGCTCTAAATATAATCACAAGTGTCTTTATAAGAGGGAGGCAGAGGGAGATTTAACTACAGAAGAAGAAGCCAATATCAGGATGGAAGCAAGATGCCTCGGTGCTGGTTTTGAAGACGGAGGAAGAGGCCAGGTGCTAAGAAATGAAAAAAAATGTAACTCTAGAGAACAGAAGGAAGCAAAGAAGTGGATTTTCCCCTAGAGCCTCAGGAGGGTGTGTGGCCCTTGATTTCAGCCCAGGGAAATAGATATCAGAGTTCTGGTGTCCAGAACCATACAGTTGGTGGTAATTTGTTACAGTGGCCATAGGAGACTCCTACACTCACTGCTGTCTTTGTGATGTTTCATAGACACTGAGCCATTTGTTCAGGGCAATCGCAGTTCAAGACAACAAATCTAGTAGAGTCTTAGGAGTTTTCTCATTTTGTTTAGGTTCAGGACAGAATTTTTTTTTTTAACACTTTATTCCATCAAAATGTTAAGTCACTGGCTATAAGTCATGGTTCTCATTGTCTTTCAGCTTGTCCTTCTTGAACAGGACAGGAGGCAATATGCACCAACAAATAAGAATTCTCTGAGCACCTACTATGTGGCTGTATTTTGAGGCATAAATAAGCTTTAGACCACTTGGTCTAACCTTGATCATACTGGTAAGGGAACTGAGATGTGGAAGAACTCATATGAAAAGTATATTAAAAAAGCTTTGAAAACCAAAATAACCTACATGTAAGACGTATTTTTATTGCCTAACACTGTGTTGGACCCACCTACAGGATCAATAAATATAGTAGTTAAGTGACATAGTCCTTGTTGTTAATAAGCTTACAATCTAGGGAAAAATATTTTTACAGGAAAAACAAATAGATTTTCCTGATTGATAAAATGTATTATAAAACTCTGGTAATTAAAACAATGTGATCTGGTGTAGGAATAGACAGATATCTGGAATGTCATAAAACTCTAGGAATAGAATAAGAGTTTAATTTATAAATTTCAAATAGTGGAGAAAGAATAGATTATTAAATAAATAATGATGATAAAAATCAGCTAACACTCTGGGGAAAAAGGCTTCATTCCTTACCATACATCTTACACCAAAAGGAAGCTGGGATATAAATGGAAAAACACACAATATAATAAATTAATAGAAGAAAGCATAGATTAATATTAATTTTATTTTAAAGTGCAAAGATATTTTAAAAACATTGCACAAACAGAAATGGCATGAATTTTAAATTTTATAATCTGGTGACAAAAAATTATTAATTTAAGTTTTTATGTCCCAAAACAGGATATACAAATTCCAAAGATAAAGAATCTGAGAAATAATTACGAAGTGTGAAAATATTTATCTACAAGAGGTTCATTGCAATATATACAATGTGTGTGTATAAAAATCTAGAAGGAAAACACTAATATATTAACAGTAATTATATTTTGTTAGTAGGGTTACAGTAGAGTCTGTCTAGCTGTCTATCTAATCTCTCTATTGAGATATATATATATATAGATGTTAGATAGATGATAGATAGATAGATATTTAATTTATTTGTTTCTTTAATAATTTAACTCCTGGTAAACTGCCACCCCACTATCTCATTTAATTTCCAGAATAAGAAACACATCTATTAACATGGATCTGATTATAGGGTTTAGTATCAAAATAGAGTGGAATGAACTCTGAAGGAAAGCAGAAACACTTTAAAATTCTATACTCTTTCCTCAGTTTATTACTAAGGATTTCATTGTTACTTTAAAGGCAGAATACTTTGTTTATTTCTTTTTTTTTTCTTTTTTTTTTTTTTTGCTGTATGCGGGCCTCTCACTGTTGTGGCCTCTCCCGTTGCGGAGCACAGGCTCCCCATGCGCAGGCCCAGCGGCCATGGCTCACGGGCCCAGCCGCTCCGCGGCATATGGGATCCTCCCAGACCGGGGCACGAACCCGCATCCCCTGCATCGGCAGGCGGACTCTTAACCACTGCGCCACCAGGGAGGCCCAAGGCAGAATACTTTGAATGACTATATGTCTGCATATAGATTATCCTTTAATTCCTTCCGTTAGTTTACAAAATAAATCTCAAACTTTAGTATGTCTAATGTAAGTAAACTCTACTTGGAGTGATTTAAAATCCTTTAAATCACTTAAATCACTTACTTTTATTTAAAGAATTTTTAATGTTGGATTTTAACTTTGGAAACAAACCCTGTATAAACGCAGTTGCACTGCGTAGATGAATTTTATTTTTCTTTTTATTTAACCTATTTAATATGGAAACAAGCCTACATTTTTTCTTTCTTTTCCCTTTGTTTACAACATTAGAAGATTCTAACCCATTTTAAGTTAGCGGAGGGAACAGCATTCCCTGTAGGCTGATTTACAAATATCCCTCAGAGGAGTATGAAGATTAAGCCCTAAGGACAAAGAATTGGCTTTTCTGTTGCTAGTGATTCTGTTTCAAGATTTAGTGATAGTGAAAGACAGTTTCTTTGCTCTGTGAGGTGAGAATTGGGGACTGGAGGATTGGGGTAAGAAGGAGAAGGCAAGAAAGTCACAGGACAGATTACCGTAATCTGGGAGTTGATCCTGGGAAGGTAGCCAAAAAAATAACAAGCTAGAAGGAGGCTAGTGGCCTTGGAGAAGGGCCACTTAGAAGGACGATATTCAAAGGGCTTGTGTTCACTAGCCCTTTGAAAATCGTGTTTGGGCTCAGGCCCAAAGAATGAGACTCTCCTATCACCAGAATGTGGGTCCGTGACAGTAAATTCTCCAGTAGGTGCAGGTGAGAAGTTGGTCCCATTTGGGCCTCACCAGTTGCCTGATCATCAGGGCCTGTGCCCATCTGTATCTTGAGACTAGGCTTGGTCTTTGTCACGCTACTCGGTATGGGCATCCCCCTCCTTACGACGTCACATATTTTTCAGCCCAGAAGTTGTGTCTGGGGGTAGGGGGTAGGAGAGAGTTGGATCCCTGTACTGATGGTGATGAGAGCACTGAATTGAGTAGTTGGAAACATCTGGGCTGGGATATGATTAGCAACACCCCTCATATAAGCATTTTCTAACTTGCCTGAAAATTAAATTTGAAATACCTTAAGCAATGGAATAAAATCACAGAGCAAAATGTCTATAGCTAAAAAAACCTCAATCAAATTCTGCTTCCAAAAATAATAGCCAGATTAAAAGGCAAACAATATACTGGGGGGGATATTTGGAACAACTGTATCTCTCTTCCCCCCCCCCCCGAGTGGCAGTCGTGTCTGCTATGGTCAAGACTGACCACATGTGGGCGGTCAAGCGTGGGAGGTTATTTTATTTAGGTGAATTGCTGGAGTGATTGAGGATTAACCTGTGTTTTCTCAGCATGTGAATCCAGGGGCTTTGAAAATCAGGAGTTGCTGGCAGAACTTTGCCCTTTCCAGTGGAAGACAGACCAGGATGTTTTGGACAGGGTAAATGAACATAATTTGAAACAGAGAAAAGTAAATATTATGGAAGAGACGTATATCACAGTATTACATGGTTATCTGGGTAGTAGGTTTATAAGCGATTTTTCATTCTCACATGTGCTTTTTTTTTTTTTTTTTTTTTGCGGTACGCGGGCCTCTCACTGTTGTGGCCTCTCCCGTCGCGGAGCACAGGCTCCGGACGTGCAGGCTCAGCGGCCATGGCTCACGGGCCCAGCCGCTCTGCGGCATGTGGGATCCTCCCGTACCGGGGCACAAACCTGCATCGGCAGGCGGACTCTCAACCACTGTGCCACCAGGGAAGCCCTCACATGTGCTTTTAAATGTTAACCCTGTAAGACATATCTCACCGGAAGTTTCAAAATATGCCTAAATAAAAATTGAAGTCCCAAATGTGAACACATTAACCCTCAGTGCTGAAATGCATCTATATTTTTCTCATAATAATACTTGTCATCCTTTAAAGATTGTTACACTATTCTACGCTTAAACTATACCTATTTGTTCAAAGAGGGATGTTATTTTTTGGAAAGTTGTTGTATCTATGCTGTGATACAATCTGAAAAACATAAGCCTCATAAACTCTCAGCCTTTTACATTCTCCCTCAGCGCATTCCTTCTAAATAGGGTACTGACCTTGCTTTGGTGTTAATTCTTTCAACCGGCCAGATTGGCAAATTTACCCAAGAGAGGAGAACAAACTGAGTGAAGAGGAAATGAAAGAAAAGTGAAACAATCAAAAAATACTAAAAAAAAATCACAAAAAAAATCTTCATCTCCTTTGAAGGGTATTGAATCGATGTCATCATTTCCCTTTTAATAGAAACGTGTGGGAGGAGAAGCTTCCAGCCTTCCACTACCTAGATGACCACAGACTGTGCCTGCACCAAAGTTGTGACTCTAGGGATTCAATTTCTTTCTGTTTTGTTTCCAGGAAGTGCATTTGTACCAGATAACTCTAGCATAACAAAGGTTACCCTGAAAGCTGGTCAATAATTTATATGAAAGAATTTATGGAATTTTGTTGTTCCCTGATTTTCTTGTGGAAAGGGAGAGCAAAACAAGCAAAAGCCCTAAAAGCTTTTTGAAATGAATGTTACAGCAGGTTCCAACTTTCAAAACAACCACGACCATAATCGTTTGTGTTAGAGGGCAACGTGCTCCTGTGGTTTGGTCTGTGGCAGAGTTGCCAAAACTCACCGGCCTGTGGCTTCATTGTTCTCTGCTCAAGAAGAACAGAAACAATGATATGGCTTTGGTTTTTTTTTTTTAATTTCTTTGCTGGTTTTCACAGTTCTTTTCCAGTCAGTGTGTTTGTCCAATTTGGCCACAACCTGGCCTTGTTTCTAGAAATGGGGTTAGTCCTCTCAAGGATTTACCATAAAATATAATGCAGCACGTCTTTGGCTAAGCCTCCCTAGGTTGCTATTGTGAATCAAGTCTCGTGTGTTTTATGCAGAGCTTTTGGATTTTCAGAGAAATTTTAGGTCTTCCCTCTCACTAAAATGAGATAATGAGGATATGAACTAGTATCGCCCACTTAACAGGAGAAAAAAAACAAAACAAAACACTGAAGTTTCAAGAATTTCTACAGGGTATTTATTATTAGTTTGGGGACCTTCTGGCATTCAAATCCCCCTTCCCGTCAATACCCGAATATGCCTTCTGGAGGACCCCACATGATAGCCCAAATCCTCCCTATTCCTGCCCTGGCACAGTTTCAGGCACATGGCATAGACTAAGCCAATAGGATGCTCTCTCCTGGGATTTCACATCTTGAATGTGACCCAAAGACAAGGGGACAAGAGATAGCCAATGTCCCCAATTCCTTTCCTCCCATTCTCTGCCTCTCTCTCTCTCTCTGTCTCTGGGCGTTTTTTTGTTTGTTTTTGTTTCTGTTTTTTTTTTTTAATTTATCCTTTTAAAAAATCATTATTTATAGTGAAATCTAGTTGAAGAGCAGAGAAGTGCTGTATTTAAAGTTTAATTATTTTAAAGTGAACACATGTATAACGACCATCCAAGTCAAGAAATAGCCCTTTGCCAACACCCAGAAGTTCCTGTTAAATACTCCTTCCTGACTGCATTTCTCTCCTTCCCCAGGTTAACCGTTAGCCTGACTTCTGTAGGTAATTACCCTCTTGCTAGTTTTTAATTTTATCACCCAAAGATGAACCTATAAACAGTATAGTTTAGCTTTGCCAGTTTTTGAATTTTATGTGAGTAAAATCAAACACGTATTCATTTGTAAGTGGCTTCTTTCACTCAGCATTTTGTCTTTGTGGTTGGGTGAAACCACAGTTCATTTATTTTCATTGCTATGTAGCATTCCATCATATGAGTATAACACAATATATTCATCCATTCTACTGCTGAAGGCTACCTGGGACATTTGGACTGTTACAAACAATGATGGTATAAACAGTCTTGTACATTTTATCCTGGTGCACGTGGACACAGACTTATCTAGCTATCTGAGGCTGAGAGTGGTATAGATGGATCATAAGTTTTATTAATCTTCCACCTTACTTCACGATACCAAACAACTTTCCAAAGTGGTTGTTCCAGTTTATACTACCACCAGTAGCAAATGCGTGTTCCCATCACCGAACATCCTCACCAACACTTGGACTCGTCAGACTCTTAAATGTGGGATTATCAAATGATTTGCACAATTGTAACTATCTGATTTGCATTGGCTAAAAGTGAGCCAGAATATTTTCCTCAAAGTCTCATGAGTGGTGGGGTAGTGTAGTGGTCACAGTGCTGACCTTGGATTTAGTGTGTTTGAGTTCAAGTCTCAGCTCTACAGTTTAGCTGTATGACTGTGGGAAAGTTACTTAACCTTTCTGTGCTTCATTTTTCACATTTATCATAAGTTGGATAGTAATAATGCCCAACCTCATAAGGTCACTGTGATGATTAAATGACTTAATGAGCATAGAGCATTTAGAACAGTATGTGGCACATAACGAGTGTGTATAAGAACATACTCGTTATTATAACATATTATTATATGTTATAATAACATATTATATGTTATAATAACATTATTATATGTTATAATATATTATATGTTATAATATCATATGTTATAATAGCACATTATTATGTTATAATAACATTATATGTTATAACAACATATGTTATAATAACATGTTATAATAACATTATATGTTATAACATTATTGTGTGTTATAATAACATATTATGTGTTATAATAACATTATTATGTGTTAATAACATATAAGTGTTTGTCATTGTTATTATTCTGGTAAAAGCAAAAGCATGTCTGGGATCAGGTGTTGCTAAAGATTAGAATACTTATGTGTTGGAAGAAAATAGGATTATTTATTTATTTATTCATTGATTTAACAATTCAACAAACATTTGAAGGACTATGGGGTCTGAAAGGATAAGAGACATGAGTGATAACTCACAATTTAAGGGGAAAGGCGGGTACACAAACAAGCAACACCAAGCACAACATCGTAAGTGCCATAGTGGTGGATATACACTGAGGAGGAAACTATTAATTAAGCCTGAGAATAGGGAGTTGGAGCAAAGAAGGCTTCACCTTAATAGTAGCAGTTGAGATGCACTTCACAGTTTGAACAAACAGAAATATGGAGAAAGGACATTCCAAATAGAGGTAAAAAAGCCTGGGGAGAAAAATGACAGAAGCCTGAGAGTTTAGTGCCTATTTGGAGGACTTAAGCTGGTAGGAGACACTTAAAATATTTTGAAAGAAAATTAAAAAGTGATAGAAAATTAGATTAAGGTCAGATTGTATAAGGATTTTAGGAAATGCCAAAAAGGTTAGAATTTATTCTTTGCTTGATCGGGATTCACGATAAGTTTTAACCAGAGAAATGACTATCACTTTTTGATAGAGTGATAATAAGCTGTATTACAGGGATCAGCTTGAAAGGGGGAGGGGAAAAGTAGGTATACAACTATATTTGGGTCCTTATCAGAGGAGTGGGACCAAGTGCACTTTCTCTGCAGCAGCTCCACTTTCTGACAAGGCTCACCATCATGGTCATAAGACCACTGTAGCAGTGTAGATCTTACAGCCTCTTTTCTTCAAATCCATGAGAACAGAAAGAACAGAAAAAGTTTCTCTTTCCCCAACAACTACTGGTTGACCGGGAAAGCAAATAGATGGTGGCAAAAATGGAGAGTTGTCCATGTCCAGATCATGTAGGGGATAGTTGAGCAGATCAGACAAGAAGTTGCTAGAAAAATTAAATGGAAAGGAGGGATGAATAGGAAATATGATCATATCTGATGATGGATGGGATATGTGGGAACAGTGAGAGGAGAAGGCTAACATGATTCCAAAGGTGGGGGCCTGAACATTTGGGAGGAGGGTGATGTCATTTACTGAGATAAGAAACACAGGCGGAGGAACAGGTTTGGGGGCCAGATGAGTTTCATTTTGGACCTGCTGAGCTTGCGTCCTGGCAATCTATCTCTGTGGAAAGGTTGACCAGGCAGATGGAAGAGCAGGTCTGTAGGAGGCACAATACCCTGCACACAGCTTCCCCATAAATGTTTATTAAATACAAAATAAACAAAGATGAAACCAGTTTCCATGTTAGCATTCCCACAGTGATATTTACTGGTTGGGTCCTTGCCGAAGTGAGGCTTGAATATATCCAACTTAAAAATAATTGCTTACCACTTCTGTGCCCTCCCATATGTTTCTCCTTCCAGTTACTAATACAATCTTTTTTTAATAATTAAGATTTTGAAAAAAAAAAACACCATTCAAACACACTGTAGTCCTTGCCCTAGTATTATTAATTACTGGAGTGGTAGGGCTTATTAAAAGCATTTTTAACTGTGTGCAGTAACAGAGATTGACAAGGGCCCTGAACTTGGCTTTGAAGTGAACACGTTTTTTCTTCCTCATTGTACAATGGATACTGCAGCCTTTGATCTCATGCTGCCTTAGTCAGCTCAGGCTGCTATAACAAAATACTACAGACCAGATGGCCTATAAAGAAGAGAACTCTATTCCTCACAGTTCTGGAGGCTGGAATTTCGAGTTCTGGGTGCCAGCATGGTTGGGTTCTGGTGAGAGCCTTCTTCTGAGTTACAGACTGCTGTCTTCTCATTGTATCCTCACACAGCAGAAAGAGAGAGCTAGCTGTCCAGCCTCTTTTCCTAAGGGCACTAATTCCATTCATGGGGGCTCCGCCGTCATGACCTAATTACCTCGCAAAAGTCCCACCTCCAAACACCATCACATTGGTATTAGGGTTTCAACATACAAATTTGGGGGGAACATTCAGTCCATAACATTCCCTTTATAGCACATACTTCAAAAATTTTGTCTTGTCAGAATATGTTAGATAATAGGCTCCCATCTTTGGTTCCAGAAATATGCTTAATATAGATATGGTTGTCCAAATCTAAGAAGGTAGCCACATTCCTTTCTCCTGCCCTCAAGTTACACTGTCAGGGTAGGGTTTAAAAGTATCTCCAACTAAAAAATCTCTCATTTAAATTTGGAAGTAGTAGGGGCAGACGAATTCCATTCTCAGACTGTGTTCCACAAATTCATGTTCTTTTGCCCCCTCAGAAGGCTTGCTGAGCTTGCTTATCCTGGGCTCCCTCACCCTAGCTTAGTGCTCGGCACATAGCAGTTTTCTCAAGCAAAGCACATGCAGAATACACTGGATCAAACGATTGTTTGTCTGGTCAGGTCTACTATGAAATCACCACCCTGAATGCTTATCTTGCTCCTGTTTAATCTTGTGTAGTGGGTTAGTGGCTTTGTTCAGGCCAGTTAGAAGTTGGGATGATTTATGGGATAGGAGAAAACAATGTCATATATTTTTCTATAGTAATAGGACCAAAGTCTGGCTATGGTTTGCTTTTTCTCAATTGGAAGCTGTTTAAACACTTCTGCTGGAGTTTCCTTTTAAGTCTTTCAAGAAAGAGTTTCTCTTCACCCCCAACCGTACTCACCCCAGCCAGGTGCCCAGAACACCACAACAAGGGAATTGCTGACTCACCCTCACAAAAGTGAAGCTGTATAATAGGATACATTCTTTTCTGACTAATTTCTTCTTCTCAACACATGTTGACTCATTAGAAATGGTGAGAAGAAATTTAGCAAAAATCACTGACTTTTATTGCTTCCTTTGCAAAAAAATTTTTTTCTTTTCTTTATGACAAATTAATTGCATACTCAGTACCATGTAATTCAACACCCATTTCAAGAGTACCTACTAGGAAAAAGGCACTGGGAACTGCTTCCTTTGGAAGTCATAAAAATTAAGAAACTAACTAGGGGAAAAATGGTCTTAGCATGTTTTTATGGCTGCAGATAAAGTACCTTGGTGAGGTTGATGGGGAATCTTTGAAGAGAAATAGGGGACAGACCTCAGTGTAGAGGAAAACTTGAAAAGGAACACTGAGCTGGGGGATGTCTTTGAATACATGTATGCAATAAGGTTGTTTACTCCCAAAAGGTCTCTTTCAGATTGCAGCAGAAGGGAGGCATTCTTCCTTGTCTCAAAGGCAAAAATTCTGGTTCTTTGAGCGTTTTTCTTATATTTTTATAAATGGCTGTTTTTTGTGTTTTGCCTCTAAGATAGGACATGTGCTCCTGAGCGGGGCTATAGAAAGTTCTCCCTGAGGGTCCACTCATGCCTGTGAGTCCAGCTCAAATTCTACTTCTTCTGTGAATCCCTCTCAGAGTCCCCTAGTAGTGTCTCTCTCACTTCCAGGTGTTCTGTGGTGTTTCTATCTCTGATGCCCACTGCCCTATAATAGAGCATCCCAAAATAGACGGTTTAAAGCAAAAACAATTTCATTGCTTGATAGTCTGTGGGTGAGGAATTTTAGCAGGGTTCAGCAGGGATGGCTCATCTCTGCTCTGTGTGGTATTAGTGGATCCACTGGGGCTGGAGGATCCCAGAAGGCTTCATCCCGTGTGTGACATCTCAGCTGGAGCAGCTGGGATACATGGAGGATGGTCAAGCCTTCATTCCAGAAGGGTAGATGAACTTCTTCAGGGTAGCTCAGGGCTCCAGCAGAATGAAAATGGAATCTCTCCAGCTCTTCAGGTCTAGGTACTAAACTGACATAGTAGCACTTCTGTTGCATTCTAAAGGCCAGAACAAACCACAAGGGCAGCCTAGATTCAAGGAGAGGGGAGATGGACTTCACCTCTTCATGGAAAGAGTGTCGTGCCCAGATGGAGAAGAGGAAATTGATGGTGGCCATCTTTACAGACAGTCCTTTGTAGCTGTGTTGAAATTTTTGGTCCCAATATTCTCTTATTATCTGTCTGCCTACCCTATAGTTCTGTGAGCTTCTCAAAAGGCAAAGCCAAGCTCATATCCATTGCTGTTCCTTCCCAAAGTTGGGTCTCAGGGACCATTTGGATAAATGAATCGATTTGTATAGGCTAGGGACACAGAATAGAGAAATATCTTGGAAAGACTGTCAGGTTTGGAATCAGATAACATGGTTTTGATTCCCAAATGTTGCACGTATCTATGAGCTTTAGATGTACCCCTTATTTTTAATTTCGATTTCCTCAAGTATAAATTGAGGTGATAATTCACAGTCCATAGAGTGATTAAGAGGGAACAAGTTATTGTCTGTGGAGTTATATAGCACATGGGCTAAGGTTGGGAAATGAGTCTCATTCTTGACTTTTGGTCCATGTCTTCATTTCTCTCCTCAAATGTTCAGATACATTTTGACATACTTAATGACACATTTGAAGGAAAAAGTTTTCTCATTGAGTGGTTAGAAGTAGAACAATATGTTAAACACAGCCCAAGATATAACCGCATTAGAATGCAGTAATTGGCCCTTAGTGGAGTTGCTGACAAAAGACACTCCTGCATTCTCATGAAGCCCCCGGGCACACGTGCACGTGTGGATATCAAATTAAGGGTCCAGTTGTGCCAGCAGCCAGGTTCCTTAATATTACCTCTCACACCCAGAGCTGACTTTTCTTTCAGAAAACTGTCTATGATTTGTCCATAGATTACCCTAGCAAACCATAACTAACGGACACACACTAGAGGACAAAAGAAGCCAGTAGGGAGATGTTTAATGTAGCAGCCTTGACATCATAAAGAGCAGAGAGCCATCTCTCCCTGGCTAATTCGAATTCAGTCACTCTCTTGTGCAAAACCAAGGACAAATAGCAATAATTCACATTTCTTTCGTGTAGTAGTCCTCAACCTTCTCAGTCCCAGCTCTCCCTTTATAAAGCACATATTCTCTGCTGCCCTTTTACTATTATGAAATCAAATTCATAGATAAAATAGCTTATCTACAAGCATAAAAAATCTCAGTAGATGCCCTAACTGTAGCATAAAGGACAGCGATGAAAAAGTAATGTATAATCAAATAATATGTGTTTCAGTGTGTAAATACTGAGGAACACCACACCTCAGAGAATCAAGAAGTAGTTAATTAAATGCTTGCACAAACTTAAAATTCACAAATTTGAAATTAAGATAATATTCAACTAAAATCTTCCTGTTTAAACTTTTTTTCACATTTGAAAAATAAAGGTTATGTAAGTATTGGTGTGGCCAAAAAGTTTGTTCAGTATTTTTCTGTATCATCTTACGGAAAAACCCGAATTTTGGCTAACCCAATACATATATATGTGTATGTATATAAATGCATATATGTGTGTATACATGTATATTTATATATATGTATGTATATATAAATTGCTGTAAATACTACAGTTACAAATGTAAACGGAAACACATGTATTTGTGACTCAATGCTGCTTTTGCTGGAAAAGTTGTAAACAAAACTAAATTCTGTATTTCCTCAATTTACATGGCAATTTTCATCTGGAAAATTCAGTGCACATTCCAACCATGAAAAACTACTTGGTGTTTATGTATTAATCCAAGTAAGGATCTACACTCAGATTATTATAAACACATTTTTCACTTACACAAATGTCTGACTTCTCAAATTGAAGTCTGTGACTTTAGAAAATTGACTGAAGGCAGAACAATTTTTCCTCGTACAGGACTGTCTGCACATTGCAGGATATATGGCATCTCTGATCCTCACCAATCCAATGCTCCCTAAATCACAGGCATCCAAAATCATTGTGATAAAACAAAGCTGCTACAACTGTTGAATTCCACCAGTTTTGTACAGTAAGTTTCCAGAATGGCCCTTTCCAATGATATGATCTCATTGGATCATCACAGTGAGAGGTACTATTATTTTCATTTTTTACCAGTAAAGAAATAGGCTCATGGAGGTTAACTAACTCACATGGATCGTAATTAGTGGTGTTGACCCATATCTTCTTGTATTTGGTTTAGAATCTTCCCCCATGCTCAGATTTTATTAAAAAAAAAAAAAAAAAGACTTGTTTTCATCATGTGGTAGCCTTTTCAGACTTATTAGGGGGTACTGAGTCAACATTGCAGCAGTTAGGATTTGCTGACTCATGGTAAAGATATAGCTTCCTTATTCAGCTATGACTTCTGGCTTTTCCTCATTTGTCTTTCATTTAGTCCATTCATTTTTGCTTACCTGCTAAAGTGGGTTGTGGCGGCTCTGACTTCATAGGGGTAGTTTAAAGGGGGAAAATGACTTGATGACTGTAGGATGCTTTGAGCCCATTAAATTAATTACATGAGTTGATACAGACTAAGTGCTTGGAACAGTGTCTCACACTCAGAAAGTCCATAAAGTCAGCTTAATAAATGTTAGCTATTACTACTGAAACATTTTGGGGAAAACAGGGGTTTATGATAATGGTAGTGGAGGTGATAGTGACTGGCTTTCTTGCATTTTGGTTCAACATCTTTGTTTTGATTGCCTACTTGCAAGGCTTTATACGAGGGTATTCTTTGAACAGAACACAATCCTTGCCCTGAAGGACCTTATTAGTCCTGCTGGGGAGAGGAGTCGGGTTGAAGAAGAATGAACAACACAAATAAAATATGTACATAGTTTCTTTACAATAGCCAAGATATGGAAACAACTTAACTGCCCATTGATGGATTAATGGATAAAGAATATGTGGCATACACACACATAAACACACACACACACACACACACACACTCACAATGGAATACTCCTCAGCCATAAAAAAAGATGAAATCTTGACATTTGCAACAACATGAATGGACCTTGAGGGTATTATTACGCTAAGTGAAATATGTCAGATGGAGAAAGACAAATATTGTATGATTTCACTCATATGTGGAATATTAAATAAATAAATAAACAAAACAAACAAACACATAGATACAGAGAACAGAGTAACAGAAGTTACCAGAAAGGGAGGGAGTGGGGGACAGCAAAATGGGTGAAGGGAGTCAACTGCACAGTGACGGACGAAAACAACTTTTGGTGGTGAGCACACTGCAGTGTATACAGAAGTCGACTTACAATGTTCTACACATGAAACTTACGTAATGTTATAAATGAAAATTACCTCAGTTAGAAGGACGATGTAGAAAGATAAATGTCTTGAGAGGCAGAAACTATAAGGCATTAAGATTTCCAACTTCTGGTAATAGCAGGAAACAAAACGAGAAATCGCATTCATCTGGAAATCAAGAAAGTTGAGGTGACGCTGAACGATGATAATTTGATTGTGAAATTGGAGGAGAGGCCCAGAAAGATTCAGAATCTTAAGAGGAAAGTGCTGCACCACCAAAAGCACCAGGTAGCATTGGGAAGCACGTTCACAGAGCTAAAATCAGCTAGAGCAGCCTCCCCAAACCTGCTAAACATGAAAATCACCTGGGGAGCTTTTAAAAACCCATTCCTGAGGTCTAGCCCAGGCTTACTGAATCAGAACCTCCAAGGGTGGATTTAGAAACTTTGTATTCTTTTGTAAACTTCTCAAAGAAATTCTGATGATCAGCCTGGTGTGGACAAGTTCAGAGGTTCTCAGACTGGTCCTCAGCACCTGTGACTATGTAAGAAATCCAGGTTCTCAGATCCCCTGAGCCAGAAACCACTGGGCTGGAGCCCAGCAATCTGTATTTTCACAAGCCCTGAAGGTGATTCTGAAATACATTCAAGTAAAGCCCAGAGTAGAAAAATGCACTCAACTGTCAATTTCTTCTTCTTTTTTTTTAATAGAGTGAAGATGATAGAGACCTTTCTGAGTTTTTCTTGGAGACAAGGCATTTCAAGGTATGCTCTGACACAATCAGATGTTTCTTGTCTTTCTTTTTTCCAGCTTATTGAGGTATAATTGACATATAACATTGTGTTAGTCCAAGGTGTCAATTTCTTGAGTGTAAAGGGTTAATGAATGGGAGGGTGGCAAAAAAAATGGAGATATTGGCTCCACCTGCTTTTTTGGTGTGCATTTGTTTTTTTTCTTTTTTTTGCTGCAAGAATTTTAGTAGTGAAGAGTAGAGAAAAAACAAAGTAGAATTCTTCCTCTTCACTTAAATTATAATAGTGATGACCTCAGGCATCAACAATGCCAGCCTCTTCTAATATTTTTCTCAAAGTCTCATAACAACCTGAGAGGTAGGTTGATATTATCTCTATTCTACCTATGAGGAAACACTCTCAGAGATTTTAAATAATTTGTCCAAGGTCACATAGTTAATCAGTAGCTGAGCTGAGATTTGAACTTAAGGGTCTTTCACACTATGCCAGGCTGCCTCTGCTCTGATCTTTCTCCAGTTGGGGCAGTTAGAACTGTCAGAGAATTGAGAGACAACAAATGCCAATCTTCTAACTTTACCGCTGACATCTGAGGTTCAGAAGTGTACATTAAATCACCGCAAATCACCAAGCAGGTTGGTGGCAGAGTTGGAGTGAGAAGCCAGAAAGAGCCAGTCCAGGGCTCTTTCGAACATGCCACCTTGAGGTTCCTTCTCAAACTGCTGGGACACTTGTTACATAATGTTTCAATTTATGTAGGAATGTGACTAATCCACATTTTTTGGTATTTGATCAGATGTAGAATATAAATGAGGAAAGCACTTAATTGAAAATCTCAAGAAATGGGAGAGCTGGGGAGGGCTACAGTACAGAGCAACAATGAAATGCAGGCTGTGTGAATTTTTTCATGCGTTATGGATATGAACTAGTTTAGTTTACTACATCTGCTGAGATCAATTCCGTATTACAGCTAAACAAGCACAGGGCTGTGTGGCATTCATGTCTGATTGAATTGAGGATTTGGTAATTACTAACCTTCCTGACTGATCGCTTCATCTATAAATCAAGCAAAAATTAAATGTTTGTTGCATTGCAACCTGTCTCCAAACAACTGTCTGTTTTATTCAGCAAAGCAGTGATCAAAGCAATCTGCTCATCATTTCAGACTTTCTCTCTTCTGAAAAGTCAATATTTAAAATTCATTTTTGCTATAGGAAAGATAGCAAAGATAGCAATGAGTAGAATTTCCTTTCTGAAGAAACACCTGTCATTTGAAGAAGCACGAAGACTGTAGAGGGAAAATACGTACCTTAATCATAATTTTGTGTCCTTTTAATTATAATTATCTCAGAGCTCTGGTATAAAAACATAGAACATTTAGCTAAAATAGATAAAACAGATCTCAAAATGATGCCACTTAAAGGACTCTAATATGTTATTATGCCTAGCTGATTCTAAATGTCAGACTATAATCACCAAAACTTAAAAAATGATCTGTAGGTTACTGCTTTTGACCTGAAATTCTAAAAGGTTAAGAAATTAGGATAATCAGATTATTGAAACAAATTTACAGATTCCAAGTTGAAGTTCTTACGTGGCTAAGCATTTTCTGCAGTGTGAGTCAATCGTGTTCATGACTGTAGCTGACACTTTTGGTCGTCTATACAATATCTATTGCCATATACCACCTCCTGGCTCTGCTTTCCTCCGCCAGCAAGAACCTCATTTTTACTCAGGTATGCTTCCTCCTTAGCATGGCCATATGGCAGGGGGTGAGTCTTGATTGGTTTCAGCCAATCATGTTGGTCCCATTCAACTTGCCAATAATTGGCCAAAGGTGGTGTTGGGTGACAGAATTCTGGCCTTTGAACCATGAGGGCAAGCCTCTTGAGAGGACTTCTGGGAAAGGTGTCTCCACTCTTTGAAAAAGACAGAGGAAGAAATGGCTCATTTTCTGCTTTGTGGCTCATTTTCAGCCATGAGGAGAGTCAGCTTGAGAAGAATGACAAAAGTAAGAGAAACAGAGAAGTAAAACCTGGCCCTGATCCTGCTGCACCCAGAGATACTCTGTACTTCCTGCTCAGTGAGGAAAGTAATTTCTTTATTGTCTAAAACAGTAGCTCTCAAACTTTAGCCTTCATCAGTATCCCCTGAGGGTGCTTGTTAAAACACAGATTTCTGGGCCCACCCCCAGAGTTTCTGACTCAGTATACCCTGGGTGGAACTGGAAAATTTGCATTTCTAACAAGTTCCCTGATGATGCTGATGTTGCTGGTCCGGGGATCACACTTTGATAGTCACTGGTCTGAAAGTCAGTTGCCAAGGGTTTCAGTTACTTGCAGCTGAAAGCCTCTTAATTTATATGCATAGGTGCTGAGAAACACATAAAGATGTAAAGGCCTCCAGCCTTCCAGGAAGTTTCAAGCATGATTTATGTTAAGCTAATCAGAAAGAAACATTCTGTCCTTCTTTTTCTTTCCATTTACAATGACACTCCTTTAAAACAAGTTGATCAAAACCTTGAAGCATAACATGTTTCTAAAGAAAAAGCATGGGCGTTGGAGGCAGGCAGTCCTGGATTTAAATTAGAGCTCTACAATGCTGTCTGTACTTGTAAATTATTTAGATTCTCTGTTTTCTGATTTATAAATGGAAATTAAGACTTTATTCTATAGCCTTGTTGTGAGGATTATATGAAATAACATGCAGAATTCTTCCAGCATAGTACCTGATATATGGTAGATTAATTCTCCCTCTCTCTTTGTGTTTATACACAACATAATTTCTATTTGTTTACCTAACTTCATAACTGAAGTACAACATACAGGGCAAAAAACAGAATGTCCTCATTATCCAAAACTGTGTTATCTAAAATCCTGTATTTATAAGATTGTCAATGGAAACAAGAGTCTTCATAATACAAAAATATTTACCAGTGACCTGTCCACTTATAATATTAATACACATTCAAAAATCCTCCCTGCTAAACAGTAGTATCTATTTCTACCAATCCATCCTAATATTTGTAGATGAGTCTCTACTAGATTGTAAATTGTGAACATCTGGTAATAAAAATCGATTGCAAATTGAGGTTGCATATCTTGCAAGTGATACAAGATATCATGACGCTAATTAAAGTGATGTTGAAAAACTCATCATACCACTCTCAAAGTTCCTGGCATATGAGGATCTAGCAGAAGTAGACCAGTGAAAAATTAGAAGTAAAACATGTGGAATTTTGATACTAGGATAGACTCTTTAAGAATGATGAATATCTAAGGCCTAAGAGAGGCTCTTGGTAAAAGTGATGCATATTTTCACATAGAGATTCTCTCCAAGATCATATAGCAGAAGACAAATGGAAACAAAGAAGTATTAGATCCTATTATTTTCTCATCAAAATGATGTCAGATTAAATGATCACCATTTCACTCTTTCTTGGAAAAAACTAAGGAATAAGGAATATAACCTAAATCATGTTAAATATTAAATAAAATAAATTAATTTTCAGAATTTTAGTATCAGTTTTCAAGGTATAATTGCACCTGAAACTTTTCTGTCACTACTTACTGTAAAAATGTAGCTTCTGCTTTAAGTGGATTTACTTTAAAATATTGAGGAGGGCCTCCCTGGTGGCGCAGTGGTTGAGAGTCCGCCTGCCGATGCAGGGGATACGGGTTCGTGCCCTGGTCTGGGAGGATCCCATATGCCGCGGAGCGGCTGGGCCCGTGAGCCATGGCCGCTGGGCCTGCGCATCCGGAGCCTGTGCTCCGCAACGGGAGAGGCCACAACAGTGAGAGGCCCGCATACCGCAAAAAAAAAATAAAAAATAAAAAATAAATAAAATATTGAGGAGACAGAAATCCAGACAATAATACTATGTTGTTTTTTACAATACCTGAACCTTTTTTAGGAGAAACTGCCAGCCACATCTCGATATCTGTTCTTCTCTTCTCCCACAATAACAGAAGCCTGAGTGTTAGCTGGGCCAGTGCTGTCCAGATAGATCATTTTGTTTGCTAGCCTTCTTTGGATCTATATCTGGCTGATGAGATGTGGTAAAAATGTTTTGTGAGGGTTCAAGTAAAGCTGCTTAAAAGGGAGGAGGTGTGCCTCTCTTTCTTTCCCACTTCCTGCTGGCTGGGATGTGGGCAGGGCCTCCAGCAGACATCTTGGACCATGAAGTGAAAGCCACACACTCAGATGGCGGGAAAGAAAACTAGACATCCGGGTCCTTGCCATGACCGTGGAACTCCCATACCAGTCTCAAAATGCCTACTCTTGAGTTTCTTTACATGATAGACAAATAAATAATTATCCCGGGGCTTCCCTGGTGGCGCAGTGGTTAAGAATCTGCCTGCCAATGCAGGGGACACGGGTTCGAGCCCTGGTCTGGGAAGATCCCACATGCCGCGGAGCAACTAAGCCTGTGAGCCACAACTACTGAGCCTGCGCATCTGGAGCCTGTGCTCCGCAACAGGAGAGGCCGTGACGTGAGAGGCCCGCGCACCGTGATGAAGAGTGGGCCCCGCTCGCTGCAACTGGAGAAAGCCCTCGCACAGAAATGAAGACCCAACACAGCCAATAAATAAATAAATAAAAATTTAAAAAAATAATAATTATCCCATTAAAGCTACTGTTATTTGGCATTTTCTGGAATATATAGCATAATTATGTCTCATATACCCTCTAGGATTTGCTGAAAATCTGTTGTTATCTTCAAGTGTATTTTTGCTCATCGCTTTAGATGATGAGGATGTGGGAAGTGGGTCAGCAATGTCGGTGGGGGGCAAGGAGGATAAAAGGCTCAAGTTTGATATTAAATAGAATTACAAAAAGCAAGGCAGTCATATTTAGTTGTTTCACATCTGATTTAGCTCTGAGTGTAAATGCACTCAGTAGGTTGCTATTGTAGATTATTCACATCTAATGTTATATCGAGTCTACGATATTTGAGCAGGAAGGGACTTTTCAATCATCTAATGCTACATCTGTCCATTTCGAGAGTCCTCTCTACCACATCCCTGTAATATGGCCATCCAGCCTCTGCAAAAAGACCTTGGTAAGAAAGTATTAAAGGTATATGGCAGCCCCTTCTGTTGATGGGAAGGGATTCCTTGTGTTAGTTTTGAACCTGGCTATTCAAAACTTGCACCTACAAGGTTATGGTTTTACAGAGCTGAACTTCCTCTTAATAGCCCTTTGGGTTATTATAGAAAGCTAACATGCTGCCTTAACATCTCAGTTTTCGGCTAAACACCCCCAGTTCTTTCAATTATTCTTCTTTTGAGGTCGTTCCCAGTCCTCTCACCCTCCTGATTGCTCATTGATGCATTCTAAATTGTCAGCAGTCATCTTTGCAAAACCCCATTTCATCATGCTGTGCCTTACAGGAAACAGAGGGTCATCATCAGCTATAATTATACTTTTTATAGCTGATGGTTACCATGAGTGCCCTCTGAAGCCTTCTCCTCACAAAACAGAAGCTAACTGTTTTTTTGCATCTTTCTTTAAAGCCCCTTAAAAACATTTGATCTCTATCAAATAGGAGGCATGGAAACAGTCTCCGAAACAAAAACAAACCAGCAAGTAAACAAAAACTTGGCTAGTTAGAGGGCAGACTTTTGAAATATATTCCAGAGTGTTTAAATCCTCCAAACTAAAATGAGATAAGACATGAGTTTTTGAAAAAGATCACATTCCCCATAGTGTTGGTAACCTGTTGGCCTCAGTAAAATACATGTTGACTGACAATTTTCTGGGTGTGGGGAGACTGGGGCAAAAACTGATGCATCTGAGGATAAGCAAATCAACCATTGTCAGAGGAAATAATGGAGAAACAAATAAGAAATACTGGACCAAGCCAACACACACACATACACACACACACACACACGGTAGTAAAGCCTTGCAACTTGCAGTATTTCCCAGTTGTCTAAAAATAAGAAGCTATGGGCAGCTCCAGGCTCTCTCATCTTTTTCATAGGTATCTGCCTCCTCTTGGTCCTGGGATTAAATCTTCTCTTGATCACTATCTTACCCTTTAGCCATTCATTCCCCATTGACAGTATAAATGTCACTTTGAAATAACTGTCCCTGCTATTTAGTTTGAGAATGTTTGACAAAGGTAGTATTTTTGCAGGAGTTGATGTTGGGTTATATGATTTCGTGTAAAACAGCATGGGGTCAGCAGACAAGTCCTGCTTCTTAAGGGTTTTCTAGCTCATCTTTTAAGAAAGAGTTTGTGTGAAGAGAAAATAAAAGCAACTCATCTTGCCTTGGCCTCCTCCATTCCCCCTACTCCACACTTTTTTTTTTTTTTTTTGGATCACAAATCCTTGTTTTGTCAAGAGGTTAACAGGTCATAAGTAGTGGTTCATTAATGTAAAAGCCAGGCACTATGCTGCTGTACATTTTGCAGAAATGTTTGTTCCAGATCAGTGTGGAGTGGTGATTTCCAAAGGCTTCTGGATTCTCAGTGGGCTATGCCTAACCGGGTTTCCCCATCTTGAATCAACTCTCCCAACGTCTCTTAATAACAAGCCTTAGCAAGCCATCTTCTTCTGTTGACACAACTGTGATCCCCATGTGTCACATAATATTTTTATTTCACCACTGACGAGCGCAAAAGAGGATGACCAGCAGTCTTGGGGTCAGGAGTCTTGCTTTGCTACCTTGTGGCCTCAGTGCTCAGAGCTAGATTTATCAACTGTACCATTGGTCAGAATTGATCCCCTCTTTCTTTCCATCCTCTTGACTGCCTTTTTCAACAGTCCCACGGTTATATATTTTGTATTGTAAATCTTGCCCACATTTTATTTGGAAAGAGTGCCATAGAATAAAGTGAATAGGTCCACTTTTGTCACCAAATGACTCGAAGCAGTACTTTCCTTTTCTGAGACTCAGTTTGCAAACATGTGAGATAAGAGGATTGAATTGGATTTTGAGGCCACATCCAGCTCTTACATTCTACGACCAGTGACTTTTGCATTTTAAAATAGAGCATAGGGGCTTCCCTGGTGGCGCAGTGGTTGAGAGTCTGCCTGCCGATGCAGGGGACACGGGTTCATGCCCCGGTCTGGGAAGATCCCACATGCCGCGGAGCAACTGGGCCCGTGAGCCAAAATTACTGAGCCTGCGCATCTGGAGCCTGTGCTCCGCAACAGGAGAGGCCGCGATAGTGAGAGGCCCGCGCACCGCGATGAAGAGTGGCTCCCGCTCGCCACAACTAGAGAAAGCCCTCGCACAGAAACGAAGACCCAACACAGCCAAAAATAATAAATAAATAAATAAAGCAAACTGTCAACAAGTAAAAATAAACACTATAAAATATATATATATATATAAAATTAAAAAAATAAAAAAATAAAATAGAGCATAGAAGGAATATAGGTCAAATACCTTGAATAACAAGGCTGTTTTTCTGCCTATCTGTGGGCAGGAGGAAGGGTATGTGAAGCCACTGTCAATTTTTAAATAAGAGCTATGCAGCCCTGGAAAGAATTCTGCAACCTGAATTTACCCCTTATTGTGGCTGAAGCATGGCTCACTTTCGAGCTTTCAAAGGATGCAATTTGGTTTATTCAGAGGGTACAGGTAAGAAAGAATCCATCTGGCTCCAAAGCCTCATGCTAAAGACATTTAAGGATGTCACAGAAAAACTGAGATAAATACCCTGAGCTGCTCAAAAGGAGGTGTTCAGTCCAGACACCATCAGGAATACCACGACCTGTGGGGTCCTTCTCCTTCATGCCAGGGCCAAATCTTCATCAAAAACTTCCATTATTTACTTGTTCAATGAGGCTGAAAAAGTCTCACAGAATAATGTTAACTTGTTCTTCTGTTGACCTCCTCTGGCCCTCTAGGAACCCAGCTACGGAGTATGATCTGATGAAGGGGTGTCATGATGACCCACTTGCTTTCCAAGTGTGCAGTTCAGTTCATGGATTCAGAAAACAGTAGTTTGCTAAGCCTTCCATTTTCCAACTTTAAAAAATGGAAGCAAAGTTTATTAAAACAAAAAAATTAAATATGTTTCCTCTTTCTTCTTCTTTTTTTTTTTTGTAGTACGCGGGCCTCTCACTGTTGTGGCCTCTCCCGTCGTGGAGCACAGGCTCCAGACGCGCAGGCTCAGCAGCCATGGCTCACGGGCCCAGCCACTCCGCAGCATGTGGGATCTTCCTGGACCAGGGCACGAACCCGTGTCCCCTGCATCGGCAGGCAGACTCTCAACCACTGCGCCACCAAGGAAGCCCTCTCTTTCTTCTTTTTAATAGATTGTTTTAGTTAGAAAAGGCATTTTTGTTATGCATCTAGCTGACTTTTTGCTGCAATGCATTGGTGGAGGTCTATGAAGAATAACAGCTCAATGCTAAATAGTGGGGGTGGGCCTGTCGTGGTGTGGGGAGGAACTGCAGGCCACATTTCCTGATGCACAAGTGGAAAGAATTCAGTAGCTCTTGAGTGTACAGTGTACATATGAGTCAACAAGTAGACAAAGAAAATCCAGACCTTTGATGACCCCTGGTGAATAAACTAAGCACTGCATTGAAATGCAGCTAGAGCCGCAGACTTCCCTTGCAGGCTAGCCCCTGGATTGCTCCTCTCTCAAGCAAGGCAAAGGGTTTTTTCCTCCTAAGTGCCTGTTTCGTTCGCATTACAGACTTGAGGCATCCGTATCCCTCTAAACAAACCTGATTTTGGTGATCTCTGTTGGTAGATTAAGAAATGTGTGTGTCTACACTTTTTTATATCTGTGCTATGATCCCGTTAGACACAAACAGTGTTATTTAGGAATTCAGGGATTCATAAATCAAGGTCTGTAACTTTCTTTCAGATTGGGTAATTACTTAATATTGTTTTATGGAAGAGTTATGAAGGACAAATAAACCTTCTTATGTAACCCAAATTTAAAGTCAGAGTTTACAGGTAATCACTTGTCTGTATAAACCCTGAGTAGCAGCTAAAATGCTCTTCTATGCAACAAAAGCCTGCCTTTTCATAAACCACTGTATGTGGCCAGCATGTGGTACATGTGAGCCAGAAGGCAGGCTTTGTTTTGTCAGCTTGCAGGAGAGGAAAGAAACTTGTTAGTGTAAAAGATGAGGTGGGGGGATGTAGGCATTTTGGGGGTGCACCCAGGCATCCGATTATAAACGTGGTAATGCCAAGTGCCTATCTGTAATCACCCAGAAGGGAATGTACCTGATAGAGTTATCATAGGGTCGAATTCTAAACAGTTTATAGTATTATGCCAGTTAGCCTATCAGTAGTTTGTGTACCATAATCACTGGCTTTTATGTCTTTGTTGCCTGAACCAGAGATATTTTTTATATCTCTAAGGTTGATGTATGTAGGGTGTTGAATTTGTTCTCTCTCCCTTCCCCCTTTATTATCACAAAACTAAGAATTATGCCTTTATTTCTAAAAACAAAAAATCACTAAAAATTTTTAATGAGAAACATTATATATTCCAGAGGTTTGCTTCAGCTTTGTGGGAAGCCATTTGGTCTCTTCACTGGTATTACAGGGGCTCATGTAGACATGCGCAATCACATAAGCAAAGGCGGGGGTCTTCAGCACAGCCATACGAGGTAGTCCTCACCTGCTGGATCAGGAGGCTGGCATTCTGAGAATTTAATCAACTTGCCAAACAGACATCTAAAATTTCAAAGGTGGGAAGAATCTTAGATGTTGTCTAATTCAGTTCTTCCACCGTCTGCTCCTCCCGAAAGAGCAAACTGAAACCTAGAATTGGTTGATAATTCCAATGTCGGAAAGCCAAGCACAGAGGTCTGTTCTCTCCCGGTCCAGCTGTCCATCCTTTGCCTCACTTTGCCCTCCTTGGGTCATGTTGAATGTACTGTGTCTTTATAGAGGGGACCACATCACCGTTGGGAATTTCGGGTAAATTGTTGACTAAAAAGTGGGAGGCAGGAGAAGGGATATACTAAACACTGATAATCTGAGAAACAACTCAATTTGAAGATACATTTATTTTATCATTTTTAAAGTTTCTTTTTCAAATTAGAGACTGTGTGCTTTGATCTTAACCCCCAAATCCATCTATGTTTATTATTTCATTATATGTTTTAATGAAGAGTTACATTATATACAGAACATTATAATTTGAAAGGTTTGTCATGAAATCCTTATTGATGTGGCTGGGCATGTATGTTCTCCTCTGTGGCTGAAGGACAAACAAATTGCTAATGATTTATCTACTACTATACATCTCAACTGCTAAAAGTCATTTCTGAGAATTTTCGCCTAAATATGATGTATTCTGAAATCTTGACGATTGCTCATCTCTCATGTTTATATGAAGTACATATTTTGATTGAACAAATGGAGCACTAAAAAGCCCCTCCCTACATGATGCCAGCAGGCCACCGAGCTGGAAAAGTAGCTTTGCGTGAAGTGTTGGAAGACATGTCCAAGATGTCCTCAAATTCAAGGTCATGGGCTCTAAGCTACCAAATACAGCGTGAGACTATCCACTCCTGACTCAAGGAATCCTTCCTTTCAAAAGAAAATCGGTTGGACATGATAAGAGGCTCTTAGTAACCTGTTCCGGGTCTTAATAATCCTGAAGGCTCAAGTATCTCACAAAATCCCTTGTAGATATCAAGGCTTATTTCCTAGTTGTCAATCCCTAAAATTAAGACACGTTTCTTATTGGAGGTAGCAGAGCTTCATGGGAAAAGCAGTAGAAATCTGAAGACTTGACTTTGCATCCAGACTTTCTTCTCTCTAGCTGTGTAACCTTGGGCAGATTATTTAGCCCATCGAGCCCAACATCGGGGCTAGGGAGATTGGTTTTGTCGTAATATGTGGCTACAACCTGAAGTTCTTCTAGGTCTGCTTATGGAGTAGTGATTAAGGGGGCCACAGCTCAGGAGAGTGAGCTACACCTAATTGTGAAGCCCACTATAATGTTGAAGTAAGAGCATCTCCACAGGAGTGATGAAGCATCCCCTGGGACAGGGCAGGACCAGGTTTCAATGGCCACACTGGCTGAAGACTGACACCTATAGACCGAAGGACTTTCAAGTCTCTCCTTTATCTAAATAAGTCTTCCAGGTGCTTGGACATTTTATGTCTGGGTATGTTGGCAGGGGAAGGGGAGTGGGTGTGCATCAAATGATTGATCCTAGATTTTCTTAAAAGGGCAGGTCTGGAGCTCAAACAATTGAATTGGAAAAATAATGCTGACCTGAGCAGTTGAGCTTGAGGCTTAGATTTCTTGCATATTATACTGCTAAGGAAAATTAATAGTTTTACTGATAATTCAACCAAGTTAAAAAACAAACTCTTCCTACATTAAGACAAACAAGCACCCAAACAACAATACATTACACATGGAAAGGTGACATGAGTTACACTGTTCTCAGTACTACAGTCGTCCTTAGAGGACTGCATCAGAATCTCCCGGGTTGGGAGGAGGCTGCCTTTTCCTATTTCAAGCTTGTCACACGCCCCTTTCTCTTCTTGAATGACTGCTTAATTTCATGACAGCTTTTGCTGGTGGATGTGAATTGTGCATGTGAACACTGTGGAGTCTGAGGAGAGGCTGCAAAGTTTGGGTTTAACCACAAATGCAAGTAGATAAAAAGAACTGCTTCATCATGTGGTGTAAGATTCTAGAACCGCACAAATGGGAGAAAGCATTGTTCAGGTCTCCAACAAATATTTATGCAATGTTACCTTAAATTTCCTACAATGATGTTCACTTGGCATGGTATCTAAGGCCTTCCATAACCTGAGTGACATCTACCTGCCTGCAGGATCTCCTTCCACTGGCCCTTTGAGTTCAGGTAATTCAGAATTATTGACCTTTACTTAAACCCATCATGCTGTTTCATGCCTGTCCTCCTTGACAGGCTACTGGTTTTTTCTGGATTGTCTTTTTCCTGTAGTGAACTCCTACTCATTCTTAAAGACCTGGTTCAAATGCCCTTTGCCACCTGCCTTTGCCCTGCAAAGTCATGATGAATCGCTATTTTTCCTGCATATGCTACGTTGCAGTCTAATTATTCATAAACAGGTTTTTATAACCATCTAGACTCTAAACTCCAATGAGCAATCACAGTGTTATTTGTTGTTCACTGCCAGTTCCTAGAACATAATAGATTTTTAAGCAATATTTTTGAGTGAATGAACACATGCATACATGAATTCTCAGCACTGTATCAAAGGGGTGGTAGGTGGAGCTACAAAAATGAAGAGATGCCTTTTATCCTCAAGGAGACTATAATCATGGGGAGGAAATAGACATGTTAATCTTACCTTCACTGTAAGACAGGTTTCTAAGGAATATGCTAGAGATACAAAGTGCTATAGGAGTATGTATGCCTAGCAGTAAAACTTTTGTTGAAATAATAATGAAGGAAATAAATATTTATTGAATGAATAACAAATGGAAGAAGAACAATGATGAGAGAGTTATTTTAAGAGACAGAAAAAGTTTGGTGGAGGAGATACCATTTAAACTGGAGTTTAAAAGGTGATGGTAAAAATTGGAAAGGCTGAGTAGTCCCACTGGTAAAAGTAGAGCCATGAACACATGAAGTGTTAGGGAAATGATCAGCAATCCTGTTTGGTTGGAACATAGTGAATATGGGAAGGGATGGTAGGAGATTTGTCTGGAGACATATATTGGCAGCACTAGGAAAGCCTTGGATGTTATTGGGGAAGTTATGGAGAGCTGTTGAAGGTTTTGGAGCAGGGGAGTGAAATGATATATTAATACATGCCTTATAGGATTAAATGAGATAATACGTGGAAAGTGTTTGGAACAGTGATTTGTAAACAGTAAATACTCAATGAATGTTCGTTATCCTAGTTAGATATTTTCTGGAAGAAGAAATAAGGTAAGAAGAAACAGAAGTCAAGGAAAAAAGTAAGCTATAGCAATTGTCTAGATAAGAGATAATAAAGTCCTAAACTTAGAAAGAGACTGTAGGCATGAAAAGGGATTATATTCAAATGACATTTTAAAAGTAGATTGGAAATAACTTCATCACCAGTTGGTGAGCCAAGAGGAATCAGAAGCTTCTAGCCTTGCTGTCTAGGAGAAGAGTGATGTTATATAAGTTATGAGACCAGAGGATGGGGGGATTCTGGGAGGCAGGTAAGGGGTGTGTGTTGGAAATGTTGAGTTTGATGGACGCTGGGACTCAAAAATGTTCACACACCTGTCATATATGTGGGTCTGAGGTGGACAAGAGATGTGAATTTGTGAATCACCAGCAGAGAGGTGATGGTTGACACCATGCAAATGATTTAAATGACCCCCCTCCTCAAATGTAGAGAAAGAAAAATAATGAGGACAGAAAATTTGTGAGGGCTGATTTTTATTGGGGGTGGACCTTATGCCTAATACTTGAGAATTTTGGAATATCTTCCTTCCTCACCAGTCATGCTATTTTGAGTGCCAAGGGCTGCTGAGTATGGGAAAAGCAGAACACAGAACAAGGCAACATAAATATGTATAAGCTGAGACAACATAATCAACAATAACCGTCTTATCACAAAAAAAATGCAGGTGCTTTAAAGGGGTGAAATAACTATGCTAGGATCCCACCATAGTGCTCCTTTCATGTACTACTAACCTGATCATTGACATACTTTAAACTGGTATGCTTCTTCATTAGGAGCAAGTTTGATCATGACACTGAAAGGAAAACTCCATGTTGCTGGATTTTAAAAACGGAAATATGACTAAGTGCTTCAGAATGATCACATTTCTCAATTCGTGGTACACCATCATTGTCGATCTACGTAAGTTTCTCTTTTATTTTATTTTTCTATTCTTCATTCCATATCCTCCATTTCCAATCCTTTTATTATCACAAAAGTTACCTATACTCCTATATATCGAACATGTTGGGTAAAAAGAAGTGACTGGAATGAGATGTATGGAATAGTATCATGTATGTTCATTTAAAATATATTCATAGAAAAAATTCTATATATTATTTATGGATAAGTTATATGCATGTGCGGTGGGGGACTAAAAATATAAAAACCCTTTGTTACCTAGGAACCTTCTGGGAGTTTTACTTTCCAGAGCAGAAATCTTAAGGTGTAGAGCACTTGTTGTCAAAATTCAGCATGAATCAGAAGCTCCTGAGGGCTTGTGCCAACACAGATCACTGGGACCCACACCAGAGTTTCTGATTGGCTTGGGTAGGGCCTGAAAATGTGCATTTCTAACCAGCCCCCAGGTGGTGTTAACGCTGCTGATCTGGGCCCAGACAGTTACTCTCCAGTGGTAACCGCTAGTTTGTTCTCTGTATCTGTACGTCTGTTTCTTTTTTGTTGTATTCACTAGTATGTTTTATTTTTTAGATTCCACAGATAAGTGATATCATACAGTATTTTTCTTTCTTTCCTTTCTTTTATTTCACTAAGCATAATACCCTCCAAGGCCATCCATGTTGTTGCAAAGGGCAAAATTTCATTCTTTTTCCTGGCTAATATTCCATTGTATGTATATACCACATCCTTTCTGTCCATTTGTCTCTTGAAGGACACTTACATTGCTAAATACTATTTCCTACTAAAAGCAATCAGAGCTTTTTAAAGAAAAAGTGATTTCTGGTCTGTGGCAGTAATTGTACAAGGTGAGCCTGAAAGCTAAGACGTTTTTAAAGATTAATGTAGTAATGTCAAAAGGGGCCAGATGTAAGGAGCTTGCACAGACCAAAGTTAGAATAATTTGAATATCAAAAAGAATAATAATCAATGGTCAAATAGGGAAATTTATGGATATCAGTAATTATAGTTTTCAATGTGATAATGGTCTTGGGTTATGCAGAGAATTTCTTTAATTTCTTTAATTTTTAGAAATGGATGCTAAAATCCTTATGGGTGATATGTCATGATGTCTGTAATTCTTTTTTAGTAGCTCGGCAAAAAGTTATCTAGATAGATAAAACAAATATGGCCAATTTTTGAAAACTATGACTATGGATAGCTAGTACATGTGTTCATTTTTCTGATTTTCTGCATACTTGAGATTTTTCATAATGCAAACAATTCTGAACTTAAAACATTTTAAATTTATATATGTAACGTATATTTTTTAATTTATATGTGCGTGTGCACGGAGTACCTTTCACAATTTGTAGATGTTTAAAAATTGTTAGTTCCCTGCCTTAGACTCAAAAAAGAAGAAAAAAACAAACCCTATCCTTGGCTCGGCTTTAATTCTTTTTTTAGAATGAAGTGAAGTTTAAACACACACACAAATAAACAAACAAGCAAACAAACTTCTCACCCCACCCCCCCTCCAACCCCATTCCTCTAATTGATTTCCTGGGCTTCCCTTTGTTGTATCAACAGAGAGAGACTTCAGCTTTTAATTCACACTGGATAGTGCCAAAGACATTTTGCTTTTATTCAAATCATAAGGTCAAAGAGAGAGAAAGTGGGAGAGAGAGCATGCAATGAGAAGCCAGATGGAGTGGAGAAGAGTTATGAGACAGATGGGCCTCTCGGAACAAGCAATGTAGCCATGATAATAAAACTGTAAAAACAAGTCAAGGAGAATGGTTAAAATGCTAAGAGCCTGACTGCCTGGTTTGCTAGAAATTCAACCAGAGGTGACCTATACTCATCCTAACCTGCCTAAAATCAGAATTCAGGTTTTTTTCCTCCTAATGGAAGGTCACCTTGGCCTATTTACATATAGGTAGGCCAAGTTCATTCAAGTATTCATGTCTAGATCGAGGAATGTATAATCATAACTCATTCAACAGATATTTATCAAGCTTCTACTATGTGCCAGGCTCTTTTCTAGCAGCTTGGGCTATATCCGAGAACAAAACACATCAAAATCCCTGCCCTTATGGAAAGACAATAAACAGCAAATCAATAAATTAAATGGGGTGTGGATTGCAATTTAAATTAGAATGGTCAGGATGGGCCTCATGAGGTCGGGCATTTGAGCAAAGTCTTGAAGAAGGGGAAGGAGTTAGCTGTGCTAATGACTGTGGGAAGAATTTCAGAAGCTAAAGGAATGGCAAGTGCAAAGACCCCGTGGCAGCAACGTACCTCGCAAGTCCCAGGAATGGGGCAGAGGCCAGGGGGAGCTAAGAAGAATGAGACTGGGGAAAATGGCAGGACAAGAGGTCAGAGGTAACAACAGCCAGGTCATGAAGGGCTTTGAATACACCGAAGAATTTGGATTTTTCTCAAAGTGAAACGGGAGCAGAGGAAAAGCTTTGAGTAGAGAAGTGACACAATCTGGCTTATGTTTTTTAAAGGATGGCTCTGGAAGCTATGTTGCAAATAGACTGCAGGAGGGCAAAGGTGGACCCAGGGAGACTAGTTAAGGAGCTGCTTCAGTAATCAGGTGAATGGTGATGCTTGCTAGGCTCAAGGTGAAAGCAATGAAGTGGAACAGCAAATGTAATTGGGTCATGTGCTCACAGTGTGGAGAAGCAAAAAAAATGTATTTAGTTCCCCACTTCTCCATATCAAATAACAAGATGTTTACTTTTTCGTCCAGAGATAAACTTTATCCAGCATTTAAACTCTAGGAGTGAATTATCTGGTGTATCTTTCTGCATAGTTCATGAAACAAGATAATGGGAAGTATGTTTAGGGCTGATGGGGGCAGGAGTGGAGGGAGCACACATAACAAGGACCCAAGAGTCCACAGGAAATTCCAGAGCCCCACTATCCTGGATGTCAATACAAACTTTGTTTAAGACCTTTTAGGCAGACTGCCCTTGCTGATGTGCCAGAAAAAATGATTATTGTTGTATTTATGAGATCCAGGCCCACTCTCAGGAGGTATTTTCTGGGGCTCTTTAGTGATAGTTACTTTTTAAAATGCTAGACATCCTTCCTGTTGTTAAGGGCAAAAATATGAAGTGAAATTGTAATCCTGAAGTCGCTTTTAAGGGATAGCATCAGAGATTTGACACGATTCAGGAATAGAGTTTAGAGAATCAAGAGGACAGAGTGAATCATGTCCGAGCTGTGTGGCCGTCCCCCTTCTGCATGATCTCTGCCATGTCCTGGAACTGTAAGGTAAACAGTCAGAAATCAGGGTTGCAGGTGAAGTTTTTTGTTTGATAGTTTTATTGAGGGATAACTGACATACAATAAACTGCACATAAAGTTTACGTATGAAAAGCTTTGACATCTGTATACACGAGAACCAAGACAATGAACATAGCCACCATCCCCCAAAGATTCCTGCTGCTCCTTTGTAATCCCTTTTTTCCCATTATTCCTTGATCTAATTTCTGTCAATATAGATTAATTTGTATTTTCTAGATGTCCAGAGATCTTTTTTCTGTGCAGCTCTCTCCTCTCTGGTACTCTATTCAGAAAACTCTAGCCACCAAGTTCTCCCTGGGTTCCAGCTGTATCTCCTCAACCGAAAGAGGGAAGCTCCTGAGCTCCACTTGGGTTCTCACTCCCTGTACGGTGGGCTGGAAATTCTCTCAAGGCAATCAGTAAGCTGGAGCAATCATAGATCTCACCTCATTTGTTTCTCTTCTCTCAAGGATTACTGTCTTTCATTGTCTGATTCTACTGTCTTGAAAGCTTTTGTTTTATATATTTTGTCTTTTTGTTTGTTTGCTTGGATATTTCAGGTGGGAAATAACTATCCGTGTTATTCCATTTTGGCCAGAAGTCACTGGTAAAGTTTGGAAGTGGAAGAATTCTGTGTTGCTGGCTGAAAAGAGATTCAAGAGTTATAGATTCTGTGCTGTTGGTAGCAGAGCTGAAATTTTGTTTAGGAATTAGAGAGCTTTTCTTTTTTTTTTTTTTTCTTTTTTTTTTTTTTTTTTTTGCGGTATGTGGGCCTCTCACTGCTGTGGCCTCCCCCGTTGCGGAGCACAGGCTCCGGACGCGCAGGCGCAGCGGCCATGGCTCACGGGCCCAGCCGCTCCGCGGCATATGGGATCCTCCCAGACCGGGGCACGAACCCGTATCCCCTGCATCGGCAGGCGGACTCTTAACCACTGCGCCACCAGGGAAGCCCTAGAGAGCTTTTCTTGTATATTTTTGCCCTTGGCCTGGAAGTTGGCTGCAATACCAGTGGCCAGGGTTATCTTACAGTTTTCTTACTTGATGTTACACGTGGGAATTAAAGCAGTTAAACTCAACTGATATAAGTCATCTTTTTTTTTTTTTTTTTTTTTTTTTTTTTTTTTTTTGCGGTATGCGGGCCTCTCACTGCTGTGGCCTCCCCCGTCGCGGAGCACAGGCTCCGGACGCGCAGGCTCCGGACGCGCAGGCTCCGGACGCGCAGGCTCCGCGGCCATGGCTCACGGGCCCAGCCGCTCCGCGGCATATGGGATCCTCCCAGACCGGGGCACGAACCCGTATCCCCTGCATCGGCAGGCGGACTCTCAACCACTTGCGCCACCAGGGAGGCCCAAGTCATCTTTTTTAAAATGCAAATTCCCTTAGGAATTAATGTCTAATAACCCTGCTCCTAACAACTTAATAGGTACCAGGCATCGGAAGTGTACTGCTGCCTGCCAGGTACTTTGCTGAACATTTTACATCCATTAATTCATTTAGTCCTCACATTGATCCACTTAGGTACCTTTGAGCTTAAACAGACTGGCAGAAGCTGAGAAACTTGCCCCGGTCCAAGAGCTCTTGAGAGGATTAGAATCTAGATTTAGATGACACCAACCTCTTGCTCTTCAAAGTATGGTCCACGGAGCAGCAGTACGAGCGGTTCTACTCCAACCTACTGAATCCAAACTTGACTGATAACAAAAGTTCCCCAAGTGATTTGTGTGGACAAGTTTGAGCCTGCTCTGATCCATGCTCAACTTGCTGTCCCATCAAGTGGTGGAGAGAAGAACTTAAGGGAAGTTGAAACTTAAGGCAGGAGGGATAATCTGAGGGCTTGGACCACTGTCATGGCCCAGGCAAGGGTGGGTGCCATGGTGTTGCAGGAGAAGGGGCAGCGAGAGGACGGTCACATCCCAGGTCTCCAGCAAGTCCCTGGGAGGGGCCGCCAAGTGAGGGTCCTTGGCTTCATGCAGGAAGGAATTCAAGAGCGGGCAGAAGTAGAGTGAAAGTGGGTTTACTCAGAGAGATACACACTCCATAGATAGAATGTGGTCTGTCTCAGAAGGTGAGATTGGCTCTGTGGTATGGCGTTGTTAGTTTTTAATGGATCCGGTAATTTTATACACTAATGAGTGGGAGGAATATTCTGTTAGGGGGAAGGGCAGAGATTTTTAGGAATTGGGCCATGGCTCACTTTTTGGCCTTTTATGGTCATCCTCAGAACTGTCATGGCACGAAGGGGGAGTGACTCCTAGTATTATAATCGGTATTATAATGAAGATGTAATAAGCTAATGACCAGGCCATCATTGACACCATCTTGGTTTTAGCTGGTTCTAGCCTGTTTTAGTTGTATCCTGTTTTTCTCAGGCTGGATCCCCCTCCTCATTCTTTTAATGGTTGTGCCCTGTCCCCTTCCATCCAATCTCACTCGTATGGGCACTGGGCAATCAGAGATGGAAAAGCATCTAACACACTGCATATTTACTGTGTGTCAGAAATTGTTCTAAAGGACTTTACAATATTCAGTCACTTAATCCTCACAACACCTTTAGTGGATTTGTCCTCATTTTGTAGATGAGGAAATGAGTTCAGAGAGCTTAGGTAACTTGCCCAACCAATTTATTAATGGTAGAGTTGTAATGTGACCTCAGGCAGCGTGGCTCTGGAGTCTCAGCTGTAGATCACTCCATCACGCTGAGAAAACCTCATGAACCTGGGCAGAAGGTGGAGGAGGAAGGCACGGAACAGGGGAGAAGAGGAGAGGTACAAGAGACCAGACCCTGCTGCTCTGCAGGGGACAAAGCTGTGCATAGTCATGGAAACACACAGCATGCTGGCATCTTCAAAATATCTAGAAAACTCAGTTTCTTTTGCATATCTGAAATTCCACGTATTATTTATAGGCGAGCATAACTAAATAGTGCTGAAGATTTCTTGTCTCTCAAAAGAAATGATGAAGGAATAGAGAGCAATCGTTTTGGTTATATAATCTGCTGATTCTGTAGTGAGCAGAGAGAACACAACACACTCAGAGGCTAGATCTGTGTAGTGTAGAGCAAAGACAGATAAAAATATGAGAGTTGCTGGCCTTCATTAAAAGGATAAAGGATTGCTGATTGGTATTTCCTTTTAGGCTTTATAGAAGCTTTAAATTTAAAAGGACATTGCCGCTTGCTGACCCTGGTGAGGCTTTTTGCTTTATGTGGAGTGGCTTAATTGTGCTCATGCTTAGTTGTTAGGTTTACTGAGATATATTTAGATATAATCTATACTCCTGGAAGAAAAAAAATGCAAATGCACAAGTCAGCTGGCTTTGGGGGCACAGTTGAAGGCCTATGTCTTCTATTGTGCATGCTTCAGTTAATTAGCTTTCTAATTATGATTTATTCTAATTTGTTATTTTAAATCCATGCCCAGAGAGTGTGTTGAGGTGACATATTACCTTAGAAGTAGCAGGGATTTGGTTCTGTGCCTTTAGCTCTGAGAGTTACACAGTTCACAAAACCCTTGTTTCTGTGCTTTCCTTTCCCACACTACCCTGATTCTTGTCGAGATTCCAAGTCATCCACAGAACTTGCCCAGCAACCAGAAAATGTGACCATCCAGTTCCGTTCTCAGAAATCACCCATCTCCCTTTGCTTTCCACTTCGTTTTATTCTGCTCTATTTACACCTAGCCTTTTACTTGGTTTTTGCTCCCTCTTTTTTTTTTTTTTTTTTATGATGAACTTTCCCCTTTTGGACTTGCAGTTTATTACACTTTTGTCCAAGGACCCTTGGAGTCCTATAGCACTTCAGCCCTGACTCAGACTTCTGGCTTCTCCTGATATGCCATGAATTAGATACCTTGCTCATCCAATTTCAGTCCCTTCTGAGCCAAACCTTGGAATTAACCTGCTGGACAAGTGCCTTGGCTGGGTGTATTTGGTATTCATAGATGAGGAACAGACATACCCACCACTTGACCCTGCCAAATCTGGGCAAAATCGCAGTGAGAACAGGTTTGACTTTAGATACTAACATCCTCCTTTGGGTTTATTCTCTCTGTTCCCTCTCCTTCTCCCTGTATCTAGAAATGTTGATGCTCTTGTGCACCTTTATTCCCTTCAGAGCAGCTCTGATCTAAATCCCATTCTCACAGTAACTTACCATTTTACTGGATGACAGGTATCTGGTCTATTACACCTGAGCATGGATTTCTTTGAAAGATATTAGTTGATTGTGCTTCCCCCACTTCAAAATCATTTGTGTGTCTTCATAAGCCATTTGAATGAGATTTTCTAACTCACATACTGAAAGTGCCTTAGGGCCTTCCTAGAACATGGTGGGATGTAAGTAAAACCAAACCAAACCAAACCAAAACAATAACAGCAGTAAGACCTCAACGTTAGCCTGACATTGTGGCACATGCTGTGACCGTCTGCTGGTTGTCCTCCAGATCCTTTTTTCCTGGAAACAAAGCCACTCAGCTGGAGACTACATTTCTCAGTGCCCTTTGCAGTTACATGTGGTCATATGACTAAATTTGGAACAACAGTATGTTTGAGGATATGATGTTTTCAAGTACTGTGTCACATGCAAATTAAAATGAGCTTCCGGCTCTGGACTTTGTCTCTATTTGCCACATCCTATGGCCAGAATTTGGATAAGACAGCAACCTAGTTTGACTACCCAGATGGAGACACCACCCAGGGAGATGGCAGAGCGCCCAAGAAGGAAAGAACCTGGGTCCCTGAATGATTTCGTAGAGCAGAACTGCCCCGCCAGCCTATACTGCTAGACTGTTACATGGAAATACTTTTCTGTCTCATTTAAGCCATTGCCTTTTGGTTTCTTTTTGTTACAGCAGCTTAATATTTACAATAACTAATACACAGACCTATGGGGGGAAAATGTCTGAATCATTCCTGTGAGGAACTAGGTTTGGAGACCTGGGTTCTAGATATTGGGCATTGGAAAAGTTCTAAATCTCCATCTTCCCTTGGAAGATAAATCAATTTATGGATGGGGCCCTTTCCATCTTTAAGTTAATTTATGGATGGAGCCCTTTCCATCTTTAAAACTGTGGTTTGCAGAGTTTTAATGTTCATCAGAATCACCTAGAGGGTTTTCAAAACACAGATTGTTGGGCAACATTCCCTGCGTTTCCAGTTCAAAAGGTCTGGGGAGGGACCTAGAATTTTCATTTCTAACAAGCTCCCAAGTGCTGCTGATGCTGCTGGTCTGGGGACCACTCGGAGACCCCCTGAGTATTCGCCAGTCTTTCCTCTAACAACATCTTGAGACACATTGACCCAGCATTGGTTTGATGAGTGCACTGTTGGGGTATTGTTGAGGCCCTACCCCAAAACTCATGGCTTACCTCTGAGTTTTCCTGTAGCTCTAGTGGGCAGTTGCTGTTACACATGGACAGCTTCCTACCCAAGTCCACAAGCCTCTCAGTTTCTCTGCCCAAGGGCTTGCTCCAGCACCATGGCATCTTGCTCAGCCTGCCTGTAGAGTCACCCAGAAGTGCTGGGGATCTGTGGCTCTCAGTGGAAATCTTCAACCACCAAGGGATGCTGTTGTTCGTGGATGAATACCTAAGCTTCCCCAGCCCTGAGAGGGACAGGTCTGTGACAGGTTCTTTGTGATACTTCAGAGGATCACAAAGGAGGAACCTTTAAAAGCATGAGCTCTGGAGCCACACTGCCTGATTCAAACCCCAGATTTGCCGCCCACTAGCTGAGATGTTGGGCAGATTATTGTGTCTTTATGCCCTAGTTTCCTTACTTATTAAATGTAAAAATAGGTCCCACCATATAAGGTTTAGGGGATGATTAAATGAGTTAACACATAAAAAGTTCCTAGAACTGTGTATACACATAGTAAACTCAACAAATGTTAGCTTTTTGTCACATTTCTGAGGCTAGGACTCCAGAAGAATGGGGGAGGAGGCTCCAATCCACTCCAACCCTGATGTACCTTCTTTTCATGTCAGGAACAGAACAGCCATCTCTCTGCCTCTCTTGCTAGAGCAGACAGCTGGCAGAGAGCTATGTGTTCTCTAATTGTTTAGTGCGTTATGAGAAGTGAAATGACTCTCTTGTCCTTCTGTTAGCCTGTTTTCCTTGTTGATTTTGGTAAATTACCAGTTGCAAATTTTTTTTAAAAAGGGAGCCATGCAATAAAGGACAGTCTTTATCATTTCAAAATCATTAGTGATAGAAGCTTTCTAATACAATCCACAGCATGTGATAAAAGTAAAGTTACTATTTTCTTTTAAAAATACTTTTAATACAAACAATGCATCATCTCTGGAAAAAAAATTGGGGAAAATGATACAAGGATCAGCCATAATAATTCAACTTCCTCCTAAGAATTTGTATATTGCCTTATATGGCTTTCTCTCTATGTGTGTGTGTGTGTGTGTGTGTGTGTGTGTGTGTGTGTGTGTGTGTGTGAATGATGTTAGATAGATAGATAGATAAAAATGAGACTGCACAATACATGTTGCATTCCATGTTTTTCACTGAATATAGCATGAGCAGCATTCTGTGTCTTGAAATATTTTTCCACAACATTATTTGATTTTCTCTTTTATTCTCAGAAGATGACTTATCGTGAAATCAAAAGGGTGCCTTGCTATCTAAATAATGTCTCTGAAAAGAGACAAATAAGAAATAAAGAAAGAAATCTATAGATAAATATCCATACAAAGCTGAAAGGGATTAGCTGAAAACAGCCGATGGGGAAATGTTTCTCACATAATTTTTTGAGTGGAACTGGGCTCACTTTCCTCTAAAACTGCTAAAAATTAGCTTTCAAAGTTTTTTTTATTCCTTCTCTTGACCCCTATCCTCCCGTGGGAACACTTTCCAAAGATGGGTTAAGATAGACATTTTATCAGCATTATCAAGGAGAGTTATCAGTTGATTAGATAGAATATGACTGAGTTGTAAACTATGAAACACTTCTGATTTCAACTGTGGGGAGGCAAAAAGTAGAGAATGAGCCAATAGTTTGTTCTCTACTTTAAAGGCTATGAATGTGAGCTAATTACACAGAGTACTTTCCTTTGTGGAACTCGAGAGTGGAGGGGCTATTTTTGCCTCTTTCAGGTACATGATGTAGCGGACACCAAAAATTTACAGACTCTTGCTCCACCCTTGGATGATGGGAACACACTGTCCCACCTCCCTCCCAAGAGGGGGAAGCTGTCTGTATTCTTCTTTCATGTACCGTGGAAAATCAAAAGGCAACAGACCACCAGCCTCAAGCAGCATTAACCCAAAATTAATTTCCTACATTTATAATCAGTTCCTAAGTCAAAAAAATGTACCAAATGTACTAACATATTATACAAAGGTTTTAATGGAAAAGAATTAGGGATAAAAATAGATTAAAGGATTTTAAGTCTATCTTTGAGTAGTGGCTACCACTAAACTAATTCAAAAATGATTTAACCAGAAGTAGTTCTTTGAAGAACTTGGAAAGAATGAGAGACCCTATTCATGTAAAATCCTTTTAATATCATTCCAGTTGGCAAGTAAGCAAGAATGCCTTGAGAGGCATACCAGGAGAGGTCGAGGTGATTTGGGGGGAATGATGGCCCCCTCCCTGTCCAAGGAAACAGTCTGGTTGTGGAATTTAAAGGGAAATGAAGGCAAGGCAGAAGGACTTGGGATCGTGTGGTGGGGGAAGGGATAATACCAAGACCTTTGAAGCAGAGCATTTAACTTGCACGTGGAAACAATTGGAGATGTCGCTAGTATCTTTAAAAAATATGACACAATCCAAGTGGTAGGAAAGATGGGAAATCCTGTTTCAACATACTTTAATTGTATAGGATGTAGAAGTAGAATGCAAGGGAAGAGATTGAAAGAACTTGACATGCTTGTTGATAAGTGGAAAATGAGTCTGTGAGCAGAGGAGAAAGGAAAAAAGTAATTTAGTTAGTTATGAAAATAAGATGTAACACTTGCTAAGGATCCAAATATGTGAAGTGGGCAGCAGCAGGGTAAAAGACAGTGTGAAGCATCTTTTATTTGGGCCTGGAAGAATACATATATTGTTAGAACTGAGAGGAGAAAAGCCTTTAGATTATACTAAGCTAGATAATGGGAGATTAAGAAAAGATGCCAGACTCTCAGTAAGCTGGGGAACTCAAGTGAGAGTCATTGTGATGGTAGGATTTGAACTCACCACTAAAGTGATAGACAAAAGAATATATCTTTTTATCCTGGGGAAAGCAGAGAAATAGAGAAAAGCAAACATTAATGTAAACATATTTTCATTATTTTCTTTTTTTCACAAAAAATGTAGAGCAGAGTCCACTAGCCTCCTTAACTTGTTAATGGTAGATCAGTGCTGAAGCTCAAACACTAGGAGTATAGGAATCCTGGGAGTATAGGAAATCAGGTTGTGAATTGGGTCAGTTCACACATCTTTTCCAAATAATTGTTGGATAAAAAGAGGGTGACTTGGAAATGGACTTTAGTAAAAGCAAATATCTTTGCATTTTACAAGTGTTTGAATTTCTCACTTCTCAAATTTTGCCTCAAAGAGGTAAGTTTGCTAAACCCTTTTATGTACTAACATCTCAAAGCTAAGTTAGCCCTAACAAGGCAAACAAAAGCTTTGCTTAGGCAAAATAGCATGAACAGCCTTGAAAACAGACACATAAACAGAACCTAAAGTATTAGCTTGGGCAGATTTTTTTCTTTTCTTTTATTTGATTTGCATATAAACAACAGTGTACCACTCATCCAAGTCTGTCTTCTGCCCATAAAGGCAATTTTCTTTTGCTATTTGCTTACTTTTTTCTGGAGGAAGTGAACTATTATTGGTTCTTGACAAGATGTAAATGGAGGCTATAGTCAAAGCTCTACATCACCTTATGATTGACTCACACCTGTACTGGAGGATTTTGCAGCTGGTGATCAACAGGACCAGGTTTTCGCTCTCTTGGCAGTAGGAGCTACACTAGGGAACTGGACAGAGCCACCTTTTAAAAATTATTATCTGCCTCACTCCTATGTGGAAGGATATGACCATAAGGTCATTTCACCATATTACCTTCACTAAGATCACAACTAATTTTCTGAGAAGGACCCTTAGATTGATGGCATTGGTTATTTACTTTGACAAACTACTAAAAAGCTCTGGTTAGATCCACTTAACTACTCAATTGAAATATATAACAATTTAATTAAATTCAAAATGAAGACAATTGACAAAATCATTAAAAGATGAATTTTAAAAATCGAACTGAATTGACAGCTGGTTTGGCTGAATTATCCAAAATGGGTCATAGGGGGTACTATGTCATAGCCACAGAGAAGAGCTCATGATGACTTCAGAGGGTATCCCACTTGGCTGAGCTGAGACTGGCATTTCTCTGCTTTATCAAGGGAGTCTTCCAGGCAGGGAGAAATGTATAGAGGGCAAGACTGAGCTGGGATTTGAATGTAAGGAGGAAAATGACTGAGTGGGTATGGAAGGGGGTGGTGGTTCTAGGTATCCAAAACAATAAGAAAGGAGTAGGCCTAGGAGCCACATTAAGAAATGAGGCAGTTACTATTTACAATAGCTAAGACATGGAAACAACCTAAAGTCTGTCGACAGATGAATGGGTAAAGAAGATGTGGTGTGTGTGTATATATATATATGAGAGAGAAGGAAATAACACCATTTGCAGCTAAATGGATGGACCTAGAGATTATGATACAAAGCGAAGTAAGTCAAAGAAAGACAAATACTACATACATACTTATATGTGGAGTCTAAAATATGACACAGATAAACTTATCTATGAAACAAAAACAGACTCACAGACATAGAGAACACACTTATGGTTGCCAAGTCGGCGGGGGGGGGGGCATGGGAGGGATGGATTGAGAGATTGGGATTAGCAGATACAAACTATTATATATAGAATGGATAAACAGCAAGGTCCTACTGTACAGCACGGGGAACTATATTCAATATCCTGTAATAAACAGAATGGAAAAGAATTTTTAAAAAAAGAAACGAGGCAGTTGTTTTTTCTGCCACGAATGCCCACTTTCTTCCCTTCTCTGTCCAGCAGATCCCCATTACTTGCTTAATATTCAGCTAACACATTACCTTTGCAGAACATTCTTCCTGATCTTTTAGTTACATGTTCCCGTTCTGTGCTCTCATAGCACCTTGACCTACCTCTACCAGGTCATGTTCATTTATGACCACTGTCTTTCTCCTCTGCCTATCCTACTTACATTGTTTTTTTTTTAATTTTTATTTATTTATTTTTGGCTGTGTTGGGTCTTTGTTGCAGTGCGTGGGCTTTCTCTAGTTGCGGTGAGCGGGGGCTACTCTTTGTCGCAGTGCGCGGGCTTCTCATTGTCGTGGCTTCTCTTGTTGCGGAGCACGGCCTCTAGGCGTGCGGGCTTCAGTAACTGTGGCATGTGGGCTCAGTAGTTGTGGCTTGCGGGCTCTAGAGCTCAGGCTCTGTAGTTGTGGAGCACAAACTTAGTTGCTCCGCGGCATGTGGGATATTCCCCGGCCAGGGCGCGAACCTGTGTCCCTTGCATTGGCAGGCAGATTCTTAACCACTGCGCCACCAGAGAAGCCCAAATTGTTTGTTTTTATCGTGATACATTCTACAAGCTCATACTGTGAGTCTCTAGGCTCTAAGCATGGCACTAGGTGCAGGGGTAACAGGCAAATAAACCCACATTCATGAAGGTTACAGTTCTAGTGGGAGAGTCAGAAAATAAATGAGCAAACAAAATATAAAATAATTACAAACTGAAACGACTGACTTTAGATAAGGGAGTCAGGTAAAGGCTTCCTGAAAACATGGCAATTAAGCTGAGACCTGGAACTTAAGAAAGAGGGTATGTATGGGTGCATATGTGTGTGGGTGGGCTGGAGGGTTCCAGGAGGCAGGAAGAGTGAACGTAAAGGGGAAGACGGAATGTTGTTTCAGTCATTCACTCTATAAGTATTTGGCAATGGGAAATAAAGGCTGATTCCTAGGATTCTGACTTTAGGAAATGTGTGGGGAATCAGGGCACTCTCCATGTGGGCAAGACTGGTGTGGTGGGTGCTGCGTGCCTCTCAGACCCCCTGCTGAACTTGGCCCTTATTCCCCCAGCTGCAGGGAACGTTCGCTGCTAAGGGCTATGACCGTACCACTCTCTGGGACTTGCCCTTACCCAAGTAACACCCCTCCTCAGGCACAGCCCGTGGACAATGACTGGTCGAGGCAGGGGTACAGAGCCTAGCCCCCTCATCTCAGGTTGGGACATCTCTGCAGGGCCCTCCCAGCTCTGGAGTTCCCCATGGAATTAGCAGAAGCCTGTCACAATGCCAGCACAGTTCAACTTCTCCCCCTGCCCATTCCTATTTCTGTGATAATTACCCTTCCACGTGATGGTCTTGAGAACACTCCCTGATAAACCTCCTACAGGGAGAATCTTCATCTCAGAGTCTGTTTCTCTGGAAACCCAACCGAAGCAACTAGAGAGGATCAGGTTTGGGGTCGGATATCAAGAGTTCCTTTTTTTTTTTTTTTTTTTTTGGTACGCGGGCCTCTCACTGCTGTGTCCTCTCCCGTTGCGGAGCACAGGCTCCACACGTGCAGGCCCAGCGGCCATGGCCCACGGGCCCAGCCGCTCCGCGGCATGTGGGATCCTCCCGGACCGGGGCACGAACCCGTGTCTCCTGCATCAACAGGCAGACTCTCAACCACTGCGCCACCAGGGAAGCCCAAGAGTTCCATTTTAGAAATATCAATTTGAGATGCCTGTGAGACATCCAAGTTGGTATTTCATATAATTCAGTATACAATTCAGAACTGAGGACAGGTCTGGCTGGAGCTATAACTCTTGTATTCGTCGGCATATGAGGTATTTAAAACCTTGAAAATATACGAGCATAATCAAAGTTGCGGTATTCAACATGGTAGCCACTAGTCACGTGTGGCTATTAAGCGCTTGAAATGTGGTTAGTGTGACTAAGAAACTGAACCTTTAATTTTAAGTAATTTAAACATAAAAACGGACATGTTTCAATTACTGGTAGACTTGTAAAAATGTTGGAAAAAACTTGGGTATGCGAATCTGCTTTTTCCGCTATGAATTTTATGAAACCTAAATACAAACCAAGTATTTCCAATGAAAATTTAGCATGTAAATCAAGAAGCGCAAAGTGTTAAAAAACATACAGGAATTTGAAGGTTTAGTACAAAAAATGTAAAATACTGCATTAATAATTTTTATATTGGTTAAATGTTGAACTGATAATATTGGGTTCCATTAAGTAAAATTGTTAGAATTAATATCACCTTTTCCCTTTTAGTTTTTTTTAACATAGCTACTAGAAAATCTAAAACCACCTATATGGTTTGCATTATATTTTTATTGGATAGCCCTGCACTGAAAAGAGTATGTACACAGGGATGAGAAAATGGCCTGGGCTAAGACTGGGTAGAGGATAAAATGCCAGTAACAGAGGCGAAAAAGTGGCTGGTCTGGGAGAAGGAAAATAAGAAGGGTGTAGTGTTCAGGAATAATGTGAAGGGCGCTTCCAGGAGGGAGTGCTCCTCTGTGTGGACTGCTCCTGAGGACAGGAAAGTATCTGGTGGGCTAGATGGGAGGAAGCTCTGCTATGTATCTGAATCCTTGGTACTTGGCGTATGAAGAAACACTCAGTAAATGAGTACTTAATGAATTCTTGAATGAATTGACGAGGTGAGATGAAATGCACTGACCTACAATTTCCAATTCAGAAAGAGAATAGGAAGGATAAAAAGCCAAACTTTACTTCATCCATCTTTTCCACATGACAGTTCTTTAAGTGGTTCAATTGAAAAAATTGTATACAAGGGGGAAAAACTGTAACTGTGTGAAGTGATGGATGTTAACTAAACTTATTGCGGTAATCATTTCACTACATATATAAAAATATATGAATATATACTTTATATATATATAAAATTATGTTGTACACCTTAACATTGTATTCAATGTTATGTGTCAGTTATATCTCAATAAAACTGGAAAAAATTGTGTAAGCCCTCTTCTGGGAAACATGTGAATGAATCGATGAGGATGCTTTGAGCAAAAAGGTGAACTCAGTAAAGTTGCTTAACGTCTTTGAGCTTTAGTCTTCTTTTCTCTGAAATTGGGGGATAATGTCTCTATTGTGGAATGTTTGTGAAGAGTAAATTAAATAACTTAATGTTTATAAAGTACCTACAGTGATGCCTATAACAGCAAATGCTCAACAAATGTAGCGTCTATCATCTTCACTGTTAATATTATTGTGGTGTCAGGTTCAAGTCTGGTTTCCAGATAAAGGAGTTAATCTTACTCTGTATGCTTGCCCCAAGGTCAGGCACTTTACAATGCTTATTAATGAGCACAATAATAGGGGGGCAGAAAAAAGGAATAGGCCAGAGATGGCAAATAAATGGTTCACGTGGCCCATACTCACTCTCATATGCCCATGGCAGACATAAGTAATCAATCATGATACTCTTTCCCACTGAGCATGAACACAGCCTCAGAATCTTTCCCAGCACACTTTTTTAGGCAGCTCCCAGCTCAGTGATTCAGAGCGAGCATCTGTGATGAAAACTACTTGGTAAAATAGAGTTAGTTCAACTATAATAGCACTCAGGGGGAAAGTAAGCTGAAATATATTACTTTTGAAAAAGAGAGAACAATGGGTTTTGAAGAAAAAATGAGTTGATTAATGCAATGAGCAAAGTTTGTTCTGACAGTAGATACAAAGACTATCAAAATGTCCTTTTTCTCAAGGTATTATTTTGCCATCAGAAAGGAAAATGTTGAGGGTAGTTTAGGGAAAAAGACAATTTAGCAAACCATATGCTGAACACAGTATTTTCAGTAACAGCCACTGAATAATCAGGGAGACATCATGTCCTACCTCTCAGTCCTTCACCTTGCTCTTCTAAGTGGAAACACAAGTGCCTGAGGATATTTGAAGCGTGACAAATATTGGAGCGAGTGCTGATGTAAAGCCCTGTAAAGAATTTCCATGGCTGATCACATAACAGATGGCTCCTTACAAGAATCATTTTAATATTAAACAGACAATTTGGGCCTATGAAAAATTCTGCCATAAATCTGTAATTGAAAATATTTTAAAAAGTCCATTCAAAATGACTGTAAATTTTTACAAAAGATTGTAAATTTTTACAAGGAACTTAGGCATTTCAGAGCTTATGTCAAAAGTCAGGATGTCCTTTATATTATTTTTTAAGAGGGGATTTAAGATCAAATGGAAGGCCTATCGACTTTCAAAAATCGTCTTAGATGGAAAGGAGAAAGGTGTGTGGGGAGGTGGGTGTGTGTGCTTTACTTTGATCCTCTCATGTGCTCATTCTCACTGAACACCTTCCTCGTCCCACACTGACCCAGAGGCACCCTTGCTTCTCCTTGTCCATCAGAATCTTGTGGATCCCCAGGTCTTCTTGCCCAGCCACTTTTTTATGCCGCCCTTTCTAGGACTCTGGAACCTCTCTGACACTCTTGCTCTCCCACCACTCCTGTTACTGCAGCAGGGGCTCTGAGGGTGAAGCTTTGTGAAGGCTCAGCAGCTTGCTGAAGTCCTCAAGTTGTTGCTGCTGAGACCTGAGTTCAGTGGTTAGACATGACTTAATCCAGCCCTATTTGTTATTGTTGTTTCTCATTGCTGCCCAATATACCTCCCACCAATTCTTAGCCTGGAGTGAACTCTCACCCCACCCTTTGCCCACCTGCTTTCTTCATGGAGAAAAGGGAGAAGGGACCTGCCCGACACCCCACTCTGGGAGAGTGACTGTCACCTGACACCTAGTCCAACAGCCCCTTCAAGCCTTTACGATGCTTCTTGCTTTGGGACACCAGGTAGCTGCATTCACCTTTGTAGATTCTAGCCTCTCTTAGATCAGAACCCCTGTAGTTTAGGAGATAATTTTAGGAGGCATATGGAAAACATTTTTATCAAGTTTAAGTATTTGTATATTTATTTCAATATAATTTTTAGAGAAAAAATTAGCTCATCAAAATCAGCCATTTAAAGCTGATTTTGAAGACCCAAGGCGAGGTGAAGGGAGGAGACAGGAAAGGAAGACACCAGATACCAACCAACCTGGGGCTGTATGGAGTCAAAGGATGCTTGATGATCCAAATAAAGGGAGATTAAGCCAATTATCTGGACTCCACATACGCATGTAAATCAGCAAGTGTAAGACTCTCTCAATCTCTTTCTCTCTCAATCTGTCTCTGTCTCTCTCTTTTTCTCAGGCCATAGACTCTGTCTTATTCCTTATCCGGACATTACAAGACATAACTTTGCCAAATTCCAGGCTGTTGAGCCAGGCACTGTAACCCCTTAGCTCTTCTCCTGCACCGCAGTATCCATAACATCATTTAAGAGTTTATGAGTCAAATGGCTTTTTCTTTCCTGTAATACTCCAGTCCTTTCAGAGCCATGGCAACTAAAAGAATGTATCGGTGTTTTATTGCTGTTGGCTTTCTTTTGTTTATTTTGATTTATTTACTTTACATTTAATGAAAGCAGGAAGCATCAATGCAGGTTGGGGGTCGTCAGCCCCAGGTGTCTTTGCTCCCCAAATAGGAAGTCTTTTGTTCCCATCCCTTAGCATCTTAGGAGATGCTCAGATCAACATGCCCTTCTTGACCCAGATAGCCTCTGGACTATAATAGTTTTGAACCATAAATGGTTCCCTCCTGGAGAAAGTGAATAGTTCCATAGTCCTGAAGAGGGGAGGCGCGTTAGGTTTAAGTTCTCACACAATAAAGCCTCTAAATTTTTTCTTGCCTAGTGCTTACTATATGGCAAGACTTGCTCCAAGCACTTCCTAAATATTAACTCAGTTACTTTAATCTCCTTAATAACTCCATGGCTAGGTATATTTTTCCATCCCCATTTTGTAAATTGGGAAGCTGAGGCACAGAGAAAATAAGTAATGTACCCATGAACCTGCAACTAGTGAGTGGAAATTTGAGACACTGTCCTAGACTAACACCTGTTATTTTCTTTTAGAAAGCCCTCATATGCAGATCTATCTGAACTCTAAGAAATGATGAGGTATAAGTGAATAAAAATCAATATCTTTATACCATGCAGTTATCCAAGAAGAACTGCACAATGCAGTCCTCAACAGCACACACACACACGCAGGGCTGGCTTCATGGGTGAGCAACCTGTGCCAGCTCACAGGGTCTTGCTTGGAAGGACCCCACACTTAGTTTTATGCTCTGCTGCAGCTATCTTGAAATTCTTAATAATTTTCAAGCAAGGAATCCTGCATTTTCATTTTGCACCAAATCCTGCAAATTATGTAGCCATTCCTACACATATGCACACACTCACACAGACCAACACACTCTCAATATGTGTATGCATTAGGACTAGAAGGGGTCCTTACCCTATTCATGACTTAAGGGCAAAATTGTATTTGTGTACTGGTGTATCCCAGGTAATTCACCAGATAATTCAGTGAATGGTTGGAGGTATGGGGCACAATGGAACATCTTTGCCAGTGAGCAACCAGCTCTGCATTGGGGCAAATCTGTTCATTTTACACCCCGGACAGCATCAGCAGCATACCTTGCAAAATATTCTTCTTGTGAGAGGCTGACAGCAAAAATGTGCTGCAGTGAGTTCACAAAATTTAGCTCTCACCACCACTGATAGGCTAGTTCCTTAATTTTGTCTATAGTTACCTGTGATCCTCCTGAAGATCAATATAAATTAACTGGTTAGTAGGCACATAAATCAAATCATCTGATCTAGATTAAATTTAGTCCAACCCAATCATTTAAATGGTTCCTTGCAGTAAAATTTAGTCTCTCTGGGAAAAAAATGTTCATGTTCCCAAAGAACCTGCTCTTTCTTCCGCTCCTTTCTCTGAAATGACCTCCATGTGTTTAGGGGTGAGGAAGCTGGTGTGTCTTTGGGGGGTGTGAAGTTGGGTAGGGAAAAAACGTGTTGTTCCTTGGGTGTGCACTGGCTAGGATCCACTGGGTCTCTGGGATGATGTTCTTTGCCCACCTGTGTATTCCTTGCCCTGCTCTCTTCAGATGCTGCGTTCTATGGCTGATTTGACTTAGGGTCCATTCTTTTGACTCAAGTGACGCTCCCGTGGTGATCTGTGCCTCTTCCTCCTCGCTCAGTTCCTGCAGTGCCAATTCCCACTGAGCCCCTAGCTGTGTCTTCCGTCTTGTCCTCTAACTTGGCAATTCACCCCCAGCATCTCACCCAGCCGTGACAGACCCCATGGAATGCCCACCAGCTTCAACTCAATATCTGCACCACGTAAGAATTAAGGGCAGCTTGGAAATGCTAAACCACAGGCGCCCCTGTCTAACCCTGTTTGCTGTGTTTCTGTGGCTGTCGCCCAACTTTACCTTCAGGTTTGTCATCACTGATTTAATGCACTTCTCTGTGCCTGGCAGCCTGAACCCAGAGAGGACAAAAGCAGGACATTCGTATCTGGTCACAACACTCGCGCTGCCTGTCTCCTTTCCTTCCCTCTCCCTACTATTTTCCAGGGACCAGATGGGTGGGTTTTCCTATGAATTCTGTGTCATGTCTTTTTTCTTTCTGACTACAGATCAGATTAAGGACAGGCTTGGCTTTGATACGCTACGTGCAGTAGGCAGGAATTTGGAAAAATCCTTTCTCAAGAAAAGAACCTGGCTCCCAGGGCATTCTCTTGTTGTACAGTCCGATTTCTAATGTCAAGAGCTGAATATTCCCTCCTCTTTCTTCTTGCATACCTTCTGCTTTAATTTCTAATCTCTTCTCAGGCAGATGGATACCCGGGGCAGATTAGGTAAAGATACTAAGAAAGGCAAAAGAGAAAGCCACATTAATGTGTAAAATTATTTCTCACGTGAAAACTGCATTCTTCATGGCTCTGCTTTAGGAGTAGACAAGAACTGTGGTATCTTGTTAGCGTGTGCATCTTCCTCCCTGACAAAAGGAGGGTTGGTGTTGGTTTCCTATACCTCCACTTTCTTTCTCTTACTGGTCTTGTATAAACTTCTGGTAGGATTAGAACATAACACATTCTATATGCCATTGACTGTACCTACAGTAAAGTCATAAAAATTGGTACCAATTGAATTGCTTAGGAATTGCATTTAGTTAGGACAGAAATCTAGAAATAATGGTCTGAAACAAATTAGAGGTTTTATTTTTCCTACTTAAGGAAGGTATACTCCTAGCCTCCCTGGCAGTTAGACAGAGCTGTAAGAATAATTCTGACCAATAGGCTGTATGGGGAAATTAAGTGTTTCATTTCTAGGCATAGTAGAACGCAGTCAGATCACCTGAAGAGTCTGTGTGTTCCAGATGGTACAGCTGCAAGTTGGTGGAGGCACTGCACCTGGGTCCCTGAGTGATACATGGGTCAGAGCTGCCCCAGCAACTGGCAGTGGACATGAAACGAGAAAGTAACTTTTTTGTGTGTTGAAGCTCTAATATTTGGCAATTAAGTTGTTATTGCAGCATAATTGAGCCTAACCTCACTGATACAAATGGGAAGGGCAAAAGACAAAAGGTACATGTCAGCTTCCTCCTGCCCATTTTCAAGGAGATTTTAAGTCTCATTCAACATCATTCACTTACATCTTATTAGCCAGGACTGTTATAGGGCCATACCTATCTACATGGAAGGTTACTAAATATCATTTCTTATTTTGACATATGCTTCATCTAATAAGATTTTGGTAGTAAGGAAAAATAGAAGAATAGCTACTGGCTAGATAACTAGCATTGTTTGCCATCCCTTTGGTTACCCATCTTTCAGATACACTCTTATTTCCAGTGGTATGGAAATAAGCCTTGTATCAGCTCACAAAAGCCAGTTGTTGAAATTTCAGGCATTTTGTGAATTCATGGTTAGACACAGTCATTATCAAAAATGAAATTACATAAACTTGGAATTATATAAACTTTAGTTAGTATAACTATGCAAAGTATACTAAAAGCAAAAGTAATATTTAAAATTCATCGCTTCCTAATTGTTTTACTACATTTTGCTCTTATCCTTGGTCTTGGACTTTGCACCTATCGTACCTATATGGTGGAGATACTTTAAAATGGAATGATACAGCACATCTGTTCCCAACTCTGCCCTCAGTGACATCAAGTTGTTATCTTAAAATCAGCCACAGTAGGAGTATTTATGCCATGGAAATCATCAAATGCTATAAATTAGGGCTTGATTTATTGTGTTCTTGATTGTGTAGACTTAAGAATGATGAAGAAAATGTTACTAATGCAACTTAAACTTAAAACTGTGTTGTGATAACAGCCCTTGCTTTGTGAATAACACAAAAAAGTGAGGAAACATTCTTGTAGTCTTTGAGATTTCCAGTATTTGAAAGTTGCTCACGTTATTGATGAACGAGTGGAATTCTGACATGCCTCTTTATCGTTTCACTTTCATTTTACTTGTTAACATGAACAAACATATCAACCAACATTCATGTCAGAACTCTACTCATTTGTCAAGTGCTTTGTTTGTCAAAAAAGTGTGTAAGAATCAATTGGCTCTGAGGAATGTATAATGAAGAGTATGATCTTATTGTTTGTAAATTATATACTGTACATCCTTTATATCAATAAAATTTATGTAACTGTATGTAGGTATATAAATATATGTCACCCTACCCCAGCTAAGGGTGTTGTTCAGATGTAGATTTTAAGCCTGAGGAATCTCCTCCTTTAATTACAGGTCTCTCTGTTCTGCTCATCTGCTTTGTCCTAGACTCAATAGCTGCCGCCTGAGACAGCTAGAGTCAACAGGCTCTGGCAGGAAGGCAACATCCTCAAGCCCATCACTGCCAGAAGGTGTTGCTCCTTTTTTCAATGAAACACCAGTATTTAGGCTACTGTTTGCCCATCACTATTTATAATTGCTTCAAGTTTGAAGAACAGAAGCCATTGGTTTCAAGACTCCCTTCACCATGACGTGTAGACCACAGGCAGGGAAAGATTCCACTGGGAAAAGAGTGTTTCCTTCCCTCTCTGTTTGCAGTCTGAGTAGCTGTAGTCTGATGTCATCTCTTCAGTAGGATTTTGCTGAAAGTGCTAGAAGTAGCACATGCCAATATATAAAATATTTGCTACCATTTCTCCTAATTGTACAGCCTCAGTTAGCCCAGGCCTGCATTCCAAGTCAAGCAGACACTAATTTCATCAAATTTTCTGCCATTTCATAACAAAGATCAACAGCTTTCCATCTTAAAATATCTAAGATCTTTTTGCCCAAAGCCCCATTTTCCTCTGCCAAGTCAATTCCACATTTTAGGTTTGCTTAAAGCACCTCATTTTTAGGTACCAAATTCTGTTATCAGTTAGAAATTATATTCAACTCTGAATCATAGAAAATTGAAAAATGGTAGCATTAAACATATTAACGATTTTGTTTTATCCATGAAATGAGAAGCCTAGATGCAGTTAACACAAGGCTGGTATGAGAGCTCCCCCATTGTGGCAGGTGGCTGCTTCAGCATTTTATCCTTCATCCAGAAGGGGAGAGGCAGAGGACAAAGGGTCCATGCAGGGTTGATCTAGTTCCTTTTGAAAGAGCTTTACTAAAAGCCCCTTTTCCCAAATAATAGTCATAATGATAATAATAATAACAACAATAGTAATTTCTGGTAAAAACAGATCAAGAATCACCAGAAATGAAAATCTGACAGAGCCACACTCAGATATATTAAGTTCAAATTTTTCTACAATTATAATTATCCTTTTACTATAACTGGAATAATTTCCAGAGAAACTCTCTGGTTCAGTTGTCAAGGGCAACAGTAATGTCAAATTTTGGACATGGGTAACTGCGATAGAACTTTTGTAAGAAGGATTATAAAAAAACAAAATTATCTATTGACGATTGGATAAGAGACCTGCCTCAACTTTACAGTCCTGTTGCAATCTCTGCATTTTATAAATTCAAAAGCACTTCCCAGCTGGGATGCAGTAATTTCATTTTCTCTAAAATACCAGTGTAATCATGTAAAAAGGAAAAAGGCCCCAGGAGAAGTTCTCTAGCTATTAGAGTAACATATATGAAACCCTTCTCAAAAAGGGCTGTTAATCATGTCTTTGGAAAGGGCCCTATGAAGTCATTTATGTCATCTTGGACTCATAAATGAGTATCCTAACCTTAAAAATATATTCAAAGAAGATTGAAACTCTTCTTTTGTTGACTTAATAATTATGGGCACTTGCCTTGCAGCAGTGTTCAAAATCATTGATGATTCTAGTTCTTTCAAGAGGTATTTATTGAGCATCTACTATGCTTATAACACTGTAGGAGAAGCAAATATGGTCTTTGGTAGCAAGCAGATTATAATCTACTTAAGAGATAAAAAATGGAGATGAAAGAAATTTTCCATGGTGGGAAATGGCTTAAAAAGGATTCCTGAAGGAGGGAGACTCTGTTGGGCTTTGATAGTCATAATTTGGAGAGCAAATCCCAGGAGAGAGGACATTGCCATATACCCAATTTTTATCAAATTCTTCCCATTCTTCATTCCTGACACTTCTTTCAACCCCACCTCCACTCTATCCCCTTTGTTGCCTTGGTTCAAGCTTCCATTATCTTCTACCTAAATTATTATAATAGACTTTAACTTTCCTCCCATTTCTCCAATATTACCCACCAAAGTCTTCAGCAATCCATTCTCAGCACTGTGAGAGAATGATCTTTAAAATATAGATCTAATGGCTTTATAATGAGATTAGGGTGAGGTGAGTGAAGCACTTGTGTGCAAAATTTAAGGGCCTGCTAGAAAACTCAATAATCAAGATAATAATGTTTTTAATAAAAAATTTTAAAGTAAAAATTAATGCAAAAAATTCATGATGAACAAAATGTCAAAATTTTAAATAAAAACAGAATCCGACAGTGCCATGCTAAACCATATTAGAGTCTGAGACAAAAGTAAACATGTGTGCCCCTGGATATGAGTTTTTATGTAATTTTTAAATGGTTGTTTTCTAGAACATTAAGAGCTTAAAAAATTGAAAAGTCAAAGAGTAAGCATATTAAAACTTAAAATATTATTTTAAGTTTGAATAGTTTACTTATACCATAAACATAATTTATTATAATTTTACTGTCTTGACTTTGATGAATACAAACTCATTAATTCAATGTTGTCAGAATCCATCTCTTGCCCTGATGGCTTTGCTCACATTACTACTTCTGCCTGGAATGCCCTTGCCTGAATGTATACCAGGTAAATGGTTATACATTTTCCAGTAATAAGCTTTTCCTGAGTCACCCACTCCTACCCACTATCCTCAGGCAGAATTGACCAGTCTTCCTTTGTGCTTTTCACCATAGCCTATACTTAACCTCTGTCAAAGCACCTGTAGCATTTCAGGTATATGTATTTTATTATTTGTCTTCCACTAGAATAGGGATACACTAAGGGCAAGGATTACTCTTACTCATCATTGTATTCTCAGTGACTATTACATGTCTGGGACTCTGTAAGTACTGATAATATTTCTTGAATGACTGAATTCATTAAAAAACAGGGTGAAAATGTGTTTAGCATATTCAAAGAAAGGTAAGTAGAAAAGCTTTATTGGGAAGTTAGAAGATAAAGGCAAACGTTTATGTTTAAATAGCAAGAATATATAGAACATTACTACAAAACATCCAAGTCATTCAATTTAATTAATTACTTAATTGTTTAATTGAATTTTACTTAGTCATTTGGTTGACTAACATTTTAGCAAGCCTCATCTGTCAGTCCTCTGTTGAAGGAGGGGAGAACTTCAGGCAGGGAGACAAAAGTCTTTTGTAATAGTTTGTGTCTGATGTGATAGAGACCTAAAAAAGGTGGTAGAAGAAGAAAAGGAAAGCAGTCTGGATGGAAAAATTATAAAGAAGTATTCCATTGCATTTGATAACTAGAAAGTGGAACGCCTTGTGAAGAATTTGCATCCCAGTACAATTTTTTTCTGAAATTTGACATAGCTAAAGCTTCAAACACTGTTCAGGGCCAAGGTCCTTGTCTACATCCATTTTACCCAGTAAGCACTAAGGTGCCATGCCCAGGGTCCCTGAGTTTGTCAGGGGCCTATTAAACATGTTTGAGATATTACCCCCCAGAAAATCATTGACTCCCCAATAAGAAAAGAAAATTACAATATTAAAATCAGCAAATGTTTAATTAAACCTCTACAAAAATGTTTAAAGCATAAAAAAATATTTTCTTGGCTCCACAATATGCAAGGAAGTTAGCAGCAGTGAAATGACCAAGGGTTTAATTAAATGTCTCTAAATTGTGGCATTTAGGTCAACTAGTTGAGGGCAACTCAGCTTAGCTCTTCTATATATATTACATTTAATGTGGAATGTAAGTGCATTTTAATATCTGTAATAAAATGTAGATGGCCTCCAAAAGTAAGTTTTCATAGAGCCTGTGAATGATTTAAACAACCTCATCTGCATGCTCAGTTATGGTTCACATCATGCTGACCTTTATCTCTGCAACTCACAGGTGAATTCTGAATGGTGGGTCAATGTCCACAGGAAATGGCTACAATTGCACTGGTTTATGAACATCCAAGCCTGAACTGTAAATGAGAACTTGACATGAGATGCTATATTCCTTAGTTAATCTTTTTTTTTTTTTTTTTAGTTAATGTTGTGTTCATTAAAAATAGGACGTTTAAAGAACAAGTTTCAGTTAAAACAAATGCTATTGATGGCATATAGTCACGTAGTAAATGTTTCTCATTAACTGGCGTTATCAGATGATGAGCTGATCTTATCTACAAATGCTTGTAAATTGTACTCTTTGCTTTTACCCAGCTGAGCCTGGGGAAGCTGGCTTTGGAAGCAATGGATAACAAGTACAGATAACTTCATCATTGAATAACAGAATGGTCTATAGGATCAATAACTAAGAACATTAGACAGTTCTTTAAACTGTCTTGTAGTGCAGCATCCATAAATTGTGACAGTTGTGCCATTTTAAAAAGCCTGTTTTTAGGGACTCTAACCATGTAATGAACTAATGTACAGAGAGAGCACTGATCTTGTCCGAGTCTAGTTGATTTCTCACTGTGGCAGTGGCATGCGTAGGTAGTAGCTGAGCAGCGTGAACAGCGGCATCTCATTGGTGAAGGTCTGGGTCCTACCTGCAGTACCTTAACAGGTATGATTGTTACACTGGAGAACGCCAATGGTGACCTGCATTATAATTCTATTGCCGTGGGCCAGAGTCTGCCATGACTAAAGGCACACCTGGAAATGACTACTCAGACCCATCTTCCTGATGAGTAAATTATCTTTCAGCAACTGTACCTGGTTGCTAGAGAAATGTCAGTTTAATTCATCAGAGAATGAGAATGGTCTTTATTATTATCATCCCTGCCTTTGAGCAGATTCAAGGGGGTTCAGCTTTGGAAAGAACATAATTTGGAATCTGAGCCACTTCTGGTTTTCTCTGCTGAGTCAATTGAACTGAGTTATTCCTAGACATTAAATCACTAGAAATACTCATTTGCATGGTTATTTTGTGCTGCCCCTCAAAAGCTTACAGTTCCCTGAAATTCCTACTAATGGTTATCTGACAGAGACTACACATGTCCACAAAACCCTGAATTCTGCTAGACATTTGCTTTTTTTTCTCTCCCTCTTACAGCTCAGTCAGAGCACAGTGATTTCCCCAGGGTCACACTGTTCTTGGGTGCTAAAGTTCTCACTAGATGTTACATTTTGTGTTTCGGATCAAAGGATTTTTTTGCACCTGGGTCTCAATATACCCTTGGCTATTTCTTCTATTTCTTAATTCAAATTCTGAAAAGGCCAAATAGAACTGTTAATGTTCACATTCAACAAAAACATCTGTTATAGGCAGTTGCCGACTGACTAGTAATATTCATCTTCTCTGCCAGATCTAAATTGGACCTGGGAGAATTTTCACATTTGCTGGTAAACTATTAACAGCTCCATACTGGAGCATTTTCCTGAGAGAAGAAATAGCTCACGTATCTCTTCTTAACGCCTAAGAAGAAAATTGCCCCCAAATGGTAAACTGTGACTTCTTGTGGGAGAGACAGAGGATTTCACAAAAAGTGAAATCTCTCTTGCTTTCGCTAAGAAGCTAACTCCTTTTCCCACAGCCCAGTCTAGCAACTGTATCCACATAGTCCACATTTCCTCATTTCAGTGGGTGAACAGAATTAACTGACATCGGATGTCAGCCGCTCCACTTGCGCACTTGTGCACAGAATCCCACTCTTGTGCTCTGCCTCTGCTGCTATTCCTTTCCTCTTGCATTATCAAATTTCCCCTCTCCCCTAGACCCTTCACATTAGCATACATAGATGCTATAATAGCTCCATTAAATAATCAGGGCCTCCCTGGTGGCGCAGTGGTTAAGAGTCCGCCTGCCGATGCAGGGGATACGGGTTCGTGCCCCGGTCTGGGAGGATCCCATATGCCGCGGAGCGGCTGGGCCCGTGAGCCATGGCCGCTGGGCCTGCGCATCCGGAGCCTGTGCTCTGCAACGGGGGAGGCCACAACAGTGAGAGGCCCGCGTACCGCAAAAAAAAAAAAAAAAAAAAAAAAAAAAAAAATAATAATAATAATCAACCCTTTCCTTGATCTCATATCCCCTCTAGCCATGTCCCATTTTTCTACTAGCTTCTTTATTGTGAATTTTTTCAAAAGGTTTGCCTATGCTTCCTGTTTTCATTTCTTCACCTTTTATCTCTCCTCAGCCCACACCAATCAGGGTGCCATCACTACAACTCCAATGAAACCAGTCTTATGGAGGTCACCAGCAGATAGGGGGACCCTATATATGTTCTTGTTTGCCCAGGACAGTCCCAGGTTACACCTATTGTCTTGGTAGAATTATTAATAACTTCCATTTCACTTTTTTTTTTTTTTGAGGTACGCGGGCCTCTCACTGTTGGGGCCTCTCCCGTTGTGGAGCACAGGCTCCGGACGCACAAGCTCGGGCCATGGCTCACGGGCCCAGCCGCTCTGCAGCATGTGAGATCCTCCAGGACCGGGGCACGAACCCGTGTCCCCTGCATCGGCAGGCGGACTCTCAACCACTGCGCCACCAGGGAAGCTCCCATTTCACTTTTTAAAAAAAGATCATGGCTTGAACTATAAATTACATGGACTATAGATCATCCTACCAATGACCTCCATCTTGCAAATTTTACTGGTCACTTCTCTGTACTATTTTTCTCAACTTCCCAGCAATGCTTCTCACTGACTCTAAATGTTGGCACATGCCAGGCTTTTAAATCACCTCTCCCTTCCCTTCCCTTCCCTTTCCTTTTCTCTTCCCGTACTCTCTCCATAAGTCATCTCATCCAGTCCCATGGCTTTAATATTATCTACATTCTGGCTCACAGATTTATACCTCCATCTCTGGCATCTTCCCTGAATTCTAAACTCACCTTTACTGCGTATTTGGTAGTTCCATTTGCATGTCTAAAAGGCATCTCAAATTTAACATGTCCAAAACAGAGCTTTTAATTCCCTTCCATTCTTTACCTATCCTTCCCTGGGTGTTCCGACTTTCAGGAAATCACATCACCATTATCTCAGCTGCTGGAGTAAAAAAGTATGCTTCATCCTCTTACTATTCTCTTTTCTTCACAACCCATATTCATTCTTCAGCAGATTTTATTAACTATTTCAGGACCTGTCATCAACCTGACTACTCTCTATCTCTCCTACCATCCTTGTAATCCCAGTCACCCTCTGTCATCACCAGGACCGCCAATGGTCTTCCTGCTTCTATTCTTGCTCTTCCACAGAACAGGCAGAGTTATACTTACCAACAGTATATCAGGTTATGTTACTATTCAGATCAAACCCTCCATAGGCTTTCTATAGAGCAATGAAAATAAAACCTAGACTTCTGTTCATTACCTTTTATAGAAGGTCTTGGCTTCCTTCATTTCTTTGAGCTCATTTTTTAGCATTCTCTCCCTTGCTTTCTCTGCTCTGTCTACCACAAAGGCCTTTCTGCATTGCTCAAACATGCCAAGCTTCTTCCTGCCTCAGGACCTTTGACCTTGCTGTTCCCTCCACCTGGGAGACTCTTCCTCTGTGCCTCCTAATAGCTTTGCTCCCTCGCTTCATTCAGGTCTGAACTCCGCTAACTAAGGTAGCAGCCCCATCACTCTCCATCCCCTTACACTGCTTCATTTTTCTTTCTAACACTTACCACTACTCAAAATTGCACTGCCTTTGTGTATGTTTATTTTCTATCCCCTCCATCATAAGTTTAGAAAATAGAACAAGGATCTTGTCTGTCTTGCTTATCTCTAAATCCATAGTGTCTAGTTTAGTATCACCCTATAGTAGATGTTCAGTAAATATTTGCTGAAGGAATGAATGAATCACAGTTTTTGACTGAGTGAACTCGGAATTCTCAGCACTCCTCATCTCACCAAATATCTGTTTCCCCCGTACTTGTTAAATATTGGTTCTATTATCTGCATTTTTAAATATCTGTCTAGTTGAGGGATACTCCCAAGGCCTGTAAACCCCCAAGTTAATCAATCTAATTTAGCCTCCAAAGAGTGGCACATCAGAGCGCCTGACATTCTTGTGTGCCTTTGAGGCATGCAGACATATCTATGTTGAACTAGGAAGACAGCAGTGGACTTCCCAGGTGTGAACAGTCCTGGACTCTCTTCCTAGCTAGTATGTTGCTCAATGTGCACATATATTTGAATTTGATTTCACATCTGACTCCAGACCTACCTTTGGCTGAGGGTTCAGGTGAGTTAGCAGAAAATACATCCATAACTCCCCCAACTCCCAAGAGAAACAAAAAGATACTGAAATTGTCAGAAGAATAATAGAATAGTCAAAAGTATATAGCAAACTGGTTATTTATGTAAAATGTGAAAAAAATAGAAATTATTTCTTTTACCAGTAGATGTATCTGTTTAAACACATCTGAGCAATCAGTATCTGTTTCTCTTTTTTGACTTTTGTCATGTGAATCTGTCTCCCTCAAGGCTAGATGCTCAGTCCTCCCTAGTTAACTTTACTTTCTCAGGGTGCCTTGGTCTCTTAATGGTTTATATCAGCGTGCTCTCGTCTGAAAGCCCAAGGGCCAGCAGTGGCCCTTTAGCTGGTGTTTCAGTTGGGACAAGTGAAGCCCTTTGTTGATTGGGTAGAGTAATCTGTGCACATGCAGAGTTTTAAAGTGCTTTATAATATGGTAAATATTGCAAGCCAAGAGCCAACTAAATTGCAGTATAAATAAGGTTTGTGATGACAAAAGATTTTAGTGTAAAGACATCAGTTCAACTGAGGAAGTCATAGATATTAGGCTCACCACGACCTGAATGAAATATCCTTTAAGACCGCCACCTCTTTCCCTGATTCTAAACTCCCTGAGGGAACTTCTGACTATTAGTTTGGCTTCACAGTTATTCTGAAACTGGAAAGGAAGTGTCACCATGGGTTCTCCCCCAAAGTAAGTTATTTGATCTTAGCCTTTCAAATGTTAATACCTTTTAATTCAGTAATTTTTTTTATTTCCTATAGAAAGAATCAGCAGTACAGTCAGAAACTTAGTATAAGAATATTTATGACAGCATTAGTTACAATGATGAAAGTTTTGGAGTAACAAACGTTATATATTTAAGAGTGGTCTGTCAAGATACTTGAAGATAAATTCTTAAATATGCCATCATTAAAAAACATATTTTAGTGTCTACAAAATGATATAGGAAAATGCTCACACATGAAAAAAACTGTATATAAAACTCTGCTTAGTATGATCCGTTGTGTGTGTATGTGTGATGTAAAATATTGTAAAGAAAGATACCAAAATGTTAATGGTTGTATCAAATGATAATTAGAAGGATGGGTTTTATTCTCCTTTATATTCTTTTTCTTCTACCTTATATATTTTTTGTAATTTCTAAAGTTTGCCTGAGTATGTAATACTTTTTAAATCAGAAAACTATACATAAATTTACATCTATTTTTGTGATATTTCAGTCAAACACAACTTTTTCTGAAATATATCATGTTCTTTCTACACATTTTCCCCCTGTTAGAAGAGTTAGTTTACAGAGGTCACTAAGCTCTAAATTATTTATATACATCACTAAGGATGGAGTCCCTAAGAATATGCAATATTTAAATGTGACTTAAATAAAGATATAAATGCCACAGTGCAGGAAATTGTAAAAATTTTCATCTTTAAGTATGATCACAGCAATGAAATGATACAATTAAAATTCTTCCTCAAATTCCAAATGCCCAGGTGCTTGTTACTCATCAGGTTCTTGAGTTAATTACAGAAAAAAGTGAGTAACGCAAATTGTGACATATCTGTTCTGCTACCCCCCATCTCTGAAAATATCCAGAATTTGCTTTAAAAACTATGCAAAAATGGCAAACCCCCATACAGATAAAAGATCAAGGGAGGGAATGAAAGATGAAGCAGCAGATGAGATAATAGACAAGATAATTACAGAGCTTTAAAAGCCTCCGATTTATTTTTAAGCTGTAAGAGCTCTATTTAGAAAAGCCCATAGCTAACTTTATGTGAATCTTGAATGAATTGTTCTGAAACATGTGAATAGTAATGAAATGAAGGAAAGGAAAGCTTGCTTTGCTTTCTGTGTAACGCCTATTCTGGCTGACCCGTAGCTAAGGTGGCCCAGTGGGCTCTGTCCTTCACACAGAGTTAATGCCACTGACCTCCCCGTCAGTAGATAAAGGACTGGGTTCTGTAGGACAAACTATTTCTCTTTCTCTCTCTCTCTCTCTGGTTTTCTACCATGACCCACACAATGAAACTGCTGTCTTTTCAGAAGAATTAGGAAGCTTCTTTCTGTCCCTCCCTCGCTGCTCCCCAAGAGAGGACAAACAACTTATCTCAGTTGTGAGGTAGAGAACAGACTGATGGTTTTATTTTTGAGCTCAGCTGTTCTCAGATAGGACTTGCTCTTTTCTTTGGAATCTCCCACTGGCCACATGTAACATTCCATCCTTTGCTGTGCTCAGTCCTACAGCTGGGAGCCCTACAGTTTCCATTTGTACTACCTAGATTGGATGGGCAACCCACGGTCTAGACGCAAGATGTTCCAAATATTAAAAGACCATCTTTTGGTCGCTGTGTGGCTCCGTTGTCTAACTTTTTGGATGGTTCCAAATTCAGAGAGGGAATAGGGTTTGCCTGCTACTTCAGAGAACCCCCAAAAGCTGCATTTCCTTGAGTGGTCTTAAATTAGTACTGACCCGTCCACACGATTTCAGGATGGGTCTCTCACGTAAGCAGCAATGTAAAACTCAATATTGCCAATGTTGTCAATCATGTGAAAGGTTGAGATTTAGGCTACAGTATGTATTTTAACCGGCACATTCTAATTGAAAAACTTAACAGGTATGAATAGTGTTGCCATATGATCCAACAATCCCACTCATGGGCATATATCCGGAGAAAACTCTAATTCAAAAAGATACATGTGGGCTTCCCTGGTGGTGCAGCTTTTGAGAGTCCGCCTGCTGATGCAGGGGACACGGGTTCGTGCCCCGGTCCAGGAAGATCCCACATGCTGTGGAGCAGCTGGGCCCGTGATCCATGGTGGCTGAGCCTGCGTGGCCGGAGCCTGTGCTCCGCAGAGAGAGAGGCCACAACAGTGAGAGGCCCGCGTCCCACAAAAAAAAAAAAAAAAAGATAAATGCACCCCAATGTTCATTGCAGCACTGTTTACAATAGCCAAGATATGGAAGCAACCTAAGTGTCCATCAACAGATGAATAGATGAATAAGATGTGGTACATATATACAATGGAATACTACTCAGTCATAAAAAAGGAATGGACTAATGCCATGTGCAGCAACATGGATGGACCTACAGATTATCATACTAAGTGATGTAAGTCAGTACAAGAAAGACAAATACTACGATATCACTTATATGTGGAATCTAAAATATGACACAAATGAACTTATTTGTGAAACAGAGACAGACTCACAAACATAGAAAACAAACTTATGGTTACCAAAGGGGAAAGGGAGTGGGGAAGGGATAAAGTAGGAGTTTGGGATTAGCAGATACATACTTCTATTAATATATATAAACTAGATAAACAACAAGGTCCTACTTAGCATAGCAGAGGGAACTGTATTCAATATCCTGTAATAAACCATAATGGAAAAGGAAAAGAAATGAACAGGTATGATTTATGTGAAAGTGGGGTTCTAGAAAACAAAATCTCATTATTCTTGGGAAGAATAGATGGATTATTGATGACTTTAGGATTAGAGGATATACTGTGGCTTCTTGGGCAAGAAAACGAATTAGAGATTTATTTATTTATTTTTGTTTGTTTGTTTTTGCGGTATGCGGGCCTCTCACTGTTGTGGTCTCTCCCATTGCGGAGCACAGGCTCTGGACGCGCAGGCTCAGCGGCCATGGCTCACGGGCCCAGCTGCTCTGCGGCATGTGGGACCCTCCCAGGCTGGGGCACGAACCTGTGTCCCCTGCATCGGCAGGCGGACTCTCAACCACTGCGCCATCAGGGAAGCCCTAGAGATTTATTTTGGAACATCACTTATAAGGAATTTTAACCTGGTTCAATTCAGGATCCAAATCTATGCATGGCCATATTATGCTCAAAATATTATGCTCAAAATGTAATACATCTTTTTCCAGCAGAAGACTAGTTTAGAGCCACAGTTCTTGACTCTATGAAGATGTTATTTGCTTAGGTGTAGGTAACACAACCTACATTTAAAACTAAACAGTAGGGCTTCCCTGGTGGCGCAGTGGTTGAGAGTCCGCCTGCCGATGCAGGGGACACGGGTTCGTGCCCCGGTCCGGGAAGATCCCACATGCCGCAGAGCATCTGGGCCCATGAGCCATGGCCGCTGAGCCTGCGCGCCCGGAGCCTGTGCTCCGCAACGGGAGAGGCCACAGCGGTGGGAGGCCTGCGTACTGCAGGAAAAAAAAAAAAAAAAACTAAACTAAACAGTATGTTATATCAGTCCTGGTCCTCCAAGAATCAGATGCCAAGACAGGAGTAAACAGGCAGAGGTTTTCTTAGGGGAGCTGCCTGTGTGAGAGAAAATGGGGAGGGAGCTGAAAAACGAGCCTGCAGACCTGATGCAAGTCCGATGCTAAGTGAAGGAGAGAAAAAGGAAAGACTGAATAGAAGCATCCCAAGACACAAGGCTGTCAGGGAGTCCTGGAGCTGTCCGAAGATTTCTGGGTCTCCCAGGAATGGGCCTGCCTAAGCATCCCTGCCCACTCAGCCATTGGCTGAGAACAGCGTGGCAAGACTGGCACCAGTCACAGTGTGGTGGTGGATTTCACAGTGTCCCAGCTGGGGCCTTGGTCAATTCTCTCCCCCTTGTTGGGGGTCTGCGAGACCTATTACCATTGCCACCAGACCTGGGATTTGGCAACCAAGAGGCACAGAACCAGATGGTTTTCAAAGCCGTATTCCCACTGTAATTGGCTGGGATGATCCCACCAGCAGAACGTTGTTTTCACTTACCTAGGGAAGAACTGATTTAAAAATACATTGTTTCTGGTATGTCATGGACATAACCAAGAAACATTCAGAGGAAAACAATTTGCTGAAGAACAAGACAAACTCGAGGGGTATTCAGATTTTGGCAAGAATCACTCATTTGTGCCCCCTAAGGTAGGGTACTGCATACAGCATCCCATACTGTTCTTTCATCAAGGCACATGTTTACTCTGAATACTAGGTCCCAGTTACCTACTAAATATCAGAATTCCCAATGTGTGCTGTGCATGTGCATGCATGTGTGCATGTGTGCACGTGTGCGTGAGACGAGTGGTGCTGAGGAGCTGGGGAGAGAAGCAGAGAGAGATCTGAGCTCCCTAGAGCTCAAACACATGTCAGTAATCAGTCAATAACTAGCTGGCACATGTGGAGCTAAATTTAAACATATGTTTTTGATTTAAAAAACCTTGTTCTGACTGCCAAAGGAAGAGAGGATCTTAAATTTTTCTTTTAACCATCCTGAATTTATAATCGGGTGGTCTTATGAAGCAAAACATAATAAAATGCGTTTATCGGAAACACATTTATGCTTGTACCAGAGGAACAGGGTCATAATAATTTATCTAAAAGTTTTATGGTGGATTACGCTAGGCATTTGTTTTCCAAAGCTTTTGCATATTTCACATAGGCCTGTGTAATGTAATTTTTACCATGGGTTCCTCAGATAAATCACGTTTGCTATTCCCAAGATCTTTTCTCATGGGTACACAAGGATGGGGTGATGTTTCATTGTTGTAAGGTGAGAATCTGAAAAGCCTTGTAGGGTACAATCTCATCGGGTCTCTTGAAATTACCATGCAATGGGACGGGGTATAAACTTTCTCCAAAACAGGTATGCTGGCTATGTAGTCCTCTCCACATAGAGTGGCTTCCTGGATCCTGAGCATCATCTGAGAGCAGGATAGCTGGCTTTCAGAACTCTTCACCCTCATTAAAGAGCTCTCTCTGAGCTGTGCTCCAGCATTATGTTCAACAGATAGACGTTGACTTCAGTTGATGCAAGTTTTTAAAAAATGGCTATGTGAAACTTGCTGTTTCTTATTGCAGGAGTATTGGCGAGGTGATTGTCCATTACATTATAATATCCCTTCTCTTGGGGAATTTCTTACTTGTGTCAGTTCTTTGAAAGGCTGTGTTCCTCCAATGCACCTGATAAATGTTTCCTTCACAGGTGCTTAGCGTCTTGACTCTGATCTTGCTTTCCTCGTTGCTTTGCCGCCAGGAAGCTGAGAGGCAAATTCACAATTGGTCTTTAATCATTATACAGACCTCTAGTGCACCTAGCAGTGTCCTAAATTTACTTCAGTTTACTCTTCTACCTTTACTTACTTTTTTTATTGAGGTGTAATTGACATAGCATTATATTTTAGTTTCAGGTGTACAACATAATGGTTTGAAATTACCTTTATTTTCTTATTGTTTGCTTGTACAGTATTGATTTTTTTTTTCTTTTTTGCACTCCACAACAATTGGGTTTCGGGAAAAGACGTGGTATAAGTAAAAAAAAAAAAAAAAAAAGTAAACTTTCTGGAATTCTACAGTGAACCTAATACCAAATCCAAGTCATTCCAGATCCCCAAGAGTCTTTATGCTCATTTTCTGACGATCTCTAGGGCTGCAAATTGTATGGTCTCTCATTCTCCAGAAGAAGAGAGTTAATCACAACACACAGCATCTGTCAGAGAACATAGCTCTGGTTTACTGATATGAGAATGTTAGCTGGTCCTGACAGTAGATGTACTGATGCATTCCATGAGTGCCTGCTGGTGTGTGCGTGCATGCATGTGTGCGTGTGTGTGTGTATGGCAGAAGCAGAGAAGGTTTGATATTCAGCAGGGGATAAACAAAGAACATGGCAACATTGTCACCTGGTTACTTCTTCTGCCTCTCCCTCCCTCATTTATTGGTCTTCCAGAGCTGAGTCACATTGACAAGTTCAATCCTCTTTGAAAAGCACATCTTTGGCCCTCGCATTGCTGGTCACTCGGGTGCCTGAACTCTTCCTTTTGTATGGCACACACTTTTACTACTGAATTCTAATCCTCTTCTTCATTTCTCTTCCCGGCTTGGCTTTTCTTCCTCAGTTTCCTTCTGTTCTTCACAGCCTTCACCACTGAGCAAAGTAACATCTGATGCTCTTATTACACAGCTTTTTTTTTGGAGAGGCCATTACAGATTTACAGAGATGAAAATAACAATGTGAATGATGTATTGTGCAAATCTCTTTAAAAGCCTACAAAAACAGCAGAAAGAAATCAATTAGAATTACCATGGCAACTACCAACAATTTTATATGCAAGAGTGAAATAAAATAAAATAAGAAAAGTCACAAAATAAAGCATAAACTGATTGAAATACCATGAAGTGTTTATGAAGTAAACACTATAGAGTGAATACTCATGAAAGTAGATTTCATTAAGGTAAATGAAATATTGTTTAACTCTTCATTACAAACGAGCAAGGTATACATAGTGAAATAAACTATTATTGATGAACTCTTAATGATGTAATTTTTCAGTTAAAAGTATTTTTGGATAACAATTTTAGATTGGGAAAGTAAATTAAAATGTATAAAATGCAACTTTAAATAATAGTTTTTCTAAGGGAAGATTTCTTTACATCTAAGAATATTTAAAACCCATATATTAAATTTGATAGAGGTAAATTCAAGAAGTGGGGCTTGATGTATAGCAGAAGTAACTGATAGAAATCAGAAATGAACACAAGTCTCTAGGACATGTGTGATCTGCGTTTCTGTCTTATCCTCTGGAGTCAGAATAGCAACTCCCATTTCCTAGATCAGTGGTTCTTGACCCTGCCTGCAAATAAAAATCACCTGGGTCACTCAGATCTAAATATCCCAACATCACTATGTCTGGAATCCATCCCAAACCTATTAGAACATGTGAGGGTGTGACCTGAGCATTAGTATTTTTGAAGGTTTCCTTCCACACGATTCTATGTACAGCCAGTACTGAGACCCGGGGTTGAGTCCTTTCCTCAGCTTGCTTACACTCCTTACCCACCTACCATATTATCAGGACATTCAGCATCTCCCTGTTGGAGCTCCAGGGGGAGGCAGAATGAGGCCCCTCCCCAAAGATGTCTGCCTCCTAATCTCTGAAACCGGTGAATATGTTAGGTTACATGGCCAAGAGGAATTTAGGTTGCAAATAGACTTAAGGTTGCTCATCAGCTGACCTTAAAATAAGGGAATTATCCAAGTGATCCCAGTATAATCACAAGGGTCCTTACAAGTGGAAGAGGGAGGCAGAAGAAAGAGAGCCAGAGAGAAGGGGTCAGTCTGACGTGCTTGAGCAAGAGGGTTACCAGCCAAGGAGTGTGGGCTGCCTCTAGATGCTGGAACACGTTAGGAACTGGATTCTCCCCTGGAGCATCCAGAAGAGCTGCAGCTCTGACACCTTGCTTCTACCCCAGTGGAGACTCATTTCAGACTGCAAGTCTACAGAACAGTAAGATAATCAAGCTTTGTTGTTTGAAGCCACTACAGTTGGTAGTGATTGGTTATAGCAGCAATAGAAAACCAATATATCCCATCTCCATAAATGACCCCCCCCCAAAAAAAATTCTGGACCTTATATAGTCCAAAACAGTCAGTACAACTTCTACACCTAAGATGTTTCTGGCTCTTCAGCCATGTGACTATGGTGAATTTGCTCTTTGCAGTCCCACAGAAGATTCTGGTTCACTCTGAGATGCTGGCTTACTGTCCAGATTCCCATTCAGGCTTCTGTGGTCCTTTAAGAGATACAGCTCCTTCCACTTTGGTTCTTCAGCTGCTTCATTGAGGCTCAGCTTTTTCACTCATCTTGTTTCCTTTCAGGAATCTACACACTCAAGGTTTAGATAACTTTCCCTTTCCTGACGTGAAAACATAAGCTTCCTGATTAAACCTCCTTTTGGGGACAAAAGAGTACTCAACTTCTATTCCTCCATCATTGCTGGGTGCACAGGTTTTCATTTTACTCTTTCCCCTCAAAACAGGATGATCTGCCCTGCCCCAACCTATTGAAGTAAAGCTAGCTTCCAGATGATTCCAGGACGTCCTCACCTCCCTTCTCTAGATGTGAGTTCCAGAGTTGGTTTTCTGGGTGTTCCTTTTCCATAGAACAGTAAAAAACACAGATTAATTCATCTCCAGCAGGGCATCCTGTTATATGGCATCTCCCACTGTCACCTGAGAATAATGTAAACTCAAAGTGTGATGCAGCTAAGGCTCAACATTATTTTTGGGGGTGTGGGGGGGTTCATAGGATCTTATGGATACTAAAACAATTTATAGAACTGATGGCTTTGAATGAGTTAGAAAGTTGGCATAAGGTGTATCAAAATTTAAGAAAGACATCACCATTGACATTATTCAGAAAATCACACTGGTGTTCTCACTTTGATGTAATGGCCTCACGTGTATGATGGTACTCCCACCTTTTGTTTAGTCACTGGACTGGAGTCCATCTCTATTGCTGCAAACATCCAAATCCTGTGAGGGAAAAACTTGATATTAATTGTTAATGGTGATATGAAAAATTACATCTCAAAGTCCACACCTCCTGCCAATTTGTTTTTCTCTGAAGAGAAAGCATCAGGTGTAATTGTAGTTGTGCCCTAACACGGGGATGATTGCATGTTCAAGTTTAATTATGCTATTTTATAGCTGCTCTTACCTTGGAATAAAACATAATTGGTGCAGAATCCTTGAAAGGCCATGTGTGAAAATACCAGGGTGGATGTGTCAGTCTACTGTGAGTGGAGCAGTGGGAAAGAAAAATGGGGAAGAGGGAGTGAGCGAAATTATAACGGAGACTGGTGGAGTGTAAACTGGCAAAGCATGAAATGTGTGTTTATTATTCCTTTCTTTGCAAGTTTCAGAGTTAGAAATTTTCTTATGGATGGAAACAGTCCTGGGTGGTAGTATGTAAATTAAATTTCAATAGAGCTGTTAATTTAAAGAAGGCACTGGGTACCTGCTTCTGCTTTAGATCCAGTGTCTCCTGTCGGTTAAGAGGTGCCCTGGAATCTCAATCCAATTTCAGGAGAAAGAGGCAGCTTAACTGGAGTAGACGAGTGGGTACAATCTCTTCTTTATTCTTGTCGCGTCAGGCAAGTGACATGTACTGTTGGTTAATTTAATCCACTCTCTCTCCTAGAACAGGCAAAGCTTATTTAACTTCATGCAAAGTGTTTACCAATGCAAGAATCAGCTTTAAACGTGATTATTTTAAAGTCCCTAATGGGCTCTGCTGAGAACTAAAAGTTACAAAAGAAAGCATTTTTTATTTTAATATTCTCTTCAATATTGAGGTGGTTACTATAAAAGCAAATGTTGTAATGCAGAGATAAATTAGAATCCTGGGTTTGGAAGCCAACAGAAAACATGGAATCCTTGTGGGAAAAAATTACGTAAGTAGGTTGTAAGCTCCAGAGTGCTCTAAATGAATAAATGGTGTGCTGGGAGAATGAATGCATGAATACATGTTGGAAAGTTCAACATATGTTCTGTATAATACTTGGTAAATATGAGAGTCTAACAACAACAACAACAAAAACAATTCAAAGAGAAGTGATACAAGCATGCTTTACTAGAGTTAGCAGATTAAAAGCATAAGGTCTAATTTTGTGTGTATGTGGTTTTAACTTTACACTGACGTAAAGGAAATACATTGCAGTAATTTTGGTGTTAGCCAGACCTGGGTTTGTGGGTTAGTTCTACTATGAACCTGCTTTTTGAGCTTTTTGACCTTAGGGAAGTTACTTTACTTCTCTAAATCCTGGTTTCCTTATGAGTACAAAGAAATGCATAAAAAATCCCTTGAGCAGTTATTGAGAAGAAATAATGTATAGTCAGTTGCTCATTAAAGGTTAGTCCCCTCCCTTCACTTAAATAATCCTGTGATGCCTAATAAAAACTGAAAACTAGTCTTTGGGGAAAATAAGAAAGAACTAGAGGATAAGAAAGGACGTTGAATGGACAGGAAATATAGAAGATGGTAAGAGTTCCCTTATCGCATTTGCTTGTGTGGCAGGTAATTTAACCAAGCCAGTCATAAATTGATTTTTCTCCGTATTCTTCCATCTTAGCTAATGTTTATATTTGGAGGCACAGATCCCCAAAAATGGGAATAGTACCAAATTAAATGCATTTAAAACCAACATGAGGAGACTTTTCACTCAAAAAAGCAAAATAAGTTAAACCCTGAAGCAAAGGTTTTTGAAAAGGGAAACATAAAATCAATATGATGGTCTCAAATAGCATTTTAAAGGATTAGAGTAGAAAGGAACATTTCCGAGTGTATGAAATATAGTAAGTTCTATTCCGTGAAATTCTCATTTCAGACAGACACATACATGCAATGCATATGTGTGTATCAGGTCACAATGTAAAATGTATTTCTTGCTGTGGGTTGAGGTTAAAAAAAAAAAGTTTGAAAGTCACTGCTCTAAAGGGAAAGAAATAGCTATGTTCCTTTTCAATAAATTAGATTCTCTTTTGGCCTTGTTCATTCAAAGACAGTGTCATTGCTTCTGGGAAGGTAGACTTCATTCTCAATATCCTTGTCCTTGAGTCATGTCCAAACTATTCATGTATTATTTCAGTTCATGATGTACTTTATCAATACTTCCATACGTTTCATCAGTAGAAAGATGTAAGAAACATTGTCAAGTTGAAGTAAAAAAAAGAATGTGAAAGCAAATTGATACTTTCATTTTCTTCCAATTCCTGAGAGAGAATATGAAAAAATATTAAGTGATGAGGAATACAAAATAGGCTCATCCTGCTGTTTTCTAAAGAATGTTTTCCTAAGTCATCTAAAAGCCATAAAGCAATGAAAATATTTAAGTGAATGAATAGATGGAAGATAACCATGAAGGAACTGGCACTGAAAAAGATTAGTGTTGGTAGAAAAAAGGAGAACCCTGGCAACAGGGAGCTAACACTTAATGAACTCCTATGCTGGGACCAGCATTCCATCAGGTGCTTCAACAGCATTATCTCATTTAATTCTTAAACAGGGGCCCAGGGTGCATATTCCCATTTTACAGCTGAGAAAAATGAGGCTCTAATGGGTTGAGTCACTAGCCCAATGCAGTGACAATTCTAACGCAGATCCTCCTGCTTAACTCCAAGGTTGAGCTACATCTGTTGCCATCTTTTTCTTGGGCCACCTGTCCTTTCAGTTCTGCTTCTTGCTTTTGTGCCTCTGCCCCTTGGAGGCCCATTTCTTCACTCCTGTTAGTGCTTCATGCTTTCTCCTCATCAAAACCTATTTTCTGGAGTAAGTTATTTACACCAAAATGCTGGTGACCATGCTGGTTTTCTTCATGTTGTAACAGGGATCAAAACTTAAAGAAATTCCTCCAAGGTGAAATTTCAAAAACCATGGAAAAGGTCTGAGAGATTTTAGAAATGGGGGATGGGGGAAGAGGAAAGGGAGAGAAATAGTTTATGATGTTCCTATATCTTTCCACTAAGACACTCTTTAATGTTGCCTATCTTTAACAGCTAGTTCTTTCCAGATGATGGAAAGCTGCCCAACCTGTAATCCACCTCAGGATCAACCTGACTCTTCCATGTGCTTTGCATTCCAGGTCTGTTAAATCCCATTTGCTTTGCTTACATGCTGTTTAAAACTAAAACAAATTACAGTTAAGTAGGTCACCAAAGAGGTTTTTAAGCTGTCACCTGGGCAGAGACCTCATTTTCTTCTGCTTTCGCCCCACACTGCACACAAAACAACAAACGACTGACACATAACATGCAGAATCGACGGAAAGAAGTAACAACAGTGCAAGCTTTCCTTGTTGTAGAGTTGACGTCCAGTGCTCACATTCTCAGGCCCCAAGACATTAAGAAGCCCAGTTCTAGCCACAGATAAAAATGCTGGGACTCTCCTCCATCTCCCCTGGGCTCCCTTTGGTCTAGTGGCCCTGATGTGGCACAGTGGGGAAGCATACTCAGGCAGTAGCCAAGTGGCTGTAACATAAAGACGCATGGCATGGGACACATTATTGCTCCTACAGGGCTGGCAAGAGTTCCAGTACAGACTGACCAAATTCCCCGACAACGACTCCATCACTCTCAGCACACGCTCTGGGTGCAGGGGCAAAACCTTTCCGCTAATGCAAAATCATGAAGATATTCTCCTAGATTACCACCTGTGTTATTGTCTTGCGTTTCGCACATAGGTCTATAATCCCTCTAGTATGGCTTTAGTTATGTTGAGCTGTAGGGCTATAATCTCATTCTTTTTTTCCATTTGGAGATCTAATTGCCCCAACTCCGTTTTTCAAAAAGCCTCTCCTTTCCCTTCTGCCCTGCAATGCTTCCTATGTCATAATAGAAGTGTCCAAGTATGGGTATGTCTATTTCTTTGCCTCTTCATCCTGCCCTAGGTCCATATGTCTATCCTTATGCTGATACCACGCTCATTTGGTATCAGGTAGAGCAAGTCTTCCCATCTTGTTCTTCATCTTCAAGAAAATCTTGGCAATTTTTGGCCTTTTGTATTTCACATTAAAATTAGAATCAGTTTATCCAGTTCCTTTAACAATTTCTTGGGGTTTTGATTGAGATTACCTTGAGTCTATATGTCAATGTTGGAAGAATTAGTTTTTATGGGATTCAATTTCCAGTCTATGTTCATAGGTTACCTATTAGGTCTTCCTAAATGGCTTTTAATTTTTTTTTTCATAAATAGAAATGACTTTATTTAAAAATATTTGTGGAAAATTAGGTAAAGGGTATATGGGATCTCTCTTTACTATCTCTTAAAACTGCATGTGAATCTACGGTTTTCTCAAAACAAAAAGTTTTTAAAAATGTGTTATTCAATGGTAATATCTTTTTTGCCAAGTGTAGGTTCCTCAGTACATCAACATACACTGAAATATTTAAATTGTACGTAATGAAAGAGAATGAAAGAGATCCTGCTGTAGTGTTTATGTTGGCATTTTTAGGGTAATTGACTCAACGTCATCTCTGTATTAATTTTTTTTAGCAGTTATGTAGCTTTATTTTTTCTCTTTTATTTATTTTTTTATACAACAGGTTCTTATTAGTCATCCATTTTATACACATCAGTGTATACATGTCAATCCCAATCGCCCAATTCATCACACTACGACCCCCCCACCTCCCTGCCGCTTTCCCCCCTTGGTGTCAATACGTTTGTTCTCTACAGCAGTGTCTCAATTTCTGCCCTGAAAACCGGTTCTTCTGTACCATTTTTCTAGATTCCACATTAATGCATTAATATGCAATATTTGTTTTTCTCTTTCTGAATTACTTCACTCTGTATGACAGTCTCTGGATCCATCCACGTCTCTACAAATGACCCAATTTCGTTCCTTTTTATGGCTGAGTAATATTTCATTGTATATATGTACCACAACTTCTTTATCCATTCCTCGGTCGATGGGCATTTAGGTTGCTTCCATGACCTGGCTATTGTAAATAGTGCTGCAATGAACATTGGGGTGCATGTGTCTTTTTGAATTATGGTTTTCTCTGGGTATATGCCCAGTAGTGGGATTGCTGGGTCATATGGTAATTCTATTTTTAGTTTTTTAAGGAACCTACATACTGTTCTCCATACTGGCTGTATTAATTTACATTCCCACCAACAGTGCAAGAGGGTTCCCTTTTCTCCACACCCTCTCCAGCATTTGTGGTTTGTAGATTTTCTGATGATGCCCTTTCTGACTAGTGTGAGGTGATACCTCATTGTAGTTTTGATTTGCATTTCTCTAATAATTAGTGATGTTGAGCAGCTTTTCATGTGCTTCTTGGCCATCTGTATATCTTCTTTGGAGAAAAGTCTATTTAGGTCTTCTGCCCAGTTTTGGATTGGGTTGTTTGTTTTTTTAATATTGAGCTGTATGAGCTGTTTATATATTTTGGAGATTAATCCTTTGTCCATTGATTCGTTTGCAAATATTTTTTCGCATTCCGAGGGTTGTCTTTTTGTCTTGTTTATGGTTTCCTTTGCTGTGTAAAAGCTTTTATGTTTCATTAGGTCCCATTTGTTTATTTTTGTTTTTATTTCCATTACTCTAGGAGGTGGATCAAAAAAGACCTTGCTGTGATTTATGTCAAAGAGTGCTCTTGCTATGTTTTCCTCTAAGAGTTTTATAATGTCCGGTCTTACATTTAGGTCTCTAATCTATTTTGAGTTTATTTTTGTGTATGGTGTTAGGGAGTGTTCTAATTTCATTCTTTTACATGTAGCTGTCCAGTTTTCCCAGCACCACTTATTGAAGAGGCTGTCTTTTCTCCATTGTATACCCTTACCTCCTTTGTCATAGATTAGTTGACCATAGGTGCGTGGGTTTATCTCTGAGTTTTCTATCTTGTTCCATTGATCTATATTTCTGTTTTTGTGCCACTACCATATTGTCTTGATTACTGTAGCTTTGTAGTATAGTCTCAAGTCAGGGAGTCTGATTCCTCCAGCTCTGTTTTTTCCCCTCAAGAATGTTTTAGCTATTTGCAGTCTTTTGCGTCTCCATACAAATTTTAAGATTTTTTTGTTCAAGTTCTGTAAAAAATGCCTTTGGTAATTTGATAGGGATTACATTGAATCTGTAGATTGCTTTAGGTAGTATAGTCATTTTCACAATATTGATTCTTCCAATCCAAGAACATGGTATATCTCTCCATCTGTTGGTATCATCTTTAATTTCTTTCATCAGTGTCTTATAGTTTTCTGCATACAGGTCTTTTGTCTCCCTAGGTAGGCTTATTCCTAGGTATTTTATTCTTTTTGTTGCAGTGGTAAATGGGAATGTTTCCTTAATTTCTCTTTCAGATTTTTCATCATTATTGTATAGGAATGCAAGAGATTTCTGTGCATTAATTTTGTATCCTGCAACTTTACCAAATTCATTGATTAGCTCTAGTAGTTTTCTGATGGCATCTTTAGGATTCTCTATGTATAGTATCACGTCGTCTGCAAATAGTGACAGTTTTACTTCTTCTTTTCCAATGTGTATTGCTTTTATTTCTTTTTCTTCTCTGACTGCCGTGGCTAGGACTTCCAAAACTATGTTGAATAATAGTGGTAAGAGTGGACATCCTTGTCTTGTTCCTGATATTAGCAGAAATGCTTTCAGTTTTTCACCATTGAGAATGTTGTTTGCTGTGGGTTTGTCATATATGGCCTGTATTATGTTGAGGTAGGTACCCTGTATGCCCACTTTTTGGAGAGTTTTTATCATAAATGGGTGTTGAATTTTGTCAAAAGCTTTTTCTGCATCTATTGAGAGGATCAGATGGTTTTTCTTCTTCAATTTGTTGATATGGTGTATCACATTCATTGATTTGCGTACATTGAAGCCCTTACATCCCTGGGATAAATCCCACTTGATCATGGTGTATGATCCTTTTCATATGTTGTTGGATTCTGTTTGCGAGTATTTTGTTGAGGATTTTTGCATCTATATTTATTGGTGATATTGGTCTATAATTTTCTTTTTTTGTGGTATCTTTGTTTGGTTTTGGTATCAGGGTGATGATGGCCTCATAGAACGAGTTTGGGAGTGTTCCTCTGCAGTTTTTTGGAAGAGTTTGAGAAGGATGGGTGTTAGCTCTTCTCTAAATGTTTGATAGAATTCACCTGTGAGGCCATCTGGTCCTCGATTTCTGTTTGTTGGAAGATTTTTAATCACAGTTTCAATTTCATTACTTGTGATTGGTCTGTTCATATTTTCTATTTCTTCCTGGTTCAGTTTTGGAAGGTTATACCTTTCTAAGAATTTGTCCATTTCTTCCAGGTTGTCCTTTTTTTTTTTTTCGGTACGCGGGCCTGTCACTATTGTGGCCTCTCCCGTTGCAGAACACAGGCTCTGGACACACAGGCTCAGCCACCATGGCTCACGGGCCTAGCTGCTCCACAGCATGTGGGATCTTCCTGGACCGGGGCACGAACCCTTGTCCCCTGCATCGGCAGGCGGACTCTCAAACACTGCACCACCAGGGAAGCCCCAGGTTGTCCACTTTATTGGCATAGAGTTGCTTGTAGTAGTCTCCCAGGATGCTTTGTATTTCTGCAGTGTCTGTTGCAACTTCTCCTTTTTCATTTCTAATTTTATTGATATGAGTTTTCTCCCTCTTTTTCTTGATGAGTCTGGCTAATGGTTTATCAATTTTGTTTATCTTCTCAAAGAACCAGCTTTTAGTTTTATTGATCTTTGCTATTGTTCTCTTTGTTTCTATTTCATTTATTTCTGCTCTGATCTTTATGATTTCTCTCCTTCTGCGAACTGTGGGTTTTGTTTGTTCTTCTATCTCTAGTTCCTTTAGGTGTAAGGTTAGATTGTTTATTTGAGATTTTTCTTGTTTCTTGAGGTAGGCTTGTATGGCTATAAACTTCCCACTCAGAACTGCTTTTGCTGCATCCCATAGGTTTTGGATCATCATGTTTTCATTGTCATTTGTCTCTAGGTATTTTTTTATTTCCTTTTTGATTTCTTCAGTGATCTCTTGGTTATTTAGTAACGTATTGTTTAGCCTCCATGTGTTTGTGTTTTTTACGCTTTTTTCCCTGTAATTCGTTTCTAATCTCATAGTGTTGTGGTCAGAAAAGATGCTTGATATGATTTCAGTTTTCTTAAATTTACTGAGGCTTGATTTGTGACCCAAGATGTGATCTATCCTGGAGAATGTTCTGTACACACTTGAGGAGAAAGTTTAATCTGCTGTTTTTGGATGGAACGTCCTATAAATATTAATTAAATCTGTCTGGTCTATTGTGTCATTTAAAGCTTGTGTTTCCTTCTTAATTTTCTGTTTGGATGATCTGTCCATTGGTGTAAGTGAGGTGTTAAAGTCCCCCGCTACTGTCGATTGTGTTACTGTCGATTTCCTCTTTTATAGCTGTTAGCAGTTGCCTTATTTATTGAGGTGCTCCTATGTTGTGTGCATATATATTTATAATTGTTTTATCTTCTTCTTGGATTGATCCCTTGATCATGATGTAATGTCCTTCCTTGTCTCTTGTAACATTCTTTATTTTAAAGTCTATTTTATCTGATGAGTATTGCTACTCCAGCTTTCTCTAGATTTCTATTTGCATGTAATATCTTTTTCCATCCCCTCCCTTTCAGTCTGTATGTGTCCCTAGGTCTGGAGTGGGTCTCTTATAGACAGCATATATATGGGTCTTGTTTTTGTATCCATTCATCAAGCCTGGGCCTTCTGGTTGGAGCATTTAATCCATTCACGTTTAAGGTAATTATCGATATGTATGTTCCTATTACCATTTTCTTAATTGTTTTCGGTTTAGTTTTGTAGGTTCTTTTATTCTCTTGTGTCTCCCACTTAGAGAAGTTCCTTTAGCATTTGTTGTAGAGCTGGTTTGGTGGTGCTGAATTCTCGTAGCTTTTGCTTGTCTGTAAAGCTTTTGATTTTTCCATCAAATCTGAATGAGATCCTTGCCGGGTAGAGTAATCTTGGTTGTAGGTTCTTCCCTTTCATCACTTTAAGTATATCATGCCAGTCCCTTCTGGATTGTAGAGTTTCTGCTGAGACATCAGCTGTTAACCTTATGGGAGTTCCTTTGTATGTTATTTGTCATTTTTCCCTTGCTGTTTTCAATAATTTTTCTTTGTCTTTAATTTTTGCCAATTTGATTACTATGTGTCTCGACGTGTTTCTCCTTGGGTTTATCCTGTATTGGACTCTCTGCACTTCCTGGACTTGGGTGGCTATTTCCTTTCCCATGTTAGGGAAGTTTTCAACTCTAATCTCTTCAAATATTTTCTCGAGTCCTTTCTCTCTCTCTTCTCCTTCTGGGACCCCTGTAATGAGCATATTGTTGTGTTTAATGTTGTCCCAGAGGTCTCTTAGGCTTTCTTCATTTCTTTTCATTCTGTTTTCTTTATTCTGTTCCACAGCACTGAATTCCACCATTCTATCTTCCAGGTCACTTATCCATTTTTCTGCCTCAGTTATTCTGCTATTGATTCCTTCTAGTGTATTTTTCATTTCAGTTATTGTATTGTTCATCTCTGTTTGTTTGTTCTTTAATTCTTCTAGATCTTTGTTAAACATTTCTTGCATCTTCTCGACCTTTGCCTCTATTCTTTTCCCGAGGTCCTGGATCATCTTCACTATCATTATTCTGAATTCTTTTTCTGGAAGGTTGCCTATTTCCACTTCATTTAGTTGTTTTTCTTGTGTTTTATCTTGTTCCTTCATGTGGTACATAGCCCTCTGCCTTTTCATCTTGTCTATCTTTCTGCGAATGTGGTTTTTGTTCCACAGGCTGCAGGATTGTAGTTCTTCTTGCTTCTGCTGTCTGCCCTCTGGTGGATGAGGCTATCTAAGAGGCTTGTGCAAGTTTCCTAATGGGAGGGACTGGTGGTGGGTAGAGCTGGTTTTTGCTGTGGTGGGCAGAGCTCAGTAAAACTGTAATCTACTTGTCTGCTGTTGGGTGGCGCTGGGTTCCCTCCCTTTTGTTTGTTTGGCCTGAGGTCACCCAACACTGGAGCCTACCTGGACTCTTTGGTGGGGCTAATGGCGGACTCTGGGAGGGCTCACACCAAGGAGTATTTCCCAGAACTTGTGCTGCCAGTGTCCTTGTCCTTATAGTGAGACACAGCCACCCCCCGCCTCTGCAGGAGACCCTCCAACACTAGCAGGTAAGTCTGGTTCAGTCTCCTGTCTGGTCACGGCTCCTTCCCCTGGGTCCCACAATTTTGTGTGTGACCTCCAAGAGTGGAGTCTTAGTTTCCCCCAGTCCTGTCAAAGTCCTGCAATCAAATCTTGCTCACCTTCAAAGTCTGATTCTTTAGGAATTCCTACTCCCATTGCCAGACCCCCAGGTTGGCAAGCCTGATGTGGGGCTCAGAACCTTCACTCCAGTGGGTGGACTTCTGTGGTATAAGTGTTCTCCAGTTTGTGAGTTACCCACCCAGCAGTTATGGGATTTGATTTTATTGTGATTGCGCCCCTCCTACCGTCTCATTGTGTCTTCTCCTTTGTCTTTGGATGTGGGGTATCTTTTTTGATGATTTCCAGTGTCTTCCTGTCGATGATTGTTCAGCAGTTAGTTGTGATTCTGGTCTTCTAGCAAGAGGGAGTTCTAATGGCTTTTAATACGTTTTTATAGTTCTCTCTGGAAAGGCATTAGACATTTTATTTGTATGTATTCCTGTGTACATAGTATTTTGATGTAATTTCAAATTGAGCCTTTAAAATATTTCATTCTCTGTTATTGATGACATATAGAAAATGTTGATTTTTGTGTACTGAATTTTAGCCTGCAAACTTATATACTCAAATATGAATTTGAATAATTTGTTACATTCTTTTTTTAATTTCTGCATATACAATCATATATTCTGTAAATAATGTTTTTCTCCTACTTTTCCAATCCTTTATTTTATTTTCTTGCCTTGCTCCGTCAGTGGGTAATATTAAAAGGCATAATGTTAAAAAAACAGTATCTTTTTTCTGTTACTTTATCCTGATGTTAGAGGGAAAACTTTCAACATTTTACTTTACAGGAAAGACTTTTAACTTTTTACGTTAAGAATTTTGTTATAAGGGTTTCTTTCCCGCCCCCCCCCCCCCCGCCGCCAAAGATATCTTTTATCAACACAGGAATGTTCACTTTTTTCCTTCTTTTATATGTTTTAATTATGAGTGTATGTTGAATTTGATGACATTGTTCCTCATACTTCTGGGAAAATATAACTTGGTCATATGCTTGCTTATATTTTATTTAGGATTTTTGCATCTATATCATGAGTGAGAGTAGCTGATAACATTCCCTTATTGCACTTGTCAGATTTTGGTATCAAGGTTATACTAGTCTTATAAAGTGATTTTGAGACTGCACCCTATTTTTTATTCTTTGGCAGAGTTTTTTAAGCCTGTAATAATTTCTTCCTTAAATGTTTGGTAGAACTCACTGTTGAAACCATGTGGGTGACCCTAGAGGTTTATTTACAGGAAGGATTTTCATCCCTCTGTCAATTTTATACAGCTATTCACAGTCTTTATTTCTTGAATGGTAAGTTTAATTTACTTAGGAGTTTCTCCATTTTATCTAAAATTTTTAATATGTCAATATAAGTGACTCATAGCATTCTCTTTTCATTTTTTTTAATGTCTATAGGATCTGTAGTGGTACTCTCTTTTCATTCCTGATGTTGGTAAATGTGCTTTTTCTCTTAGTTTCTAAATTAGTCCTACCAGGGCCTTATCTCATTTAACATCTTGTTCAAAGAACCAACTTTTGAATTGTTGATGCTCTCTACTGTATGTTTGTCTTCTTTTTTAAATTAACTTCTGGTCTAATCAGTATTATTTCTTTCCTTTTTATTTCTCTGAGTTTAATTCAATTTAATCAATTCTTTACAAGATACAATGCTTAGATCACTGACTTTTTAGCCATTTTTCCTTTCTAACATATTCATTTAAGGCTATAAATTTCCTTTTAAGTAGTACATTAGCTGCTTTCCATAAGTTTTGATTTATTGAATTTTCATCAGAGTTTAGTACGAATTATTTTTAATCTCCATTGTGATTTCTTCTTTTATCTGTTAATTATGTAAAAATGTATTTCTTTTTTTTTTGTTAAGGGATAAATTGACATATAACATTATATTAATTTCAGTTGTACAACATAATAATTTGGTATTTGTATACACTGCAAAATGACTGACACAATAAGTCTAGTTATCATCTGTTACTGCACATAGCTACAAAATTTGTTTTTTTTATTCTTGTGATGAGGACTTTAAAAAAATATTTTTTAATACAGCAGGTTCTTATTAGTTATGTATTTTATACATATCAGTGTATATATGTCAATCCCAATCTCCCAATTCCTCCCCATGGTGTCCATACGTTTGTTCTCTACATCTGTGTCTCTATTTCTGCCCTGCAAACCAGTTCATCTGTACCATTTTTCTAGGTTCCACATATATGCGTTAATATACGATATTTGTTTTTCTCTTTCTGACTTACTTCACTCTGTATGACAATCTCTAGATCCATCCTCGTCTCTACAAATGACCCAATTTCATCCCTTTTTATGGCTGAGTAATATTCCATTGTATATATGTAAAACATCTTCTTCATCCATTTGTCTGTCAGTGGGCATTTAGGTTGCTTCCATGACCTGGCTATTGTAAATAGTGCTGCAGTGAACATTGTGGTACATGACTCTTTTTTTTTTTTTTTTTTTTTTTTTGCGGTATGCGGGCCTCTCACTGTTGTGGCCTCCCCCGTCGCGGAGCACAGGCTCCGGACGCGCAGGCTCCGGACGCGCAGGCTCAGCGGCCATGGCTCACGGGCCCAGCCGCTCCGCGGCATATGGGATCCTCCCAGACCGGGGCACGAACCCGTATCCCCTGCATCGGCAGGCGGACTCTCAACCACTTGCGCCACCAGGGAGGCCCTACATGACTCTTTTTTATTTATGGTTTCCTCTGGGTATATGCCCAGTAATGGAATTGCTGGGTCATATGGTAGTTCTATTTTTAGTTTTTTAAGGAACCTCCATACTGTTCTCCATAGTGGCTGTATCAATTTACATTCCCACCAACAGTGCAAGAGGGTTCCCTTTTCTCCACACCCTCTTCAGCATTTGTTGTTTGTAGATTTTCTGATGATGGCCATTCTGACTGGTGTGAGGTGTTAGTTACCTCATTGTAGTTTTGATTTGCTTTTCTCTAATAATTAGTGATGTTAAGCAGCTTTTCATGTGCCTCTTGGCCATCTGTATGTCTTCTTTGGAGAAATGTCTATTTAGATCTTCTGCCCATTTTTCGATTGGGTTGTTTTTTTTTTAATATTGAGCTGCATGAACTGTTTATATATTTTGGAGATTAATCCTTTGTCCATTGATTCATTTGCAAATATTTTCTCCCATTCTGAGGGTTGTCTTTTAGTCTTGTTTATAGTTTCCTTTGCAGTCAAAAGCTTTTAAGTTTCATTAGGCCCCATTTGTTTATTTTTGTTTTTATTTCCATTACTCTAGGAGGTGGGTCAAAAAAGACCTTGCTGTGATTTATGTCAGTGTTCTTTCCCATGTTTTATAGTGTCCAGTCTTACATTTAGGCCTTTAATCCATTTTGAGTTTATTTTTGTGTGTGGTGTTAGGGAGTGTCAATCAGAGAAGAAAAAGAAATAAAAGGAATACAAATTGGAAAAGAAGAAGTAAAACTGTCACTGTTTGCAGATGACATGATACTATACATAGAAAATCCTAAAGATGCCACTAGAAAACTCCTAGAGCTAATCAACGAATTTGGTAAAGTTGCAGGATACAAAATTAATGCACAGAAATCTCTTGCATTCCTATACACTAAAAATGAAAGATCAGAAAGAAAAATTAAGGAAACAGTCCCATTCACCATTGCATCAAAAAGGATAAAATACCTAGGAATAAACCTACCTAAGGGGGTAAAAGACCTGTACTCAGAAAACTATAAGACACTGATGAAAGAAATCAAAATGACACAAACAGATGGAGAGACATACCATGTTCTTGGATTGGAAGAATCAATATTGTGAAAATGACTATACTACCCAAAGCAATCTACAAATTCAATGCAATCCCTATCAAATTACTAAAGGCATTTTTTTTACAGAACCAGAACAAAAAATCTTAAAATTTGTATGGAGACACAGAAGACCTCAAATAGCCAAAGCATTCTTGAGGGAAAAAAATACAGAGCTGGAGGAATCAGACTCCCTGACTTCAGACTATACTACAAAGCTACAGTGATCAAGACAACATGGTAGTGGCACACAAACAGAAATATAGATCAATGAACAGGATAGAAAGCCCAGAGATAAACCCACCCACATATGGTCAACTAATCTATGACAAAGGAGGCAAGGATATACAATGGAGAAAAGATAGTCTCTTCAATAAGTGGTGATGGGAAAACTTAACAGTTAAAAATGTATTTCTTAATTTCCGTAATTTGGGGAATTTTCTACTTATTTTTATTAATATCTACAATAATTTCATTGTATTGGAAAATACATTCTATTGAGAATTTTATGGCTGTGCATACTTGAAAAGAATATTGCAGCTTGTCATTTAGGTCACTTTGTTAATCATGTTGTTTAAGTCTTATCTATTCCTTCCTTTTTGTTCTTTCAGTTACTGAGAGAAATGTACTAAAAATTTCTCACTATAATTGTGGATTTGTCTGTTTTTCATTTTAGTTATGTCAGTGCTTGCTTCATATATTTTTAGCCCATGTTATCAGGCACATTCAAATTTTAAATTGTATTTCCTCATGGACAATAGGACATTTTTTCCTTCTGTAGAAAGGCCCTTTTGCTATAGAATCTATGCTAATGCTTTTCACCTTAAAGTCTACTCTGCTATAGTATAACTATAGTTGATCTCTTTAAGTTAGTGTTTAATTGACTTCTCTTTTTTTCTTTTACTCTCAAATTTCTCATATCCTTATATTTTAAACATGTCTCTTTAAGCAGTATCTAATTGAGTTTTATTTTAAAATCCATTCTGCAGCTGCTTCCCAGGGAGACACAAGAGGGAGGAGATATGGGGATATATGTATATGTATAGCTGATTCACTTTGTTATAAAGCAGAAACTAACACACCATTGTAAAACAGTTATACTCCAGTAAACATGTTAAAAAAAATCCATTCTGCACGTCTACTCATTCAAACTGAATATTTGGTCCTCTTATATGCAGTATAATTACTGATATTTGAGTTAAATCTGTGGTCTTATTTTGTGCTACTTATTCTTAGTGTTCTATTTGGATTACCATTTTTAATATTCCTATTTTTTTCTCTACTAGCTTCCAAGTTGTAATCTTTTATTTTTTTGAGGGGGTTTAACTACAAATAACTTTTCTTACCATATCAAACTTTAATGTTAATTGAAAATATTCTGTTGCTTTCTGAATTCCTTTGTTACGGTAGAGAAGTTAGTTTTCAGTCTAACTGTTCTTCTTTTGAAAGTAATTTTTCTTTTTTCTCAGACTGTTTTTAAGATTTTTTCTTCTTCTATGGTTGTCTGCAGTTTCACAACAATGTCTAAGTATGGATTTATCTTAATTTATTCTGTTTAGGGTTCACTGAGTTTTTTGGAATTTTGTATTGATGTTTTTCTTGCTTTCGAAAAATTTGGAGCTATTTCTTCTTCTTCAAATTTTACCTCTGTTCCATTCTCTCACTCTACCCTTTTTCAGCTAGAATGTCTCACTGATATCCCATATACCCCTTACCTTTTCTTTTATAGTTTCCTTCCTTTTGTCCCTTTGTGCTACAAGCTGGATATTTTCATTTCCCCCTTCTTCCATTTTATAGATTTTTAATATAGCTACATTTAATTTGCCCTTAAACCTATCTTCATTTTAAGTATTACGTTTTTCAAAGTTTGGGTTTCTTAATGTGCTACCTTAAATTTTAGAGTTTCCAGTTTACTTCTGGTATTTTTAAGCTTAGACTTTATATCATAATTGTAACAAGCATGGTTATTTTATGAACCATGTCTGATAATTCTGAGAACTCAAGTGTGGGTCTTCTTTCTGTTGTCTGTCTTTCTTCTGTTACTCACCCATTGCATCCTATTGTCTTATAAGGCTGGTTATTTTTCATTGCATGTTGGGTGGTATATTTTACAAATTATTTGGGGGAAATTTTGAGACCTGGTATGGTGATGTCTTCCTCCTGAGAAGGTAGTCATTTGCTTCTGCAAATAGCAGTGGGTATCATTCCAGGAATATCTTAACATAAGAGTTTGAGTTTACTTGTACCATTAAATGATGCAAAGCTGATTGAAAATCCATGAAAGGGCTGGTTTACTTAGAGTTACTCTTCATATTGAGGGTCTGGCCCTTCAGATTTTCATCTCAAAGGGGCCTTGATTTATCGAACCCCTCTTCCTGGCAGGCTTCAGTCTTCAATTTCTGTTTGTTCTTCGCTGGGGGCATCACCAAAAGGGTGGCTCAGCTTTGCAGGTGCCTCCTCAGACTTGGCAAAAGCCCTCAGGCAAAAATGCATTTTTGAGGGCCAGGTCTATCCCTCTGGTTTCTTATTGTCTTCTATATCTTGACCGCAAATTTCCTCACAATCTTGCAAGTCTTTGATGCTTTCAAGAAGGTGCTTTTTGTTCTTCATCCAACTTCTTTAGTTGTCCTCAGTAAGAGGGGAAAAAAAGCCTAGTTAGATGTTCAAGGAAATCAACAAGGTATTATGTAGAGATATGTACTACTTTGATAGACTATTTAAAGTCTATACCTGTTTATCTCTAAATGATAATCATCAAGGTAGCTAAAAGGCAACAGAGTTGGATTCCTCTAGTGGTTTCTTTAGGGGAGTGATGTTGAGGATAAGAAAAGGTAGGGAAGGTGACTGTTATCGTCCTAATTCACCCCTCTGTTCTAATTGAACTTCTAATCATGTGTACATATGGCAAAGGCCACTCAGTGTCCCCAGTATCCTCTCTTTTCTTTTAGTAATAGAGGGACTATGTTGTGCAGCCTCTTGGAAAGGTGTGTCCAGCTAGGTAGGGCTCAGTTTTGGCCAATGGATGTGAGTATTACTGACATGTGAAACTTCCTTAAGGTCACTTCCTTAAAGATGAAATCACTTATTCTTTTTCCTTCTTCTGGAATTGAGACATCAAGATGAAATGGCCTCAACTACACAGATGAGGGCAACACCCTACGAGGTAGTAGAATAAAAAGGCAGAAAGAACCCAGGGTCATGGAAGACCTGTGGTTTGTGTGCCCTTGACCACACATGTTCCTCTGTTACAGCACAGAAAATACATTTCTAGAATATATAGGTCACTGTACTTGGGTCTCTTTGTTACAGCAGTTTAGCTATACAATAACTAAAATAATATGGAATATTTGGGTTAAAATTTTAAGATATTTTATAAGACTAATAATGGTTCCATGAAATGTGAGTTTGATCTCTGAGGGATGGTGGTTTTTGGGAAGAAGGTTTATATGACAGAATTATTCATGGAAATCTGGGAGTATATAAACTTATACACATTACTCATAAAATTAAGGAATAGCCTGTGGAACCATAGAGAAGAAAATGAACAGAGTTAAAGGTTACCAAGCTGCACTCAGTAGCAGCAAATATGCAAATTTGATGTGAAACTTTTGGCTAATGACAAAACTTCTCTCAGTTAATTGACATCGATCTTATGAATGATGAGAGTCTGGATATCTGTGATCTTCTTAATTTGTATATAGTTTACACAGGTCATAATATGTAGACAGGTAATTGATAGGGTACAGTTAAATAATAACTGATTATGCTATTGAGCAGTTACTATGTGCCAAATACCATGCTGTGTACTTCATGTGCATTATCCCACTTAACCACCTCCTAGGGTGTTGCTCTCATCTGCGTGGTTGAAGCTATTTCATCTTGATGTCTAAATTCCAGAAAAAGAAAAAATGAAAAGTCCAGGATAAGTCCTCCCAACACTACGATGTAGGTACCATTGTTGTCCCCATTTAAAAAGGCTCAGAAAGGTTGGTGATTTACCCATGGTCACACATCCAGTATGTGAGATAACTGGCATTCAGACTTAAGATGTTTGATGCCCAAGTCCTTAGAGTCAACAATTATGCAAGATGGTAGCAATCAAACAGTTTGGGGGACTCTTAAAAAGCTAAAAATACTATGTGTGGAAGAAGACACTGTGAAGAAGGGTGTTAAAGAGAAGAGAAAGGGCAGGGTGCCAGGTCCTGGGAGCGGACTCCCTGGGGTTTGGTGGTAGCAAGTGTACCTAAGCCAGAGCATGAGACTTTCCACCCAATACGTGTTCTGAACCCATTTTAGCAGAGACCCACCAAACATAATTGAGGATGGAGGAGCAGTGTTCAGAATTTTACATTTAGGACAGCCAGAATTTCCCCTGGAAATGGTGGTGCTTAAAGTCAAAAAACCAGCTGAGAGTAGCAGCAGCAATAGCTACAGTGGCAGAAAGTGAGGGATGTGATAGTTAAGACCTCAGGGAAAATGAGATAGAAATGGGCTAGGGGCTGGATGGAAGACTCTTTTTTTTTTTTTTTTTCTTTTTTCTTTTTGCGGTATGTGGGCCTCTCACTGTTGTGGCCTCTCCCGTTGCGGAGCACAGGCTCCGGATGCGCAGGCCCAGCGGCCATGGCTCACGGGCCCAGCCGCTCCGCGGCATATGGGATCCTCCCAGACCGGGGCACGAACCCGTATCCCCTGCATCGGCAGGCGGACTCTTAACCACTGCGCCACCAGGGAGGCCCTGGAAGACTCTTTAGAAAACAGTGAGATGAGAGAGGCTGAGGAGGACAGAAACAGGTTGGCAGCATTCTTCTATCCTCAGAGAAACAGAAATAATGATAGCTATGAAAACAGCAGCTGGCAGAGGGGCTGGAAAGGCAACTCAGGGAGAACGAAGAAGACTTGGCAGGAACTTGGCATTTTACCTACCTGGGGAAAGCTTTGTGTGTCATTCTTTTTTTTCTTGTGAGGCTTAAGGAAATCATCAGTCTCTCTGGAGACCCTTTTACTTGAGTGTCTATCTCTTGGACTGTCACTTTACTTAGAATGCAGTATATGGAACAAACGCAGAAGTGAAGTATTCATGGGGTGATGCTTCATTATAAATATGACTTGGGCAGATATTTAATTTTTTACTTTATGCAATTAAATACTACATCCTATGCAGGGTTGTGATTTACATTAAGCTATTTGGAGAGGGTCTGAAAGAATGGGGTCCATGTCCAGTCTCCACCTCTGAGCCATTCTGTTATTGGAAGCAGTTTCCTTATCTCTGAGACAAAGGAGTTGGGCTAGAAGATGACTTCTAAGACCCCTTGGTTCTCTGATTTTGTTTTATGCCCTATACTAAGGAATATTCTGCAAAAGACTGCTTTGAACACTTAGGTTAAATTATGGATCACATTTCCCTTCAACACCTCTCTGTAGAAACACGTGGACCCAAATACCCACCCATACACTGTGATGTAGGCCAACGGTTTATTTGCTAACAATTTTAGTGTTTCCCAACCTTTCACATATCATAGCAGACATAGAAAATGATACTTGTATAGCCACTACAAAAGCTGAGGGTCACATTATCTCAGTGCTCCCATAACCCATTCCTGCCCTACCATTTGGAATTTACCTCACCCATTAGAAAGATTTGCACTTTGGGCTGTACATTAGAAACACCAGGGAAGTGTTTTTTTCTTAAAAAAAAAAATACCAAGACTTCACCCCAGAGGAAGAGAATCCAAATAGCTGGAGGTGGGTCCCTGGCATCAGACCTTTTACCAGGTTCTCAGAATATTCTAATTGCAATAGTTTGAGAACCCCTTCATAAATGCAGGGACTATGTCTTATAAACCCAAGTATACGGCTTACTATGTAACAAGCACCCAGTAAAGATGTGCTGAATTGGTTAATTAATATATACCCTAGATAGCATAGCTGGAGACAGTCCTAGACAAGCTTAAAAAACTGGTTTAAGTTTATTGGTTCCTTCCTCCCAGGAGGGCCATCTCCATAGTCATTCCTAAGTTCTCCCTTTGCTTTCTCTCCTTCCCTTATCCTAGATTTATGCCATGTCCCAGCTCTCAAATAGCTGTTGCTAAATCCACCACAAGATGTTAACCACTAAGAAATATCTTCACTTCCCAGATCCCATTAAAATCCCCCAAAGATATGGAGGCACTATTGTACATTGGAAACATCAGGGCCCTGGAGTCAGAGAGCTGGTTTTGAATCATCCCTGTGTCACTCATTTATAAGATAACACCTCCCTCTGAACACTGTAGCGATGATTAGAAATTAGTAAGAGTCTGCACATAGATAATTTGTTTATACATAAATAAATTGTATGATAATATCATACAGTAGTATGTGTATATATGTCTTTGCATGTATATATACACACACTATTGGTATTATTATTAAGCTTGCAAGAGTAAAAATCTCTTTGGATTACTTTTTTTTTTTTTTTTTTTTTTTTGCAGTACGCGGGCCTCTCACCGCTGCGGCCTCTCCCGTTGCGGAGCACAGTCTCCGGACGCGCAGGCTCAGCGGCCATGGCTCATGGGCCCAGCCGCTCCGCGGCATGTGGGATCTTCCCGGACCGGGGCACGAACCTGTGTCCCCTGCATCGGCAGGTGGACTCTCAACCACTGCGCCACCAGGGAAGCCCTGGATTACATTTAAACCTAGTCAGATGACATAGCTGAAGGAGAAAGCTTTAGGTGAACTCCAAGACATTTCTAAACTTCCTCACCAGTAAGCAAATTTCTCATGCTTCCTTTCCTCATGGTCTCAGCATCCCATGTTTCTTTTTCTATTTTCCTTCCAAACAGTGTTTCAGTGTTTGGAAATCTACTGCCCAGATAGGCCTAGGAGACACAAAGATAGGTTGCTGAGTCAGGGGCTTTTTTTCTCCACTTCTGTATAAGGTTTGGTCTTGACCCCAGAGTCACAAACATAGTGAGGGGCGTGAAGCACCTGGGAGAGATCGCTGGCCTCTGCCTTCCCTTGTTCCTGAGCATCCTTAAGTTCAATAATCAGAAGTTTGAGGCTAATATGAACATATCCCAGGGTAACAATTGCTAGATTATCGATATAACACTTCATCAATGTTTTTGCCAAACAAATGTATTCAGGGGCACCTGCCTCCACTCCTGCCCTTCATCAACCATTTTCTAGGTAATAAAAATTTGAGATGTCATTATTTTAAAGTTGCTGGTCACGACGATACATGTGTATGCTGGCTTCTCTCACCTCAAACTTTTCCTCCGCCATCAACACTGACCAGAAGTTATAAATTTTAGAATCTGTAGTAAACTAAACTTCATAAAATGTTTTAAAGAAAAATATATTTACAGGCATCTATGTATACATATTCTCATATACCCCAAAATATTAGTTTGAGTCCTTTGTAGGAATATTACTTTGTTAAGGGTTACCATTTATTGACAATTCCACATTCTGGTATATTTTTATTGTATAGAAAAAATTTCAAAACTCATTTCTCTATGTTCCATTCTTTGGCAGGTGTGGAGGTGATGTTTTAGAGGAGTTATGCAACGTTCCAGGCTGGACAGGGCAGTTCTCACAGAACATTGTCGGTTTGCCTACGTGATAAATCCAGTAGCTCTGCTCATAGAGCCATGCCAAAATTACAGTTTTCAGAAACTTCTGCAAAAGGATTTAAACAGTTTGGTGCCTTGCCACCAAAATGTGTGTTCATTTTTCTACACCTCCACACCTGGCAGTGTTTCAGCCCAACATTTGCTACAGTATTTTGAGTTCATCTTGTTTATTTTCTGCTTTATTTTTTTCTCCTGATGTACATTTCATGTGCAAAGCTGAAGTTACCATTTCCAATATATACTGCTACCGTTTAGCCCTGCTCCTAAACCATACTCTTCTTAAATAAAGTACACTTCAAAGTAACATAGACTTCATACTTTAGAATTTTTACTTCCAACCTCAGCTTTTTAACCTCATATCAAGAATGGCATTTGTTATATAGCACAAAAATTGCAGAGGTATACTAAAAGTGTATATTTGATATGAAATATTGTTTCTTGGAAAATTATATTTCAGAATATTGATTAGATATCAGTAGTACAATAGGACAGGGAATGAATGCTCCCTGGTGTGTTGTTAAAGGGATGCAGTGTAGGAGGGTATAAGAGGTCCAGAATTTGAAATGAGATGATCTATATTAGTGGTTCTCTCAAAGTGGGGTCCCTGGGCCCGGAGCATCAGCATTACCCAGAAACTTATTAAAAATGCAGTCTTGGGGAATTTCCTGGTAGTCCAGTGGTTAGGACCCTGTACTTCCACTGCAGGGGGCCCAGGTTTGATCCCTGATCAGGGAACTAAGATCTCCCGAGCCACATGGTGTGGCCGGGGGAAAAAAAAATGCAGTCTTGGCCCCTTCCCCAAACTCCCTGAATCAGAGATTCTGGGGGTAGGATCCAGCAATCTGTTATAACAAATCTCTCCCCATGTCACACACATCCTCCGCGGTGCTGACGCACAACGAAGTGTGAGCATCAGTGGTTTATATTCAAACCTCAGCTCAGCTGTGACCTTGGTTTATGGCCTTGGAAAGAAACCTTACTGAACACTGGTTCCCCACTCTGCTTTCTCTCTCTGTTTTCATTTTCTGTGCTCTATCTAGAGACAGAAAGGCAGGACTTCTGGTGACACTGATGTCCAACTGGACAATGGTATGCCAGTCTCTACTTTTTTTTTTTTTTGCAGTATGTGGGCCTCTCACTGTTGTGGCCTCTCCCGTTGCGGAGCACAAGTTCTGGACACGCAGGCTCAGCGGCCATGGCTCACGGGCCCAGCTGCTCCGCAGCATGTGGGATCTTCCCGGACCGGGGCATGAACCCGTGTCCCCTGCATTGGCAGGCGGACTCTCAACCACTGCGCCACCAGGGAAGCCCTCTACTTTTTACAGATGCCCCATATTCACAAGTGATACTCTTGCCTCTCCTTAGGTTTGAGGTTCATAGTGCTGATTCTCTGAACTGGCCTTCCCAGTAAACTTGTGAAGAGAGGGACTGGCCCCCAAAACTGGAGTCCTCTGACCTCAGAATGTAAAACACTTCAGGATCTTTTGTGCTGAGCTATGGGCCTTCACTATAATTCCAAAACCACAGGAAAGACTTCCACTTGCCATTCTGTTATGTTTGTAAATGTGTATAATTATACACTGTATTTCCTCTACTTCACAGAATTATTGTGAGGGCCAAATGAGAAAATTATCATGCAAGTACTTTGAAAACTGTAGAGCCCTACACAAATGCTGGTTTTTGTTGTTATCTAATACTCTTGAGAAATTTTTCTGTTCCTCTTTCTCCATCCTTTGCAATTCTAGTCTCAGTAGAGGAAATTAGGCCTCTTCACTTTCCCCATAAGTATTTAATTGTCAGCCTCATCACTCTCACTTCTGTTGTATGGAGCTAAGGTAGTCAGGCCTGTTTTGGTTACAAATAACAAAAACCTATCTCAAAGTGATGTAATCCAGAAATGGGATTCATGGGGAGACAATGAGTGTAGCCCACAGAAACAAAGAAAGGGCTGTAGGAACCAGAGCCTCAGGGACTCTGCCGAGGCTTTCCTTCTCCTGCTGTGGCCCTCGTCTCCATCAGTCTTGACTTCGCTTGGGGGATTGCATTGTTTTTTCCATTTCAGCCAGGTTGTGACCACATGGCACAGAACGTGGCCACAATCAGCCTCAGCCTAGCAACTCCTGAGAGAGCAGATAGCATCTTCTTCCCACTCTCCATATGTTAATCCCAGGGAAGAACTCTGATTGGACCAGGAGGATGGGGCCAGGTCTGTGTCATATGATCATCCCTGAAAAAGGGGTAGATGGCAGCTCTTGGGGTTCATAGTGTGTTTCCAGAGGAAGGGTCATGGGAAAGCCTGTTAAAAAGACAAACACCAACTGACTAAGATTTCCACAGGAATCTGGCTATTTGGTGTAGGGACTGAGGGGATACTTTAGTGTGGATACCTTTTCCACTTCCAGTGGCTCATACTAGTACAGAAAAGGATTTACAATATTCACATGTAAGAATATACAAAGATATCTTTTTAAGCACAAAACCCAAGCCATAAATATAGGGTTCCTTTTTTTGGTTGAATCCTGCAAGTAATTAGCTTATCTAGATTTTGTTCATTAACAAATGATAAGAAATGAAACCCATAACACTGAGATTGTAAAGAGCCAGGAGATGTGTCTGCCCTCAAGGATCTCACCATCTAGGGAGCTAAGCAACCAGAGCTAAGCAACCAAGCATATTTGTAGTGCATTCCATGCTTTCTCATGGCAATGTTCACCAAAGAAAAGACAAATGAACAGCTTATGGTTTTATATGGGTATTATATAGCTGCAAAGCTTCTCTCTGAAATGCAGATAACAGTCAAATCATGTCTATGCTCTTGAAAATACCGTGTTTTCACTAGGATTTGACCTTTATTCCTTAGATCAGAAACACCTAGCATTTTCCTCAAACTATCTATAATAAGAGACTACAACCTCTTAAAACAACACACACGTGGACCAGCACTGTAGTGTAAATTTATGGCTTAAAGGTGAAGAGTTTGAAAAGTCAAGTACTCCCTAAGAGCCACGGTGACAACAGCTTATGAATTTATATGTTGTTACAGATTAAAGTAATTACTTAGACTAGCTCAGGGAAGGCCAACATAATCCCCACTCTTAAAACAAGCTATAGATTACAATTTCATCTTGAAAGCCCTGGTTAGACTGGTACATCTTATCAATAATTTTGAAAACTATATTTCCACAGAGAAATTATCAAAGAAATAACTGCCATTCAATTTCTTGATGCTCTGCATTCTTTCCGAGTCGGCAAACATAAAAAAGTCAGCAGGTGGAGCTCCTATTCCCTTGGCAGGCCTGATAGAAGGGCTTCTCTTGAAAGAACTTTCAATTACAGACGGTCTTTCTGGCAGCCAGTTCTAGGCACCCTACACAGTATCAGAATAATACATGAAAATGTGAGACTGTGAAACATTCCTGAGTGCTGTCATAGGTCAGGAAAGAGACGAGAGACAGAAGAGCCAGAAATCTTTTATTTTATTATTTTTTGGGCTATTTCCCCCATTTTAAATTTCTTTTCAGTTAACAAAGAGGGTGCCGTCCTTCATGAGTGAAACCCGACAGGATATACTAATTCATTTGTTTTCTGGGGCACTTTGCAGTTCTCTCTCCTGCTTGTGTTCTGTCACCCTTTCACGATGTGGCACTTCCCTACCCCTGAGCTCAACACTCGATCAGACAAGAGAAATCGTATGCCAACAGGGGAATGAAAAAAATATGGAAGCACAAGATGCCTTGGACTCCCCTTCTAAACCTTTTATTGTTGTTATTCTGTTTGACAAGTAAATTCACAAAAAATTTAAGGATCTTTGCTGCCAGCCACTAAGTCTGATAACTTCTCTAAATTTTTCATCAGGGTGTGTGATTGCCATTTTGCAGCAGGCGATTACAATAAAAATTCCCTTTTAATTCACTACATTTGATATGCACATAATTCCTTTAGTGTGAAACCTACTTAGTGTCTTGTTCAATTTGCCATCTCTAAAGGAGAAGGGAGAAACTGGGTGATCAGATACATTTCATATAAGGACCTGGCACGTGGTATCATGTGACAGCAGATGGCATGTGAAAGCCTTTGTGGGAAATATGGCCCCTGTTAAATAGGCTGTGAACGTGCAAGGTTGTGCGTGTCTCCTCAGAGTGTCATTCAGTCACCCCGGCATCTGCAGGAGAGGAGACAGCATCCCGTTCACTTTCAGAATGAAAGCTAATGTGAACGACCTCAGGAAAGTCATGGAGCTGCAGGTACATGCTGCCCATTGCCCGTGCGGTCAAATGCAAAGACCAGAGCTAATAGCATCCACTCTGCAGGGGCGCTGGGCTCGGGCCAGCCGCCGACTTTGGAATTTATCAGATTGTGCAGTAAGAAACCACAAACGGCTAAAATCTCGGAGGCAGCAAGTGAAGAAGCAAAAAGAACACGAGGTTCCCAGTTTGGTATTAAAATTCCTTTTTTGTCTATCCCACCTGTGTTGGGGAGGGAAAGGTGCTATGGCCATCCAATGGTGTCCCCTCTTCTGAGATCTTCCAACCTTTGCACACTCTGAGAATTTCATGGCTCTTCTCTTGATTCGCACCGAGGAGGAGCTATATTTTGCTCTGCAATACACATCCAAGGCAGCATGCTAATGAGAATTATTATTAAGCGATGTAGAGTTGGCACCAGTCTCTTGCAATCTGCTCCACGGCAGAAGCAGGAAGGGCAGAGGCAGAGAGTCAGAAAAGCAGCTTTACTGAATGCTCTTCTGGACCTGATTAATTTTGGTCACTTTCAACACCAGGCAAAGCCAAATAGAATTGTAAGCTTTCACAGGCATGCCACACTGTAATGTATCTGGCCTGTCAGAAAGTCTTCTAGATTTTACTGTTGCTTTAAAAACATTCTTCTCTTTAAGAACTACAAAATCAAGAGTTTCTGTAAATTCAATAACCTGGGTACCAGAAAGACCAATTTGCTGTTCATTGCGAGATTTTTTTCATTTTGGTACCCTATTCAAACAGGCTCACCTCACTCGCAGAACCTTTGAATTATGTCCCAGAACCTTTTATGGCATAACTTTTGGACTAAGCTGGGACATCTTGGTCAGATGGGAGAATTTGGACCACTAATCAATGTCAAACAGAGGGCCCTGAAATTAGAGCTATTATGAATGATCCTTCAAGCAGTTAGACCAAAGCCCCTTTGTGAAGATGAAGTATGATGAAAGCAACTTGGAGATAAGCCACAAGACCAAAATAAAAGGTCATTTTCATGTTTATATTGATTTATTATTAAAGACACTTTATCAGACAGGCTTTTACCAGAATGTACTAATGTGAGGTGATTTTAAGACTGAGAGGCAGCGGGCTCATACCTCTGTCTCCCCTGAGTATTAGACCCATAGGCCCACATTGCTCATGGTCATGTGGATGTACCTTAGGCACTCAGACACGCTAAGTTCCAAATTGTACTCAACCATCTCCACAGCTGCCACAAAGATGTTTTCTTTTTTCATTATTATTATTTTTATTTTATGTTGGGGCATAGTTGATTAACAATGTTGTGTTAGTTTCAGGTGTACAGCAAAGGTATTCAATTATACATATACATATATCTATACTTTTTCAAATTTTTTTCACATTTAGATTATTACAGAATATTGAGTAGTGTTCCCTGTGCTATACAGTAGGTCCTTGTTGATTATCTGTTTTAACTATAGCAGTGCGTACATGTCAATCCCAAACTCCCAGTCTATCCGTCCCCCTCCCCACTGCCCCGGTAACTATAAATTCATTCTCTAAGTCTGTGAGTCTGTTTCTTCTTTGTACATAAGTTCATTTGTATCATTTTTTTAATATTCCACATATAAGCGATATCATATGATATTTGTCTTTCTCTGTCTGACTTACTTCACTTAGTATGATCATCTCCAGCTCCATCCATGTTGCTGCAAATGGCGTTACTTCATTTCTTTTTAATGGCTGAGTAATATTTCATTGTATATATGTACCACATCTTCTATATCCATTCATCTATCAATAGACATTTAGGTTGCTTCCACGTCTTGGCTTTTGTAAACAACACTGCAATGACCACTGGTTACGTGTATCCTTTCGAACCATGTCTTTCTCTGGATATATACCCAGGAGTGGGATTGCTGGATCATGTGGTAGCTCTGTTTTTAGTTTCTTAAGAAACCTCCATACTGTTCTCCATAGTGGCCATACCAATTTATATTCCCAACAACAATATAGGAGGGTTCCCTTTTCTCCACACCCTCTCTGGTGTTTATTGTTTGTCAATTTTTTGATAATGGCCATTCTGACCGGTGTAAGGTAATATCTCATTGCAGTTTTGATTTGCGTTTCTCTAACGATTAGCAATGTTGAGCATATTTTCATGTGTCTCTTGACCATCTTTTGAAGTCAGCCTTGGCTTCTTAGTTTTCCTCAACTTCCAGTAATCACCAGATGCTTCTCCATGCTTCCTCCTCTCCATCCCCACTGCAATTGCCTTTGCTTAGGGTTTTTCCTCATTTCTGCTCTAGACCGTAGTAATGACCTCTTGTTTCACACAACTAACCATCCTCCAGACTGTCATCAAAGTGATCTTTCAAGACCACAGTCCTGACCGTGTTACTTCCTTCCTTGAAGCTCGCTAGTGGCACACCATTACCCCATCTCTTAGTGTGACATCAAGCTTCTCTGTGATCTGGCACTAACCTGTCTAGACTCGTTTCTAGCCATGACCCAGTGTGCATTTCATACCTGAGCCATACTACAAAAGGTCATGCTCACCAAATCAGGCTTTTTTGTATCTGTGTCTGTGTACAGTTGCTTATAGTCCCCCCACCCCAGGCCTCAGCTATCCTCTTATCCCCCCTATATATTTTTATTTTCAGATTTTCCATTATAGGTTATTACTATAGTTCCCTGTGCTATAGAGTAGTTCCTTGTTTTTTATCTATTTTATATGTGGTAGTGTGTATATGCTGGATATGGAGATATATTGTACACATGTTGCTATACATAATCTATATTAGATAAATCTTTACACTATATGTACATACATATATACACATCTTTTTTACACTGTCGATAATTTATTAAAACATCATTCTATACCTTGCTTTTCCTCCCCTTTTACTTAACAATGTATGTTAGAATTGCATCCATATCAGCACACTTGAACCTATCTTGTTTCTTATTTATGACCTCCTCAGGAAGCTTCCCCTAATTCCCCAAGAATGCAGTAGGGGGGCTCTTCTGTGTAACCAGTGGTGCTCACCGTGATATGTTGTAGTCGCCTATTGTATAAGTTTTGAGTATCTTCAGCTTGGAAACAATGGAAAACTAAAGTCAACTGTAGCTCAAAAAAAGGGAGTTTTTTTGTTTTGTCTTTTTCTACACTAAAGTATGGAGGGTACCAGGCCAGGGCTGGCATGGTGTCTCTTGTCCATAATGTCCTCAGGGATGTGATGGTCTACAGGGATATGACGGCTTCTATCTTACTGCTCTTCCATGTGGGATCTTTTTGCCCAAGGGCACCTTTGTGCAAGATGGTCACCTCAGTTCCAGCCATTACATCTGCATTCCAGACAGCTCTCATTTCTTTTAATGTCTGCATAATATTCCACTGAATGGACAGATCAAAATTTACTTAACAAATACCCTATTGATAGACATTTAATATCCCACCTTTTTTTTTTTTTTTTTTTTTTTTTTTGCGGTACGCGGGCCTCTCACTGTTGTGGCCTCTCCCATTGTGGAGCACAGGCTCTGGACGCGCAGGCTCAGTGGCCATGGCTCACGGGCCCAGCCACTCTACGGCATGTGGGATCCTCCCAGACTGGGGCATGAACCCGTGTCCCCTGCATCAGCAGGCGGACTCTCAACCACTGCGCCACCAGGGAAGCCCTAATATCTCACCTTTTAAGAGGCCCATTTTTCTTTGCAAGCCCAGGTAATCCTCTTTCAATGTCCAGGGAGATTTCATATTGAACATCAAGAAAATGCACATGACAATTTGATTCACATTAATAATATTAATAACAGTAATAATTGTTATCAATACTGAAGATGTTATATACATGAAATATTTCATTTAATACAATAATCCTCTGAGCTGGTTATTATTATTTCCATTTTACACATGAAGAAACAGGGTTAAAGAGATTAATTGATAAAAACAAATTCATTCAACTCTTAGAATTTGATTCTAATTTTGGTTAAATACTGTCAGTATTCTTCATTAAATTAACTCATTTTTATTTAAAAATTATTGTAAAAGAAAGCTTTATATTACTAATAGAAATTCAAAGCTGTTTGACATAAATGCAAGGTAAGAATAAAAATAAATATGAGGGCTTCCCTGGTGGTGCAATGGTTGAGAGTCCGCCTGCCGATGCAGGGGACACGGGTTCGTGCCCCGGTCCAGGAAGATCCCGCATGCCGTGGAGCGGCTGGGCCCGTGAGCCATGGCCGCTGAGCCTGCATGTCCAGAGCCTGTGCTCCGCAACGGGAGAGGCCACAACAGTGAGAGGCCCGCGTACCACAGCAATCAATCAATCAATCAATAAACTATTCGAATTTAAAACTGCCAAAGGTACCACCTAAAACCACCTCATGTATATAAGATATGTGTAGCACACTTTAGGAAACACCGAATCATAAGATAAAATCAACATCAAGACTAATTATTTCGTAGTATATTCTATCAGAAGTGAAATATTGCATAAGTATTACGTTAGGATACATATTTATTAGCTGAACTAGTAATACACTGAGTAAAGAAATTTCTATTTCACTGATCTAGTGGTCAAATGAGTGAATGAAGTGGCAAATAGCATCCACTTCCTTCTCACTTTTGGCTTGCCAACCCAGGACTTCCTCAGGTGGGTCATTGAGGCATCTCACACTTCTCTTCTTGGGCTGTGGAGAACTTCAGAGAGCGTTGTGTGGGAAAGAATCAGGAATCAAGCAGAAATATGAAGGAGTAGCTAACAGGGAGGAAACTCCAAAAACAAGGGCCTGGTGTTGGCAGTAATTTATGGCAGGTTCAGGAAGAAAGATGATATTCTGGACTTCATAATCATACCTTTCAAGATTGGGTCCAGTGCTGGGCTCTGCAGCAGTAAAGCTATAGGCAAACATAGTCCAATCTGCTATGTTTTGTGGAAGTTTTTCTCATGGTAATTACCCTAGGCACCCGCTGAGTATTCCGATTCCTGAGCCCCACCCCGGATTTTCTGAATCAGAATCTTTGTCAGTAAACCAGAAGTCAGTCTTCTGGAAAGCTCCCTAAAAAAAAAAAAAACTATCTGTGCACATTATTTGTCTATCATTTTCAGATACAATTCACTTTAAAGATACGTGATATTAGAAAATACTCTGGTTTCTAAAACATACAACATAGTGTGATCATTTTAAAAAACATTTTTATTGAATTTGAATTATATTCTTTTCTCTCTGCTCCTGAGTTGCTAACCAAAGTGAATAGACATTAGAGAAATTAGGAAACTTTATACATTTAAACAATCACTGTTTATGAATCAAGTGAACAGCATCCATTAATTACCTACTATGCTATGTATTGATTTTAAGCACTGCACTAGATGGATTTACTAATAGGGGAACCCTTTGCGGAAAGGTGAGGTTATGGGTGACTTGAAAATATGGCACAGTGATGGTTTCCCATAACTTCCATTCTTCTAATTTTTCATGGTAGCAAAACCCTATATTTTTAGCTAAGAACATGGTATTACATTTTCCAGCCTCTTTTGCACCTAGTGCAGCTGTGTGTCTAAATTCAGTCTAGTAGGATGTAAGTAAGTGGAAGTGTTATGTTCAATTTCTAGAACTTTCTTAAAGAAAGGGAGCATTCCCGTCTTCCTTTTGAGTATTCCTGCTATTCTGCAGACAAGCCTGATGTTTACTGACATCTTGAATCTCAAGGTAGCCTTGGGATGGAGGCTGTGCATAGCAGAGGAACAAAATAGAAGGGACCAGGGTGGCTCTCACTTTCCCTCCAATTTATAAGTCTTACTTTCAGATATAAATTGGAGAGAAAAGCACTTTGAACTTGCTGTTGCCACTGTTTGGTGGAGCCTTCTGTCACTTGCAGTTGAATAAAAGCTTAACTAATAGAGATATTTCTTGAACTTGGAGGCAAGATGCTAGAAGCATGAATTTTGTTGCAGATGAGCCTTGATTGTTTCTAGTAAAATCTAGAGCTAAATATATAGGCCACTATATGCTGGTGGGGGACAATTGCTCACAAATGTTAAGAATGGTGGGCTGGAAGAAATGATATTTGTGTAATAGAGGTGCTAAATATCGTTACAACAGCAGACATTACAATATATAAATGTATTAAATTAACACATTTAAATAAAGAGAATGGTGGGCTGGAAGAAATGATATTTGTGTAATAGAGGTGCTAAATATCGTTACAACAGCAGACATTACAATATATAAATGTATTAAATTAACACATTTAAATAAAGAGAATGGTGGGCTGGGCCTCCCCTTTTGTCTTTTTCGAAGGTTGTACTTTGCTTACTTATAGAAACCATCCAGGAATTTAATCTATTGTCTCTCAAGCCAAGGGAATCTCCCTACAGTTCAGTTAAGGAGAGGCAGCTTAACTTATAATGCCTAAGAATAGGGGTTGGGGTGCAGTGCTCTCCCCACCATCAGAAATATCCGATGGCAAGGAGCTGGATGACCGGGATGGGTGATGTGAGCCATGCTGGAAAGCAAGATCTTGCTAGACAAACATGTTGTGTTAAGATATACAAAATTTTATTTTTAATGAAAATTCAAGTAGATCTCAAGAAGGAGAGCCACAGGGCTGACTACATAATTTGTGGAGTTCAGTGTAAAACAGAAATGTGGATTTCCTGCTTATTCAAAAAGCAGGAAAAGAGTGTTATTAAAGGTATTACAACTTAAGGCTTTTTGTTTTCTTCTGAAAGTCTTTCAAATTGTCATCGTGGATTTTTTTTGTTACTTAGTGTTGTTCTAACTAAAGATAAATTTAAAATTTTAATAATTAGCATGGATTTTGCTATTCTTTATATTGTACAGTACCAGTGCAAATATAAGAGCACTGAACTTGTGTGCAGAATCATTGAAATTACATAATTCGTGTTTCATAGCTCATAGTTGCATATGTATTTTGTTCTTATTAGAACAGAGGAATCACCGCACAAAACTACTGTTTTTCATTTTCATTTCTGTGCACATTCTTCCAACACTTTCTACTTCTAAGTTATTGATGAGTAAAGAGGACTGGCATCATTTTTAGTGGTTAGCTACTGCAGGAATGTAACATGAGTAGGAAAGGATCTAATACTGGGTAGTTCATCTTTCTTTAAACATCATTGCTTTCTTTCATGTATTTGAAGCAAGTTCTAGTTCAAATGAAAGCCTGACCTTTTGTGGTTGTTAGAGCCATTACTTACTCAGACACAAATGTAACAAGTTTACCTTGAGGTTGCTTTGAATCTCAGTGAATTCCCACTCACTCTGGTTGGGAGGAATTCTGTTTTCTCGGGGCATCCTGAACACTAAGATGCGAGTGGGGTGGCAAAAAAATGGCGGCATGAATGCGTATTGCCACATTGGACGTCTCCTCTGCTCATGATCCGTTGTCACTTATCAAACACAAAGAAAAACATAAGATGGCACAGGTAGCGCGTCCGTGAAGCTAGCCTTATAGGGCAATAAAGAAGACTAGAGATCATAGGAATTCCCTCTAACTTAATCATTCTTTGACACAGCCTACAGGAAAGCTCTTCTGGATTTTAGCCTCATGAGGAAAATGCTCCCCTTGTGTGCTCTCTCCTTCCCTATCTTATAAATAACCCACACCTTTCTCTCTTTCTTCAAACCTCCGTGTAGCACCCTCTTCAGGGTCTTTTGTGATCCTGACTCTCCTCCTGGGAAATTCTGAGAGAAATGTATTCCACTTTTTGCCAGGATTTTTGGAATCTATCTGTTCATTCAAGCTAAAGTTTGGGAGTGTTGGGAGGTGGACAAACACCCACCCTATAAACGAGGATGAAGATGACCGTGGATGCTCCAATTTCAGGACAGTTTCCCCATCATGGAGAGCTGCAAATACTTTTCCTACCACATCACGAAGAAAGGTTAGCACATCAACAAGGCAAGCATCAAGACCGTACTGTCTGCAGCCATAACGAGGAAACATGCTTCTGTTTAGTGACTTTGGACTCACCGCCTTCTGAATAATAAACCCTTCTATTATTTTGTTAAAAAGCATTAAGCGCTTCTTGACCCTGGCTTGCTTTACTAGAAAAAAAACATACTGGCTGAAAATGGCTCTCTTCAGTGAAAAGGTAGAGCCAATGTTTGGTCCCTCCTTCTCGGACTTCCAGGCCTTTTTCCACCTCTGGCCACTTGATTGTGGATGGCAAGCACATTTCCCTTCTGGGCAATCTAATTAGTCAACTCATTAACTGGGCATCTAATAAGTCAACCAATTCATGCTGCCATTTTCTGATAATAGCTTAATGAATTCCACTTCAAGAATTTGCATCTTAATTGGGGAGTTTTTTAAGTAAAAGAAGAAGGAGGAGGACCTGGAACGGGAAGAAGAGGAAAATTGGTTTTAATACCCAGAATTTTGTATGTATCCGAGAGTGCAAAGGCAATGGATTACTCTGCTAGTTCTTAAGTTTGTGTTATTTGGGAAACAGTTAACCTTATTAAAATGGAAAGAAAATTGAACTGAGGGTGGAACAATCCACGCTAATAGTGGAGGCTTTGCTGAACTCCTTTGACAAACCATTTACTAATTCACAATTGTGTTTGCTTGAAACAAAAAAGCTTCCCAACTATTTTGGTTCAGTTGAATAAGAGAAAGCAGCTTGGCTTCAATTAATATCCTAGCATCATACTAATAAATGATGTAGTGGCAATGAGGTTGCAAAGGCAGAAAATTTTAGAATAAACCATAGACCACTTCCTTCAGATTGTTTTAAATGGTAAAGATAAATTCCACAAGTAGAATTAAAAGGGTTAGATTGAGAGGTTAGAAAAACTCTGACATTGTTTCAATCTAACCCTTAAATAACATCCTTTAATGAATCTTTGCTACCTACAGGGAAGAATATCTCTCACGGCCTCTGGTTCCTTCACACCTTGCCAGCCTTCCCTTTTCCCACTCCCTGCTTTGCAGTTTTTTTCTCCAGTAACATGAATTGCTTATAATTTTCCCCACACAAGGCTGTGTCTTCACTTCATGCCTTTGATTACACCTCTCTTTCTGAATATCTTCATCTTCTCTCCAACCTGCCTTTGCCTGGCTAATGCTTACTCATCCTTCAATATTCAGCTCAAATATCATCATCTCCAAGAAAACTTTCCGTTGATCCATCTCTAGACTTAAGGCGACTTAAGTATCCCTTCTAGGTAAAATTCCTAAATACCCATTCCCATTCCTCATCGTCCCTAACCCGGTCTAAAAATTCCTTTGTGCTAGATGTCAGTTGTGTTACTTTATTATGAACTCCTTGAAAGCCCAGACCAAGTTTTTTTCTTTTTTTTAATTCCCAACACCATGATAGGCAGTCAATAAATATGCATTGATTTAATGAATGAATGATTCACGGAGTCTAATGACCTGAGGAGAAAACTGTGATTTGGAGGGGAAAATGGCTTTTCTCACAACTACCTTGACACCTGTATCCAGCTCTCCTGACTTCAGATCATTAAGCTATTCTCCACAAACAACTAGAAGTTCCTAGAAACAGGAAAATAGTTGTTAATTTGGTTAAAAAAGAAAAAGCCAAAGAAAAGGCACTGAGATGGAAATCATTAAGGCATATATGTATGTTTTCACTTTAAGAAAATTAAGAAGTGGCTTGCTGAATTTAGATGCCACTCCACCTCTTCAAGGATAAAATGCTGAATTTATCACACTTGGTGCTCAGATTTATACTTGGTAAATTGATTTCTAAGATTAAAGATACAAACAAGCTCATTAAAGAGTGTCAAAAACTTGTCAAACATCAAATAGCTGTTACATAACATTTTGAAATCTAGGTTATTATATACAGATTGTATCTCCATTTTTAAAAATCCTATGTTCTGAAAATTAAGGGCAAATTACCACTTAGGTTTTTCCAGACTCCAAATATTTTGAAAGTGTTCAGAGCTATTTGGGAATTCTAAAACCTGGCTAGAGTTAGGATACATAATAATATTGTTATTCCCATTCAAAAGTATTATTGTCATTTCAGCAAAGGGGAAAACTAGATGGGGAAAAGGTTGGATTCTTTTCCTTCATAATTGCTTAAAAGCCAAGTTTTGTATGAAAAACATTTTCTGAAAATAATGTTGAGCAAATTATCATGTACCTGTTGGCCATCTGTATGTCTTCTTTGGGAAAATGCCTATTTAGGTCTTCTGCCCATTTTTTAACTGGGTTGTTTGTTTTTTTGATATTGAGTTGTATGAGTTTTTTATATATTTTGGATATTAACCCCTCATCAGACATATCATTTGCAAATATCTTCTCCCATTCAGTAGGTTGCCATTTCATTTTGTTGATGGTTTCCTTTGCTGTGCAAAAGCGTTTAAGTTTGATTAGGTCCCATTTGTTTATTTTTGCTTTTGTTTCCCTTGCCTGAGGAGACACATCCAAGAAGATACTGCTAAGAACTATGTCAAAGTGTGTACTCCCTATGTTTTCTTCTAGTTTTATGGTTTCACATCTTACATTTAAGTTTTCAATCCATTTTGAGTTTATTTTTGTGTATGTTATGAGGAAATGTTCTAATTTTGTTCTTTTAAATGTAGCTGTCCAGTTTTCTCAACACCAATAATTGAAGAGGCTGTCTTTTCCTCATTGTATATTCTTGCCTCCTGTGTCATAGATTAGTTGATTATATGTGCATGGATTTATTTCTGGGCTCTCTGTTCTGTTCCATTGATCTATGTGTCTGTTTTTGTGCCAGTGCCATACTGTTTTGATTATTGTAGGTTTGTAGTATAGTCTGAAGTCACTGAGTGTGACCCCTCCAGCTTTGTTCTTTTTTCTCAAGATTGCTTTGATTATCTGGAGTCTTCTGTGGTTCCACACAAATCTTAGGATTATTTGTTCCAGTTCTGTGAAAAATGTCATGGGTATTTTGATAGGGATTGCATTAATCTGTAGATTGCTTTAAGTAGTATTGGCATTTAAAAATATTAACTCACCAATCCATGAACACAGGATATCTTTTCATTTATTTATATTGGGTTCACTTTTCTTAATCAATTTTTACAGTTTTCACAGTATAGGTCTTATACCTCATTGGTTACATTTATTCCTACCTTGTACCCATATGATTACATCTGAGGCATATTGCCAAATAATGGGTATCATATTTCAAAAAGGATAATAGCTAATAAGAGTTCACCCAGGGGAGGATAAGTATGGCAGGAGTCTAGAAATCATCTCACATGGATTGAACAAATCATTTAGCCAGGTTGATCAATTTTTTAAATAATGTTTTGTTATTATAGAGAGAATACACAATTGATTCACTGTAGAAAAATAGAGAATACAAAGACAAAGAAAAGAATCTCACCTCCCACCATCCAGTGATTGACACTATTAACATCTTAGTACGTATCTTTGAAATATATATGTATCTCTTATGTCTTTTAAAATCTAAAGTAGTCCTTTTTTTTATGACCATTGAAGACTGAAGGCCAATTGACTTCCAGAATGTTCCACCTTTTTGGATTTGTCTGGTTACATCCTCTTTTACTCTAACCCCTGTGTGAGTGATTTTAAAGGCTTGATGGATTCAAGTAAAACACTATGGATAGAATATCATAGGTGATATTGTATACTTCATGCTTGTTGTGTCGCATCAGAAGACATGAAACTTCTAGTTCATCTACAATTAATTTGCTAAAATTGAGCTGCACTGGAGTGATGGCAGTCTGAACTCTCTATTGTATAATTTGATTTAACTTCTTGTGAGTAGAACATATTCTGTGTGATATTAGTTTGGCACCAAATTAATGTCTAGGTTCCCATCAACCATTTACCTAATGATTTTACCTTGATAAACCTTGTCTGAATTGATAAATTAGCTAAAGTTTGTAAAATGAAGTTTTACTAATTCTGTTATTCCTCCTACATTTACTAACTGGTATTTATAGTAGAGTGTTCCCTTATCAACTGGTCTGGGCCTCAATTACCAGTTGATGAAATTGCCGGGATGATGTTTATGGAATCCTAGAAGTATTCCAAGGAACTTATAAAGTTATTGGAAACGTTTATAATGCCTGAAAAAAAAGAGTATATAACTGTCTTTATATATTTAAATCTGGCCCTCTGGAAAAGGAAGTAGATCTATTTTGCATTGTTCCAGAGGGAAGTTTTGAAAAGGCACATATTAACTCATATTAACTCAATAACTTTTGTAGGTTTTCCTCACAAAGAAGTAAGGAAATATGTGTCTCTGAAAATACTCAGAGGCTGAACCTATCATGGTTGTTAGTTCTCAAGTGCATCTCCTCAGTTGAAATATTAGAATTATAAGATTCTCAGCAGAATAGAAAATCCAATAGAAATAGTGCCTAATTTTGTACCAACATTCTAGTAAACCAATAAAATTCTAATAAAGCTCAGTAATAAGACCAAATCTCAAGAGTTACAAACTGAGTGAGTGTCCTTATTTTTGCATTCTTCATACTGGCAGTGATAGATATGGCTTCTGGGGGAAATGGATAAGATGGGGAAGTGAATATGGGTATGACTGTCTGTGAGGGAAATGAAGGTTTCAGGACCACTCAGTGAATTGTGGACCTTAGCTTCTTCCCTCCACTCAGGAACAGTTTACATCCCCCAGTTAGGTGGATTGAATCCTGGAATAGCACATTTAACAAAATATTAGAAGAATTCTAATAAAGACTGGATATTACTGCCTTATCTCTTACTGTTCTTCCTTGCTTCCCATTTCCTTCCTTTCTAACCCTGTGCCTATCACAATTCCTTTAGGTTGCAAAAAATAAATCAGTCCTAAACTAGAAACTGAAACAATCTCAGATGTGGTAGGAAGGTAAACTACATGTTATATGCAGTATATTATAGCAACTAGAATGTCCTGAAGATCATACAGTCATACTCTGCACCCACAGCCATTAACTTTATTGGTAACAACACACAGCTCTAGACCAGAACACATGTTCTAAGTTCAAATATTGATAATATTCATAATAATGACAACGGGACCTAGTCCAAGGTGACTTTCACTTTGTAAATTACCAAACCAGCAAAATTATATGAAATAAAGTGCAAAATTATCTGCGATAAAGAATGCAAATGAGTAGTCATGCCTTTCTAGTATAGTACCTCCTGCTATTTTTCATGAGGGTGTACATGAAGTTTGGTGATTAGTATGGCCCAAAATGAAATATAAAATCTGCCAAGTTGGTGGACACAGAGCCATTGGTTGTGGTCTTTTGTACTATTCAGGCTGGGTAGAAAGTACATTATTTTCATATAAGAAATCTACTGTGGGGCTTCCCTCGTGGCGCAGTGGTTGAGAGTCCACCTGCCGATGCAGGGGACACAGGTTCGTGCCCCAGTCCAGGAAGATCCCACATGTCATGGAGTGGCTGGGCCCGTGAGCCATGGCCGCTGAGCCTGCGTGTCCGGAGCCTGTGCTCCACAACGGGAGAGGCCACAACAGTGAGAGGCCCACATACCGCAAAAAAAAAAAAAAAAAGAAAGAAATCTGCTGTGCCAGAATATATACTTCCATGTTGTTGTTCTTAATATGTCTTTGAGCCTACTTATGTGTTCAGTACAATATGTCTGGCATGGCCTACCACATTTGCCAAAGAGAGGAAAGAGAACTCTATTTAGAAGAAAACATAACTCAGTGGACCAAGAAAAAGACTATCTATGATTACTTGTGAGTTGATTAAAACTTAAGATGCATGGGTACAGGATAGATATCCTTTTTCTTTTGTACTTTCTGCTATCTTTTCTCCATAGGCTAAACAGAGCTAGACAAGACCTGTCTCCCTGGTTATCCTTTTCTCTCTGGTGCTCTTCTAGACAGTTATGTAATTAGTGAACCAGTGACCCTCTCGTTTCCCTTAGATCTGCATTAGGGTAGCTGTGGATTGTCATTTGATTCCCATTTTCCTACTGATCTTTATTGTTAGAGATGCATCATGAATGATTTGGGGATGACTAGCAAGAAATAATTTAAGCATTCTAGAATCATAGCAATAATGCCATAAAACTAGCATATGTATGTTTGATTCTCATGTGTTTTGGATTCTCTCTCATTGTCCAATATTTCCATTTCCAATAATTGTATGCCCTTTTAGCATATACTTTCTTAATTTGTTTGTGTTACCCCATAATGAATTTGTGTTTATTTGTGTAATATATTGATACCCAACCTTTTTCACCAAAAGCCATGATTCTTCCTACCAGAAAGTTGGGCCAAACTTCATGGGTAAAGGCCACAGTCCTCCACAAGAATACTCTCACTTTAGACACCAGCCACAAGTTTGGGAGTCCTCAAGCCAACCTCACTTACAACCAGCAGGCAACAAAGTCAGTGATTCCCACTACCCCCTTAGTTTTGATAATTCTCTAGAACAACTCACAGAACTCAGGAAAGCACCATATTTATGATAACAGTTTTATTAAAGCAAAGGAATACAAATCAAAGTCAGCCAAAGGGACAGAGGCATAGGTCAAGGTCTGAAAAGGTTCCAAACATGAATCTTCTGTCAGCTTCAGGGACACATCGCCCTCCATTTGTGATAACACACGTAGTACTGCCAAACAGGAAAGCTCATCTGAGCCTCTGGTGATCAGAGTTTTTATTGGGGATTGATCACTTACTGCCCATGTGACTGACCTTTATGTTCCAGCCACCCCTGGAGGTTCTGGCTAATACCTTTAGTCTTCTGTTCCTCCAGAAATTTGAAGTGATATGGCAAGTCTTAAAACCCCTATCATAAATCACATTGCTAGACTGTTCAGTGGTGAAAGCCCTCAGGCAAACAAAGACACCCCTATCAAGTAAGATATTCCAGGGGCCTAGAGATCTCCCAGTAGCTGAGGACAAAGGCCAGAACTCTCTTCAGGTAAAGTTGATTCTTTACTACACACACATTCCAATCCTGTTATAGAATATGCATTTACAATTTTTGGTCAACATTTAACTAAACAATTCTGTCCCTTAATCCTGATAGGATTTTTTTCATTACCCAATACTATATTAGTGATTCTAAAGTTTAATCAGTGCATTCATTGAAGTATATCTTCTATTTTTGCATGACAAAAATATTCACTTATATGATTAAGAAATAAATAAAGGAGAATTCTAGGCTGATTGTGTTGGCAGTGAACTTCCCTAAATCATAAAACATATGAGCAAATAGGATAACAAAAGCAAAAACCCGAGCACAACATCTATGATAAAACTAAGTGATAAAGTATTCCCATGAACCTAAAATATGAACAAGTGGTGGCAAATAACTCACAGCTATAAGATCCATTGGAATCTGTGAAAGAGAAAACTAAGGGAAGGCATCAGGCTGTCCTTGAGAATAGGAGACCCTCAAACTCACAAACAGGTACTCACCAGAAGGGGACATTTTGAGAACAGAATCTGAAACAGAATTCAATGCACTGAAGTGGGTAAAGGAGTCACTATAAGCTCTGAAATGTTAGACTCATATGGCCCCAAGACCTCGTAAAACCAAAAGACCTAAGCCCTTTATTAGGACAGGCTCACACTTAGGAGAAACTTCTTGGAATAGAAACCAAATTGAGCAAGACAGGAACAGTGGGGAAGAGGAAAGAGAAGTTCCAGATAAAGGTGGAAGGAGGAAGAGAGGCAACAGACTTTAAAAAGTAAGAGGTTACATATTTCATTAATTCCAGAAAAAAATCGAAAAGAGCATCCTAAAGACACACCACTAGAAAAATTATCCTGATATACCTCTACATTCTGACAGTCAAAGAAACAATTTTCACTTAAAAAACAAGCAATAGAAAGGGATCACAGTTGAATCCAATACAATTTTAAGAAAATAAGGAGAAGAATGAATAACAGCTTCTGAGATGGCTGAAATATGAAGTGCAGAGAAGAGGAGAGAGCTGCAAAGAGAAGGAACTTGGGCTTCCCTGGTAGCACAGTGGTTAAAGAATCTGCCTGCCAACGCAGGAGACGGGTTCGAGCCCTGCTCGGGGAAGATCCCACATGCCGCGGAGCAACTAAACCCGTGCACCACAACTACTGAGCCCGCGAGCCACAACTGCTGAAGCTCATGCACAACTACTGAAGCCCACGCACCTAGAGCACATGCTTCACAACAAGAGAAGCCACTGCAATGAGAAGCCTGCACGCTGCAACTAGAGAAAGCCCGTGTGCAGCAACGAAGACCCAACGCAGCCAAAAATAAATAAATAAATATAGATAAATTAATTTAAAAAAAAAAAGAGAAGGAACTTCACAAACCTGAATTTGGTCCCCTTGAATCTTTGGCCAAAGAGGAAGCTGTGCAAGCATAGGTTAAGACTCTGTAAGGCCAAGAAAAGCTATGAGTTGAAGGGAGATTCCAGAGCTTGCTCAGGGCTGGGAGATTTGGGGTTCTGCCTTGTTAGATTGGGGAGACCTCAGTGAACCCCTAGGCATTCAATTGACACTCAAGAAAGGCCAAATCTAATAAGTAGACCATTCTAGCTCTTGACTAGACCTTCTATACTAAAGCTTATAAACAATCCTCTAAATTACCAAGCTGACCCACAAATAAATTAATTACCTGCCATAACAAAGTTCAACCCTCTTTATAAAAGAGAACAAAATTGTCCAGAATCCAATAAAAAATTACCAGACATGTAAAGAAGAAGGAAAATGTGGCCTTCAACCAAGAAGAAAATCAATCAATAATAAAGAGACCCAGAAATGACAGATTGTATATTATCAGACTGAGATGTTAAGACAGATATCTCCAAGGATACAAAGCAAAACATAAGCATAATGAAAGGAACTAATAAGAAATCTTAACAGAGAAATGGAAATTATTTTTTAAATGGAGATTTTAGAACTGAAAAATAAAATATCTGAAATTTAAAAACTCACTGCATGGGTTTAAAAGCAGTTAGATACCAAAGAAGAAAATATCTTGGAACTTGAAGACAGATTAACAGAAATGATCAAATCTGAAGATCAGTCAGAAAGACAATTGGTGGAAAATGCATAGAGCCTCAGAGACTTGTAGATCATTAGCAAATAGTCTAATGTGTAAGTGATTAGAGCTCAGATTTAGATTCATACTTTAATAGTCAACTGCTTTTCTTCAAAGATGCCAAAGCAATTCAGTGAGGGAAAGAATAGTCTTTTCAAGTAATAGTGTTAAAATAATTGGATATCTGTATGGGGAAAAAATGAACTTGGACTCACACTGTACAAAAATAGATCAAAATGGATAATAAACTTAAATGTAAATTCTAAAACTTTAAAACTCCTAGAAGAGAAGAGAAGAAAAAATTTAACCTTTGGATAGCCAAAGATTTTTTTGACAGGACAAAAAAAGTGTTAACCATAAAGTAAAATAAAAATGGATAAGTTGGACTTCATCAAAATAAGGCTCTTCTGTTCAATAAAAAAAAAACACCATTAAGAAATTAAATAGCAAGCCACAACTTCTGATAGAGGACCTGTGTTCAGAAGATGTAAAGAATTCCTCTAACTAAAGAATAAAAAGACAACCCACTTTTTTATGAACAAAACTTTAAAAAAAAGTTTTCGTGAGCAAAAAGACTTTAGCAGGCACTTCTGAATATAGTACATGTAAATGTCCAATAAAGAGGTGAAAATGCTCGATATCATTACTCATCAGAGATGCAAATGGAAGTCACAATGAGGTGCCCCTACATATTCACTAGAATAGCTAAAATTAAATAAACCGACTGTCTCAAATGTTGGTAGGAATGTGAAATACTCATATTTTGTTGGTACGAATATAAAATAGTACATCTAAAAAATACTTCTGGCAGTTTCTCATAAAGTTAAATACATAGCTATACTAAAAAACAAGTCCACTTTTTAAAATTTACTTAAGAATAATGAAAACATATGTACACAAAAAGTCCTACCAGAATGTCCATAACAGCCTTTTTCATAATAATCAAATATCTGTCAATACAAGAATGGATAAACAAATAATGATACGTGTACTCAATGGAATACAACTCAGCAATAAAGAGGAATGAACCACTTTTATATGCAACAATATGGACGAACTTCAAAAAATATGCTGAGTGAAATAAGCCAGACACAAATGAATACATACTTTATGATATGATTTATATGAAATTCTTGAACATACAAAACTAATTTGTGATGAAAGAATTCAGAATACCAGACTGCATCTAGTGGAGTGTGTGGGAGGGTGAAAGTTGACTGGGGAGTTACAAGAGGGGACATTTGGGGGTGATAGAAATATTCTGTATCTTGATAGGTGTATGGGTTACATGTATATATACATTTCTCAAAACTTATGCTTAAAATGTATGCATTTCACTCTATGAAAATTATACTGCAGTTAAAAAGGGAAAATTAAATACATAAAAATTCGTGAATCCAATCCAGCAAAATATAAAAGGGATAACCATGACCAAACGGGGTTATTATTCCACATATGTAAGATTGGTTTACCATTCTAATTTGTCAGTGATTTTCTCCATAATAGAAAAGGAGTAAAAGTATATGAGCATCTAGATCAGGGAGAGACAAACTTTTTCTTAAAGAACCAGGTTGCTAATATTTTAAGCTTGAAAGACATATGGATCTCTGTTGCAACTACTCAACTCTCTGGAGTGCAAAATAAGTTATAGGTAACACAAATGAATGGGCATAGCTGTGTTTCAGTAAAACTTTATTTATAAAAAGAGTCAACCAGTCCACGGACCATAGTCCTGTGACCTCTGATCTAGATAGATATGTTTAGTGATACATGATTTAAATCTTAGCAAACTGGAAATAAAAGAAAATTTCCTAATGTGATTTTTTAAAACTATAAAAACCTGTAACTAATATGATATTTATGAAATATTGAAAACTTTTCCTGTGAAGTTGGGTACAAGACAAAGATGCTTGCTACCACCACTTCTATAAAACATTATAGTGGAGATCCTAGCCAGGAAAATTAGAAGGGAAAAAAGAAAATGGAAAGAGGATGGAAAGAACGAAATCTATTGTAATTTGCAGATAATATGATTGTGTACCTAAGAAGCTAGAAGAGTCTAAATGATCAGCAAATTTAACAAGATTGCTGACTCAAGGTCAATATACAAATTTCAGTTGTGTTTCTGTACACCATCCACATAAAGAGAGAATATAAAAAATTTAAAAGTATGTGATTTACAATAGTATCAAAAACAACAATACCTAGAAATAAATCTAATCAAGAAGTACGAAACATTGACACTAAAAAATGCAAGATATTTTTAAAGTAAATAAGACCTAAGTAAATGGTGATATATAAGATGTTCATGGGTCAGAAGACTGAATCCTGTAAAGTGGTTCATCTCCAAATTAATCTATATACTCAATCCAATAAAAATGCCAGCAGGTTATTATTACTTTTTTTTCAAACAATTAAAAAGCTAATTTAAAGTTAATATGGAAATGCTGTAAGCCAAAAGAGCTAAGACAATCTTTAAAAAGGAGAAAGCCTACACTACAGATGCCGATACCTATTATAAAGCTATAGTGACTAAAACTTGGTATTTGGATAAGAACAAACCTACAGAAAAGAGGTGAGTTCAGAAAGATCCATATAGTCAGCTGATTTATGACAAATATACTTCAGTGCAGTGGAGAAAGGAATTTTTTTTAATAAGTTGTGCTGGATCAGTTTATTATTTCTGGTTAGATTGCAGTTTTAAATGTGAAATGTTAAACAGTTCAGAATTAAACATAAAAGAGCATTTTTATGACAGTGAGATAGGCATAGATTTCTTAAACAGCACATAGAAAACACTAGCCAAAATTTTAAAAAGTAATGCTACTATTTTAAAATTTAAAACTTCTGTTCACCAAAAGATACCATTACGGGGTTGAAAAGGCAATCCAAATAGCAGGAGGAGATTTGGCCGAAAAGGGACTCATGTTCAAAACATTTAAAGAATTTCTACAAGTCAATAAGGAAAACTGACAAAGGACTTGACAAGACACTTCACAGAAGAAGATATCCAAATGGCCAACACAAATAAGAAAAGATGTTCAACTTCATTAGTCTACAGAGAAATTCAAATTTAAAAAGCAATGAGATACCACTACAGTCCCACCAGAATGGCTAAAATGAAACACAGAAAAAACCAAGTTTTGTCAAAAATGTGGAATAACTGGTACTCCCACACACTGCTGGTGGGGATATATATTGATATTAAGACAATCAACTTTGGAAAACTTTGGAAGTATATACTATAGCTGAAAATATACATACTCTATGAACCAGCAATTCCACTCCTGGGTATATCCCCAACAAAAATGCAAGCATGTGATCAACAAAACCATGTTTTAGTATGTTTGTAGCTGCGCTATTTGAAATAGCTAAAAAGCAGATCTGACTGAAATGTTCATCAACAAACAGTAGGATGACTAAATAAACTGTGGTATATTTACATAATCCAATACTAAACTGTAACGAGAAAGAACAACTTAAAACAGACAACCATAGGAATGAATATAAGAAATGTAATACTGAGCAAAGTCAGAACAAAAAAAGTACATATTGTGTGAATCCATTTACATAACATACAAAAAAAGGGAAATGAATCTATGCTGTTAGAAGAGTGGTTACTCTTGGAGGGGTATTAGCCAAAAAGAGGCATGAGTGAGGGGCTCTAATGAGAGGCGCTGGGGGCTGCTAATGTTCTGTTTCTTGATGTGTGTACTGGTTCCGTGGGTGTGTTCATTTTGTGGAAATTGAGAGAGCAATACATTTTGATACTTGCACTTTTCTATATGTGTTATACTTCAAAGAAAAATATTTAAATGGAAAAATAAATAATCCTAGAGAAGAGAGAGTAGGTGAGGATTTAGTGCAACAAGATTTAGCCATAAATTGATGTGTTAAGTTTGGATGATGGGTACATGGGGGCTAATTCAATTATTCCTGTTATTGTTACACAAGTTTGAAATTTTCTGAAATAGAAGATAAAAATGAGTTGGAGAAAAGGAGGAAAAGAGATATATATTTTTTATTTATAAATACAGAGATGTATAAATATGAGATTAGTGACTCGTGGGAGGAGGAGAGAGATAAGGCATAGAACCATTGTTTTTGTTATAAACATTTTAGGACTATTTGATTTCATAAACTATGTACATGTGTTACTGTGATAAATTAAAATAGAATTAAAATGTCAAACAATAACAAACAGTTGGAAGGAAAGAAGATGAAGTCCTATTATTTTAATCTAAAATGACAATAAAATCATGTTTTGGATTTATATTACTTGAGGGAATTAGAATGAAAGAACAGAATTAGAGTTGAGGCCTGAGATGCTATAATTTTGTATAAAATTTAAAATTTACATACTGAAAAAAGGAAAGAGAAATCAGTAATGAGCAGTAACTTCCTGCCAAAGAATACATTGGAAATAGGAATTTTGAAACAGAGAGAAATTACATACACTTTAATATTGTACAAATATATTTTAACAATGTAGTAAGTCAGTTCTAATCTTTTAAGCTTATTTGACTACATAATGCCATGGTCAAATAAGCTTGAAAAACATTCCACTGAATCCTATTCCAAGGAGAACCCTTAAGGGAAATCTGAGCTAAAGACAGTGTTAATAAGCAAAGCAGGAACTTTGCATTTTATGAAACTTATGTAAGGTAGTAGTCTCTTAGAACCCAGCGGATAATTCCAATCTCTCCTCTCAGCCAAGTAGGATTCTTGGGCCCTATGGCAAACTCAGTAGTTTGGCTAGTCAACACATATGCACTGGCCTGCTTCTGCTTTAAGGTTAGAAAAAGCAAATACTTTCTGTCCTAGGATTGTTGCAGCTTGTAACGGTCATGTGACTCAGTTTTCACCAGTGACACAACAGCAAAAGTCAACAGGGAAAGTTTTTGCATTCCTGATAGAAGGGACATATTTTAGATTTCTTTTTTCTATCTTGATGGTATAAAAGCTCTCCCTCCACATACTTCCCACCTTTGCCTTCACCTGGGCAAAGCAAAACTTGCTCTCTTTGTGTGATTATGCCTTTGTTGCATTTTCAGTTGGGCTTCAGGAAGGGGTGAAGATAAATGTGTATGTTCAACCTGACATGTTTAACTGGAGTCCTGTATATTGTCTGTATATCTAAACATTTTAAGTAAGCAAACTAAAACATGCTTGAGAATAACTGACACCAAATTCAGGGTCATGGTTATCATGTGGGGAGAGAGAAAGGGAAATGGGATTAGTAAAAGGTTTAAGGGAGCTTCAAAATCCACTATAGCTATGTTTTGTAATTTAAAAATGAAAGAAAGTAAAGCAAAATAGTAAATTTGATGGGTCCTGGAGTTGGGTACATGCATGTTTCTTATGTATACTAAAATATTTAAAAATTAAAACACTACACTCAGAGATACTGTTTATAATTTTATAAATGCTAAATAGGTAATGAAAATAAGGGTCCTAAAAATCCATCCACTTAGGACAAGAAGGTGAGATGTTAGGAAGAGGATAAAGCAGAATATGGAAGAAGAATCTGAAACAGACCAAAGTGCAGATGTGACCTAGCTAAGGGCTGGAAGGTGATATGATACCAATATCCACCATGTAATACATGCACACACATATATACACATACACATACCACATGCATGTATACACATATATGCATAAATATGTTTGTGACTAGATTAGGGGTAGAGTATATATTACTCTCGTTAAATACTGTAGTTTCAATCCTTTTAAAACAAATGCTTTTCTTGTTTTTATAAAAGTCTAATATTCTATAATTTCTCCAGGTTTTTTAAAGTATATATACTTAGGTAAACCTTACATCAACATTCCTGAACTCAGAGAGGTCCAGAACAGGTAATTAGGCTTCTTTAAAAAAAAAAAAAAAAAAAAAGTGGTCTTATTGAGGTTGATTTCTTTCTGTGTGATGTTGTTACAGAAGCACTAGACAATGTGTGTCAGTGATCTATATTTAAAGCCAATATTTAAATCTACACACTTTAAAATATTTGATTAAATTTAGTGTAGGACTACACATTAATGATAAAAGTGCAAATCACTTTTTCATTTGGAAGCTTCCTCAAGAAGTTGTTATACTCAGTTATGGCTAAAACCAAACTCGTGCAATATATGTATAGTACTATATCTAGAATAGCCGCTCTTCTGTGACCTATAAGATCTGATAGTACAATTGGTTCAGCCACAGAAATACTTGTCTAGGAAATTGAATCACCTCAATTATCCAATTTGGGGATTCATAGTGAAATACTGAATAGGTTTGTTTTTTTTGTTTTTTGGGTTTTTTTTTGCGATATGCGGGCTTCTCACTGTTGTGGCCTCTCCCGTTGCGGAGCACAGGCTCCAGACGTGCAGGCTCAGCGGCCATGGCTCACGGGCCCAGCCGCTCCGCGGCATGTGGGATCTTCCCAGACCGGGGCACGAACCTGTGTCCCCTGCATCGGCAGGCGGACTCTCAACCACTGCGCCACCAAGGAAGCCCCTGAATAGGTTTTTTTTTTTTTTTTTTTTTTGCGGTATGCGGGCCTCTCACTGTTGCGGCCTCCCCCGTTGCGGAGCACAGGCTCCGGACGCGCAGGCTCCGGACGCGCAGGCTCAGCGGCCATGGCTCACGGGCCCAGCCGCTCCGCGGCATATGGGATCCTCCCAGACCGGGGCACGAACCCGTATCCCCTGCATCGGCAGGCGGACTCTCAACCACTTGCGCCACCAGGGAGGCCCCTGAATAGGTTTTTAATCTAAATATGTTGACTATTTTTTTCTTGTAAATATGTCTCTAAATTGTATAATTTGTCTAGATAGTGAACATGCTTTAGTAGAAGGAGCATGATATATGGAATCAGAACTAATTTCCAGGATGGGGAGGGTGGGAGGGAGGGAGATGTATGAGGGAAGGGATGTGGGAACAGATGTATATGTATGACTGATTCACTTTGTTATAAAGCAGAAACTAATAAAAAAATTTTAAAAAAATTAAATTAAATTAAAAAAAAAAAAAGAACTAATTTCCAGCCCTAGCTATGTCATTCACCAGATGTGTGATTTGGGTAAGTTATTTAACCTCTTTGAGCCTCCATCTCTTCATCTATAAAATGGGGACATGTGATTACACCTTATATAATTAGCTTAAGTAATCTATGTAGAATGTAATCAGTACATGTTAGTTCCTTTCCTGCTTTCATAAAATCCATCTCAAAGGTCATTTTCATTGATTAAGATGCTGAGAATCCATGAAGCATTAGCATCCAAAGCTGTAAGGAACATCACATCTTTTATTTTAGTTGTTTTAAGCAATCGATTTATTTTTTCAAATTGCTCAGACAAAACTAATGTATTAATTATACCAGGGCTCTAAATCTACTTGCAAGGCCTCCAGGCAAAATCATCTGATGAACCATTTTGTTTATGCCTTCCCACTGATAATGAGCCTGATAAAATCAGAAGGGAAGCAAATATTAAAGAATGAAAGGTTCATTTTAGGGATGGATGGAAAGAGGGGGTTTATACAATGTTATCACAAACATTTTACATTTGCCCCAAATCAAAATGACCCTGTGTATATGTTTTTGTTTTAATTACTTTTACATTTTGTTAGGTAAGTTGTGTGGTTCTAAATCTGTACCTACGCGAAACACTGACAAAAAACCAAACTCATTACTACTGCATTAGATTGTTAGGGCCTTTAGAGAAGATATTGTTGAATGACATACTATCCTGTACCGCAAGCTACCGGCGGGGGTGGGGGGGGCAAAAAGATGTTAAATACTTGTAAGAGGGGGGAAAAAGAGTGAAGATACAGCTATGTCATCATTTGCCTTTGATTCTTCTGTTTGATAAAAATACAATAAATCGTTTTCTCTTGACTGAATGAATATAGTGATGACCTAGGAGATTTTTGTGGCCTTCTCAGAGAATCAAAATCAGTTTTTCTCCACCGGTCGAGGGGGGTGCACTTCCCTTGGGAATTGGATCAGAGTCTTCACTGTGGCCTTTCCATGTTACAAAACCTGTGGCCATCATTATTCCTGTGCTCCTGTCTCCTCTGAGAATCGCTGAATCAGGGAAAACATAAGTGCTGCAGGGACTTATGCAGCAGAAGAAAAGTTGAGTTCACTGAGAATCATTTCAGCTGAGTGTGATATGGGGCCAATCAATAGGTGACTTAACTACCCCGGCAGCAATCTATAGGAACAAATTCTTTTTTCCTGAAAATACTGTTTTATAAACCAAACAATAAAAACATGTACTACCCTGAGTCAGGCTCTTCCCAGAAAATATGACCTCTGCTTTCTAGCCTCAGTAAAAAGCTTGACTGGAAATAGTGATATTCAGAATAGGTAGCATAGAATGGTGAATCCCCAGAACCAATCTGCTGGGCTGACTGGATGACAGCCACCTGGGGAGCTTGTTAAAAATACATATTCCAGACTCTGGCCTGTAGATTTTGATTCTGTAGATCTATGAGAGGGCCCAGGAACAAATATTTTTAAAAACTTTCCGGCTAGACTAAACAACTTATGGTGCATCCATACAATAATATAAAATGCATATGCAAAAAAGAATGAGGAACTTCTTTGTGTGAGGATATAGGCTCATCTTCAAGATGTTTTATCAAGTGAAACATGCAAAGAGTGTCTATCATTTGTTACCAGTGCTGTTAAAAAAGGATGAACATACATATTTGCCTATATATGTGTGAAATATCTCTGGAAGTTTATACAGAAAGCCAATAATGCTGGTTTTGCCTCTGCAGAGAACTGGGTGGTTGACAGGAGTGAGAGAGAGATTTTACCACAGCATAACCTTTTGTACCTTTTGAAATTTGAGCCAAGTAAAAATATTATGTATTCAGAAATAAATGAAAAATATTACTTCTATAATACTCATGGCAAAATATGGCTTACAGATAACTCCTCCAGGTAACTCTGATGTTCAGCTAGGATTTTAACTACTGGCCAAGAATTATATAATATGCAACACATAAATGTAATAATGTGTAAACATGTAGTATGTAACCTACCCATGTCTCTAAGAGATTAAGGATTTCGCCTGTGCAGATAGAGCACCAGAAAGCTAGATACAGGGTAGTTGCATTAATGTGAATGGTACATTTCTGGAAACCTCACTTATTTCTAATAATTCAAGACCTGACAAGGGATGGTGTGTCTTTTGCCAGTTAATTTGCCACCTCCTAATTAAAATAACAAAAACATTAGTTTATAATGTATTCAGTCATTTGGAAGGGATATAGATTATTTCAAAATATATACATACAGACATTATTAATGTTTTATACCACATCAAATTAGTGAACTTCATAATCACGTTAAATGCAGCCGCATCTCTCTTGAACTACATTTGATTAACCTCCTCAAAAAAAACTTCACAGAAAAACTATTTTGATGTGATTCATTGGGTTTTTATTGAGAGTTGATCAAGTAACACCCACTTGAGGACACTTCTGCTTTTTCTCTGAAACTGTTAGAAGACATTGTGACCGTTGGGCTCCTTGATGCCACTTGTGTAAATCATAACTTCCCCATTTAAATTTTTGGACCAGAAAAGGTTTTTAAGAACTGTAGACTTCATTTTATCAGATAGGAGTTGCTGCCAAGAACCAGGGGGACGAACTTGATGTTCTACCATAGTATGTGGCAAATTTCCTAACAAATTTTGGAATGATCTAGCCTTGGGAGAGGAGAAAGGAAAAGCAAGTATCACCTGTTTATAAAATTTGCACAGCGTAATTTTTTTTTTTTTTTTTTTTTTTGCTGTACGCGGGCCTCTCACTGCTGTGGCCTCTCCCGTTGCGGAGCACAGGCTCCGGACACACAGGCTCCGCGGCCATGGCTCGCGGGCCCAGCCGCTCCGCGGCATGTGGGATCTTCCGGGATCGGGGCACGAACCCGTGTCCCCTGCATCGGCAGGCGGACTCTCAACCACTGCGCCACCAGGGAAGCCCACAGCGTAATTTTTTAAAAAGCAAGCAAAACAGTCTTCTACTGAATAACAACTTTTACAATTCCTGATTTTAATTAAAATTTGGCTTCCTGTGCAAGGTAAAACAACTGAATGGATAGTAACGAGGTTCTTTTCTTTGAGGGGATCTTAGGGATAGACGAGACAATGAGAATGTCCCCACCTTTAATGGAGTGATGCTTGAGTGGGTTGGCTAATGAATGCACACCTTAAATGGCTCAACAGGAATAGTGAGGGAATACACTAGGAGCTGAGTGTCAGTCTTGAAGAAAACTAATACGTTTGACTCATTCTTCACATATGTAGGATGCCTTGGGAACCAACAACATTCTTTCGACTTTTCGAAGTCTTTCTCTTGGTAGGGACCCTGCACAGACCCATCTAAGAGAAATGACTACTCTGCATCTGGCAGAATATTTCAGATGATAAGGGAAACCTACTTGGACTAGGGTGGAAAAATAATGTGGTTTATAATAACTGCTGACTGTAAGGTGGTGCAGCTACTTTGAAAAACAGTCTGGCAGTTCCTCAAAAGGTTAAACATAGAGTAACAATATCACTCACCAATCCCCCTCCTAGATGTTAGTTTCCTATTTGTCCACCTCACAGGGTAACTTCAGTGAAGCCAGTGGATGAATTAGGGAAGAGAGGTAAATTGTTTTTCATTCTTAAATCAAGGTCATCTGGAATAAACAATAATTATATTGGACTCTGTGTTTGTCTCTACTTCCTTCTGCTTTATACATACTTCTCTATGTTTATAGTATATTATACACTCAACTTTATTACTAAATATTTTACCTGATTGAAAATAACTATCTAGTGTTGATTATTAAAAATATAGAAGAACACTACAAGCCTAGTACCCAAAGACAGCCACTGTTAATGTTTTGCTGCTTTCTGCTTCTTCTCAGGATATATTTACATATATTTGTATACATTTATGAAAGTGGGATCAAACATTTCGCAGTTGCCCTAATCTAATTTTCTCAATATCATGAAACATTCTACGATATCATTCTCATGACTAACAAATATTATCTCACATGGGCATGCATGCCATATGCTTTTTGAACTAGCTGTCCCTGAGAAATAGATTCTAAGAAAGATTTGTATTGTGTGCAATAATTGTATTGGTGAGGTGGCCTTGGAACCAACCCTTATATGGGCGAGTAAAGGAAGTAGGGTTGGGTTGAGGGAAGAGTAGAACCACAGTGAAGTTGCAGAAAAGACCTGGGCGGCTCTGGAGCTGGGATGGCCTTTCAGAGTTGTTCCTCCTTGAGGCAGAGGGGCTGAGTCTTCAAATACTCTTATCATCCAGTAATTGAGTGGGAACTGTGCCCCAGGAGTAGGCGTGACTTTGGGCAAAACTGCTCTTTTCAGCTTAGGGTAATTGACAGATAGAAATTCAGCTGAGAGCCATAAGTTGTCAATGCTACCAGCAACTGATTCCTCAGTCCTGAAGGGGGAATCTGGGTGACTTAAAATAGTATTTGCTAAAGTCTATGTCCTGTGACACTTGAATTCACTTTTATCTTTTATTAAGTGCTCATTATATCCTTCCTCTACTATTTAATCTAGATTCCACTCACTCTTGGCTAACATCTCTGCTGATCTAGGTGGCTTACATGGTAGGCTGACCCAGATCCTCATCCCTCATGGGTCTGAGCCCAGTCATCATGACTTTCTCAGTCCATGGCTATTGTACTTGCCCAATCTTTGTCACAGTTGGGCAGTGTAGTACATCAAGAGATTTCCCAGTGGACTGGTGGGTACCATAGTCCTCCTGGCCCTTATTGTGAAGGAACTGTTCTATCTCCACCTGATGCCAGGATGGTGACACCTTTCTTTGTGTACTACTTTCTTTGCTTTCTTCTTGTCATGAGGACCCTAAAGTGACAGTCGTAGTTTCAACTTAATATTTAATGGGAGTCTTGTTATGTCTTTTGATGGAACATTTCCCAATCTGAGGGGTAGAACATTTAGACCCACATTATCTAGAGTTGTAGAGATGGGAAGCACAAATTCTACAGGTTGGTCACTTGGAGGCATAGTTAGCAGGGATACTACTTCATTCTCTTAGGTCCCAGACCCATACATTCTACCTATTGGGAACATAGCATCATACAATAGACATTGTTTTAGGGTGTAACTAGGTACTAGAGCATAAGCCCCCCATTCTTTTTTTTCAAAAGAATTATTTTGACTATGGAGATAATTTTTTAAATTTATTTATTTTAATTTATTTATTTTTGGCTGTGTTGGGTCTTCGTTTCTGTGCGAGGGCTTTCTCTAGTTGCGGCGAGCGGGGGCCACTCCTCATCGCGGCGCGCGGGCCCCTCACCGCCGCGGCCTCTATCGTTGCGGAGCACAGGCTCCAGACGCGCAGGCTCAGTAGTTGTGGCTCACGGGCCCCAGTCGCCCAGCGGCATATGGGATCCTCCCAGACCAGGGCTTGAACCCATGTGCCCTGCATTGGCAGGCGGACTCTCAACCACTGCGCCATCAGGGAAGCCTGCCCCCCATTCTTGTAGAGTCTCATATCCAAGCTGGTACCTCCATTATACTTTCAAAAGGCTATTCTATCAGTCTTTCTATCACTGGCAACTTCTGGATGATGCAGTATGTGATCACATCAGTGGATCTCAAGGTCCTATGTTCACTGCCCTATCTCTTTGTTGTCAAGTGGTCCCTCAGACTGATGCAATGTTGTACAAGGTCCTATGTCAGCAGATCAGACGCTCTGTAAGCCTTTGAATAGTGGTGGTGTCTGAGGTCCTGTGGTTGGCAAAGGCAAACCTATACCTGCAATATGTGTTGATTCCAGCCAAGATGAATTGCTTCCCCCTGCAGAGTGGAAGGAGTTCAGAGTGGTCAGTTTGTCACCAAGGAGCTTGTTGATATCCTTGAGGATTTTGCTGTATGAGGACTTAGCATTGATCTCTGTTGCTGGGATGTTTGGCAATGGCAGTAGCTAGATTAGCCTTGGTGAGTGGAAGTCATGCTGTTGAGTCCATGCATAACCTCCATCCTTGCCACTGTGGCTTCTCTGTTTACGTGACCATTATATCAGCCCTGAGATGGCTGATGACAGAGGCTAGCTGACAGCAATTTTCCATACCATTCTGTATTTTTGTTTGTTTAGTGCCTCTTCTATGAAGGATGATGGAGGGAAGGATACACTAGAGAACATTAACCTGTGATACATTCCCTGTGTGCCTGTGTGCCTCATTCCCACAGGCCCCCACATACAGCTTCTCCAAACACCCTTGTCACCAGTCTTTTAGTTTTTCTTTTTCCAGGTTTCTGAACAACCAGCTCAATCATTTTCCTCTGCTCATACTTTACTTTGATCCACCATTCTTTCCATGCAAGGTGGATGACCAGATGCAGTGCCTGAAGGTCTGCCCACTGCAAGGATTTTCCTTCACAGCTTTCTTTTGGAGACACCATTGAGTGAGGCTATAGTGCAACAGCAGTCCATTTTCAGCTTGCACTTCATATCAGGATGACCTGTCTCTGAACCATCTGCTGGGCTTTTTCCTTCTCCATGAGCTCATTATCAGGGCCCCCTCATGTGGCCGTAGGTTCATGCTGAGGGAGAGGTACAATGCAGCTTACTTGTGCCTTCCATCTCACTTATGCTTGATGCTGATTTGCCACTTTCATCTTATGATAGTTTGCTGCTGCAGCCGCCCCAAGGGAAGGGCTCGGCTGACAGCCATCAGCTGCCAATCCTCCAGCAGCTGGAGGATTAAATGCCCCAGCTCCTTCCCAAAGAAGGAACTTCAGTTCCCTGATGCTGAGAATTTCGTGTTCCTTGTTTTTGGTTGCTTTTTATTTTGCTATTTTAAACAATACAACCTTGAAAGTTCTTTTTGTAAGTGGATAGTTTATAAAATTAGAAAGCTATAAACCAAAAATGGAGAAGTAATAAGATGATGAGAAATGAAACTAGGAGACTTGGGTTCTAGTCCTAGCTTTGCTATTATCTTTGAATTTTATATTTGACTAATCATTTCACTTCTCAGAGCCTTAACTGCCTTATCTACCTTATGAGACAGTTGAATGAGACCAATTTTTTCCAATCTAGTCTACTAAGAAAGTAATAAAAATTTAAGAGCTATTTCCAGTATTTTATAAAGTCTAATGAAAATAATTTATCTATCCTTGACAAGCTTGCAGAGGGATCAGGTTGTGGACACTGCACTGACAATTTAGGCAAGCAAGAGGGCAATCAGATAAATACTGTAGAATAAAAAAAAATCCTAGAACATCATTGCGTGATAGATATTTCCAAGGTCATCTGGTCCAACTCACAAACAGACGCCCAAATCCCTCATTTTAATTGTAAACTTTTCTTTGAGCTTTTCCAATATCATAAGTGGGCCTTTTCCATTTCAGGGGCCTCTAACGATTACAACATCTAGAGGTACTTTCTCCTGTCAGTAGTTGCTCTCTTTCTTTCCTCATTTCATGTTCACACATCAGTTTATTCTAACTGAGCTTTGGGATCCACCATTCCACTGGGACTGCCAAATCCAATGGTCTCTGATTTGTTCTTAATTCATTTCTCAGCAGCATTCAACACATTTGACCACTCCCTCCTCCTTGAAATGATTTCTTCTCTTGGCCTCCTGATTAGTATTTCTCTTGCTTTTCCTCCTAACTCACTGATTGATCCTTCTCAGTCTTGTATTCTGGCTTCTCCTCTTCCTCCACCCAATCTCTAAATGTTAGAGTACCCATTTGCTCTGTAACTTGGCCCTGTTCTTTCAAGTAGTATCACTCATTTTCATGGCTTCAGGTAGTCTAAGCTTTCAAATCAATATCTTCCATTTGTCACCTCTCCTCCGAAACTTAGATTCAAATATCCAGCTTCACACGTCTCTGCTCTTCTTGAATGGCTAATAGGCATCTAAAGCTTAATTTGTCTATAAAAAGAACTTTTTATTTCTCTACCCAAATCCATTTCTTCCCCAAGATTGCAAATATCAGAAAATGGCACTTCTACTAATTTTCTCAGGCCAAAAACTTAGAAGAGGTCCATAATTTAGCACGCTCTCTCTCTCTCTCTCTCTCTCCCTCCCTCCCTCTCACTCTCCCCCCTCCCTCCCTCCCTCCCTCTCCCTCTCCCTCTCTCCCCCCAATCTAACCACAAGTTCTCTCACCTCTAACTCCCAAAGTTTCCCCCCAAATGACTATTTTTATGTCCATTACTACTACTTCCCTCTAAGTCATTTCCATTTCTTGTCTGGAATATTGCCATAACATTCCAGTTGGTCTCCTTGTGTGCACTCTTGCTTTCTATAACCTAAACGCCATGTAACAGCAAGAGCAATTTATTTAAAACATAATCAGATCATGTCAGATCATGTCACTTCTCTGTTTAAAACCCACCCAATGCCTGTCTTCTCATCTTAGTCAAAGTCTCAATTTTCTTCCCTTGTCCTACCATGTCATAAATGACCTGGATTCTGCATCTTTGAACTTCCCATAAACATTAGCTCTCCTGACCCAGTTCAGCCAAGCTGGCCTTCCCTCTGCCCTTGGGATCTTTGGACTAGCTGCTCCCTCTCCTTGGAATGATTTTCTTTCTTGCTTCTCACAGCTTTGGATGCTTATTGTCATTTGTGTCTCAGTTGAGAGGTCAGCTCCTTAGGGAAGCCTCCCTGGACACCCAGTACAAAGTAGACATCTAGTCTTGCCCTATCTTTATGTCCTATTTGATTCTCTTCTAATACTTATCACTCTCTGGAATTTTTCTTGTTTATTTGTTGTGTCTCCTCACTAGAAGGTAAGCTCTGTGAGTGCGCTGACATTGTCTACCTGGTTCCTGTTCTTTTCTGAGGGCTTGGAAAAGAGCTTGGGACACAGCAGATGTTTAAGAAAAAATTGCAGAGGGAACGAAGGAATCAGGAGCCTCTGGGACCCAGAGTTTCTAGCCTGACAAAATATCCAGGATACAATTGAAACCCATTATTATTCAAATTGGTGTCCTTGTTTCAACATAAAACCTTATTAAAAGTCCAAGTATAGAGAATTGTTAACTGCTGTCCAGCTCTTTCCTTTGTCAAATAAAAGGCTTCTATTTCTAAAATTTGTCATTTGGGGGAAGATCTAAGGCAGAGCGCACAGGGGACATAAAATGTCACTTGCCAAGAGATATAATAAAATGTATTTTATGATAGAAGCATTTTGATTTGTATATACATGTTTTCCTTATTTCAGATAATCCACAGGTACTATAATTCATTCCAGTGAGCCACCTCTGCTCCTAGTAAAGTGAGGTAACTTTCATAGAAATTTTAATAGGATATTCTCCACAGGTTTTATTGTCCTGCCTCTTTATACAAAGCTCAAGAAGTTTTGCCCAGGCCTGAGAAATTACTTATCTTCTTGACAATCCAATTTTTAAAAATCAAATAGTAATCAGTTTGTGTTTGATTTTGCTGAGGTATGAGACGTCACTAGATAGTTGAAGATATCCTAACTTTAGTAATTAGGATCCATTTTTCTTCAGCCAGATTTATTCCATGATAAGCACAAGGAAACTCAAATTCTCAAACCTGACCATTGCCATTCTTTCCTTCCCCATCACTCTCTTTCCTGACTGAACCATCATCAAAAGTCTAATCATTAGTTTATGTTATCCAACAAGAAGAAAATTTCTATTGTGCTTTATTAGTAACTAGAATGTATCAAGTACTTGACATGTACCAGTGAATATTGTCTGTGTTTCATTCATTTAATCCTAATGATGTGCGTACTGTTACAGTTGACCCTTGAACAATGTGGTGGTTAATCCACATTTAACTTACAGTGGCCCTCCATATCCACGCTTCCTCCACATCCACAGATTCAACCAGCCACAGACCACATACTACTGTAGTATTTACGGATGAAAAAAATCCAAGTACAAGTGGACCCATGTGGTGCAAACCCAAGTTGTTCAAGGGTCAGCTGTATCTTGACCATTATACAGATGGGAAAACTACTGCACAGAGCAGTTAAGTAACCTGAGTAAGTTTTTCTTTTTCAATTTTTATTGGAGTATAGTTGATTTACAATGTTGTGTTAGTTTCAGGTATACAGCAAAGTGAATCAGTTATACATATACATATATCTACTCTTTTTTAGATTCTTTTCCCATATAGGCCATTACAGAGTATTGAGTAGAGTTCCCTGTGCTATACAGTAGGTCCTTATTAGTTATCTATTTTATATGTAGTAGTGTGTATATGTCAATCCCAATCTCCCAACTAATTCCCCCCCCCATTTCCCCTCTGGTAACCATAAGTTTGTTTTCTACATCTGTGACTCTCTTTCTGTTTTGTAATTAAGTTCATTTGCACCTTTTTTTTTAAGATTCCACATATAAGCAATATCATATGATACTTGTCTTTCTCTGACTTACTTTACTCAGTATGACAGTCTCTGGGTCCATCCATGTTGCTGCAAATGGCATGATTTCATTCTTTTTAATGGCTGAGTAATATTCCACTGTATATATATACTATGTCTCCTTTATCCACTCCTCTGTTGATGGACATTTAGGTTGCTTCCATGTCAACAACTAGTAAGTTGTGGAACTGGGCTATATATATCCAAGCAGTCTACCTCTAGAACCTGTGCTTTCAGCCACTACACTACTCTGTAAAGTGATAAAGATCTGATTTTTCCATTTGCTCTTACAACCTATTATTACTCCAATCACTTTTACAGTTTGATAAATAGTGACTAATATCTTCTCCAGGAAAAAAATCCCGATTTCTTCAAGAGTGTCTCACATTACATGATTTCAAATCTATTCATCACCCAGGTCACCTCTGGAAATACAGGGGTATTTCTATTCATCCTCTTAAAATGTCAGAACTAGGTATTCATCTGTGTGTGGGTTTAGGTATATATATATATATATATATATATATATATATATATATATATAGAGAGAGAGAGAGAGAGAGAGAGAGAGAGAGAGAGAGAGAGAGAGAGAGGGAGGGAGGGAGAGGGAGGGATGATTAGTTCCTTGGAGAGAGAGATGATTAGCTCCTTCTTACTATATATACAATTTTATGAAGATAGTATCACATCACCTTAGCTTTTTTGCTAGCCACATCATACTCTTTACTCATATTTCTATCAAATGTATTTTTCACAAGATTCAAAGCTCCTTAGAGCTGCTATACATACTTTTCCAAACACCTACCAGGAACTAAATAAAAAGAAGCTTCAGCACAGCTGCCATAGTCTGAAAATGAGCTTCCCTTAACATCGAGGGACACATGCATATTCAAGCCTAAAATCATTTAAAATAGTTCACATGTGAAAAGATTTTTTTAAAAAACTAAAAATTTTATTTTTTAAACATTAAAGTAATTAAATCAAGAAGCATTTGCTACAAAAGCCACCTGAAGGCCTGCTTATAACACAGGTAAGGAAAATAATCAAAGCCCTCAGTAATTGAAGGCCTTCCACTGTTACACTACACATGTTAAGAGAGGAGAGGAAAATAAAGAGTGTATATATAAGAAAAAATGAGCATAAAATAGTTGGACTTTTCTGAAGTCTTTCTCTCTCTCCTGCTTCAAATTCTCACAATTACTAAACTTGCTGTTTGCTTGTTATCTAATATTTTCCCCTGTGTTACTCTCTGGACTTAACTCTTAGCACTGTTTTTCTACCTGTTTTGTGGGACTTTCCAAATAGAGTCAGTTCAGTGATTGAATCTAAAGCTTCCTTATTTGAACTTTTTGCTTTGGTGAGGTCCCTTTTCCTGGGGCTGTGATACCATGGCTCTGGCACATGAGGAGAAGCTATTCATGAACTGTTGTTAGCTCTTCTGTTTTTCTCCATGTATTATTGGGTAGATTTTTAAAAACCTAAGTGAGAGATTTTATATTTAGTCCTAATATACTGCCTCTTGTTTTATTGAACCTGTGCTAAGATCTTTGGAGGGTCCAATTCTGTCATCAGATACTAGCCAATCAGAGTTCAGGTCATCCACATATTTTGATATGATGCCATTTATTTATTTAGCCAAGTTCATAAAAATGTCAACCAACAATAGGTCAAGGATGGGATTCTGAAATAAGATCACTGGAGATTTCTATCTTAATATACAATGACACATTAATCAATGCTCTTTGAAAATGATCATTCTATCATTTATGGATCACCCCAAGTGCACCACCAGTTAATTCATCCTTTTCTATCTTGTCACCATTAACATAATCCAGGTGTACCATTTCAATAGCATTCTTGGGATATACTCATCCTGTACTCTTTAGCGGCATTATAGCACTACCTATAACGTGACTACCTATGCTTAAATTCTTGTTCCCTAGTTTTAGCTTTGTGATCTTGAGCTATTTACTGCTCTAAACCTCTGTTACTTCATCTATAAAATGAGGGGAAATAATACTTAAGATCAAATTTTAAAATGTATATAAAGCATTTAACTGAGAGCCTAATATCAAATAAGTGCTGAAGAAATATTAGCTCTTCTTAACAGTGGTAGTTAACCCACCCAAAAAGAAAATGAAGATAGTCTGGTACAGCTTAATCTTAATGAGCCCATGCTGGGTCTTAGTGAATACCATTTCCCTTTGTAAGAATTTACATGCTCTCATTTTATGCTGTTTTAAAACCCATCCATTTTAATAATCCATTCTGTAATTTTGCACAGGGATTAATGTCAGGTTCACTGATCCATAATTGCAGGATTTACTATTTTCCCTTATGGGAAATAGGGACTGCATTTGCTTCTCCAGTCCTGTGACACCTCTCGCCTTCTCCACTATTCCTCAGAGGTAACAGTTGCTGGTTTGGAAGTTTCATCTCCTAGTTCTCAGCAGCCCTGCAGTAAAGTTCATCTCAGCTGGGGCACTTGATGTTCTCAATATCCCCACCTATCTTTGACATCATTTCCCTCTTAAACTAGTTTGTTCTACCCTCCTCAGGCTGAAGATCATTGTCTTTGATGCAGAAGACAGGCAGAACAGGAACGCAGTGGTCCTGCTTCCTTTTTGTCGTCTGTTATCACCATCTGTCTCAAGCAGAGGGCCTACCGCTTCCTGTTTGTTCCTCTTGCTCAGTAGTATAACTTTAAAATTCTCCTCTTTTCGCCTCATTATTTTATACAAAGTTTAGCGCCCTGAGAGTTTATGCCTTAATTCATTTTTAAAGACCCATACACATAGTTTAAATTCACTGCTGGTGATCCAAAAAGCTCTTTATGCTTTTTGTTTGTCTTTTCAAAATATAAGCTCTGACATTTCCAGTCTAAAATGACATTTGAAGTAGTTTCTCCCTAAAATATCTTTTAAGACTCCAATTAAAAGCAAACATTCATACACAATATGTGACTCTGGAGAAGTTTAAGGTCCTACTGTTTTTAAATGACCTGCCACCCATATCTCAGTTTTAAGTGAATTCGTCAATTGTTAAGAAAATGTGAGGTGAATAGGTGATGTGGAATAAAGTTATAGTTACGTAGATGGTAGTAATTGGACAGATTCAGGACATATTGAAAGTAATACCCACAGTACTACTGATGGATTGGATATAGGTTATAAGAGAAAGAAGAATCAAGAATTACAAAACCTATGGGGTTTTTTTTGTTGTTTGTTTGGGCAGTTAGGTAGATGATAAATCTGTTTAGTGAAAGGTGGAAGAATTTGCAGCAGCAAATTGGGAAGGGGTATTAATAATTCTGTTTGTCCATGTTTAAGTTTTCTATTAGAGATCCAAATTGATATGTCAAGTAGAATATAGGAGTTTGGAGTTCTAAAAAGAGGAATAGGCTGGAGATATAAATTTGAGTTGTCTACTGAAGATGGAATTTAAAGCCCTGGGACTAGCTGAAATTACCCAGATGAGATCATTGAGGTGAGAATAGAGCCAAAGAGAAAGCCCTGGGTCACCAAAACATTTAGAGGTCTGGGGGAAGAGGGAAAGGAGATTGAGATGAAGCCAAAAGATGAAAGAAAGGCCAGAGAAGCATAATATCCAGGAAACCAAGTGAGGAGTGTGTCAAGAAGGAGCGAAAGGTGTCAAATGTTAAGAGCTCAAGCAAGATGATCTCAGAGAAGTGAACATTAGCTTTACAGCAAGATGAGGTCATTGGTCTATTCTTTTTAAAGAGAAGTCAGAGAAATACCCAATTAGGATGATCTGAAGAGAAAATGGGAGTTGAAGAAGTAGAGAGAGACAATAAGTATAGATAATGCTCTATTTTTATGACGGAGAACAGAGAAATGAATAGTAGCTGAAACAGGATGTGGAAAGGAAAGTTTTTATTTGCTTGCTTTTTTTGTTTGTTTTGATAATCTTAATGCATGCTTCAGTTTGGAGAGGAAGAATCCAGTAGAGAGGGAGAAATTAATAATGTAGTAGAGATGCAGAAAATGGAAGTAAAAAAATTTCTTTTTAAAAATAAAGGTAAGTGAAGAGGTTGAGCTAAGGTAGGAGCAGTGCCTTTTCTATAATAACTAGAAGAGAGGCCAATATGTGTGTACAGATACAAGTAGGTTGATGGCTGTCTGGTTGAAAGGTGAGATAGTTCTTACTTGAGTGGAACTATTTTTGTATAAAATGTGGAGAAAAGTTACTAGCTTAGATCAAGAGGGGAAGAGGATATAAGAGGATTGAAATCATCTGCTGTGATACTGGAAAAGTGAGTGAATTGGAGTATGTTTGTCAGTGTCAAATGACCATTCGTGGTGTAAGGTCATGGATTTGAAATGACTCTGGTTAGTACTGCTATGATTTTCTCCATGAATATTGAGATACTGTGAACAAATGTAGATAGACCTGTTTGCATAAGGAAAGTTAGGATTTTTTTCTGGTTATGTACGAAAGTAAGAGAGATAAGCAAATAATTAATGACTGTTATAAGGGAATAATTATAAAGCTGGGCAATGGAATCTAAGCCTGGTAACAAGAGAAGTAAAGGAATTGAGTGTGCTCAGTATTGTCTTTCTTTTGCTTGCTTTGAGTTTACTTTGCTCTTTTTTTGGCAATTTCTTGAAATAGAAGCTTATATTATTGGTTTGAGACCTTCCTTCTTTTCTAATGTAAGCATTTAGTGCACTATAAATTTCCCTCTCAGCACTGCTTTAGCTGCATCCCACATATTTTATATGGTGTGTTTTCATTTTCATTTACTTCTATGCATTTTTAAGTTTCCTATGATCCATTGTTTACAAGTGTTTTGTTCAAATTCCAAGTGTTTGGAGATCTTCCTTGTCTTTCTGTTATTGATTTCTAGTTTGATTTCATTATGGTCAGAGAACACACTTTCTATGGTTTCAATTATTTTAAATTGATTAAGGTTTGTTTTATGCTCAAGAATTATGGATTTGGTAAATGTTCCATGGGTGCTTGAAAAATGTCTCTTCTGTTCTTGTTGGGTGAAATGTTCTACATACATCAATTTTCTGTTGGTTACCTGTGTTGTTCAGATCAGTTCTAGGCACTTTCACAGTCTTTGCCACAAGCATTTTTGCTGCCGATATTTTCACTGCATAACTAATTGGCCGTAAGGCAATTCTACAATAAAAGATAAAATAATGAAAAATAAAAGAGGGGAATTGGGCTTCCCTGGTGGCGCAGTGGTTGCGAGTCCGCCTGCCGATGCAGGGGACACGGGTTCGTGCCCCGGTCTGGGAAGATCCCACATGCCGCGGAGCGGCTGGGCCCGTGAGCCATGGCCGCTGAGCCTGCTCATCCGGAGCCTGTGCTCCGCAACGGGAGAGGCCACAGCAGTGAGAAGCCCACGTACCACACAAAAAAAAAAAAAAAAAAAAAAGAGGGGAATTAAAAAGGACACAATGACACATGAGAAACAATTAACAAAATTAAAAAGACTTCATTGCAAAATAAGAAATATTTGAATACATTTAAGATATATAGGTTCATGGCAATACTGCACAAAGAATTGATTTTATTTTATGGATTGTACTTAGCATTGACTTCCAAGTCTGTCATTCATAGTATTATATACATTTTTTTGGTTTGTTGATTCTTCCGATCATTCAGCATCACACTTTTTCTTTTTCCCGAAAATGTCTTCCTTCATTAAGAGACGTATCTGTTTTCAAATGCTAAGATGTATATTTGTACCTGAGATTTGTATTGCATTGTGAAAGCCTGTACACTGTTGTTTGTTCTTGGCATATTGTCATGTGTCTGTTGATAGATGTTTCTTAGTTCCACAGGAAATGTGGGTTCAACTCTGCACCTCTGAGGCCCTTGACCTCTTTCTCCTCCACTGTAGTGATTTTCAAAATAGGAAACCAACTCTTGGGGCAAATCATCATCCTCTGTCAGCTCAATAAAACCATCGATTATGTAGCTAGGGCTTCCCTGGTGGCACAGTGGTTGAGAATCCGCCTACCAATGCAGGGGACACGGGTTCGAACCCTGGTCCGGGAAGATCCCACATGCCACGGAGCAACTAAGCCCGTGCGCCAAAACTACTGAGCCTGCACTCTAGAGCCCCCAAGCCACAACTGCTGAGCCCGCATGCTGCAACTACTGAAGCCCATGAGCCTAGAGCCTGTGCTCTGCAACAAGAGAAGGCACCACAATGAGAAGCCCGCGCACTGCGATGAAGAGTAGCCCCCGCTCAACGCAACTAGAGAAAGCTTTCTTGCAGCAACGAAGACCCAAAAGCAGCCAAAAATAAGTAAATAAATAAATAATAAAAATTTAAAAAAAAAAAGAGAATGTGCCTGCCAATGCAGGGGACATGGATTCGAGCCCTGGTCCAGGAAGATGCCACATGCAGCGGAGCAACTAAGCACGTGCATCACAACTACTGAGCCCATGTGCCACAACTACTGAAGCCCGCATGCCTAGAGCCCATGCTCTGCAACAAGAGAAGCCACTGCAATGAGAAGCCTGCACACCGCAACAAAGAGCAGCCCCCGCTCAGTGCAACTAGAGAAAGCCCACGCACAGCAATGAAGACCCAATGCAGCCAAAAATAAATAAATAAAATAAATGAATTTACTAAAAAAAAAACCCCAAAACACAGCTAACTGAAACCAAACTGTCAAACCAAAAATGTCAACCAGTTATTTTATCTTTCATGGCAAAATGCCTTACAGCCAATTAGTTGTGTGACTAAAATGTCTGCGGGAAAAATGCTTGCAGCAAAAATGTTTACTGCAAAGAAGTTTACAGTGAAAATACAGGACATGGTTCAGATTTTCCATGTCTTTGCTGATTTTCTGTCTATTAGTTCTATGGCTTGCTAAGAGGAGGTATTAAAGACCAAAGAGTAATTGTAAATTTGTCAATTTCTTTTTTCAGCTGTATTGATTTCTGCTTCATGTATTTTTGAGGTTCTGCTGTGTAGTGCATACACATTAGGACTATGTCTACCTGGTAGATTGATTCTCTTATCATTATGTAATGTGCCTCTTTGCCTCTGGTAACACTGCTTGCTCTGAAGTCTACTTTATCTAATGTTAATAGAGCCACTCCTGCTTTTTTTAAATTAACATTTTCATGGTATACTTTTCTATCCTTTTACTCTCAGCCTAACTCACTTAAAACTCAAAAATCATGTTGTTGCATTTTAAGTGAGTTTTTATAAACAGCATACAGTTGGGTTGTGTTTTTTGATATACTTTTAATTGGTATGTTTAGACTCTTGCACTTGAGGTAACTATTGATATATTAGAACTTAAATCTACCTTTTATTATTTGTTTCCTTTGGTTCTTGTTCCTCTGCTTCTCTTTTCTTGCCTTCCTGCATGTTATTTAAACATTTTTTAACACTCCATCGTGATATATTTATAGTTTTTTTAGTGTGTCTCTTTGTATAGTTTCTATAGTAGTTGCTCTGGGTATTATAAAATACATATATGACTTATAGCAGTTTACTGATGTTAACATTTTATTAGTTTCAGTGAAATGTGAAATCCTTTCTTCCATTTATTTCCCTTTATCTTCCCTACTGCTAGCATTGTCTTGAATATAAGATAGCATTATAATATTTGTTTCAAGCATCAAATATAATTTACAAAACTGATGAGAAGTATAGTCTTTTGCATGTACCCATATTTCTGTTCTTGCCATTTTTCCCTGATGCTCACAATTGATTCTTTTACCATCTTCTTTCTGCTAAAAGAAAATTCCTTTGCACTTTTGAAGGGTAGATGTGCTAGCAACAAATTCTTTTAGTTTTCCTTCATCTGGTTGTGTTTTTATTGCCTCTTCATTCCTGAATTATAGTTTTCCCAGATATAAAATTTGATATGGACAGCTATTTTCTTTATACCCTTGAAAAATGTTGTGGCATATCCTTCTGGCCACCATGATTTCAGAGAAGAAATCCACTGTCATCCAAAGTAGTGTTCCCTGTAGCTAATGTGTTGGTTCTCTCTGGCTGCTTTCAAGATTTTTTTTCAATATTTTTAGTTTTTGAAAGTTTAAGTATATGTCTTGGCATGGATTTATTTTTTATTTTTTTGAGTTTATATTATTTGGAACTTGCACCGCTTCTTTATTCTATAGTTTTAGGGCTTTTTTTTTTCTTTTTTTTTAACCAAGTTTGAAAAGCTCTCAGTCATTATTTTTTCAATTGCTCTTTCAGCCCCTTCTCTTTCTTCTCTCTCTCTCTAGGAATCCAGTAATACAAATGCTGGATTTTTTGTTATTGCCCAAATTTCTTTGATTCTCTGTTCAGTTTTTTTTTTTTCAGTCTATATTTTCTCTTGTTCAGAATGGGTGAATTCTATTGATCTGTTCTCAAGCTCACTGATTCTATCTCTGTCACCTCTACTCTACAGTTGTGCCATCAAGCAATTTTTTATTTCTAACATTGTATTTTCAGTCCTATATTTTCATGTCATTCTTATTTATTACTTCTATTTCTCTTCTGTGATTTTCTATCATTTATTTAGTTTCAACAGAATTTGTAATTGCTTACTAAAGCATTTTTAATATAGCTGCTTTAAAATTCTTGTTGGATAATTCCAATATTTGATTCCTCTTGGTTATGTCAATTTATTGTCCTTTTTTGTTCAAGTTGTGGTTTTCCTGATTCTTGTTATGTACAGGTGAACTTAAAAAACTATATCCTGGACATTTTGGCTATTTTCTTAGGAGAGTCTGGGTCCCATTAAATCTTTTATTTTATGACAATTCTAGTGACAATTTAGTTTTGAGGGCTCTTGTGGTACTGTTTCCATCTGCTTGGTTTATCTCATGCCAGAGGGGATCCCAAAGGTCCATGATAGTGCTGCGTGAAGGGGCAGAAGTTTCCCCAGGCTAGGCTGCCTGGTGTCTCTAAATAGAGGGAGGGGGCTTCCCTGGTGGCGCAGTGGTTGAGAGTCTGCCTGCCGGTACAGGGGACATGGGTTCGTGCCCCGGTCCGGGAAGATCCCACATGCCGCGGAGCGGCTGGGCCCGTGAGCCATGGCCGCTGAGCCTGCGTGTCTGGAGCCTGTGCTCCGCAACGGGAGAGGCTACAGCAGTGAGAGGCCCGCGTACCACAAAATAGATAGATAGATAGATAGATAGATAGGGGGAATCTGACTCACAGAGCAAAATCTTCCCAGACCAGGCAACCAGTTTTGCAGGATTCCCCTCCCTGGTGCTACGCAGCCACCTGATTTTTTTTTGTGTGTGTGGTACGTGGGCCTCTCACTGTTGTGGCCTCTCCCGTTGCGGAGCACAGGCTCCGGATGCACAGGCTCAGTGGCCATGGCTCACGGGCCCAGCCGCTCCGCGGCATGTGGGATCTTCCCGGACCGGGACACGAACCCGTGTCCCCTGCATCGGCAGGCGGACTCTCAACCACTGCGCCACCAGAGAAGCCCCAGTCACCTGTTTTTTAGGTAAATAGCATGAACCTCAAACAAGGAGATGTCTTTACTCAAGGGTTTAGCTTGTGTCATTCAAGCCAGAAACCTGGAAATCATTTATGATTCTTCTCTCTGTCAACCAGAAGTGAATATACTCAGAATTAATGACGTTTAAGTTTCAGTGCTCCTCACTTGCAAGATCCCTGTCAAAGGCCCTGCAACCCAAATGTGTTCACATGATCACATACTTTTGTAAACACCGCAAAAGTAGCATGTTTTAACTGCAATTAATTAAAACTCTGCCTTTTTTTCCTGACTTCCCTTTTATCACTTTCCCCTCATGTCATCACCACAGGCACTTTTGAGATCTGGCTATGAGAATGCTGTGCTAGGGATGCATTTAGTTTGGATTTGGTGAGATAAGCTTATGTTGTCCAAAGACGCTTCTGTATATAGTTAACACTAGATATTCTTGCGTGGAGTGGCTTTAGGAAAGCTCCTAACCACTCACTTCACTGACTTAACCGGCTTTGTAACACAAGGTTCAGGGCCTATGGTTGTCTTACAATAAGAGTATCACCTATCTCACTCAGAAGTATTGTGTAGAGAGGAGAAATATTTGAAATTTGGGGATCCAGAAACTAGCCTGTAGAAAATTCTTCCGATCATTGGACTTGTAATATTTAATATTTATTTAGCTAACTATTAGAACATTTATTTAGCTAAATATTGGAATATTTGAGACATAATGGTACCTAGTCAAAATACAAGTTCTCTCTTGCCACAAATCCTCTATAATGCACAACATATATGATTATAAAATAGTCCATACTTTTTAGATGAAAATTGAATGAAATTGAATTATCAGAATTTTTCATACAGACCACAAGCTTAAAGCTATACTACAAATGGTAAGTACATTTATGTGTGATATCACGTGTTTTATATATCCCAATTCTCCATAATAAAAAACAAAAGTTGATCAACCATGCTAGAACAAAGACTGAATTATCTTTTCTTTATTTACAGTATTATCTTACAAAACCATTGACTATAAAAGGCAATATCAAAGAGTTCACTGCCAAAGTGTCTCAAGCAGTTGATTGATTAAAAATAGTATGTCATTATTATTTTTTCTTGGATTTGGTAATGTTTATAGTTTTTGGCAGCTTTTTAAAATTTGCCATTTGTTGTGGCTTCTTTTCGCATTCTAAAGGAATACTCATTTTGTATCTAATTTGGAGTGAGTAGTTTTGTATTTTTTTTCTTAAAATGATCTCACAAGATTTGGAGCAAGTTCTACTTTCTTCCCACTTTCAAATCCACATCCATTCTATCTGGAAATCCAGGTATTGCCACCTTAAGATATATATCAATTCTGTCTACTTCTCCCCATCTCCAAGGCCACCACTGTTGTAACTACTCTCACCTCTCATCTGGACAACAGCAGTAGCTTCTCTTTCTTAGGCAGAAATGTCTTAATTTAGTGTAACCAAATCAACTGCTTTTTCTGTATGTTTTTAAGACTTTAGTCTTGCTTTCTCCATTCTGAGGTTTAAAAAAGTCTCTTAATTTTTCTTTTGATATTTTTGTCTTGTAATTTTTTTACATTTATATTTAGCCATTGTAGGGTACTTTTATACTCTTCGAGGTAACTAACCAGGAATGCTAACATCATTTAAGAGAAAATTTTTTTCTCCTAAATCAAAATACCAACTTTAGCATTTATTATGTTCATTTTAGATTTTAGTTTATACTGGTTATCTGTGTGTCCTATTAGTATGCTAGTAGATAGTGCTTTGATTACAGTTGATTTAGAGTACTTTTAATATCTGATTGAGTAGGTCTACCCTTGATAACATTTTTTTAATGAAAAGTTATTGCACATTCTTTTTTTCAATTTTATTTTATTTATTTTTTTATACAGCAGTTTCATATTAGTTATCCATTTTATACACATCAGTGTATACATGTCAATCCCAATCTCCCAATTCATCCCACCACCACCACCTGCCCACCGCTTTCCCCCCTTGGTGTCCATACCTTTGTTCTCTACATCTGTGTCTCTATTTCTGCCCTGCAAACCGGTTCACCTGCACGTTCTTTTTCCATATGAATTTTAAACTTATTTTGACTAATTAGAAAAAATTATATTGAGATTCTGATTGGAACTTCAATAAATTTATGTATTAATATAGGAAGTACTGTCTCTTTAATTTCAGATCTTGTGTTATGTCCTTCAATAAAATGTTACCATTTTCTTCATTTAGATCCAATTCTTGTGTTCTTAGATTTATTTTTGGTAATTTATCTTTTTTATTGTGCTTATGAATGGGATGTTTCCCATTTTAATTTTTTTTTAAGATTTATTTATTATTTATCTTATTTACTTTTGGCTGTGTCAGGTCTTAGTTGACACATGCGGGATCTTCATGGAGGTATGCAGGATCTTCTGATGTGGCGCTCAGGCTTCTCTCTAGTTGTGGTGTGTGGGTTTTCTCTTCTCTAGTTGTGGTGCACGGGTTCCAGAGCACATGGGCTCTGTATTTTGCAGCACCCTGGCTCTAGTTGAGGAGCATGAGCTCAGTAGTCGTGGCACATGGGCTTAGTTGCCCAGCGGCATGTAGGATCTTAGTTCCCTGATCAGGGATCGAACCCCTGTCCCCTGCACTGTAAGGCAGATTCTTTACCCCTGGACCACCAGTGAAGTCCCCCATTTAAATTTCTAATTGTGTAATATTAGTAGAAAGAAAAGGTATTAATTTTTTATCTGGCCACCCATATTACCAAATTCTCTTATTAATGCTCAGAGATATTTAGCAGACTATCTTGTATTTTCTAAGTATATAATCATACCAACTGGAAATAAAGATAGCATTATCTTTTCATTCCCATCTTTTAAACTGCTTATTTTCTACCCATATCAATCTCCAAAATGTGTTGAAGAATAATGATAATAGCAGAAATCCCTGTCATGTTACTGATTTTAATTTATAAATGGCTGTTGTATATAATTTAGTTGTTGGGTTGAGGGAGAGATTTTTTTTAATCTTGTTTAGGTAGTGCTGTAGACTGAATTATGTCACCCTGTAATTCATATATTACACACATATAACTCCTTATGTAACTGTATTGCAGATAGCACCTTTAAGGAGATGATTAAGGTTAAATGAGATCATAAGGGTGGAGCCCTGTCTGGTAGAACTGGCGCCCTTATAACAAAAGGAAGAAAAGGACACAAAAGCTGGCACGCTCTCTCTGCCACGTGAGGACACAGTGAGAACTTAGCCATCTGCAAGCTAGGAAGAGAGATCTCACCAGAACCCAACTATACTGGTACCCTGATCTCAGACTTGCATCCTCCAGAACTGTGAGAAAATAAATTTCTGTTGTTTAAAGCTACTCAATCTATGGTATTTTCTTGTGTCAGCTCAATATGACTTAAGACAGGTAGCTTCCCCTTTTCTCTCCTAAGAAGTTATTGGCGTAAATGCAACCATGTAAAGCCATAAATTATGATAAACATAGTCATGACTTTGTCCTCTAGCCCAGCAGTTGTCAACTGCAGTGAATTTGTCTCTCAGGGGACATTTAACAATGTCTAGAGACATTTCTGGTTGTCACAACTGGGGGTGAGTATTGTGTGCTGCTGGTATCAAGCAGGTAAAAGCCAGGGGTGCTGCCAAGTATCCTACAATGATGGACAGCTCCCCACAACAGAGACTTATCTGGTCTATAATGTCAGCAGTGACAAGGTTGAGAAACTCTGCCTAACCAAGCCCCTAAAAACTCCTGTAACCTAGAGGGAGGGGAAAGGAAGAGGATGTCTCAAAACTACTTGTAAAATGCCCCACTGCCTGAGCCAAAGAGGTGGCTGGGCTGCGGAGAGTGAAGGGCTGACCCTCAGAGCTCTGGTAGTTGATAGAGCAGGACCGCTCACTCTGCTGGCCCTGGAAGTAGAGGTCAGTAGTAGATTTTGGTATCAGGCCACATGCCAGTGATGCTGAAGGCCACCATGCCTGTTGTCACTGGCAGGTGTCCCTCAGGTAGAACACAGGCTGGCGGGTAGAGAAACTGGTTCTTTTGTAGCAGCAGGTGAACTTGCCCATACCACCTCCTACTCTGGCTGCCAAGACCCGCTACAGAGCTTTCTCTTATTCCTATTTTACATAAAGTTTATCTTAGGAATGGCTAATGAACTTTATCAAATGCCTCTATGGTGTTCATTGACAGAATCACATAGTTTTTCTCCTGTAATATTTGGTGTGTTCAATTATCTTGATAGACACCTTCATTTCAAAAAATAAAACTTACAAACTTTTGTTACTTTCACTTTTTTTTTATTAAGGCTATTCTAACTTTATTCAAAAGGTCTTTATGTTTTTCTACAGTCTAGAATTGGTGGACTAAAAAAATTATATGTTCATTAGTGTTAGAGAGAATTAATTTCTAAAACCGTCTGTGCCTGGTGTCTCTTTTAAATTATCAATTTTTAACCTTTGCGATTTGTTCTATAGCCAGTTTTGAAACAGTTTTGGTCTTGTGCCAGTTTTGGTCATTTCTATCTTTTAATGGTTTCTTGATCGGTCTTGCTTCTTCTGGTTTATATTCTTGTAGTCAGGGTAACCTTTTTAAAACCAGAGCTAAATCATGTCACTGCTCTGCTTAAAACTCTACTCAATAAATAATGGAAAACAAAATTTGAACTCCTTACTTTGCTTTCACGGCCCCTAATGGTTGGTCTTATCCATTACAACCCTTTCTTGCGGTACCCTTTCCTTTACCATTTCATTTCAGACATACTGATGAACTGCCAATTCTCAAATGTAGTGATCTCTTTTCCTTTTTATGGGCTTTCCCCTTTGCCTGGAAAGTTCTCCATCCCCTCCATACTTCACATCAATTGCTCCCTTCCAAATTCAGTTTTTAAAAATGCCACCTCACAGGCATTTCCTGACCACCCCATCCAAATAGATTTCCCCCACCCCAAGACCCACCGTGTTACCCAGAGTAGGCAGAGTTTTTCTCTTTTCTGGCAGTCACAAAACTCAAAGTCAACAGCCACTCAACAGCCACATTTTCCTCCAAGGGAAAACTCAGATACTGGGTTGGTCACTAAGAGAATTATCTTCCCACTTCTCCACCTTACTTTGAAAAAATCTCATGGTTTCAGAGCCCAAAGGTTATAACAGAATCCCAAATTAATTTGTTAAAGATAATTTCTGCCACTAAGAACTTCTCAATTCCTTTTGATTCTCTGTAGACAAACATTTGTATGCAATCACATATATATGCCAGGAATTTTGTTTTGTTTTGTTTTGGCCATGTTGGGTCTTTGTTGCTGCACGTGGGCTTTCTATAGTTGCGGCGAGTAGGGACTACTCTTCTTTGTGGTGTGTGTGCTTCTCATTGCGGTGGCTTCTCTTGTTGTGGAGCACGGGCTCTAGGTGCTTGGGCTTCAGTAGTTGTGGCATGCGGGCTCGGTAGTTTGGGCTCATGGGCTCTAGAGCGCAGGCTTGGTAGTTGTGGCACATGGGCTTAGTTGCTCCACGGCATGTGGGATCCTCCTGGACCAGGGCTTGAACCCGTGTCCCCTGTATTGGCAGGCGGATTCTTAACCACTGCGCCACCAGGAAAGTCCCATGCCAGGAATATTTTAGAATTGTAACCATGTAGAAATTAATATGTGTACAAGAACACTAATGTTCAGAAAAAGGGGAAGGGAGAAATTATATTTTTGATCAAGGTATCAACTACTTTAAAAAAAAATAGTGTCTCCAAATGGCTTGCTGAGAAATACTATTTGGCAAGATATTTCTCAATCTGGCTTATGTTGCCTGTTGTAATTTTACTAAGCCCAGCGTTTTAACGTTTTTGAACATATTCCCAAAGATCTTTAATGATTGATGAGTCTTTAAAAAAAGTCAATAAAGTAAATATGTAGCAAAAACGGGCCACTAAAGGAATGCTAAAAATTGGATGAAGAAAATTCACAGTATGAACAATGAAGAAATAAACCATGTGTCATTACTATATAAATAGGTGTGACAATTCCTTTGAAAAAGATTTCACTGACCAGTTTTAACATGAAAGTATTATCAAATGCAGCAAATGTATCTCTTTTCCCACCATATAAACTTTTTGAAAATAGAACCCACCCTGGATAGCAAATTTTCCAAGATAAACACTTGTATTTATTTTTCCAAAAGTAGGTGAATACAAGATAGGCCAGTTCAGGAATCATATTTATGAATGTGCGTTATTGGTGTGGATAGGATCTGCTAGCATGTACCAACTAAATATTAACGTTTTCCTGTTTTGTGGGTATAAGTGGTCCAGATTTTGAATCTAGATTCCTTTCATTGTCACCTCAGATTGGGCAATATTTTTGCTTTTAAAATGATGAAATTCATTTCTCAGTGAACTTCAAAAGAGGGAGAGCCACCCTACAGCAGATGCTTTCCTGCTAACTCAGAATCATTCATGGGAGTTGTCAATTTGTTCTTCCAAAAATATCGAGCAAGATGAGAAGAAAGCAAATGTTTTTGCTATCAAGACATAGACATTTGGTCAGAGCAATAAAATAGCCTCCAATGCCAATAAATAATGAAGAAAATGTGGGATGAGTAACTTCCAAAAGTTATGGAAATAATTTGACTGTATCTTGCTACACGATAAAAACTGACACGATTCCTAACTACCCACAGATGGAAGCACTCCTCTCACCACGTGTTCAAGCAGAGTCATCATTACAGGCCTTATAATCATGGTGTGGCCAGGAATTTTGCCTGTTTTGAAACAATTATGTATGTATATAAAATGTGTATACATGTGTGGTTAATTTTCTAATGGTGGTGATTAGTTTGCTTTAAGCCAATACAAATTCTCTTACAGCAAATGTTACGTATTTAAAAGATGACTGCATAGGGCCGCAGGTGGAATCTATGAATATAATCGTTTCTAATCTGCTCGTAGTTCACCGGCCTATACGTAAAGGGATAAAACCCTACATTTTACACTCAATTAACAGTGTATATCAAATAGGCATTCACAATCTGCTTCTGCCATACAAATTAACCCTTATTTTCTTTGCTGAAAATGGAAATTAGTAGAGTTATGGAAGATATGGATAACCCCACAGAAAGCAGATTTAATTTTTGTTTACATGCAACTTAATCAGTTTGAAAACTATTATGATAAACTGGTTTAAATAGGATTGGAGAAGCTAGGAAAAAAAGAGGAAAAATAATATTTATGTAGGCTGATGTAGTATGGGGGAAAAGGGATGGACTTCAGTCTGGTAGACCTGGGTTTGAATCTTGGTTCCTGCATTATGTGTGACACTGAGCAGGTTTCTTAATCAATGTAAGTTCTGTGCTTTGTAAAATTAGGATAATAAAACCTCATGGGGATATGATGAGAGTTAAAAGAAATAATGAATACAGAATGGTGCAGTGTGGGATACATAGTAGACACTCAGTAAATGAGAGAGATTGTTATTTATTGAGTGCCTTCTACCTGCCAGATCATTTTTATATGTTGTCTTAATTTTTGTTTTAATTCTTGAATTTTATTTTATTTATTTTTATACAGCAGGTTCTCATTAGTTATCTATTTTATACATTTTAGTGTATATCCCAGTCTGCCAATTAGTGTATATCCCAATCTCCCAATTCATCCCACCACCACCACCCCACCCCATATGTTGTCTTATTTAAACCTTAAATTTGACTCCCCAGCTTTGCTGTAAATTGGAATCACTTGGATTAAAAATTATCGATGCCTAGTTCTCATTTCCAAATATTCTGAGGTGTGACTTGCAGTTTGGGATACTAAAAACTCAGTAGGTGATTCTAATATGCAGCAAAGTTTAGAAATTACTGCCTTACCACAATGCAATGAGCTAAGTATTAGCATATCCATTTTAGAGTAAAGAAATTAGAATTGGGGGATCGATTTACTCAAGATCACATGGTTAATGACTGACCATGTGGATATGGGGAAAATGGTCTTCCTGTATTATTTTACAATAATACTGGCTCACCAAAATTTAAAAAAAAAGAGTTACAAAATAATATGTAGCATTCAATGCTAATTTCTTCTTACTGATGTGTAAAAAGGCTATAAATATGTTTATCAAATACATTTGTCAGAAATTTTGGGCAGGTAGTGTTGAAGATTAAGGGTTTTTTTGGCATGGTGATGGTTTTTCCAAATGTTCAACAAAGAATATATATTACTATTTTAATAAGAGAAAAAAGCATATCGATATTTCTTTAAGAATCAGAAAACTGGAGAAATAACAGACTTATAAGTTCAAGAATGAACATCTTTAATTTGAGGGCCTGGAGAACATTCAGATGACAATATCCCAAAGGTAGAAGGATGCATGATTCTGAAGCCTGGAATAGAGCTTTGACTGGATATGTAATCTCTTCTTGCAAATATCTGTTAGAGATCTGAAATTACTGTCAACCTTCCATCAATTGTAAGGCAATAAGGAGTTATACGATTTTTTTTAGCAGTCTGACATCAGGCTTTGTATCCTTTTCTTTCAGTTTCCTCTGCCATCATCTAAGCTTAGCCCTGAATCATTCATGACTTGAAAATCTATAGCTCTTTAATTGGTCTCTTTTATTCCAGCCTCTCTATATTCCAATCTTTTCTGTATACCTATGCAACGGTACCTATAAAGCTCTAGTAAGCCTTCTTCTTAAAGACACAATGGCTTTCCATCGTCAACTGAATGAAAATTGAATTTCTGAGACAAGCATTCAAGACCTTCCATAACATGACCCCTTGCTGTTGTTGTTTTTTTTTTACCCTACTCTCCTATTAAACATGATTATTTGCTTAGATACATCATTTACTTGTCCACTCAGGCCCTTTACTTGTGCCTCTCTCTCTGTTCCAAATGCCCCTCTGTATCTGCACCTTTTAAAATTCTGTCCATTCTTTGAAGCTAATGGTCCTCCATAAAAGCCTCCTCTATCATTCTCATTGGAAGTGATCACAACTCCATGCAAATTTCACACTCACCTGTATCACTTACATGGCATTTATCCCCCACCTGGAATGTGGTTTACTATTTACAAATCACTTCACAATATATGCTCATTTAATTCTCATAAACAATACTTGAATAAGTAGACACTAGATCACCATCCATTTCTATAATTTTTTTCATCTTGCAAAACTGAAACTCTGCACCTGTTAAACAATAACACTCCCCATTCTCCCCTCCCCAAGCCCCTGACCACCACCATTTCCAGTTTCTGTCTCTATGAATTTGACTACTCTAGCTACTTCATATAAGTGGAATCATACAGTATTTGTCCTTTTGTGACCAGCTTATTACACTTAGCATAATGTCTTCAAAGTTAATCCATGTTGTAGCATGTGTCAGAGTTTCCTTCTTTTTTAAGGCTGAATAATATTGCATTGCATGTGTGTACCACATTTTGTTTATCCATTCACCTGTCAGTGGTTACTGGGGTTGCTTCCAGCTTTTGGATATCGCCAATAATGCTATTATGAATGCAAATGTACAAATATCTGCATGAGTCTTTGTTTCAATTCTATTGGGTATATACCCAGAGGAGGAATTACTAGATCATATAGTAATTCTGTTTTTAAGTTTTTGAGGAACCACCATACTGTTCTCCACATTGGCTGCACCATTTTACATTCCCACCAGCAGTGCACAGTTTCCAATTTCTCCACATCCCCACCAACACTTACTATTTTCTGTTTTTGTTTTTTGACAATAGTCATCCTAATGGGTATGAAGTGAATCTTTTGCATTTTGAGGATTAAAAACAGGAGTTACAAAATCAAACTTCCACAGGGGCCAAAGGAGGTTACTCTAAACAACTGGCCCATTAAGACAGTATACGGTACCAGACACTCAGCCTTAGGGTCCAAGAAATATTAGGAAGTGGATGATTCAATGACCATTTGAAGAGCCTATGGATTCTCTAATAGGACAGTTGCTACTCATCTCCAGTGGATTAGGACTTTGGCAGACCTTCGTGTATTACATGAAATCTGGGGTTTTTTTTAAAGCACTGCGTAATGGATTTGAATTTTTAGCTAATATTCTTTAGGCAACTGTATTTGAATGAAAGGGTGCCAGTATAGGATCTCGGGTGTGAATAGAAGCCTTCCCACTTTTTGGGTGACAGTCACACTGGTAGGAAAGAGAGCAGAAATTCTGGGTCCACGATGGAGTGAGTGCTGAAACTCAGTGCCTAGGAGATGGCTGATATGATGACTGAGAGCCAACGGCTAAGAGCTCCAATACTTTGGGCTCTTGGCTTAGCAAGGTATAGAGGCGTCATGCTGGGGATTTGCCTTTTCCCAAGACCTTGAAGAACATGCCTTCACCCTGCTTCTGTGTTTGAGACACGACTACTGATCAAGGCTGCTATTACCATTCTGCTGCAAATGCCCTTCTGCATAAGTCAGCACTAGAAGATGGTGCTGAGAGAGACTAAAGTTCTCTCAAAATACAGAGAAACACATGCGACCACTGGAAAAACATTAGAGAAGAGGTTGGCTAATGTATGTGTATATGGGGACCATGAGAGTGTTCTCCAGTATTTGCCCTTGGGGAACGACTGTCTCCTGTTCGTTACATGGAGAACTGTGTGGAGCAGGGCTTGGTGAACCTTCTCTGTAAAGGGCCAGATGGTAAATATCTTAGTCTCCGTAGGCCACTTACAGACTCTGTCACGTGTCCTTTTTCGTTTTTGTTTTGTTTTGCTTTTTATAATCCCTTAAAAATATAAATAACCTTTCTTAGCTTGCAGGCCACATAAAACAGTCCATGAGCCAAATTTGACCCACGGGCTGTAGTTTGCCAAGCAGGATGTTAAAGGATCATCTGTTACATTGTGAGATCCTTTCCTTTCCAGTACATTGTTAAGAGCCATTCAGGGAAGAAATGATTCCTTGCATCCACCACAGTTTCTAACACAGTGCCTTGTAAATATTTGGGCTCAGCAATTATTGATAAGTAAATTAATACATGATTAAGAAGGGAGTTTTCAAGTATCTTCAGCGAAGTGGTGCTATCATGAATCATTTCTAGGATCTAACCTTATTACGGTTTAGAGGCAAAAGGGAGCAGGGACTATTTTCTTTTTCTCTATATAAGAGGCTAGAGTGGTTCTGTAGAGAATTGGTGAGAGGCGATGGTAATGGCACCTGTATTTCGTGGAAAGAACAAAAATGATAAGCATTAAAACCCTGTGATAACAACACAGATTTGAGATTTTTTTTTTTTTTTTTTTTTTTTGCGGTATGTGGGCCTCTCACTGTTGTGGCCTCCCCCGTTGCGGAGCACAGGCTCCGGACGCGCAGGCTCCGGACGTGCAGGCTCAGCGGCCATGGCTCACGGGCCCAGCCGCTCCGCGGCACATGGGATCCTCCCAGACCGGGGCACGAACCCGTATCCCCTGCATCGGCAGGCGGACTCTCAACCACTTGCGCCACCAGGGAGGCCCGAGATTTTTTTTTAAATGTCCCAAATTCATGGGAGACACAACCATTGGGCAAAGCTTTTACAAAAGTAAATACAATATGTTTCCAATGAGCACATTATTATATATACTCCCTTTGTGAAATGTCTATTTTAAAGGGGAGTTTTATGGTGTTCTTAGGTTTCCAATATAAAATGTAGAACTCCAATAAGGGCTTGAGGGCAGAATTTTATCTCTCGTTCAGTAAAATTATTTCTACTTAATAAATTTCCTTTATTTGGCTTATGCTTATAGTGCCCTGCACCACTCCCTGGCACTATATCATGGAGATAAATTAACATTCTCGGGTCTCTAGGATACCAGTGTTTATACTGTCCTCGGCAGGGTGTACTATGTGTTGGCAGAGTAGACAGGCCTGGGTGTGATATGAGGGGCCTCAAAAGAGTGTCTACCTCAAAATATTTCATTATTAGCACTCAAGAGTGATATTCAGACTGTAAAAGAAATTATTCCTTTGGGTTAAAGCACAAAATCTAGCAGAGTATCCTGTTAAAGTGGAACACTTTGGAAGAAATAATGACACATTAGTTAACCCATGATCATTAATTAAGAACCCAAGGAGGATCTGTTTTTCAGGCCGCTAACCCCCCACTGGTCAGCAGAGGGGAAAGCCCTCTGAACGCAAGATTTGATGATAAAAGAGTTATGATGACCCAGCACCTACAGGGGAAGGAGCCTGGGTAGGGCTGAAATAAGGACACTAGAAAGTGAAGGGAGATGGGAAGTGAATTGTACAAAGTGTAAAGTTTATTTTTAATTTGTATTATTGTTTTTATTGAAGTATAGTTGATTTACAATACTAGTTCCAGGTGTACACCATAGTGATTCAGTATTTTTGTGTGTGAGGAAGCATAGAAAAGAAAACTGTGCTGAGAGAAACAAGGGCATACAACGTATACATGTACTTCCTTCACAAAGTTAACCAGACTCAACTCTGGTGCCATAAAGTGCTATGAAGCTATTATTTATTCTCCTCAGGTACATAATTTGCTAGAGACAAGAAATTTCAGAAATGGAAACAAGCTACTTTCTTAATGGAGCCTTAAGAGCTATAAGTACCTGTTATAAATATTGCACTGTTCTAGGTGTTTAATTAGAGATGAGGGGGGAAAGAAACTAACATGTTCTAAGCATATACTATGTGCTCACCCATTAGTTAGTTACCTCATATGATCCTTACAACCACCCTGTGAAAGAAGCAGTAATTCCCTCATTACAGATGAAAAATTTAGGGTCAAACAGCCCATGTGACTTGTACAAAGCATTAAATTTATTATTTTTATTATTATTATTTTTATTGTAGTATAATTGATTTACAGTGTTAGTTTCACGTGTACAACATAGTGATTCAATATTTTTATAGCTTAGTATTCCATTTAAATTTATTATAAAACAATCTGCATTACATTTAATTCTGAAAGTAATAGATAATTGTATATTATGATGTAGTAAATATTGAATAGATTGTGAAAATACTTCCCACATGGTAGAAAAGGATGCAAACCACAGTCTGTAATTAATTGTCTGTGCACTTTTATATATTATCAAGCCGTAAGACCGATAATCCAGATAGGCAGGTTGTCTGGGGACCAAACCAAAATATATGAATGAGAGTAGAAGAAAGGTACATGGTATGTTTTTCTCAGAATACATCTTTGATTAGAATAAGAAAAAAATTATTACAAAACAATGAGTATATTTCCCTGTGCTGTATAATATATCCTTGTTGCTTATCTGTTACATATAGTAGTTGTACCTCTTAACCCTCTTCACCTGTGTTGCTGCTCTGCCCACCCTTCTCCTCACTGGTAACCACGAGTTTGTTCTCTGAATCTGTGAGTCTGTTTCTGTTTTGTTATATACATTCATTTGTTTATTTTTGGATTCCACACATAAGTGATAACATACAGTATATGTCTTTTCCTGTCTGACTTATTTCACTAAGCATAGTACTCTCTAGGTCCACCCATGGTGTGGCAAATGGCAGAATTTCATTCTTTTTTATGGCTGAATAGTATTCCATAATACAAAGTGTAAAGTTCAGACCTGAACAATACTTGCTTAGTGTCAAGTACCGTTCTGAAGATTTCTATGGATCTCTTATTTAAATGTCGAAGCAGCCCATGAAGTAAACATTAGTAGTTTTTTGTTCGTTTGTTTTTTGGTTTGGGTTTTTTTTTTAATAAATAAGTAATCTGATGCTCAGCCAGGTTAATTAATTTGCTCAAGATAAGTGAGGATGTTGGGATTCAAACACACACACACAGTTAAAATTCTGAGCCCTGAAACTGGTGGACTTCATTATCTTTAGGATGAGCAGTTCTCACCTTCTGTCCTTTGAGCAGCACTTTATATCCTACTATACCACACTGCATTCTATGCAAAATATGTTGTAAGATGTAACCTATATAGCAGTATGAAAATGTAACAAACTCCCTCCCTTAGGTTGCCACCTTCTTCTTTTCTTTCTCTTCCCCTCCTTCTTCTTCTAAGGATATAAACTTCCTTATGGGTATGGGCCCTCATTTCCAATTAAGGGTGAGTAGGAAGAGATGAAAGGGAGAATACCTAATCATGTTGACTAAAATTTGCTTAGACCCACCCATTTCATGTGAGTAGTCATTTAAATCAAAGTTCAAATCCTTGTCGGGTCTGTTTCCTTTCTCTCTTTCTATTTCCAAACACGAAGTGTGTGTTCAAGAGGGAAGCAAATGCATCCTTCTGGTGGTGAGAAGGTGCTTTAGGAGTCCAGGTGGGTATTTCGCCTGTCTTGTCTTCTAGGTGTCCATGATGACATTTGTCCCAGTTGACAGTGAGGTACCAGATTGGCACCTCCTACTGAAGTCTGTGAGTTGTCCTTCTGTGTCTCTGGATTCACTTGTCTTCATCCAGTCTGGTTCCTGTCAATAGTGGTGTCCAGCAAGTGGTTCTATCATGGGGCACATTTCATGGCCATTAGACACCTGCTGGGCACATACCACCACAGCCTCATGGCATCAGGGATCTTTAGAGGTTCTGCCTTTGTATTCCCTTTTGCCTGATAATGACTTTCTCTAAAGCTGCTGTATGAGGTCCCCTTTCCCTGATAGAAATTTTTGGGTAAGGGTAGATGGGAGTCATAGGCACCAGTGAGCTGGTCCTTGGATATACTACTTATGTGGCCTTCTTAAGACAACTGGACAGTCAGAAATCCCTACCAAGCCAGCTCTAGTTCCAGTGCAAACTTGGGGGTGATCTCCAGATTTACTATGTTATCTGTCATTTCTACCTGGCAGGGAGAGGAGGGAAAGGACCACATGTCTGATACTGTGTCTCTCCAAAAAGGCATGAAACATATTTACCCATATGAGTTGAAAACTTAAGTCTATACAAAATCCTGCGCACAAATTTTTATAGCATCTTTATTAAAAATTGCCAAAACTTGGAAACAACCAAGATGTTCTTCAATAGGTGAATGGATAAACAAACTGTGGTACATCCATACAATAAAATATTCAGTGACAAAAAGGGGTTATCCAACCATGGAAAGACATGAGGAATCTTAAATACATATTGTTAAGTAAAAGATACCAATCTGAAAAGGCTGCATACTGTAAGATTCCAACTTTATGACATTCTGAAAAAGGTAAGAATATGGAAACAATAAAGAGATCAGTGGTCACCAGACATTCAAGGGGAGTTAGGGAAGAAAGTGGAACATGGGATCTTTAGGGCAGTGAAAGTATTCTGTATGATATGGTAATGTTAGATCCAAGTCATTAAACATCTGTCAAAACCTATAGAAAGTACAACACAAAGAGTGAACCCTAATGTAAACTATGGACGTTTGTTAATAATGTGTGTCAATATTGGCTCATCAGTGGTAACAGATGTACCACAAAAATGAAAGATGATAACAATAAGGGAAACTGTGAGTGAAGAGTAAGGAGGTATATGGAAACACTGTACTTTCCACTTCATTTTTTTTAATAAACCTAAAACTGCTCAAAAATAGTCTATTAGTTTGTTTGTTTGTTTGTTTGTTTGTTTTGCGGTATGCGGGCCTCTCACTGCTGTGGCCTCTCCCGTTGTGGAGCACAGGCTCCGGACGTGCAGGCCCAGCGGCCACGGCCCACGGGCCCAGCCACTCCCCGGCACGTGGGATCCTCCCGGACCCGGGCACGAACCCGCGTCCCGTGCATCGACAGGTGGACTCTCAACCACTGCGCCACCAGGGAAGCCCTATTAGTTTTTCTTTAAAAGTCATGGAACAAGACTCCTTTGGGATCCCCTAAGTGTATTTTTCTATCCATATCATCCTTTTTCAGGGTTTCAGGCTTGAAAGTGAGCAAAGACTTTATGTCTGTTCTCCTACCTTTTCCAGCCCCCTCTCCAAAAACCTGAAGGGCTATCTCTTACTTACCCTTACTAGCTTTCATGAACGTACCCTATGCTGCATCCTCCTCCTTCCTGGGGAGGTATTCTCCCCTCTCTCCCCTACCAGTGGGAGATAAATGTGCAAGGCATCCATGAAAGGAGCCATCCTAACAATGAGGAAGATATATAAGGAAGTGTATCACAAATATTATTCCTAATAACACAAATAGAAAAAAAATGTAATATAACATAGGGCAGAGGCAAACAGTATATCTGTAAACATAATCAAACTTTTGAGTATTTTCTAAAATCTTGAAACATAAGATACATATAAGAGTGTAGGGGCTTCCCTGGTGGCACAGTGGTTAAGAATCCGCCTGCCAACGCAGGGGACACAGGTTCAAGCCCTGGTCTGGGAAGATCCCACATGCCACGGAGCAACTAAGCCTGTGCACTGCAACTACTGAGCCTGCACTCTAGAGCCTCTGAGCCACAACTACTGAGCCCGTACGCCACAACTACTGAAACCTATGTACCTAGAGCCCGTGCCCCACAACAAGAGAAGCCACTGCGATGAGAAGCCCACGCACCACAACGAAGAGTAGACCCCGCTCGCCGCAACTAGAGAAAACGTGTGCACAGCAGCAAAGACCCAACCCAGCCAAAAATAAATTAATGAATAAAAAAGTGTACAAGGCATATACGTACAGTTTGATGAATAATTATAAAGCAAACAACTATGTAACTACCAACTAAGTAGATAAATAGAATATTTCCACCCTCTTGAAAGTCCCCATTCCATGTGCCTCTCCCTGATTACAGCTCTCATCCTGTCCACTAGAGAAAACTACTCTGTTTTTGATAATTGCTTCCTTAGTTTTTAAAAAATAATCATAGAATTTTAAAACTGGAAATTATCAATTATCTTGTCCCACACATATTTCAGATATGGGGACTTTGATGCCAAGAGAAGTAATATCCCAAAGTCACACAGACTGATGGTAGAGGAAAACCAACTCTTGACTTCCACTGCTTTCTGATGTATGGCATGCATGTTTTAGAAACACACAGCAGAGGAGTGGGGTGGTGTGTGTTGGGATACTTAGTAATAATAATATTGTAATAATTATAGTTATACCTTATTGGGTGCTCATTATGTACCTTAAAACAACCCTATGTATGCTATGTTAGAAATTGTCATCATCTTTATTATTTTTGTTATTGAAAGAAAATCAATAAGGAAATCAAGACTGAAAAATATTAATTACATTGTCAAAAGTCCGACAATTAGTTTATGGAAAATCTGGATTCTAAGTTAGCCCCGTTTGATACCAAATCCTGGTTTCTTGTGCACTTTCTTTTAACTTAAAGCAATTCCTGTTTTATTATTATAAAAGTAATTCATTCTTACGGTTAAAAAAAATCTGAGTTGTTTCAGTTAGGAATGCATTTGTCCACAATAGCTGGAAAGCCCCTCCAACTGTGTAGAGAGATAGAAGTTTATGTTACTCACAGGACAAGACTAGGCGATAGGGAGGTAGGTAGAATAGGGCCATTCATGGCAGCTCAGTGGTAACGTCAGGGGACAAGGCTTCTTCTATTTTCCCAATCCATCATCCTTAACACATAGGTCTTTGTCTTCAGGATTATTACGTCAAGGTGGCAAACAGCCACTGTATCTCCAGGTATTGCATCAACATTCCTGGCAGAGAGAGGAAGGAAGAGGCTCCTTATGAAGAAAAAAAAAAGTCTTTCCAAGAAACCCCTAACTTCTGTCTCATTGTCCAAAATTGTGTCACAAGGCTACCGTAACAGCAAAGGAATCCAGGAGAAGTATTTTTAGCAAAACACGGTGCCACCCTGAACAGAATTGGAATTGTGCTACCAAGAGTGAAGGGGGAATGAATTTTGGGTAGGCAACTAGCATTGTCTTCCACAAACATGATAAAAGGTTAGCAGGTAAAACATAAGTACATTCTACTGCTTCTTGCTATCATCTTCCTCCCATGTAATTACTGCAGTTGATTTTTCAGTCAAATTTAGAGGACAGAGTGGACATGGATGGAAGGAAAGAATGGAAAAACTTCAAAGATGCAAAAAGGGACATGTGCAAAAAAAAAAATAGAGTTGAGTCTGAGCAAGTAAATTGAGGAGCACAAGGTGTGAATTGACAATGGGACTTAAAGGTTAGGCAGAAATTTTGGCTGCTATTCAAAAAGACTAAGAAAGTTGCTGTCGATTCTGAACAGAAAAGTGAAATATTTCTATAATAAGAAAATACATATTTGTTGTCATACTGAGATTCTTAATCTCTTTCCAAGTTGAGTCAATACAGTTATCAACACTTAGCTGCTTACCACCTCCAGAGCAACATGCCAGGGAATAGGAATAGATCACTGGAGCATGATTCACCATTAATTAACAGTATATTTTTTTTAGTGATTTATAAAAGACAAAGGAACAATTACTGTTCAGCTAGAAATCTGTGTAGATATGAGTGGCTCTTCTTTTCTAGGTTGGTTCTTCTACTAGTATATTTTAAAAAGCCATATGGATATGATTTAAGCTTTAAAATGATCAGCTAATTCCATTCAGGTGCGTTGTAAAATTCATTAGAAAATACTTCCTTTCCCATCACCCAAATGCCTCAGAGAATAATAATTTTATATTTTTCACTTGTTTGAATTGTAAATGTCAGCAGCACTAAAATGGAATTTTTTTTTCAGATAACATGACAAAGAGCTTACTTTTCTGAAATATTTTGAGACAGTGCCTAGTGCTATTGGGAGCTTTCAGGACCAAAAGTCCCAAAATTCTTCAGAAAGTCTGGAACTTGTTCTAATTCTTAAGCAATTTGAGCTTTTTAAGGAATCTCTTGTTCTGATATTTAAGTGAGTAACTTCTCTGTGAGTCTACCCGTGCATGTTTTTTTTTTTTTCCTTCTGTGGTTTTGATGTACTGCATTTTGGGGCCATTCTAACATATGAAACTTTTAAATTTTATATTGATAAATTTTGATAGCAGTTGATCATATTGATAGCATATTGATTAAATTAATATGAATATCAATTTATATACCACCGACTTGTAGTGCATGACAAATTTGACCAAAGTCCACACAGAATTTTAACTTTGAACTATGTACATAAAGTTGTAAATATTGTTTCAGTGGAAATGTAATCTGCTTAAGAAAACACTTTTTTTGTCACTGTAAAATTACTAATAGCCATTTATATTTTAAAACATGCATAAAGGCCAACCTGGTAAGATCTTAGTAAAAAATATACAATCTTCCTAAATTAAAAATAAAAGCTAAAAGAAGCAAACAACCTCAAAATAAAAATACATAAAGTAAAGATTAGCGTTTCCAGGGTTGGGACACAGTGGAAAGTCTCCTTTGAACAAAGAACTGGACTACATAGTCCTGCTTCTCTTCTCAAGATTTGTCTTTCCATTGATGCCTATTACTAGGCATGTTAGTAATTAACTGACGCTGCCACCACCAAAAATCTAGTCTCAGACATGAGCTGTTCCTCCCTTAACAGTCTGAGTCTGAGCCAAAGTTGACCTGTGATTCTTCCCTTAAAATCAGGAAGCAGAGCCAGGACTGAGACATTCAAAAAAACTTGTTTTTTTTTTTTTTAAAGATTGAAGGATAACCAAGTGAAAACTAGGTGATCTGACTCAGAAAATACAGCTTTTCCTGTAGGTTTGCAGGCCCATTCCTTCTGTGGAAACCTAATCTGGTCGGGGAAAGCTAGTTGCTGTGTCAGATAAACTCTAACATCTCAGGAGTTTGGTACAATGGATGAGTATTTCTGCTCTCCTGAGACTCTTTTCCCTTTGTACCTCAGCCATCTTGCACATATCTTCCAAGGTCTCAGCATTTGGCTACATCATGACAGACAAAGAGTTTTGGAGACATGTCCTTATGTATGGAGGCTGGGGGCCATTTATGGGCCATGGAGCACTTGCTGTGATGGAAGGCACTGGAGACAGAGGCAGGGGATCCAAGGCTGCCCTCTACTCCTGCAGGTAACTGAAACCCGTGGTTGTACGTGGGACCTACACCACCCCACCCTGGGCTACTTCACTCCATATTCTCATCAACCCCTAACACGTAGAAAGCTGTCCTGGTGAAATCTGTGGTCTGGACTGAACTGCTTCTGATGTCTTTCTCTCCCTTCTAATAGAAGTGCTGTAATTAGTTCACAAAAGGTTAAGCCATTTCTTTAATTTGCCTTGGCATTGTGAAGTTGTTTGGGTGTGTATTCATATTTTGTCAGTCTAGACTGTTCTTCCTGTTCAAAAAAATTTTTTGAGTGATGTTGGACAGTATTCAATCTGGAAGCAAACGAGATAAATTTTCCCTGTGTTTCTTCCAACCAAGAGTAAAATCACTTTGCTGCCCCTAGGGGTGTGGGTGGAAGAACACAGGGCCTGGAGGAGTTTACAAGCTGCTCTCCTTGTGTGTAGATCTGCTTCTCACTTCATTCCTCTGGGTCTAGAGGTAACCTGTTTAATGGCTAATTTTCTCGAGCCCAGTTGGAATTGGGGAACACGCCTCCTTCCCAATAGTGTATTTTTAAGTATTTCTTCCCTCCATTTTTCCCTCCTTTGGAAGCTTGAGGGGTACTTGTTGGTAAGCTGAAATAAATCCCTAAAACTTAGAGTTTGAAATAATTGGTTGAAAAGCTCTTTGATCATGTCACAGTTATTCTGAATCTAATACAGTCACTGAGGAATAAAGTCCAAGGGACCAACCACTCTCTTAGATTCCACTAAAACCCCAAAACACGAAAATTAGAAAAATGATAAGACAATCGTTTATGAAGGTCAAACTTGGATGCAAAATAAGAATGAGTTGGGAAAAACATTTTACTTAAATATACTGTATATAATGGGAGTAATTGTCTTGGAGATGGTAGCATGATAATGATTACCAGAAGCAAACAGATAGTTAACTGAATAAAGTATAAAGACAAAGAAAAATAATATAATAAAAATAATATTTTATCCATATCCTTACTGTCCAGGTAAGAGAATATTCCAATTTTACTAGACTGATGCCAGATTTTACTAAAAAAATCCTGAAAGAACAGAAGAATAACACAACAAGGCCACGTTTAATTGACATGAATTTCCTTGGTTCAATACCCAGTATCCTTAATTATTGCTCCCTAGCAACTTGATGGACAGTAGTAATTAATTAATTAAACAAACATTTATTGAAATTCTACTTTTGTAGCAGATATTTGACACTTGATTTTTAGGAGCTTCTTAGCTACTGGGAGAAACCAATAAATAAAAGATTATGTTAGAGAAGGATGGGGCTATGATGATGTAAACACAGTTGCACGTGGAGAGGCATAGCAAATCAGCTTGGGGAATTGGTAAAGGCCAATGGTGGTTGACAAGCTCAAACTCTAGCATCAGACTGTCTCGATTTATTTCCCCTCTCCATATTTAATTGTTGTAGGACCTTGTGCAAATTGATTCATCTCTCTAAACATCAGTTTCTTAATCTGTACAATGTGGAATAGAGGCACCTTTCCTAATGAGATTTAAATGAGATTATGTACTAAAGCATCTGGCATAGTGCCTATGGATTGTAAATGCTCAATTTATGCTGGCTAGTGTTTACAGAAGAGATGATGCTTGGAATGAGTTTACAGGATGAGTAGGAGTTAGAGAATAGGGGAGTGGAAGACAGCATTTCAGAGGGAGGCAATGACGTGGGATAGACACAGAGACACGAAATAGCATAACATTTTTGGGTAACAGCAAGCAGTGTATGTCTATTCTACTTTAATTTACCTTCATTAAACCCAGCATGTCCTCACAGTTGGCATGAAAATAACATTAAAAGTTTGTTACAAACGTTTGTATTTCACCTCAATAATTCCTTCAGATGTACCTTCCTACCCACACTCTTCACTCCTGATTAGCCTAGTTTCTGAATTCAGTTTGGCTCCCTTCTCTGGTTTCTGCTCTTAATCTAACTCACGGATTTGGAATTGTTTACTGCAGACCTAACTACACTTCAGAGGACACAACTCCTGGGGTTTGCTTACTGGCTCTGTGAACCATAACAGCGGAAATATGCCTCACCATCCTCTGGGAAACTCCCCAGCCTCTGATGCTGCATCACCAGACAGGGAGGATGGCTGGACAATTTTCTAGAGAGATAGGCCAGTGCCAAATTATAATGAGCTTTATGTGTTCAGGAATCTGAATATTTTCCTAAAACTACAAAGAACCACTAGAGAAGTTTAAATAGAGGAAAGACATGATCAGATTTCTATTTTAAGAAGATTACTCTAGTAGCAGTTTCTAGATCAGACATAAGAAAAACCATTAGGAACGTCTGCACAAGTAAGCCCAGTGCAGTGGGACCTGTTGTAAAGCAGCAATGGTGGGACCAAAGGAAAAGCAGTGAGTGTGAAACAGAATAGTGAATGTCCTGGACTTGGTGACTGTGGGAGGTAAGTGACAGAGAGGAGTCTGGGATGACTACCAGATTTCTAGCTCAGGCAACTGGAAGGCTGGTAAGGGCATTCATCAAGAAAAGGGATCCTGCATAAAAAAACAAAGTTTGGGATAAAAATCATGAGGTCAGATTTTGGATATTTTGTGTTGAAGGTGTTTGTGGGACTCTAAGTAGAGATGCCCATCAGCAGAGAAGTCTGGGCTTCTTGAATATTCATGTTTCTGAGTGCACATACAGAAAGAGACCAGCTTTACGGAGATGATTCTTGTTTTCAGACTAGGTATATATCTTTCATTATAAACGAGTAGTTCTTCTGTTCTAGAAATCAGTGTCTGGCGTTTGAATCCTAGAGGGCCTGATTGTCATTGATTAACTTTATGAACCACTCCAGAAAGTTCAGCAATCATATACTTTATTTTTTGCTATATTAATAGGCATATCTTTTTTTGTGTGTGTGTGCGGTACGCGGGCCTCTCACTGTTGTGGCCTCTCCCGTTGCTGAGCACAGGCTCCGGACGCGCAGGCTCAGCGGCCAAGGCTCATGGGCTCAGCCGCTCCGCGGCATGTGGGATCCTCCTGGACCAGGGCACGAACCTGTGTCCCCTGCATAGGCAGGCGGACTCTCAACCACTGCGCCACCAGGGAAGCCCAATAGGCATATGTTTTAAAGCATTTTTTAAAGTCTGGATTTATCATTACTTCAGGCTGGCTTACTCATGTACTTGGGAAAAAAAGATTTGTATTCTGTCAAATGTATACAACTATCAGTACCCTGGAGGGGTAGCATAGTGACATGCTCATTGAGTATGAGAACTACTCTTCCTTACTTGTTTCCTAAATTCCTCATTATCCAATAACCAGAGAGAAAAAAGTATTCAGAGACTAAGATGAATGGAAAAGTACAGAAAATACTAATATGAAACTCTACTCATCAATAGTTATTGAAAATGATAATTACATAAATAAAAGTGAAGATTTTAATTGATGCTGGAAAGGATTTTGTACAGGACCCTCTTTTTCCAAGCCCTCCATATATCCTCTTCTTTGCCTTCTCTCTTATGCGACTGTTTCCTTCCACCTAATTCACATATTCATTGAAGGTGCAGCTTTCAGGTCTTGGCTTTGTGAAGGGGTTTCAGATGATAACTTTTCACCCCACACAAGGTCCAAGGCTTTGTCTTCAGTTTCCAAGAGACCTTTAAAATTGAAATTCTAGTTTACCAAGGAATGGTAGATGTTTTTCCTCTTCAGCACTGCTTTACTGATTTTGATTTGGGCTTTCATTCCTTTCTAGATCTTTGTGAGTTCCCCTGACTTTCTTGCCAGCTCAGCAATGCATTTAATAAGCTGTTTTAAAATACTTTGCCCAGAATTTTTTGGTGTTTAATCAGCTTACCTAACCCACCATATAATCAGAAATGGAAATAATTTTTATAAACCTAGGCAGTGTAAAAGTATACTGTAACTTGAAAATGGGAATCAGAGGGAGAAAACAGGATGAAGGAAGGGAAAATAGAATAATATTTTCATCTTTCATTGTAGAGTGTCAGTAGACACTATTTAAATATGAGCCATAGCTCCACATAAATGTGTTTATTACCAGAGGAACTAAAACCAAACATTGTTAACTTATTTCTGAGACCTGGTGGGGAGGGCGATGTTAGGAAAGAAAGTCTTTTACTTTTGGAAAAGACAGAAGTAAAGTTGTCTTTATTTTTTTTTATTTATTTTTTTTGCAGAACGCGGGCCTCTCACTGTTGTGGTCTCTCCTGTTGTGGGGCACAGGCTCCGGACACGCAGGCTCAGCGGCCATGGCTCACAGGCCCAGCCGCTCCGCGGCATGTGGGACCTTCCCGGACTGGGGCACAAACCCGTGTCCCCTGCATCGGCAGGTGGACTCTCAAAAACTGCGCCACCAGGGAAGCCCAAAGTTGTCTTTATTGACAGCCGACATGATTGTCTACATAGACAGTCTGATGGAATCAGTAAAGAAGCTACTAGAACTAACAAGTAACTTTAACAAGGTATCAGGATATAAGATCAATATAAAAAATCAATTACATTTCTCTACACTAGCAACGAACAAAAGTAATTTTTAAAACAATATATTTACAATAGCGTCAAAATTATGATATACTCAGGGATACATCTGGCAAAAGCTGTGAAAGACCTATATACTAAAAACTTAAAAAGCATTACTGAGAGAAATTAAAGAAGACTTAAATAAAAGGAGAGATATATCTTTGTCATGGATCAGAAGACTCTATACTATTAAGATGTCAATCCTCACCAGACTGATCTATAGATTCAAGACAATACCAATCCACATCCCCACAGGCCTTTTTGTAGAAATTGACAAGATGATACTAAAATTCATATGGAAAGGCAAAGGACCTAGAATATCCAAAACAACTTTGAAAAAGAAGAGCAGAAATGGAGGGTTAATACTACCTGATTGATTTATTTATAAATTTAAAAAGTTATTATAAAGTTACAGTAAATAGATAATGTGGTATGGGGTAGAGATAGACAGACATACCAATGGAACAGATTAGAGAATCCCCAAATAGAGCCACACATGTATGAACAACTGATTTTTGACAAAGGTAGAAGGGCAATATGGTGGAGAAGGATAGTCTTTTTTTTTTTACATCTTTATTGGAGTATAATTGCTTTACAATGGTGTGTTAGTTTCTGCTTTATGACAAAGTGAATCAGTTATACATATACATATGTTCCCATATCTCTTCCCTCTTGCATCTCCCTCCCTCCAACCCTCCCTATCCCACCCCTCCAGGCAGTCACAAAGTACCAGGCTGATCTCCCTGTGCTATGCGGCTGCTTCCCACTAGCTATCTACCTTACATTTGGTAGTGTATATATGTCCATGCCTCTCTTTCGCTTTGTCACAGCTTACCCTTCCCCCTCCCCATATCCTCAAGTCCATTCTCTAGTAGGTCTGTGTCTTTATTCCTGTCTTACCCCTAGGTTCTTCATGACATTTTTTCCTTAAATTCCATATATATATGTTAGCATACGGTATTTGTCTTTCTCTTTCTGACTTACTTCACTCTGTATGACAGACTCTAGGTCTATCCACCTCATTACAAATAGCTCAATTTCATTTCTTTTTATGGCTGAGTAATATTCCATTGTATATATGTGCCACGTCTTCTTTATCCATTCATCTGATGATGGACACTTAGGTTGTTTCCATCTCCAGGCTATTGTAAATAGAGCTGCAGTGAACATTGTGGTACATGACTCTTTTTGAATTATGGTTTTCTCAGGGTATATGCCCAGTAGTGGGATTGCTGGGTCATATGGTAGTTCTATTTGTAGTTTTTTAAGGAACCTCTATACTGTTCTCCATAGTGGCTGTACCAATTCACATTCCCACCAGCAGTGCAAGAGTGTTCCCTTTTCTCCACACCCTCTCCAGCATTTATTGTTTCTAGATTTTTTGATGATGGCCATTCTGACCGGTGTGAGATGATATCTCATTGTAGTTTTGATTTGCATTTCTCTAATGATAAATGATGTTGAGCATTCTTTCATGTGTTTGTTGGCAATCTATATATCTTCTTTGGAGAAATGTCTATTTAGGTCTTCTGCCCATTTTTGGATTGGGTTGTTTGTTTTTTTGTTATTGAGCTGCTTGTAAATTTTGGAGATTAATCCTTTGTCAGTTGCTTCACTTGCAAATATTTTCTCCCATTCTGAGGGTTGTCTTTTGGTCTTGTTTATGGTTTCCTTTGCTGTGCAAAAGCTTTGAAGTTTCATTAGGTCCCGTTTGTATCTACTGAAGTAAAATGAAATCGTCTGTCTGCAAGAGACAGACAAATGGTCATGCGGCATTATTTATAATAACAAAAAAAGTTGGAAATAAATTGTAGTATATCCATTCAAAGGAAAACTACTCAGCAATAAAAATAAATGAATTAACTGATATACACATTAATATGGATGAATCTTAAAAATATCCTGCCAAGTAAAAGAAGCCAGAAACCACCCCCCCAGCTTTTTTAACGTTGTATTTTCCATTTATATGACATTCTAGTAAAGGGAAAAATATAGTTAGGGCAGATCAGAGTTTTCCTGGAGTCACAGGTTGGGGTGGACTGAGGGGAGAGAGGATTGACTACAAAGAGCCACAAGGGAATTTTTTGTTGACAGAAGAATTATGTTGATAGAAGGGTTCAGTGGCTTGATTGTGGTGATGATCAAATGACTGCATACGTTGCTTAAACTTTTCTAATTGTACGCTTAATATGGGTGAATTTTCCTCTATGTGAGTTATACCTCAATAAAGCTGTTCTTAAAAAGGAACGTACTTCCCTGGTCCAGTGGTTAAGAAACCGTCTTGCAATGCAGGGATGCCAGTTCGATCCCTGGTTGGGGAACTAAGATCCCACATGCTGTGGGTCAACTAAGCCCTTGCTCTGCAACTACTGAGCCCGTGAGCCACAAAAAGAGAGCCCCTGTGCTGCAAGTACTGAGTCTGCATGCTCTGGAGCCTGTGCACCACAACTAGAGAGAAGCCTGCACGCTGCAACGAAAGATCCCGCGTGCCACAACTAAGACCCGATGCAGCCAAATATTAATTAATTAATTAATTTTAAAAAGAATATACATTTATTTCTACCCCAAGATGGCATAATACTGATTATAAATATAGTTTTCAGATGCCTTTGTCGGCTGGAAAAATTGGTTACAAGGAGTAGAAATTAAAAACCACAGTAGGTATAGGGGTAGATTCATTTCAAAATCCCATCCCAGTAAAGCTTTTCTTGAGGATCAGTGCTATTAATAGCCTGAAAGCAAATTGTGTGAGAGACATTAGAGGTCCTTTGCCTTCTGTGTTCTGCCTTCAGAACTTCTTACTTCAAGTGGATAAATGGATTCCTTATTTATGCCTTATTTCTTTGCAGAATTATTGTGCATTAACATCCTCTAAGTAGATCCAATGGCCTTTCTGAAGCCTTTTATGTAGCCAGATGGGAAGGGAATAGAACAATATCCACTGGTCCAGTTTTTCCTCTTTCCAAACATTAAAAAAAAAAAAAAATCAAGATGCCCTTAAAATCCTTTTTTCTCCAGTTTCTCAGAGAGGGGTTAACAAAGCCCAGTAACACTCTTAAAGCTCTCCTGCTGCTAAAGGGAGTACAACAGAGACTGTCGCCATAAGGATTGACTCCTGACTGAGAGCTGAGTCTTTCTCAAGAGAAATCTGACAATTAAGTGCAGAAGTTGCCCCTGGACTGCACCAAAGATTAACCCAGCTGGCGTTCTGAGAAGGACTCTGGCAGAATATGGCCAAGAGGAAGCCCCTTTGTGGCATACATCTAAAATACCTTCTTGCCCTATGGGGCTGATCACAGCCAAATAACTAGGAAGCAAATGCATTTTAGATTTATAGAGCTTCACAAGAGGCTCTGAAAGTAAATTTTTTTAAAGTTAAGTTTAGAAAGAGACACATTGTGAGTAACCAAAACTGTAGCAATTTTTAGGCTAAAATAAACAATGAAAATAAGATTATAGGTATGTAGAAAACTTCACCAATGTTTTTCATTTCATTTGCTTTCCCTCCCTTGATAAACTGTGTAACACTGTTCCAAATTCAAGTGAGATTTTCTTCTTTAGGCTGTAGTTTTCAAAAACAACCCTATTCCCCATACAGGGGATGATTTGGCTCGACATGGTGATTAAGAGGGCACACTCTGGAGTCAGATTCTCTTAGTCTGGTTTAAATCCTAAACTCTACGTGGTGGGTTGTTTAGGGAAAAGTATTTAATCTCTCTATGTCTGTTTCCCTACGGAAGATAATAATAGCACCTACATATAGAATTGCTACAGGATTAAGTGAAATACAGGTAAAAAAAAACTGGGAAGAATGCCTAGCACGTAGAAAATGCTTGTATTAATTAGGATTTGTTTCAGCTGTAAGACAAAACACGATGGTTGTTTCTTTTCTCATGTAAACATAGAGAGTGCTGGGCAGGAGAGTAACCTCACAATCACTAGGGGACTTAGTCTCCTATTCTGTTGCCCCATGTGTTTGTCTTGGTCTAAGTTTGTGGCATCCTTGTTCTAAGCAGCAGGAGGGAGAAGGGGATGAAAGGATCAAGGGGCAAAGGACCCAAGTAAGGTGCCACTTAAGGAAGATCTCTTAGACGTGACCCTATGAACATTCCTGTATATAACTCAGTGACCAAAGCTTAGTCACAATTCTCCATCTAGCTTCAAGTGAGACCAGAAAAGGAAGTCTGAAAAGGTCATTTTGTGGAAAAGGTCCGGCAAAAACAGGAGTAATTCTGTTATCATTAGAGGAAGATAACCACTAATCTCTGTCAGAGTGCTCCATAAATATTAGTTATTATTGTTACCTGGTTACCAAAAGAACTACCAGTTCAGTCTCCAGACCAGATAGCTCTTTCTAACTCATGTGATTTCTTTTGTTTTGGTTTTGTTTTTTGGGGGGGTATGCGGGCCTCTCACTGTTGTGGCCTTTCCCGCTGTGGAGCACAGGCTCTGGACACGCAGGCCCAGCGTCCACGGCTCGCGGGCCCAGCTGCTCCGCAGCATGTGGGATCCTTCCAGACCGGGGCACGAACCGGCATCCCCTGCATCGGCAGGCAGACTCCCAACCACTCCCACCACCAGGGAAGCCCATGTGACTTCTTTTGTACATGCCTTTCCACTTTAATCCGCTACTGAGATTTGCACATTTGTAAAACTGTGCTCGTTTAAAAAATCTCTTCTCCCCTTTCTAATGTTCTGCTCAGGGTAACTGTAATACTATCCTTGTCTTATATTCATACTATATAGATGGTCCCTGACTTGAGATGGTTTGACTTTATGATGATATGAAAGTGATGCCCATTCAAAAGAAACCGTATTTTGAATTCTTATCTTTTCCCCAGGCTAGTGATAAGCAGTACTGCTATAGTGTCTTGCAGTGCTGAGCAGGGGCAGCAAATGCAGCTCCCAGTCAGCCACGGGATCACCAGGGTCAACAGCTAATACACTTACGACCATCCTATACACATACAACCATTCTCTTTTTTCACTTTTAGTGCAGTATTCAAAAAATTACATGAGGGCCTCCCTGGTGGCGCAAGTGGTTGAGAGTCCGCCTGCCGATGCAGGGGATACGGGTTCGTGCCCCGGTCTGGGAGGATCCCATATGCCGCGGAGCGGCTGGGCCCGTGAGCCATGGCCGCTGAGCCTGCGCGTCCGGAGCCTGCGCGTCCGGAGCCTGTGCTCCGCAACGGGGGAGGCCACGACAGTGAGAGGCCCGCATACCGCAAAAAAAAAAAAAAAAATTACATGAGATATTCAACACTTCATTATAAAATAGGCTTTGTGTTAGATGATTTTGCCAAAATGTAGGCTATGTGTCCTGAGCATGTTTAGGTTAGGCTAGACTGAGCTATGATGTTCAGTCTACTAACTGCATTTTCGATTTACAACAGGTTTATTGGGGTGTAACCCCATTGTAAGTTGAGGAAAATTTGTAGTCATAATCTTGAGATATTATTTCCTAACTTATTCTGTGTTTTTCTTTCTCAACGAGTCTGTTATGGACTAAATTGTGTCCCCTCTGCCAAATTCATATGTTGAAGTTCTAACTCCCAGTACCTCAGGATGTGACTGTTTTTGGACATAGGCTCTTTAAAGAGGTAATTTAGCTAAAACTAGTTCAGTAGGGTTGGCCCTAATCCAATATGACTGGTGTCCTTTTAAAAGGACAAGATTAAGACATAAACACACATTTGAAAGACCTTGTGAAGACACAGGGAGATGACCATCTGCAAGCCAGAGAGGCCTCAGAAGAAACCAACTCTACCAACACCTTGATCTTGAACTTCTAGCCTCGAATTCAAGAAAACAAATTTTTGTAGTTTAAGCCACCCAATCTGAGGGGCATTGTTATGGCAGCCCAAGCAAAGTAATACACAGTCTGTCATCTTATTTGGCATCATCAAAGTCCCAACAAGAAACAGACGACAGACTAAAAAGAAAGCAGTTTGAGGTGATTTAAAGTACGAAAGGGGCTTCCCTGGTGGCGCAGTGGTTGAGAGTCCGCCTGCCGATGCAGGGGACGCAGGTTCGTGCCCCGGTAGGGGAGGATCCCACATGCCGCGGAGCGGCTGGGCCCGTGGGCCATGGCCGCTGGGCCTGCACGTCCGGAGCCTGTGCTCCGCAACGGGAGAGGCCGCGGCAGTGAGAGGCCCGTGTACCGCAAAAAAAATAAAAATAAAAATAAAATAAAATAAAAAAATAAGTACGAAAGGCCAGCACTTCCCTGGTGGTCCAGTGGTTAAGACTCCGTGCTTCTAGTGCAAGAGGTGCGGGTTCAATCCCTGGTCAGGGAACTAAGATCCCACATGCCACGCAGTGCCACCAAGAAAACATTAAAAAAAAAAAAAGTGCAAAAGGCCCATTTTGATGTGGGTGTTGCGAATCAAAAAGGATGGTTCATTAACCTAAGGAAGAGTGGAGCTACTACCACCTGGAAAGCCTAGGATGAGAGGGGAAAGAGCCTGTATCAGAATCTTTAGTGAAGGGATGCAGGTGCATCTTGAAGCAACTTTGCAGGGAGGGAAAAGGGTAATAAGTACCGTGACCCCATTCTCCTCCCTTCCTGCCTCCAATCTCCTGCCAGTGCTGCCCATTGATGGAAACCACCTAGCTACCAGAAAGCATGGGAGTGCAATCATGTGGTCCAGGAAGGTCAGCCATCTAGAAAGGAGAGTGAAGAAGAGTAGAGAGTGAATGAGTCTGGAGAAACACATAGGAGATATCTAGCACAGGGAAGAACTTGTCTTCCTCTCTTCCTTGTCCCCCACCCGCCCAAAGTGCCCATAGTAACTACTATAATATATATAGCAGGCCTTCAGTAAATATCTGGGAATTGGGTATTTTTCATCCCCAGTAATTTTCTTTTTTTTTTTTTTTTTTTTTTTTCGGTATGCGGGCCTCTCACTGTTGTGGCCTCTCCCGTTGCGGAGTACAGGCTCCGGACGCGCAGGCCCAGTGGCCATGGCTCACGGGCCCAGCCGCTCCGCGGCACATGGGATCCTCCCAGACCGGGGCACGAACCCGCATCCCCTGCATCGGCAGGCGGACTCTCAACCACTGCGCCACCAGGGAGGCCCTAATTTTCTTTTTTATCTTTCTGCATTGATGCTTTTAATTCTTTTATCAACTTATTTGTTATCAATGCAATTTTAGATTTTCCAGATTTAATATTAAACTTATTGAGGTATAGTTGATTTACAAAATTAGACGTGCTCAGTCATTTTCAACTATTGTCAATACTTCCTTTCTACTAGTTTTTAGAATACATCATCTAAATCTTGGCTATATTTTACTTCAAAGACTACTACTTTCCTCATGGTTTCTTGTTGGTTCATTCTGTGCAAATAAAAAAAGAAGCAAAGCAAAGCACCCCACAAAACAATACCTAGTTGTACAACAACATCTCAGTTGATTATACTTTCTGGTTACATTTTCTCCTTCTTTCACCTTTATACTGCTTCATTATAGTTGACACCAGACTGATTGTTTGTGGACATTTAAGTAAGGTTCCTGTCAGCTTCCTTTCCAAAAGTGTTACAATTTTCAGCCTACCTTACCTGTTTCTGACAGGTAAGCCTTATACCTTTTGAAGTTTACAATAAACTTTTAGGATATTTCTTTTCCAGAGATGATTCCCAAATATATTGGGTTGGCCAAAAAGTTCATCCAGGTTTTTCCATAACATCTTATGAAAACCTGAATGAACTTTTTGGCCAACCAATAGTAATATGGCTTTTTCAAGAGATACTAATAATTAGTAATGATTTGATTAGATAACTAAGTTAAAAAAATATTCTTATAAGAATTACTCTAACTTATATTGGCTACTTCCTTAGTTTACCCTCAGTAGTGAGAATGCCTACTCAAATAAAGCTCCATTTTAGATTCATTTATTTACACATTATTCAGTTCTGCCATCTCTGTAGCTGATTCCTTAGAAGCGGATATATTTTCTGGCTTTTCTAGAAACATAGTGCTTTGTATTACATTGTTGGGTCATTGAATCAGTGCTGACTTGAAAGAAAATGACATGGTTATTTTACGTAATTTTACTTTTTATCTTTTTGATTTGATTTGAGCAAGAATTTAATCTTAAAAAATATTCACTTTAAAAAATAGGCATGTTTAACCCTATGAAAAATTCCTTGTCAGAGACTTTTACATATCTTTTTAAATTATTCACATTAACATTTCTTGTCTTTCATCAATCTTCAACACAAATTAATATTCTTTCTTTAAGGGTTATTTCTTCTGGGTGAAGAATGATATCACATTTAATAAGAACGCTATAATTAATGTAACACAAATTTGTAGCTACAAATAGGGTATCCCTGTAATGTAAATCCAATTTTCTTTATTTTTTTATAATATGTAATTTTATAATGAGGTAAAGATTGTAGTGCCAGATTAGGGTACTGAGTTCAAGCGCACTTAAGTCATCATCTTAGAAAATAATTTTTCTATTTCTTGATTATGTTAGTGTTTTCTGATCTTTGTGAACTAGTACCCATGGTTCACTGTGATTTTATCTCAGTGTATTTCTATGTTTTTCTGGTTAATTAAAACTCCCACCCCCATAGGAAGAAGGAAAAAGAAACTAAGTCAAATTGTGTTAAATTCTGTTTTCCTACTATATTTTAGGACCTTTTATTCATTGAGGACTACGTTCAGGACTTTATTTATTCCTCAAGGTCCTCTGAAAATGTTAGGGATCTGAAAAAAAGTTGACTTGAAATTATGAAGAGAAAGCTGCAAATCAAAGTGAACAGATACTTAATCAGATGTCTACAAAATTTAACAATGTGCTATTTATAAACTCAATACTTAGTTATGTATATTTTGTGTGATATATGGGTACATTTTAAGATGTTTGATGTGATGTGGGACTGGAGAACTTCAAAACCAAGCTGTAATCAGTGCTTTCACATTAGGCCAGATCTACGGAAGTCTTAAAAGTGACCTTAATTTCTTTTAGGGAAGAAAGTACTAAGTAAAATTTCAAACAGTGTTTGGAAGCAAGTGTGTTAAATGTTTCGCTATACAATGTGTATACAATGTGTACAAAATACAATGTGTATTTTTTGTATTTCTTGGCCCTCAAAATAAAAATGTTAGTAAGCAAAACAAAACAAAAATTTTGGAAAAATATTCCATGCACATAAATTCCCTCTTTTCAAAACAAACAGAAAGGCATCAAAGGAGACAAATTCATGTAATTTGATTCAGTGATCTTTATTTTTTGTTTTTTAGTGGCTAAGTTAGTAAAAAAAAATATAAGGGTGAAAAAATGTGGTCATATGCTTTAACAGCTGACGTCAGTATTCAAAAACAATTTAAATGTAGGCTGTATAATATACTGTGATGCTGGGGGTGGGGAGGGTGAGATGTTTGACATATTCCAGTGGGAAGATACTTTTAGTACACTTAGCATAGGAATAATGGCCCTACCAGAACTTGGGAGATTTTTTTCCCCCATACTGTATATTACATTAAAGGGAGGAAAAATAAAAGAAAAAAGTAAAGGGAGAGAGAGGGCCAACTTAAGAATTTCTGTGGCAGTTAAAGACTTTGGATCAATAAAAGCATTTCTGATAAATAATTTTTGATAATAATTGAGTGAAAATGAAATACTTTTCATTTAGTAATATATAAATTTATATAATAGTAATATATTACTAATACTGACATTAATTGCAACTAAGTTATAAAAATTAATCTCTAAGTTCATATTCTGTATCTTGTAAAAAATCTACTAGGGGTTCACAAAATTCTTAATAAACGCAAGTAGAAATATCATTAACTTTACAGTATTTACTCCACCAAAATTATTTCCTAATTTCACATAGGTATTCCATGAACATATATGTTTAGCATTTTGAATCAATTCACCTGGTGTGCCATTTCTGAAAATCCATGAAAATTAGAATTTAGATCATTCAAGTCTTTTAATCCATTTACAAACATTTCCTTCCACCTCCAAAAGCCCTGAGTCTTTACTGTTACCTAGAGAGTTTAGATGATTTTCTCAACTTGGTCATAGAGTTAGTACCAAAATCTCTGAAGTACTCCTAATGTTACCTCAGAAGGTTATATGATCTCCACTATGTTTAAGCTACTGCAATTTCAGTAGGGAAATAGAAAAAAAATCTCTTTAATCATCTAGACTTGACTTTAAGCCTTCAAAAACAATTCCTTTGCTTTCTAATTGTATTAAAGATTATAAAGTGGCAGAACTCATTTCTGTGAGCAGCAAACCAACATTATCTACTGTTCAGTCACATATATTACATTGTTGAAAATTTGCCAAGGATAATTTTACTACCTATTATTTGTCCTTTTCTCTGTAGTGTTGAATAAAAATATTAAGGAAAAAGTGGTTAATTAGGTATGTAATACAGCAATAAATACTTCTATTAGCATTTTCTGGGGCTTGGGGACAAGTATTATTGACATATAACGCATAGATATAATGTGCATTGTATTACGATTTTGACAACTGTAATACACTTTACTACCTAAAACAAGATCTAAAACAGCACTTTCTAGTAGAACTTCTGCAATAATAGAAATGATCTGAATCTGCACTGTCCCATTTGGTGGCCACTAGCTGCATGTGGCTACGGAGCAATTAATGTAACTACTGTGACTACAGACCTGAATTTTAAATTTCATTTAATTTTAATTAATTTACAATTAGATTTTAATTTTTAGCTAGTGGCTACCAAGTTGGACAGTACAGAACATTTCCATCACCCTAGATAGTTCCTTCAAGCTCCTTTCCATTAAATCCCACCTCATTGCCCCAGGCATCATAGGGAAACACTAAATACAGCTTAGTTTTTTCTGTTTTTGGACTTTACATAAATGGATTCATACAGTATATACTCTTTGTACCTGGCTTCTTTTGCTGAACATAATGTTTTTGAGATGCATCCATATGTATCATTAGTTAGTTCCTTTTAATTGTCTAATAGTATTCCATTGCATGAATGTATCACAATTTGTGCTTCCATCTTCCTACTGATAGCTATTTGGGTTGTTTCCAATTATTTGATTTTAATGCTGCAAATATTGTATGGAAATTCTGCATTAATTGAAGTGAAAAAGCTGCATGTGTATGTCAAAAGATATTTTGATCTTAAGAAAAGATAGTCTACTTATGATTCTATTATCATCTTTCATTGCTGGGGTAAAAATTTAATTCCAGGTTATATATAAGGATAGACAGACATCTCTCAGGACTGCTGAGTATTTGGTTTGTATTACTTAAAGAAAACACAATTAGAAAGATAAATCTACCAGAAAAAAATAACGCAATATTTTCAAAACGAAAATGTACTTTGGGTGGGAATGGGTAGAGTTAGGAGTGCTCTAGAGAATAGTGGCAAATTATGTAGTTTTGAATTACCTTGGCCTCTATCACCCTCTGTTATTATTGATTATTATCATACAGCCACAGAACTTCAGATCTACTGATAGTACAGGCAACTAGTAATCCAGTAGTCTAATTTCCCAGTGCTATACATATCATAAATATTGAAACAATTCATTTCCATGTGAGAACTAAGACTCTAGGTGTCTCTCAATTGAAGAAAATCAGATATTATAATCAAGTGAAAAAATTTTAAACAGGTGTGATTTCTGCTTTATAAAAGGATTCACCACAAATTCAGTGGTAAGCTGCCACAGACCAATTCATTATTTTTTTAAAAATAAATTTATTTAGTTATTTATTTAGGCTGCGTTGGGTCTTTGTTGCTGTGCACAGATTTTCTCTAGTTGCAGCGAGCGGGGGTTACTCTTTGTTGCGGTGTGCAGGCTTCTCATTGCGGTGGCTTCTCTTGTTGCGGAGCATGGGCTCTAGGCGCATGGGCTTCAGTAGTTATGGCTCACAGGCTCTAGAGCGCAGGTTCAGTAGTTGTGGCGCACAGGCTTAGTTGCTCCGTGGCATGTGGATCTTCCCGGACCAGGGCTTGAACCCGTGTCCCTTGCACTGGCAGGTGGATTCTTAACCACTGCGCCACCAGGGAAGTCCCAATTCATTAATTTTTAAAATTCTCATACATACAATTTTTTGGAAGTAAATCTATCACGTAACAGTATTTTATCTTTCTGTATGCAGCTTTTCCTTTTATAAGCATTAATGTTAAAGTAATGTATTAGTTCTTGATTATGCACTAGATATCAATAGGAGGAAATAACCTAATAGATAATATTGAAGAGGAAATTTACCCTTGAGAATGTACTAAAGTAATTTATAAAGTATATAATCCACACATAATCAGGGCTTCCTATTTTTCAAGTGGTTCAGATACAAATGTGTTAATCGATGTCTCTGCCATTCACTCCAAGCAGAGAGCAAAAACAATCCAAGTTCGAAGGACACAGCATTTTAAGTTCACAGATATTGACTGTGAGCATTTTACAGACAGGAACTGTGTCTGGCCCATTTTAGATACTGGACAAATAATAATTGCATTGGCAGTTTATTGAATTTGTCAAGCAATGTAAGATATTTTTTGGTTAGGTACTTTTTGAGTCCAGTGTGTTATCACTGTAACAGGTGATAAAATGTTAGACACACTGCTGGGTCTTTTCTGTGACTTAACAAATAATTTATTTCTGAAATATATGTACAACATATGTGGAGATGCAACTGTAAATGACCACAACAGAGATCTTATCAAAAATGACTATAGGCAAAGGGATTTCTGGGACCTTTCATAACTAGTTATAACACAAAACATGCACATATAATTGTTTCCAAATCTACGCTTGAATTGGTAGCTTGGTTATTTGATTCGGTGTGATGGTAACATTGAAAAATTCATATTATAGTAACCTCACTATGATTAGAATACTATCAATTATCCTAAAACAGGGAGAAATATTCTAAATCCTAACTTTTAAAGAACTCACTTAAAATACTTATTTATAACTAACTCAGAAAAAGGCCAAATGAGGACGTAGGTAGAAAAAAAAAAAGTCTCTAAGCAGCTTCAAACCGATGTTACAATGTCCTCGCACAAAGGTCACACACTTTTTCTAAAGGAGAGTTCCTCAAAGGACTCTTGAGATACAGCTTTTCATTGTGTGGTTTTCTTGCCTGCAGATTATGAGCAGTAAATTAAAAGGGTGGGGAGGATAATAGAACTATGCTCACTAACAGCAGTAAGAAGCAACAGCTGACAAGTGAGGGAAGGGATGGGCAAACTATAACAGACAATAGAACTAAAAAAGCAAAGCTATTCAGAGCTGTGTAGGGTGAGCAAACAGCCCCGCACACCATTACAGGAATAGAGGACTTTATCTGTAAATGTAATTAAATGAATATTCATAATGACTACCAGTTTTTATACAGCTGGAATGCATACTTTATTTCCCATGTGTATGTGGAAACTATTATTCTAAATCTGAAGAGTTTTAACTGCTGTTGGTCACCACACTGTCGTCTGTCTCGGACTGGAAGGGCCTACTGCCATGGTGCGCCATGAAACCTTTCCGTTTTAGCACTGTGCTCCACACGGTTCACTATTACGTTGTAACACATTATTATAAGAACCTCTATAACTCATTATGATATTACCAAAGGCCACATTGCTTTCTTGAATCTATTGTTTAACTAGCTGGTTCCTAAAATACCCCTCTAATACTCCCATGATACAGAGCCGTAAAATACAATCACTGACGTTTAAGACTCTGTGCCTTCTCCGAAATGAGAGTATTATGTATCTAATAGTGGTGTCGTGAGGATTAAATGAGATAATGTACGTAAAACACTAAGCACAATGTCTAGGGCAGTAAAAGACCTCAGGAACGGTGGCTATTCTTATTTCAGCAAGCCCCAAACCCCTATTTTGCAGGTGCAAAAATTAAGCCTCAAGAGGAGAACTGATTTCCTAATGCTCTAATATCCAAGTTATTGTCCCGGATAAGCAGCTTAGCTGCGTGTGTTGGTTTGGAATATTGACAGGGCCTGGGGGCATGTTCCTGCAGGACTCCGGTCTGCAGAGAACTGGGCGAGTATGTTTGAACCGTGAGGCATTCGATACCAACGGGTGTTCGAGATAGCCAGTTGTGTGCTAACAACATCCATCACCAATGTTAACCCATTCGTCTATCTCAATACACCCGGAAGCAGCAAGACCCTCAGATACAGCAGGTTGTTAGGTAACCGGGGACCAGGACGAGGCCAAGTAATAGGACACGGGGGTGAGGGTGTCCTATTTCACATCCTGGTTTCGTCAACTTTAAATAGGGACGAGCACTTCACACGAGGGCTGAAGATGACGGGAACTAGGAACTAACTGGGTGCTATGTCAGACAGGTGTAAGTTACCCCACCTCCCAACGCCTTTCCCGGAAGGGGACCGCCATGCGTTTTCGAGTCCCCGGAGAGGGCAATTTCTTGCTCCTTAGTAGCGCTTACTCCCCGCCCTGTAGATAGGGAGTCAGGACTTCGCCTCTTCGCTCCGGAGTGAGGGCCGAAAAAGCTCGGACCTTCCCGGTGCGCGCCACGCCGCGGCGGGACCGCGTGAGGCCTGCGCGCTGCCCATACGCGCCCCGCGCTCGCCTGCTCTAAGATGGCGGCGGAGGCAGCACGCTCACACCCCGCTGCCCGCCCGCCTCCGAATCGCGGCCTCAGGAGGCGGGAGCGGGCAGGGACGCGGAAAGCGGGAGCGCAAAGGCGGCGCGGACCGTCCAATCCAGCACGTTCCCCGCCGCCATGAAGCGCCTCGGCATGCTAGAAGCCCAAGACGACTACGACCGGGAACACCGCCGGCGCCTCAGAAACGGGGCGGATGGGGGGCGGGGGCAAGGGGAAAAGGAAAAAAGAAAAAAAAGAGAGCGGCGGCACATCCGGGACCCTCCGCCGCCCCGCCGCCCCGCCCCGGAAATGACGTTTCCATCGGAGGCGGGGCCACTCTTCAAAGTGGATTCTTCCTCAGCTGTAGCTGGTCGTTTACACAGGTGTCTGGAATCGCCCTCGACGCCCCGTCTCATGGGTTAGCTGTTACCCTTTCCCGGCTCTGAGGCTTTTGGGCACTAAGCTGGTTGCAGCAACTGGCAGTTCTCGTTTCACAGAAAGTATACCTCGCACCACGGCCCTAAATTCCTCCTCCAGCCTCGCCAGGGCGTGTAGTACCGCACCTCCGAGGGGACCCTGGTGTGACCTCAGCCCCTGCCAAACTTTGCGCGTCTCTTCGGAACCCTTCCTCGGAACCCCGGCCTCGGGCCCAGCCCAACCCGGTTCGGGGGCTGTCAGTCACGGCACTCAGCCCGCCCCTTCCGGCCGCTAGCCGGGCCCGCCTCCTCCCCTCTTCCCTCCCCCACCCCTCCCCGTGTGAGTGTCTCCCTCTCCCTCTCGCTCCCTCTCTCTCTCCCTCTCTCTCTCTTTTGTGAGTTATAGCAACCGTTGCCTTGTGAATCAAGCGCCATAGTCACCGTAGTCCTGGCGACTGTTACCCATCAACAACAACTACTCCTCTCCTCCTCCTCCTCCTCTTCCTCCTCCTCCTCCCCACCACCACCATCTCCATCACCCACCAACAACACCACAATAATCCACAGCCAAGGTGAATATTCTTCGGTCTCTACATGTGTGTGGGAGCGTGTGGATGCGTGTGAACGCGTGTGTCCGTGCGTGTGTGTGTGTGTCCGTGTGTGCGAGCCGAGTGTGGCTGTGCGGGGGGGTCTCACTCCTGACACCGGGGCTGCAGCTGTGGCGCCGCTGCCGAGGGGTTCCGTCCCCCGGGCTTGTTTACAATGGACCGTGCGCGCTGCGGCTGGGTCGGGGGTGTGGGCGCCGCGCCGCCCGCCCGCCGGCCCCGGCCCTCCGCGGCCGCGCTTCAGGGATGGAGCGGGAGCTCGGGGGGCTGCGAGCCGAGCGGGAGAGGGAGCCACAGTTTTGCGTTGCGGACGGTGGAGCTCTTCCTTAGGTCTGGGTCTGAGGAGGAGGGTCAGGTGAAGAGATAAGGTTTTTTTTCTTTCTTTCTTTCAATTTTCTTCTTTTTCAAAGCTGCTTGGTTCCTGTTTCTTTCAAAACCGAAATAGACAAGAGTGTGCAAGGGGGGACCCACGAGGTGGTGTTTTGTTGTTGTTGTTCACTTGTGGGGCCTTGTTATGGGTTTTGTTATTTTTATCCTCGTACATCGGTGAACTTTTCCCACTGCCTCTTGCCTTCATTTTTGCCCCTCTTTGCCTTGTGCTTAATGAGCTGCTCTTCTTTTACCATCATCACCTGCATGGTTTTCTTTTTTCTCTTTTAAAACTGTGTTTTCTTTGTGCTGCAAACAATCTTAATATCCATTCGGCACTCTTCCCTCCCCCTCTTTCTTCTCCCCCCACACCCCTTTGCACACACACTGAAACCAGGGGCCTCTTCGCTGGGTTCTTTGCTGCATTGGGAAAGAGATCTTTTTTTTAAAAAGTCTCTCTCCTCTCTCTTTCTCGGTGTGTGTGTGTGTGTGTGTCTGTGTGTCTGTGTGTGTGTGTGATTTAAACCGGATGCAGGGCATCTGTGATACTTGGGTTAGTAGTTATTGACAGTGCTTTATCCTTCATGTGGAGATGGGAGGGGTACGAGTGAGGTTCCATTTCACTTTGATGAACCTCCTTCCCCACAGTGGAGTGTTAACAGTTTTCATTGTGGTTATGAGACTGTGTGTGACAGACAGGGAAAGGACGTAAGGAAGCTTTGTGAGAATTCAGTTTACAGTGTTATTTGTGACAGTTATGGTACTTTAAAGAGTTTTTTTTTTTTTAAATCTTCTCTGTTCGTTTTCCTTTGAGAGTTGAAATTGAAGTCAAGTTGTTCATAAAGAATGTATGAAGCTTCTCAACTTGAAACGTGTGTATATTTCACTTTCTTTGTGGTTGTTAAGATCTAGGCATGTGTGTTCTTAACATAGTCTTTTAAATTTATTTTTTGGTTTTCTTTGGACAGTGACTTAAACCTGCTGAAGAGAGAGAACTCTTTCCTTTTTTGGTCTTTGCTTCAAAACTGTATTTTTCTCTGTAGATTTGAATACTTATCAGTCCTCAAGTTATAGGCTCTTAGAGGTAACCCAGTTTTACAGGTCCTGTGAATTTGTTCATTTCTCAGTGTAATGTTTAATTAATTAGTAAAGGGTTTTGATAATGAATGTGTGTTAAAACAAATATAGTGTACTGTTTATTCGCACAAATTGAAGTTTCCAATTTGGAATTTTTAAATGCTTATTTAAATAGTCTTCTTTCTGACAGCAAACATATATTGATTTACCTGACAGAGCAGCCTGTGAATAATATGACAGTATTAATTATTCTCCAGAATGTCAGTGAGCAGGTTGGGTAATTGTAATGCTATTAAGGCTAATACTTTGTAAAATAAGAGTTAGGTTTAAAAAAAAATCTTTTCTTTTTAAAAATCCATTTCCTGTGATTGCTATTTTAAATGAGGGTGATGTTTGTTCTGAAAGAAGTCTTTCTAAGAGTACTCAAATTTCTTTATATTTGCCCTCCCCCCTCCCCAACCTGGGTTTCTTGCAAATCTCTAATACTAACCTGTATTTTTTTTTTCTGTTCAGATGAGTGTCAAATGCCTGAACACTTTTGGATGGTGAAGTTCCTGGGTCCTATAAACTCTCTGAAGTTAATAGGAGTTTTGCTGTCTTGAGACAGTTTCAGACCTTATTCCATTTACATAATGCATTTTCAGTCGAGTATTATATGCTATAATTTTATGTTTTAATATTTTTACTTGCAGTGTCCAAGAATTTTTTTTCAGGCATTTCACTCATTACGACTATCTCAGGTTTTCTATAATTCAGATTTTCATTCACAAGGTGATTTGAGAGCAGAACTTAAATTGAATTCTATTACCTATTCATTTTTAAAAGCACATATGTGATATAAAAGTTGCTGCTAGACATGCTTTGGACTCAAGTGTGTCAATATTATTCATACGGATTAAGTAAATAATAGCCAGAAGTACTAACAAATGATAAATTTAAAAATTTAACACACTGATAAATGCTTAGTAACAATTTTTTTCTGAGACATTTTTCCTAGGAGGGACTATATTATGTATTTGTATTCTCTTGTGTTTGTTTTTAGACTAAAAAATGAACTCGGAAAAGTGTCCAAACTTTAAAACTAAAATTATGAAATAGGAGTTACTTGTAACTTGTTTTGAATAGCTGAATATCTGTGATTCACTTGATGTCATAATGCCTATCTCAGTCTTTTTATATTATTGTGCCTATGAATTGCATTAAATGGTATATAGGCATATTTATGTAGTACATTTAAATGTATAACAGTAAACTAAAATGCATTTCTAAAATGCGTCATTTCACAATGTTTTCCTTATATGGGGTAGTTATGCCTAATTTAAAAAACAGTATATTATTCCTCTGGTATTCAAATAGTCTTGTACTCTACTTAGGTACTCAAATAAAAGGTTTATAGTTTATAAGTACTGAAATAAAAAATTTATAGTTTATAAATTTAATATACTTAGATGCTAAACAAAACAATTTTAAAATCAGAAACAAATTTAATGGTAAAAAAATTACCATTATTAGCAATTAAAAATGAATTGTAAAATCAAGATAGATTTAATCTATTATTTAAAGGATGATATGTGTTACTTTTTGGTAACATGTTTCATTTTTCTTGAGAAAGTTGATGTTTTATGTGCTTTCCTCTAAACTGTCAACTGAAGAAATCAGTAGGTGGAGTATGATCTTTGTGTCTCAGATTTTATAGTGTGTGTGTGTGTGTGTGTGTGTGTGTGTTTAAAAGAGAAGATATAGCATCAGATATGTGGGAAGAGTTAAAAAAATTTTTTTTCTTAACAGTGTGGTAGGAATGTTACTTTGTTTTTTTATTTCTAGTGAGCCTGTGTTACAAGAAATGAGAATACCAAACAAGGAGGCTTTCAAATTACAAAAGAGTCTTGGAAGACATAAACCTTTAAATTATGAAAAGTCTGCTATTTTTTTTGCTTGCTTTGTTTTTAATGCTGAGCATTAGGCTAAAAATCCTCTACTTCTAGTTACTTTAAAAATAAGCACTTAGTTTCCCTAATGGAATCCTTTGCATTTAACTCTTTGGTATGGCTTCCCAGTGCCTGTTGCAAAACAGATTTTAAATTCCTCTCTGTTCGCAGGTGCATAGTGTTCCCATATTTTGGAAATCCAAGATTAAGTGGATTTAACTAAATCTAGCTTTGTTAGGGACAGATGGCTGCTTTAAACAGGTGTCACTTTCATTTCTAGTGCATTGTGTTGGGACTTCCACCGTTCACAAAAGGGCTATCTAAAGCAGGTGGCATCCTTTGCTTTTGTCCTTAGTAAAATATACTTTTGGAGTTAATTATTTTCCTAGGAAGAGTTTTTTTTTTTAAAGTAAAAGTTTTGAACTATTCAAATTGATTCCTAATTTAATTAGCATAACTTTTATTTTTGAATATCATTCTAGTTTTGGGCTGTGTAAGTTGCAGATCCTTTCAGAAAACACTTCAAATTCTTTAAAGCAGTGATAAATTCCCTTTGAATCCAGAAAAGTACTCAGGAGCACTTTCCACAATTAGTCAATTTATCTGAAGCAAAAAGCCAAGGCAGATTTGAATAAAGTGAAATTTGGTTAACATGACAAGTTAACTTTTGCCATCCCATACTTGAATTTTTTGGGGGGCAGCATTATTTTAATTTAAATGATAAATGTTGAGAACCAGTGTTGTTTTTGTTGGTTATTTTAAATATTTTCAACTGAAAACATTTTCCTTATCTACTTCAATTGTTACTATAAAGTTTTTAGTGCTATTTTTAAGTGAAAATTGTTTTCAAGCATTAGTGTTTAAAAATATGTACTGGAGTAAATAAAAGAGTATCAAACTATTGATTTTTAAGGTTCATTTTTACTCGGATTCTATCCTTTTTTGGTGGAAATTTTATACATCTTACAACAGATGCACCAGAGGGTGCTGTGCTGTTTGCAACAACAGATTATTATCACTAAGAATGTGAACTGATTAGAACTTTTATTTAAAGAAAAAAAATTTAATTACATATGCATTCAAGCATATAATAGCCTTATTTCTATGGAGTTTCAATTTAATATACTGTCTTAATTGGCAGCTTTTCATCAAAGCCTATCTTTATGTGTACTAATATATATTAGCACAGCATAAAAGAATATCAAGATTGATATCTTTGGCATAATCTGAATGTCAGCATTCGTCCTGTAGGCATATACATTTATCATCTTCTTATGCAGTTATTTTAATCTGTATCTAAAAAATTTAGTTTAACTTGAAAATCATACTGTTTTGGCAGTATGGCTTTGTACTCCATAAATTTGGCATTGTTGCACATATCAGTATATTGTATATCCTTACAACATTTATATATGGCATAATTAGTGGTATGCTTTTTATGGTATAATCTAAAACTCTCTCAAAAGTATAAATGGTAATAATAGTTATCAGGCTAATTAAGTCAACAACAATAATAACAGAAATTGGAGAATTTGGTCCCCACTTCATGCTGTTAGAATAGTCTGGTTTGAATATTTAACTTGGCTTTATTAATGGAAAAGTTTTAGATTCTCCACTTTCCTCTGTGCCTTATACTTCTAAACTGGAAGTGATCGAATATTTGTTCATGGAGATTTTTATTTTTAGGAGAACTATTGAATTCACTCTTTTGGGTTCTTCTTGCATCATTGACTTGACTTCCTCAGCAGTACAAGTATACTCTAAAAGACAAATACTGAAGCAGTGGTAGTCAGTATCTGCCTCAAGTAAGCTTAGAAAGATATAGTTATATCAAATAAACTTTTTTTCCCTCTAGATAATGGGTTTATGTATACTGTTGTCCCACATTTAAGTACAATCAGCAAAATATGATATTTTTTAAAAGTACCTTTATAAGACATGCCACAAAGAATCCAAAACATCAATAGAGAATAATAATATTTTTAAGTATTAGTCTTGCTAAAATAGGTTAGGCATTTTTCCTTAAAAATGTGATCCTACCAATTCATTAACATAAACTAATTAATTTATGCCACTAAGAATTTAAAGTATATGACATTGTTTCAAAACCTTTATATTTGACATTTTATATATCACATCAAACTACAAGATGTATTTAATGAAAATGAATGAGTTAAAAAATTGGAATGTATTTAGAGTATCAAGTAGGTATGTGTTTTGGTTTTTAAGTAGATTGAGGATAAGTATATTGGTTAAAAACACAGGCTTTGGACTCAGATTTCAGATAATCTTATTAGCTATGGAACCTTGGACAGGTTGTTTAGCTTCATTTAGCCTCAGTTTTCTCATCTGAAAAATAGATCAGCCTTAATCTGCCTTATGGAGTTTTGTGAAGAGTAAAGGAGCTAATTCATGTAATGTGCTTTGCTCAGTATTTGACATGGAATACATGCTCAATACATGTTGGTTCTTAGGGAGTACTGAGAAGATACCCAGTCTAATTTTTTTGCTATCTAAGAATCCTTTTAATACACTTCTGACCATCTACTTCCCAGTGGGTCCTAAGTTTTGAAAGATTTTGCCCACTGAACTACACTCATTAAATAATTATTCCCTCTTCTACCCTTTTAAAAATAAAAGACATGAAGCTATCAACTGTAGGTTTGGATTATCATTTGATAACCAGTCTTGTTATTACACTGAATTAATAGGGTGCTAGCCCAAAGTTATGTTTTAGTTTTACTTTGCAGCCTTATTGTAACAGATACTTTTTATGTTTGGATAACTCTCCTGGTCTAGGGATCTCAGACTGAGAATTAATGATGTAACATTTCATAAACTCTTAACACTTCCCATTGTCCATTTCATTGTCCAATTGATATTTTCCTTTTCACATCTATTATACATGAATTCATTTGAAAACATTTTGAGACCTATTTATAAACTTTTTACAAAATGCAGTCATTAATATATAATAATGACAATAGTTGTATAAAGATGAGTTCATCAAGGAATTATTCCAATTTATATGCACTGCTTAGAATCGTTATTTTACTAACAGTAGAAAAATGTGAGGTCACCGTTTGTTTACCTGGAGCAATAAGTAATTTTAGAAGAATTTGCCAACCCCAATCTTGAGGTATAAAGTAACCTCAAGAATGTTATTCAGTAAAACATATAATATGAAATAATAGTGGAAAAATAACGCCTTTGGTTCCCTTTGTTAGGGCATTAAAGATGTTGAAAGAATCATTTTAGTTGACTGCTATATCTGAAGTTACTATTCAGTAATTTGCTATATTTCTATTTGTCTAAGCATTTTGACTAAGAATGAAATGTTTTTCTCATTTTACAGTGATCTAAATAGCCCGATCTTTCTCAAAGTGGAAATGTGGTTTATACGTTACAATTGAAAATTTATCTGATACCGTGTGTCATCTTTTTTGCTGAAGCATTGTGTATTGTACAGGCTTTTTGTCTGTCTCCCTCATCTTACCTGCTCCCATCCTCCTACTCCTGTTAAATGTTCAATTATATGATTCCTTTTACATTATTTTTATAGATAATTAGTCCCAACATAAAAAGTATGCAGACTCTCAGCTCAGCCATCTCCTCTGCTTCCTTTCTCCAGTGAATCTGACACACATTTTAAAGGGAACTTTTGGAAAAAGGCTAGGAAATGTGACTTATTAGGTGGTAAGGTTATATATCATTCTTACCGTTTTTAATCATCCATTATCTTTTTACAATTTCTATCCATCTGACTGCCCTCATGAACAAATACATATCCTTGTTCCACTAATGATGTAACCTGAGCATAATTATGCTCCATGAGTTTCCCTTCCTAGCCCCGTCTATGTATTGGCCTCTGGCTGAGCACTTTAGGTTAAATCTCTTGTCTAGTCTCAAAATATTGTGTTTGCGCAGTCACATGTGCCTGCCCATTGCTGACTTTTAACTCCTGGATTCTTCTTTCTCACTACTTTTATTAGAAGCTGTAATACCCAGTCAGTATTGCTTGCCTTTACTTTACAGTGCCTGGTCAAGATTACGAGAGGTCTTCCTGTTTAGGCAAAAATGGGCAATGGATAATAGGAGCTGAGCCCAGGAAAGCTAAGAGTGAGGCAGCTGGCCTGAAAATGAAAGTACATTAGTTGGTGAGAGGAGACCTAAATTGAGAGGTGATGTGGAAGGAGAAAAGAGAGAGAGGGTGACTAGGCTAAGAAATAAAGGTCTTCAAAAGTGCCAGCCAAAGAAGAGTAAAGAGGAGGAAAAAAAGCTTCTGTTCTGGTACTCAGTCTGCCACTAAGTGAAAAGCCTTAAGCTGGTCACTTAAACCTCCTAGGTCTCAGTTTCTCCATTTGTAAAATGAAGCAGTAGTGCTATGTGATCGCTAAAGCCCTTTCCAGCACTAATAGTCTATGATTCCGTGGTGAGATTGGTGTGGAAAAAGGGAAACATGCCAATAACATGGAGCCTGGAATTGGTGTTTCCTTCACTGATGGCATTTTGCTTGCCTATTGTTTCTTCTGCTAAGAACAACAAAGAAAGAAAACCCAGAGCCTGGGTCTAGCATAATGGCCATACCTATGTCACAGTCAGAAGCTTCCACCATTTGAGTGGCCCCTGTAGGGAGCTATGGCCAAGTGCCCTGATGTTCTCACCCACAGAGGAATTAGCTGAGTCTCACAGCTTGAGCTCCTGCTGCGCCAGCTCCTCTATGTCTGTGTGCCAGACAAGTGTCTGACAGTTGGGGCTCCTGCCTGTTGCTCCCCAATGAGGTATTTAAAACAGGACATAATTTCCCAAGTATGTGGATAGGCAAATTAACAGAGAAAGCGGGGTGGGGTGGTGAGGAACCCAAGCGTCTGCGAGTTCTCGCTCGCTCGCTCTCTGTCTGCCTCTCTCATTAGAAGCAAGAAAAATTAATTTAATTTCTGTTTATCTCATTTTTCAACATTTCTTCCCCAGTTATTAAAGCCTTGACTTTTTTCTTCCCTTCATGCTATTCAGCTAGTTTTGAAAAGAGCTAAAATCCTGTCAAGGAGTCGGGCAAATTCTGAGGGCTTTTGGACTACTTTGGGACCCTGCTGTGGGGAGCATTGCCATCTTCCACACTAGTATTCTTTTGTAGTTTTCCATTGGCAATAATTGCTGCTTTTCATTTTTCTGAATATTGTTTATACTTGGATAGCATTTTTAAAATTTAGGTTTGGTGGCAGAAAAATTGTGTCTTTTGGTCAAGAGATATGCATTTTCATAACTTAAAAAAATTTTTATTGGAGTATAGTTGATTTACAATGATGTGTTACTTTCAGGTATACTGTAGAGTGAATCACTTATACATATATCCACTCTTTTTTTAGATTCTTTTCCCATATAGGTCATTACAGAGTATTGAGTAGAGTTCCCTGTGCTGTACAGCAGGTCGTTATTAGTTATCTGTTTTGTATATAGTAGTGTGTATATGTCAATCCCAATCTCCCGATTTACCCCCGCCCCCTTTTCCCCACTGGTAACCATAAGTTTGTTTTCTACATTGGTGGCTCTATTTCTGTTTTGTAAATGAGTTCATTTGTACCATTGTTTTTAGATTCCACATATAAGCAATATCTTGTGGTATTTGTCTTTCTCTGTCTGACTTACTTTGCTCAGTACTTTAATGTTAATTTGACAAGTGCACTTACAAGATTTTAGAGGATTGCATGCTGTGAAAGGAAGTGTTTTTGCATTAGTTCAAGATAAGTCTTATATTCTGCTCTATCTCACCTCACCTCTTTTACCAGTTTAATAAGGAGTGTATGAAAGATTAATAGTTGTAATTGTTGCTTTTAAAATTATTTTTGAATGCTATTTTTATTGATAGAATCGTATTCAAATTTCTGAACTACAGATCTGAATGATTGATGGCTTTATACATTTCGGTATAAAACTATCATCCTTAAAAATGCATCTGGCCCTCTTCAGTCTCAATCAGCATAGTTTATCTTAATGTGCAAAACCATTTTAGAAACCCTTTGCTAGTCACTTAAATTTCTTTCTTCCATGCTTTAGTTTTGGGGGTGGTGAGGGAGGGTTGCTGGAGAGGGGCAGGAAGAGGGAGATACATTTAGAAATCATATCCTGTTTCCATTGTTGAATACTCGTGCATTGCATACTCTACCCAGTTTGTTTTCCTGGACTGTGACGTTTTGGTGGAAATAGAGGTTGGGGTGGGGATTGCAGGGCATGGGGAGGGGAGAAACAGAAATGACTCAGGTGATCCAGTATGTCTTCCAGATCTATTTCCTTTCCTGTTGTAGTATTATGCAGAGTACACACACTTTTGTGAGGATAGGCATTTTATTACTTCATATTTGTCTGTGATTCCTTTTCTCCTAAAGATTGACTATATCTGTATATGTCTATCCCTTAGTATATTGGTGTGCAATAATATCTTTCTCTTTTAAAGAGCCTATATTGTGATTTAGTCATGCACAGATTTAGAAAGGTAGAAGACAGTAGTGAGAAAATCTAGTTTGTGTGCTAGATAACAGAAATGATGCTTTAAATCCACCTCTCTACATTTTGCTTTGGGTGGATTGTTTTGTGGATATATTTTTTTGCAATAGAACTTAGGTTTTTCCCCTATTCCTATTGAGGCTGACATTTTAAAGAACCAAAGAGTGTAATCTGTCACATCAGGCTTTCACTGATTGACATCTGGTTATATCTGATGACAATCTTGGAGATGAGTTTTAATGAAGTGTCAGCATAAGGGTCATTAAAAAAAACACGTGAAAAGATATATTAGTGATCTGAAAATCACTTTTACCATCTTAAATATACAATATGCTTTTTTTTTTTTTTTTTTGCGGTACGCGGGCCTCTCACTGTTGTGGCCTCTCCCGTTTTGGAGCACAGGCTCCGGATGCGCAAGCTCCGCTCACGGGCCCAGCCGCTCTGCGGCGGCATATGGGATCCTCCCGGACCGGGGCACGAACCCGTGTCCCCTACATCGGCAGGCGGACTCCCAACCACTGCGCCACCAGGGAAGCCCACAATATGCATATTTTGATGTGCCACGATGAAAGCCCAACATGAAATATTGATATACAGGCACCAGATAAAGTTAGATTCTTTGTTTCGATCATGTGACATAATCGCATGCTTCTAAAGGACATTTCAAAACATGTTTTGTTTAAAACGTCACTTTATATTTTTAGAGTGTACTTATATTAAGAAAAATGGATTTTATCTTACAGTGTTTTGTGTATATGTGTGTGTTTGTGCATACACCTTTAGAAAGTCATTTTAATTGGTACTTCAGAACTTCTGTCAACACTGCTTTTGCTCACTGGTTTCCACATTCTACATATCTAGGAACTGCTCCAGTGCTATTTTGTTGAGGCAAAGAAAATTAGGGGAAATGTTTGACTTAAGTTCTTTGAATGACCTTCCTGTGATTTGGGGAACGATTTTTAATGGTGCCTCACATTATATGGAGATATTTAGAGGCTACCTTTAGTTAACAAAGGTCATGAACGCTGTAATTGAATTAAGTTATTAAAGGCAAAAATTGTCATTCTCATTATAGTAGGTTAAGATATTGTGCTGCTGGATCAACATTTGATCTATGCTTTTATTTTTAGAAGTCTGCCGAGTTTTGAAATTTAAAACCTTTAAAATAATGTTGAATGAGTGGAGCTGTATAATAGATGTGGATTTATATTTCACCAGAGGTTTGAGAGCCATATGGTTTGGAAGTAAGTGGGTTTTATCTTTGAAATTGGGAGGTGATGTATTTTAATATTTTGATTGGGTTAGATTTACTTGAGTATTTACTGGTCTTGTTAGAAATGCCAGTGACCATGGAATGGAGATGAAGATCAAAGTCATTTGTGGGAGGAGGTCATTATAGTGATCCTGATACGTTACTCACCTGCAGTCATGCTGTCCTTGATAAACTTTAAAATAAAGGCATCTTTCTTGGATAATATAAACCTCTCTATGATATTGCATTTTTGTTAATTTACACAGCTGTCTGGAATTTCCTAAATCCTGTAGCACAGTCTTGTGTAATGCATTGTCCGTGAGCTTTGGAAGCTCCAGCTTACCCTTTGGTTTACAAACCTTAGAAAGAATGCTAATAGATGACACCGCATGCCTAGAACAACACCTTAATCTGAAGGAATGGGGTAAGGTGAGGGTAAATTGGGGCAGGATCATATAGTTGGAAAAATCAGAGTACGAATAATGGTTAGTACAGTGTAGAGAAAAAGAAGGGTGATGTTAGGGTCTACATAAGAAATTCAGTTTGCCATATTAAGCATACTTAGTAATATTACCACTACAGTTAATAACATTATTTCTAATATTTTATTCAAAAACGTTCTAGCAGAGACATAAGAAATAATTGGATATGTTAGTCTATAAGCTTGTAGTTTTACATCATTGTTCTTTAACTTTACTTTTGAATGAGGAATTAAAGGATTTATATCAATGTGTATTTAGTGCCAGTAATATTTTGGTTAATTTAGGAATCCTGAAATGGCTCAGCTTTCTATTGGGTTTTAAGGACTATTTTGAAAGAAAAGAGAGAAATTAGGTTTTTGATACGAAATTATATATTCTCAGCTATGTGGATGTATTTTATAAGATTTCAAATTTTAGAAGGCAGAAATGATGGAGATGATATTTAGGAATCAAGGGTAAAAACAAAGGATAGGAGGAGACATTGAAAATGCAGTTAGATGAAATTAGAAAATTTTGAAATAAAGATTAAAAATAAGGTGAGATGGATAAATCAAAGTATGAATGGTGAAATAATTTGTTGGGTGAATAATCATTTACTTTTTTGCCTTACTTGATTTTGACGGATAGGGGAAGCTGAGAAACAGATTATACTTAAGTTTCTTATGGACACTATGTTACTTTTTTGTCTGAAATATTTACAGTAAAGCTCTGGGACCTTTGACTATTATTGTATGTGATTTCACTATTAATGTTATATATAGAAAAGAATTAAACTGAGATGTATCAGAGTTTTCTTGTAATTATTTTATTGTTACAAAGTTATATATTAGTATAGAAAGTTAATATATTCAATTAGAATATCTGATTAGCTTATCTGATGTTTAAAGCAGTTTACATATGGGAAGCTAATATATAGTGAAAAACTGTGTACCATAAATGTATATAATCTTAAAACTTTCTTTTTAAAAAACTTTGAAAACTAACAGTGAAGAATATAGAATAGTATAGTGAACCCTCATGTGTCCTCACACAGACCTAAGGATTATTACGTTCTGTTGTTCTTAAAGCTATATAATTTGAAATAATTTGTTTATTGAAATAAACTTGAATCCTATTTTGTTCTACATTGTTCTGAAAAATCTTAAGTCTAATGTTAAGAACAGACTCAGTGTAGCCTTGAAACAGTGCTTACATTATATTTAAAACAAAGTATTTAAGAGTGGTTGATCTTCATGTTGTTTCTTCTCAGCACAGCATTTGTATGTAAATCAGGAAGTTTGTTCTCATTTGTTGGTCAAGTCTTTTGTTTAGTAATTCCAGGGTCTTCTACTTGAAATCTGACCTATCATTAAAAAAGGGATCAAGCACAAGGGCTACAGCCCTTGTTTGCAGGATGCAGGAAAACAACTGTCTTGATATATACCTCCCAGAGGTGAAAGGGATTAATATTTTGTATATCATTCTTTTAATTTGTTTGTGGGTAGATTATATTGCTCTACTTATTCTGTATTGGAGTAACTCCCCAATAGCAAACAACTTAATGTTCTAATTTGGAAGAACACCATGTGAAGGAAAGCTTTATCAAAGAATTGACTTGTATTTTAGAATCTGACCCTGTTTGCATGGCAGCTAAGCTTTTGAGTCTGAAGCTGGAGCTGGAGCCTCAAGCCACCTATAGTGAGTGTCTTCTTTCCTTAGGGGCCCAACTTCAGCCTTTATCCCTGTTTCTACTTAACTATTCTACGGCCATATTCTTCTGCTCCTTTACTGTGTCTGATCTGCACAGCTGACCAAAAGGGGTAGCCAGGATGCTGGAGTAGAGATTAAAGAGGTAAAAAGGTCTGTTGCTAGAGTTAAACATGCTTCCAAATGGCGCAGGTATATAGATTCCAGTAGAGACATAATTAGGATGTTTTATTTTAGAAACAGAATTTTTAAGTTGGAAGAGACTTTGGAGGTTATCTCGTTTAACTCCCCCAACCCCCATTTATGTGAAAGAAAACGGAGGTTAAGTGACTTGGACATATAGCATTTATCAGAGCTGGGGTTGTTGAGCCCTAGGCTCCTTACTCCTCGACCAGTGTTCTTACGGTATATATCATAGCTGGTGAAAACCTTTCCTTAAAGGCGGACAGCGCAAATGTGCTGCCGTAAGTATTCACTCTACTTGCTTATTTTATCTAGAGTTTGAGCTCCATATTTTTCCTAGAAAAAGTAAAGTTTTATAATTCTGTATTCAATATTTGAATAAATATCTTAATTTTTATCATCTTCCAACTACAATTTTGTATATAGGTCATTATTTAATTGCTTTATTTTTAAATGATATAGAAATGCAATTAAAAATGTTTTTGCGGGCCTCCCTGGTGGCGCAAGTGGTTGAGAGTCCGCCTGCCGATGCAGGGGATACGGGTTCGTGCCCCGGTCTGGGAGGATCCCATATGCCGCGGAGCGGCTGGGCCCGTGAGCCGTGGCCGCTGGGCCTGCGCGTCCGGAGCCTGTGCTCCGCAACGGGGGAGGCCACAACAGTGAGAGGCCCGCATACCGCAAAAAAAAAAAAAAAAAAAAATTGTTTTTGCAAAATTTTAAATAGGCTGTACATTAAGGGGAAGTACCATACTTGCTTGTTTTTTTTTTTTTAAAGAAAATAGTAGATTTGTAATCCCTATCATTCGTATTTCCCCTTGCTGTGTGTTAGTGATAATATGTCATAATTTGACGAGGGTAAGGACGATTCTAATCATTTTAAAGATTGTTGTAAAAATTCATTGAATTTTTAATTATAGAAATTGAAATATTTGTTCCTGTAGGTCACTCTCTTGAGGAGCAAAAGTAAAATTACTGGCAGCTGATATTGGTCATACAAGTTGAGACTTGCCTGGCTGGGATTTAAAGGTGCTGCAGCACTCTTAAGTAACAGAACCAACGAATGAGAATGTGAAGGGACTGCCCTTTATTCCATAGCAACCAGAAGCAATACCAGCAGTCATGCTATTGTATGACTTCTTATTTTCTTAATCTGAGTTTTTGGAAGGATATATTGTTTACTGATTAATAGTATGAGACTGTGGCAGGAATAAGTAATTACCAAGATTTTGTCTTATTTTTCTCTGTGTGTGTGTGTTAGAATTGGAAGTAAACCTATGAGGTCAGGCTTGAACTTAGTTTTGGTATCCTGTTTTGTGATAAAGATGACCTTTATCATTTGAGCACTAACCCTGTTGATTATTTGAAATAATCCACCTCAGAGAGACCAAGAAAATGACAAATAACTGAACTTTCTAGCAGTAATCTGCTCTTACCAGCTTCATTTGTGGTACCAAAGGATACATTTACATAAAACAAGAGTAGGTTTCCTATAGGGGAAAACCATTTGTCTTTCGCTCTTAAGATAAATCCCCATGGACAAACCTTTCTTGTAAACCTGTTCCCCTTGGATTTCTCCTCACCTTCAATAAAAAAGGAACTATGATAAACAAAGGTATGATGAAATACTAGTTAGCTCTTGCATTTTTGCCTAGAAGTTACTCATTCTTAATCTTAATTTTTGTTTGTTTGTTTGTGTTTTGTTTATTTGCCTGCGATTGGTCTTAGTTGTGGCTTGCGGGATCTTTCATTGCGGCGCACGGGCGTCTCTCTAGTTGTGGTGCACGGGCTCCAGAGCATGCGGGCTCAGTAGTAGTGGCACGCGCCGGCTTAGCTGCCCCAGGGCATGTGGGAACTTAGTTCCCCAACTAGGGATCGAACCTGCGTCCCCCGCATTGGAAGATGGATTCTTAACCACTGCACCACCAGGGAAGTCCCAATCTTAATGGTTTTATTTTTTTAATTTAATGAGAATTAAGAGAGAATCAGAATGCAGTGCATTAAATCAATTTTGCTTTCTGTTAACTAAAGAAAAGGGGTTTTGTTTTTGGGCGTGGGTGGGGAGGGATCTGAATCATTTACTTTTAGACTTAACTATATTCCTGATTTGCCAACACACCTACTGGCCCATAAAGTGGAACAGAAAATACAAATAATTCAGATGAAAAGAAAATGCTAAATACTTGGAAGTCTAAACTGAGGTTTGAATATAGAGGTTGAGTTACCAGTTACTAAATACTAGACTGCTGTATTTGTTGGATATAAAGAGGAAGAATCTAAAACATGGTGTGTGGTCTTAATATCTTATGAATTTATAATCTTGATAAATTTTTACTAAAACTGTTTCTAAATATGGATTAATAGAATTCTGTAAAAAGGAGGTACTTTGGATGTTTCCAAATAGCCCAGAGTTTTATGTTTTGGGGGTCACAGTCTTTCAGGATTCCTTATTGCCTATTCGTCAAAATTATTTAAGAAATATTTATTGAGTGACCATAGCCTTTTTTGTTAGGAAGCTTATAGTCTAGGGTACATTTTCAAATTTATATTTCACCATTCTGCTCTGTAACTTCTCTTTTCTGGCCAGCCTGGCTTTTGATATTGTATAATTGATTAAAATCATGAACTTCAGAATGAACAACCCTGGGTTTGAATTCCAGTTCTGCTACTGATTAGTAGTTTAACCTTAGGCAGATTACTTAAAATACTGTTTCAAAAAATTAGATTAGATAACATAGGCAAATAGCACTGTGTCTGACATCCAAGTGCTTCGTCAGTGGCAGTTGCTGTTACTTCTCTGTAGTCACCTGAATTCTGCCTTGTCCTTTCTCTTCTCTATTACTTGGATCTCATCGTTTATTCTATTTAAAATGTGTTCCCCACCCTGCTTAAATTCATCTCTCCTAAACTTAGAGTGGTCCCTAACTTGATGGGTTTACTTTTAATGAATTTCTTATTGACACAGCTATTGATAGCTAATTGTGATTTAGATTTATGGCTGTAAATGTTTGATCTTTCCAGATTGTTTGTAAGCTTCCAAAGGGCAAATGACTACACAATAGGTTTTTGAACTCAGCACAAAATCCAGTGGCCTTTTCTAGTAGAAGCAATCAATGAATAATTATTGATTAAGCCTCAGATTGTTTATCTCTAGTCAAATTATAGAAAACACATTTAACCATCTTATAACTTTGTCTAGACCTGATTTTATAATGACCATTTGAGCAATGCAGTTCTATTATTCCAAATGGATTTTTTAACTTCCTGTTTTTTAAAATGGATTTAATGGAATAAATTAAATAATTTCATGAGTTTTTGATATTTCTTCAAATTAGCATCATCTAGCAGGGAGTAGATTTGGGCTGACCTAATCAGGGACTGTTTTCCTCTTACCTTTCAAATGACATATTGTTACCTAACTCCGTATCTGTATATGCATTTTATACACACACATACACACACGTGTGTGTGTGTATGTGTGTGTGTGTGTATGAAATTTCAGACTTGCCTGGAATTTCCTTAGTGTCTGACAAGACTAATTTCTTAGTTTCAGAACTTGGAGAGTCCCTTTTAGGATTCAGTACCTTCTTCCTATTTTCTGGTTGTGGCAAAGTGTGGAAATTCCTAATGCTACTTAATATGGGAGAGACATGGGGGGCATTATGAGAACTTTTTTGGGAGGGGGGCTACTTCAGATACCCCAAACTCTTTAGTTTCTCCTTTTGTTGCCTACCTTCACTGTTCCTACTGGGATGTCCACAAAGTGCAGAATTAGGGCATGAGTTCCAAGGTTGTACCAAGACACTTAGTGGTATCAGAGTGGAATTGTTACAGTAGTCAGATCTGTGGTTGCACTTGTGCTATATTCCACCAAGGGTTGCACTATGGAAAGGTAGCACTTGCTTTGATGTCTACTACAGAGACTTTACCCTGAAGAATTTTTTTTTTTAATATGGAGCTGTCATCCATAAATCTATAAGCTCTTATTTATTAAAAATTTAAAAAAAAATCTTGATTGGAGTATAATTACTTTACAATGGTGTGTTAGTTTTTGCTGTATAACAAAGTGAATCAGTTATGCATATACATACATCCCCATATCTCCTCCCTCTTTTTTTTTTTTAACATCTTTATTGGAGTATAATTGCTTTACAATGGTGTGTTAGTTTCTGCTTTATAACAAAGTGAATCAGCTATACATATACATACATCCCCATATCTCCTCCCTCTTGTGTCTCCCTCCCACCCTCCCTATCCCACTCCTCTAGGTGGACACAAAGCACTGAGCTGATCTCCCTGTGCTATGCAGCTGCTTCCCACTAGCTATCTATTTTACATTTGGTAGTGGATATACGTCCATGCCACTCTCTCACGTTGTCCCAGCTTACCCTTCCCCCTCCCCATGTCCTAAGTCCATTGTCTATGTCTGCGTCTTTATTCCTGTCCTGCCCCTAGGTTATTCAGAAACTTTTTTTTTTTCTAGATTCCATATATATGTGTTAGCATACAGTATTTGTTTTTCTCTTTCTGACTTCACTCTGTATAACAGACTCTAGGTCCATCCACCTCACTACCAGTAACTCAATTTCGTTTCTTTTTATGGCTGAGTAATATTCCATTGTATATATGTGCCACATCTTCTTTATCCATTCATCTGTCGATGGGCACTTAGGTTGCTTCCATGTCCTGGCTATTGTAAATCGAGCTGCAGTGAACATTGTGGTACATGACTCTTTTTGAATTATGGTTTTCTCAGGGTATATGCCCAGTAGTGGGATTGCTGGGTCGTATGGGAGTTCTATTTTTAGTTTTTTGAGGAACCTCCATACTGTTCTCCATAGTGGCTGTATCAATTTACATTCCCACCAACAGTGCAAGAGGGTTCCCTTTTCTCCACACCCTCTCCAGCATTTATTGTTTGTAGATTTTTTGATGATGGCCATTCTGACCTGTGTGAGGTGGTACCTCACTGTAGTTTTGATTTGCATTTCTCTAATAATTAGTGAAGTTGAGCATCCTTTCATGTGTTTGTTGGCAATCTGTATATCTTCTTTGGAGAAATGTCATTTAGGTCTTCTGCCCATTTTTGGATTGGGTTGTTTGTTTTTTTGTTATTGAGCTGCATGAGCTGCTTGTAAATTTTGGAGATTAATCCTTTGTCAGTTGCTTCATTTGCAAATACTTTCTCCCATTCTGAGGGTTGTCTTTTTGTCTTGTTTATGGTTTCCTTTGCTGTGCAAAAGCTTTTAAGTTTCCTTAGGTCCCATTTGTTTATTTTTGTTTTTATTTCCATTTCTCTAAGCGGTGGGTCAAAAAGGATCTTGCTGTGATTTATGTCATAGAGTGTTCTGCCTATGTTTTCCTCTAAGAGTTTTATAGTGTCTGGCCTTACATTTAGGTCTTTAATCCATTTTGAGTTTATTTTTGTGTATGGTGTTAGGGAGTGTTCTAATTTCATTCTTTTACATGTAGCTGTCCAGTTTTCCCAGCACCACTTATTGAAGAGGCTGTCTTTTCTCCATTGTATATTCTTGCCTCCTTTATCAAAGATAAGGTGACCATATGTGCGTGGGTTTATCTCTGGGCTTTCTATCCTGTTCCCTTGATCTATATTTCTGTTTTTGTGCCAGTACCTTACTGTAGCTTTGTAGTATAGTCTGAAGTCAGGGAGCCTGATTCCTCCAGCTCTGTTTTTCTTTCTGAAGATTGCATAAGCTCTTTTTAAAATCAATGTATTTTCATTCTGTACCCTCTCTTGAGGTGAAGTTTGGTGAATTTACTACCAGTTATGAAGTCATCTTGACCTCTCTTCAGACTTAGGGGATTCCCTTCAATTTCTAGAATCAGTTTAGGTGTTCAAGTTCGTTATTACTTTTTGTAATAATCTTCAATTATTTATTGAGCAAATATTGGCACCTACAATACGGGCCAAGTAGTGGAATGCTGTGGAGGATACAACAGTGAACAAATTGATCAGGTCTCTGTTCCAGAGGAGTTTACATTGAAACAATTGGAGATGAGGGAGAGAGAAAGTAAATGAGTATTATAATAGATGGTTATAAATGCTATGGAGAAAAATAAAGAAAGAAGGGGTATAGAGAGTGTAGGTGATGAAGGTAGAGGAAATTGTAATTTTAAAAAGGATAATTAGGAAGAACTTAAAGAGAAGGTGACATTTGAACAAAGTCTGAGGAGGTAAGTTTTGTATATTTCTTCAAATGTGGGTTTATGTATTTATATTGATGCCTTGATTGGTGCTAGCCTTCCTTCTGTACTAAAGAGTCCTAATTGTTTACATCTGTCCTTATTTTTCTTTCTGCCTTTCTCTTTGCTGCCTTTTATCATTTTTATATGCCTTTGAATATAGAGCCTTTTCATTTATATATTCTTTTTAAATGTATTGACTAAAACTATGGTTTTCTATAAGGAAATAGAGCAGATTAAGAATCTCTTTCGAAAACTTTTAGCTTAGTTTTGTGTTTTTGTTCTTTTGAGAGGAGAGGGGTTATTCATTTCTTCAAGTTCACCCTACCTGCTTACAAGTTGGAGGTTCCTCTGAAACACCTGTAACTATCACTAAAATATATTCTAAAAAATTGGAAAGAATTGATGCATGAAGTGTTAAAAGTAAAAAAAGTCATAATTAATAGACAAATAGAAATTACACTAGCTGAACTGCTGGTTGTTGGTTATGCTCTCAGTTTGCTTATATGGCTGATTTAAACTGGAGAAAGAATCTTTGCATTTGGTGGTTTCTGTGATCAAAATGCCCTTCAGTGTCTTAGATGTGAAACTAGAATGTCATTGTTTATATAGCATAGATATCTATCATTATCTAGTCATCTTTAATTGTAACTTATCATGGATTTATGAATTGAATTTTTTGGTAAAATTTTGTATATGCAAAAAGACAAGTGAGAGATTATTTGGATAAATAAAAGTTACTAATGGAGGCAGTGGAGGTCTTGAATTCTGTTATTTTGACAAATAGATTGTCATGCTGATATTTTTAGAATGAGGTTTTCAGTGTACTAATGTCAAAATTGTATTTTCCATTTCAATTCAGTGTCAAATATTCAACACTATGTGCCTGTCATCCATTATGAAATGTACAGTTTGACAGTATTTGAGGGTATTGTACTGTATTGGAATACTAAAAAAAGGTACAAAATATGTAATATATATAATATGGGTGTGTTTTTAACATGTTTAAGGAAGTAGAAATTGCTGTGGAATCTTTAACTACATTTCTCTGTTTGAATTTATGTAACTATATATATAATATTTATTTCTAATCGTGGTTTCCTCCTTGAAGGCTGGTTAAGTGATTATACTTGAAAATTTGCCCCGGCATTTGTGTCTAAAGTGAGTCAGATGTTTCCACATTTTAGCAACCTGTAGTCCAGAGTCTTTTTTTTTGGGTTTTTTTTTTTTTTTTTTTTTTTTTGCTGTATGCGGGCCTCTCACTGTTGTGGCCTCTCCCATTGTGGAGTACAGGCTCCGGACGCGCACGCTCAGCGGCCATGGCTCACGGGTGCAGCTGCTCCGCGGCATGTGGGATCCTCCCGGACCGGACCGGGACACAAACCCGCGTCCTCTGCGTCGGCAGGTGGACTCTCAACCACTGCGCCACCAGGGAAGCCCTGTAGTCCAGAGTTTACTGAACTTGAGTACCTGCTATTTTTGCCATTGAAAATATAAATTAAAAAATTAAAGAAGCCAAATTTAGTATCACCACTTTTTTGTATCATCACCGTGTTTATGAAAAAATATGTGAGCTATATAAAAGACTTCGGAGAACAAGTCTGCCCTCACATTTTCCCCCCTAGCTTTTTCATTAAGGAAAAATTTAAAGATATACAAAAATAGAACTGTATGACGAAATAATGAAATGAATTCCTGTGTATCCATCTCTCTGCTTTAATGGTTAGCTTGTGGTTAATCTTATTTCAGCTATACCCCCTCACTCCCCAAATACTCCATTATTGTTCCCCTCACTCTTTACCTATGGAAAGAGATCCAACACAGCTGAGTTGGGCTTGTGCTCAGACTGCCAGTCCTTTACTCTGCTTGGCAGTGTTGTGTCATCTCCCCACCTCCCGGGAATAGAGGGATGGATGAAAAAAAAATCATGCAAAGAATAAAGGTTAGTTTCCAGACAAGTATCATTTAAAATTTTTAATTGTGAACTTTCATATTTCTGGTCTCAGATTTTGAGTTGGAATTAAATATTATCTTCCAAATTTAGCATAGACTCTACAAAGACAGATTGTTAGTGCTTTGTGAGAAAGTAACATTTATCTGTTTATAAAGATGGTTTCTTTTATTGTTTTCTAAAGATTTTCTGTGTATTTGCTTTCACAAAAAAATTGTGAAGTATATGTCTTTGAAGTTTTTGGCATTTATAATATGATGCAACTGAAATTGTCCCTCAGATTTATAGAATGTACTTCAAGATGCTTTTTTCATTATCCTCAATTATGCATTTCAAAACTCAGTCGATCCAGTTACTTTTTTTCCATTTATTCAATACCTTTTTCAAGTTTTTAAATGGTAAAAGTGAGTAGCAGTAGTTAAAAAGTAAAAGTTTTTAAGAGGCATTAAAACAAGTTTTTAACTGATAACACCCTTCCAATCAGGTGTTGTATCACATTCCTGTTACAGATTTTAATATTAAAAAAACTCTTCCTTTGTACATCAACATCCTTTTGACCTTGGCTAAACAAATTATAGAAAAATTTTGAAAAAACATATTTTGGGAAGTATTCTGTCAGAAGGAAGGAGCTGGTAGAAGCAGGAAGAGCCATATATTTAGAGCTCTGATAATGATTTTTTTTCTCTTTATAATTAGTAAAATATGACTACTAAAAAGAATTCTAACCTGTGAGACATTGGCTACCAACCCTAGATGTGATTTATTAAAGAGCCTGTAATTCTTGATACATGCTTATGAAATTTTTAAAAATTCAGAATTCAGTTTTATTCAGCAACTTTTGTTGAGGATCTTTGATTTTGGTGGGGGGTGGTATGTGGAAATGAATGAAGTGTGACAGCGTGTTGCAAATCCAAGCAAACTGGAATGTGCAAAAGAGAGGCCAAATTCCATAGATAAATACATGATTCTCTGTACCTACATGCTCATGGTTTCTTGTCATGAAGCTGCGTTTTATAATTATTGCAGCTTTGTAACTTTAAAGACACAAGACCCCAGTAAACAACAACACTTTACTAAAATATCTATCCTCATTTAAAAAATTTTTTTATTCTTTATTTTGCCACATTGACTTTTAGTTAATAGTGCCTGACAGGATCCTAAATATTAATGTAGCCAGTTTAGAACTTTGATTCTTTCAGAGCAGATTTTTCTGGCATTATGTAATACATGCTAGTAATTAACCAACTATTAAATAACTGCTTTAAAATTAACACATTTGCCTGACACAGGCCCTGTGAATGGTATTCTCATAAGTAGAAGCTGACTTTAATGACTTTATTGACTACCTTGTGTATATATATGTAGTGTGTGTGTTTTAATGTTTTGTTCTTGTTTGCAAAAATCAATTTTCATTACTTAAAAAAGGTTTTCATATATTAGGTCCTGCAGTTTTAGAATTAAGTTAAATTTTCCTTATCCTAAATGAGAATTGGAAAGTTTTCAAAATACTTTATTGGAAAATTGTTGAATCCTAAAGTTATTAATCACTTGGTTTTTTACATCACAATGTTACTAATAATCACTGCATCTTTAAAGAACATTTTCTTTTCTGAGTTGTTGCATGGCTTCTTAAGAAGTAAGGATGGATCAAGGAAAATACAATTATTGAATATAAAATTTTCATATTTGTGTTTCTTTTATTCTCAGCTGTAAAATGAATCCTCATGTTTCTTTCTGCAGATTTTCTTTCAAATCTTCTCTTTCTGTCTTCTTGTCTCTCTTTATTATCCTTTCTGTCCACTTTCCTCTTTTGCTCTGTTCTGCTCTGCTTGGCTTTACTTACAGGCTGTTTCAGTTCTAAACCTTCTTAGCCAACCCATTCTCTTCCCGCCTCAACCTCAGTTCTTTGCTCAGATGCTGCCTTTGCACCTCTCAGCGTGCTTCAGCTCTCCTATTATTGAATTCTTTGTCTTTCTTTTTGGGATAGTTGTTCCGCATTCCTCTGTTTATTGTTTCTTGGTACTTTTAGAGAAATAGCTAATTTCCTTTATTCTGCTTCCTATGGTATGTAATGAGAAGAAGAAATGAAAACAACAGTTGAAGGACAGATGCTCATGGCTCTTTAAAAAAGAATAAGGTAGTGCAGTTGACAGATTATTTTAAAAAGTGCTCCCAGTTCAGAGTAGTTAGATAGAGGGGCTAAATGTTGCTGTGAATGTAAAGATGTTGTTTGGCTTTTTAAAAATTTTATTTTTAACTTTCAGAAGTTATGGGCAATATTAGTATAGCCAAAATATCCTTGGAAAGTTCTGGATAAGATGGTTATTGTAAAATCATATGTTATTTTTATTTATCTGTATGGTCTTTGGTATTTTATGGTAGGCCAACATCTATTTTTGTCTTTAAATACTTTATGAAAAAGGCCTATCATACATAGCTAAATAAAAGTCAATACAATTTCTTCTTTTAAAGAAGGTGGAAGTCCTCTTTTCTGCCCACTTTTCAAATTCTGTTTCATATAATTTGTTTAGCAGTATTTTATTGATAGACTACCATTTTTCTCTTTTGTTCTCATTTGCATTTGAGTAGTACTATTTGTAATGAATGTATGTGAGTAACTTGTTGAGTGTTAATCTTTAAAGTTATAGAATATGCATCTGATAGGATAGAATAGATTTTAGAATTAACATAAAATTATTACTGACCAAAAGGGATGAAAAAAATCATCTGGTTTTATAATAAAATGAAATTTAGAATTTCTACAGTTTCTCAGTGATTTCTTTGTGCGTGTGTAGTGGTGGGCGGGTGCTTTTAGTTTTGCTAACTTCATGACTTCTGGGTTCCTAGGTTTAATTTATTTTTCTACTATTGGAGTTTAGATAAGTACCACAGTCTTTTTTCAAATCAAATTTTTAAAAAGCGCTTTTTAATAAAAGTGCTTTTTAAAAGTGCAAATTTATTAGTGCTTTTTTTTCTTTCTTGAAACTTTCTCAGTTCATTTATATCCATTATAACCTATTAGGAGACTATGTGGAAATAAAATCTTGGGGATGGTAGGTGGTGTAATTGAAATGTAGGTCATAATCTGTTCTTTGTTTGTTTTACCAAATTAGTTAGGGATTCTGAGGATACATTTTGAATATTTGTGTATGTTTAGCATTTTGTCCCTTTGTTAGAAATCTCTCAGTGTGACTTGTTTTTAATAGGATGTGTCTTGAATTGTAGTCCAATCACTCTTGAAAAGTATTAAGCCCTTTAAACACACTGGTCAGACCCATAGAGGGAAGCCTACAGGTTTATTAGCACTCCTTAGCCTGAAAGCACAGCATACCCTTCTAGGTTGCACAGCAACAGACTCCTAGCAACCATAATAGATTGAATTTCTAAGAGTGACCAGGCCGGATGTAATAATAAAGCAGGAGGTACAAACAGTTGTCATGGTTTTCTTTTCACAGTAAACTAGTTTGATTTGGGGAAGCTTAGCCTTTCAAAAATGGGCAAACTTTTTATAAAACTACTACTGTTTGTACCCAGGGCTTCTGGTATTAAAATAGCAGTGATAGTACCAAATTTAAAAAGCTACCGATTAAAAAAGTAGTATGCTCAAAATAAAACAAAACGAAAAAGTAAAAGGATTGTCATGTAAAGGAGTTTTCAGGGAAGTATGTTTTAAAAATACTTCTTTTAAATCATAAAGCTGAACTGTAGCAAAATAGTCGTAATGAATGCTTTTTAAAAATAAAAATCATAATATTTGTGTTTTCTCTCTGGGGATCCTCTATTTTAATTTTGCAGCAACTCTAGTTTTATCTATGCAGTTTAAGTGGATGTGCATATAAAACTGATGCTTATAATAAACTTAAAAATTTATCCAAGAAAACACACTATTTGAACTATATATAAACAGTGTTTTTTGAAATTACGAACTAATAACCAGTGGAGCAGAGAATTTATTGAAGAAGAAAGAATAAAGTAGTAAAATGTACAATCCTATACAGTGACAGTGAAAGTGTTTGTGATATTCCTAAAGGTGTAGTATTGTGCTATAACTTTGTTAACATTCCTCCTGTGTATCTTTTAGTATGTGTTTGCTTACATAGCCATGAAAAAGAGATTGATTCAGATACATTCACAACCTGAAACAGGATGCCTCCATCAAAAGAAACAGATCCTCATATAGCTGCTGGAGTTGGAGTGGAACTATAGCCTTTGACAGCAATAAGCTGTAAATATACACACAGGCTAATACCCTTGATTTGTTCATCTTTTGTGTCAGCATTTGGGAAAGACTGTTAAAGTAGCAGTTGTAGTACATACTGGCAATTACAGTAAAGAGCAGAAATTAGGTATTTGTGACCTATTATATTTCATTAAAAGACTTCCTTATTAAAATGGCACTGCTTACTCTGATTACTTGACAGCTGCCCTAAAAGATTAGAAAATACACAGTTGTAGCTAAAGGTGAAATCAACTGCTTAAGCACATGGCATAGAACAAGTAAATGGTACAGTATAAACTATTTTTTAACAAAAAATTTTCTTTGGGTAGAAATGTTTATCAGTGGTTAAGTGCCATGCATTTTTTGCATTTCTATAATATTAGCTTACCCACAGTGGCATTTTCCCATTGAGATATTTTGTTTAATGCACCCACCTAATATTATACTAGCTTCCTATTCGAGGAGGTTATTATGAGGTGTCATAGATCCAGGGATCAGCATGGCATCACCAGAGAAGATTTTTCTGCTAACTGATGAATTAACATCCTATTTCAATGTAAATACTACCTTTACCAAACAGAACTAGAATGTTTGGAAATTTTACCCCTAGATTATCAATGTCTGAAATATTAGTAACCCACTAGAGCCACAGTGAGTTTAATACTTGAATTTAGGCATCACTTGTACAACATTGAATTGTCTCCTTTTCTAGAGAATAATTTATTATGTGGTCCTTTTTACTGTCAATGATATTTCTGAAGTTACTATCTCTGTTTTAACATAGTGACTGTATAGCACTTTATGGAACAGTCTTGCCTAAATTCTGAATTGTCGTTGAGCAGTTAGGTAGCCTGCCCTGCCCCACATTCTAATAGTTAACGACTTTCTCGTCTTCTACATCATGAAGCATGGGTCTGCACTGTAGTTCAGCCTATGACTATGAAATCACAGCTCACTCTTGAAGACACAAAAAACAGGTTCAGTATGAAGCAAATTTGTGGGATGATCACCTCCCTCAACTAATCTTGAATATAGATTTTTGTCAGGATTGTCCCAGTGTTAGTAGAAGTCTGTTGTAGTACTTGAATGGAACTGTAAAATTTCCACAAAGACCCAAATTATGTTATGTGAGACATCACGTGAATTCCACATACACAAATATCCATGACTACTTATGTCTTTAGCTTAAAAAAAAAATCTGATGCATGTTGCATGAGCTTTTTCAACTTGCAAAATTGTTAGAGAAAGATGTGAGTCCTAGTCTTTTGAAAAGTAAAATAGACCTGAGTTCAAATTCCTGGCTTTATCATTTGCTAGCTAATTATCCTTAAATTCTTTAACTATTTTGAGCTCAGATTTTTGATATAAATATGGGAATATTATATACTCAGTTGTGTTATAAAATGAAAATATGGTGAAAGATAAAACAAGATATACCTATAGAGGATGTATCATGAAAGTCTAGAATTAGCACTCATACTGGTAGCTAGTACTGTCATCTTTCTGGCTAAATCCTTGTGGTAGAATGTGATGAGGGTTTTGCTGGAGAGGGTGGCAGCTGAAAATAGTAACATGGAACTAGATATAATCAGAAACAAAATGGTTTTCAAAAAGGGATATTATGTACTATATATTTTATTAAGTCATTTTCAGTATTAGAAGGAATTCTTTAGAGTAAACTTCTAAAGTAATCCCTCTTGTTCACAGATTCAAATATTGGGGCAGGATCTTTAAAGATTACAGAGCAATAATTGATAAGAGAAATATACACTAAAACAGATGAAATACTAATTACCCTGACAAAGGGCAGAATATAAAGAAGGCAAATTTATTTATTTTAGTAAATATGTATGGTGATCCTTATATTATTTAAACATTTGACCTCTCTCCAAATTTTTCTTCCATGTAAAAAACTGTAAGAGCAGAAGTGAGTAAACTGCCCAGCCTTGTGTTAGCACCTAACACTGTTGATAAAAGAAAACCGAAAATGAGTATCAGTAGCTTCTGCTGAAAAGTAGAGCAACAGTGGAGTCCCATAAAAATCTGATTACCTTTGGTACTTTTTAGCCTGCCCTTGAAAAAATGTTCAGTATGCTCACCCTTGACTTACAAAAATATAGTTTAAATTTTAATATATACTGTTGTTGCTAAAGGGATCACAAAGGCATTTAATTTAATGAGAAGATAATATTTACAAAAGAATAGACGTGGTTTGAAATATAATAGTTTGAAGTAGCTAGTGGGATTAAACTGGTTTAGGCAATAGCTATCCTATTTCAGTTCTTTGAAGAAGGTAATTCCAGCGTAAGCTTAAGTAAAGGAGGAGGTACAGAACATACTTAACTTTGCCTTGATATTTTTAAAAGGGAAAAGAATACCAGGCTACAGTGATACTTAGAGCCAAGGGAAAATAGCACTTACTGTTAAGAATATAGTTTGTCAGATAAAACCATGGGCTATTACCTGTAGTTCTGTAAATTTTAAATTAACAAATTTTTTCTTGAGTATGACTTATGTGCTTATATTGTTAAACTGTTTAACAATATCAGTTTGAAGAAGTATTGCTAAAAACATTAAATTGGGAAATCTAAAATTTAAGAGTTAACCAAAATATAATTCTCTTCTCACAGAAGCTATTTTTTAAAAATCAGTGAATATATAACTCTAATTTATCATCTTGTACATATGCTACCATTGTCCACTTGTGAAAATGTAGAAGATAATTTTACCTTTTATGCTGAATTGAAGATTATGTCCAGCTCAGTGAAGATTCATACATGAGCTTCATAAATACTCTCTGCATAACATTTTTTCTCCTGCAAATGAATTTTTTACTTTATAGTTATCATTTTTTCCTTGATATTCTTAGCACTTTGAGTTGTTGAATTGGGAAATATAATATGTATGCATATATATTTACATACATATATGTATGTAAATACACACACAAAATAGCATAAAGTTTCTTTTCAGTGCAGTCTAAAGTTAGAATTCTTTATATTGAGATAATTGCTAGGTGAGAAAAACTAATTAAACTACCAAACTAGTCTAGACTCTTACTATTGGTAGGGTCTTTTGGCACTAGGGCCTTCTGTGCATAATGTATACTGTATATGAATGCTGCTCGAAGTGTGAGTGGAGGACCCAAGGGGTCACCAGGAAGTCCTTCCTTTTCAACTAAGTATCTAGGTGAGGCTGCATTTACTTCATATATTTCAACCAAAACAGCAAATTGAGTGCTGAAGTAGACCTGAGAAGCCAATTGTCTTCTATTAATCAATACGTTAAAGAAGTTTCAACTGTAAAACGGTGCCACTCTTCTCATAAAATTGTTTTTTCTTGGAAAATTTAGATATATTTCATTAAATTATGACTATTATAAGATGCAGTGGTTTTATTTCTGTCATTTTCAAATTAGTAAATATTTATTACATTATTTGTTCACATATAATTGACAACTAACATTAGTTTTAGGTGTACAATATAATGATTTGATATTTGTATATACTGCAAAATTATCAGGACAGTAAGTCTGGTTACCATCTGTCCCATACAAAGTTACAAAAATTTTTTCCTTTTTTCTCCTTTTGATGAGAACTTTTAAGATTTACTCTCTTGGCAGCCTTCAAATATGCACTACCACATTATTGACTATAGTCACCATTTGTACATTACATTCCCATGACTTATTTATTCTTTAATTGCAAGTTTGTACCTCTTGACCACTTCACCCATTTGTCCACCTCCAATACCCCTCCCCTTTGGCAACCAACCATCCTGTTTTTTGTATGAGTTTTGCTTGTTCATTTGTTTTGTTTTTTAGATTCCACATATGAGGTCATACAGTATGTCTCTTTCTCTGTCAGATTTATTTCACTTAGCATAATACCCTCAAGGTCCATCCATGTTCTTGCAAATGGCAAGATTTCATTCTTTTTTATGGGCAAGTAGTATTCCACTGTCTATACATACAACATTTCTTTATCCATTCATCCACTGATGGACACTTAGGTTGTTTCTATATCTTGGCTATTGTAAATAACGCTGCAATAAAAATAGAGTGCGTATATCTTTTCAAATTAGTGTTTTTGTTTTTCTCAGATTAAATACTCAGAAGTAGAATTGTTGCATCATATGGTAGTTCTATTTTTAATTTTTTGAGGAACCTCCATACTGTTTTTTATAGTGGCTGCACCCATTTACATTCCCACTAAGAGTACATAAGAGTTCACTTTCCTCCACATCCTTGCCAACAGTTGTTATTTCTTGTCTTTTTGGTAATAGACATTCTAACAGGTGTGAGGTGATATCTCACTGTGGGTTTTATTTGCATTTCCCTGATGATTAGCAATGTTGAGCATCTTTTCATGTGCCTGTTGGCCATCTGTATGTCTTCTTTGGAAAAATGTATATTCAACCTCTGCCCATTTTAACATTGGATTGATTGTTTTATGGGGTTTTTTTTTTTTTTTTTTTTAAGCTGTTGAGTTGTATGAGTGGTTTATATATTTTGCACATTAACCCCTTATTAGATATATGATTTACAAATATTTTCTCCCATTCTGTAGGTTGCCTTTTCGTTTTGTTGATGGTTTCCTTTGCTGTGCAGAATCCATCATCTTGTTTATATAGTCCCCCTTGCTTATTTGTGCTTTTGTTGCCTTTGCTTTTGGAGTCAGATCCAAAAAATCATCACCAAGGCTGATGTCAAGGAACGTATTGTCCATGTTTTCTTCTAAAAGTTTTATGGTTTCAGGTCTACATTTAAGTTTTTAATCCATTTTGAGTTAATATTCATGTATGGTATAAGATAGTAGTTCTAGTTTTTGTTCTTTTGCATGTGGCTGTCCAGATTTCCCAGCACAGTTTATTAAAGAGACTGTCCTTTCCCCACTGTATATTCTTGCATCCTTTGTTGTAAGTTAATTATATGTGGGTGGGTTTGTTTCTGGGCTCTCTATTCTGTTCCATTAAACGATATGTTTGTTTTTATGCCAATACCATACTGTTTGGATTACTATGGCTTTTTAATATCATTTGAAATCAGGGAGCATGATGCCTCCAGCTTTGGTCTTCTTTCTGTAGATTGCTTTGGCTATTCAGGGTCTTTTGTGGTTTCATACAAATTTTCAGATTGTTCTGTTTCTGCGAGAAATGCCTTTGGTATTTTGATAGGGATTGCATTGAATCTGTACATTGCTTTAGGTAATATGGACATTTTAACAATATTATTTCTTCTAATCTGTTAGCATGAAATATCCTTCCATTTATTTGTACTTCATTCAACTTCTTTCATCAATATCTTATATTGATAGTTATCAGTGTACAGGCCTTTCAGTTCCTTTCTTGAATTTATTCCTAGGTATTTTATTCTTCTTAATGCAATTGTAAAGTTTTTGTTTTCTTAATTTTCTTTCAGATAGCTCACTGTTAATGTATGGAAAGGCAGCACATTTTTGTGTGTCGATTTTGTACCCTGCCACTTTACTGAATTCTTTTAAAAATTATAACAATGTTTTGGTGGAGTCTTTAGACCATATATATATATATCATGCTGTCCTCAAATAATGACAGTTTTACTTCTTCCTTTTCAACTTGGATGACTTTTATTTATTTTTTTCTTGCCTTAATTGCTCTGGCTAGGACTTCTAATACTATGTTGAATAAAAGTGGTGAGAGTGGGCATCCTTGTCTTGTTCATTAGAGGAAAAGCTTTCAGCTTTTCCCCCCGAGTGTGATTTTAGCTGTAGGCTTGATATATATGGCTTTTATTTTGTTGAGATACACTTCTTCTGTACAACCTTGTTGAGAGTTTTTTATCCTAAATGGATGTTAAATATTGTCAAAAGCTTTCTTCTGCATCTATTGAGATGTTCATATGATTTTTATCCTTCATTTTGTTAACGTGGTGTATCACGTTGATTGATTTTCAGAAGTTGAACCATCCTTGCATCCCTGGAACCCCACTTGACAGTGGTGTATGATCTTTTTAATGTATTGCTGAATTCGTTTTGGTAAATTTTGTTGAGGATTTTTGCATCTATCTTCATCAGGAATATTGGCTTATAATTTTCTTTTTTTGTTGTGTCTTTGTTTGGTTTTGGTATCAGGGTAATATTGGCCTCGTGAAATGAGTTTGGAAGGGTTTTTCTTAAGTTTTTTTAAAGAGTTTGAGGAAGATAGTTATTGAATCTTCTTTAAATGATTGATTGAATTCAGCATAGAAGCCATCTAGTCCTGGACTTTTGTTTGTTGGGGGATTTTTTATTACTGATTCAATCTTCTTACTAGAAATAGGTCTATTCAGATTTTTTATTTCTTCCTGATTCAGTCTTGGAAGATTCTATGTTTCAAAGAATTTATCCATTTCTTCTAGGTTGTCCAGTTTATTGACATACAATTGTTCTTAGTAGTCTCTTATGATTCTTTGTATTTCTGTTTATCAGTTGTATCATTTCCTCTTTTATTTCTGATTCAATTTATTTAAGCTGTCTCTTTTTAAAAAAATATTTATTCAGTTATTTGGTTGCGTTGGGTCTTAGTTGCGGCAGGCGGGCTCCTCAGTTGTGAGCCCTCTTTATCTTTCTTGGTAAAGAGAATTCAGCTAACGGTTTGTGAATTTTGGTTATTTTTTCAAAGAACCAGTTTTTAGTTTCATCAATCTCTTTTACTGTCTTTTTAGCTTCTATTTTGGTTATTTCTTCTCTGATCATTGTTATTTCCTTCTTTCAACTCACTCTGGGCTTTGTTTGTTCTTCTTTTTCTAGTTCTTTTAGGTGTAAAGTTAGCTTGTTTGAAATTTTTCTTTTTTCTTGAGCTAGACTTGTATCACCATACATTCCTCTTAGAACTGCTTTTGCTGCATCCCATATATTTTGGTAAGTTGTGTTTCAATTTTTTTGTCTCAAGGTATTTTTGTTTTTAGATTTTTAAAAATAGATCTTTATTGGAGTATAATTGCTTCACAATACTGTGTTAGTTTCTGTTGTACACCAAAGTGAATCAGCCATATGCATACATATGTCCCCATATCCCCTCCCTCTTGAGCCTCCCTTCCATCCTCCCTATCCCACCCCTCTAGGTCATTGTAAAGCATTGTAAAGCACCAAGCTGATCTCCCTGTGCTATGCTGCTGCTTCCCACTAGCTAACTATTTTACATTCGGTAGTGTATATATGTCAATGCTACTCTCACTTCGCCCCAGCTTCCCCCTCCCACCCCGTGTCCTCAAGTCCATTCTCTATGTCTACATGTTTATTCCTGCCCTGCAACTAGGTTCATCAGTACCTTTTTTTTTTCTTTCAGATTCCATATATATGCATTAGCATACGGTATTTGTTTTTCTCTTTCTGACATACTTCACTCTGTATGACAGACTCTAGGTCCGTCCACCTCACTACAAATAACTCAATTTTGTTTCTTTTTATGGCTGAGTAATATTCCATTGTATATATTTGCCACATCTTCTTTATCCATTCATCTGTTGATGGACATTTAGGTTGGTTTCATGTCCTGGCTATTGTAAATAGTGCTTCAATGAACATTGTGATACATGACTCTTTGAATTATGGTTTTCTCAGGGTATATGCCCAGTAATGGGATTGCTGGATCATATGGTAGTTCTATTTTTAGTTTTTTAAGGACCCTCCATACTGTTTTCCACAGTGTCTGTATCAATTTACCAACAGTGCAGGAGGGTTCCCTTTTCCCCACACCTTTTCCAGTGTTTATTGTTTCTAGATTTTTTGATAATGGCCATTCTGACTGGTGTGAGGTGATACTTCACTGTAGTTTTGATTTGCATTTCTCTAATTATTAGTGATGTTGAGCATCTTTTCATGTGCCTCTTGCCCATCTGTATGTCTTCCTTGGCGAAATGTCTATTTAGGTCTTCTGCCCATTTTTTAATTGGATTGTTTTAAAAATAAACAAATGGGACTTAATTAAAATTAAAGCTTTTGCACAACAAAGGAAACCATGAACAAAACAAAAAGATAACCCTGAGAGTGGGAGAAAATATTTGCAAAAGAAACAACAAAGGATTAATCTCCAAAATATACAAATGTCTCAAGGTATTTTTTGATTTCTCTTTTGATTTCTTCATTGACCCATTGGTTGTTTAGTATCATGGTGTTTAATCTTCACATATTTATGATTTTTCCAGTTTTCTTCCTGTAATATTTATTGATTTTCTGTGTGGATGGAAGTATTCATTTATGTAAGTGGGTTATGAGGGTTCTGCACTATTGTATTTCCATCACTTTCACCCTTTAGGTCTGTTAATATTCGTGTTGTATTTTGGTGCTCTTATGTTGGGCGCATATATATTTACAAATATTATGTCTTCTCTTTGGATTGACCCCTTTATCATTATCCAATCCCCTTCTTTTATTGTAGTAGCTGTTTTAAAGTCTGTTTTTTTCTGGTGTAAGTATAGCTGTCCCAGCTTTCTTTTGGTTTCCATTTGTATGGAATATCTTTTTCCATCCCTTCACTTTCTTTGTGTGTGTGTGTCCTTATATCTGAAGTGAGTCTCTTCTAGGCAGCAGATAGATGGGTCTTGTTTATGTACCCATTCAGCCACTCTATGTCTTTTGACTGGAGCATTTAGTTTATTTACATTTTAAGTAGTTATTAATAGGTGCATACTTACTGCCTTCCTGTTAATTATTTTATAGCTGTTTTGTAGTTCTTCTCTGTTCCTTTCTTTTTCTTTTGCTTTCTTCTCTCTTGAGGTTTGATGACTTTCTTTAGTGTTTTGTTTAGATTCCTTTCTCATTATTTTTTGGTATCTACCATAGGCTTTTGCTTTGTGGCTAGTATGAGGCTCACAAATAACAGCCTATGTAAATAACATTCTATTTTAAGTTCATAAAAACTTTAAGTTTGAATGCATTTTAAAACTACATTTTTTACCCTGTCCCCCACATTTTATGTTTTTGATGGCACATTTTACATCTCTTTATTTTGTGTTCCTCTTACCAGATTATTATAGTTATATTTATTTTTGCTTTTGTTTGTCTTTTAATCTTCATATTAGCTTTATAAGTGATTAATCTACTACCTTTATAATAGATTTACCTTTACCAGTGAGAATTATACTTTCATATGTTTTTGTTGTTGTTGTTGTTACTAATTAACGCCCTTTTTTTCAGTCTGTTTAACATTCCTTGGAAGGCTGGTTTAGTGGTGATAAACTCCTTTAGCTTTCACTTGTCTGGAACACATTTCTTCTTCAATTCTGAATAGTGATCTTGCCACACAGAGTATTCTTGGTTGGAAGTTTTTTTCTTTCAGCACTTTAAATATATTGTGCTACTCCTGGTCTGCAGAGTTTCTGCTGAAAATGTGCCGATAGTCTTATGCGGGTTCCCTTGTACATAACAAGTTGTTTTTCTCTTGCTGCTCTTAAGATTTCCTCTTTAACTTGTGACGTTTTAACTGTAATGTGTCTTGGTGTGGATCTTTTTGGGTTCAACTTTTTTGGAACTCTAGGCTTCTTGGACCTGGATTTCTGATTCCTTCCCCAGGTTAAGGAAGTTTTTTTCCTTCTTTTTTTTTTTTTTTTCATATAAGTTTTCTGCCTCTTTCTCTCTTCTCCTTCTGGGATCCCTATAATGCAAATGGTAGTCTGATGTTGTCCCATTGGCCCCGTAAGCTATTTTCACTTTTTGAAATTCTTTTTCCTTTTTGTTCTGTGTGAGTTCCACTGCCCTTTCTTCTAGATCACTCATTCATTCTTTGCTTCACCTAGTCTGTTTGAACCCCTCTAGTATATTTTTCAGTTCAGTTATCCTATTCTTCAGCTCTTTGACTTCTGTTAGGTATTTTCTTATATTTTCCATCTCTTTGTTGAAGTTCTCAATGTGTTTATCCATTCTTCTCCCAAGTTCAGTGGACATCTTTATGACCATTATCTTTTACTCTATATCAAGCAAATTACTTATCTCCATTTCATTAAGGTTTTTTTTTTTTGAGGTTTTATATTATTCTTTCCTTTCAAACATGTTCCTCTGTGTCCTCATTATGCTCGACTCTGTGTTTGTTTCTGTATATTAGGTGAAACAGCTACCTTCCCAGTCTTGAAGGAGTGGCGTTGTGTTAGGAGAGGAACCATGTCTTTCAACCTCACCCTAGGTCTTGGTTGTCTATTGAACCTTTGTGACTGTCCAAGCAGCCTGATTTATTCCTGATAGTTCCCAGTTGTTGACAGTGTACCCATTATCTATCACTGTTCCAAAGGGAAGTATCTCAGTCAGTACCTTGCTTCAGGCTGATGGGAAGCCAGACCCTCAGAGAGCTTTTAAAGGATGCAAATAGATACAGTCCTTTGGGACTGCAATCATAAACCCTGCTGGAGACTTGGAGGTGTCTTTTGGGCAAAAGTTGCAAAAATTGGGGCTTCAGTCATGTGTATAAGCTGTTTACTGTGAGGTAGTAGAGAGCTGTAGCACGGCCAAGGGACAGTACGAACATGGTGTTTCCCAGCCTATGTTCCCTAAGAGCAGTTTTGTAGTCTCTAGCTCTGTGTAGCAAGCCTCAATTCTGCCCCTCAAGATAAAACTATAGGACAAGTAAATTGTCCTTTTTCACTGAAAGATCTGGGGTATGTTTCAGTCTGCTGTCTCTTGGTGCCTTGGGGATGGTAGCCTGCCACAACTGGCTTTCCTATTGTTACAGTCCTGTGGGACCCAAGAATGCAAGCCCCTTGGCTACCAGAGCCAGATAGATGATCAAGGAGTGTCCCCTGTGGATACTGCCCATGCCTGCCAGCTTTAATGAGGCAGCAGGAGAGCTCAGGGCTGGGGTGTGCCCACCAGCTTTTGCAGGGCCGCAGGAGAGCACAGGGTCAGGGCATACCTGCTAGCATTATCACGGTAGAGGGAGAGCAGAAAACCAACCAGCTCCTCCGCCCCCCTAGAGAGTTCCAGCAGGCCTCTGTCCCTCTGGTGGTTGCTTTAAGACTAGCAAGTGAATCTTCTTCACATGTAGTCTAGGCATTTTCATACTGCTGCTTTTGTGCCTGTGTCCAGGGTGAGTGAATCTGCACTCAAGCCCCTTAAGGGAAGTATCTCAGCTCCCTGCAGCCCTATGGGTCTCCTGGATGTGAGCCTCATTGTTTTCAAAGCCAGATGTTTTGGAGGCTTGTCTCTTTGTTGCAGGTCCTAAGGGTTGGTGTGCCTGGCACAGGGCATGAACCCCTCGCTCTTCAGGGAGAAGCTCTGAATTTGTGACATCCCTCCCAGTTGTGGGTTGCCACACTGTGATGAGGTTCTTGGTGAGACTGCCTCTGCTATGTGTCTTGATGTGGCCTTTTTACTGTTTGCTGTGCAGAAGTTGTTTGGCTAATTTTTAGGTCTTTTTCATAGGGAATTGTTCCATATGTAGCTGTAGCATTGGTTTATCCATGGGAGGAGGTGAGTTTAGGATCTTTCTATGCCATCATCTTGGACTTTCTCCTTCCATTTTGTTTTCTAATATGGTAAATGGATAGATATAAGTAGTGACCTACTGAAGCCCGTTCTTACCAGCTGGAGAGAGCCATTATTGTTAATCTTTTCTTAAATCTTTATTCAGATGTCACATTGCTAGCTTGAAACCAGCCACACTGGGAGTATTTATATCATGGAAATGAGTTGAAACTACAAATTTGGCATTTTTGAGGGTAAAGGAGGGAAAGCTGGCTGTTGAATACATGCCATTGCACAACTAGATATAATACACATAATAATAATAATAATTATTATTATTATTAAATAATTATTAAATTATTATGTTATTATTTAATAATAATTTAATAATATTAAGTTATTAAATTTAATAATACATTAAATTATTATTATAAAGTTGAACCCAATAATAATAATAAACAAAAGTTCTTTGGTGTTCTCAAAAAATTTAAGATCGAAATGGGCTCAGGGACCAAAAAGTCTGCTAATCATAAATGAACTGCTGGTAGTGACTTTACTGTACAAGTTCAACAGCAAAGTCTGTGCTAATATATGATGAAGGTGGATTATCACCCAGGTGCTTTGTCTTTAGAGCCACTTTACCAGTTTCCCCTATGGTGTCTTCCAACAAGAGGAACTCCATAAGGTGACGTGAAGTCATAAGGTATGTCATATCCTTTGTGGCTGACACCCTGCTAAGTTCATAGCTTACTTACTTGTTGAGCGATCAGAGACTTTCAGTATTATGCGAATATAGAAAATTGGGGATGGGAAAAGATTCTGGGCTTGAGTAGTTAGAGAAGTCTTTAGGGAGGAGGTAAAGCATGAGATGGATCTTAAAAGTTTTTAGGGAGGTGTAGTGGCTGAGGGATGTGGAAAAGGGGTTAAGCATGTGGGAGGTAGAGGCAAGGTATGATTTTGGTGTGAAGAATTTGAAGAGTTTTTTAAGGAAATAATGAAGCAGATGGGGTTGAAAGAAAAATCAGGCTAAGAATTTGGAACTTAACTGGATAGAGCATAACCAGTAGTGTATATTTTAAAAACTGGATCAAATGTTAAGGTGAAAGAGGTCTTTTATGGAGATTAATCTGGCAGATCTGTGTAGATTAGCAGGGAGTGGTCTGAAGCCAGGTAAACCTGTTTTAATCATCAGAAAGGAAGGATAGGGTGAAGAACCTGGGCTACTAATTCAGAAAGACTTTGGTTAAGATCCTTCTTCTGCCACTCTTTTATTTTCAGCTCATGGATAAGATGAAGATAACTAGCTAGTTGGGTTGTAAGTAACACAAAGGCATGAAGGAGTTTAGTAACGGTTAGGTGTCCGGTACTATGCTAGGAGCTTCAGTGAGAGGTATTATCAATGCTACTTTTGCTACTACTACTTCTACTGCCACTACTTTTATAATAATATTTGATGCGCTATAATGAAGATTGAAGCTGGTGAACCATAAGTAGAAATAGGATGTAGAAACCAGGCCCATCCTTAACACTAATGGGTGCAAGAGTACAAATGAAAGTTCACTCATTATATTTCTGAATATTTAAATGCTACAAATCAGTTAACTGTTAAATAAAATGTGCTCTACCTCCTAATTTGACTGATACAGCTTTGTAATGAGGTGGATGATCATTTAGAATTTACAGATTTTTTTAGGAGTTCTGTTCTAGAATATAGTGGCCAAAGGAGAATTGGCCTTCTGTCACCTTGTTCTTCTCCTGTAGTCTACCTCCTTTTGCCCATATCCTAGGTTCTTTGCCATAGCATGTCCACATGCCTATTTCCCAGGCAACCTTTCCTCACCCCTTGCAAGCTATCTCTTGACTGCCCCTTGGGCCTAGAGGTGGGTTTGCCTGCATCTCTGTCTGCCCTGGGGACGATACTTCAGGGCTCTGTATATAAATTTGGGATCCTGGGAATCTGCTGTGGTAGAGTGCTGAGGAGTCAGAGAGCATGCCCTGGACTCTGCAGACTTCTCACTTCAAGAAGAAGTACCTGGCTAGGGGGCCAAAGTGGATTCTCTAAAGTGTAAGGCCCAGCACAGTGGCTCTTTTTGCCTGGGTCTCAGGATGGTGCTGGAAGGGATCATCTGACATGGGTGACATATCAGCAGGATTTGTTTGCTATTAGTTGTGGAGTATGAGAAAATGAGCGTGAAAAAAATGAATACCAGGAGAATTATAAAGCCACTGAGAGAGTTAGCATAGTATGTGGGAGCAGATGAGGTGGGACCTGAATACAAAAAACTGTTTTCCTTGGCATTGAATACCTAATCAACTTCTCGCATATTGCCAAGCACATAGTAGTGAGTCAGTAAATGTTGAAGGGCAAGGTGAAGATACTTGGATTATTTGTGCCAGAGATGAGAAGAAAGTCATTGTAGAATATAGAAAGAAACAAGAAAATAAGTTCTTGTGGGGCCAGTGTAGAGTTTTGAGGGAGGATGCATCTTGCTGTGATTGGCATGGTAGTGAGTGAGCTACTTGTGTGTGTGGACCATGTATATTTAATATTTGTATGTGTGGCGCCTAACATAGTTGCAATTCTTTTTTAAATAAACAATTGAATAATATTATGAGAACAGGCTTAGGAAAAGAATTGGATCTTAAAGTTAAAATGATTAATGGCAAAGACAATTTGTATTATTAGTGATCTGATATGGAGTCTGAGAAACTTGTAATAATTCAAGACATGGAGAGATCCCGAGCAATTGTGTTAGTTTCAGAATGAGGTGGCGAAAGATGTCTTCATAGAGGAGATTTCTTGTAACCTGTTTGGAGAGGAGTAGAGGACACAGATAACTGTAGATTAGCTTGAATTTTCTTACTTGATATTCACTCAATTTAAGTACAGGTGAGGGTGGTTGGAGAAAAGAATCCAGGCTAAAGGACTTGGTAGAATTATCTTAGGAACATCTGATTATGGGTATGTATAACTCATAGTCATTTTGCTCAAAGTTGTTTTGAAGTATTTAGTCACTTAATTTATAATAAATATGTACAATAATATCTCATGTCAGAAAATATATGTCATAATGATAATAAGGTAACAGGAAAATCTGATAATAGGGTTAAAATTGCCGAGTTCTTTCTGAGAACTCTGGTGTGTTAATTAGTGTAGATTATTGCATTTTTGCTGTATCTGACTTGTAATCGCCTAAATACACAGCAAACACCTGTGATTACTTTAGTGATCCTTGTCTTGTCATGTTCAAGTCACCCCGAAAATGTGTATTTAGACTGTTCCCTGTTCATATATACTCAGCTGTGCCTGTTTGCTTTGTTATTTTTCTGAGTTTAATGGACCGACATAAAAATTTATGGCAACTGTCACTTAATGTCACCTTTACCTTTAAAGAGAAAAAGAAAACAAACAAAACTAAATCACGCCAGGCAGCTATGATGCTGTTTACAGTTGACTAAATTATCAGAATACTTTGTACTAAATTTATCTCTGACATCATGGGCCAAATTTAGGGCAAAAACGGTATGAACATATATAAACAATATACTTAATTACATTTTTATATATAAGTGTTACCCTAAATTTAATTTATTAGCCAGTAAAAATCATTAGTTTTAAAATAACGTTGCCCATTCATCTCTGAACCAAAGGTTTCTTTTTAAAATTTCCATAAAACTGAATAATCATGTATGTCTTATTAATTTCTCCGGTTTGTGACCTGTTTGTATGTTGTTTCTGCTTGTTTATTTTTAAGAAATAAATCTTATTTAATTATTTTTAAGGAATGAGCAAAGGTATGTCAGCTGCTAATCCATTCTCACTTTTGCTTCTCTATATCAGGCTGTTCTCAGAACTGGCTGGTCTCTCATCTTCACAATTTAAAAGCATAGGTTTTTTCAAAGAATTCTTCTCTTATTTTCCCTCACTTAAATTTTCCTGATTATTAGATTAATATGTTTACTTGAATTCTACTTCTTTGAAAAGTAAAAGTTCTCTCTCCTTTTCTGTAAAATTAATATAACATTTTTTTTTGGCTAAATAGGAAACTTTAAAAAATATAGTTGTGCAAAGAAATACTTTAAAAATAATTCATTTGTATGGTAATTAGTATTTATCCACAAATTCAATAATTTAAAATAATCATATATCTTCTAGATATCAAAGAATTCATTTTTAATGTTAACCTAATTCTTCTTGCTTTTAACATTTTAGGCCACTTGGTCATTCTGGCATTTTATGGTAGAGAATACATTGAGTTTGGCTCATGGAAAGAATATGAGGTAATTGATCCATGTTCTCTATAAATTATGAATGTACACAAAACATAGAGTATTTTAATATGTCAAATATGGGGTCTCATGTCTGAATTTTTTCAATAACTTTTTAAAATGTGAGATTTTGAGATAGGTTTTTCCTTTCTTAATGGTTGACAATAGCTAATATGGTAAGGAACTTTTCTTTTACTACTTGTATATGTTTAAGACAAAGTATTGGAGCTGTTCCTCATATTATACGTTTACAGTTAATATTTTTAAATGCTTCAGATAGCTTATTAGCTGTCTGTGGGGCTATAAAAACCTCAAGAGAACGCCTCCTTCCTATCCACCTCCCCAGCCCACCCGAAGTAGTATTAAAGGCATGCCGCATTGAAAAGTACTAGCAGCTAGTGCAGGAAATAGTGTGAAAGGGCATTGAGGCTCCTATAATGTGAAATTTCTAGGCACTTCTCAGGGTGGTCTAATGAAAACAAATATGAACCTCATGTTAATCTTTTGCTGTCCCTTTGGTACTCTTGTGTCACCCTGCATGATGCCTGACTTTGGCATTCTAAAATGGCACTCAGCTAAGTGCATATGCCACATTCATATCCATAGTTGTTTCATAGATTACCAAGCATCAATCCTGTATCAGAATTAGTTCAAATTAAAGATAGTAAAATATAGCAGCTATCCTTAGGAAATTCAGCCAATGACATGGGAGTGTGAGAATCAGTGGGTACTAACTATTGAGTAGAGTAATTGGCTAACATACTGCTGATGTCATAATTCCCCTACTCAATAATGGGTTGGTTATGTAAGAAGGTGCAGCAGTTTGGTGTGTGAACTTCTGCTTCCACTACAGCAGTACTTTAAAGAGGCTTTCCGTTGGCATTCAGAAAGGTGAAAAGTGCAGAGGTGGTAGTGGGAGGGGCATCAGAGGGATAGGCATAGAGTCTGAGTACATGTAAGCTGTTCATTATCATTGGTCTTTGAGATTATGCTTGTACCCGAATTGAATTACTTTCTTACCTTCCCACACAGTTGGAATGCAACTGAAATGCAGCCCATTCAAGGTGGTAAAACATTGCTCTTTTAATATTTCTTCAGTCTTCAGCTTCTGTGGGACGATAACCATACAATTTGCTGGTTAAGAGACTTAACCAAGACTCAAGAGAAATAAGCTGGAGCTATTTCCTCCATTTCAAACCTGTGGTTTTATAAAAGTCCACCAAAGGGTGTACCAAAAATTCCCCTAACCACTTTTCAAAATTTTTTATGGATATAAGGTTGCAGGAAAGATAAATAGTTTTATGTCTAAGACCTTTGTAACATGATTTATAACAAAAACTATGCATTTATATATAGGCGTTATAATTAAAGAGCTATAATCTTTATCACTGATAGTATATTTAAAGAGACTCAGTGCCAACTCTTTCAAATAGTTTTCCTAGGAAGTTTTGCAGCTTTATCATATTTATTAAATCATATGAGTTGTCGGTATCTAACAAATGAATGATATTCTTTTTCCTTATCATTCATTTTTCATGATTGAGGGCATCTGGTATGGGCATCGATAACATACCTAATAATTGTGAAAGCTCATGTGGGCCTAGAGAAAAGAGTGTCCATAGTGTACTTCAATTAAAAATGCTTGCAAATAATGTTTATTAAAAATAGGTTAGTGGGACTTCGCTGGTGGCGCAGTGGTTGAGAGTCCGCCTGCCGATGCAGGGGACACGGGTTCGTGCCCCGATCCGGGAAGATCCCACATGCCGCGGAGCGGCTGGGCCCGTGAGCCATGGCCGCTGAGCCTGCGCGTCTGGAGCCTGTGCTCTGCAACGGGAGAGGCCACAACAGTGAGAGGCCCGCGTACCTCAAAAAAAAATAGGTTAGTGGAAATTTAAAATAGAAAACCAGTGGATATTTTGGTGGAGTCCTTCTTTTGGGTAAGTTGTAGGAGATGAACTTAACTTGAATTATCCTGAAAAGCCATAGAAAACAAGTCTATATGTGCTGCCCTTCCCACTTTTTCCTTTTAATCTGACTTTTGGGCTTTCATTTTGATAGCCTTAAACTCCTTTGTTATATGTGAAATAAGTAAGTTGTCTTGGGAAGGGGAGTGGTAGGGAGGGAAAAGTGTTTTTACTTATTGCATGGCATATGGGCCGTTACTTATAATATACTTTATGTTTACATCGTAGATCACACTTTATAAGGTTCTTTTGTATGTACAGCATCTTATCTAACTTTCCTCCTGACCAGTTATATGGGACCATATAATGGATGGGAAAGCCGAGTCCAAGAGAGGTTAAGAAACACCTTTGAAAACTGTTGCACAGCAAGTAGTTGGAAGATCTAGCATGTGTACCCAGATCTTGTGACTCTTAATCCAGTGTTCCTGTCCACTATATTAGTAATTTTCAAATTGTATTTTCCAATCAAAGAAGTTCTTCAGGAGCTGCCTTGGGTAATGTTGGTGGCTGCAGAGCAGGTCCATTTTTGTCTCTTTTTCTTTTGAGGCTCTGAGTAGTATTTCATTAGAAGTAAGCTTTTAGAGCCACTGCTCTGTACTATTTTTCTTTGTGCAAAGACTAAAGAGAAGCAAACTATATCCTTCTAAGTGACAATCAAGGCTGTATACCTCTTGTCCTACTGGCATTGTGGATCTAGAAATAAGAATTAGACTGTTGGCATTTTTCTTACTTCTGTTCCTTGTCAACTAAGTACTTACTGAATATGTACTGAACACAGTAAGCAGGATACACAAGTTACTAGCTTTTTACCAGGGCCAATGAAAATTGGTTTTAAAATAGTAATATAGTTTTTATAAAAATTAAAATAGAAACTGTTCATATTAAACATATTATATCTTGGTCATAAAGTGACATTAATAAGCATCACCATTTTTATACAATTTAAAATATTGCTTGTTCTTAATAATTCCAAGGCTGGTAGTTAAGCATATTTGTTCTTAAAAGTAATTTTCATAAGCTATTATCTATGTATAGAGTCTTGAAAATGCTAGATTATAGTAGCATTTATGAGTAATGCTAATAGTGTCACAGAATGGTTCCTTCATCATATTATAGAATTCTAGAGTCTTTGATAATAATGGACTCCAAAATATGTTTTCACCTTACCCAAGTATACATTTAAGCCTTATTGTATTGTAACAATCTATGAAATTACATATCTGCAAATAGAAAATAAATTCCATCAGTGGTCAACAAAAACATCATGAAATTTAATAATGGTTAAAAGTTTATCACACAAATTCAAGATAAGAGTAATTGTTATGGAAGCAACCTAAGTGTCCATTGACAGATGAATGGATAAAGAAGATGTGGCACATATATACAACGGAATATTACTCAGCCATAAAAAGAAACGAAATTGAGTTATTTGTAGTGAGGTGGATGGACCTAGAGTCTGTCGTATGGAGTGAAGTAAGTCAGAAAGAGAAAAACAAATACCATATGATAACACATATATATGGAATCTAAAAAGAAAAGATTCTGAAGAACCTAGGGACAGGACAGGAATAAAGACACAGATGTAGAGAATGGACTTGAGGACCTGGGGAGGGGGAAGGGTTAGCTGGGATGAAGTGAGAGAGTGGCATGGACATATATACACTACCAAATGTAAAACAGATAGCTAGTGGGAAGCAGCCACATAGCACAGGGAGATCAGCTTGGTGCTTTGTGACCACCTAGAGGGTTGGGATAGGGAGGGTGGGAGGGAGACGCAAGAGGGAGAGGATATGGGGATATATGTATATGTATAGCTGATTCACTTTGTTATAAAGCAGAAACTAACACACCATTGTAAAGCAATTTTACTCCAATAAAGATGCTAAAAAAAAAAGACTAATTGTTAGACTCAAATCATAACATTGTATACATTTAATGTGTCAACAGTTTTGTACTTTTTATTTAAAATTTTTTTTATTGAGTTATAGTTGATGTACAATATTATATAAGTAACAGGTGTACAACATTATGATTCACAATTTTTAAAGGTTATACTCCATTTATAGTTATTATAAAATATTGGCTGTATGCCCTATGTTGTACAATATATTCTTGTAGCTTATTTATTTTATACATAATAGTTTGTACCTTTTAACACCCTTACCCCATTTTGTCCCTCCCCTTCTCTCTCCCCACTGGTAACCACTAGTTTGTTCTCTGTATCTGTGAGTCTGTTTCCTTTTTGTTATATTCACTAGTTGTATATTTTAGATTCCACATAGAGTGACATCATACAGTATTTGTCTTTCTCTGTCTGACTGACATCACTTAGCATAATGCTCTCCAAGTCCACTGCTGTTGCAAATGGCAAAACTTCATTCTTTTTTCTGGAGTATTACTTTTCTTAAACTTAGCCATTGAGCTCTTAGTTTAGAGTACTAAACTAAACACTCTAAACTAGTAATGTTTGACTGTTTTCTCCACAGTTCATTCTGAACATGGAACAATTAGAGAGGCACTGAAAAGGGCAGCAAAAATGGATATATTGGCAGGAGTGAGGAAGGATTCAAGAAGCGTGGGGGGAATCTGTTTTCAAATTTACTTGTATTTCTCTTTATTTTTTATTACAGAATTTCAGCTAAAAATCAATAGAGCAACAAAATGACAGGTATGTTAGATCCTTAAATTATCTCCTTGAAAGACAGACCTAAATAGAATGAGCTTGAATTACAGGAAGGACGATTTTAATTCGTCATAAAGCAGATATTCCCTAAAAGTGAGTGGCAATAGAGGGATATTTGGGATGTCATACTCTATAAAGATCTTTAAGACTGGAATAGTTATCTATTCAACTAAGTATATGTTTTATCCTTGAAGTTTCTACCAAACTGAAGGTTCTTTTAGCTGAAGCTGCTAATTGCTAATTGCTGGAAATTAGCTAATTAATTAGCTAATTAAGCTGCTAATTGCTTGGAAATGTATGCAATATGTATATAATTCTCTTATAACTAAATATGACATATGTAGTTTATGGAGATCCTTATATTTTTCAGAGATAAATTAAGATAAAAATTGCAAGTACATTGCAAATTTGGGATTATAGAAAGAACTAAAGTACCCTTAATCTGAGAGATAATATATATTCCATATTATTATGTGTGATTTAAAAATACTTGACAAAAAATGAAGAGGAAGGCAGCCATTAGTCAAAAATGTGAGAATGAAGCTATATCCTTTGGCAGGGTGGTTCAGTGCAAACAGCTAATGCGTTTATGAGTTAGTCAAACCTGAGGTCAAATCATGGTTCATCCACTTATTAATTCAATATCCTTATGTAATATGAGGATAATAACTGTTGCCTTGCAGCTTTGTGAAAACTAAATAAGGGATATACGTGAAGTACATAATGCAGTTCTTGGTACATAGTAGTGCTTAATAAATGATACAGGCATTCCTTGGAGATATTGCAGGTTCAGTTCCAGACCATTACAATAAAGTGAACCTTGCAGTAAAGTGAGTCACACGAATTTTTTGGTTTTTCAGTGCATATAGAAGTTATGTTTACACTATTCTGTAGTCTATTAAGTATGCAATAGCATTATGTCTAAAAAAATAATGTACATACCTTAATTTAAAAAAATACTTCATTGCTAAAAAATGCTAACCATTATATGAGCCTTCAGTGAGTCATAATCTTTTTGCTGGTAGAACATAGAAGGTCTTGCCTCGATGTTGATTGTTGCTACTGGTCAGGATGGTAGTTGCTAAAGGTTGCAGTGGCTGTGGCCATTTCTTTCTTTTTTTTTTTTTTTTTTTTTGCGGTACGCGAGCCTCTCACTGTTGTGGCCTCTTCTGTTGCGGAGCACAGGCTCCGGACGCGCAGGCTCAGCGGCCATGGCTCACGGGCCCAGCCGCTCCGCGGCATGTGGGATCTTCCTGGACCGGGGCACGAACCCGTGTCCCCTGCATCGGCAGGCGGACTCTCAACCACTGCGCCACAGGGAAGCCCCAGAGCCCATACTCTTAAACTACAAGGCTGCTTGGCCACCCAGTTGCCAAGGCAAGATTGAGGTTAGTTGGCACCAGTATTCATGTCTTGAGTTGACATAATTACTAATCTTTACTAATATAAGGAGGCATATACCTAAATATCTGTAATGGAAGATAATCTCCTTATAATTTGTATGTGGGTATGGACTATTAAGCTTTTCTACATATGTCTAATCATAGATTTCCCCTAGGTATATTGGAGCCCAGCCACAAAGGCTTGTCTCAGGTTAAGGTAGAAAACTGTGTAGTTTCTCCATTGTCCATCGTCATTATTTTATATTATCTGTATCTCACTAAGTGCTAGAAATTGTTGTTTTGACTTTTTCAACAAATTATTAATGCCTCTATGTTGTAGGCTAGAAATACAATGTTGAACAAGAAAATCATGGTCCCTTTTTCAGCAGGGGACACTTGTCATTGTGGATGGGACAGTTCTTGGTGGGTTATCCTATGTTGTAGCATGTTTTAGCGACTATGGGCCAAAATGGCATTAGAACCACTTCCCCTCCCCAATCACTGTGACAACAGAATGACCCCAAAGGTTTCCAAAGTCATCAGGTAAGGGATGGTGGGATGGTGTAGTGGTCTATCTTGATGTTATTCATACTCAGCCTTGAGGATAGTAGCTGCCCACTTGTCCATGCACTTTGTCCATGTACTATCAAAGTTGAATAATTGACTTTAAGCATTTCTTTTTCTAGAATACAGGCTTCATACAAATAAATAGAGCCGAGAGAGGTACAAAGCAAATAACTAAACTGATTACACTCCAGGTACAATGGCTAAACTGAAAAGCAAGATTAGTTGTGGATAATGTTACCAATGGCTAATTGAGAATATTCTCCTTATACTGTAAATAACGAGCATAAGTTAATAAACTCCCAAGTTAACATACCAAGATGATGCTATATTTTTTGAAGCTATAGAATCTAAGTCTCTAGGACTTTATATATGCAAATTATTTCTTAAAGACATACAGCACATTTATGCTAAGTACATTTTGTAGCACAAACATTTCTGCTTTGCTTTTATTTTTTTAAGAGAAATTTTTAACAAAATTACAAATTTAAATAATTTGTAAATAGAAACAACTATGAAGGATTTATGACTTGAATTTGTCATTTGAAAGAGGAATAAAAATAAATTTTCATTCAGTGTCCACATTAACTGCCTTTTAATCAGTATTTTATATTAAAAGTAATAACATTTGGAAGTTTACAGAGCCTCAGGCTTATGACAGTTGACATTTAAATGACAATAATTTTATTGTATTATGATTATAAAAATTATTTATGTGCTCTAAAACATTCAGAAAATCCAGAAAGGTACAAAGAAGGGAGTAAAAGAAAATTATCATTCTGCTCAAAGCTTACTACACATCTGCTCACAAGATTATTATTATCATCTTCTCAGAATTTCTCTCAGTGAGTATGTATGTGCTAACTCTGGCATTCCTGGGTGTGCTTCTGTCCACATATGTGCACGCTCCCTCTCCCTTACAAACACAAAAATACACGCACTTTCTCTTAAAAGTTGGGTCATCCAATTTTTTTTTTAAGTTTGACACTCATATCTTTTCATGATAGTAAATAACATTTTATGCATTCTTATTGGCATATCTACTTAAACAGCTCTCTAGCTGGACATTTAGGTGGTATCCTGTATTTTGGGTTTATGATTAATTATTGTATGTGCACCTTGTGCATCATCCAATTATTTTCTTTATATGAGTTTTTAGGAATAGAATTGCTGGGTAGAAGGCTGGGTACATGTTCAGTGTTTTTATCAACCACCAAATTGCCGTCTAGACAGGTCATGCCATTTCATACTTCCAACACTAACACTTTAATGTTTTGTTTCTTTGCATGCTCTCTGATACTAGGTGTGATCAATCTTTGTAATTTTTTTTGTATTTTTGCCAGTCTGATAGTTGAAAAAAATCTCACTCATATTTGCTTTTCTTTGATAACTAATGGCATATTTTTAAAAAGTATATTAGCCATTTGTATTTCTTTTGCTGATTGTCCACTTATATCGTTAGCACACTTTCCTATTGGGTAGTGTCTTCTCTTCCTCCTTCCTTCTTTTAAATTTCGAGATTTCTTCATAATATAAGGATATGAACTTTTATTTGTGATTCATACTCTACGTATTTTGCCATTTAAAGATACTTGCTATTTTTCTCTTTTTGGTTTTGTTTTAGAAATATTTTACTATGTAAATGTATACCTTTGTTTTTCAGTTGGTATTCTTACATTATAATAAGACCATTATAACTCATGATTCAGTAGATGGATTCAAGATTAGATATTTTAAAAATTGAAAGTACTTTTCTGATTGGAAACCATTTTGCAGATGAGGAAGGTGATGAATTGCTCATGTTAATTGGATATGTTTGCTGTAATTCCAGTTTCAGCTGCATATAAAAAAAGAATTGTGAGAGATATTTTGATGCAGTTAGTTGTAGTTACTTTAAAGCCAGATAGTCCTGGCTTTGTTTATTTTTCTTTAATTTAGATGAGAAATACTTATCAAGCACCTATTATACGTTAAACATTCAAAATGGATTTTCCACTTATTAGCTGTGTGACTGTTGGCAAGTTACTCTAAGTAGTCAAGTTCTTGACTCAGTTTATTTATTTGTAAAAGAGGGATAATAACTACTTCGTGAGTTATTTTAAGGGTTAGTTAGAGTTTAGTTGAAGTATTTAGCAGCACCTGACATATAATTAGACAACAATGAATCATTAGTATTATTGTTTTTATTCTTTATAGTAACAACACATAATTTTAGCCCATTACTATATATAATATCATTGCTGTGGTAGTAATTTAGCATATGAGTTAATTAACTATGATTATTATAATTTTATTAATAGAATGGAGCCTAGCTAGACTGACTGTACTTAGGATCTTGTCAGATAAATATTACTTCCTTATATTTGTATAGCAGTTTCGTTTTCAGAGCTCTTTCTCATTTCTTGTTTTGTTTGCTCTGTACAGTCTTCCAGTAAGAAAAGCAGGGCCTGTATAATTTTCCATTTTGCAATTGAGGAGCTGAGACTTGTAGAGAATGACAGACTTGTTCAAGATCATATGGCTTATAAGTGGTTAATCAGGTTCATTTCCTTCCACCTATAATTAAGATTCTCACTGAACCTAGATTGACCTTCAGTATGGGAAAGAACAGAGAATAGAATCTGACTATAATTGACGAGTCTTCATTTAACTTTAGCCATTTTATAGTTTCTTGTGTTTGCTGCCATTCCAGTCATCTGAACATTGGCTTTAATGTTTTAGTAGTCTGTATTATGTTGATGGTGGTTACAATAAACCACATCTCTGGGTATTCACACGCTTGTGAAATCTCTTTCCTTTCAATCTGGACTGGGCCTGTAGCTTATTTTAACAAACAGAATGCAGCAGAATTAGAGCTGTCTGAAGTCTGGGCATAAGCCTTAAGAAAGCCAGGTAGCTTTTGCTTTTATGTTTCTGGGAGACCTGAACCATTATGTCAGAAATCTGGCTACCTTCCTAGAGAGACCATGTGGAAATGAGGCCACATGGAGAGAGGGAGAGGGAGAGAGGAAGAGGTGGGGGGGGAGAGAGAGAGGCTCTGAGGTTACATGGAGACAGAAGCCCAGTCACCCTAATCCTAGTATTCTAGCTGAGCCCATTTCCTACCTGCCAGCTGAAAGCAATTATGTGAGTGACCCCCAGCAAGATGAGCAGAAGAAGTAGCTGAGCCCAGCCCAGGTTGCAGAATTATGAGCAAAAAAATAGTTTTTGTTTTTTTGAGCAATAAGTTTTGTGGTGGTTTGTTACACAGTAATAGAAAAGCTAGAGAAGCATGGCAGTGTACTTGAAAATAAAAGTCTTGCTAAAGGGTGTTTCCCTTTCTTGGCCTATTTTGACAGTTTTGGTCTTTTTCTGGTTTGCTAATGTCAGGCAGTGTTGAAGAGAGAGAATAGTAATGGATAATTTTTCCTTTCCAGAAGCTCATCTTACTGAACCTTTAAGTACACAGGTTTGGCCGATACTTGGGTAAGCCTGAGGTAAACCCAGTCTCTCTGTGCTGAGTCTCTTCAGAGAAATCTCAGGTGATTGGGCTGCTTCCTATTTTCAGGTCTCTGATTCTTCTTCTTTGTTGAATTTCCTACTCCCAGTCTTTTGTGACTCTCTTTATCCCTGTCAGAGTTGAATTGGATTTGGCCTAGGTTAGCCAGCTAAGAAAAGATGGCATAGTCTTTCTGCCTCTCTTGAACTTGTTTCTGTTGTCCACAAAGACTTGGGAAGCCTTTTGGGGCTGAGAGTAAAACTAAGACATGGACTCACCTCAGTTTCTAATCATTTACATATTACTTAACAGGAAAGATATGCTGCAGTGAAACATTACTCATGCAGTTTATCTTTTCCCTCTCATAGATCAGTTTCTTCCTATTTAACTATAAATACTGCATATTTTATTTTCCCATATAATTAAAATTATAAAATTATAAAAATAAAAAAATTGCAAAATGTTTTGTAAGTTTCTGCCAGAGATGAGAACCAGTGATCTAAACGCTTATAAGAATAATTTTTCAAAAACAACTTTGTTGTTGTTAAAAATGCTTTTTTGTTTTAAAAAAATACATGAAGATAGATTTAAAATATTACAAAGCTTGATTGGCTTCCAAATTGCTGGAGTGAGGGCCTCAGTGTACTCCCTTCCCTCTAACACAACAAAAACGCAAAACAACTAAAATCAACCATTTCAGAATTCTGGCAATTGATCAAAGCCAGAGAATGAACTGAAAATTGTCTATCCAAGAGAAGACTACTGAACCTTGAGATGACAGTGGCATCTAATTTGTGCCTACTCCCATTCTCCCTCCTTCCCCAGCTTGTGGTATAGCAGAAACTGGCAGCATTGCAGACAGTGGAGAGATATGACCACTTTTGGAGATCCATGAAAAGCAGCATCCCTAGATCACAGTTGATATTTTGTCTCAACTTGTATCTCCCTGGGAAAACTCAGTTCTCAGAGAGTGATTGGCTATTGATCTGACCTTAGAGCTCAGCTCATTGGGGGGAAGAAAATGCCTACCCACTGGGCTTTACTGATACAATAGCAACTGTTGGCAACATCTCCACTGTTTAAGGCTGTGATTTCAGGTGGGGCAAACAAGAGCCTGGCCAGGAATGTAGAAGGAAATCCTGGAGGATTAGCCAACCATAGGGAACTTTGAAAAGCTCCAACATATTTCTAGTTATCTAAAAGATTGCAGATGTGCAAGGCTGTGCATATGCCCAGGAAAGACCTGGGAAAGGAGAAGATACCCCTCTGGCTGACCTTGAGGCTCTGTGCAAGAAGGAAGTGAAAGCTAGGGCTGTCTTACAAGCTACCTGAAGTTTGAAAGTGTGGCTTCTCACGAAGGTTCCTTTAGCTTTGGCAAAGGGTGGAAGATATACAGGCAAGGCATTTAAGGAAATCTTCTGACCAATCACTGGTTGACCACTAAATTATACTGATCCAGGAAGCCAGGCTTAAAAACAAAAAGAAGAATACTCAGTGGCCACATAATGCAGGGACTACAGAATTAGTTCATGGAAGTGCTAAACAAGTAAACAACACCAAGAAAAAGAAGAGAACTAGCGAGAAAAAATCTTAGTGGGGCAGTGTAGAAGATTCTGCTACCGGAATTGTTAAAATACATTATCTAGATAGCTTGATAACTATCTAGTTAAAAAGATAGTTTCAGATATCTATTTAGATATCCAAATAGATATCTAAAACTATCCAAAATGTCTAGTTTTCAACCAAAAAAATTGAGAAATAGAAAAGTATGCTACATACATGGGAAAAAAGTGAAAAACTAGCTAACAGAAAAGTGTCCCTGTGGGCCTAGATTTGGACTTAATAGACAAAGACTTTAAGTCAGCTATTGTAAATATGTTTAAAGAACTAAATGAAACCATGTCTAAAGAATTAAAGGAAAGTGTGAAATTGATATCTTACCAAAGAGAATATCAATAAGCATAGCAGTTATTTTAAAAGAACCACATAGAAATTTTGGAGTTTAAAAGTATGATAACTAAAGTGAAAAATTTACCGGAGGGGCTCAATAACTGATATGAGTTGGTAGAAGAAAATATTAGTCAACTTGAATGTAACTCAATAGAGATTATCCAGTGTGAGGAGTAGAAAGGAAATGAAAATGAACAGAGCTTCAAGAGACCTATGGGACAACTCAAGTGTACCAACACACACATAATGGGAAAATGGGAGTCCCAGAAGAAGAGCAAAAAAAAAAAAAAAACCCACAAAAAGCAGAAAGAATGTTAAAAGAAATGACAGAAAACTTCCCAAACTTGCTGAAAAAATACTGATTTACGCATTAAAGAAACTTAGTGTACTCCAAGTAGAATAAATCCATCATAGTCAAATCATAGTCGAGGGCTTCCCTGGTGGCGCAGTGGTTGAGAGTCCGCCTGCTGATGCAGGGGATGCGGGTTCGTGCCCCGGTCTGGGAGGATCCCACATGCCGCGGAGCGTCTGGGCCTGTGAGCCATGGCCGCTGGGCCTGTGCATCCGGAGCCTGTGCTCTGCAATGGGAGAGGCCACAACAGTGAGAGGCCCACGTAAAAAAAAAAAAAAAAAAAAAAAAAAATCATAGTCGAATTTAGACATCATAGTTAAATTTACGAAAGTGAAAGACAAAGAAATCTTGAAAATATGAAGAGAAAGATAAGATCAATAGCTGACTTCTTATCAGAAACCATGGATGATGGAAGACATTTTCAAAGTTGAGGGAAAAAAACTGTCAACCAGGAATTCTGTATCTAGCTAAAATCTCCTTCAAAGATGAAGGAGAAATTAAGACACTTACAAATAAACAAAAACTGAGAGAGTCTGTCACTAGCAAACGTGCCCTATAAGAAGTATTAAAGGGAGTCCTTCACGTTGAAACAAAAAGACAGTAGGCAGTAAACTTAAATCCACATGAAATAAAGAGCAATGGTAAAGGTAATTACATAGGTATTATGAAAGACTTACATATAAAAATACATATAGATGCATTTTTCTTTTAACTTATCTTCTCATGTTTTAGAAGACAACTGCACAAAGCAATAATAATAAAACTGTTGATGGGTTTATAACACAGAGATGTAGTTTGACAATAATAATAAAAAGGAAGGCAAGGGAACAGAGGCATATTGGAGGAAAGTTGTAAATTATTATTGAAATTAGGTTAGTATAAATCCAGACTAGAATGTTTTAAATTAAAATGCTAATTGTAATTTCCAGAGCAACCACTAAGAAAATAAGTCAAAAAATTATAGTGAAAGAAACAACAAGGGAATGAAAAAGATACACTAGAAAATATCTATTTAACACAAAAGAAGGCAGGAAATGAGAAAAAAAAAGATATTACAGAGCTCAAATATACCCTTAAAGAGTAGAAGTTATAATGTGTAATTTCCATGTAAAATAATATGTTTATGTAATCTTTAAGGAATGTTACCAGTAGAGAATATTGGTCAATGGATCCTCTTTGGGGCTTCATTTTTTGATACTATTGGATACTTATCAATAGATTTAAAAAATATGGCATTTTTACCATAGTGAAAAATGCACCAAAGTGAGATCAACGTGATAAGTTTCCATTAACCCTGCATTCTTAAAAGGTAGCTTTGTTTCCCAGGGAATGAAATAGTAATGTATGGAAATGAGAGATTCTCTTTACTTTGTTTCTGAAAGTTTGGGTATGGAAAATTTAGTTCTTCCCCTTCCTCTAAATATGGAAAAGAAACGATGAGAAAAATGCTTCGGAGAAGAGAGGAGATCATGGGAAAAAGGCATCTGGAGATAGATGCACATAGGAAAGGGTTATCAAAAAGAAAAATGTTCTGGACAGAATATTTCAGAAGTCTTGAGAGGTATTTCTGCCTGCATTTTCCATATATTGTTGATTCTGTTCTCCATGGGTACCCAGCCCAAATGCATATGTGATCTCATAACAAGGATTGTTCATTGTTCAAGCAGCCACGCTTATAATGTCTTACATATATGCCTTCAGAAAATAAAACCCATGTTTAGCTTTATAGTGTGAAGAAAGTTTAATTATATCAAACAATACATGTAATCTCCTTATTATAGGAAAAGTGATTAAATTGAATTTTCTTATTACTGATTTAAACTATCATTTAAAAATGCAATTCTCAATCTGTTTTCAGTCCCAGCACAGTTGAAGAATGTAGCACAGTTGCATCAGTAATGATGGCTCACTCAACTGGGAGCATCTCTCTGGGTGAGAATAAGTAATATTTTAAAAGTCCTCCAAGTAATTCTGTTATGGTGTACCTCCTTTCCATTATAAGTAACAAATTTAAATCATAGATTCTTAGAATTTTATAAAATTAGTGTTATTAAGAGGTTATGATGATTAAAATTGAATCTAGTAAGATTATTTTGTTTCTTAAGCAAGTTACAGTGAACCTTTTTAGTACTTTTTCTATAAGCTTACCAAAGTTTTCAAGACATTTTATTCCTATATTTTTTTCTTTAACCAGATTAACCATTTTTAACTGTACAGTACAACACGTTAACTATGTGCCCATTGTTGTGCAACAGAACTCGAGAACTTTTTCAGCTTGCAAAACTGAAACTTTATACCTGTGAAGAATAATTCTCCTTTCTCCCCTCCCCTCAGCCTCTGGTAACCACCATTCCACTTCCTAGGACTTTTACCATTTTAGATATCTCGTAAATGTAGAATCATGCAGTGTTTGTGTTTTTGTGACTGTCTTATTTCGCTTAGCATAATGTCGTCAAGGTTTATCCATGTTGTAGAATATGACAGGACTGCCTTGTTTTTTAAGGCTGAATAATGTTCCATTGTACAGGCATACCTCATTTTATTGTGCTTTGCTTTATTGTGCTTCTCAGATATTGCTTTTTTTTTTTTTTTTTTAACAAATTTGAAGGTTTGTGGCAACCCTGCATTAAACAAGTCTGTCGGTGCCATTTTTCCAACAGTATTTGCTCACTTCCTGTCTTGGCATCACATTCTGGTAATTCTCCCAATAATTCAAGCTTTTTCATTATTATTATATTTGTTATGGTGACTTGATTTTCCTATTGCAAAAGGTTATGACTTGCTGAAGGCTCAGATGATGGTTAGCATTTTTTAGCAATGAAGTTTTTTTTTTTTCTTTTTTTTTTCTTTTTGCGGTATGTGGGCCTCTCACTGTTGTGGCCTCTCCCGTTGCGGAGCACAGGCTCCGGACGCGCAGGCCCAGCGGCCATGGCTCACGGGCCCAGCCGCTCCGCGGCATATGGGATCCTCCCAGACCGGGGCACGAACCCGTATCCCCTGCATCGGCAGGCGGACTCTTAACCACTGCGCCACCAGGGAGGCCCACAATGAAGTTTTTTAATTGAGGTTTATGCATTTTTTTAGACATAATACTATTGCACAGTTAATAGACTGTAGTATACTGTAAATGTAACTTTTATATGCATTGGAAAACCAAAAATTCATGTGACTCACTTTGTTGCAATATTTGATTTATTGAGGTGGTCTGGAACCAAACCCTCAATACCTCCCAGGTATACCATTTATCCATTTATTTATTTATTTAAAATTTATTTTATTGAAGTATAGTTTTTTTTCAGTTCTGTTTTATTGAAGTATAGTTGATTTATAATGTGTTAATTTCTGCTGTACAGCAAAGCGATTCAGCTATACATATATATTCTTTTTCATATTCCTTTCTATTATGGTTTATTACAAGATATTGAATATAGTTCTCTGAGCTATACAGTAGGGCCTTATTGTTTATTCATTCTATTTATAATAGTTTGAGTCTGCTAATCCCAAACTCCCAATCCATGCTATCCATTTATTTATTGATGGGCATTTAAGTTGCTTCCACCTCTTGGCTGCTTTGAATAATGCTATATTGAACATGGGTGTACAAATATCTCTTCAAGATCCTGTTTTCAGTTCTTTTGGATATATACCCAGAAGTGGGGTTGTTGGATCATTTGGTAGTTCTATTTTTAATTTTTTGAACAACCTCCATACTATTTTTCATAACAACTGCACCATTTTACATTTCCATCAGCAGTGGACAAAGGTTCCAATTTCCCTGCATCCTCACTGACACTTGTTATTTTATGTTTTTTGTTTTGTTTTGTTTTGTTTTATAGTGGCCACCCTAACCACTCCTAGGTTATGTTAGGTCTTTATTTACTCCTAAATCACTTTCTAAAGAAACAGAATAGCTACTTTAGGAGATTTCCTATAATTATTACAAATCTTCACAGTGCTCCCTGATCTCAAATACTAGAATACTAATTGGGGCTAGTGTTTTAAACATATTAGCTTGAATGTGTAAAACTGGACATTTGAATTCCTTCATATTTTAACAGATATGATCCTCTTTACTTTTGGAATTCATATGATACTACGTTAGACATCACCACCTTATAAGGCAATGATAAAATGCTTTTGTCACTACCTGTAGTTTCTAAAATGGTAAGCGTGCTTTAATGGCATCATCATAGTGGTGATTGCTGTCACTGGGTGGCTTGTCTGCTCTTGTTTCCAAGCAGTCCATAAATGCTGTATCTTCGGATGCGTTTCTTCAGTGTATACCTAATGTGCTTCTTTGACGCTCTCTGAACGTGTTTTTCTCCATTTCACTTACCCTGTTGTATCTGCATGTGAATCTTTCTGTCATCCATTCTCCACAGATTTCTTGCCTAAGTGGGGTTGTGTTGCCAAAAACTTTGCTTCAGTGATGGTAGACCAGCTCTCTTCCAGTGCCCTATATTTGATGAGCTAGCCATTTAATAGTAAGTACAGCTTATGGATGATGCTTATGATCATATTCAAAACAGAACATATAATGCTCATAATCCATCTAGTCCTCACAACTGAATAAATTTGGGCATTTTTCTATTTTGTGGACATGTAGATTGATTGGGAGCTCAGCGTTGTTTCTAACTTGTCTTTCACTCTTCCAAAGTTCATACTGCAATGTTATAAGTTTGGGGGAAAAAAAGCCACTTTGAATTTGGGGGCAGATCTGTATTCAAGTCTTGACTCTGCCCCTCAGTTGACTACCTTAAGATATGTTTCTTATCCTCTCCGACTCAGAAATCTCATATGTAAATTGCAGATAGTGATACGCAAACTTTTATTTTAAATGCTTCATTGATATAGTAAGCTTGTGTTTTTAGGAAGTTTTTTAACCAATTCTATCACGTTAGAATTTTCCTCTTACAAATAGTGAAGGTGAAGGGATTTTTAGACTGGTAATACTTTCATAACCCGTATCTGACAGGAGATCTCTTCTGATGAGTTTGGTTCTCATAGTTTGTCTATTAATTGAAAAAAATCAGTTAATACAGATCATAAAAGATGATGCATACATCCCACTAACATTTTAATTCAAAGCATATAAATAGACTGTCTTTTGATTAGGGCCAAGGCCTTTCCTTATAGTATGGGTTTGCTGACTGGAACAACAAGTCTTTCTTAAATCTATATTTATAACAAATCATTTCCAGTTTCCTTTTTGTTTCTCTAGATTAAAACTATAGAGAATTGAAAAGCAATGGTTCTCAAAGTGTGGTTCCCAGACCAGCATCATCAGTATCACATAGGAGTTTCTTAGCATGCAAATTCTTTGGTTTTGCCCCAAACTTACTGAATCACGCTAAGAAGGTGGGGCTCTGCAATCTGTTTTCACAAGGCCTCCATGCTAAAGTTTGAGAGCCACTATTCTATATTTTATGATTTCCACTAGTTTTTATATTTCTCTTACCCTTGCCTACGTCAACAGCACTGTTCTGTAGTGACTTGCCTTTATCAGGTCTTTCAAAGCTTTTGACTTAGTTTTTAAAGATACGTTAGCTTTTGTCTTTGCTTTCATTGTTTATCTAATATATAATTAAATTTGTTAATTACAGTAACAATAAAACTCCCCTAATCAGCAAATACTACTGATTTGGGGAGAAGATATACTCAGCATTAGGGAGCAGAAGTGAGGGGCGTACCAGAGAGTAGTCTGCATGCCGTGAGTTTCCAGCACACCACGGGCATCTGTCCATATGGTTGCAGAGGAAGTGGAGAGTGTGGGTTCAATTAGCAAGTTGGGTAAATGAGGCTGGTCAAGAGAGCTTCTCATATTTATTTTTCTGTGTAAGCTTACAAATTTCTCTGATTCTTACCTTTATAGCCCTTAATTCAGTACTTCTGTGTTAAACTTCTGTCTGTTGATCTGTAAGTAGTCTTCTTGCTTAGAACCTGGAGTTTGAAATGTGTTTTTGATAACTCATAAATCTCTTAGGTTTATGTGGAGAAAGCAGAGAACCCACCCAGCAGCTCACATGGAAGATGTGTACCTATTTTCATTGACACCGAGCAGGAAACTGCATAGCAGCTAATACTTGAAGTAGAAAACAGACAGAAATGTTGTTTCCTAGCCTGAGACTGTAACTTTTGCTCCAGTTTTTAGTGCCTACTTTGATTTGGGAGAAAGCAGTCATGTGTGGGGACAGTTCAATTCAATACATCACGATGGCCATTCCTGCCGAAGTGCAGGTGAAATATTTGCCCACCATTGAGATACAAAAGGGGTTATGTAAGTCAGTCTGGAATCTGGCCTGCTGAACTGAAAACAGTGCTGTTTGGCAACATTCTGGATGGTGTTTTGATTGAGCTGCTTTTCTAACTGTATGTTTTAATTATTTTTATATTTTTAGCCACATTGCTGATTTCACAAAGAGAAAGGGGGTAAATAGCCTGTCCGTATCACCTCTGGATCGTATTGTTGCTGCAACAGTTGGGTCGTAGTACTGCTATGAAACACGATTAGAAAACTACCTAATACAAAGAAAATAACTATCGTTTAACAATATCAGGATACTGTGACAGTGGTCCAGTAAAACAGCAGTACTAGTCCCACTGAAGTTCAGATGCAGATTTGATATTTGTTTAGTATTCATTCTTGAGTGACACAGTGGCCCAGTCATTCCACTAACAAAACAATAGCTACTATAAATCTGATTTAAAAAAGAAGAGACTGTTACTTAAGATAGACTGAAGTTTTGTTAAAGGTAGGCATCCACATATTTTATGTGTGTAGCATAAATTGTGAGTCTCTATTTAAATTCCACTTTGTTGTCTGGAGAAGGGTTTAATAAAAGCAATGAAACTGTAGTTTCCTGCCAAACTAAAGTAAAAGGAGAACAAAAATTAACAGATAATAATTATCGAATAAGTTTTGAATGGTAACTGTAGACTAATGATGTATAACTGTTACATCATTTTATTGTTACAAATATTCCTCTAGAATGTTATTATCTAAGTTTTATAGATGGGTAAAATGGATTAAGAAAACTGGTGCCTTGCCCAAGGCCATGAGCTAGGATTTGAACTGTGTCAAAGCCCAAGCTTTTAAATACTACTTTACACCTTAATATCCGGTGCTTTAATACTTACTCCTGGCCTGCTTTCAAAAACTTCTCTCTTCCTGTCAGTTCCAGAGATAACATTCAATAACTTGACAACAGTGGCCCTTCTAAACAAATATAGAGCGTTACAGAGCCAGGTGGCCCAAGATTATATTTTATTTTTCTGGCTCAAAATAAATTCCCTGCTCTTGGAATGATAAAGTCCAAAAAAGACCCTTCTGTGTCCCAGGACTTCATCAGGCCTCATGGCCAGCTAGTGCCCTTTTTCATGAGCCAGTCACGAATACAGAGTCTTATGTCTTTATACTGTAATTTAGATTAGGGCCTAATGAAAGGGCAAGAAGCTGCTTTACTAAATGAGATCATTCTGGCCTTCAGAAATGGCAGTGCATTTGGTTAGAAAGATTCTGAGGAATTAATGACAGAAAGGCAATACTACTGTCTGGCCTATTAAGTGGATGTAAGCAAGGAGAAGGCTGATTCATAATTTAACAAACTCCCAAATTAGGCATCTTCTTTTCCATTGGGATCCAAGTAGGATTTTTTTCTAGTATTAGAAACCTTGTTCTTGATCAGTCAAAATCTGGGTGGAAATCTTTTTGACAGTCGTAGACAATTATCTTTGGAAAATAAATTCTGTATTGGAAACATAAGTTCTGTCATATGGAAGCATAAACGTGATGCTTTTATGAGCTCACTTACATTTAGTAGATTTCAGATTTAGAGAGACCAGGTTACACAGGGTAGGCATAGAAATGTTTCAAAGATATATTAAAGCCAACTTGCAATTGACAGTAAAAATTACAGTGACAGACACTGGACGTGGAGTCAGGAGGCCTGTGTTTGAGACTTTGCCATTACTCTGAAGGATCCTAAAGCAAGTGGTTTAAATTCTCTGTGAGTCTCAGTTTTCTCATTTGTAAAATGAGGCCAGAATAATATTACCTGCCTTGTTTCATTACAGGGTTGTTCTGAGGACCAAGTGAGGGGGCATGTAACAAAGTTATGGCGATGTATAAAGTTACGGTGGCATCTAGTACATAATGGGAGGTATCCTCAGTTGTGAGTAGGGCAGGCCTGCATTTGGAATTGCTCTATTAGTAGTTTGGTGATTTGTGGCAAGTTACCACAATCTTTTTTTTTTTTTTTTTGTGGCATGCAGGCCTCTCACTGTTGTGGCCTCACCCGTTGCGGAGCACAGGCTCCGGACGCACAGGCTCAGTGGCCATGGCTCACGGGCCCAGCCGCTCCGCGGCATGTGGGATCTTCCCGGACGGGGGCCTGAACCCGTGTCCCCTGCATCGGCAGGCGGACTCTCAACCACTGCGCCACCAGGGAAGCCCCGTCACCACAATCTTGAACCTTATTTCTCTCACCTGTGTACAATAATAATCCATTTCACAGAGTTGTGAGAGTTACATTAGTTGTAGATGCTATTTTTAACTTTTTATAAAATAGTGATCAACTGGGAATTATTATCTTGAACAGATTTCAGAAAGTTAGAAAAGAAATAGCCACAGGCTTCTTATCTGTTCCCAAATATCTTAGCAATATAAATAATCCAAAGAATACTAGAATGTTAGTGCTAGAAGGACCCTCGAAGGTCACCTATCTTCTCCTCCTCATTTTAAGAGAAAGGATTGCCTCCGAATCATATTTTTGTCATTTCTGCTGTGTATGTGCGTTTGGATGATGCTGTCACCAGCATCATCAATTGTAAAGGATGGCAACCATCACTCAATCTTGATAGTTACAGATTTCTAAAAATGTAAAGCCAGAGAAGAATTCTGCTTGGAGGTAGTATTGTGTTATGAAAAGAACCTGGGCTTTGTTGTCCAAAGTTACGATGGAATCTTGATCCTGTCAATTACTAGTTTGGGGACAGTGGAAAATTTACTTAATGTTTGGTGTAGCGTAGCTCCTTAACTATATTATTTCTTTACCTGTCGCACAGGCCATGTCTGTGTCTATACCTTAGCCATTTCCCCATGTGATTCTTGGATCTGAGATGAGTTTGCTTTTTATGCTGTTAACGGTTCTTGACCTTTTTCTTCCTTGTCTCCTACAAATACAATAGTGATTCCTTCAGATAGAAGGGAGGAGTTGTAGCAAATCAGAATCTTGGAACTGTGGGTTAGGTGTAGTTAGAAAAGACTTCTCCTTAAGGCTGGTTTAGGAACTTAAACATGAAGCTATTATTTTTAAAACTATAATTCTGTTAGGCCATTTGTCAAATTTTTTCTTACGTGATTGAGTTTCAATTTATCTGTGTTGGTTTTGCTTATATTAGGGGTACATGTGTTTAAAAAATTCATTAGACAGCTAAATGGGCAGTGTTTTAATATGGAATTTCAAAATACTATTAAGTGTATTCCTGTGAGAAGAACTCTTCAAAAGAAATAACAAGAAAATAATGTTTTATCACTGAAAACTCAGTAAGAGCAAATGTAGAGAATGTTTATGTTCATAATTAAGAATAATGACCTTTGAAAACTTTTAAGAACACACTGTTAAGAGATTCCATAGTTTATATATTGATGATAATAAGCTTGGGTTTTTTTTCACTTATTAAGAGTGTTCTTTTCATTCTTATTTGATATCCAGGAAATATACAAGTTGATCCTTAAATTTAGAAAAAGAAAATTCAAAACCAATTAGCTGTTCAGTTCTAGATTCTAATGGACTAGATTGAAAAATGGAAGTTTGGTAGGTAAAGACAACATTATACAACATAGAAGCTGGTGATTCAGTGTGAATTTTCTGTCATTTATCAGCATTTTAACTTTGGAACATGTTTTTCTTTCTTTCCTTTTGTTAATTAAATAAATGGCTTAATGTAATTTCATTGCAACCACTAGTCTGTGGGGTTTCAGTTGATTTTTTTAAATATGAATTTATGTAGAGAGGCTTTATATCTGTCTAAATTTTGGCTATGCTAATTAGAGGATGGATATTACAAAAAATTGGCAGTCAGTATTTTGAAATATTAAAATGAATTGGTTAAGAAAAGTGATACAAATGTTTAGTGTTACATTTTTCAGCTTGTTTTTACATTGTCCTTCAGAATGTTTAATATTTTGTAATGAGATTTCTTCTTGCAAAAAGAAAACAATTGGGCAAAAATATGAGAAATGTTTTCAGTTTTCCAAGGCTAATGTTGACTTAAATAGGTCTAGGTCTTCATGGTTGACAGCTGCAGATAATTAGCTTTTCTTTCTTAACAAAGAAAGCAAATGGAGCTGCGAGACATTCATTGCCTTTTCTGTCACCATCATAATAATGTATGTATTTAACTTCTGCAGTTCCTTAAATTGATTTAGTGCTAAGCTGCCTACATTACATACAATAGGAGTGACAAGTGAAAGCTGCAGCACATATTTGCGTGGCAAAAGGGAGCAGTGATTGACAGCAAAGTTCCTCTCTACAAGAATTAGCAGTGTTTTGGAGCTCAGAAAGGACCAGATACACAATTCTTAAAACTGTAGAGCAGATTCACGAAGTGAATTTTAAGAAATGATTACCACTTGGTGCATTTGAGTGTCTGTTTTCTTGGCTCTGGGTGAGGGGCACAGACGGACAGAATCTCACCTGGCTGCCAAATGTGAGGAAGTTCTTTTTAAGCATATTAGTATTTGTAATTTAAGATTGATACTTCCAAATTATAGATCAAATTGTGACTCTGTATTCAGTAACTGAAAATTTCCTTCAACTCTAACTGATTCACCTTATTTGAAGAAGTCAAATAATACATCTATTCAAATGAGGATTTTAAGACTGTAAATCAAGCTGTTCTTCAGTGAAAATATCCATTTTCACATGTTTCTAAAACTTGAGGGATCATTTTTGGAAAGGTAATTGTGAAACGCTTTGTGGTTTCTTTTGACCAGAGAGTGGCTAAGTGTGATCATCTTTCAAAAGTACTCAAAATATCCTGCAGTTCCTTTGTTCGACAGCAGCCCAGAAGCTGCGGTTGAAAAGACAGTTGGTGATTGCTGTTGAATAATGGTCTGTGAGGAGCCCAGAATGCTGGGCTTCATACAATACCATGGAAATGCTTCTTGTTTTGGTGACAACACCTTGGATGCCTGTGAGGTGGAGGGGAGCCCTACATGTCTTTGTACATTGGCAGCCTCTACTGGCCATTGCAAAGTGTAGCATTGACCTCTCTTCTTTCCACTTCGGGTTGCATATGGTTTTATTTGGGCTTAGCTCTCAGTTTTTTGTTAATCCCTTTTAAAAACTAGTTTATCTACTGGATCTCGAGTTATAGTTATTTTAAGAGCTACTAGTCCAATATTGTTGTCTGTAAACTAATATAAAGAATGGAAATTTTTAGAATTTTGGGAGAAGTTATGAATGTAGCCCTGCCCTGAGAAATAACTTCCATCTAAGAAGTAAGATAGATTTTAAAATACTTTCTCAGTTGCATGCCTTTGATTAGGGATTTACTTGTTACTGGCAAATAACTCTGATCCCCTGAAAGAAAGCCTTGACTCAATGATAGATTTAATTAAACACATGTTCATATGTTCTTTAGTTTTAGGTGTACCAACTATTTTAGAGGTTTACAGAAAGTGGGTGTAAACTCTTACTGGGCTTTATGATTGTAGGTACCTCTGGGGATTGGTGGAGAGGGTCTAGACTGTTAAGTGTAGACAATTACAAATATCTGTAAATAAAGTATCCAATTGCAGTAAACCCTGGGTTATTCTGGTTTTACCAGTAAGGACTTATATTCTGTTTGACCTAGTATCTTTGTGTTTGGGGAATAATTTGACCACACTAGGTGATTTCCTCAACAAAACAGATCTGTTTATTGATATTTCAGTTTTATGAGTGGCTCTACTGGTCTCCTAATTATTTATTTTTTTGAAAGACATTCTTTATATGCTCTTTTTAAAATTTTTATAAATTTATTTATTTTATTTATTTATTTTTGTCTGTGTTGGGTCTTCGTTGTTGTGCACAGGCATTCACTGATTGCGGCGAGCAGGGGCTACTCTTCGTTGCGGTGCGCGGGCTTCTCATTGTGGTGGCTTCTCTTGTTGCGCAGCAGGGCTCTAGGCATGTGGGCTTCAGTAGTTGCAGCACACGGGCTCAGTAGTTGTGGCTCGTGGGCTCTAGAGCACAGGCTCAGTAGTAGTGGTGCACGGGCTTAGTTGCTCTGCAACATGTGGGATCTTCCCGGACCAGGGCTCGAACCCGTGTCCCCTGCATTGGCAGGTGGATTCTCAACCACTGCGCTGCCAAGGAAGCCCACTCCTAGTTATTTTTGAGTCTCTTGGCATTTTCAAATAAGACACCTCGTTGAACCTTTTTACATAGTCTCATAGATACTGACTTTCATTCCTATTGCTCCCACTTATTCCTGGATTATTATAGTAGAGTACTAGTTGATCTCCTTGCTTCCATGTTCTTTGCCTTCTAATTCAACTGATACAACATGGGCATATGTATTTGACTAAAATACTGCTTTTATCACATCATGCTTTTAAAAAAAATGATTTAGTGTTTTCCTTAGAAAAAGAGCTTAATAGTATAGAGAACAGAGCAAGAAAGGAGCACTGGGCTAGGAGTAGGAAGATCTAGGTTGGTTTTTGTTTTTTTTTTCCTCCTCGTCTCTTACTGTAGTACCTTAAGCATAAATATATACCTTCCTAAGCCTCTGTTTCCCCATTCTATACAATCATTTGTTGTGAAGATTGGTTGAGATAATGTATGTGAAATTGCCATGAGCTCTGTACAACTCTATTACTTTCATTGCTACAGAGTAAAAAGACCAAATTCCTAAGACTGGAATTTCTTTCCAAACAGCTCCATTTCTGTACTGTGCCTGACATATAACAGGTACTCAATAAATGTTACTTGGGTAAATGAATCCTATCTTTCCAACCTTATCTTGTACTTCTCTCTAATCTTCCAATTCAGGTAGGTAGTCTCTACTTTCAACATCGAAAATGTTCACATAGTCACATCTGTGTCAGCCTCATGTTCACTCATCTTTTTCAAACCCATTTTTCAGGAATGATCAAGTCCCTCATACCTCATTCTAGTCCATGTTTGCTTTCTTTTCTACCCTAGCAGTCTTCCTGTCTTTATCACTCATCACTCTATCTTGGCATATATATTATCTTGTGTTATTACTAAAAGTGTCCTGTGTGTATGCCTTCTCTTCCCAGGTGTACTATTAGCTGCTGCAATACAGGAATGTTAGCTTTGATTTTGTAGTTACTCTTTCAGGATATTTTAATGTGACTTTTAATATATTCAAATTGATATATTGATAAGTATTGGTTTATATTGTATTTGCCAGGAGATAAAGTTTAGGACTGGCAGGATTGGTGGGTTGTTAGAAGTGAGATACTAAGATGCTGGCAGACCACTGATACTCTGATTTATAGAGTAAAGACTTCAGATTGTAAGGGCTTTGGGAAGGTTCCCCTATGGGGCACATAATGACCTACATGTTATTAGTTAGAGTCTTCTATTTTAATAAAGTGTCCTTTAAAATATAGATGTCTTGGGGCTTCCCTGGTGGTGCAGTGTTTGAGAATCCACCTGCCAATGCAGGGGACACGTGTTTGATCCCTGGTCCGGGAAGATCCCACATGCCACGAAGCAACTAAGCCTGTGCACCACAACTACTGAGCCTGTGCTCTAGAGCCCATGAGCCACAACTACTGAGCCTGAGTGCCGCAACTACTGAAGCCTGCACACCTAGAGCCCATGCTCTGCAACAAAAGAAGCCACAACAACTAGAGAAAGCCGCATACAGCAACGAAGACCCAATGCAGCCAAAAATAAATAAATAAATTTATTTAAAAAAATATATAGATGTCTTAATTAGTAAGCAGGTCCTCACGTACTTATATAGTTACTTTGCAGATAAATGAAGTGAAAGAAGGCATAGAATCATAGGGATGATAGAGTGACTGACTTTTCCACTGATAACCTTTTGGGGTTTTTTTTATAGCATTTGCACTTTTACTTATTCAAATCAAACAAATTGCATTTATTTCTTGGATAGGTAAGTTACCAGACATTCTCACCAATGTATGTCTTTAGCATATATTTGATTGCTTTTATTTTAATTGGTTTTATTGAGGCATAATTTACATACAATATAATTTACCAATTTTTAGTGTACAATTTGATGAGTTTTGACAAATGTATATGGTGATGTACCACTATCACATCAATATGTAGAACATTTACATCACCCCCAAAAGCTGTTCATGACCTTTTATAGTCAAACCTTTACCTCGTCCTCAGGCTCCTGGCAACCATACCTCTGCTCAGTGTCATTATTGTCTTGTCTTTTCTAGAATGGAATCATACAGTATGTAGTTTTTGTACCTGTTTTTTTTTTTAGACTGTACTTGTATCATGTAGTTTGTTCCTTTTTTTTTTTTTTTTTTTTTGCGGTATGCGGGCCTCTCACTGTTGTGGCCTCCCCCGTTGCGGAGCACAGGCTCCGGACGCGCAGGCTCCGGACGCGCAGGCTCAGCGGCCATGGCTCACGGGCCCAGCCGCTCTGCGGCATATGGGATCCTCCCAGACCGGGGCACGAACCCGTATCCCCTGCATCGGCAGGCGGACTCTCAACCACTTGCGCCACCAGGGAGGCCCCTGTTCCTTTTTTTTTTTTTGGCGGTACGCAGGCCTCTCACTGTTGTGGCCTCTCATGTTGCGGAGCACAGGCTCTGGACGCGCAGGCTCAGCGGCCATGGCTTATGGGCCTAGCCGCTCTGCGGCATGTGGGATCCTCCTGGACTGGGGCACGAACCCGTGTCCTCTGCATCGGCAGGCAGACTCCCAACCACTGCGCCACCAGGGAAGCCCTAGTTTGTTCCTTTTTATTGCTGAAACATAGTTCATTGTATGGCTATGCCACAATTTGTTTATTCTGTTTACTAGTTGTTGGGTATTTGGAGTGTTTCTAGTTTTTGGCTATCATGAATAAAGCTATTATGTACATTTGGTACAAGTATTTGTATAAGCATATGTTTTTGTTTCACTTGGGTAAATGAGTTGGAGAAAGATTGCTGAGTCATATGATAAGGAAGTACTTAATCGTTGTAAGTAACTGCCAAACTATTTTCTAAACGTGCCATTTTGCACCTCCACTGGTAATGCATGAGTTCCAGTTGCTCTGCATCCTTGCTAACACATAATATTGACGGTGTTTTTAATTTTAGCTCTAGTTCCAGTGAGTATGTAGTAGTAATTTATTGTAGTTTTAATTTGTATTGCACTAGAATGATTAATGATGTTGAGAATCTTTGCATATGCTTATTGGTCATTTGCATATCCTCTTTTGTAAAGTGTCCAGACCGTTTACCTACTTCTAAAAAATCATGTTTTTTGTCTCCTTATTGAGTTCTTTTTAGATATTTACATGTTTTGGATACAAACCCTTTATCAAAAATATGTTTTGCAAATTTTCCCCCTCACATTGATGTGCTTGCATATTCATTTTTTAAGCGTGTCTTTTCAAAGAACAAAGGTCTTATTTTTTATTATTTATTTATTTATTTATTGCGGTACGCTGGCCTCTCACTGTTGTGGCCTCTCATGTTGCGGACCACAGGCTCTGGATGCGCAGGCTCAGCAGCCATGGCTCACGGGCCTAGCCACTCCGCGGCATGTGGGATCTTCCCAGACTGGGGCACGAACCCGTGTCCCTTGCATTGGCAGGCGGACTCTCAACCACTGCACCACCAGGGAAGCCCTAAAGGCCTTATTTTGATGAAGTTTATTTATCTTTTTTTTTCTTTGGGCTTTTTGTGGAGTATTAAAATTTTTGTCTCACCTAATGTCATTTAATTTGTTTTCTCCTAGGAGTTTGTAATCTTCTCTTTAGGTTGTCGATACATTTTGAGTTAATTTTTACATATGGTGTAAAGTAAGTTTCATATCTTTCCATATGAGTATCCAATTTTCTCAGCACCATTTGTTGAAAAGACTATAATTTTTTCATTGAATTACCTTGGCATCTTTATTGAAAATCAATTGATGATATTTGTGTGGGTGTATTTGAATTCCAATTTTTTTATTATTATCTTTATGTCAGTACCTTATGTTCTTGTTTACTGTAGCTTCATAGTCTTAAAATTAGGTAGTATATGATTCCTCTCATTTTGTCTTGTGTTTCAAAATTGTTCTGGTTATTTTAGGTCTTTTGAATTTGTATATAAATTTTAGAATTAGCTTGTCAAATTCCACCAAAAAATTCCTGGGATTTTGATTGGAATTGTATTAACTCTATAGATTGATTTCAGGAAAATTAATATCTTAACCATATTGGGTATTATGATCCATGGACGTGACATATCTCTGTTTATTTAGGTCTTCTTTAATTTCTCTTACCAATGTTTTTTAGTTTTCAATGTATAATTCTTGCATACCTTTTTTTCTTAAGTTTCTCTCTAGGTGTATCATATATTTGATACTTTTATACTAGCATTGCTAGTACTGAAGTATAATATGGCTGGTATTGAAATATACTTGACTTTTTATGTATTGACCATATAGCCTTATAATGTTACTAAATGTACTTAATATTCCTAATCGCCTTTAAAAAAAATCTTTAGGATTTCCTGCATGAACAATCATGTTGTTGGCAAATACAGTTTTACTCCTACCTTTCCAATTTGTCTGCCTTTTATTAACACATTATTGACTGGGGGATTTTTGCAGAAACTAATGCCTGTGGCCAGAGATTTGTTATGTAAGTGAATATTGAAATGTCTCGGGTCAATAACGTTCAGGTAACAAAAGACGTATTGAGATGTCTCTGGTCAATAAGTTGTTAATCTTTCTTGGCTTATTGCATTGATTAGAACCTACAATGTTGAATGGAAATGGCAAGGGAAAATATCCTCGTCCTCTTCCTGATCTTAGAAAGAGAATGTTTTGTCTTTGACCATTAAATATGCTGTTAGCTAAAGGTTCTTTTTAGATACCCTTTATCACCTCGAGGAAGTTCCCTTCTGTTCCCAGTTTGCAGAGAGTTTTTACATATGAGTGAAGGTTAAATTGAGGTGATTTTATGCTTTTTTTCTTTTAGCCTGTTAATCTGGTAAATTATACTGATTGATACTGTAATATGAGGCAACATTTGAATTCTGGGATAAGTCCCATTTTATCATGATTTATTACACTTTTTATATGTTACTGGTTTGATTTGTTAGGATTTTGTTACATTCTTCTGTCTGTTTTCTTGAATATTGGTAGTGGTTAAATGTTCTTGTAATATTTTGGTCATTTGTTTTAAAAACTGGAGCAATGCTGGCCTCATAAAATAAGTTGGTGAACGTTCCCCCCTTTTATTTTTGGAAATAGTAATAAACACCAATTGATTTATGAATTGGGTGATACGAATGGTCACTTATGTTACTCTAACAACCTATTTCTTGTCACTGAAATAAGAAATATTTTAATATATGCTATAGGGCATGTTCTTCCTTTCAGATCTTCTCCAAATGGTTATTTGTACCTAAAACCAAAATAAAACACAAAATAAAATAGCTTATGCGGGTATATTAATGCAGGTATTTGTAAAATTTGATATGCAAAATAAAAATGTAATAAATTTGGATGCGAATTTAATTTCAATAACCATAAATATATGATAGTATATTTCATAGAAGTGTTAATACTTGCATTTTTGTTGTTGTTTCATTGAAAACATTTTGTAAAGTCTTTTGTACATTCTCATTAAGTCACACTTTATATATACTTCAACCTCTTAAGACTTGTCAGTGATAATTGTTGCATTGCAGTGAATTTGTGAAAAAACTTTGATCTAGCATTATATTGTTCTAACTGTACTTCTTCCTAGCAAGAACCTATTCCTTGAAAGGGCAGTAGCTCTATTTTGTCTTTTTAGATGAGAAGACTGGTAGATGTATTCCAATTGCTTAGTCATCGATTTGACTTGACCTTATTGGATGGATGGCTTTTTACATGTTGGTGTTAAAATCATTCTACCTTCATGTAAAGCACATTCTATGAACTTTAGAATGAGGATGACAAATGCAATTTTACTAACACAGTATCTTTTAAAATTGTTTTGGAGGATTGGGAACTTGGATTAAATTAATAAAAATGATGAACTATATTGTTTAATAAAGAAACACAAAACTCAATTTATGTTTTCATGTGATGAAGACAGTTTGTTGCTCTCTTATGTACTTTCAAGAGTATTAAAAATTTAACATTGCTACAAGGTTTAAAAACATTTACTACTTATATTTGCTATCTAGCTTAGACTATAAATCCCCTGAGGAGAAACTCTATGCTCTGTAAATCATCTAGCATATTCTTGCCTTTATAAATACCATATAACATTTATTAGAATGATGAGATTTCAAAACTACCTGAAAAGTTTAAATTATATGAAACAGAATTTCCTAAGGTGCTTAAATAGATCCTTTTCCATTTTTCCTCTTACAAACATCATGAACTTGAAATTTTTGTCCTGTGTAAATTTGCTAAATGCTTACTTTGCAGTAAATACCACCCACATAATGACATAAGATATAAGAATCAATAGCTATAACTAAATTATTAAGCATATTGTTGATACTTTGCATGATTATATTTTATGAAGTATTCACCCTGTGAGTTGCATTTACACTTATTTACTGTATAGAATGACATAAAAAACCACGTTACAAATTACTCTGTTAAAGGCAGCTGTGGTATTACTACTATACCGTATATTTTAAGTGAGTATTAGTGAAAGAAAGAAAATAAGAAAGAAATAGTAAATCTCAAGGATGTTATAACTCACTGGGAAAAGTTGTATTTTGTAGATTATAATAACCTGTCATTTTACAAGAAAAATATTTTTCTGTGGGAGCATTAAATATGTCAAAGTAAGAATATAAAGAAGCATTGGTAGGCATGTGTAGTTCTCTATTGTACATACAGTAAAATATGTTGCTATTAGGAAATTGATTGGTTAAGTGGTCATCTAAATATCATTCTTTCTCACTGTAGAAACAGAGGTGTGTGTACTTGGAATGGCAAGAAAATAACAGTGTTTTGGAGCTTTTTTGATAGTGGACATGTGTAGCTTATAACTAACTACTATCATGTCTTAATGTAATTAGTGATATTGCTTGAAGGGCTTTTTTTAGCCCCTAATATTCCTCTCAAGCCTGGGAGGATGAGAGGTAATGTACTAGCTCTGAGATTCTGTGAAATCCCACCTCAGTTTAGGTGTACAAATAATGAGATGACTAAGTGATACGAATAAACTAGTTTATAAATTTCAAGTTTAATGTTAAGAAAAGTAAAACTGAACATTAAATGTTATATTGTTGTTTTTTAAATGTTGATTTATCTTATGAGTGTGTAAGATAGAGGAAAGCTTGGCAAGTATCAGGACAATAATCGTTTTATTGAACAAGGACTTTTTCCTAACCATAATGTTAAAATTATTATGTGACATTGTTAATATTAGGTTATTTCATTTCATGCATGGGTAGATTGAGGTGCAAGAGTTTATTTAGCATAAATTGTTGAGGTGCTCACTTAATGTGTCTCATTATAAAAAAAAATTGGCATTTTAGTACAATAGAATTTAATTTTAGGTTCCAGAGAGATTTAGTATCTTTTCTAAGTACCTGATATGTAACTTTTAGATTTTCTCAGTCCTTGCCTTACACTGTTCAGTTTTTCACAGACACTTTGACAAAGCTAATGACTGTGCATTCGTATCTAAAGTTGGGTTGTAAGCCAGGAAACTGAGAGAAGGCAAAAGGAAGATCCTAGACCAAGGTCCTTTGATATATATAACCATCTTTTGAAATTGAGAACTTGTTATAATAGTTTTCCCTCATCATGTCACTACCTAGTTATTTGAAATCGTTTTTCTTGTTTATAAAAGGAACACATTTTGGGGGCTTCCCTGGTGGCGCAGTGGTTGACAGTCCACCTGCCGATGCAGGGGACATGGGTTCGTACCCCGGTCCGGGAAGATCCCACATGCCGCTCCACGGCTGGGCCCGTGAGCCATGGCCTTTGAGCCTGCGCATCCGGAGCCTGTGCTCCGCAATGGGAGAGGCCACAGCAGTGAGAGGCCTGCGTACCACCAAAAAAAAAAAAAAAGAACACATTTTATAAAGAGGAAGGGAACTAGTGCCCATATCTCATTACCCATAGATAATATATTTACCTTCCTTAGGTAATAATATTTAAAAGTAAAATTTTATTAGAGTCAGTATTGAAGATGCCCTCCTTTAAATTCCACTTTTTTTTTTTTTTTTTTTTTTTTTGCGGTACGCGGGCCTCTCACTGTTGTGGCCTCTCCCGTTGCGGAGCACAGGCTCCGGACGTGCAGGCTCAGCAGCCATGGCTCACGGGCCCAGCTGCTCCATGGCATGTGGGATCCTCCCGGACCGGGGCACGAACCCATGTTCCCTGCATTGGCAGGCGGACTCTCAACCACTGCACCGCCAGGGAAGCCCTAAATTCCACTTTTTATTGAAGTATACCTTATTCTGAATAGAATGGGTGAGAAGATAGTAGGATGAGATGCTGGATAATTAAGCAGAGGCTGAAATGATACTTGTTGAGAAGGTTCAGAGGGGAAGGAATCCCTGTCAAATTACTGAAGCACAGACCAAGTGGAAAAACAAACATTTGACTGTCATGAACATGTCTGTGGAAATGTAAGGTTATATATATTGTTAACCATGTTATATATTATTTATATATATCATTTATAACTTTTAAAATATATTTTGATTTTGGTTGCTTTTTAGTTAGCTTTCTGCATTCAAATGAAAAACAATGTCTTCACAATAGAGGAATGCCCAATAAGGCTGCCAATTTTGTTTTTAAGCTCTTTATTCTCAAAATTTAATCAGTAGGATCTTGTCCTGGAACTTCCCAGGTGTGTTTTCCACTTTTCACAGATGTGATTAGAGTAGAAATCATTCCTGTTTATCTGAATGAGAACGCTTTGGTAAAATTCCTTTGATTCTAAGATAACTAGATGAAATGTGTTGCATAAATCATGTCACAGCAAACAGTTGTCACCTGGCACTAGAGCTTGATGAAATTTTAAAATGTTGGCTCGTTGCCTGTAGGGTTCAGTTATAGTTCTATAGAAAGTCTGTTTGTACAGATGAAGCAGTTCTTGGTAATGCAAGATTCATCTCTCAAGTGGTAGGGCCTGTATGAGTTTATTACAGAGATCCCTACTCTGAGCTGCCAAGACATACTCAGCAAAGCTTTGTTTTAATTTCTCATTGCTCTCCCTTTGGCACACTTATAAGAAAATGGAACAGACCCTCAGCTTGGTGAAACCCTTAGTATTTATGTAGTTCATTATCTACACAGTGCAGGAATGTTTTCAATAAAATTTCCAGAAGACAGTCAAAAAATTTGGGCTTTAAGATACTGCTTTTATTTGCAGCTATGGACTCCCTGTCAAACCTAGTCTTCAGTTTCATCTTTTACCAAGAGTTCTACATTCCTCTTTACTTATTGGCAGTTTAGTCTGATACCTAGCCTTTTCTAACAGAATGATAAAGATCTACTCAGTATGTGCAGAAAAAGGGTGATGAACCCATGCTCTTTGACTCCAGAATAAACTATAGCTACAGGGCTGTATACTTCACACTGGGCCAAACTTTCTTCCTAAAAACCCCATTAGATTTTGCCATCCCCAGACTTTAAAACTTCTGTCACTTGTTAAGTTTTTTCATGTCTTTGGATGTCAAACAGATGCATACACACTTTAAAAAAATTCTTTTGTTCCATTTCCCACCTTCATTACATCCCCTCTCCGTAGGTAACTATTGTCATATTTTTTTTCTGAATCCTTTTTTTTTTTTTTTTTTTTCCCCGCGGTACGCAGGCCTGTCACTGTTGTGGCCTCTCCCGTTGCGGAGCACAGGCTCCGGACGCTCAGGCTCAGTGGCCATGGCTCACGAGCCCAGCTGCTCTGCGGCATGTGGCATCTTCCCGGACCAGGGCACGAATCTGTGTCCCCTGCATCAGCAGGTGGACTCTGAACCACTGCACCACCAGGGAAGCCCTGAATCCTTTTATTTGTATAAACATGTAGCTTTATTTTGTGTGCATACGATACTCAATGTGCATGTATTTTAATTTTACATTGCTGGTATTATGCTCTAGACATTATTTAGTTTGCCCTCAGCACTGTTTTAAAGATCTGTACATGTTACTGGGTATACATCTTGATTTCTCTCTTTTTATTTTTGCGGTACGCGGGCCTCTCACCATTGTGGCCTCTCCCCATTGTGGCCTCTCCCGTTGTGGAGCACAGGCTCCGGACGCGCAGGCTCAGCGGCCATGGCTCACAGGCCCAGCTGCGGAGTGGCACGTGGGATCTTCCCGGACCAGGGCACGAGCCTGTGTCCCCTGCATCGGCAGGCGGACTCTCAACCACTGCGCCACCAGGGAAGCCCATCTTGATTTCTTTTAATCGCTGCCATAGTATTCTGTAGAGAGAATTTGCTTCTTTTTATTTATCCTATGTGTTGGACACCTAAATCACAAGGGCTTTTTATAACTGACTTTATATTTTCAGACTATCTCTTACACTCCATGCAACTTAAATCCCAGCTACTTGAAGTTAATCACTCTTGTATGAAAACAAGGTATTTTTTATATTACCCTACCTTTGCACATACTTCTAGTCTTTAACGGACTACTTCCTCGCCTCAACACTCAACTCGGATATCATTTCCTTGATGAAGACTTTAATAGCTATTTCATACTTGAGCTAGTTGCTCTGTACTCTGCTCACACAGCACTTACTTTTATCTTGGTATATAGAAGCCTATTTTTCTTCCCCAAAGTCTGTTTTTTCCCTCTGGATTCCTTAAAGGCAGGGATAAGCTCTTAGGTCTCTTTGTATCCTTTGCTCTAGTTTGGTGACTTGCCTATATTTGGCAAGCAATAAAACATTAATTGAATGCATGAAGTGTCTGTGGTGAAATACTGGCAACATAAGCACAGGTGATCCTCGTACATAAGAAAGGGTTGGAACACAAATAGAAAAGTAATTTAAAAGAGGAGCATACAGGAGGCTGAGTCCTAAAATGTTTTGAGGCCTGTAAAGATGCTAAGGAACACAACATATTCTGTTCAGATCGTGAAAGAAAACAAAGAAAAGTATAAACTATTGCTTGGGTCAGATAGTGTGTAATAATACTAGATGTTGCAGTTAAGGCAGAGCTGTGGTACTCCTGGGTTGGTTTCAACTTCTCTATCAAAAGAAAATGATATTCAGGTTCAGTAAAGGAGACTAATGATGGTAGCAAGGGAATTAAAGTTTAAAGAAGGTGAGACAGTGATAAGAAAGCACTCACTGCTCTCAACTAGTTAATGTTTTGAGATTAAATGGCTTGCGTAAATGAATGGTTTGGTGTTCTTTGAGCAATTTATGGTCAGTACCAGAGGTGCCAGAAGACTTCAGATCCTGCAGATACTGCTTTTATTTTCAAAAAAGAGGGGTAAAAATAGGATTCTGAGGGCCTCCCTGGTGGCGCAGTGGTTGAGAGTCCGCCTGCCGATGCAGGGGATACGGGTTCGTGCCCCGGTCTGGGAGGATCCCATATGCCGCGGAGCGGCTGGGCCCGTGAGCCATGGCCGCTGAGCCTGCGCGTCCGGAGCCTGTGCTCCGCAACCGGGGAGGCCACAACAGTGAGAGGCCCACATACCGCAAAAAGAAAAAAAAAAAAAAAAAAAATAGGATTCTGAAACTGTGAGATTAGTGGGTTTCATGTCTATCTTTGGGACAGTTCTTTAATTAATCATTAGAGAAATGGTTTGTGAAGACTTAACTAGAAAAGAAGCAGTCCTCTGGAGACTACATGGGTTCACTTGGAATATGTCATACTAAACTAGTGTAATTCTTTTTCCTATGTAGGTGGAGTAAGTTGATTTTGGCAAGGCTTTGGGCAGAGTGTCTCATGATATGTTTATGAAATAGATGGTCAAATTAGGTACTGTTTAATAGGACAGGTAGATTCATAGATGTTTGAAAAAATTTGATGAATGGATTGATGTCAGCTTGGAGAGAGGTATTTCTAGTGACATGACCTGGCTCTTTCTTTCACTCTGTTCTATTAATCATTTTTATCACTGACTTGGATGAAACAGGCCCATCACATTTGCATATCACATAAAGCTGGAGCGAAAGCTAATAGTTTGGATGAGGGAATCGGGATTGAAAAAAAGCTTAGCCATCTGAAATGATTGGCTAAAATGAAAATGGTCTATAATAGTGATTAATGTAAAATTCTGCATATAGGTTTGTCAAATTATCACACTAGTAAGAACCAAATAGACATGCTTTAAGAGCAATTCATATGAAGAAGACCTGGGAATTTGTGATATAACTGTCACTGTCTCAGGTGTAGATTGTTTTAATAGAAGCGCAGTGTTTGGAACAGAAAAGGTGCAGAGTTTCTGGACTGGTGAGCAAATGCCATTGTGTTCCTTTATAGCTTCTGGGTTTTAAGAAGTGTCTGGGAACTTTGTCATAAGAGGAATATTTTAAAGAATCAGAGTGGTTTCCTTAGTAAACCTTAACTTTTGTGCGTATATGTATAGAGTGAGGGATCATCAGAATAATAGCTGTTTTCAAATATTTAAAGACTAAAAGAAATATTTGTTCAACTTTTAAAAGAAAGTACCTACTATAGGGCTGGAAATTGTGCTGGGGCATTGGGGATATAATAGTGACTAAAAACAGAAAAAATGACTTCATCTTTACCCTTTGTGGCACTGACAGTCTGGTGGAAAAGTCAGACATTAAGCAAATAATTATATGAGTAAATGTAATTGGAGCTATGATAACTGCAGTGAAGTAGAGGTACATGGCACCCCGGGAGTATACAGTATGGGCATTTAATTTGGTTAGTAAGGGAAGCCTTCTTGAGGAAGTGATGCTTGAGGTAACAGAGAGTATACATTAACTAGGTGAAAAGGGGAGGAGAGAGGGGCCCAAAATGAGTGAGCATGGTGATTATGAAGGACGGAAAGCCTGTCCGATTGACGGAGAATACATTTCAAACCTGAAAATGAAGAAGCAGTCAAGCCCCTCGGACCTTGAAGACCTTACCAAGAAGTTTATTCTGTATCTGGAAACACTGAAAAGCATTTGCTGGTCTTACCTCAAAGACTGTCTGATTTAAATTTGGGAAGATGTCTATGGCTACAGACTGGCATGAGACCAGAGAGGCTGTGGTAAACCACCTGAGGAAGGATTGCAGGGAGGTGGACAGGGGGAGTCGTGCTTCAAGAAATGGGGCCAGTCAGTGAAAGTGGATTTCAGCTGTGGATATCAGCTGAGAGAGAGTGGAGAGAGCACTGTATTTAGGGTCAGAGGTCTTGGTATGAATCCCACTTTTGCCACTTACTAGCTTGGTGGCCTTGTGCAAATCACACTGTCTATCCCTGATTGAATGAACTGCACAACATTTGCTTGCAGGTTTTGTAAGGATTCTATGATTTGACATACATGTGAATGACTTACAAACTGTGAAGTGTTACATAAAATGGAAGATTTGAGAAAAAAAATCAGTCAACAATGGCCATTATTGGACTGGGTGGTAGGGTAATGGAATGGAATTTCATAAGTACTTCCTAGCCTAACCATTTGGAATAGATGGTTCTTTAAGATTTTTATCATTATGTTTTCAGATTTCCATTCCTCTTCCCTTTGTTTTGGAGAATCCACTGATAGGTACAGTCTAAAAATTTATAGTGACTTTCTAGTTAACACATTATTGACCGGAGATGTATTATTGCCACAGGCGTTAGTTTCTGCAAAAATCCTCCGGTCAATAATGTGTAAACAGTCAAGTTGCTAGAGGTGGTTTCAAATCTGAGATACATGAGCTGTTTTTCTTATGTGTGATCTCAAAAACAAGGAGGACTTTTAAGGAATCTTGTAGCAAAACTCTAAAAACAATTAGGAAGTATAAAAAATTCCTCAAATATATCTGTTGGTAAGGTAGAACTTTTATATCTTAAGTTACGTTCAAGTACATAGAAATACATCTACTCTAGAGTGTTGCCCGTGTATATGTATGTAGATGTGTGAATCCACACAAACACACAAAAGGTCCTGTGAGTGGAAATATACCTATAGTTTTTGAAATGCTTTAATTTAAAACCCATGGTAAAGTAGAAATCAGTGTAAAATATGTTGTTTAGCTACTTTTTTGAGACAGATAGGAAAGGAATGGTATTTCTAATTACTAATGGGAAGGAAGATGCATTGGTAACATTATTCGCATATTTATACACTCAAAATTCACTCAACAAATATTCATTGAGCACATAAGATGTTTACATGCATTGCTCTAACCTATATTTTTATTAAAGTTATTTATATATGTTACCACTAGTCTCAAAAATCTGTTTCTAGGTAAAATACAACATGCCCCTTTGCAAGTAAACTAAAGCAAAAAGCCAGAATGCAAATATAACCTAAAATTTAAAACTTATGCAATCCTTTGGCAGAATCCCAGAGATGACTTCCAACTGTAGCACTCTGCACATTTAATCAAGTTTTATGTTATTGTCCTTGATTATTTTGTTTTTTTTATGGTTCAAAAGAATTATTCAGTTCTAAGCATGTTACCTATAGTGCGTGACTCCTGCATGTTTCTTATGATTGGAGACATTTCTGTTCAGAGAAGGAAATACTGTTCATTCTCGTTATTTAATGCTTTTTCTTTAGGGAACTGGGAATAGTAATTGCTGAAAGCCAATTGCATTTTAGAGGTGTTAAAACTTGGAAGTTGCTTCTGGATCCATAGCCGAGTAGAAGACACGTCTGAGTGAGAAATCAAATCTTCCCACAGACTTCCATTTATACTGATAATGGCTGTAATAGATGGACGAGGCTAAGGACTTTACATGTATTTTTGTTTAATCTTTCCAACAACCCTGTGAAGTGTGAGTATTGTTATTCCAGTTTTACAGATGAGGACACTGGGGTTTATAGTGAGGTTAAATAACTAGTACATAGGCAGATCTAGGTTCTATCTCAAGTCACTTTTGATTCCAAGACTGCTATGCCAGTTGAAACAGCTGATTTGGTACAAAAATAAGTTGATTGAAATCATTTTAGACTAATCTCCTGGAGCCATGCTTCTTGATTTTTGCTACGGTACTATATTAAAAGGAGATAACAGACAGCAGATACAAAGGTAGAAACAAGAAACTTACAGTAATCCCTAGTAGTAATGGATTTCTTGTTGTTGCTTTTGTAATAAGTTTTTAAAATATCTAGTGCTTATGCATAGTAAAAAATAATTCAGGTAGCCCAAGAGTATATACAGTTAAATCATGTCTCCCTCCCACTCCAGCATCCACATAGAGGCAACTGCTGTATCTAATTTGTGGTCATTCTTCCAGAGATAGAATTAACATGGATTGATTGTTTTTTTTTAAAGAATGACATTTGAGCATCCAGTCTAAAGAAACAAACTGGAAGCACCCAGGTCTGGGGCCTGGTTAACATATGAGTGGGCCAAACCAGAGATGGATGCAGATGAGACTCAGCGTTGAGAATGCAGACAAGCCATCGCATTAACCCCCTCCCCCTCGGGGTAACAGAAAGCTCACCAAGCAGGCTTGCCCCGTTTTAAAGATGAGGAAATTGGTTATTTCTGTCAAGTGGATAGTTACATATAGAGCCAAAATCAAATGCAGGACTATGACTCTCATCTTTCCATTCTACTGTAGTGCAAGTGACCTCTGGATTTGAGAGTGTTGTGAAGTGGTCTAAAATTGACTAGAATTTCTACAGGTAAGCTAGATAGCAAACTTCAGACAGACAAAGGCTGTAGAAGATCTTTCTTTTTTTAACTTTTAAGATACATTCTTAATTTTACAGTAGACTCACTTTTACAGAAAGCTTGTGAAGGTAGCACAGAGAGTTTCCTTATATCTTACATACAGTTTCCTCTCTTTTTAACAGATTTCACCATTCTAAAGTTACTCTTTATCCCCTCTTTCCATACTATACTCTTTGAAAGGAGGTTACTATGTGGAGCCCACACTTAAGAAGTCAGGAGTTATGTTGCACCTCTTTGAGGGTAGAGTAGCTTCATAAATTATTTAGAATACTTTTGCACAAGAGATTTGTTTCTCCTCCCCCAATGTGTTTATTTATTTAGCCAATCATTTATTTATGTTAAGTATGGACTCATAGATACTTATTTTATACTTGGGGTTAAAATCCAATACTGTTTTATTTTATTGTTCAAATTGTTCAAGTTTTGGCCATTGGGAACTTTTAAATCGTTCTATGTTAACTCTTGTGTTTCTTTGACATACCCTCATCATTGTGTGTGTGTGTTTTTTTGTTTTTTTTTTTCTTTTTGAGCCCTTCCTTTCTGGTATCTCAGGATGCATCAGACTTACCTTTACGTTTTCTGCTTCACTCCTAGAATCAGTCATTTTTCCGGGGAGCCCTGGTTCCTTTTACTTCAAAATGATTTTAGAAACCATGATCTGGATGACAGATAGCGGCTCTTTTAAAACCAAATATCAAGTAGAAAAGAAAATTTTAGCCATTGTTCCATGAAGTACTAAATTAGGTCATTGCAGTGATTTGTTAATATTGTTAGAATATAAAATTTGCCTGAGTGAATTGAATAGAATGATCCTAAGAGTTTTTAAGGTAAAATTCTAAGAAATATAATTATTGTATTACTCTTTTCTGTTACTTAGGGAAAAAAAAAAACCTGTCCTTGATGGCACTATATTTGATATATTTTTTTGTCCTTGACCGGAACCTGAGGCAAAACTTCAAAACATGGTAATTTGAAACAGGTTGGGATTCACACTGGGATTTTGGAAGACTTTATACTCCATTAGGAAAATTACCAAGCATAGAGTCTATGAAAGACATATAATTCATATTTATCTAAAGAATAATGTGTCACTAAGCATTTTAAATTTGTGTATCCATCAGGGAGAGAATATTAAGGAAAAGAAAAAAAATGACCATTGAGCATAGTTATAGTATCTAGACATTGTGTCCTTACTGATTTAAGTTATTACAGAGGAATATTCCCTATTAGAGATCTGGTCTTTCTAACTCTAGCATTGAGGTTTTTCTTAATCTGAGATATTTGTAGATAGATCAGACAACTCTTTAGGTGGGGACGCTTTAAAGAGATTTGTGTGTGTGTATATTTGCAATCTTAGTAGTACTGATAAACATTTCTTAAAAGCTTATTTCTGAATTTTATTGTTTGACCTGCCTTACTAGGCAAGTATTCTCTTTTGCTCTTCAGCATCTACCATTTTAGTAAGCAAGTTGAATTTTTACAGCTCATCAAACAACCAGGTCAGAAGAATCACAGGATCTGATAGGTGAAATGCATATAGTATATGTTGATTGTAAAAAAAAAATTATTTTCCTAGAATTAACCAAATGTTTTTTCCTGGGCTATAGTCATCACTATTTATCCTAATCTATTATATTTTAATTTGCTGTCTCTTAGTTTAACTGTGAGGAGTAGTCTTTTGAGTCAATGAAAATAGAAAAGCGTCGAATTAAACTGATGGTGTGCAATTGCAATTAGTAAGAAGCATAGCACTAATGAGGAAAAGAACCAGGCAGGTCAAAACTGTAGCAAAGGTAAATGAAGCACTCTCTAATGAATAAGCAAACGTGACTCAGTGCACAGAAAAACTGAGTGAGGCAGAGATGCCCAGGGAGCCCTAGAATGAAAATAGCTGACAAACCTCAAAAGGGATGGAGCTGAGTGTAGAGATGGGGAAATAAAAAAGAAAGGGTCTGAGTAAGGGTTACTGGTGAATCCTGAGGCTGGCAAAGATTGCCAGGGAGAATGTGAGAAACTGAGTATCTTCTTGGTGATTCTGACAGAAATGCTAAAGATTATGCTTGAAGAGCCCGGAAACACTGATCTGGGACTTGCTGGAGGGAAACTTAAATGTATTAAGTGTGCACAGTGCGCCAGGTGTATTATGTCATTTAATCCTTATATCAACTCTTATTTATTATGTCATTTTAGTCTTACATCAACTCTTTAAGGGAGTGTATTGTTAGTTACAGTATTACAGATGAAAGAAATGAGGCACAGAGGGGGTTGAGAATATGCTACAAACCACACAGCAACTAATCAGGTAAACTATGATCAGGGTTTACAATTTTTAATTTTTAATTTCAAAGCAGTTTGGGAGATCAAGACAGAGAGAGAAAATCAATTCAGTGTAGCATACACGCCGACACTTAGGAGGAGGGCAACCATCAATACATTTTTGGAGTTTATGGGTTGTATTGATTAAGAGAAAGGAGTTTAAAATGGCAGCTCTTAGGTTTATGTAGTTTAGAGCAGTTGAAAAATGAAGGTTGGGGTAGGCTGCTGTACTGAAAGGGCCTCAGAATGGACTGAGGACTGGAGACAGCTAAAGGAGCAAGTGCACTTGAGGATCAACTGAAAGGTGGAGATGGGGTTATTTTTGGTCCTTTAATTATCATTTCACATTCATTTTGATCTTGTCAGGAGTCTTATAGACTAAAGAGAGTGATATGTGGCTCTCCTTTTGGGTGGAAGAGAGAAATTTTAGGGGTTATTCTTAGAGTCTGGCAAACTGGTTGTTAGTATAATAGTCCATTTGTGAATGGGAAAGGAGAAAAATGAAAAACCACTGTGAGTTGTAAGGATGTAATATGTTTTAAATGGTGTGTTTATGTTTACAGAGTAAATCTCAAGAGCAAATTAATTACATGTCTGTAGTTCTTAAGTAGGCTGAGTGGGGAAAAAGCATGATTTAATCTTGCTTTATTGCTGGCCAAATCTCTAGGCTGGCCATTTTTTCCTTTTAATAAAAATCCTTGTGGTTCCTTGTCTTTCCATTAGCTCATAGTTGAGAGCTCTGGTAAGTTGTCTGTGAGACGGAGTGTATTAGGCTTGCCTGATTAAAATTGTTCATGAGAGATCAAGCAGACAAGGGACTTTTAGCATAATTAAAAAAGCACTGCTAGCCTTTAAAGATGAGATTTCAGAACTTATATCCACCTGTAGGGAAGTGTGTTTGTGTAATTAGATTCCAGTTCTCTCATGAACCCTTCTTACTTAATTCACACATGGTGTCCTTTCCTTTTATGGAATATCATATTCTCATGTAGGAGACAAGAAATATTGAAAGGAGCCAGAACTTGAATGAACTGAAACATTTCCCTTGAAGATCACATGTGATAAGTTAAACAATCAGTTACCTCCTTATGTTAACCTGTTTATTTATAAAAGGAAACTCAGGAGCAAAGTTGAAGATAGTAAAGGGAAAAATCAAAACAAATTGCATATCTTGTGTTTGCCGCCTAATCTGAGAAAATTTACACCAGCTTTCGGAAAATATTCTCCTTTTATTTAATGGACAGCTTAGCCCAAAGTTTTTTGTTTTTGTTTTTTGTCTTTTTATAGTCCAAATTTTTCAGTGCTGGGATCTGAAGTCATTCAGTTATTATCCCCATTTTACTATCATGTTTCAGAAAAAAAAGATGATTACAGTTAATGTGGTTTAAAATGGCTTCTTTTGTCCTTTTAAAGCAAAGCTGACTGCTATATACTGTTTGAGTACTTTATAGAGCACCACAGTTTTCCTCCTATGTGTTTTTTAAAATACATTTTAATTTTTCAGAAAGGAACCCTTTCTAGCATAAATCAAAATGTTATTGCTATAATGAGGCAGCATTTTAAAAGAAAATTACCAAGGTGTGAATTTTTTTTTGCCTACCTGTATAAGGCGTTTATTTCATAGACTAAGGATTTCTGCACATGTGAATATTTCTTTAGGAAAGGCATTTTCCTCAGCTGATAACTAGTGCTTTGTTTTCACCTGGAAGATTGCTTTCGAACATCTCTCTTGTAATTAAAATAATTTTTCCATTAGCTGAGAGTGGTTCTCAAAGCTTCTTGACTTTTTTTTAGTTCCATCTTATTTTGCATTTTTAAAAAGAATTAGGTCTAGCCTGATTATAACAAAACACCAGTGTCCAACAGGAACCTAAGCTATTTCCATGTCAGCTCTGTACAAGTGAATAAGGTGAAAAAAGAAGCCCCCCAAAATGTACCTTAAATTATCCCAGTTATATATTAAGACTGATTTTAGGAACTTAATCAAAGATACATTGGCCAGGAATAAAAATATTTTAATTTTAAATCATGAAGAATGGAAGCAAGGAACCTGAAATTTTAAATGGTGGGAGTTTTTTTGATGTCATATTATCTGCAGGAGGAGAGCTCTAAACAAGGTTGTATCTTGAAATGGTAAAATCTGTGAATAGTTTTGTTTGTGGGAGGAAGTCACAAAAAGTTTATTCCTCTGGATTTCTTCTTGACAAGTAATCAGAGTAGTTCACAGATCCCCTGGTTTCCAACCATTTCATATAGTCTTGAGAATTAATTTTTGCATCAAATTATATATACCCTTAGTTTTGATTGAATAAACTGTTTTAATAGGGCTCCATGATCAAATAGGCTAGGTAATAATAGTTGCTTCAATTAAGACATAATTTAGGATGAAATCATATAGAATTAACAAGGTGTAGTGTGTCTGTTATAATTGTGGCAACTAGTATATCTCTGTCATAGGCAGTACAATTTCTTTTGTATATCAATAAAAAGGGAAAACCCTTATGTTTTCCTTATTCTTGTTTAATTCAAGTTTAGTTTAATTCTTGTTATTGGTTACTATAGCCATTTAATTGCTTATTCATCCACCTGGCCATCATCCATTCATTTAGTCAATAAACATTTATTGAACCTTCCGTATGTCAGGAATTGGACTTGGGTACTGGTGATTTAGAGATGAATAACTGTTTTTGAGATTTTTTTTGCAAGAAACAAAATTGCAAATAATTATTAGTATGAATAGAGTGATGTACATGTAAAAGAAGTTACTCTAATTGTTGCTGAATGTCAATGAAGATTTCAATAGAGGAGACAATATTTAAAGTGAGTCTGGAAGGATAAAAGTTTCTTCACCAGGCTGAAAATAAGAGGAAAGACATTCAGAGAAGTGAAAGCAGAAAGTACAAATGTATTGCATTTCATAAGACTTGCCAGTATTTTAGTATATCTGGAATATATAGGAGAAATAAATGGAAGTGGTGTTGGAAAAGTAGACAAGAAGGTCTCTCATTCACCATGTTGATGAGTTTAGACTTCTAAGGAGAGGAGTTACAAGGCACTGAGGGAAATGAAGCTGGATGAATAACATGAGAAAATTTGTATTTTTTTTTTTTTTTTGCGTTATGCGGGCCTCTCACTGTTGCGGCCTCTCCCGTTGCGGAGCACAGGCTCCGGACGCGCAGGCTCAGCGGCCATGGCCCACGGGCCCAGCCGCTCCGCAGCATGTGGGATCCTCCCAGACCGGGGCACGAACCCATATCCCCTGCATTGGCAGGCGGACTCTCAACCACTGCGCCACCAGGGAAGCCCCAAAATTTGTATTTTTGAAAAATAAATTGGGCAGGAAATATTTGGATAGGGAGGAAAGAGATTACACAGTGACCATCAGATGGTCCCTATTTCTTCAGTGAACTAGGAGGCAATCTTATATCATTGGGTTTTTGGAGCCAGACTTGACTTCAGATCCTCAATGTGAAGGTCCCCTTAACTTCCCTCAGCCTATGATTTTTCATTTGTAAAATGGGGATAATAGCTATCTTACAGTATTGTAAAGTTTGTGTGCTCAAAATGCTTTGCTCAGATTTCTAGGCTTACAATATATATTCAATAAATGGCAGCAATTATTATTAGTTATTGACCTATAAGTACTTAGAATTACATGGTAAACATTATAAGTGCTCCTTTCCCTCAAGAAATTTATAAAAATTTAGTATGTGCAAAAACAGATGAAGATAAATACATATTTTTACAAACTATGTTTATTTTTGAAGGCTTCTTTATTGCTTTCCCTGTGTGGATGACCCAGTTGAAGATTGACAAGTGTGTTCATTAACCTTGCTCATATATTCCCAAATACTTTAAACCATTCAAAATATTTGGTGTCGGTGGCTTTATGGTCTGGTGAATATGATTAATTAATTAATTATGGGAATTTCTTCTAGGACCTCACTTAACAGGTGATTGTTTGAGTTTCTGCTTAAACTCCTTTGCGAGGGTACTTTACCCTACAGAGAAATCCATGTTTGGACAGCTCGAATTGGAATTGTAGAATATTCTTCTCGTGTATCTGATGCAGGTTCTTTTTCATTTCTACTGCGTGGGTACTAGTTCTCTCTTGAAGCCACATAGACCAAGTTTAATCAATCTTTCACTTGCTGTGCCATCAGCTGTTTGTCAAAAGCCATCATCCCTTTTTTCAAGCTTCTCATTTCCAGGCTTAGTGTATTTTCAGGTTTTCCAGGTTTTGTGGTTGTTGATTTTTTTTTAAAAAAAACAGGTTGGGCTTCCCTGGTGGCGCAGTGGTTGAGAGTCCGCCTGCCGATGCAGGGGACACGGGTTCGTGCCCCGGTCCGGGAAGATCCCACATGCCGCGGAGCGGCTAGGCCCGTGAGCCATGGCCGCTGAGCCTGTGCGTCCGGAGCCTGTGCTCCACAACGGGAGAGGCCACAACAGTGAGAGGCCCGCGTACCGCAAAGAAAAAAAAAATAAAAAAAAAATAAAAAAAACAGGTTTGTTGAAGTATGTGTGACATAAAATAAACTGCACATATGTAAAGTATACAACTTTGATATATGCACATATCTGTGAAACCATAACTGCAATCACAATAATGGCTATGCAGTCACCCCAATAGTTTCCTTGTGTCTCTTTATATTCTCTTTGTTCCACCACCCCCTGTCCCATCACGCCCGGTCCCACCCTCCCAACCCCTGCAATTACTCCTCTGTTTCTGTCAATATAAATTAGTTTACATTTCCTGAAGTTTATATAAATGGAATCATACAGTATGCATTCTTTATTTTTTGTCTGGCTTCTTTCAGTCAGCATACTTATTTTGAGATTTATCCATATTGTTGCAGGTAACAATATTTTATTTCCTTTTATTGATGAGTATTGTCCCATTATAAGGATATACCACAGTTAGTTTATCCATTCACCTGTTGATGGACAATTGGGTTATGGTCAGTTATTGAGTATTATGATTAAAGTAATTATGACCATTGATGTTATAAGACTTTGTATGGACATAGGCTTTCTTTTTGGGGGAGGAGGGTAATACCTAGGAGTAGAATAGTTGGGTTATATGATGGGTAATATGTTTAAATATTTAAGAAACTTCCAAACTTTTCAAACTGATGGTACCTTTTTACATCCCCACCAGCATTGTATGAGGGTTCTAGTTCCTCTGCATCCTTACCAATGCTTGGTAAATCAAGCTCATTCTAATGTGTGTGTAGTGGATTTTCCTTGTGGTATTAATTTGCATCATCCTAAGGTTAATGATTTTGAACATGTGCTCATTTATTATCTTTATATCTTCTCTGGTGTCTGTTCAGATCTTTTGTCCATTTTAAATCAGTTTATTATTGAATTTTAAGAGTTCTTTATACATTATTGATACAAGTCTTGTACTGGATATATGATTTGCAGATATTTTCTCCTGGTCAGCTTGTCTTTTCATTCCCAAACAGTGTCTTTCAAATCGTAGAAGATTTAATTTTGGTAAAGTCTTATTTATCAGTTTTACCTTTTCTGGATTATACTGTTGGCATCTTATCTAAAAAATCTTCGCCTAACTCAAAGTCTAAAATATTTTATTACGTATTTTGTTATAGAAGTTTTATGGTTTTACTTTTTACACTTATGTCTATAATCCATTTTTATAATAAAATTTTTACTTTGGAATAGTTTTAGACTTGCAGAAAAGTTGAAAAGGTAGTAAGTACATAGAGTTCCTGTATACCACTCATCCACTTTCTCTTATTATTAACATCTTATATAACCATGGTATGTTTGTCAAAACTAGGCAGTCAATATAGGTACATTACTATTAACTAGACTTTATTTAGATTTCACCAGTTTTTTCTTCTTTTTTTGCGGTACGCGGGCCTCTCACTGTTGTGGCCTCTCCCATTGCGGAGCACAGGCTCTGGACGCACAGGCTCAGCAGCCACGGCTCACGGGCCCAGCCGCTCCACGGCATTTGGGATCTTCCCAGACCGGGGCACGAACCTGTGTCCCCTGCATCGGCAGGTGGACTCTCAACCACTGCGCCACCAGGGAAGCCCTCACCAGTTTTTTTTTAACTGTTTTCTGTTCCAGAATTCAGTCCAGAATTTCTTATTGTGTTTAGGGCTCATGCCCCCTCAGTCTTCTCTGATCCTTGACAGTTTCTTAGTCTTTCCTTGTTTTTAATGACCATGACCATCTTGAGCAGTGCAGGTCAGATATTTTGTAGAATGTCCCTCAATTTGGGGTTGTCTGATGTTTCTCTTGATTAGATTGGGATGATTTTGGGGAGAAATGGGCATGGATGGACACATGCTATCAACATGCTTTATCACCGGTGCTGCTTAACCATGATTACCCAGCCAAAATGATATTTACCAGGTTTCTCCACTGTAAAGTTAATCTTTTTGTTTTTTCTTACCCTTTCCATGCTAAAGCATGGAAGCAAGTCACTTCCACTTTTTTGGAAGCAAGTCACTAAGTATAGCCCATGCTCCAGGGAGGTGGGGGGAGGAATTATGCTTTACTTCCTGGAGATGAGTATCTACATAAATTATTTGGAATCCTTTTGTAAGATCAGTACTGTAAATGGTATTTATTATTTGTCTCTTCTCCTTCACTTATTTATTTCTTCAATAATTTATTATACCAGTATGGATTCATGTATATTAGTTTTATACTTTAAGTTATAATCAAGTACTATGTTTTTATTTTGCCACTCAACTTATTCCACTTCTGGCCATTCCAGCTCCTGTAGGTTGACTCCTGTGTCCCTTGGACTTACTCTTTTCCTTTTTTTTTCTCTTCTCAGCACTTTGTTTCCTGACACTACAAGATGCCTAAGGTCATCGTATATTTTCAGTGCTCCAGCCTTAGAATCAGCCATTTCTCAAAGGAGCCCTAGATACTTTTCTGGGGTATGTTATTTAGGAACCAAGATGCGGGCACTGGATATGCTGGTTTCTGCTACTGGGGTGTCACTATGTCTAGGTTCTCTCAGCAAGCAGAGCCAGGAAATATATGTATGTATGCTAACTGATGGATATACACATCTATAATTATTTCTGCATCTATCCATTTTTATCTATATTAAGCTAAATGTGAATTCATACTGATGTTGCTCTTTTCCATTACCACATAATGTTTATCCATAATGTCTCTCTCCAGCACTGAGAAATGTGGTTCTCACCATCCATTTAGTACTTATTTGTTCAACCCCAGTATACATGTAAAGCAGTTTCAGAGTTGTTAACCTGTACCCTGCAATCCATTTTGAGTTAGTTTTTCTATATGTTGTGAGATGGATGAGGGTTCACTTTTTAAAAATATGAATATCCAACTGTTCCAGCAATATTTGTTTAAAAGGCTGTCCTTTCTCCACTGAAAAGCCTTTGCATCTTTGTTGAAAACTGGTTGTCCATTTAGGTATGGGTCAATTTTGGAACTGTATACCATTTGTTGGTGTGTATGTCTATTTTTACTCCAATAACTTATTGTCTTGATTATTGTAGATTCACAGTAAAGTTTGAAATCAGGTAATTTTGTTAGCCCTCTTTTCTTCTTTTTCAAAGTTGTTTGGCTATCCTATGTCATTTGCTTTTTAAAATGAATTTTAGAATCGCTTTGTCAATTTCTACCCAAAAAAAGCCTATTGGGATTTGGATTTGAATTGTATAGAATCTTTAAACAATTTGGGAAGAACTTAACAATATTGAGTCATATAACCCGTGACTAAATAATACCTCTCCATTTATTTATATCTTTAACTTCTTTCAGAAATGTTTTGTAGCTGTCAGTGTACAGGTCTTACACATCTTTTGTCAGATTTATTCCTAAGTGTTTCATATGCATTGATGCTATTGCAAATGGTATTGCTTTTTAATTGTAGCTTCCAATGTTTGGTTATTAGTAAATAGACATATGATTGATTTTTTAAATATTGTCACTTAACTTATTCCAGCTCTGGCCTTTGGGAGCTCTTCTAGGTTTGGTCTTGTGTCCCTTGGACTTACTTCCATCTTTTTTGTGTGTCTTTTTTCCTTTTCTCAGCACTTTCTTGTTTTTTGACACTACAAGATGCCTAAGGCTCATCTTATATTTTCCGTGCCCAAGCCTTAGAATCAGCAATTTCTCAAAGGAGCCCTGGTGTCTTGAAACTGTTTAAAACTTAATAGTTCTTGTAGCTATTTTATAGATTCTGTCTGAGTTTCTACGTAGAAGATCATGTTGTTTGTGAATAAAGAAAGTTTTACGTCTTCCTTTCTCACTACTTTTCATTTCTTTTTCTTGCCCAATTGCACTGGCTAGAACCTCCAGCACAACATAGAACAGAGTGATAGGAGCAACCATTTCTATTTTGTTCCTGATCATAGAGGAGAAGCAGTCAGTCTTTCACCATTAAGTACGATGTTAACTATAGGTTTGTCATAGATGCACTTTATCAGGCTAAATAAATGTTCTTTTGTTGTCTCCTCTGCAGAGGGTTTTATCAGAAATGGACGTTGGATTTTGTCAAATACGTTTTTGGTACCTTTTTTTTTCTATTTTTTATTTATTTTTAAAATATCTTTATTGGAGTATAATTGCTTTAAATGTTGTGCTAGTTTCTGCTGTACAACAAAGTGAATCAGCTATATGTATACATATATCCCCATATCCCCTGCCTCTTGAGCCTCACTACCCCACCCCTCTAGGTTGTCACAAAGCATTGAGCTGATCTCCCTGTGCTATGCAGCAGCTTCTCACTAGCCGTCCATTTTACATTTGGTAGTGTATATATGTCAGTGCTACTCTCTCAGTTCATCCCAGCTTCCCCTTACCCACCGTGTCCTCAAGTCCATTCTCTACGTCTGTGTCTTTATTCCTGCCTTGCCACTAGGTTCATCACTACCATTTTTTTCAGATTCCATATATATGCGTTAGCATCCCATATGTGTTTTTCTCGTTCTGACTTACTTCACTCTGTATAACAGACTCTAGGTCCATCCACCTCACTACAAATAACTCAATTTCATTTCCTTTTATGGCTGAGTAATATTCCATTGTATATATGTGCCACATCTTCTCTGTCCATTCATCTGTTGATGGACATTTAGGTTGCTTCCACGTCCTGGCTATTGTAAATAATGCTGCAGTGAACATTGTGGTACATGTATCTTTTTTTTTTTTTTTTTTAAAGAAGATGTTGGGGGTAGGAGTTTATTTATTTATTTATTTTTGCTGTGCTGGGTCTTCGTTTCTGTGCGAGGGCTTTCTCTAGTTGTGGCAAGAGGGGCCGCTCTTCATCGCGGTGTGCGGGCCTCTCACTATCACGGCCTCTCTTATTGTGGAGCACAGACTCCAGACACGCAGGCTCAGTAGTTGTGGCTCACAGGCCTAGTTGCTCCGCAGCACATGGGATCCTCCCAGACCAGGGCTCGAACCCATGTCCCCTGCATTAGCAGGCAGATTCTCAACCACTGTGCCACCAGGGAAGCCCCACATGTATCTTTTTGAATTATGATTTTCTCAGGATATATACCCAGTAGTGGGATTGCTGGGTCATATGGTAGTTCTACTTTTAGTTTTTTAAAGAACCTCCATACTGTTCTCCATAGTGGCTGTATCAATGTACATTCCCACCAACGTTGCAGGAAGGTTCCCTTTTCTCCACACCCTCTCCAGCATTTATTGTTTGTAGATTTTTTATCATGGCCATTCTGAGTGGTGTGAGGTGATACCTCATTGCAGTTTTGATTTGCATTTCTCTAATGATTAGTGACGTTGAGTATCTTTTCATATGTTTGTTGGCAATTTGTCTGTCTACTTTGGAGGAATGTCTGTCTAGATCTTCCGCCCATTTTTGGATTCGGTTTATTTTTTTGATATTGCACTGCATGAGTTGCTTGTGTATTTTGGAGATTAATCCTTTGTCAGTTGCTTCGTTTGCAAGTATTTCCTCCCATTCTGAGGGTTGTCTTTTCATCTTGTTTATGGTTTCCTTTGCTGTGCAAAAGATTTTTTTTTTTTTTTTTTTTTTGTGGTACATTGGCCTCTGACTGTTGTGGCCTCTCCCGTTGCGGAGCACAGGCTCCGGACGCGCAGGCTCAGCAGCCATGGCTCACGGGCCTGGCTGCTCCGTGGCATGTGGGATCTTCCCAGACTGGGGCACGAACCCGTGTCCCCTGCATCGGCAGGCGGACTCTCAACCACTGCGCCACCAGGGAAGCCCTGTGCAAAAGATTTTAAGTTTCATTAGGTCCCATTTGTTTATTTTTGTTTTTATTTCCATTGCTCTAGGATAATCTCAATAGACGCAGTAAAAGCTTTTGACAAAGTTCAACACCCATTTATGATAAAAACTCTCCAGAAAGTGGGCATAGAGGGGACCTACCTCAACATAGTAAAAGCCATATTGACAAACCCACAGCCAACATCATTCTCAATGGTGAAAAACTGAAAGCATTTCCTCTAAGATCAGGAACAAGAAAAGGGTGCCCACTCTCACCACTGTTATTCAGCATAGTTTGGGAAGTTTTAGCCATGGCAATCAGAGAAGAAAAAGAAATAAAAAGAATCCAAATTGGAGAAGAAATAAAACTGTCACTGTTTGCAGATGACATGATACTCTACAGAGATAACCCTAAAGATGCCACCAGAAAACTATTAGAGCTAATCAATGAATTGAGTAATGTAGCAGGATACAAAATTAATGCACAGAAATCTGTTGCATTCCTATATATTAACAACAAAAAATCAAAGAGAAATCAAGGAAACACTCGCACTTACCATTGCAACAAAAAGAATAAAATACCTAGGAATAAACCTACCTAAGGAGGGAAAAGACCTGTATGCAGAAAACTATAAGACAGTGATGAAAGAACTTAAAGATGATACAAACAGATGGAGAGATATACCATGTTCTTGGATTGGAAAAATCAACATTGTGAAAATGACTATACTACCCAAAGCAATCTACAGATTCATTGCAATCCCTATCAAACTACCAAAGGCATTTTTCACAGAACTAGAACAAAAAATTTTACAATATGTATGGAAACACAAAAGACCCCGAATGGCCAAAGCAATCTTGAGAAAGAAAAATGGAGCTGGAGGAATCAGGCTCCCTGACTTCAAACTATACTACAAAGCTACAGTAATCAAGGCAGTATGGTACTGGTACAAAAACAGAAATATAGATCAATGGAACAGGATAGAAAGGCCAGAGATAAACCCACACACATATGGTCACCTTATCTTTGATAACGGAGGCAAGAATATACAATGGAGAAAAGACAGCCTCTTCAATAAGTGGTGCTGGGAAAACTGGACAGCTACATCACTTCCTAACACCATACACAAAAATAAACTCAAAGTGGATCAAAGACCTAAATATAAAGCCAGACACTATAAAACTCTAGAGGGAAACATAGGCAGAACGCTCTATGATGTAAATCACAGCAAGATCCTTTTTGGTACCTATTTAGATGATCCTAAGGTTTTCTTTTTTTAGTTTCTTGACATGGTGAATTACATTTAATTCACCATCCCTGAAACCCTGAACTACCTTTGAAACCAATGACTGACTCCACTTGGTCTTGATATATTATCTTTTATGGATATTGTTAGATTCAGCTTTTTAGAATTTTTATTTATGTTTATGGGGAATATTGGTCTCTAGTTTCCTTTAAAAATATCTATGTCTGGTTTTGGTATCAGAGTAATGCTGGTCTCAGAGTATAGATTGGAAAGTATTCTTTCCTCTTTAATTTTTGGGAAAATTGTTAGGTTTATTCTTCAGTGAAGCCATCTGGGCCTGCAATTTTTCTTGTGGGAATGTTTTTAACTATAAATTCAATTTCTGTAGTAGATAGAGGTTTACTCACATTATCTATTTCTTCTTGAGTGAGCTTTGGTAATTTGTGTCTTTCAAGCAATTGATTATTTTTTCTAAGTTGTCAACGTTACTGGTATAAAGTTGTTATAATATTCTCGTATGATCTGTAGATTAGTGGTGTCACTTCTCTCATTCCTGACATCTTTAATTTCTGATCAGACATGTCTATCTAGACATCTATCAATTTATTGACTATTTTAAAGAATAAGCTTTCTATTTCATTTACTTTTCCTGTTTTACTGTTTTCTACCTCATTGAATTCTGCTATGATCTTTATTATTTACTCTCTTCTGCTTACTTTGGGTTTTATATGCCCTACTTTTTCCTGGTCTTAGGGTAGAAGCTGAAGTCATTGAGTTGAAACCTTTCCTTTTTTCTAATATAGATGTTGTGTACTACAGATCTCCCTCTAAAAACTGCTTTAGCAGCATCCCATAAAGTTTAATATGGTATGTTTTCATTTTTATTCAGTTGAAAATACTTTCCAACTCCACTTTTTGTTTCTTCTTTGACTCTTTGGTTATTTAGAAATGTCTTATTTAATTCTAAAATATTTGGGAGCTTTCCAGAGATCTTTCTGTTATTGTTTTCTAATTTAGTTCATTTGTGAGCAGAGAATATACTTTGTATGACTTGAATTCTTTTAAATTTGAGACTTGTTTTATGGCCAGAATATTCTGTATCTTGGTTTCTATCAGTTTTTGTTTCATGTTTTTTAAAGCTCTTTATTAGGTACCTAAGCATTTAGGATTATTATGTTCTCTTGATGAATTGACCACTTTATTATGAAATTATCCTCTGTATCCTGGTAATAGTTCTTTTCTGAAGTCAACTTTTTCTGATATTGGTATAGCCACTCTAGGTTTCTTTTGACTAGTGTTAGTATGGTGTGTCTTTTTCTATCCTTTTGCTTTTACCCTGTTTGTGTCTATATTTAAGGTACATTTTTCAAAGACAACGTATTGTTGGGTCTTGCTTTTTTAGGAGTGTGATAATACGTGTCTTTTAACTGGAGTGTTTAGATCATTTACATTTACTATGGTTGTTGATATGGTTCATTGTAAGTGTGTCATCTTACTGTTTGTTCTCTGTTTGTCCCATCTGTTCTTTGTTCCCTGTTTCTCTTTTTCTACCTTCTTTTGTTTATTTGTATACTGTTTCTCCGATGGTTTCTAGACCCTTTAAGCATCCTGGTTGTCAATGTGTGTTACCTTCAATTTTTTAATAGGTAAATGTAGATTTATTATGTCAAGGTCTCCAAGCCTGAATGTTTAATGTTTTCTAAATGTTTTTGACTAGGAATTTAAGGGTTTTTTTCTTAATCCTAAAAAAAAATTGCTTACTAATTTTACATTTGCTGTAATACTTAGATGTTAACGTACATCAGTGTTTTACTTGGTGTTGAATGACCTTTTTTAGAATCAACTATTGGCTTCTGTGTTCTTTCCATTCCTTGATGTAAGACTTTTTATAAGGAGGTGACATACTTGGAGCCTGAGGGTGCTTACTCATGAGCACCAGATGAAGTGGATCTTAGAGAAGCCAGCTTGTATTCCTAGGCTTATCAGTGTTCATCTGTCTTGATTCAGGATCTTTTCTTCCATTTTATTTAGAAAGAGGAGAAAAAGATATGAGAGAGAAATTATTAGTTATTTTCTATATCAGTCTACTCCTTTTTTCCCAAATAAAAGGACTGATGGAATGTACTTTTCAAAAAAAATGAGAAACATATTCCTATTTAATTTCAAAGAAGCACATCCATTATGTCATCCAACATAGAGAATGCATTTCATGTCTTGTAATTTCAGTAGAGAAGAGAATGGCATGATGAAGAGAGAAGGGAGAGATGTGCTTAGGTTTGAGTAGTGATATGGTTATTTTATCAGATTTGGAAGTAGGCAGATCAGCACCTGTCTGTCTTGGATCCTAGGAAGTGACAAAGTATGTGCTCTATATGTAGGTTCCCAAGAGGCCTGTGTTTGAAATAAGCCATTCACTCTGGCCTGGAACTGAGAAAAAAGAATTTCTCCAGATTCCTCCTTTCCTGAAGTTGCCTTATCCCTAGAGGTTTTCCTTGAAGTAGCTTTGTCACTAGAGGATTTTTGTTGAAGTAGCTCTAGTTTCTAGAAGATATATAAATCAGGATATATTTGTTCATTTTGTATTTCAAGTCTAGCTCTTAAAATTTCAAAGAAGCAGAATGTGGTACATCCCTATTAAAGGCAGGTGCTTTCTGCCCTGTTTACTTCAGACAGTTGAGTGTCTATAGTGGTTAGAACTGATGATTTGTAAGCCAATGAATGGATGCCAAAAACTAAATGTCTCTCAAGTACAGTGGAGCCTATAGTCTAGTCTCCATGAATATTAGGGCAGTGTGCCAACTACAGCTGGCTTAATTCTGCAAGCAGGAGCCCTTTGCAGAAGGACTCATGGTAATTAACCAATTCAAAGTGCAATATTTTCCTTTCATTAATTTGGCAGAAAGCAACTAAATATCTACAGCAAGAATGTTTTTGACATTTTCATTTGCTGCTTGGAAAATAATGGATACTTTGAATTGTGCTATAAAAGAAAACTGCTAGGATTTTATCATTTTCATTTTAACTTCTAAATGTGGATTATGCAATTAGGAACTTTTTTTTTTAATTAAGTAGGAATAGTAGGCTGCAGGGGTGACCAGAATTGACTCATGTTTTGAGGTGATTGGGTTGTTGGAGATTCCTAGGGAGTTTATTGGCTTGGACCCATTACTTTTTTTTTTTTTTTTTTTGAGGTATTTGTGCCTCTCCCATTGCGGAGCACAGGCTCCGGATGCGCAGGCTCAGCAGCCATGGCTCCCAGGCCCAGCAGCTCCGCGGCATGTGGGATCTTCCCGGACCGGGGCACGAACCCGTGTCCCCCGCATCGGCAGGCAGACTCTCAACCACTGTGCCACCAGGGAAGCCCCGGACCCATTACTTTTTACATCTCCTTTCTTATATGTCTGAGTAATTTCCTATCCTTTCTCTCTTCTCAAGTTTCTTTCTTTTTTTTTTTCCTCAGGTTTATTTCTACTTCAAATATGACTTAGAACTTCTCTTTGTTCTGTTTCTTTTGGATTAAAGAAATATTTGTTATCTCAATCAGCTTATTCCAATAATTGTTCATTTTTTACTTTAAAAGAATGTAGTTAGGACCAGCCACCTGGAATGAAGTATTTTGAATAATTTTGGAACTAAGGGTCCAGTGATAGCATATTTTTCCCTGGAGGAATTATTGAAATATTTACTTGTTTTAGGATATGTTAATCTTCTTAATATTAATCTGTTATCTTTTGAGAGCATTTATCTTTTCACTAAAAATAAAATCTGTTTAATAATATTACTCATACCTTTGATTACCGGGGTCTGGTTATTGAAAACTTTATTTTATTTATTTATTATTTTTATTTATTTAGTTTATTCCTCAATTTAACATTTTCTCCTTGTGCAATTTTGACACATATTGGATATTGGCATAACTCTTGAAATCCCAAAGAATAGCCTGGCCTCACAGGGAACTGGACCTCCTCATCAGTAAAGCCATTAGGAACCTAGCTACTAGTAATATTCTCCTCACCTTTTATGTTTGCTTTTATCTACATGTCTCATCATTCTTCACAATCTATAAATTGACTTTCACATGACCAAATATATTGTCACTTTTACGTTGTATTACCACAGTGTTCAATATACAATGAAAATTATTAGACATGCAAAAAACAAACAAATAAATAACCCAGGAAAATTTTATTCCCTAGTGAAGAAAAAAATAAATAAAACAGACCTTGAGATGGCCTAGATGTTGGATTTAGTTGACAAAGACTTAAGTATGCACACCCATATCAAGACTTAAAAAAACAAAAAGCAGTTACTGTGGTCTTAATGAGTGAATAGATAGGATATCTTGGCAAAGAAATGAAAACTATAAAAAGGAGCTAAATAGAAATTCTAGAACTGGAAAGAACAATGACTGTAATTAAAATTTTATTGGTTGAGCTTAACAGCATATTGGAGATAGTAGAAAAATCAGTGAACTTGAAGCATATCAATAAAATTTATTCAATATGAAGAACCTAGAAAGAAAAGATTGAAGAAAGATGAACAGAGACTCAGGGACTTAAGGGACAACACCTAATGATTTAGCATATGTGTAATTGGAGTCACAAAAGAAGAGTATGAGAATGGGGCATAAAAATTATTTCAGAAATAATGGTTGAAAGTTTTCTGTATTTAAAAAAACATCAATTTACACATCTAGGAAGCTAGGCACATTATAGTTAAACTGCTGAAATATCCAGTAGTCAATATGGTGGTGATAAGGAGACTGTCAAGTGGCTTTAAGTATTCTACCATCATTTTGGAAGGAGCAGTTAACTTTATCCCACATGGGGAAGGATATGGTGCAGGAAGGTAAGGCTGTTTTATATATTTTAAAATATGGAATCATAAGGTCTTTCTACATGCCCAGATCCATTTTAAAATACAGGATTTTGCTTTTCATATTATAAAAATAATGCATGCTCATTAGAGGAAATATATGATAATATAGAAATAGAATATAATCTGCCTGTGATCAAATGGCTTTTGGCCCTTTTATTCTACCATGTTTCCTTTTCTTTCTTTTCTTTATTTTTGCCAAGCAGTAGGAAACCATTTTTAAAAATACAGAAGTTTCTTATTTAAGACATATTACTTTTTCATATAGTCCTAAAGTCTGATCTCTAGCTAAAGTTTTAACATTAAATTAAGTTGGGACTGATATTCTTTCTGTGAGAAAAGCTCAGGTTGAATTCAGTCCTCTCTCCTCTCTCTCAATTTCTCTCTCTGCCCCACTGTCTCTCTCTCTCTCTCTTTTAGAGATTAACTGATTGTGGATGAGAAATTATTCACAGAATTGTAGACCATGAAAATCATAATTTCTGTATTAGGAAGCCTGAATACATTTTTTTTTCAATTAATAAGACAGTCAACTATGTGACTGAACTTTATATTTATCTTTTCTCCTCCCACATCTTGGGGAAGATATTGGCCGCTAAAAGCTGTCTATAGACACCTATGAATATATTTTTTTCTCAAGTGATATGTGGACAAAATGAAATTGATTTTTTACCTGAATGTCACCAAAGACAGCTTCCTGTTTCTTGTGTATTTAGATTTTTTTTATCAGAGGAACATAGATCGGAATCTGCAATGGTTCTCAAAATTCCAAAGTGGTAAGTGAGACCATTTAAGTCTTTTCTTACCAGTATTTAATTATTTTTTTCTGTATAGTTCTTAACAAATATTTTAAACGATGAGTCACATTAATACTGGGGTCCTTTGCTTTTAACAGCAGCTTTCTTTTTAGCAATTTTACCATCTGGTAGCTTTGTACTCTTGTTATTAAAAGTTCTATATCTCTATCCTCAGGGCTATGATTTATTTGGAACCTGGAACAGGGTTCGAGAGGAATAGTGAGAAACTTTGTGGAGCAGAGGCTACCTTCATGTTGTCCACATTTCCCTCATCCATTTGGAGCTGAATTCCAGAAGTTGATGGCTCTTTGACCCAACTTCTAGTTGGTTGTGGCAGATTGAGAATAGAGATGGCACCATCTTGTTTTCACCCCACCAATTCAAGAAATGTAGCCTAGACCCCTTAAGTCTGAGGCTCATGTGGAGGAGGAAGTTAAAATGAATCTAAAAACATTTACAAGTTTTAAAATACGTGCTAATACGAAATATCCACATAGGACAAATAAAAGCTGCTCAACAAATGGGGACTTAGATTATGTTTGTATTTAACACCAGAATTACTTTAGTAATGAATTTGGCTGTAAACTACAAAACCAGTTTTAAAGTCTTATAGATACCTTGTGCATTCTAGTCTTTTCCTTTGCATGAAGTTCCTGCCTTCTCAGTTTTTGTTGCAAGTAATAAAAACCATATTTTCTTTCCTTTTTTTTTTTTTTGCGGTACGCGGGCCTCTCACTGTTGTGGCCTCTCCCGTTGCGGAGCACAGGCTCCGGACACGCAGGCTCAGCGGCCATGGCTCACGGGCCCAGCCGCTCCGTGGCATGTGGGATCTTCCCGGACCAGGGCACGAACCCGTGTCCCCTGCATCGGCAGGCAGACTCTCAACCACTGTGCCACCAGGGAAGCCCAAAACGATATTAAAAAAAAAAAAGACAATGAATATTGACCACAAATGAAATACATTAGCTAATGTAACTAAAAAATCCAAAGATGGGGCTACTTTGGGAATGATCTGGTGGGTCCATGACTTCCTTTCTTTATTCTGGCTTCCTGGTGTTGGCTTCATTCTGATATTGCTGTCTTGGTTCTGATTTGGCTCCTAAGGCTTATTGCTCCCATATTTACCTCCCCTCGAAAAAAGAGTATTTGTCTCAGTATTGCCAACAAAAGTCCTGATATTTATTCTGATTCAGCCTGTGTAGGTCATATTTCACCTCAGAACTAATCATGGTGGCCATGATAGTTGAAAGTTGTAATTGAATTGTGCTGGACTGTGTGTTCCATCCCTGAAGTAAAGGGTTGAATTAACTTCTTTGGAACCCTTGGATTCCCAAATTAAAGTTCTGTCTTCTGGGAAAAGAAAAGAGGAGAGTAAATGTGAAGGGAGGTGATTAATGTTTACCACATATGCCATCATACTTTACATCTGCCTCACATTTAAGATGTATTTTAAACTAACCTTTCTCTTATTTCTAACGTTAAGGAGCTTTTTTTCCCCCTGAAAAGCAGGAAAAACACAATTTTCCTGGTCAATTATTTTCTATTTATAGGACAGCTTGTTATCTTTTTCTGTGTCAACAGTTTTTGGATCATTAGGTAATTCTTGAAATTTCATCAGAAAGTGAATCATTCTAAAGTGTATTTTATTTTCCCATACCGTGGAATTTTACCATTAGGTGGCTTATACCAACCAGGAATTCTGCATTGAGTATGTTAGTGATGAACAGCAATATATTTTAAAAAGCAGGGGCTTCCCTGGTGGCGCAGTGGTTGAGAGTCCGCCTGCTGATGCAGGGGACGCGGGTTCGTGCCCCGGTCTGGGAGGATCCCACATGCCGCGGAGCGGCTGGGCCCATGAGCCATGGCCGCTGAGCCTGTGCGTCCGGAGCCTGTGCTCCACAACGGGAGAGGCCACAACAGTGAGAGGCCCCCGTAACGCAAAAAAAAAAAAAAAGCAAAGCACAATTAAAAAAAATTATTAAATACCAAAATATGAAAGGCATGGTACTAGTAGCAAGTATAAAGTTCAGTAATTTGAAATCATAAAACTCAGTTCAAGTTTTATAAAAGGGGTAAAATATATTCTAAAAAAAAACTCTTAGAGGGCATCTAATCTGTCACACTAATTCCCTTTCCAGTAAGCCTGACAGGAAGAGTTTAGCAATGAGAATTCAATAACTACTTTCTTAGAAGCTTCACATTCCATTGTATCTGGAATATAGTGAATATTCAACAAATGTGATTTGATTTTTAATTTGAGCTCCAATTAAAGTAATTATTGTCTTCTGTATATTGAGGGCAAAATCCCAGTGTTATAACTTTCACCCAGTAGGTGTCTGTTTCTTCCCCTTAGAGAGTAGTGCTTCATACATATGAGGGCAACTATAGGTCCCTATTTCATCTTGTCACCAGAAAAAACATTCATTTCTCATATATGATAACATTGCCAACACACTCACCATTCAACTACCTTCCTCTTAAATTTCTTTCATTTTTAGTTTGCTTTAAGATGTTCACAAAAGTAGACACCATACCCTTGATATGATCTGAACAGTACAGTTCATATAGTGGGGATATTTATTTCCTTGTTCTAAATATGTTACTTCCAAAATGTTGTTTTTAAATCACCTTAGTTGAAGTACATGTATTATAAAATGCACAATATATACATTAAAATATATTCCATACATTAAAATATATTCTTATTGCTCAATTGAGTTTTAAAAATTTTATATCCATGTAACCACCACCACCACAATTGATATAGAACATTTCTATACCCCTCAAAACTTCCTGTGCCCACACCTGACTCTCAGCCCCAGGCAAACACTGATCTGCTTTCTAGAATTCCACATAGGAAATGGAATCGTACACCGTGCACTTATTTGTGTCTGGCTTATTTTGCTTAGCATAATGTTGCGATTCATCCATATTGTTATATGAATAGTTCTTTTCTTTTATTGCTGATTAGTATTCCATTTAATGACAATATCACGACAGGTCCCTTCACCTATTGATGGGCATTTGATTGTTTTCAGTTCTTGACTATAATGAACAAAGTTGCTATGAACATTTGTGTACAAATCTTTGTTCAGACAAATGTTTTCATTTTTCTTGGATAAATACCTGTGAGTGGAATTGCTGGGTCATATGGTTAGTGTATGTTTAACTTTAGAAGAAACTTCCAAAGTACTTTGTGAAGTGATTGTATGTACCATTTTACATGCCCAATGTCAGTGTGATAATAGCTCCAGTTCATACACATCCACTCATTGTTTTAAAGGTGAGTAGAATTCTTAGCATATGTTTGGGTAGTTTTAAATTGATGTTAGGAAAGCAGTCTGTAGTCATCCAGAGTCTCCATTTAGTCTGACTAGTCTGTAGTATAGTCCTAAAATTAGGAAGTAACTTGTTTTCATCTTTTATCCTCTCAGGATTGCCAGTTTTCTTTCAGATCTTTAGCTCTCTGACAAAAAGTACTATTTTTGTAGAGCTGCTTTTTCTGTAGGTTTGTTTTTTTAAATATAGCTCCATTGTGACAGTCCAGTCAGGCATTATACTGAAATCATATTTCTGAAATACATTTCTCCTTTTGAAGTTATTCATGTTTATAAAACCCCTTGCTTCTCAATGTGTCTTATATGTAGCAGATATTTACACATAGCAGGTGCTCAGTCAATGTCTCCTTGTTTCTTGAATACCATGTTTTCACTCCATAATATGTATTATTTGCCTCCTAAGCAAGTAGCTAAATTGGGCAGAACTGTAAATAAATCTGACTTTTTATGGAAACTTCTTAACTAGAATAATGAGTGATTCAAATTGTTGAATTTGATCTGTAAATCAATTAGAAGATCTTTTATTCCCCATAGCATCAAAGGGTAGAGAAGAGGTGCTTCTGATAAAGCAGTGGTTAGTGGGTTTCTCCTTTGCTGTCTAACAATTCAAAATTCATTTATATTGTAAACTCTAAATCCTGTAAGCTGGGACACAACCACTCCATACCAGGGCAGAAGAATTACAGTGTTTTTGCCTTTGACTTTAGGTCATTCCTTTTTAAAAATACACATACACACACATGCACCACCATCACCATTAACAACACAGAAAACCCAAATTTGCTTCAGAATCAGTTTGGTAATGTAGGGAAAAGTTTATAAGGCTGAAACAAGACCAGCTTTCCTCTCACATGAGAGGTGCATATGTCAGGATGGTTTAGCTAAAGACCTTTCACCTGGAGTAAATCCCATGAGTTGACTTTTGTTCTCCAACTTCCCGTTTTACTGGTCCTTTCTATAGCCACTTCTGCCCTTTCTTAGGCACCTTTTCTATTCTAAAGAACAAATCAGGTCTCTTTTTCCAATCACCTCATCCCCTCCCATTGCTTTTTTTTCTTTCCTGAAAATTCACTTATAACAAAATATAGGCTTTTTGGCTTTTGGAGTGAATAGTTCCGATCAACAGGACTATAGACCCTTTTAATGGACTCAAGTTACCTGTTGGAGTTAACATTGTGATAGGCTTTCATGTACATTGTGTGGGGGAGAGAAGAGCAGAGAGGCAGAGAAAGAGAAACTGTGTAGAAGGAAATGTGTAAAGGAGACAGCGTCATTCTACCAGGGTTACTTTCTATATTTCATTTATGTCATATCACATCCCTACAACTACCATAAACAAGTCCCATGCCTTGATTTCCTCCCCTGTGAAATAGGCATGATATCCTTTTTTCCTTTGTCATTGGGTTAGTGGGATGCTCAGATGATTTCATATAGGTGAAGGACTCGGAATGCTAAGAGTTTTAATCACCTGCTATTCTGTACAATAATAAGTACTGGATAGTATTTGTTTTAAAAATGCACACTCCTCCTGTCGTATGCTTTCATAAAATAGACTAGAATAGAAAAATGTTAACAGTGGTTATCTCTGTGGAGTTGGATGTCGGTAGATTTAAATATTCATTTTATTTTAAGTTTTAGGTGAAAGGTAGATATTCAGCTCTTTAGCAACTCCATTTAATCACTAGAGGTTTCTTTTCCATTGTTTTTGCTAGCATCTTCCACTTACTTCGTTTTGACATGCTCCTCAAGACCTTGTAAGCTTTGAGTTCAGAAAGATTGTAAACACTTAATATGATGATCTGGGTAGTTCTTTAGAGGTTCATTATATTATTTTGCTGCTTATTGTGACCTAGTTTATTATTCTCAGTGGTTTTTTTCTAGGTCAGTCACTGAGTGAGGCCAGCCTGCAGGGAACAGGAGATACCATATTGGTCCACGAGATACTATATTCATTATTTATTGCCTGCCTGCTTTTTATGGCATATTGTAGAAATATTTACGTCTGAGATTTCCAAAAGTTTCATTATTCCTTAGGTCAGTTTCTGTTATAGCCAGAGAACTTAATAGAAGGCAATCCATAGTTACTGGTTTCAGGTTTGACCTAGGGATATCTTTGGTTGTGCAGATCAGGATCTAAGGCATTTAAATGGACAAAATGGTTTCTGTCCATTGGGTCATCTGAATGAAAGAACCAGGAATGAAGGGAGGTAAGGAGCAAAGGAAGGAATGGAACTGATGGTTAAAGGTAGGTAGGGAAAAATAGTGGTTTATAAGAATAATTGCTCACTTTGTCCAGTATGGAACATGCTTCCTTCAATTTGCCCCTCTTCCTTTATCTGTGTGGGATACAGCAATGTATAGCTGGAAGACTGAAACCTGCAGTTAGTTTTTGGAAAAAATAGGAGTTAAGTTCCTGCTCACTTACTAGTTAAAGTGACCTTAGGGAAGTCTCAATTGAACTTCTTCAATTTCTTCACCTGCAAAATATAGTTATTAATAAAAATATCTATACTATATCTTCATATGACTATTGTGAGGATCAAATAAAATAATGTATATAAAAATACTTTGCAAGTGGTAAAGCTTAGGTAATTTTTTTTCCACATCTTTATTGGAGTATAATTGCTTTACAATGGTGTGTTCGTTTCTGCTTTATAACAAAGTGAATCAGCTATACATATACATATGTTCCCATATCTCTTCCCTCTTGCGTCTCTCTCCCTCCCACCCTCCCTATCCCACCACTCTAGGTGGTCACAAACCACCTAGCTGATCTCCCTGTGCTATGCAGCTGCTTCCCACTAGCTATCTATTTTACATTTGGTAGTGTATATATGTCCATGCCTCTCTTTCGCTTTGTCACAGCTTACCCTTCCCCCTCCCCATATCCTCAAGTCCATGCTCTAGTAGGTCTGTGTCTTTATTCCCGTCTTACCCCTAGGTTCTTCATGACCTTTTTTTTTTTCTTAGATTCCATATATATGTGTTAGCATATGGTATTTGTTTTTCTCTTTCTGACTTAGTTCACTCTGTATGACAGACTCTAGATCCATCCACATCACTACAAATAACTCAATTTCATTTCTTTTTATGGCTGAGTAATATTCCATTGTATATATGTGCCACATCTTCTTTATCCATTCATCTGTTGATGGTCACTTAGGTTCCTTCCATGTCCTGGCTATTGTAAATAGAGCTGCAATGAACATTTTGGTACATGACTCTTTTTGAATTATGGTTTTCTCAGGGTATATGCCCAGTAGTGGGATTGCTGGGTCGTATGGTAGTTCTATTTGTAGTTTTTTAAAGAACTTCCATACTGTTCTCCATAGTGGCTATATCAATTTACATTCCCACCAACAGTGCAAGAGTATTCCCTTTTCTCCACACCCCCTCCAGCATTTATTGTTTCTAGATTTTTTGATGATGGCCATTCTGACCGGTGTGAGGTGATATCTCACTGTAGTTTTGATTTGCATTTCTCTAATGATTAGAGCTAATCAATGAATTTGGTAAAGTAGCAGGATACAAAATAATGCACAGAAATCTCTGGCATTCTTATACACTAATGATGAAGAATCTGAAAGTGAAATTAAGAAAACACTCCCATTTACCATTGCAACAAAAAGAATAAAATATCTAGGAATAAACCTACCTAAGGAGACAAAAGACCTGTATGCAGAAAATTATAAGATACTGATGAAAGAAATTAAAGATGATACGAATAGATGGAGAGATATACCATGTTCTTGGATTGGAAAAATCAACATTGTGAAAATGACTCTACTACCCAAAGCAATCTACAGATTCAATGCAATCCCTATCAAACTACCACTGGCATTTTTCACAGAACTAGAACAAAAAATTTCACAATTTGTATGGAAACACAAAAGACCCCGAATAGCCAAAGCAATCTTGAGAACGAAAAATGGAGCTGGAGGAATCAGGCTCCCTGACTTCAGACTCTACTACAAAGCTAGAGTAATGAAGACAGTATGGTACTGGCACAAAAACAGAAATATAGATAAATGGAACAGGATAGAAAGGCCAGAGATAAACCCATGCACTTATGGTCACCTTATCGTTGATAAAGTAGGCAAGAATATACAGGGGAGAAAAGACAGCCTCTTCAATACGTGATGCTGGGAAAACTGGACAGGTACATGTAAAAGTATGAAATTAGAACACTCCCTAACACCATACACAAAAATAAACTCAAGATGGATTAAGGACCTAAATGTAAGGCCAGCCACTATCAGACTCTTAGAGGAAAACATAGGCAGGACACTCTATGACATAAATCACAGCAAGATCCTTTTTGACCCACCTCCTAGAGAAATGGAAATAAAAACAAAAATAAACAAATGGGACCTATGAAACTTAAAAGCTTTTGCACAGCAAAGGAAACCATAAACAAGACCAAAAGACAACCCTCAGAATGGGAGAAAATATTTGCAAATGAAGCAACTGACGAAGGATTAATCTCTAAAATTTACAAGCAGCTCATGCAGCTCAATAACAAAAAAAAAACAACCCAATCGAAAAATGGGCAGAAGACCTAAATAGACATTTCTCCCAAGAAGATATACAGATTGCCAACAAATACATGAAAGAATGCTCAACATAATTAATCATTAGAGAAATGCAAATCAAAACTACAATGAGGTATCATCTCATACCGGTTAGGTAAGTATTTGATGATGATAATAATTGATGACCTCGAACAGCCTTCAAAGCCATCTTAGACTTCTTTCTTTGCTCTGGGCTTTTGTCTTCAGGTTTCTGTTATCTTCTTGGTAGGCATTATGCTCAGTGAACCATAGTATGTTCCATTAATAGTCTACTTGTGCATGAGTGTTTTCCTGGCCTCGATCCTTCTCCCAGTGATGAAAGCTACTGGTTGATAATAGTTACAAAAAGCTTGAGGAAGGCAGCCCACATGCCAAGAGTTTTAGTCTACATCTGGGTGGCTGAAGGATGGATGGAGGCTGAGAGGCAGCTCAAAGGACAAGCAGCACTGTAGGCATCCACATGCTTTCTGCATCATCCAGCTAGTCTCACTCACTGCTTTTCTGTGCCATCATGACAAGCTTCCTCATAATTTTGAGTGTGAAGAAAAAGTGCCTGTGTGGTATGAGGAGAGGAGAAAGGTGGTTTACAAATGCTAAGGTTATGGGTGAAATTTTAGTTTTGTTATTAAAGGTATAGAAAGTCTTCTCACCTACTTCTCAAAAGAGTAGAATAGAATAAGTCAGACTTTTTTTGATATCTTATTACCATATTGATTCAGGCACATGCTCATTCAGCCCAGCTGAGGAGGCTTTGATGTCATCGTCAGAAAGACGAAGCACCCATTATAAATAGTAGTTGTTATTAAAACATGAAAATTTGGAGCTACTTAGTAAAAATATACCTGTTTTACCTGGTTCTATAGAACACATAAGACACACATGAAATTAATTTAAAAAAAAACTTGTCCTTTTGATATTTGGAAGAAATTATAAAGTATAATTATATCAATTTGGTATTCTTTACAATTTGATAGTACAGCATCTATTTTTGTGCTTTTAGTAATATATGCAGCGTTGAAAGCATTGAAGTTGCATAAAATAAAAAATGTGAAATGTGTTCCACATTTATTTTGTTTTCACCAAGTGGAATTTGTTCAAATAATACACTGCTGAATGCTGCCTTTTATCCATTTTAAAACAAATTTAGAAATGAATGTTTTGTCATTTTAAAATTATAATATTTAAATCCATAAATTCTAGTTGAATGGAGCACATTAGAAGGAATAGATGAAGGCAACAGGATAGCCCTTATGTGTAACTTTAGTATCATCTCATATGTTGGTAGTATTACATTTGTTGGTTGGTCCAAAAACACTCCATGTAATAATTTTTCATTGGATCATTGTCTCTTGCCTTGAAAAGAAATTGCCCCAGCTTTGTTTTGACATTGGCTTTCAATTAACTTCAGAGCTTTTTTTTTTTTAACACTTATGAATTGGAAGCAACCCATTTTTCTGTGCTGATATCCTATTTCAATTGATGTCATCTAATTAAAAATAAAGTCATTGTCTTGACTAATAAGCCTCAAGTAATTATAAGTCAGTGCTATATAATAATAGTTGTCATTTACTGAGCTCTTACTATGCATCAGGCACTATTTGAAGCCCACAAAAGGTGTTAGCTTATTGAATCCTTATTATCACTTGGGGAGGTAGGAACTTATTCTCATTTTACGGTTTATTCCTGTTTTACAGTTGAAAAAACTGAGGCATGGGTGGTTAAATAACTAGCTTGATATCATTGTTACTAGTTGTGGTAAAGCCAGAGTATGAATTCAGGCAATGTGGACTGAGAATTCAGTACCCTTAATTATCATACTGTGTGTGCAAATGTAGAAAATTTACATATAAAACACAAAATACATTAATCAGACATAGGCACAGAAATGTGCACATCTGTTTTATGAAACCTTTATCTGCTTTTATTAGATGAAAATAGGCATTTAAAGTATTCAGACATTTGTGTAATATAGCTACTAGCAGAGATTGCTCATTTTAAAGTATTTACTATTATAAACCCTATTAAGCAAATTGTATGCTCTTCCTGGAACCATTTCCTCTATAAATTCTGTGAGTTTACACATTTTAGAAAGATTTCTAAAATCCTTCCAGTTTCAATATTTTATGATCCACGTTCTTTTATTCTTAATTCCTGGTTTTGCTTACTTGAAAATCTGACGACTGATTGATTTAACTCTTTTTTCCTTCACTCATTTATTGAGGGCGTAAATCATCTCATAAATGTTGTATTTTCATTTTCACTCAGTTCAAAATACTTCTAATTTGCCTTTTTATTTCTTATTGGACCCATGGGTTATTTAGAAATATATTACTTAGTTTCAAAGTATTTGTTTTTTTTCCTAATATTTTTGTTATTGATTCTAATTCTGTTGTGATCAGGCAACTTACTTTCTAAGATTTGAAACCTTTGAAATGTACAGAGACTTGTTTTGTGATCAGAATATAGTCTGTCTTGTTAATTGTTCTGTATGTACTTGAGAAGGATGTGTATTCTGCTATTGGGTGGAGTATTCTATAAATGTCAGTTAGGTCAAGTTGCTTGATGGTGTTGTTCAAGTTTTCTATATCCTTGCTGATTTTCTGTCTACTTGTTATATCAAGAATTGAAAGATGGGTTTTAAAATTTCCATCTATGATAGTAGTGCATTTTACTATTTTTTGTTTTTCAGTTCGGTCAGGTTTGGTTTGTGTGTTTTGATGTTCTGATAGTAGGTGCATAAACATTTAGCATTGTATCAATAAGTTCTCTTGATGAATTGATTCCTTTATCATTATGAAATGTCCCTGTTTATTCCTGGTAATATTTCCTGCTTTGAAATCTACTTTGTCTGGTGTTGATATAACATTGTATATCTTTTTCAGTCCTTACTTTTAACCTGTGACATTATATTTAAAATGGATTTCTTATAAAGAACATTTAGCTTGGTCTTTGTTTGTTAAATGATTTGACAATCTCTACCTTTCCATTGGTGTGTTTAAAGTACATTTTATGTGATTATTGATAGGTGAGGTTTGAATCTACTATGTTGCTATTGGTTTTCTATTTGTCCTAGCTAATCTTTGGTTTCTTTTCTTGCTTTGTTTTGGATTACTTGAGTAATTTTATGATTCCATCTTACCTTCTTTATTGGCTATTGCCATACCTCTTTGTTTTATACTTTCAGTGGTTACTGTATGGTTGACAGTATGCTTCCTTAACTTGTCATACTGTACCATCATGTAATATTATGCCACCTCCTGTACAGTATAAGAAAAACCAGTGGTTCTCAGCAGCAGCTGGGGCAATGGATTGGAGGACCATACTGGAATCATGTTTGGTGTATATGTGAGAACTTTGAAAAGTGCCTCACTTCAGATGCCCTCCTACTGGCTTGTTGCTCCCCCCATAAGAACATTAATAACACCCTTCCTTTTTGTGGATGAACAAAATGAGGCTCAGTTGAAAGTGACTGCAGTAAATGGCAAAAATAGGCCCAACATAGCATAATGTAAGGAATAGTGGTCTTGAAGTCAGCTAGACCTAGATTTGAATTCTAGCACTATTGCTTGCTAGATATATGACCCTGGATGAGTTATTTAACCACTCTAATTTTTATGCCCTAAAATATAGATAATAATCACCTCATAGCGTTGTTGTCCTATGTGCTCATATAATATTTGTTTTCTATCTTGATTGTCAAAATGAAATGGAATAGCATTTATAAAGTACCTAGTTAATTAAATTGCTTGGCACCCTGTAGGACTTCAAATATACTTGCCATATAAGGATCATGGAAGTTATTGCCGACTCTGAAGTAAGTGCTTTTAGTTTACTTTCACAGTCAAGTATCTCTTCAAACTTTATTCTGTCCTTTAGACCTGGAAACATTTGTTATGTGTCAGGGAAGATAAAGTTAATGTAGATGAGGTTACCATGAATGGGTATGATAATTAAACCGAATAGGTTCAGAGTTCAGGGGAGATCTAAGTTGTGAATAAAGCTTCAGGAAGGCTAGAGGCTAGGGCAGAGACATTAGCCTCTAAATTCTAGCAGTGGACAGAGAGAGATGTGGTACGAGAGTGAATATCATCTTGCGTCTCATTGTACAGCATTTGCAAAGAGGCAGTTCCTATTAGAATTTAGGTCAATGAGAAGAAGAAGAAGGACAATAGATTTGAAAGTCATCATAATATACAAGTGAACATTAAGGCTGCAATATTATTCAAGGGACAGTGTGTGCATAGTGGAGCACAGAAGGACAAGAATGTATCTTCAGGTACTAGTCTTTGTCAGAGAATAAAAGAGGAGGCAGCCAGGAAAGTTAAGGCTTCCCTAATCTTGCCATTTTTCCAGTATCTAAAGGCAGTGACCTACATTCTACAAGTGAATTTTGAATTTATGGTGCACATAGGTTGTGAACATAATTTATTAGTTTATTACTGTACCTATTAAAATGATATATGTGCTTTTTTTGTAAAACCTCAAATATTTCTGGGGGACTTTCAAACTGGCATGTGTAATGAACACTAAAGAAGGCCATGATGTTTTTAAATTTTTCACTGACTTTGCAGGACCATGATTTTATTCTTAAGAGTGCCATTCTCATAACAGTGAAAATTTCAAATGTGAAACCCAAATTTTGTTTCTATTAACTTGGAAATATGAAAAACAAGAAAAAAATTTCAAGCAGACTGGAGTATGGCAAGAACATAGATTTTATAGTCAGATGGAGTTCCATGTGGGTCCTGGTATCTTTCTTTTTTTTGCGGTACGCGGGCCTCTCACTGTTGTGGCCCCTCCCGTTGCGGAGCACAGGCTCCGGACGCACAGGCCCAGCGGCCGTGGCTCACGAGCCCAGCCGCTCCGTGACATGTGGGATCTTCCCAGACCGGGGCACGAACCCGTGTCCCCTGCATCGGGAGGTGGACTCCCAACCACTGCGCCGCCACCAGGGAAGCCCCCCTGGTATCTTTTATTGGTGGTAAAACTTTGAAAAAGTATTTCTGGACCTCAGTGTCCATTTTTATAAAGTAGAGAACAACATACATTTTTACAAGGTTGTAATGAGAATTAAAGTATTAAATTTAGTGGTAGGCACTCAATAATAAATGGTGGCTTTAAAAAAAAATTGAATATAACTGAGGAGCTGAGGTTGGAAGAGAGCAATTCTGATTTATTGGTAGAATCTTTTGGGTACCAAACACCAGCCTTAACTTTCTTCATGTTATCTAGGTGGAGGGTATAATTTTTTTTCTGTTTCCTGATTTATTACTAATATTCATCCTCCCACACTGAGATACCATGCAACAAAGCTTAAAAGGTTTTTCGCTTGCAGCCTTACTCACAGTTGCCAGGAGAAGTGCTGTATTACAGAACTTAGTTTATATTTGTTCCAACTATCTTGACTCTAAAGGTGTTAAAAAGCAGTGAGCTAGTAGGTTAAATTCCACATTCAGGAAGCACTGGTTTCTTGTCTTCAAGAAGAAAAGGAAGCAGGGACGAATTCTTCAAAAAATAGTGTCCAGTCTCTGCAGTAGATAATTTTTTTCTATTGAGGTGGGGTTTTTTCCCCCTCAAGTTAAACCTATACATAAAAAAAGCATAATCTAAATGCTGAAGGTGGGCCATTTAAAAATAAAATAGAAGGAAAAGAGTTCACTTCTGAGCAAATCAAACAAATCACAAACTATAATAAAATATCCCTAAAATATTAATTTAACTCATGTATAAAAATTGCTTGATTATATAGTCTTGGGAAGGAACATAAATCACTTAAATTATGAATTGTTAATTATTGTTGAGTGTTATTCATAATATTTAACAAAATAATTTTGGGGTAAATTGAGTGCACTTAAAAAGTTCTACTTGCTGTGTGTTATGCTTTAACAAATATTTTAATAATGTTCTAAGAATAGGTAGATGTTGGGCAAGTTCTCTTTAGGAGAACAGGTTGTAACTGAAAAAAAATTAAATGTTGCTATAAAGTGACAAAGTTTGTAGAAACTTATGTATTCTATGTATTTCCAAAGGAAAGAGCTTTTTGGATTTTTTGTTTTTTTCTTGTTAAACTGAGCTAAATTTTCATGTATATAAAGCCTGTGCTTTAAGAACCAACTTAAGATGTGCCATTTTTAGATTCATCAATATACAACACATTGGAATATTATTTTTTGATTGCTCTGTTATCTTTGTTGATTTTTATTCAACTCATATTAAACAATAAATAGATTTTTAGCATTGGTGGCAGCTTTATTAATATTCAATTTGGAAGAAAAATGAATTTAACACTAGAATTGCCAGCAACGATAAGTTAAAAAGTAAGAAATTTGTAATTTTTTCCTGGAAGTTCAGATATAGTCATACATTTCCCTCTCTTTGTAAAAATAACTTTGTAATGGGGTTGGCATGAGTAAAAAATGGACAGCCTCCTGTGTTTTGGAACCAGGTGATAGCTTTTGTTGCAGTCATGTTGCATCTCTGGAAGCCACCTCAGGGACTTGGGTTTCACTGACTTACATGGGTTTGGAGCAACAGAAATGTCAGCTTCACCCTTTGCACCTTTCTTTTATGACTTTTTACTCAATATATTTACCCTAAGAAAATGGTATTTTTGTTTAGAGTCTTCTCAGGAAGAAAAAAAGCAAAATGAATTAATAAATATTTCCTTATTCAGTTGTTGGAAGCCTTTGCTTCTACTGCTAATACTACTTATATACTTAAAAACAAAAATAAAGTAGAGTTACCTTGAAGTCACCTTAAGAGCTAAATCCTTTAATTCATAATATCCCTGGTCAAGTGGTATGGTAGAGCTTCATTGTGGAGATTCAAACAGATAGACCATGGCCTAGACTATGACTCCAGGTCTTACCTTGAAGGGCCTGTCTGACCTTAGAGTCTCTGAGCCTACATTGCTCTAAACATAACCACTTAAAGTGTTACAATGTGACTAGTGTTGACTGTTAGTGGTCTTATTATAAAGTGGTTCTACTGTAGTCTGGAAAGTACAAGTCAGGAATATTTAGCACTGGTGATCTAATTTCACTGTAAGCTTTGTTTTGAGATACCAAAAACTTTGGACGTGTGGCTTATCTGTAAGTACTGAAAAATAGTTTAGCTGTTATTTTTGATGTCTATAATGATTGAAATGATATGACTGTAAGATCAAGCCTCTGGAAAATGTCAAAATTAGTTGTTAAGATGTACAAGGACAATTTCCCAAAAAAATGATTGACATAATTAAGCTACATTGCTGACTCAGCTTTAGAGCAATTGGGAGACGTTAGTTATTGTGTGGCTACTATTTAACTATGGGCCTAACTAGGTCCTTATACTTGGGAAAGTAGAGCAGGATGGGTAAAAGGGAAAGAGGCAAGGGAGAAAAGACAAGGAGAAAGGGACATGGGGAGAGAGAGGGAAAGGAAAAGAAAGAGTGAGGAAGAATGATTGTTTCATTAGCCTACATTTAAAAAATTCTACTGTTGGGCCTCCCTGGTGGCGCAAGTGGTTGAGAGTCCGCCTGCCGATGCAGGGGATACGGGTTCGTGCCCCGGTCTGGGAGGATCCCATATGCCGCGGAGCGGCTGCGCCCGTGAGCCATGGCCGCTGAGCCTGCGCGTCCGGAGCCTGCGCGTCCGGAGCCTGTGCTCCGCAGCGGGGGAGGCCACAACAGTAAGAGGCCCGCATATCGCAAAAAAAAAAAAAAAAAAAAAATTCTACTGTTGTCTTAATGAAAAAAAATATATCATTCAGTGTTGAGTAAACCTTGTAAGGAAAGAGAATGGAGTTTTCATTGTAAATAACCTTTCAGTTGCACTGGTATGAAAAATGACTCCGCAGAACCATGAGAAGTAATCAGCCCATATTTGTATATGGCTTTGAATATAATATGTACATATTAGCTTACTGTTTTGGTACAACAAGAAAATCATTTATATTACCTTCATAAGAAATGTGACATAAAAAATGCAGTTTTTGAGCAGGTTATATTGGGAGGTGTTTGCTTTCACCCAGCATTTTTTTTTTTTTTTTTTTTTTTTTTTTTGCTGTACGCGGGCCTCTCACTGCTGTGGCCTCTCCCGTTGCGGAGCACAGGCTCCGGACACACAGGCTCCGCGGCCATGGCTCGCGGGCCCAGCCGCTCCGCGGCATGTGGGATCTTCCGGGATCGGGGCACGAACCCGTGTCCCCTGCATCGGCAGGCGGACTCCCAACCACTGCGCCACCAGGGAAGCCCTCACCCAGCTTTAATGTCCTTCGATATTGCAGAAGTACTACTGTGTAAATTAGTTGTGGATAATTTATGAGGTCATAAAAACCAATAACAGTATGTATCAAAATGTACTTTACTCAGTATGTGAGTAAAGAAGTCAAGCAATATGGTTGGTTTTGGAGTTACATTTGTACAAAACAATTTTTAAATTTTTTTAAAAGAAAACATGAGGGCTTCCCTGGTGGCGCAGTGGTTGAGAGTCCGCCTGCCAGTGCAGGGGACATGGGTTCGTGCCCCAGTCTGGGAAGATCCCACATGCCGTGGAGCGGCTGGGCCTGTGAGCCATGGCTGCTGGGCCTGCGCGTCCGGAGCCTGTGCTTCGCAACGGGAGAGGCCACAACAGTGAGAGGCCCGCGTACCGCACAAAAAAAAAAAAAAAAAAAGAAAACATGAACACAATATGTAAAGAAGTAATTGCAAAACATTTTAACATGAATAAATAGTACAAGTTGTGGGAAGCTTGTAAACCTGCCATCTAAAACTGATTACCCTTATGAGCATTTCTTGCTGTTTGACAGTGGAAAGTGCACCTTGTAAAAGCTGTTAACACAAGCCATTACATTTAAAAGGTTTCCGTCTCACACCCCCAAATTACACTTATTTGCTGCAAGTGAAAATTCAGAATTTGTTCCTTGTTTATTTTGATGGCAATTACCGTGGTGTTGAATTTTGTTTCTCCCCCTTCCTGGAAAACTAGAAATTAGCCTTTTTTGGTTTCCTTATTTCAGTATAAACGCAGTGAGTTTGTGTATTGTAGGTTACATACGGAGATATTGTAATAATAAAATTCAGAGCCTAAAACACTCAGATACTCCATGTAATAATAAAATAGTGAGCCTAGGTCACCAAGATGCTCCGTGTATCTGAGAAAAAAACAGTTTTGCAAGATGATTCAGAATCTCTACAGAATATAAAATCCAGTGAACCATTTTAGTTGGTATCTCCATACACACACGAAGTTTGCCTTACTTGAAATCTTGTTAAATATCCTGAAAGAGTACCTTAATCATTTATGTGAGAAAGAAACTTGAAAATGTCTGAGACCCTCTTATTTTTGGGTTTCATTCTCCATGTTACGAGTATTTCTTTCACTGTGTAATAAGCAGTTTGAGCTTTTGGCAGGCCTTCCTACTTCTTTTTGAGTGCCTTCCTTCTTTCTTCTCTTATACACCATAGTCTGTTACAAAGAGCTATTAACTGGGAATTGGGAATTCTGAGTTCTAATGCCAACTCTGATACTAATGGATCCATTTGATTTATTGGTCTCAGATTCTCTGTGAAATGGGGACCTGAACTAGATCTCTTGGATACTTTTTAAGTTTAAATGCTGTGATTTGAGAAGTAGGGCATTTATCTGAAAACCTGTTACACCCCCCTTCCCCGATTTTTTTTTTTTTAACTGAGTGATCATTTACTGAATGGATATTTCTCCTAAAAGCAGTTTGCTGAAACATAAATTCACTGAGTGGCAATTTTGTTAAATTTACCAAGTACTCTGATTTATTAGTTGCCTAAAACTAGTTTTCCAAATTATCAACTGCCTAAAGTGTGTTTCTATTAACTACATATAACATTTATCACAAATCACACTGCATTAGTCACAAAATCTTTTGAAATTTTTGGTGGGAAATATTAATTAGTTTTAAATTGGTTTTAATTTTTCCACAGCAATTTCACCACAGACATTTTGCAACAGAAATATTTATCAGTACAGCCCAGCTGAGTGCCAAATTTGTCACTGATATTTTATATACGGAATTCTCTGCAGTCGCTTAAAAGTGAAGCTATATATTTATTTAGTTGTAGTGGTTAACAAGTGTGTGAATTAAGAGAAGTATAGAATGCATTTAATGGGTGAAAAATGTGTTAAAAGAAATAAACCTTCCCTGTTCTCATTTATAAACTCCATGACATTCAAGACATGCACAGCCCTTTAATTTAAAATAAATGCTCATTCTCAAAAGTCATTGGCCCAGGGCTTCCCTGGTGGCGCAGTGGTTGAGAGCCCGCCTGCCGATACAGGGGACACGGGTTCGTGCCCTGGTCCGGGAGGATCCCACATGCCGCGGAGCAGCTGGACCCGTGAGCCGTGGCCGCTGAGCCTGCACGTCCGGAGCCTGTACTCAGCAACGGGAGAGGCCACAGCAGTGAGAGGCCCGCGTACCGCAAAAAAAAAAAAAAAAAAAAAAAGTCTTTGGCCCAGAAAATGGTGAAATTCCAGAATATAGTTATGGGTAGGCTGTAGTGTGCTGGCTTGTAGCAAAATTTCAGATAAATTTAAACTTTGAACTCATCAATGTAAGTGTCAAAGAAATCTTCAAAGGCCCTGTAAAACTTTTATTCAATACAAATTATGTCCACAGGATAAATGGTTAAAAGAAACAAATTTTGAATGAATTGGGCAATTTGTCAAATTGGCCATTAGGCAAAATGATTCTTAGTAAGTTGATTTTTGGAAAAGTAAACTTAGTGTTATCATACCCCCATCACCATCTCTACCAGGGGTGGGGGACAGTGGAACTGTAATGGAAGAGTACTACTGCCTTTAGAATTAGAGTGTTTTTTCCTCAGCCATGCCCTATAGCCAAAGTTGGAACTATTTGGAAGGTCTTCTGCCTCTGTGTGTATATGCATGTGTGTAATGTACTTACTATGTGTCCAGCATAACTTTTGATGCTAAATATCCATATTGTGTGTGTGTGTGTGTGTGTGTGTGTGTGTGAGAGAGAGAGAGCACGCACGCGCGTGCGCCATGGCCACCACAACACAGGCTTTCTGAGACATTGAAGAAGTACAATAAAATGTCTGGGTGAGAACTGAGAAATTTTTATTTTTCTCTGCTCTTATGATGACTGTAGCAAAATATGTCCCATATGAATATTTGACTGAAGTAACAAAACAACTAATCAATGTATATGATGAATCACTTGGCATATGCCAAGGAAAGGTGGTCCTGTGCTCATGCAGGAATAGAGATGTTAGCTGGACTAGAGGACTATTCTAGAACATTGGTATGGGGCTTAGTATTTCTGAACACTGCCTTTGGCCTGTAACCATCCTTAAAACTGTTTGCTTTGCATTTACTCCCCTTGTTTGCAGTGCCATTAGGTAGTAGCGTTAAATATATTTTTCTTGGACTTGCTGAAGGTCATTTGTGAATGTAAAGATCAGGGAACAACAACTCCTGGCACTCATGCCAAAGACCTTTTGGTTTCACCAAAAGTCAGTTTTTTTGTGAATTAACTAGTTGAGACAGTCCCTTCTTTTGGCATCTAAGAAGCTGCAGCCAGTCATTCTTACTAATTTAGAAGTGGAATTGATGGTGGGCACCTGAGAGCTCAACTCTTAAGATTTTAGAAAAAAAGATATTGTACTTTTTTTTTTTTTTTTTTTTTTTTTTTGCGGTACGCAGGCCTCTCACTGTTTGTTGTGGCCTCTCCTGCTGCAGAGCACAGGCTCCGGATGCACAGGCTCAGCGGCCATGGCTCATGGGCCTAGCCGCTCCGCGGCATGTGGGATCTTCCCAGACCCGGGCACAAACCCGTGTCCCCTGCATCGGCAGGCGGACTCTCAACCACTGTGCCACCAGGGAAGCCCTGTACTTTTTTTGAACATTTTCTGAGCCCTGATTCAAATTCCAACAAGCCTATTTGTGTTAATGCCTCAGCAGAAGTGATATAGAACCCACGACTCAGCATTTTTATTAGTGTTTGCCGAGATCTACAAAATAGAATAGACAGCCATCTTGTCAGGTACTCAGCATTGCTGGAAATGAAATTAATATTTTTTGGAAGATAACATATGGATCATTAGTAACTGGGTTAAAAAATTATAGCATGTCCAATTTCTATATTGTAGAAGATTAAAAATATGGAAAAGACTGCTATTTAGACCGGACTACATAGTAGTTGGTCTGTAGAACATTTAAATTATCATATTATAAGCCTAATACAGCATATTGCTAGGTTAAAAAAAGAAAGGAAAAAAAAAAACAGTTTTTGCTACCGGAACCTAATAGATGGTATGGTATATTCAAGTCCTCACTCTGCCCATTTCTAGCTATGTGACCTTGGGACTCATAGAGTTATTTAAGCTTTGGGCCTAAGTTTTATCATCCATAAAAGTGGGATAATAATAGTACCTACTTCACAGGATTTCTGGTTAGATTAAATAAAGCATGTAAAATCCTTACATAAATGCGTTGACTAATTTTAACTAGAGGATTCTTGAAATACCCTTTTTTTGTGAAAAGTTTCAATGACTGTTAAGAGAACTTAGAAGAATGTCAGTTGAATGTTGCCAAGCTCAAATAAATTTCAAGTTGTTAATTAATGATGAAGTTAGAACAATTACTATTAGGCTAATTACTTATTCTTAGCATTTCAGCTATGAAAATTAAAGATCTCTGAGTGCTTCTGTCTCATAAAAACAAAGGAAGCATACCAGGCTACTTTTTCTAAGATGACATGATTAGAGCATTGGATCTGAATCCACAATTCAGTGAATCAGGTGTACTTATTAAAATAGTAATTGATGTGTCAGGAGGTTCAGAGCAATAGCTGAAGACTTAATTTGCTCATTTGAGTTTATTTAATCCTTATCTTATTTCTTTATAAAAAAATTATACACAAAATCTGTTAAGGCTTACAAATATTAGAATATGGGGGTTGTTATAAAATTTTGCCATAATGGGAATTGAAAGTGAAGTCACATTAGAAAATTAAGAGAAAACATTCTTAATGAATAAATTGATTGGAACTGGCTCTAGTAGAAAACTCTATTTTTACACAATTTTTAAGTGTTAATGGCATCTGATAGAGCATACTTTAATAGTAATATTTCAGCAGGGTCTTAAACTCATCCTCTTTGTAGATTCATCTGTTCATTCAACAAATTGAAGATCCTCTGTGTGTTAGGCACTGTTGCATATTTGTAGGTGAAAAAGATAAGCATAGTCCATGTGCTCAGGGTGTTTATAATCTGGTTGGAGAGACAGTTACACTACAATATGATAATTGCTGCTGGCTGAGTAAAAATAAGATGCTGTAGGAACACTCAGACAAACACCAGACTCAGATTTATTTAGAAGCAGGGGGGGCAGGGAGAGGGAAGAGTGGTGGTGGTTTGGGAGACTATCTGGGGGAAGTGGAGTTTATCCTGAGATCTGAAAGATGGAGAGGAGAAGAGGTGGGAAGGAAAAATTGTTTGAGTCAGCGGGAACTTCTTGTTTCTCATCCATTAAAGTGGGATTGGGGAACTTCCCCTTCTAGGATTGGGGAACTGAGAGTGGCTCCATATGGCTGGATTGTATATAGTACTCTTTGGAAAATAGTAGGCAGGAGCTATATTCTAAAGAGCCTTAAAAGCCCTGTTGAGGGCTTTGCAGTTTATCCTGAGGACACTGGGAACCTGTTGTAGGGAGTGGCCTCAACTCTGTGGAGCCAGAGAGATGAAGATATGTGAATAGATTTTTAGAGAGATTAGGAAGCAGAAGCATTGGCCTCAGTGATTGATTAGATTTGGGAATTGAGAGGAGAAAGTTTGGTGATAAAAGAAATGATAGGACAGTTACTTTTAATGTACTTTAAGGGATAAAGGAAGAGTTCTTCCCTCTCTTTTAGCCCCCTTGGAAGACCATCAAAGGTTAGGAGGGGGAGGGAGTGTGGAAATAAAACTTATTATGTGAAATTTCACACTTACATAAAACATTACATAATGATAATAGCTTTTAATAATAAAGAACATATAGGTGATTTAAAGCATATTAATAATCCTAGCTAAGGGGTATTAACCATAGATTTATGAGATAGCCTAAGATAACCCACTTTAGAAGGAACTATTGTTTTTGGAGCCAAGAAAACGCTTTAGAGTGAGTTGGAAGGACAGCCATGTTCAGAGTGCATCACCAATTCCATAAAAGAAGCTCCGAAGGAAGTGTTTTTGGTTCAGTGTAATTGACTTATTTCAAGTTTTACTGATTTTTAGAGAGAAATAAATTTTCTGTTTAGTTTGAGAATGCACAGAGTTCGCTAGAATCTTCAATCTGTTTTAATTTTCATCTTTTAGCCAAACTTATTTTCCAAGTGTGTACATATGCATTTTATAATGAAAATCAGTGTAAAAATTTCACTTGATTAATAGCATTATGTTTAGAGCAATTATTTCCAGAATTTATGTATGTGTGAATATATAGATTTTTTTTTCAAGTCCACCCAGTCCCATGTTCACTACATTTGCAAAAAAATGGAAGTAATGAGAATTCAGTTCTTTAAGATACTGTACATTTAAAGTGGGGTATATGATTTCCATTATTAGCAATGTTATTATACAGTATTATTTTCCCCTTTTAGATGTGTTGATCTCTTTGAGCCTGTCATTGGAATAGTTAGGAACTGCAAAAGGCTCTATTCTTTACTCTTATAAAAAGAAAAAGAAATAAGATAGAAAAAAACAGAAAAATTTTTTACGTGGGGAAGAGAATCCAAGAAGAAAGTTGTTATTGGAGCCTTTTTTGGTGTGAAGAAAATTAAGAATTCCTGTTTTACTTCACTCCCTGTAAAATCCAAAGAAAATCCTGCTTGGAAACAATATTACCTGCTTGTTTTCTTTTGTGGCTCTTTGAGTAATGCTGCCTTTTAAGCCAATCTTTGCCCTCTCTTTGCCACAAAGAGTATGGATACTTCCATGTGTGTGGCTAAGACCCCACTAGTAAGTGTAGAGGAAAAAAGATAAAACTTGTGTGTAAAGTTTAGGGTATGTAGAAAGAATAAACAATGTTACTAGGGCTCGTTTATAAAGGGGGTACCTGTTTCCTTGGTGGGACTAAACACTTAAATTCACCACCTATATCCTCTTCCAGTTTGAGATCTATGGAAGAGGTGCCACTGCTCTTATGAGTTTGAATACAAGGGAGCAGAATTGAAATTCATGTCTTTATTCTAGATTGGACAATAGGTTCTGGCGAGTGTCATAAGGAAAGGATCATATTTGACATTTGGGAATGTGTATTACTGTAGATTTCCTTCTTTCAGCAGAAAATGACACAGATCGTGGAACTAGCAATGAATGGTTCTGTAGATATAATCTCCAGATAAATTTTTTAAATAGACTATTCCATTAGAAACATTGGAAATGTTGTGTTTTAGAGCGCTTTGAGAGTTTTGAGCCACTCAGTGGGAAGGGAGACAGAGCTCTTACCCAGCTACTGAACAGATCAAATACTATACAGGTATTTTGGGGATTAAAAAGGCTGTTTTACAGAATCTAAGACTGACTTTTGGGGATGGCTCCAGGGTGAGATGGGTCTCTGGAGCTCATGTTGCTTTTGACCAGCAAGCCCAAGGTTAGCTTGAGGCCACCCAAAGTTATGATCATTGGTTTGGGAAGGCCCATATTTCAGGAGTCCTTAGGAGTTACACTGATGTTACTGTATACCCTTAAGAATTTTACCAAATCATGCAATTTTATATCTGTGAATAAAATTACACTGTAGGCTGCATATTATTTGGCAACCTGCTTTTTATGCTTACAATATTATGAACATCTTTCCATGCTGACTTTTATAGATCTGTGTAGTATTCTGCTATAGGGATATAGAATTTATTAGGGATAATTATAGGGATATAGTTTATTAGTTCCCCAATTACAGACATTTCAGTTGCTTATTATTGGCTGTCATAAGTAATACTTGAGTGAACATCTTTATGTTTGTGTATAATATGATGTATAGATACTAACCTAAATGGACCCTCATTTGACTGTTTTTTTTAAGACAAATTTAAATTCTTGAAAGTAAATGAATCTCATTATTTCCTCTTCCTTCCATAAAATATTCTGTGAACACAAGGTTAGTGCAGATCTCTCTTTTTTTTTTTTTTTTTTTTTTTTTGCGGTACACGGGCCTCTCACTGTTGTGGCCTCTCCCGTAGCGGAGCACAGGCTCCGGACGCGCAGGCCCAGTGGCCATGGCTCACGGGCCCAGCCGCCTCATGGCATGTGGGATCCTCCCGGACCGGGGCACGAACCCGTGTCCCCTGCATCAGCAGGCGGACTCTCAACCACTGCGCCACCAGGGAAGCCCAGTGCAGATCTCTTTTAACCCATGATATGCTTTTCTATATCATAAGCATTATAGCTTTGATGGCATCATAATGATCACATACTAGGTACAGTACGTATTTGCCATTCACGTGATATTTGTGTCTGTTTGTTCAAATTTAGAATTCTTTCTTAGTGCCCAAAGTCTCTATAGACTACTTTATTTCTTTTAAAGTTGATTTCACTAAAATAGCCTCACTGCTGTTGCTGTTTGTGTAGCCGACTAGGATCCAGTGTCAGGGTGCCGTTATTGGAGTGAGACAGACCTGGGCTTGAATCCTGGCTTTATCTCTTAATAGTTCTGTGATACTGGGCAAGTTACTTAATCTCTAAACCTTATTTTTCTCTGCTATAAAATGGGAATATCTACTTCGTGGTTGAAATTAGGGTTAAATGTATGCAAAGATGTAAAGCATCTATCACATAGTAAATGCTCAGTATATGGTAGCTATTCTTATTACTATAATGAAATGATTGATTTATGATAAAATGCTCTTTGTTCATCATTTTTCAGTTCTAAGTGCTATTATCATTAAATACTCCATCTCATAGGTTCTAGTCCCTGTCAGGATTGGATTGACGAATAGTAAGAAACATTTATAGGTTTGCCTCATAGATTTTGGTAAGAATCTTTCTGTATGTTACATCATTTTGTTCTCAGACTCTTCTTCCAGTAAGCAAAATGTAGGATACTCAGAAATTTTTGTTTGTTGGTTTTCTTTTTCTTTTCTTTTAGCTTTTATGTGAGCACTCCCAGTTTTTAGCTTATGTCATCTAGGTGAGACCAATTTGCCTATTAATTCATGAATGTGAGTGAGAGAAAATGCCAGGATGGCATCAGCAATAGACTGGACAAGCACCTGGTGGTCTTTTCCCCAGAATTACTTCTGTGCCTGATAACAGCTTCTCTTGATAACTAGAAACAATTAACACATAATAAAATTCTTACATCATTTCAGCAGTGTGGCTTTAGTAATATGTTAATAGATTGTTTTATTTTTTAATTAATTCATTAAGATAAAAACTGTTAAAGTAATTTGATTTGTCTTCACCAAAGAAACAGTTTTTCATTATCTATTCTGAGTCAAAGGAAGAATTAGTTAAGAAAAACCCTTTGTTTGAAAAGTGAAAAAAGTTACCCAGGCAACCTGTATATGTTACTAGTGTGCTGATTAATCATCACCAACATTAATCTCTGTCATCAGTTATCACAGGAAGATGACTGCCGAACAGTCTACACTATTATCATTCCATCATTTTTCTACAGATCAATTTAGTATAAAAGATTAATTGTACATAGTCAGGAGGATTACAACATCAGACCTAAACAAAGAAGCAGAGCTTTTATAATATAGAAAATCATGAATTTTCCTTTTACATCTCTTCAGTTACCTGATATATTGATTTGATAAAGCCCTGTGTTTTACAATGAATAAACTTTTCACAGAGGTATATTTTAAGTAAAAAAGGCTGACTATAGTTTATAGCTTAACCAGTTTCTTTCATTTGTACTCGGTGAAGTGGAAAAAAAGCAAAGTCATAGTTTTACATTTGTAGGTAAGTTAATCAGCTCAATATATTTTTGTCAGTTTCAAAAAACTTATCACATTATTTTTAACCATATATATATAAATTCTAATATGCCCCATTATTTTACATTATATTGTTGACTTTGAAAGTTGCTTAATATTCTTAATTTTTTCCTAAAGAATTAGAATAATTTAATATTTTCATCATCTACTCCAGAATAGTCAGAAATGTATACATTTCATCCTGATTTTATGTTCAGGAAAGTACGTATCAGCTGTTTTTTTCCAAAAACCATGACTTATTTTAGTTGTCTAATTTTAATAAATAGAGGTTTCAATTGCTGTGAGTATTATATATGCTAGTATTTATTTTCTAACATTTAGTCCAGAATGCTGATGCTTAATCGGAGTATTAGTAATAAAATCTTATGCTGTAAAACTTCTATTATGATTTGGGATCTTTCTCTGTGAAAGCACACTGATGTTAAACTCCTTGTTGTATATTTTTAAAGTAGTAATTTTAGATTATGACAGTTTTTTTCTGTAAATAGTGTTCCTCTGCTCTTACGTTGAACCAGGTTTCTAAGTAAATAATTTATTCTTTAATGTCAAATTTTAGGTGTGATTTATTTTCCCTATACAAATAAGTGACTATCATAATAATACTGGTTAATTTGGTTCAAATAGGAATTGGAATTACCATCTTTTGTTTTTCTGTCCTAAGGAAAAAGGAAGGAAGTTCTCTGTTGTACTTGAAAATTAAATTACAGGTTTTTATTTTCTATACTGGATTAAAACCTGTTACATTCCTCAGTGTAAAAAAACAATATAGTCAGTCAGTGGAGTGGAACCAAACTTTGCAGACTTTGCTTTTTTTTAGAAAGCAAATTATTTCAGGAAGAAAAACCCCAATAAAAATTAGATGATACTACCTATTTTTAAGCGAGCCCAGTTATATAGTTCTGTTTGATAAGTAATTGATTAGGTCAGACTATTTAAGCATTTAATCTGGCATGTACATTGTGTGTGATGAAAGGAATCCAGCTGTGAATTTGAGTGTATTAAATAATCTTCAGGAAGTTTCACAAAGAACATTTGAATGCCTTGAAACTTGCAATAATGCATGTTTGTTCCAAACACATTTGCTTTGCCTAGGTTTTGCCCATCAGGTTGAAGAAACGGTAATCTTTGTGCATTCAGCAGCTGGGTTTTTGCAATATTCTTTTCCTTCTTCTAGGGGTTAATTAGCCTTCTTTCAAAATGTGGCCTATTTAGCTGTAGATTCGCATGATTCAGCCAGAGCTGGCTATACAAAGCAGAACCGTTAACAGGCGGGTGTGTCCAGCTGCTTAATTAGCCAGAATAAAAAGGTCCTTTGTCAAACAAGCATCTGTTGCTCTTGACACACCTGACAGCCACATTAGGCAAGGATGACTAGACTGAAATCGTGCATGTCTCTCCTGCAAGAATATACAACTCATTTACATATAGGCTGCATCATGGACAAACTGCAGGGGTTTCTTTAGCTTATCAAAATGGATTAATATGACTGCATTTGTGGCTGATAAACAAATATCACTTGAAAGGAGGCTGTGAAGGAACTAAACTAACCAAATTACTCCCAAACATAAACAAAGCACCAGAAACCACTGCTAGATGAATGGGAACACCTCACATATACACACAAACCTTTATATTGGATCTAAAACAAAACCTACAAATGAAGCATGCTAAGACACTGCCCTCAGGTGATGATCCCTGCTTTGAAGAAATTTTGGAAAGCTACCAGAATACTCTAAATGTGTCAGTGGGTTTAAATGATCTGTTTAGGAAAATTTGGCAGGAAGGTTACACTCCTCAACATGCTTTAACATTCAAATTGATCTGCTATTAAATCAGGTCTTTGGAATTAATCAGTTAAAATGCCTCTGGAAAAAATACTTACTAGTTGGGTTTTATTATGGCCTCAGTAGAAAGAGAGAGTATACTTGCTAATTTCAATGTCAGAGAGAGAAGAGATGTCTCACTGTTGTTATTCGAAGTGTAGATCAAGTAGGATAGAGTGAGAATCCCAAAGATTGGCTGTTCAGACCAACAATCTCTAGCTTTCCATTTGGAAGCCTTTCATCATGATTTTGCAAAGTAATATACATGGTGGTAACATCATGGGCTTTAGAGTCAGGCAAACCTGGATTTGAATTTAGGCTCTTACTCTTACCATCTGTGTGGCTTTTAGCAAGTTATTTAATCCGTTTGTGCTTCAGTTTCCTCATTCGTTAAGTGGAAATAACAACATTTCCATTATGGGTTTTTTTTTGAGGATTAAATGAAAAGATGTATTTCAAGCACTTAGCATATTGTGTGGCACCTGGAAAAGACTTGTTAAATGAGAGACCTAATTATGGTTATGACTTTTTTTTTGTTATGACTTCTTAGCCAGTCTCTGGCAGGGATGTGATTGAGATCCTCTCAAGGCCTGAGGCCTCGGCAAAGACAGCCTTTTCTTCAAACCCGAGGAAGACAATGAAATCAGAGGAGAAGGAAGTTGTGTCTATTAAGGAAAGATGGAGACCAAACTGAGAGGCTACGTTCTTATCCCAATTGGCATGACCCTGTAATCCAGGGGCCAAGGAGATTGGATGATGAGCAGTAACTTGGAAGTAAACAAGTTGTTCTGGGACAATTATTGGTTGTTCTGGATTAGGCTTTCTGTGCTGGTTTTGATGTGTTATGTACATAGAGCCAGAGGTTGGATGGAAAATTCTCTGTGACTCTCTAAGTTATATAAGCCATCATTTTCTATCCATCTGCTTTTCCCCACTCTGTTCTGTAAAGGTTGCTCCTATTAAATAGTTGGGATCTTTTTCCTTCTTTCTGATTCTAAAAGTTTACCAGTTTGATTTTCTTTACTCCCTTCAGTTCTGTCTATTCAGTGTCTCTGATGAAACTCAAGACTTCCGTCTGGTAGTTTAGTGCATGCACTTTAGTGTTATGTCCAAACCCTCTTTTCCCACTTTCCTACTTCCCACAGTTTGACCTTGGTTAAGTGACTTAACATCTCTGGGCCTCAGTTGACTCAGTCTGTAAAATAAGGAACATCTTAGTTCCAATCATCTAGTTACACATTTCTATTAGTAAAGTAGTCAAAGCTTAGATATTTCTCTTATGCCTCAAATGCCTATAAAGGCCAAGCCAGTGAATATGTATTGCCATATAAATAATTTGCATATAAAACACATAATATAGGCTCACCTTTTCTAGATTTTCAGATTTTTCAAGAGAATCTGGAAATTTGGTTTTTAACACAAAATTTTCTGATTTTTAAAGGTTGACAATTAAGAATTTTAATTTGTAGTTACTCTGTGCCAAAGCCTATCGATGGAGTCTAATATGGTCCATAGGAAGCCAATTTCCAAATCTATGCCTTTCATCTTCAGATAAGCCCTCTCAGGTGATTTATTGAGGAATTGCTTTAAAAGTACATTTAATTTTTTAGACATTCATTATGTATATTCTTATGTGTATTTGGTCTAAAACAGTGGGTGTCATATTATGGATCATATACCAAAAAGGTGTGTAGACTGGTCTTCAGTACAGACCCCTGGACACATAAGAGAGCCTCGATAAAGTTCCCAGCCAACGCTGGGATAAACAGGAGGGTGTTTTAGTTTGAGTGACTTAACTGTAAGAATCTCATCCACCCCTTGACTGAACAGCTTAAACAAGAACCCATAATTGGCAACTCTGTGTTCCTCATTTGTGTACTAAACTGACAAAGGCCTGTCTTGGAGTTGGGAAGAGAAGCTAAGAAAAACTCACCGAAGATGGTATCTGAAATCTGGTTCGGTCCTCATTCCCTGCAGAAAGACATCACCTCACTCTCACTTCTAGCCCTCTGCTGTAGCACAAATGGCATCAATTGTCTATAAGTATAACATGTAATGAATCGAAGGACACTGGCATTTGCTTTCTTTTGGGGGAGGGTATTTTTTTCCCTCTACAATGGAATAAAGAAGAAGAGGCACAGATAGGGTTCCTATTGTGTGTATCCCCTCTCCCAATTTCGAAAACTGTTAGTCCTCCAGTAATCTTAATTAGGCAAGAGTTTTATGTAGTGAACACTGTCATTTTCAAACATTTTCAGGCATATCTGTGGTCTTAATACTAGTACAAAGGGCTCTCTCTGTGTGTGTGTGTGTGTGTGTGTGTTTGGAGATCAGTGCTACATTTTTTATTAATTAGCCACCATCTTGAGAGATTTCACATAAAAATCTTCTTTTGGAAAATTGGAAAAACTGGCAGCTACAGTTTAGCCTTCCCATAAATTAACAATTTCCTTGAGCTAAACATTAGCTGGCCCAAATAAATGGGGTGGTAGCCACCGTCTCCCTCACTTTCCTTCTGTTTTTTAAGCCCCTAGCTACCTTCACTCTTTGTGCCTGAGGTTCCTCATCTGTAAATGTAGATTATAATCATACAGACCACATTGGGTTGTTACATGGAGTGATTTATATATGAATTAACACGTAAAGCATTTAGAAGAGGACATAGCATGTGTTAAATACTCTTATCGATGTTAGCTTTACTGCTGTATCTTTTGTATGCTCTAAGTTTTATTGTGCTGCTTTAGGGGTTTGACTAACAAAGGAATAAGAATAGTCAATCACGTAAAGTGATACCAGTGTCAAGGTCTAGAAAATAAAGAAAGCATAGATTCGAAGTGAAAAGGCCTAGTCCTTTCTCTAGTCCTGTCACCTTGAGCAAGTCTCTTAACCTCTCTGGGCTTTAGTTTTCTCATTTATGAAATAAGTGTAGATTAGATACCTTCAGAGGTCTATTTCTAAAATTGAATGAGATGATAGAAAAGGTTTGGGCAAAAAATTGGAAGAGGTCATGCTGTGAGAAAAGATGTTGAGAGGGGTTAATTTTCTGCTTGAAAGACCTGAATACTCTTTCAGAATTTTCTTAGGGAAAATTAATGTTCACCATACTGTTCACAGATTTAAACCATGATACCGTATTTTTCTTAGGCTACCAATTAAATATTGTTTTTCCCCCCAGGATCCCTGCTCAATAGCAAAGAAATTAACATTTGTTATATTGACTGCATAAGTAACAAAAGGGAATATCAAGGTCTAAGAAACCATACTTGTTAGAGTGCACACTGTAAAATTTAATCCTGTGTTAGTAGGACAGGCACATGAGAACTGAAAAATGTACCATGTTGAACTGTGAATGAGAGAAGGTAAAATTTCATGTCTTTGTTTACAAATCTCACTTATATAATAGTGATCCTTCTTACCTTTCAAAATATTAAACATTATTGCTGTTTGGCTGTCTTTGTGTAGAGTATAATTAAACTTTAATTTTAGTACCATATCATTCTCACAGCCAAGAAAATTAGTGAGCTTGATCCTTTGGCTAAATTTAGGGTACATCAGTTGGTTTTTAGATATACATTAATTTTAAAAAATCAGTGAATACTAAGTTTGAAAATTTGAAAGGACCTTAGAAACAATTTATTCTAAATTGTACACCTCCAGTGACGTCCTGTAGTTTATAAAAGTGTCTAGAAAGTACAGTTTATGACATATTTGCATCGTTAGGATTTGTGTTCTGAGAATTGTGTCTTGACATAATTTATAATATGACTAGTTTATATTGTGCTTGAAACAATTTATAACAGATGAGGCCTAAGGAAGGTAGATTTCAATGAAGTTCAACCTTTATAGCCTCAAAATAAGAGGTACTAATGGAGATTTTTTAAATGTAGATTAGTAATTTTCTATATTTATTTTAAAAGTGGGCAACATGACTCTAAACATGCGTGGAATATCATGAGTATGTTGGGTGGAGTAAGAGGTATTCTGGGAGTGTAAAGTTCGTCTCAGTATAGGATATTAAGAACAAATGTAATGCAGCTAGTCATATAAGGAGAGCATTTTAAACTTTCTTTCTATTTTAATAAATTTCAGAGACCATCATGCAGACATCAGAGACCGGGTCGGACACAGGTTCGACAGTGACTTTACAGACATCTGTGGCTAGTCAAGCAGCAGTGCCTACACAGGTGGTACAGCAAGTACCAGTACAACAACAGGTAAGGAGCTGCTGTTCCCAGAGAAGATGCTGTGCCTTTCCTTGTGCTGCCTCTCCAACATAGCTGTGTCTAAAAAATGATTCGGATAATACTTTCTGGCACAATGGATGCCAAAATAGGCCTCGTTCGATTCTTAGATTAAGTCAGCAAATGTTTCTTGAGCATTTCCTGGATGTGCCACGTTCTTTCTGTGCTAGGCTGTAGGGATAAAAAGATAAATACTCAAACTATAACCCTTATTCCAAAAGAGCCTCTTAAGTCCTAAAGAGAGCATTTGTTTCTAACTTGGCCACCCTAACTGGGTTTTCTTCTCCTCTTCTCCCCTCCTTATTCTTTATCACATCTTCCTATTTCTTTCATATTGAAATGTCGGCAATCATATTTTTATATAATTGGCTCACAGTAGTACTTAATAAAGGAGAGGATGTGTGTACCTTACAGGCAGGGATTTTGCCTTTGTGATATTTTGGAAAGTGCTTGGGCGTTATGGTGACTGATAAATAGTGTTTAATGAAAATTAAATTATCTTAAAGGTCTGAAAATCTGACTCATCCCATTAAAAAAATTGAGAATGAATTCATCATCACATGTTTACTACAGGGCTTATTCATACTTGGGACGCTTAGCTTGTTTTGGAAAGATACTGACAAAATGTGCTATTTTGTGCCAGTTAATAGTCCTCCTTTGGATTGTGAACACATTGGCCTGTCATTTCTTCTAAAGAGTGGTGAGAAAGTATGCGAGAAGGATCATGTCCTAAAGCATTATCTTGAGACTTACCTGTAATTTCTCAGTATCAGAGAAAATGTTGCTTTTACAGTTTAGCAAATGTTGCTTTTACAATTATAAATAAGTCATTAGGGAGAGGGAATAACTTTTCCTAGATTATAGACAGAGGGACTCAAGGTTATATTCTTAGGAGATAGAAGTGGGATGGGCAGGGAGAGTGCTAGAATCATGGAGAAGGGTCTTTGACTCTCAGGGTAAATAAAGACATCTGAAATAATTATTTCTTTTATAATTAAATCTTAGCATACTCTTCTTTCTGTTCTGTACAACACACTGGTATTACTGATCACCAATTTCATCACCAATTTCAAGACTGAACATTATTCAGAAAAGGGTAGTTTATGGCATATCATCCAAAGAGCAAGTAGAGAACTCTTGGGACAGTGTTACATATAATTTTAAAAAGATAACTCAACAATCGAACAATATTAAGCATATATTGAACAGTTACTCTCACTCTGGTTTGGTTTTTGTCTCATTTGTGGAAGAAGAATGGCCTTGAGAGTGCCTGTCTCTAACAGTAGTGCAGTGGAGATCCTGTTCCTGTCTCCAGAAAGTGCCCCCTTGAGACCTTAAAATGTCTGTGTTAAGTGTATCTGGCCCTCTTTCATGGACTCTGTGTCTTTTCTTACTCCCTCCTTCCTTTCCTTTCCCTTTCTTCCTTTTTGCCTTCTTTCCTTCTTTTCTTTTTAAAAAACATTTTCTTTTTATTGAATTTATATGTCATTAGATGTCTACTACAGGTCTTATATAGTGTATATCGTAGTGTAAAGAGTCAAATAGTTCAGCAAGTTCGTTATTTAAAAAAAAAAGTAGTCCTCATCCTCTCTCTACTCCTCCTCAGAGGCAACTAATTTTGCCTCTGTTTACCTATTATTTTGATATTTACCTCTGTGTCTTCACAAACGGTGTTTATTTTCTTTTTTAAAAAAAAATGTTTATTGGAATATAGTTGATTTACAATGTTGTGTTAGTTTCAGGTGTACAGCGCAGTGAATCAGTTATGCATATATCCACTCTTTTTTTTTTTTTTTAGATTCTTTTCCCATATAGGCCACTACAGAGTATTGAGTAGAGTTCCCTGTGCTATACAGCAGGTTCTTATTAGTCATATATTTAATATATAGTAGTATTTTCTTAGTTTTTTTAGTTTTAAACATTTTCTTACCACACTCCTCTTTCTAGCTCTTAATATGTGCATGCATGTGCACGCACGCACGCACACACACACACTTTTTCCATCCCATATGCTTCTGATATACTAGGTTGAACTATATGCATTTTTTACCCTTGGCCATCATTCTGGGATTTCCCTCTTCTCTCTTATGTTGGCTTTCCTGTTTCTTGGATCAGTGTCTTAAACTCTTTTTTGATTTGCTCAAGCACAACTTGCAGTAACTTCCTAAGAATTGGTAGATTTTGAGCTCTTGTGTGTCTGAGAGGGAATTTGTTCTACTACCTTCACAGTTGTTTGGTAGTTGGATGGGTACAGAGTTTGGGGATGGATATCATTTTCTGCAGAATTTTGAAGGAATTACTCCATTGTCTTCCAGTTTGCAGAATTGCTATGGAAAAGTCAAACACTGCTCTGATTTCTGATCCTTTGTATGTGATCTATGTGATTATCTTTTCCTCTCATGTTCTAAATCACAGTTTCTTGAAATTTCATGTTGATGCGGACCTATTTTTATACATTGTGCTAGAACCTTGATGGGCCTTTTCAATCTGGACATTCTTGTTCTTCAGTACTGGGAAATTTTATTCAATTTTTTCATTTATGATAATCTCCCTTCTTTTTTCTCCTTTTTCACTTTTTGGACTTTTTGGTTCTACTTTCAGTTTCATCTTCCAGCCCATCTATTACCATCTATTACTTTTAATTTCTGCTATCATAGTTTTAATTTCCAAGAGCTTTTAAAAAATTCCTTTTATGTTCCTTTTTATAACATCATGTTTTATTTCCTGGTTATAATATCTTTTTTCTCTGTCTCAAGATACTAATTTTTTAAGTTGTTGGAATTTTCCCCTCTTTATATAGTCTCTTTCTTTCAAGCTATTTTTGTTTTTTGTTTTTTTTGGTCTGTCTTTCATATTAGAAGCTTTTCTCAGATGTCTGATAATTTTGGGGTGTTTATTCATATTTAAAAATGTGGCGATAAAAGGCTGATTTGAATGCATAAGTGAGTTTTGTTGACTTCAATATAGGATCATCTGACTGGGCTTTTTAACTGGGGACCTTCTGATGTTCAGTATTTTTGTTTTTCCTCTTGGGCTGGTCATATTTTTAAAGAAGACTTCTCCAGCTTCCTGCCTGGTGGGTGAATGCTTAGTTGCCTGGGAAGCTGAGTATGGAAGATAGTTGAGTATTTCTTGCACTAATTCACTGAATCCTTCTCCTTTTCAATATGGTATCACTCACACTTGATGTTCCTCAGTGCAGAGATTAAACCAAAGGATAAACCTTCAAATTTTCACCATAGTTAAGGAAGGCCAGTCACCTCATTGCACAGAGTTGGTAGAGGAGATCTGATTGCTTCTTAAATAGAATCACTTTATATATTAAATATATATAAAAACAAAAAAACTAAGTTCCTATTAGAAGTGGAAAATCAGTATCACCAGCCATAGACAGAAAATTACACATACATATACACACACTGTGTTCATGTCCTTATAAAAAATAATCTCATGTACACACATAACACACTTTGGAAAACTTTGTGGTATGCCACATGGCTCGTTCCCAACAGGCATATTTTTCAGTCCCGCAAGTTAGCTCTTTCCTCTAGGATGTTCAAGGCAGTCGACGACTTGGTCCCCTTTCACCAAGCAAAGAAGTTGAGAACTTTCATTTTCTTTTTGTCAACTAAGTGTTTTATTTCACAGAGTGGATTAGTGTGATATATGCCTGGAAATGCCTGTTACGTTGTCCTTCCAGGCTTATCGTATTTGGAAGGAATTTTTCTCTTCTGTCATTTTCTTCCTTCCTAGCTTCCTTCCTCCATTCCTCCCTTCCTTCCTTCCTCCCCTCCCTTTTCCTCTCCTCTTCTCCCCCTCCTCCCCTCCCCTCCCTTCCCCTCTCCTTTCCTCTCCTCTAGAACGGTGACATATTTGAAGATTTCTAACAGTGTCCCTGTGGATATAGATTGTCTGTAACTGATAAGATAGATGCTATAGTAACTTCTTATTGCTCTAACATACCTATAATCTTTGTATTGTTAATATGCTGATGTCATCTTGAGTTTTCATACTTTGGTAAGATGCCTTTAAAATCTTGCAGCTCTTGTCACTGACCCATGATAGATATTGAAATCATGGCATTGACGTCAAAGATAGTTACCTCTATTGATTTAACTTTTCATTGTGTCCTTGCTCTGACCATTTTGATGTAAAAAGAAAGCCTATAGGGCTTCCCTGGTGGTGCAGTGGTTGAGAGTCCGCCTGCCGATGCAGGGGACACAGGTTCGTGCCCCAGTCCGGGAAGATCCCACTGGGCCCGTGAGCCATGGCCACTGGGCCTGCACGTCCGGAGCCTGTGCTCAGCAATGGGAGAGGCCACAACAGTGAGAGGCCCACGTACCGCAAAAAAAAAAAAAAAGAAAAAAAAAAGCAAGCCTATAGCTAAATTTTTAAATTTTGAGACATGTAATTTTGTATGTATTAGCATGTTGAGAAACCAGAAAATTTTAAGATCATAATATATATTTTTATTTCTTCAAAGCCCTAAGGGTTCTAATTTCCCTATTTCACTATGTAATAAGTACCCAAAAAAATGTTGTTTCTAAAATTATTTCTGTGGTTTTTCATTTATTCTGTATGATCTCAAGAATCAATTTGTCACCTTTCCTTGAACAATCTGATTCAGGAATGGAGAATTCTGAGCAAAGATTGCAAGACTTTATTATATAATTCTTTATCAAATTTCCTATCTTTTGCAATTTCTCATTATTTCACAAAACACCATAGAGTCTCAGCTTACAAATACAGACATAGTTGCCCAATTCAGTAAAATCTATAAAAATATTCAGGTTCAGTATCTTGATTAGAAACTAAAAAATTAATATTATTTATTCTTATCATATTTGTAAAAAGACTTTTTGAACTGATGAGTCTCTATCAAATATGACTAGAACTGTGCGGTTCTCCCTTCCCCTCCCCCTTCCTTGAGTGATTTGTTAGAGTTTCTGTAGATAATTCTTCAAGTTGGTCATTTTGTGCCTAAATCTGAGAGGTCTTCTAACCCTGCTTGCCCTAGAACTGAATTAAAAACCCAAGAGAGGGGAAAAGGAAAATGTATTCCTACTATTCCATTCTCCTCCATAGCCAGCCAGTTTAGGTTCTTTTCAAGGTAGAACCTAGTCAAAAGTCAGAACTTTTATTCCTGTTTTAATCTTGGGATCCAGGTATTTCACAAATGCTGCTGACATCGAGGATAATTCCTAAATCATCCTAAATCTTGAATCAGGGCTCCAAGAATATTTTCTCCCATTCAAGCTTCCCAAGTTTTAACTGGTCTCCTAACTATATTTCTTCCTGTCTCTACTGTCTCTGTCTGTCTTCCCTTTTCCTTAGAAAGGGACATACATCTTTTATCTCACAGTGGGCAAGTGTGTTGTCTCTATATCGCTCCTTCTAAACGTAACGTCCCAGGTACAGTTGAGCCCTGGGGTTGAGGGGCTTCTATTTGAGTTCAAAGACATACATATTTTTTTTTTCAAAGATGCTGTCAACCTTGTTCAAATTCTTTTTTTATCAGAGAATGTGGGTCTTGACCTTTTTCTGCCCAGGGACTGTTTGTTTCTTGTGGGTCTTTGTTATGTAACTGTGACACTGAAACTTCTTTTTATGTGATAAAAGCTCATTTCAAGATTATATTCAGATAAGGATATGTATATTCTTACAAATACATATTTTTAAAAATACGTGTATAAATAAATCACCTATTTAGGCACTGACTCTTTGTTCATAATTTGAGTTATCAGAATGAATGTAATGGCTATATTGTTTCTTTTTGGTTAGTATCAATATATCACATATTTAGCATTTCTATATAAGTTATGGTACATCCTGGAGGGTAAGTGTATTATCCCTGTGGTCAAAAAGATAAATGACATTTTGTGTGGGAAACAGATCCAACCGGAACTGTCAATTAGGTTTTAGGCAAAGGGCAATCTTCAAGAAGGGTAAGTTTTAAATGAATCTTCTCCAATAGATCTATTTATTATGGATATCTTTAAAATGATGCCTCAACCTTTAGGAGATGGATTTTAGGAACTGAAATTAGATATGAATGCTCCTGACTTCCCCACTTTAGGCCATAGCTTAAACAGTGTGTTATTTTTGTCCTCACTTCTGTTTGCCATATTCCTGTGTGTAGTAAATAATCATCACAACCAGAAGGAAGCTGTGATAATTAGCAATATACCCATGAGAAAGTTATTCTGGTGGAAGCAATAAATAGTGATTAAGGGGGAGAAATGATTGCCTATAGAATGTTAAATCCATAACAGAATGTTCTATTGGATCAAAACTTGATCAGTAGTATTTTAAATGGGACCCTGTGCTAGCTTGGAGAGCTAAGCCTGAGGTAGTGCACTCCATTGTTCTTGTCTTTATCTTTCCTCTGCTCAGGGTCCAGAGGTTTGCTTCTTGTGCATCCTACCTTCGATGGACATGAATAGAATTCTTTTCATTTCAGACCATTATCTGATATAATCAACAGAAACAGAGGCATTTTTCTCTGGTTTGCTCTTATTCGGGATGAGATTCTCATTGGCTTAGTTCCCTAAGGGAACGGTGTTTTCATAATTAAGACTGTGACAGACATCCTAAAAGATGGGGTTATATTTTTAAATGAATTCCAATTGAATGTCTTTTGTGAAAATAATTTTTTTTAAAGACAATAATTTTAGTTCTTGAAGAACATATTTATTTTTGGAATCAGAACTGCTAATTTTTAGTATCCAATATAAAAAAGTAAGGTGTTTTGAAGGAACATGCTGATTTACAATTGAAATAAATTTTACTGTGCCAATCCAATATGAAGGCTCTTTAGTTGACCATCTGTATATTTTTAAAAATAAGAACTACTGTTTAAATAGTTGGGTAGTAATAGTCTTTGATTCTCTTTTAAGTGATTTTTAAAATATTTTCTCAACTAGAGTTAAAAAATTATGATCAGTTCTGGATACTATATTTTAAGAGGAATATGCCAGGCACTGTGTTAAATACTGCGGTTTCAAAGGTAATTCTGTTTGGTACCCGACTGTAGAAAACCAACTTTTGATGGCGATAGACTTGTTATAGAATTAGATACAAAGTTCCTTAGGTGTAAAGATGGAAATTGTTCTTGGAATGAGGGTCAGTGATGTCCTCACCAAGAATGTGACCTTTGAGCTGTGTGCTGAAGGAAAAGTTGGAGTTCACAAGAAAAGCAAACTGGAAAAGGGCATTTCTTGTAGAGAGAAGCATGGAAGAGCTCAAGTGAAATCAAGGAGTTGTACAAGGAGGCGAGGGGCTAGGAATTGAGGGCTGTGGAACAATGCTGCATAAGAACCTCTTGTGGGAGGTTGAGTCTGATGACCTATTTATGGTGTCTTTACATGTATCCCCTCCCTAGTATTTTCCCTTTTCAGTTGACATATTTCTTTACGTATTCCCTCACTGGTAATTTTCTTGAAAGAGACATCTGCAGTTACCTAACCACTTCTTAATCCTATGAAATTTGGGTGCCACCCATACAACTATGGATACTGTGCACTTTGGACACAGCCAAATCCAATAATTTTTTCTAGGGTGTTTCTGGATTTTCCTTTGACATTTGATACTGTTGACTGTCACATATTTCTTTTTTTGCATGGATTTTGGTTTTCCCCTTTTATTTCTTTGAGGGCTATTTCATCAAGTAAATCAGGTTTCGTAGAGCTTAAGAGAGTGAGACTCATACTTAGAAGGGATGGATTTAAATCCTGGCTCTAGCTCTTTCTAGTTATATGACTTTGGAGAAATAAAGTTAAGTTTCTGAGACTCAATATCCTAATGTATAAAATAAGAATAATAATGTCTAGCTTATACTTAAAGTATTAAATAACATTTATTAAATAATTTTGAATAGTACCTGACATATAATAAACCTTTAATAAATTTTCTATTTTTACTATTATTATTTTCATTGTTGTTATAATTATCAGTAGTACTGGTAATGTTATCTGACTCCTCTAATGGAAAATTGGAGTGGGGGGATTTGACCTCCTTTTCTACAAGAGTTGGTCTTTGGCCCTCTCTCTTTGCCCTCACTGTCAAGTAACTTATCCTCTGCAGCTATTTTAGTCTTAAAACCAGCTGCTTCCATTTTCTTTACTAAGCAAGAACCTCTGGCCCTTCCTTGTATTGCTCTGGATTATGAATTATGGAATCTCAGGCTCTAGGTCAGAATGGACACCAGCTTGGTCTGAGGCAGGATCAGTAATGGTGTCCTTCACCCTGGATGGCCTGTCACCCAGTGCAGTCACCATAGTGATTAGAGAAATGCCAGGTTTTTCAATAGAATTCAGGAATACCTCCAGTATTTTATTCAGTTCATAAACTATAATAATTTTGAACCAAGTTTGTTGCTGTGGTATGATATAAGACTTTAAAAGATTAAGGTGAGAACAATATATTAATATTCTAGCTAGCTTGACTAGAATTTGGTTTTCTAGTTAGAAGAGGCTTACACCATTCATTTAATGCAACTATTCCAAAGGACCTCCCAAAGTTGAATTGCAGAAAATTTTCTCTTTCAACAAATCACTTAGTTATAGACTTATTTTAGTCGATTCCATAATTTTGTTCTTAGAGATATATAATGTTTTCTATGAATATCGAATTTGCTTATCAAACTATCAATTTCAACATCAGTACTTTTTGTTTGTCTGGAAAGTTCAATTTGTCCTATAAAATTTTTCATATGAGTAGAAAGTAGAAAACTTTACAATAACTGGCACTTCTGTTTACATATAATTTGAACAAATTGAAACACAATTTAAACAGAGCACGTGCCCTCTTTGCAAAGTAAATCAGAGGAATTCTTTACATGTGCTAAAAATACATTGTCAGTATAATAGAACTCAATATATAGCTGAGCCTCTTTGACATCAGTATCTGAAAGAAAAGAAACGTTAAGGCCCAAATAAAAATTGTTATTTGTAGTCTCAGCTAGTCAAGGAAGTCTTTCTAGAGGAAGTGATGTTTAAGCTAAGATTTAAAGAATAGAGATGACCAGTGAGGGAATAAAAAGAAGTGTTTGCTGAGGGCAGTGTGTTTGTGAAGAGCTGGCGTGAACGTGGTAGGTTTATGGAACTGAATCAGGGTTGAAATGGGTGGAGGAGAGAGTAGGAGAGCTGAGTGGTGAGAGGTGAGGTGGAGCGCTAGGTATCTACTGGTTGAGTAATATAAGCTATTTAGGTTTTCAATAATAACTCCCATTTTGAAGTCATCCACCATTCTGCTTTGTCAGAAACCCAGTTGCAACGATGTATCATAACGATAGTATGCCATCTATTGAGCATCTATTGTGTGCTGTTCCCTGTGCTTGATGCTTGGTTCATTATTTCTAAAGCTTATAACAACTCCGCAAGGTAGGTGGTATTATTACACGTGAAGAAACTGAGGCTCAAAGAATTTAAAATAACTTGCTTTGGATTACAGTTATTTGGCCTTGACAGCCTGTGCTTACATTTGAGAAGTATACTCTGAGATAGTAATTACAAAATGTGTGTGTGTGGGATTGATGTTATATTTCTTTCGAGAGTGGGATATATTTATATTGTCATTTAACGAATAATTATTTTTGAAAGTCTTCTTTCATGGGAACTGTAAATGCTGAGCAAGTAGGTACTCAGTTTGTATTGAAGGAATATACTAAATAGTACAATAGCTTGAGCTCTTCAGACTGAATCCTTGTGTGTGGAGGGGAAAGGACTTGGGTCTTGTCCACATCTCCTGCCCCTAAAAACAGCTCCTGAGATGCCTTTGTGGAACCTCTAGGGATATATGGTACACAAGTTGAGCATCATCTCCTCTCCTGTACTGTTTTATAGCCAGATGAATTGTCCATTAAAGTTCTTCAAGCTTGATGCCTATATTAAACCAGCATACCATAAGGTTAATTCCATGGAGCACTTAACATACCTTTTCTATCCACGAAAAATCATCATTCTCCCCTTTCTTTTATCCAGGGCTGATTTTAGAAATAGACACACATTGAATGGCTCTTTATTTTCTTTAAAAACTTGTGTTGATATCAGTCAAAGCCATTTCTGCTGAGACACTGATGTTTCATTTTTCTTACAGCCCTTACAAACTGATAGACTTCCTACTGAGAGGAAATCGCAGCCACCCTCTTTGCCCTGGTTGCCTAGTAGCTCAGTGCTAAATCCTAAACCTGATGTTTAACTAATATACCTTCCTTCAGCCATGATATTTTTAGCTGAGAGTCAAACCCAAGATATCTGACTTCAGAACCTGAGCTCCTAAGACCCACCCTACAGAAGTAAAGCAGTCAGATGAGTTATAACAAGATAAATGGTATAAGCCCACTGACATAGCAGTACTAAACATGGGCAGTCTCATGGTGAAGAACATGATACACTTTATGTCAAGAAGGATTTTTAATTCTATGAATCAATCACAGGACAGTTTTGAAGATCCCACAAGCAAAGCTAGTGAAGCAGGTACGTCCAGAGTATAAAGGGCTGCTTGAGCAAGATAACTAGCAAATAAAAAAATTATAAACCTTGGGAATTCCCTGGTGGCGCAGTGGTTAAGAATCCGCCTGCTAATGCAGGGGACACAGGTTCGATCCCTGGTCCAGGAAGACCCCACATGCCGCCGAGCAACTAAGCCCATGCGCCACAACTACTGAGCCTGTGCTCTAGAGCCCGGGAGCCACAACTACTGAGCCCATGTGCTGCAACTACTGCAGCCTGCACGCCTAGAGCCCATGCTCCACAACAAGAGAAGCCACTGCAATGAGAAGCTCACGCACCGCAACGAAGAGTAGCCCCTGCTCGTCGCAACTAGAGAAACCCCGCGTGCAGCAACGAAGAGCCAACGCAACCAAAAACAAATAAATAAATTTATTTTTTAAAAAAATTATAAACCTTGAACTTCCTAAAGCCCTCCCTAAACTCAGACCCTAAGTATGAACATCAGTAAATATAGTACCTTAAAAAAAGGGGGGGGGGGGAAAGATGATAAAATCAATGTAGTAAAATGTTATTTAGATAATCTGGAGAAAGGATAACTTGGGAATATTTTATATGACTCCTGCAACTTTTCTAGCAGTCTGGAGTTATATAAAAAAATTTTGGGGCTTCCCTGGTGGCGCAGTGGTTGAGAGTCCGCCTGCCGATGCAGGGGACATGGGTTCGTGCCCTGGTCCGGGAAGATCCCACATGCCGCGGAGCGGCTAGGCCCGTGAGCCATGGCCACTGAGCCTGCACGTCCAGAGCCTGTGCTCTGTAACAGGAGAGGCCACAACAGTGAGAGGCCCGCGTACCGCAAAAAAAAAAAAAAAAATTTAAATGAATAACTTTACCAATCTGAGGTAAGTTTGGTAAGTGATAATTTGAGCTACTAATCATAATATTGTGTTCAATAGACATGGGCACTTACTATTTTATCTTTAAATAAATAAAACCTGAAAGTTTTCCTTATACATATGCTAAGCAACAAGAGTTCTTCTAAAAAGTATCCCAAATTTAAACTACTCTTGTCTCATCTCAATGGATCAATGTTTTAAAAGAGGAAAATCAGTTCTGAGCTTTTTGCCCAGTTCTCTCTATATTCCCCATCTACTCCCCAGTCTTGATGATGACCACCAAGAAAATAAATAAATAAATAAGCAAGCCTGAATAACACATAAAACGATCAATAAGAAACAAAATTGGTGATACTTTTGAGACTCTTAAAACCAGATGTGTATAATGAATTGGTGGTAAAATTGAGCGTTGCTTTAAAAATCTGGTTGCTAGAAAATGCAAACAAAATTATTCTCAAGAAAGAAGACAGAAGTATTAGGAAATAGGAATTAGGTACTAAACTCAAAAAAAGATAGCCAGTTTGCGGCTTTGATTTTTGTTTTATTTAATAGCAGTATAGATATGAATAGTATGAAGGCCCAGACAGCCGTTCCCATTCCAGCCTGTCAGGAAAACCAGATTCATCAAATCAGTTGATTAGCAGCCTTTAAAAAAGTTAAACTCACCCAAATATATATTACAATTGATATATTAATTATTGAATAGGAGAAGAGGTGGAATATAGATTTTTTATTAAATAAAAAGCTATAATTTTTCATCTTATAATTGTAATATTTAAAGATTGTTTAAAAGATTATCTTTTATTTCTGTAAGGTATAATTTTATTTATTTATTTATTATTTTGCGGTACGCGGGCCTCTCACCGCTGCGGCCTCTCCCGCTGCGGAGCACAGGCTCCGGACACGCAGGCTCAGCGGCCACGGCTCACGGGCCCAGCCGCTCCGCGGCATAAGGGATCCTCCCGGACCGGGGCACGAACCCGTGTCCCCTGAATCGGCAGGCGGACTCCCAACCACTGCGCCACCAGGGAAGCCCTTTAAGGTATAATTTTAATGGGTGATTAAAAGGTGGCCTCGAAACTGAAAATAATAATATGCAGAGCTTTTTATTTTTGGTTTACAAGTTGGTCAAGCTGTTTCTCACAAATCTATACAGCTAACCAAAGCCATGATTTTGTTTTTCTCTGCCTACCTTTACTAGTTGGTATTTCTGGGTTATTAAGTATTGATAACTTTGGATTCTGTTAAATTTGTGCTTCCTTATTATTAGCAATCTCAGCTTTTTAAAAATAGTAGGATTAAAGAAGAGAAACCAAATAAGAAAAATTATACATTAGAAAAGAGAGCACTTGAAATGTAAGAAGAAAGGTGATTCTTTTTTTTTTTTAATTTTTTTTTTTTAATACTTGCAGAATGAACTTTATTTATTTATTTATTTATTTATTTATTTATGGCTGTGTTGGGTCTTCGTTTCTGTGCGAGGGCTTTCTCTAGCTGTGGCAAGCGGGGGCCCCTCACTATCGTGGCCTCTCTTGTTGCGGAGCACAGGCTCCGGACGCGCAGGCTCAGCGGCCATGGCCCACAGGCCCAGCCGTTCCGTGGCATGTGGGATCTTCCCGGACCGGGGCACGAACCCGTGTCCCCCACATCGGCAGGCGGACTCTCAACCACTGCGCCACCAGGGAAGCCCGAAAGGTGATTCTTAAATAAAAGTGTTTATTAGTATAATAGGGATTAGAGAGGCACTGTCCCATTTGTAAATCTCAGAGTAACTTTGTAACTCATCGCTAGCAGAAGTAAACTATAATACAGACTAACTTGAGATTTTGTGGGTTTTTTGTAAATGGAACTATAAATGGAATAACTGAGCAAAATTATTTCTGAAGTTTTGGAAGAGTGATAGTAAGCAAGTTATTTGAATAAACCTAAACTTTAGTTCCCTGTAGTAACTTTTTTCTGAGATTCTTATGAGACTGAGCAGACCATTGATTATAGTCCTGTTTATGATCCTTGGTAACATAATTATTCTATGCAAAGGCTTTTTTACCAGTAACTTTTCTTTTTTGTTATTGTGCTGATTTTCAAGGCTTTGCTTTGACATTGAGGTTCACTAAGGTGTTTGTTGCCTGTGGTTCATTGATCTGGTAGATAGTTATACAGTTAAAACCCATGATTACTCTTATTTTTTTCCAGGGATTTCATAAATTGATTTCAGAGAAATTGTTTCTTTAGTTTATTTTAATTAGATACTAAAAATAACAAAGCAAAAGAGCATCAGGGAACTCTGTCTAGGAAAAAAAATATGACCTAGAGAAACTAGTGTAATAAGCAAAACCCATACTCTTCTGTCAGTATAAAAATAGATTCCTGACCGTGTTAACTGATCTCAGTAGACGATTTATTTCACAGGTGGAAAATGTTTTTGATGTTTGGGCTTATCATATATATGTTTTGATTCGTAATACTTTAGTATTGAAAGAATGCAGTTTTTGTTCTTTTGCTTCCTATGAAGCAGTAATATTGCCCAAAATATTAGCGATATGGACTAAAGGAACAGTGACTTGAATTTGATCTCAGGAGGTGTGAGTGAGTCAGAGTTCTAGGTCTGCCAAAATAAGCTACGTGGTATTGAGCTCATTTTAACCTCCCTGTCCTTTAGTCTCCATAACTGTATTACAGGAGCTCACTGGGCATTGATTGAATATCTGTTATGTGCTACTGGCATATGAAGAACTTTAAGGTTAGGTCAAAGAGATGCACAGGTGAACAGAAAATGACACAGAGAATGGTGATGTCTGAAGTATAATATAGAGAGCTATGCTATAGGAGCAAAAAACACATAATATAATTTAGAGGTGAATCAGTTGATGGAAGTGGGCAATTGTGGGAAACTTCCTGAAGAAAAACTACCTTGAAGAAGTACCACCCAATCTTAGTTTCCTTATCTTTGAAATAGATAATTCACCCAGAATTGTTGTTAGGACCAAATGAGAAAATCTTTGTAATGGGCTTTGTGAACTACAAAGCATTTTGCAAATACGAGGGCAAATTACTGATACATATACCAGACACTGCTAGGAACTGGAGGTAGGAAAATGATTGCCAAGAGCAGTGTTTCTCAAAGCGTGATATATGGATGTTTTCTTAGGAATCCACTCTGTGTGTACGTGTTTATTTAGATAATCTTTATAATGAAGCTATGAACATATTCTAGATTATCTTAATTAATGCATTAGAACTGAGACTGCCATTCAACTTCAGTGTGTTTTCATATGTGTTTAAAATAGCTTTGGTTCCAGGAGGTTGAACTACTATAATTTTGGAGGCTAATGAGGAGGAATAGAGCCAGCCTTAATATGAACTTGATCAAGGCTAAATGATACCACAGATAGATTGGATGCAAGAGAAGCTCCGTATAATAGTTGGCCCCACAGCTATCATTGCTTGCACCTTGGTTTATGTTTGCATGTTTTAATAATATTTTATTGAACCCTGAAGGTCAGTAGTCATCATCCCGGGGGAAGCATGATTGATTCCCCAAACCACTGTGAAATTAAGTCTTTCTGTTATACACTCTCCTAGACCTGTGTACCTTTCCCTCACAGACCATTTCATTGCTGTGGTTTTAGCTGATTTATGTGATCAGTGTCTTTCCCCAAAACTATACCATAAGTTGATGATCCAGACACCATGTCTTCTTCTTTTTTTTTTTTTTTTTTTTTTTTTGTTGGGGGTAGGAGTTTATTAATTAATTAATTTGTGCTGTGTTGGGTCTTTGTTTCTGTGCAAGGGCTTTCTCTTGTTGTGGCAAGCAGGGACCACTCTTCATCGCGGTGCGCGGGCCTCTCACTATCGTGGCCTCTCTTGTTGCGGAGCACAGGCTCCAGATGCGCAGGCTCAGTAGTTGTGGCTCACGGGCCTAGTTGCTCCGCGGCATGTGGGATCCTCCCAGACCAGGGCTCGAACCCATGTCCCCTGCATTAGCAGGCAGATTCTCAACCACTGCGCCACCAGGGAAGCCCACCATGTCTTCTTTTGTTCACATTATAGTACAACCTAATAGGTGTACATAATATGTACTCAATAAATGTTGAATTAATGAGTGAACTAGGTAATATTGAAGCACCTTCTAAATTAATAGTGATTGAAAATAGTTAATAACAGGTTTAGTGTTAAATGTGCACATGCACATACTCCATATTTTTAAACCCTATAATTTTTGAATAGTACAAATGATCACTCTCAGATGTCTCCAAAGCACAACTTCTACAGCCTATATTTGTGCAAGATTTATTAGAGTAAGAAAAAGATATGTTAGAATATCTATTTATATTTTTTATTAAAAATGGGAAATATAGCAAAGATATAATTACTTATATATCACATGCATAAATGAGGCATACCGAAGGAAGAGGGGTTAATGGTAGCCGCCTCACTTTTGAAAAACGTTTTATTTATTTATTTTTATTTAATTTTTCTTGAAGTATAGTTGATATGCAATATTATGCTACTTTCAAGTGTACAACATAGTGACTTGACATTCAAGTACATTACAAAATGATCACCATAATAAGTCTAGTAGCCATCTGTCACCATACAAAGTTATTATCATATTATACACTGTACTCTCTAAGCTGTATGTTACATCCCCAATGCCTTATTTATTTTGTAACTGGAAGTTTGCCCCTCTTAATCTCCTTCACCTATTTCACCCATCTACCCACCCCACCTTTTGCAACCACCATTTTTTCTCTGTATCTATGAGTCTGTTTCTGTTTTGTTTTGTTTGTTTGCTTGCTTTGTGTTTTATATTGATTTTATTCATTCATTCATTCATTCATTCATACATTAAGGCCATGCAGTGCGCATGTGAGATCTTCGTTCCCTGATCAGGGACCAGGGATCGAACCCATGCCCCATGTAGCAGAAGCACAAAGTTCCACTTAGCATAATACCCTATAGATAGATCCATGTTGTTGCAAATGTGAAGATTTCATTCGTTTTATGGCTAATATACCATTTTATAAATATAGATAGATAGATAGATACACACACATATACATATATACACACCACATCTTCTTTATCCACTCATTTATCAGTGGACACTTAGGTTGCTTCCATATCTTGGCTACTGTAAATAATGCTGCAATTAGCATAGGAGTTTTTGTTTTCTTCATATAAATGCCCAGAAGTGGAATTGCTAGATCATATGGTAGTTCTATCTTTGATTTTTTGAGGAACCTCCATACTATTTCCCATTGTGGCTCCACCAGTTTACATTCCCACCAACAGTGCACCACCATTCCTTTCCTCTACAGCCTCACCAACATTTGTTATTTGTTGTCTTTTTGTTGATAGCCATTCTAACAGGCGTGAGGTGGTATCTTATTGTGGTTTTGATTTGAATTTCCCTGATGATTAGTGATGTTGAGCATCCTTTCATGTTATTGGCCATCTGTATGCTTTCTTTAGAAAAATGTCTATTCAGATCCTCTGCTGATTTTTTTAATGGGATTTTATTTTGATATTGAGCTGTATGAGTTCTTTTTATATTTTGGATATTAACTTTTTATGGGATATATCATTTGAAAATACCTTCTCCCATTTAGTAGGTGGCCTTTTCATTTTGTTGATGGTTTCCTTCACTGTGCAAAACCTTTTTTGTTTGATATAATCCCATTTGTTTAATTTTGCTTTTGTTGCTCTTGCCTGAAAAGGCAGATCGAAAAAAATGTTACAAAGACTGATGTCAAAGAGTTTACTGCCTATATTTTCTTCTAGGAGTTTTATGGTTTCAGGTCTTACATTTAAATCTTTAATCCATTTTGAGTTTATTATTGTATATGGTGTGGGAAAATAGTCCAGTTTGATTCTTCTGCATGGTGCTGTCCAGTTTTTCCCAACACCATTTATTGAACAGACTATTCTTTCCCTATTGTGTATTCTTGGTTGCTCTTGTCAAGGATTAGGTGACCATATAAGCATGGATTTATTTCTGGGCTCTGTTCCATTGATCTATGTGTCTGTTTTTGTGCCAGTACTATACTATTTTGATTACTATAGATTTATAGTATAGATTTGAATCAGGGAGCATGATACCTCCAGCTTTGTTTTCTTTCTCAAGATTGCTTTGGCTGTTCGGAGTCTTTTGTGGTTCCATACAAAATTTAAGAATATTTGTCCCATTTCTATGAAAAATGCCATTGGTATTTTGATAGGGATTGCATTGAATCTATAGATTGTTTTGGGTGGTATGGACATTTTAACAGTGTTAATTCTTCCATTTCGTTAGATGGTATATCCTTCCATTTCTTTGTGTCTTCTTTAGTTTCTCTCATCAGTGTCTTATAGATTCCAGAGTATAGGTCTTTCACCATCTTGGTTAAGTTTATTTTTAGAAATTTTATCCTTTTTGATGCCACTGTAAGTGGGATTGTTTTCTTACTTTCTTTTTCTGATAGATTATTATTGATATATAGAAATGCAACAGGTTTTTGTATATTAATTTTATATCCTGCAACTTTACTGAATACATCTATTAGTTCCAATAGTTTATTGGTGGAGTCTTTTGGGTTTTCTAGTTAAGTTTCTATATATAGTATCCATGGGAGGAGGCAAGCCCAGGATCTTCCTACTCCCCTACTTCCTACTCCCCTTCCTACTCCCACCTTGTCCCCCTCTCACCACCCCCTCACTTATTTTTTGCATTTTCTGCTTCCAGTAAGGTGGATTAATAGATTATGTAATCTAGATTTAATTAAACTAACTTCATGATATGGAAAAGCAACTTAAAGTTTTTCTAACATATAGCCTACGGATTGAAGATAGCACTAATATTGCAAGGAGAATCAAGATGACAGAATGAGCACTCTTCTAATTCTTTGACAGTCACATAGAAAATGTCTGTTTAGACAGTCACTGTCTAAATGATAAGAAGTTAGCTTCACAAGTTCTACATACTGAGAATATTTTTTTTTTTTTTTTTTTTTTTTTGCGGTATGCGGGCCTCTCACTGTTGTGGCCTCCCCCGTTGCGGAGCACAGGCTCCGGACGCGCAGGCTCCGGACGCGCAGGCTCAGCGGCCATGGCTCACGGGCCCAGCCGCTCCGCGGCATATGGGATCCTCCCAGACCGGGGCACGAACCCGTATCCCCTGCATCGGCAGGCGGACTCTCAACCACTTGCGCCACCAGGGAGGCCCATACTGAGAATATTTTTGACATACAGATTTATGTCCATTATCTTCAGTGATGAACCTCTCACCTAAGTATGTTTTATGACATTAAATTAAATAATGAAGTTGCATCAATTAACAGGACATTTCATTATTTGATCTTTAGCTCTTTATAATTCCTACTTTTCTATATGTTTTGTAGAGTGTATACTTCTAAACATGTATGTAATTTGTAAGTAATTTTTTTGAGAGGAAAATGATTTAAAAAGTTTGCAAACTACTGAACTAATATGCTGCTTAATTACCATGCCATCACTTTCTATGAAGAAGGTGCTATTTACATACAATAAAATCCATTTAAGTGTACCGTTTCATGAGTTTTGGCAAATGTGTATACTTGTATATACACCATCACAATCAAAATATTGAACATTTTCATCACCCCAAATAATTTCTTCATGTCTCTTTGCTCTCAGTTCCTCCCCTCCCCCATTTCCAGCTCCAGGAAAATACTGATTTGCTATCATTTAGTTTGTTTTGTCTTTTCTAGAGTTTCAAATTCATAAAATCATGCAACATATAGTCTTTGGTGTTGGGCTTCTTTTACTCAACATAGTGATTCGGAGGTTCATCCATGATTTTATGTCTCTCAGTGGTTCATTCCTTTTCATTTGTGAATAACATTCCATTTTAACGATATATCAGAGTTTATTTATCCACTCACCTATTGTTGAACATTTGGCTTGTTTTCAGTTTTGAACATTCATATGTTAAGTCTTTGTGTGAACATATGTTTTTATTTTTTTTATGTAAATACCTAGGGGTGGACTTGCTGGGTCCTATGGTATGTGCTTGTTTAACCTTGTAGCAACTGCCATACTACTTTCCAAAGTGGTTATATCATTTTATATTCCTACCAGCACTGTACGAAAGTTTGCTTGACATCCTTACCGAACTTGGAATTATAAGTGGCTTTAATTTTAACCATGCTAGTGATTTATGTAGTGGTATTTCATTGTAGTTTTAGTTTGCATTTCTCTGATAACTAATGATGTTAAGCATCTTGTGTGCTTATTGGTCAACAATATATATCTTAATAATTTAGTAACACTGATAGTTTAATTTTCTTCCATTTATACTTTTACTTAAATCAGTAATTTGTGTCTAATTAGATAGATTTTTAAAGAACTCTTATATGAGTTCAAGTAATATTTTAAAATTTTATGTTAAAACCAAGGAGAATAAAAGAGAAAAATTTTTAATCATAAATTAACTTAGGTCAGGTTTATGTTTTCAGTAACAAATAAATACAGTTATACAATAAAAAGACAGGAGGGGCTTCCCCTGGCGGCGCAATGGTTGAGAGTCCGCCTGCCAATGCAGGGGACACGGGTTCGTGCCCCAGTACGGGAAGATCCCACATGCCGCGGAGCGGCTAGGCCCGTGAGCCATGGCCACTGAGCCTGCGCGTCCGGAGCCTGTGCTCCGCAACGGGAGAGGCCACAACAGTGAGAGGCCCGCGTACCGCAAAAAAAAAAAAAAAAAAAGAAAAATGACAGGAGATCTTTAATTTAATTTAATTTAATTAATTAATTTTTTAAACATCTTTATTGGAGTATAATTGCTTTACAATGGTGTGTTAGTTTCTGCTGTATAACAAAGTGAATCAGCTGTACATATACATATATCCCCATATCCCCTCCCTCTTGCATCTCCCTCCCACCCTCCCTATCCCAACCCTCTAGGTGGGAGATCAGGGAGCTGATCTCCCTGTGCTATGCGGCTGCTTCCCACTAGCTATCTGTTTTACATTTGACAGTGTATATATGTCCATGCCACTCTCTCACTTTGTCACAGCTTACCCTTCCCCCTCCCCGTGTCCTCAAGTCCATTCTCTACATCTGTGTCTTTATTCCTGTCCCACCTCTAGGTTCTTCAGAACCATTTTTTTTAAAGATTCCATATATGTGTGTTAGCATGCAGTATTTGTTTTTCTCTTTCTGACTTACTTCACTCTGTATGACAGACTCTAGGTCCTTCCACCTCACTACAAATAACTTAATTCTGTTTCTTTTTATGGCTGAGTAATATTCCATTGCATATATGTGCCACATCTTCTTTATCCACTTATCTATCAATGGACACTTAGGTTGCTTCCATGTCCTTGCTATTGTAAATAGTTCTGCAATGAACATTGTGGTACATGACTCTTTGAATTATGGTTTTCTCAGGGTATAGGCCCAGTAGTGGGATTGCTGGGTCGTATGGTAGTTCTATTTTTAGTTTTTTGAGGCACCTCCATACTGTTCTCCATAGTGGCTGTATCATTTACATTCCCACCAACAGTGCAAGTGGGTTCCCTTTTCTCTACACCCTCTCCAACATTTATTGTTTGTAGAGTTTTTGATGATGGCCATTCTGATTGGTGTGAGGTGATACCTCATTGTAGTTTTGATTTGCATTTCTCTAATGATTAGTGATGTTGAGCATCCTTTCATGTGTTTGTTGGCAATCTGTATATCTTCTTTGGAGAAATGTCTATTTAGGTCTTCTGCCTATTTTTGGATTGGGTTGTTTGTTTTTTTGTTTGTTTGTTTGTTTGTTTTTTTGCGGTACGCGGGCCTCTCACTGTTGTGGCCTCTCCCGTTACGGAGCACAGGCTCCGGCGCGCAGGCTCAGCGAGCGGCCATGGCTCACGGGCCCAGCCGCTCCGCGGCATGTGGGATCTTCCCAGACCGGGGCACGAACCCGCGTCCCCTGCATTGGCGGGCGGATTCCCAACCACTGCGCCACCAGGGAAGCCCTGTTTGTTTGTTTGTTTGTTTGTTTTTGATATTGAGCTGCGTGAGTTGCTTGTATATTTTGGAGATTAATCCGTTGTCAGTTGCTTCGTTTGCAAATATTTTCTCCCATCCTGAGTGTTGTCTTTTTGTCTTGTTTATGGTTTCCTTTGCTGTGCAAAAGCTTTTAAGTTTCATTAGGTCCCATTTGTTTATTTTTGTTTTTGTTTCCGTTTCTCAAAAATATGGGACGCTTCACGAATTTGTGTGTCATCCTTGTGCAGGGGCCACGCTAATCTCCGTATCATTCCAATTTTTAGTATATGTGCTGCCAAAGCAAGCACTTATTTAATTTTAGATATCGTCTTGTCAGCTTGTATTAAGAAACATTAAGAAACATGAGAACTTATGAGTAAATGGTGTGCTAATTCTAATAAGTACGGTGTGGTTGCAGTGTGCTATGGACACAGCTAGACAAGATCAGTAGGCTACTGGGTGGTGAGGTCTTACTCACTGGGACTCAGAATCAAGATAGAATGGCAGTCACATGCAGTTGATCCTGACACAGGATTGACCATGAGAGTGTACTAATGTTACTCTGTGCGAGTACAGAAGAAACTGCCTTTCAATCTGACTGGGATTTAATGGCATTCAAAGTGGAGGTGACAGTTTTGAAGAAAGATTAAGAGTAACCTTAAATTTGCAGAACTTTCTATTTGGCCATAAGATTTCTTAACATTTAGGTAATAGTTTAGTGACTCTCTGTAGAGAGCATGAATAAGTATTAGTCACTGAAGCTCATTGCTTGGATCATAGAGATTAATGGTAATAATACACATACTGCAAATATTGTGGATAATATATATGGGATAAATAACTTTTTTGTTTTAATTTTGTTCATGAACCTTGTATCATGACCATGATAAATTACATAATTGTTGTTAATGCTAATTCAAAGGCTGTGGAGCTGAAAGAGATCTTTTTTTTTTTTTTTTTTTTTTTTGCGGTACACGGGCCTCTCACCATTGTGGCCTCTCCTGTTGCGGAGCACAGGCTCCGGACGCTCAGGCTCAGCAGCCATGGCTCACGGGCCCAGCCGCTCCGCGGTATGTGGGATCCTCCCAGACCGGGGCACGAACCTGCGTCCCCTGCATCGGCAGGCGGACTCTCAACCACTGCGCCACCAGGGAAGCCCGCTGAAAGAGATCTTAAATGTCATATAGTCCCATGGTAACCTGTGTTTTTAAAAAATTTAATTCATGATAAAAGAAATGTAACGTAAAGTTTACCATCATAACCATTTTAAGGGTACAGTTCAATCATGTTAAGTAGATTCACACTGTTGTGCAACCAGCCTCAAGAACTCTTTTCATCTTGCAAAACTGAAACTCTATACCCATTAAACAGCAATTCCTCATTTCCCCTGGTAACCTCTATTCTACTTTCTGTCTCTATGAATTTGACTACTCTAGGCACCTCATGTAAGTGGAATCATATACTATTTGCCTTTTTGTGGGTGGCTTATTTCACTTAGTCACTTAGCATAATGTCCTCAAGGTTCACCTATGATGTAGCATGTGTCAGAATTCCTTCCTTTTTAAGGCTAATATTCCACTGTATGTATACACATTTTGTGGATCCATTCATCTGTTGAGACACTTGAGTTGCTTTCAGCTTTTGCCTGTTGTGAATAGTGCTTCTGTGAACATGAGGATACAAGTGTTTCTCTGAGACCCTGCTTTTAGTTCCTTTTGGGTATATACCCAGGAATGAAATTGCTGGGTCATATGGTATATTCTATTTTTAACTTTTTTGAGGAACTGCCATACTCTTTTCCACACCGGCTGCACCATTTTCCATTCCTACCAACAGTACACAAAGGTTCCAATTTCTCCACATCCTCATCAACACTTGTTATCTTCTTTTTCTTTTCAAAAGTAGCCATTCTAATAAGTGGAAGGTGGTACCTGTATTTTTAAAAGTCTGTTTCCTTCTCTCCTCCTAGTCTTTCTCCTCCCCCTCCCTCTGCTTCTTTCCTCTTCACCTACTCCTCCCTCTCTTTCTGTCTCCTGTCTCCTCCTGATCTTCCCAGAACTGCTTTGAAGGAATGGGATTAAGAAACCTACAGCTTTACCTTTGGTCACTCCTTTTGTTACTCAAGTATCGAGGAGAACAGAAAAGAGAAAACGTGGACCTATTTGACTTTTTCATTTTAAGGTTGAGGAAACTGAGGTCCAGAAAAATGAATTGACTTGGCCACAGCCAAACAAAAAATTAAGACTAGAATTCCTAACTCTCTGTTTAATAGTTTCTGAAACTATATAGAGGTGAAAGAAATATTGAGAGATCTCTATTAATTTTTTTCTGAGTAAGACTGTGAATTAGCTTTCTCAGGTTTATCTATTCTGTAGTGTAATATTTTCTAAAGTGTGGAATGTATATTCCATTGGGATGTGAAGTGATTTTAAATGGTCCAAGATGGTAAGATGGACTTCAGGTGGTTATGGGAAAGAGATTTAAGAAAACATTGAATCACAGAGTGAGGAAATTATTCCTTCTTCCATTCTCTGTCACTCGAAGTAATAAACATGGTCAGTTTGGTGCAGCATATCTGTAATACCTCACAAATATTTGCTAATCTTCCCTCACTCCTATGTACACACTTAAAAACAAAGCAGGATTCAGACTCAGAGATAATAGGCAGCAATAGCTGGCTAGTATTAAATAACTGTTTTGATATCATTTATTATTAGTGTATTGTAATAATGAAATTTGGAGGGTATTAGTTTTCTAGTTCTTGTGTTATAAAAGTCTTTCAAGAAATTTTATAATTGGGGAATTTAAAGAAACTGTTAAGTAAATGAAAAGACAGGTGGTACAATGAAATGGCATGTATGTTGTCTTAGTGTAGGTAGTTAAAACGCAAACTTGGATATGAAGGTTTCAGTGCAAGTAGTTTATTCGGGGGATGATCCCAGGAAATGCCAATAGGTTATTGGGAAAGTGAGACAGGGAAGGGATTTTATCTAACAGAGATCATGTTATTATACAAGTTACAACTGTAGCTAATCGGAGATGGATCACATTGGGGCAGTCTGGGAGCCAGTTTTATGCCACATCTCAGTTATTTCACCTGAGGGCAAAGGAAGCCTAGGGTATTTATATAGACTCCTGTCAGTCATTGGCCACTCACAGATGGGGGTTAATTTCCTGACATTTCCGGCTGAAATGCAGGTGGGCCAAGAGGGTGCTAAGGGTCTCATAAATCTCTCAGTTGGTGTAGTGTAAAGCTAGACCAGTGTATGTTGAAGTGGTAATGGTGAGTGTGTATGGCCATGGGGTACACAACATTTGCTACCTAATGCTACATATGTGTTAGAGGAATGACTACCTTTGGTAATTTCTATTGTGGCCAAACATTTTCAGAGAAAATGGATTTTATAGCCATCTTTGTAATTAAGCTCCAAAGTCTTGAAACTGAAAAGGAAACTTTTCTTGGTATTAAACATAGCCCTTCTAGTTGCTACTTAACGTTTACCTTCTTAGATCCTTTTCTCAATGGGCAGAGTACTGAAGGTCTATGTGTATAGTATTTATCTAGTTGAATAAAGACTGTTATTAATTCCACCCCAGTAGTCTGTTCCCTACTAACTCACATTATTTTAGGCTTTCTTTGTTAAGTCATTTCCCAGTCATTTAGTAATTTATATTACTTGTTCCTGGACTTTCTCCAGCTTCTCTTCATCTTACTTAAGTTGATGAGCCTATTTTCCACAACTGGTTTTTCAAGATAATACATTTATCGAAGTCTTATATAATTTACATTCCTGGCCACATGTAAAACTTCATAGTTTATTAATAATTCATCATCATTTGAATGGTAATTTAAATTTTAGTTATACAGATTACTGAAATTATCCCCAAAGCCATAGCATATCTATATCAATTATTTGATAGTTATTATAATGTATTTTGGAGCTGTGTAAGTGGAAACACTGATTTAATCCTCAGTACTTTGTGCTAATATAAAGTTAAAATTAAACAATAGGAATTAACTGTGCTGCAAAAGAAATTGAATTGATTACATTATTTTGTAAGTATCTAAATTCATTTGCTTTATCTTCTTAACTCCATTGGCAGAAGAAAAAAAGTACTGTACTGCTGGCATTATAAATAGAAACATCTGAAAAATGAAAGCCACTGTAGATTATAAATAGGCAACTCTGATGTTTAGAGAACTCACCCTTGATAGCAACTAACAGTGTCCCACTTCAGTGATATATATACAATAGCAAATAAACTGAATGAGTTTACTTCTGATCAGTTTTTCCCTTAAGCAGAGTGAAATAATTCAGTAGTTATTTTGCTTCATTTAAAACAGGATTTATTTTATGTTAATACACAGTAATTTGAAGAATCTTTGTCTAATTATGTTCTTGGTCATCATTCCCACAGATGTTTTATGATGCTGTTGTGGCCACATATCATTATGAAAACTTAATAAATTACTGCTTCATTTTTATGGGGGAAACACCTACTCCTCCCCCTAAATTACACACACACACACGCACACACACATATACACACACAGAGGCATCTATTTTCAGTTTGGAATTAATTATATTCTGTAATTGTGTTTTCATTATAGTCAAAAAAATATTTTACATACATTTATTTTTTTGCCATCTGGTTTTTGGTGAGCTACAATTTATTTACAGTGAAATACACGGATCTTAGGTGACACTATTCAGTGTGCTGTGAGAAGTGATTTTATCCCTATACCCATACTTTGTTCAGGATATGGGATATTTTTGTCATGCCAGAAACTTTTCTGTGCCTCTTCCCAGTCCATCTCTGCCCTCCTCTCTCCTCAGATCAATCCAATTGTGTCTTAGGCACTTATCATTTACAGATTATATATTACTAAGTTTTGTTTCATTTTTAAAAAGCCATGTACCTCACAGAATAATTTGAAGTTAAAGAGTTAACAATTTATTGAATACTGTTTTGAACTATTGATTAGGTAAGGACTGAATATTGATGTTATGATTCTATAAAGCTCCAAGATAGATCACGTGCTAGTCCCCAAAACAAGCCTCAGTAAATTTAAGAAAATTGAAATTATATCAAGCATCTTTTCTGACCACAGTGCTGTGGGACTAGAAATCAACTACAAGAGAAAAACTGCAAAAAACACAAACAGGTGGAGGCTAAACAGTATGTACTGAACAACCAGTGGATCACTGAAAAAATCAAAGAGAAAATTTAATAATACCTGGAACAGGCTTCCCTGGTGGCGCAGTGGTTGAGAGTCCACCTGCCGATGCTGGGGACACAGGTCTGTGCCCCGGTCCGGGAAGATCCCACATGCCGCGGAGCAGCTAGGCCCGTGAGCCATGGCCTCTGAGCCCGCGTGTCCAGAGCCTGTGCTGCGCAACGAGAGAGGCCACAACAGTGAGAGGCCCATGTACCACAACCCCCCCCCAAAAAAACCTGGAAACAATGAAAATGAAAACACAATGATCCAAAACCTATGGGATACACCAAAGCAGTACTAAGAGCAGTACTATTGTTTATAGCGATACAAGCTTACCTCAAGAAACAAGAAAAATCTCAAGTAAATAACCTAACCTTACACCTAAAGAAGCTAGAAAAATAAGAACAAACAAAACCCAAAGTTAGTAGAAAGGAAAGAAATCATGATCAGAGCATAATTAAATGAAACAGAGACTAAAAATCAATAGGAAAGATCAATGAAACTAAGACCTGGTTCTTTAAAAAGATACACAAAATTGATTAACCTTTAGCTAGACTTAATAAGAAAAAGAGAGAATTATTTAACATAGTTTTGGAAGTTTTAGCCATAGCAATCAGAAAAGAAAAAGAAATAAAAGGAATCCATATTGGAAAAGAAGAAGTAAAGCTGTCACTGTTTGCAAATGACATGATACTATACATAGAGAATCCTAAATATGCTACCAGAAAACTACTAGAGCTAAACCATGAATTTGGTAAAGTAGCAGGATACAAAATTAATGCACAGAAATCTCTTGCATACCTATATACTAGCGATGAAAAATCTGAAAGAGAAATTAAGGAAACACTCCTATTTAACACTGCAACAAAAAGAATAAAATACCTAGGAATAAACCTACCTAAGGAGACAAAAGACCTGTATGCAGAAAATTATAAGACAATGATGAAAGAAATAAAATATGATACAAACAGATGGAGAGATATACCATGTTCTTGGATTGGAAGAATCAACATTGTGAAAATGAGTCTACTACTCAAAGCAATCTACAGATTCAATGCAATCCCTATCAAACTACCAAAGGCATTTTTCACAGAACTAGAACAAAAAATTTCACAATTTGTATGGAAACATAAAAGACGCTGAATAGCCAAAGCAATCTTGAGAAAGAAAAACGGAGCTGGAGGAATCAGGCTCCTTGACTTCAGACTATACCACAAGGCTACAGTAACCAAGACAGTATGGTACTGGCACAAAAACAGAAATATAGATCAATGGAACAGAATAGAAAGCCCAGAGATAAACCCCCATACATATGGTCATGTTATCTTTGATAAGGGAGGCAAGAGTGTACAATGGAGAAAAGACAGCCTCTTCAGTAACTGGTACTGGGAAAACTGGACAGCTACACGTTAAAGAATGAAATTAGAACACTCCCTAATACCATACATAAAAATAAACTCAAAATGGATTCAAGACCTAAATGTAAGGCCAGACACTATAAAACTCTTAGAGGAAAACATAGGCAGGACAGTCTATGACATAAATCACAGCAAGATCCTTTCTGACCCACCTCCTAGAGAAATGGAAATAAAAACAAAAATAAACAAATGGGAACTAATGAAACTTAAAAAGTTTTGCACAGCAAAGGAAACCACAAATAAGACGAAAAGACAACCCTCAGAATGGGAGAAAATATTTGCAAATGAAGCAGCTGACAAAGGATTAATCTCCAAAATATACAAGCAGCTCATACAGCTCAATATCAAAAAACAAACAACCCAATCCAAAAATGGGCAGAAGACCTAAATAGACATTTCTCCAAAGAAGATATACAGATTGCCAACAAACACATGAAAGAATGCTCAACATCACTCATCATTAGAGAAATGCAAATCAAAACTACAATGAGGTATCACCTCACACCAATCAGAATGGCCATCATCAAAAACTCTACAAACAATAAATGCTGGAGAGTGTGTGGAGAAAAGGGATCCCTCTTGCACTGTTGGTGGGAATGTAAATTGATACAGTCACTATGGAGAACAGTATGGAGGTTCCTCAAAAAACTAAAAAACTAAAAATAGAACTACCATACGACCCAGCAATCCCACTGCTGGGCATATACCCTGAGAAAACCATAATTCAAAAAGAGTCATGTACCAAAATGTTCATTGCAGCACTATTTACAATAGCCAGGACATGGAATCAACCTAAATATCCATTGACAAATGAAAGGATAAAGAAGATGTGGCACATATACAATGGAATATTACTCAGCCATAAAAAGAAACGAAATTGAGTTATTTTTAGTGAGGTGGATGGATCCAGAGTCTGTCATACAGAGTGAAGTAAGTCAGAAAGAGAAAAACAAATACCATATGCTGACACATGTATATGGAATCTTAAAAAAAAAAAATGGTTCTGAAATACCTAGGGCCAGGACAGGAATAAAGACACAGACATAGAGAATGGACTTGAGGACACGGGGAGGGGGAAGGGTGAGCTGGGCTGAAGTGAGAGAGTGGCATGGACATATATACACTACCAAGTGTAAAACAGATAGCTAGTGGGAAGCAGCCACATAGCACAGGGAGGTCAGCTCGGTGCTTTGTGGCCACCCGGAGGGGTGGGATAGGGAGGGTGGGAGGGAGATGCAAGAGGGAGGAGGTATGGGGATATATGAATATGTATAGCTGATTCACTTTGTTATAAAGCAGAAACTAACACACCATTGTAAAGCAATTATACTCCAATAAAAATGTTTAAAAAAAAAAGTCAATAAAATCGGAAGTGGAAAAGGACAAGTTACAACTGATACCACATAAATATGAAGGGTCATAAGAGACTACCACTAACAATTATATGCCTATAAATTGGGCAACCTAGAAGAAATGGACAGATTTCTAGAAACATACAACCTTCCAAGACTGAACCAGGAAGAAAGAGAAAATATGAACAGACCAGTTACCAGTAATGGAAAAATATGTAGTGTAATTTTTAAGAGTAATTTTTAATATTTGTACTTTTTGACTTTATAAGTATTTTACAATTTGGATTAATATGGAATTGAGCCCTATATATAGTTTACATGTACTCATTTGATAACTTTCTAGAGATCATTTTAAATGTTTTTGACTATTTCAAGTGCCCTAACTGGCCATTTTTTAATTAAAAAAAATAAAATTTGTCTGTAAACCTAATTGGTCATTGATTCAGCCCCAAATTAGTCATCAGCCATTTTTTTGATCCATATCTTTAGTCATTTATCTTTGGCTTCAAAACATTTTTACTTTTGCTAATGTAAAAGTATTCTTCACCTAAATAGTTATCTAATGTAATATGTTGTCAGTGCTTACAAGGCCCCATCTTTTTATTTCTTTGGAAGCAGCCTTTCATGGTAGAATGTTTTTTCCTATCATTCCAATGAATTTTATTCTTTAAAATAGCATATGGGTGGAGCTATTAAATGAGAAAGTCATGAAGTTAACAATAATAAAATGCATTTATTTAGGAATAGTATGAGAACTGAACTTTCTTACTCCCTTCGCTGTCACCTTCTTCTTTTTGCTGTTTTTCTCCCCTAATGTGCCATTTGCCTGTGTGTTTTTTTTTTCTTGTTGTTCATTGGCAGCTCAGAGCTATTTGTTGAATTTCAGTTTGTGCTCGCCTCCTTTCCTTCATCAAACCCTTATTGAGGGTTTACTATGTTCCAGGCATTGTGATAGAGGCTAAAGAAGAAACAGGTATTGTTCCTGCCTTCATGGGGCTTACATACAAAACACAATTCTCTCTCTCTCCTCTACATCAGAAGTACCCTTGTTCTTGCGGGGAAGTTATTTGTACTAAGATGTAAATGGATGGCAAAATATGAAATTTAAATTATCAACTACAGTGCTTAGGAATGGGCAAAGCATTAGCTCAAAGGGATCATTCTCCCTTGTGAGGTTCCATGCAAATCATCAGGCAAATGGTAAGTAGAGTTTAGATGTGCTTTCCCAGCAACTGTTAAATTGACTGCAATATGTGCTACCAACATGCAGGGACAACTTGGTGGTTAGATCAATAATACCTTTTGTTTACTGAGTGAAAAACCATGGAGACATCAAAGAAAATCAGTTAAGGAAATAAGGTCCCTGTCCATCGTCCTGATAAGACCATCTGTTAAAATTTCAAGAAGGATAATGGTTCCTTAGTCTATCTCTACAATTCTCTTACTTGTATTTCATAGAAATTGGCATTTTGAGGAGAGCAGTATTGGAGAAGTCAATAATTTTAAAAATCATTTTTGACTAAGAAACAACTTTAAAATTTATTTTAGACAATGCATGAGTTTTCTTTTTAATTAACTCTTATAACATTGTTTTAATAGTTCTAACAAGTAGCTAACCATTATTCCATGTTGTAGTATTTTCTTTAAATTCTTTCTCCTCTATTTTTACTTCCTTCTAATTTGTTTTCAGATTCTAAAACTTAATATGTTTCTCTCAATTCCATCAAAATTAAAATCGTGATCTTTCATATTCACTAAACTTTTTCTTTTTTAATTTATTCCTTTGTTTTAAAAATTTTACCCAAGAACTATATGCAACACATTTTGTTAATAAAAGATTGAAATAGTATAGAAGCATCCAGACAGAATAAGTGAAGCTTATTTTATTGTCAGTCTTGTCATTTAGTACCATTATAATTTTCTTTCAGCATATCTTCTGAAAAATTATATAATTCAGCCATATACCAGTTCAAAATTCTCTAAGCATAGCACAGGGAAATCAGCTCTGTGCTCTGTGATGACCTACAGGGGTTGGATAGGGAGGGTGGGAGGGAGACTCAAGAGGGTGGGGATATGGAGGCATGTAAGCATATGGCTGATTCACTTTGGTGTAAAACAGAAAGTAACACAGTATTGTGAAGCAGTTATACTCCAATAAATATCTACTGAGAAAAATTCTCGCGCTTCCCTGGTGGCGCAGTGGTTGAGAGTCCGCCTGCCGATTCAGGGGACATGGGTTCGTGCCCCAGTCCACGAAGATCCCACATGCCGCCGAGCGGCTAGGCCCCTGGGCCATGGCCATGGCCGCTGAGCCTGCGCGTCTGGAGCCTGTGCTCCGCAACGGGAGAGGCCACAGCAGTGAGAGGCCCACGTACCTAAAAAAAAAAAAAAAAAAAAAAAAAAATTCTCTAAGCTGATCTCAGAGTATGAATAATTCAGTATTTCTGAAGAGTATGAAGAGTTTTAGAAATTTAACATACTATGTAATAAATTGCTTTTTCACTTAAAGGCAAAGGTAAATAGTGCAATAATTTATACCAGTGGATTGACAGTGTTGATTAATTACTATTTTACTAAAATATCATATTCGCCTTTAAACATTTTAGTCACTATAGGTAATTACTGAAAGAAACTTTGTTATTGTATATATCCTAGCCTCTTGTGAAATAGATTTTGGATTCTAGGGTTTGATAACAGTATTCTCCTAATTTTCATTAGGTGCTCCTAATTTTCATTAGGTGATTTACCCAATGACTTTTGAGGCTCTTTTTTGTCCTTTGATATTTTTGTTTTTGATTTACTGTGTACCCTAAATATTCAAACTTTTACAGGAAGAATTAGCCTTTTATTTCCCCTAAGTCTTAAAATTTAGCAGGAAATTAAAGATTTTGGTTGGCATATATGTCTTAATTAGGGGCTATTAATGCGAATACAGGTGAGGAAGGGGGAAGTGGTTCTGAGTGTATTTTATTTTCCCTGGGAATCCTGAAAACCCATGGAGGGGGAAAGTGGTAATAACAATTGCTTTGGAGTCTATCTGGATTAGTTTCCTATTGCTGTGTAACAAATTACAACAAACTTAGTGGCTTAACACCCATTTATTATCTCATAATTTCTGTAAATCAGAAGTCTGAGTGGACTCAACTGGGTTCTCTGTTCTAGGTCTGAGAGACTGAAATTAAGGTGTCTGTCACACTGGGTGTTTATGTAGTGGTCCTCGGGAAGAATTCACTTTCAAGCTCTTTCAGGTTGTTGGGGAGAATTCATTTCCTTCCTTTCAGTTATAGAGGACTGAGGTCTCTGTTTTCTTGCTGGCTGTCAGCTGGGGTGTGCTCTCTGCTCCTAGAGGCTGCCCACATCACTTCTCACGTGGACTCTCCTTCTGCAGACGTGCATGTTGAAGCGTTCTCTGCTTTAACTCTCTGACCTCCTCTTCTGCCACCAGCCAGAGAAGCAGTCTAATTTGAAAGGCTTATGAGCCTGGGTCAGTCCCAATTTTAAGCTCAATCGTGCCATGTAACACAATCACGGAAGAGATTTCTCATCACTTTCATAGGTTACAGGGATGCAGGTTTGGAATCTGAGAGATTTTTAGAATTCTGCCTACAATATCACTTCAAAAAATAGCATCAGTCTTCATAATAGGTCACTCATAACCAGTGAGCTAGGGGCAAGCATATAACTCACATATGAAAGGCCATTAAGGAGGCCTAAATGTTAAAATGAGATTTTTGCTGCAAAGGATATATGGTGAGATTACTGTGTTTGGACAGTCTGGATGGGCAGACTCAATGTTATACAGAATTCATTTCTCTCCCAAACAAATGAATAATTTCAATATAATTCAATCAAAACATCAAACAGGGTTTTCTTAAAAGTTGAAAAGCTAATTCTAAAGTTCATGGAAGAGAATACAGGAAAGAAGAGCTGTGAAGGACTTGTTGTACCAATCTTATAAAATACTACAAAGCTATAGTAATAAAAACTGAATGGTAACAGACCAGGCGTAAGTAAACAGATCCATGTATAAATGAGAACTTAGTTCATGATAAATATACCCTTTCAAATTAAAAAAAAGATAATGCAGTAAGTGGTGTTGAGAAAAATTGGTTATCTGTTTAGAAAAAAATAAAGGTATACCTTTATCTTAATACCCAAAATAGATTGTAGAACTAATCAGTTTTAAAACTGCAAAACCGATAGAAACAAAATCAGGAGAATATTTTTTCATAATCTTAAGAAGGGGAAGATCATCTTACGTAGAATATAAAACATCACAAGGCTTATAGGAAAGGCATTGAAATAGTTGGCCAAGTAATAATTAATAAACACCATAAACAGAGTTAAAGGAAAAATATATATTAAATACATTGGAGTAAAAATTTCATCATGTTTAACAAGATCCTGTAAATCATTAAGGGAAGACAAGCAATGCAATAGATAAATGGACATAAGGTATGAATAGGCTATTCACACAACATGAGAAACCAATGGCCAGTAAACATATGGAGAGGATCAACTCTATAGTATGTTTGATTAAAAACTAGATGTATTCCTTCTTTATAGCACTTTTTTTATAATAGAAAAAAAGTAGCCTGAATATTCATAAATAGTGGAATGGTTAAGTAAGTTTTATCTGTACTATAGCATACTATGAAACCAATAAAAATAGTTGTACATGCATGTACACACAGACACCCATACATACACACTTGAAAAGAGCTCCAAGATGTATTGTTAAGTGAAGAAAAGTAAGTAGCAGGAAAACACATTATCTGTCACCTGGTTCATATACGTACTATTGAACAAAAAGGTATTTTATCAGATACATAAAATGTTCAGTTGTGTATTTTCCCTTATATTTAGGTTGGGCCCTGTGGCATATTCTGGGTAGTAGTTTGTGAGTGTATTATTTGTGAGTCAAGGCATTTAGGAGCTATGATGCCACCTCTACAATCTTTAGCTCCTCTAAGGCTACATCAGGATGACACAACTACAAAATGGTAGAGCTTTGTTAATCAGAGTCTCTAAAGTGACCATGTGGATCAGGACCTCCTGTGTACCCTCAGTTAGATGAGTAACTTAGGAGTTAAAGCACTGAGATTTGGGGGCTGTCTGTTGTTGCAGTTAGTGCTAACTCTTCGGCTCCTGGCTAGTACAGAGACAAAAATGCACATGAAGGTGAATTTATTGGTAGGACGTTGGAGGACTGCATGCTGTCCTACGGTTGGTTAATCAGGTTGGTTAGTCATTATGTCCAGGAACAGGAATAGCCGGAAGTGAGTGTGAGCATAAAGCAGGGGGCAATCACATTTTACTCTGATTTACTTTTTGTTTGAATCATATGCAACTGTATTTATGTATAAATTTTATTATGAAAATATTAGGATAAGTAAAATAAAATATTGCTAAAAAGTAAGTGATATGCCAAGTTTGCTTCAAAATTAACTTGACCCTCGCTATGGTAGTATTATGGCTACTATTCATTTTGTTTAGGAGTTTAGGTAACTAATAAGTTGATACAATGAAGTAACTAATTGTTTTAATTCATGTATGAAATAAGTTTTCTAAAGTGGAAAGTCTTTTGGTGAGACTCTCATTATTAAAGAGTATGATTTATAGCGTATGATATGTAGTATAGTATTTTTAATTTTCAGTCCTTTGCAGGCTGCTTAATGATTTTGCTTTTTCCAAAGTCCACTATATAGTTATTTTTTACTTACCAGTTTTCTGTAAAATTACTTAAATGAATTCATTTAATAAGGAGTACCTTATATTTCTACCAGAAATGAAAAACTAGTATCCCTTGACATAAATGGAAGATAAACATAAAATTAAATACAGTAAAAATGAAATAATATTACATGATTTGGCTAACTGCTTTTGCTTGACAACACCCAACACTGGGGCCTACTTTCCTTTAAAAAGTGAGATTGTTAGCCTCAGAGGTGGTAAAGACTGAGACCTTCTCCTTGACATATCAGAATTCTTTAAAAATAATTGAAAATGGAACAAATTCTTAGGATATGGTTCATAGTTATTTACTGTCTTGCCTATGTATCACCAATGTAATCCCACATTTGGGGAAACACTGGTATTATAGAAAGAATTCTAGGATTGGATTCAGAATACCTAGAATCATTGCTACCTGTCACTTACCATGTCTTTGGGTTGTCACTATGTCTTTGTACTTATGTCACTGTTTATAAAATGGGGGCAAAAATGCCTACCATCTTTAATTCATCTCAGAATTTTTGTGAGGAACAAATGAAATAATATTGTATATCACTATTAATAATAGTTTTAGTACTAGTTTAACAATCGTATATAACTAAGGAATTCTGTTATTTTAAGTTACAGTGCTTTGACTACCAACACATAAGTTTAATAATTCATTCTCTTAGTTCCATGTACTCCACCCCAAGGGAGTCAGCATCTCTCTTGCAAATATGCTTCATTACCATAGACCCTGGGAACACGTATGAATCTGCATCTATGCCTTCTCACCAGGGAAGACATTTAAAGTGCATACTCTGATGGTCAGTCTAGAGTTGCAAAATGTATTTTATGCATAGCTAGATCTTCTGATGTGCTGCTTACATTTATTGATATTCTAAGTTTCTGTAGTTTGATTTATTAGTAGAGAGACTAGAGAAGCCTCCTATTCTAAAGACTTGTCCCAATACTGCAGCAAGGTTGGCATACCGAGCTCATTTGCTCTTTCTGGTCACCAGAGTGTTGTTTAGTAAATTTCTTCCCCAAAAAATTATTACTTAGTTTAGTAGAATCTTAGTATTGGTCTGTCCTGCTGGACCCCAAGGGGAATAATGTTTAAGACAGTGTTATAATCATGACAAAAAATGTTCCTCACTTGTAGGAAGTAGTTGTAACTTTGTTCTTTTTGACTCACAAAAATGGCTTTATATATATTTTATGTAATATCTATCAAATTTGTCATTGAGACATCCTTATAAACTAAATCTATTCTGAGTCACATCCCTGCTACCAAAAACACTTCCCCTCTTGCCTTTGGAAACTTGCTTCACCTTTTCCAGTTAGCTCCTGCTCTTTGATGTTAATCAGGTATTTTTCGGGAGATAGATGGTAGGCAGGTAGGGATGATTTATTGAACTAATTCACTCCCAATTGATTCCCTCGTTTTCATATGGTCAGAAGTGCAAGAAAATGAGCCAGGACCTTAATCACTATGTTATTAGCCTTCATATGACTCTACTTGAAGTCCAAGTGTAGCAGTAATGTTTACACTTTCATAATAACTTCTAGTTGCCTATAACAATCACATAGTTTTAGTAAATAATTCCTATACATTTCATGTTTACCTCTAGCCCTGTTGAAGAAGCAGACTTTGTGATGTTTGTTGGATTTGAATGTGCTAGAACCATCATTTATTTACATAACGTCTACTATGAGAAAAGTATATCCAAAAATCTGAGTGTTCCTGAAAAAAAAAAATGGGAGAGCTACATAGTTTATAAGTGAGAGAGTTAACTAACACAGGGACAGTGAGTGAATTTACAATGTAAATGAACAAATTCCTTTTTCACATAAAATGAGCTCTGTCATTTCAATGAACAATATCCTGTTTTCCAACAGTTCACATTCATCACATTCTTTGAAGTAGAGGGCTACCAGTCTTAGAAGATTAAACAGGAATTTTGTAGTTATCACTGCATATCCCAGGAAGAACTTTGTAAATTAACATTAAAGATCTAGGGAAACATCTCGTTCTTTCTCAGCAAACACAAGGAGAGACTTTAACATTTTTTTCTAAGCTGTCCTGTCACTTAACCATGCTCTTTGTTCACTGTGATCTTGTGATCATAATGTATAAACATCCGGTACCTGCAAGTAACTTTCAGCATTCAAAATATTTGTAGGATTCTTTGTTGGCAAGATTTATTAAACAGTATTGTAATGTATAATTTACCTTACTTTTAACCAAGACTAAGAAAATGGCTTTAGGTTTTTGATTTCTGTTCCCATAACCGTGCCTGTAAAGGAAATTAGTTTTCCCCTTATGCTCTTTTTTTTTTTTTTTTTTTTTTTTTTTTGCGGTATGCGGGCCTCTCACTGTTGTGGCCTCCCCCGTTGCGGAGCACAGGCTCCGGACGCGCAGGCTCCGGACGCGCAGGCTCAGCGGCCATGGCTCACGGGCCCAGCCGCTCCGCGGCATATGGGATCCTCCCAGACCGGGGCACGAACCCGTATCCCCTGCATCGGCAGGCGGACTCTCAACCACTTGCGCCACCAGGGAGGCCCCCCCTTATGCTCTTTTCTTTTGTTGCATCTTTTCTTCTAGCAACAAGTACTCACACTGTACTCACTGAACTTTTTGACTTATCTTTCCTCAATCCCTCCAATTCCCTACAGTTTTACTGGTCCAGAAATATTGAATTAGTTCCGTTCCTTCTCTTTTCTCACAAGGTGGCTTTTCTAATTAACTCTCTGCTGCTACTCTGGATGTCTTACTCCCCCACCCTGCCCTTTTATTAATAGCTGTTCCAGTGTAGATCCTTTTCCTTCTGCTTCACTTTTGGTCAGTCCCATAGCAGCCTCTAACATAGCTGTTCTAATATCCCATGTTTTTAATCTGCTAAGAGCTCTTTCATATCTCTTGTGGGTCTATTAAAGTCATCTTAATGCAGTTTTTGACAGTTCTCAGTACTAAGGTTTGAAATGTTTTGTGCCAACCACGTGTGTAAGGAATGCTTTTATACAAGAAAGGCAATGAAGATCTTGACATAATAAAGACATTTTTACAAAAAGATTAGTATTGTTCTTAGCTGACTAATAAGCTTAACAATTATAAATGATTTCATTTACTATTGAAAAGGATTTCTGTTTTGAAGTGTGATTCATTTTATTTTTCTTGAAGCACATCCAAAACAACATATTGTATAAATTTGTCCTGAAAATCTACTAACTGATTCTGTTGAACTAGCACATTTTCCTGTGGTACGTAGTTTGTTTTGGTATTCACTCCTTTTTATAAATAATAAGAATTATAAAAATTCACAAAAATAAGGAAATGCATTTGTAATACTACATTTGAATAGTAATAAGAGGTGCTTCCATTTAAATATGTATTAGTAAGACAGTGTTAAGTTGCTTAATTTAACATCTAGTGTATGAATGTAAATACATTGTTGCATGTATTTATACTGGGGGATATTTATTTTCCTTCAGATGACAAAGAATGGATATATTTCTTGTACAGAATGTTATGGTTTGACTTCATTACCGCCAACATTCTGATATGTACTAGGTAGCCTTTTAGAAATTAGCCCAAGGTCATTTTTATTAAATGAACAGTTAATTGTAGAAATTGTTGATTATTTCTGTTAATTCCACCTTTGTCCATCTCTTTTCAGTTCATATTTTCACCACTTTGTTGTTTATTAAAATTCAAGTGGTGAAAAATATCTGTTCATTCTCTTAGGAAACACTTCTGAGAATTTATCCTGGGAAAGACAATGAAATTAAGAGAAAATTAATTTCCTATAGAGTTTATTTAATCATCTCCTTCCTTTCCCCTGAGGACTTGGATAGGGTAAGCAGTAAAATGTGACAGTTTATAGATTTCACAAAGATGGATGGAAAATACAGTTATTGGGAATAGTAATGACATGCCTACAGGATGCTAGTTTCCCCATATCTTTCAGCATTGCTAACCTGAGCAGTTCCTGCACTGCAGTACGGCAAATAAAAGAAAAAATAAACTTTTCATAGATAACTATTTAGTAAATATTTGAATAGAAATTAATATTTAACATAAGGACAGTATAGAATAATATTTGAACAAATTTGAACCACAGTTAATTATTTTAGGAAAGAGAAAATAGCATGCAACTTCCTTTTAAATTTTTACCTTTGGTCTTTAATGATACATTAAAGGGCATTAAAAGTAATCACATCAGTTCACTTTGGAATAATAAGCATTCCTTCGTTTTTGTTTTTGCTTTTTAATGAATACACATCCACATTTAGAAGATACTATAAACTTCACAAATATTCACTGGGCATTTCCTTTGCTAGGTGCAGGGCATTATTTAATATTGAGCAATAAATATAGTGTGTTTACAATGTGTTGGGTCTTTGAGAATATATCACAATATAAAAAATGCTCTACGTGTGCACTTCCATCCTGTGACTGGATCTGTAAGTCTCAATAAAGTTATTCTGTATACATAGCTCTCTTCCTGGATCTGAATAATTTTAATTTGAGGTAGAAAGGAGCATTTCTGTGGCTCTCCAATGCACGTTTACTAATAATAGAGCCCCACTGTCCCCTCCCCCCCACAAAGGAAAGAAAATCAAATAACCCTCAACTAAAATGTAAGTAAAAGACTTTGAAGGACCTTAACTTTTCATTGGTGAAATGAGACATGTATACATAAGGTAGTTATTTTTCCTTTCTCCTTTCTTTTTTCTTTTTTTACCCCTCTTTTACTTCCTTCACTATCATTATACCCTTGAAAGAATACTTTCTCAAACTACAGGCAATTCCATCTCTCATCACTAAATTCTTTCAAAGGCCTCTTTGGCCCAGTTTCTAATGATTAGTCGACAAACCATACTTACTGGATAATAATGAAAATAGCGTTACCTCCAAAATATGCTATAATTCATTATTTTTAGTGTTTTTCTGGTTTCTATTTAAGTAAATAGGTCTTCTGTTTACTTCATCAGTCCTTTAACTTGGTAGATAATGCAAAGAATTATGCCCTATTTTTATGCTGTACTGTAAAGTCTCAGTGTAATCAAGAGACGTATTTATATATTGATGTCCTAGATAAGTTAGCCAGCATCTATCCAGAATTCTTTTCCAAGATTCTTGACACTTTTCTGAGTTTCGTTTCTACTTTAATTACAGAATCTCATGATTTGAAGGAACCCTTGATGAACATTTATTGTGCATATTTATGGCTGAAGCCAAGTGGGATATAAAGATGAAAATTACACAGATGTAGAAGACAAGATTCATATTTTGAAGTATTTAAGAACGTCTCTCATTATTCAAGATGTATTATAATTATCATATATGCCTATGCTATGCTTTGCCTTTATGTTTAATAGTTTTGGATTCTCACAAAAATTCTTTATGATAGAATAGATACAATTTTTATTTTACACACAAAGAAATTATTACTTAAAGAAGTAAATTGACTATCCCAATATATAAACAGCAAGTGTCAGCATAAAGACTTAAAATCAGTTCTCCTATTTCCAAATCAACTGAATATGCCACCACACCATATTGGCCCCCATGAAGGAAACCAATTAAGGACATTTGTTTCTTTCAGTTTTTACTTCATGTTATTTTGAAACTGTTCTTAGATGCAAAGACATATAAGATATATTTATTATTTATTCTTGATAATTTTCTTGATGAAATTTCCCTCTTTATCTTTGGTAATATCGGTTGTCTTGAAGTCTACTTTGACTGATATTAATATAACCAGTCTTTCTTGTGATTGGTGTTTGCAAAAGCCTGTCTTTTTATATCTTTTTATTTTTAACCTGTCTTTGTATATTTAAAATGTGTTCTGGTGGAGAGTATATAGTTAGAGTTTACATTTTTACCCATTATAACAGTCAAGATTTAAACTGAGTATAATTATAGATATGGTTGCATTTAATTCTAGCTTCTTGTAATTTTCTGTTTGTTCCATTTGTTCTTCTTTTATTTCCTCTATTTCTGCCTTCTATTGGATATACTGAGTGTTTTCTAGTATTGCATTTTATCTCCTCTATTAACTATCCTATTTTTTAATATGGTGTTTATATCTTTAATTGACCACAGCCTGTGTTCAAGTAATACTACACTACTTAACATATAAGAATATTACAAAAGTGTGTTTTCATTTCCCTCTCCCCTCTTTTGTGCTATTTTTGTCATACATACATTTCATTTCTACATATGTCGTAAATAAACCCTGGTATACACATATTGTTATTTTTGCTTTACATAGGCAATTATCTTTTATAGAAATTAAAAGATGAGAAAACAAACAAAAAAACCTTTACCTATGAAGTTACCATTTCTAGTGCTCCTCATTTCTTTGTATAGGTCCAGTTTTCCATCTGGTATTATTTTTCTTCAGTCCAAAGAGCTTCCTTTGTGGCTACCTTCACTGGACATCTGCTAGAGCAGGATGAATTCTCTCAGCTTTTGTCTGAGAAAGGATTTCCTCTTCATTTTTGAAGATATTTCACTGGTTGTAGGATTCTTGATTGAAATTTTCCTCTCACTGCTTTAAATACGTTGTTTGATTGTCTTAGGCTTGCATTATTTTTGACTGGGAAGTTTTCAATCATTCTAATACCTGTTGCCTTGTACATAATGCGTCTGTTTTCTGTCTTGCTTAAAAATTTTTCTCCTTAATATGGGTTTTTAGCACTCTAATTATGATGCACTTTGGTGTGGTTTTCTTTTTCTATACATTGACATATGTTAAGCTTCTTACAATGTTTATGGTTTTAATAAAATTTGGATGTTTCTACCACTCTTTCTTCAAATATATTTTCTGTTCTTCCTCTTCTTCTGGGACTATAGTTATACTGTTTTAGACTACTTGATATTGTTGCATAGTTCATTGGTTCTCTACTCTTCATTATTTCCTTTTTTTTCTCTGTTCTTCAGATAGTTTTTATTGCTAGGTTTTCAACTTGACTTGTCTTTTCTTCTGCATTATGTAATCTGCTCTCAATTCCATTCAGCAAATTTTTCATTTCAGATACTGTATTTTTCAACTCTACAAATTTGACTTGGTTCATTATAGCTTCTTTTTTTCTCATCATGTTTGTGTTTTCCTTTAAATCTTAAGTCTGTTTAGAACAGCTGTTTTAATGTCTCTGTCTGCCACTTCATATCTTCCATTTCTAGACTTGTTTCTATTGATTGATTTTCTTTCTGGTTATATATCACATTTTTCTGCTTCTTCATGTGTCTAATAATTTTTTTGAATGCTGGACATTATGGTTCTTATGGTTTTATATGTCTGGATTTTGATGTCTTCCTTTAAAAGTGTTAAATGTAGTTATGTATAGGCAGTTACTTGTGGATATTATCAAGGCTTTTCTTTCAGATTTGTTAGTATGGACCTAAAGTAGTCTTTATTCTAGACCTAATTTAGCCCTTCTGCTAAGGCTCGCTCTGCCCTTCTGGTGTTTCTACAGAATGCCCTAGGTGTTCAATAAGGTCATGTCACTGTGGATGGTCAGAATTTGAGCATCTCTGCCCCCTACACACGTGCAGCTTGTTTTCAACATCAGACTCAAGGGGATCTCTGTGAACATTTCTGGATCTATTTCTCTGCTTAACTTCCTTTCTGATACTGCCCCCAAACTTCAGGTGACTCAGCTTTCCCAAATGCAGTATCTGTCTCCTCACCTCAGTGAGACCATGATGCTCTGCTTCATTTCTCCATTCTTGCTCTGCACTCTGATTACATCCAGGTCAAAAGCTAAGATCATTATAGAGTTCACATTACTTGTTTTCCTTCTTTTAAGGAACACAATCTTACGATACATTTTGTTGAATGACTGAAAACATTGTTTTACATATCTTGTCTACTTATCTACTTGTTTAGTGTGGCGGGGGGGCATTTCCAGTAGTATTTACTCCATCATGGCCAGAAGTGGAAATCCTTCCGTATATCGAGATATATATTTGATATAATAGATACAAGATATGAATTCATAAAGGATGTTAGTTACATCATCTCTTCCATCTCATTTTTTAATATAAATTTATTTATTTTTTGTTTTTATTTTTGGCTGTGTTGGGTCTTCATTGCTGTGGGAGGGCTTTCTCTAGCCACAGAGAGCGGGGGCTACTCTTCGTTGTGGTGCATGGGCTCTAGGCACGCGGGCTCAGTAGTTGTGGCTGGTGGGCTCTAGAGCGCAGGCTCAGTAGTTGTGGCACATGGGCTTAGTTGCTCCATGGCATGTGGGCTCTTCCCAGACCAGGGATTGAACCCGTGTCCCCTGCATTGGCAGGTGGATTCTTAACCACTGCACCACCAAGGAAGCCCTCTTCCATCTCATTTAATGTCGCCCAGCAAAGTAACCATTTTTAGAAGTTTGGTGTGCCTCCTTCTATTTTCCTTTGTATATTTAAGTACATTTGTATGCACTTGTGCCCATGTATGCAGATATATACATAAATCAAATTACACTGTAGGTATTTTTCAGCAACATACTTTTTCACTTAGAATATGTTTTAGAGATCTTGCTGTTGAAGTATGTATCAGTCTTACTTAATTCTTTTAACATCAACCATATGTTCTACAGAATGGTTTCCTATATTTATTTAATTACTCTGCTTTTCACAGTCATTAAGGCTTTTCCTTCTAACTTCTTGCTCTTATAAACTGTATTTTTAAAAATAATATTGTACAGCAACTCTTCAGATGGTGAATACTTCTGTAGAAGAAATCACAAAGATGTCAAATAGTTTGCCTGTTGCTTTCCCTAACAGTTTTTACATATTTATATTACTCCTAAATAATAAGACCCAGGTATTTTTTAAGAAATAGTTGATTTCAGATCTAGGACAGGAAATACAAGAGGTAGGTCTGGTCCATCTTATCATAACAGAAAGCATGGGAGTTAGAGAAAGATTACTGTAGTCCTGTCAAAAGACACAGGATACAGTTTGAAGGGACTATCATTGGTCAAAGATGGGACAATTTTAGGGGAAAAAAAGACTGCTGTGTTAAAAAAAATCGAATACAGTATGTTCAAAAGTTAAAAATCATAAGGATACAAGCAAACTCAAACTAAAAGCAACATTGGTCACCTTGGGGAGGGAGCTAGGGGAAAAAAAATCATTATTCTGAGTACTGGTAAATAATGAATCATGCATTTATCCTATTCTTCCTGTGCAAACCTTATTTCAGAGTAAGCAAATACTAATAAGAGGAATTCCTTTATAGAATTCTACTAGTAAATGAAGAGGGAATAACAGAATCAGATTACCATAAGATTACAGCCTTTTATTAATTAAAATAATCCCTCTAGAAAATGATCATCAATGACTAGTGATATCCTCAGGGTAAAACATGGGTAGGAAACATTATAATCAATGTATCCAGCTGACAACACCTGAACCCCCAATCAAATAATATTGCAGAATGAGAGACAACCAGCTGTTCTATGGTAACCTATATGATGCAATAAGAAGTACACAGCTTTTTTTTTTTTTTTTTTTTTTTTTTTTGCGGTATGCGGGCCTCTCACTGCTGTGGCCTCTCCCGTTGCGGAGCACAGGCTCCGGACGCGCAGGCTCAGCGGCCATGGCTCACGGGCCCAGCCGCTCCGCGGCATATGGGATCCTCCCAGACCGGGGCACGAACCCGTATCCCCTGCATCGGCAGGCGGACTCTCAACCACTTGCGCCACCAGGGAGGCCCGTGAAGTACACAGCTTTTAAAAAATTGAATCTATTCAAGGCCCTTGATCTAGCTACTCATTTATAGGAAATACAAAGATAGAGGAATTTATTAAATGACATCTCAGGGATGCTATCAGCCAAATTTAGCATTCTAGAAATTCTACTAGATAAATGATCCAGTTTTTTCAATAACTAATAGTCAAGATATAAAAAGGATGGGAAACTGTTAGAGATTAAAAGAGAAAGATAGGAAATATCAACTGGATGTAACATGTAGACCTTTTTTGGATCTGATTTGAACAAGCCAACTCTAAGAAGACATTGGAATAATTAGAGAAATTTGAACAGTCACTGGGGTTTATATGATATTAAGGAATTGTTAATGTTTTATTTCTGATGTTAGTGTTGTGTTCATGTTAAAAGTAGCTCTTTTCTCTTAGGAAAAAAGTGAAATATTACTAGTGAAATGATGCAAGTTCTATACTTTTAAATAATCCTGTGGGGGGCTAAAGGGGAATGTCTAGTGACATTTATTTATCTTGGATGATGATTACATGGGGTTTATTATAGTATTTTTTCTATGTATAAGTGTTTGAACTTTTCCATTGTGAATTTCTTAATTAAAAAATAAATGTAGCGGGCTTCCCTGGTGGCACAGTGGTTGAGAGTCCGCCTGCCGATGCAGGGGACACAGGTTCGTGCCCCGGTCTGGGAGGATCCCACATGCTGCGGAGCGGCTGGGCCTGTGAGCCATGGCCGCTGAGCCTGGCGCGTCCAGAGCCTGTGCTCCACAACGGGAGAGGCCACAACAGTGAGAGGCCCGCGTACCGCAAAAAAATAAAAAATAAAAAATAAAATAAATAAATGTAGCGTTCACAAGCCAGGTGAAGAGAATTTCATAAATCATCAAAATAAGTGCGGAGCTTTCAGAATATATACACACTTGAAGTATGTATATATACATATATACCTGCAAGAATGTTACAGAATTTTTTTGCATAAATGCTACAGTTGATTTGGACTCAACATGCACTTATCTTGAAATTAGCATGAACCTAACAGTTTTCATCATAAAGCATTCTCATGTTTATCAACACCCTAGAGAAATCTTTGAGGTAAATCTAATGCTGTGTATTCATTCTGTTGTATCTACCCCTCACCAAAGTCCTAATATTTGCTTTCCAGGTGCAGCAGGTACAGACTGTGCAGCAGGTACAGCATGTCTATCCAGCTCAGGTGCAGTACGTGGAAGGAAGTGACACTGTCTATACCAATGGAGCAATGTAAGTTTATGTATGGGAGTTGTATTCATTCTCCCACTCCCTCGGTTAGAGAAAAGTAAGGTACTTTCTGACACCTTCTACTTGTCCCAAATTGATGTTTGAGCTTAAGCCGATGTATGTTCACTAAGAACAGTGTTCACCAATAAGGTGAATTTTTGTGTACGTGTTTTCTGTAAACTAATATAAAATTACTATATTAGGAGGGTTTTTTGCATTTATTAAATAGGTACTTACTTTACGTAAAAGTGCCTGGTACTCAATAAATCTTCTTTTCCTGTCTGAACTTCTCCTCCCCCTAAAACTCCCAACCCGTCTCCTTTGCATCAACAGTAATGTCCATTTGTACATTTATTTCATTTAAGTTTTTCAGACAGTTTGGGTTAAGATTCAGGATGTTATTATAAATAAAGGGACTAATAACTATTATAAGTCACCAGGTTTGTTTTCATTTACCACAGATTTTTGTTTGCAATCTGTTGGATCTCTGAGTTCTAAAATGAATTCAGATTCTCTCATTGACTCTTCTGTGTGCCCTAGGTTGATAACCTCTGCTTTCTTTATTCTTACTGCACCTACTCCTTGGGTGATTTCATAGATTCCCATGACACCAACCTGTAACTCCACGAGGGCAGGGATTTTTGTCCGGTTTGTGTTGTTGTTGTTTTTGTTCCACTGCAATAAATCTAACACCAGAAGAGTGTATGGTATGTAGAAAATGCATTTATTGCTACCTATTATTATAACTAAACAACTTAAAACCCTGGTTTAACTATCTATTAGTTTTATAATCATGGTCAAAGTACTTAACTATTCTGAGCTTTTATTACTCTTTCCTGGGAAGTGGGAGGGTAATTGCCTTACTCTTTCTGGATTGTTGTGAGGATTTAAGGCTATGTATGTAAAGCAACTAGCACAGGGCCTGGTATACAGTAGATGATACAAAACTGAAAACTCTTCATTGATCTTGACTGTCTCTCCTTTCTCATTGCTTTCGGTCACTGAATCTGCCTAAATCACCACTGCCTTTAAACCTCCATTACCTATAAACTAAAGTGGAACTCTCCACCTTGGCATTCTCCCCCTTCCTACCTCTCTAGCTTCACCTTCCACCTGTTCTAGGAACAACCAACTTTGTGCTTGTTTCCCCAAGTACTCTCCTTTCACACCTCTGTATCTTTGGACATGTGGTGTGTTTTCTCTGCTGGAATATCATTCTCTGCCTTTTCTCTTTCCTTCCAAAACCACTACCCCCAGTATAGCGATATCTTTATAGACTAACTCATGACCCCCTCCCTTGAGACGTGGACCCTGGCTCTCCTCTGCAGTTAACTTATTTGTCCCCTGTACAGTAAAGACAGCAGTATACCCAGACTGCCACTTCCACATGGTGCTATGAACGCTTATTTATATTTATCATACTAAGAAGAACTCTCCCTAAATGGGAACTGTTGTCATTTTGTTATTTTATTTACATTTATTTAGGTATTGACACATCAATAAAGGGTCAATACATTTCTGTTACTCTAGTGAATCTATAATACTTTACATATTTTAGACATACTGAATATTTTTTACCTCCTTGTTGTGTAAGGCCAGGGCATCCTGGAGCCTGCTTTTGGAATCTCTACCATAAATCCAAACTCCTGTTGGCATTTATCCGGAAAAGAAATAGGGATGCCTGCCACTTGGTCCTTTATGCTATCAGGGAAAACAAATGGGTTTCTAGACACTGCTAGAGGTCACTGAATTGTATTGTCGTTTCATCCTTGCCTGTGGTAGATCTGTCACCACTACCTCAGAGTAAGGTCATTATATACTCTACCTTTGTTCAAGCAGGTACCATTTCCTACCTAGTGTGTTCTCCTAGTTCAAAGACAGCCTAGGTAAAGCCTTACCAGACGCCACTGGAGGGCTAAGTTATCATTCTGCCATTCCATAACATTTTATCTTACATTTATTACAGCATTCTGTCAGCTAAGAAACCAAGAAAATCTGACAAAAAGAGGTTTAAACAAATTAGGACTTTGATTTTTGTCAGGTAATAAGAAATCTAGAGGTAGCATATTGTGCAAATAACTGGCACCATGTGGTGCAAATATAAAATAAACCTTAGTGGAGAAAATCTTACAAGCTGGCATAAATCACATCCCTCTAGTTAGACTGGATTGTACCATGGAAATTGCTCCAGTAGAAGATCTCTGGCCTCACAGAATGCTACGTATTTCTAGGGATCAGGGCAGTAGACATTAACTGGTTATGTAGTAGAAAAAAATGGCTTTCTTTTCTAGGGAGGAGTGGGTGCCTCTGAAGCTCAGTTCCATCAGCCTGTTCTTCCATTAGGATTAACTTAGACCAGCTGAGCCAGCTTAGTGCTAAGCTACCCAAAGATGACAGGAAATGAGCCTGTAGAAACATCCACAATTGTACTTCCTCTTAGTCTGTGGCTGACATTAGTTTAGCAGCTCAGGGATATCAGGGCCAAGATTTGCTGGTACAGTAGTAAATTTGCTTTGGTTACAGCCATCACATCTGTATTACAGACAGTAAGAAGAGGGAAGGTGCAAGAAGAGGATATGTTATATATGCTATATACGTACATATATATGTGTGTGTGTGTGTGTGTGTGTGTGTGTGTGTGTGTGTACACACACACACACACACACACACGCTTTCCCAGAAACTCCCAGCTCCATTTTGCTTATATCTCATTGGCCATAACTGTGTAACAAAGTAGTAGTTAGGGGACTTCTGTGGTGGCGCAGTGGTTAAGAATCCGCCTGCCAGTGCAGGGGACACAGGTTTGAGCCCTGGTCCGGGAAGATCCCACATGCCACAGAGTAACTAAGCCTGTGCGCCACAGCTAGTGAGCCCACGTGCTGCAACTACTGAAGCCCGAGCACCTAGAGCCCATGCTCCACAACGAGAAAAGCCACAGCGATAAAAAGCCCGCGCACTGAAACGAAGAGTATCCCCCTCTCACCGCAGCTAGAGAAAGCCTGCACGCAGCAACGAAGACCCAACGCAGCCAAAAATAATTAATTAAAAAAAAAAAGTAGTAGCTAGCTGCAGAAGAATCTAGGAGTGCAGGTTTGTAGCTTTCATGTCTATATGGTAGATGGCAGCAAGGGAAAAGGATAGTTGGCATGGGTGTTGAGAGAGTTAACTCCATAGTATCTATTACGGTCATTTATCATTGACCCAAGGTAGAGGAGAGTGATTACTAGTGTATGACTTTGTGAAAGATACACAGCCTGCTTCACTTCCTTCATTTATGAAATATGGAGATAGCTTATCAAAAGTATTTTGTGTAGCTTCTGAGAAATTGTGAACACTCAGTAAACATTAGTTATCACTGTACAATTATGTGCTCTAGTTTTTTTTTTTACATTTTCCTCTCCTATTTATGGTTCTGAATTCTGCATATTGCCTTGTGCCTTTTAAAACTACCCCACTGCTGACATTAGGGTCTTCCATATAATAGGTAAATGTGAGATTGGTGAGTTCATTCATTCACAAAACCTTAGAAAATCAGCATCTCTAAAGTTGGCTCTTTAAAATTATAGGCTCCATTTAAGTGCAGAAATAATTCAAAGTAAACATCTCATGCCAACATGGATTTTCTATGGCCCGCGAAGTCAGTTGGTTAGATCATGACTAATGAGGTCTAGGTCATGAGTTCATTTGCCACAAAGTCCAATTAGTTTTGATCCAGTCTGTGTGGGCCCAGACTGCATCCTCAACTCCAGCTAATTATGTCACAAATGTGCACCGTTGGTCAAGATAGAGAAGATGCATCTTTAAAAACCTTTCATTACAATTTCAATTTCAGTACAACTTTTGACTAAAGATTCTGTAGCACCATTTTCATATTTACTAAAGAAACATTGTGTTGCCATGAATTACACTCAAAATTTTAGTAGCTAGAGTACTATGAACATCTTTTTTCAAATATAACCACAAAAGAATTTTCAGCTTAAGCTATTCCAATCTTTCTGTAATTTTGTAGTGCTGACATTTAACTATGTACAATTTTTGTCTCTAAAGTTCATTTTAAAGTCTTTATACTCCCTCTTTTTATTTGATACACTTCCATCTGTGTTAGGAGAGAGTATTTCATATTCTTCTGCTCCACCATATTAAATTAATAGCCAACCAGTGTTTGGTCCCTGACTTGGATCATAGTGAAATTCCCACTTCTTTGTGATAATAAATGCTTTTTGCTAATGAAACTCGCAGAAGATAGGGATGCTGATCTTTATCATGAACTTTCAAGCACCCAGTACATGGCCCTGCAGCCTGTGCATGGTTAGTAAGCACTGGTTCACTGTTGCTCCTGTCACCAGCAGCCCCATGCCAAGTAGCCATAATGCAAGGGGTCTCACTCAAGAGGTGTTGATAGCCCTCACAGATATGTGTCATCACTTATGAAAATGTGTAATCATTATAATTTGACAATACTAAAGTATTTACTGGTTCTCTCTATGACTATGGACGTTACTGGTAGCATAACAGGATTTAACAGTGTGAGTCAGTGAGTGAGAATGTATTTCAAGAGAACAACTGAGACTGCTTTATAGTGGTGTGTTAGAGTAGAATAGCTTTCTACTGAAGGGAGAAGGTAACCTAACTCTTGTTCCTGCTTATCATTGCTTCTGTAGGAGCCCACATTTGTGTATTTCCTTGCAATAGTTTTCCCAAGAATATTTTTTACTGCACTGGATCATAGTCTTGTCCATTGCTATGGATTCTTACAATTTATGATATCTCGTAATTTACCAGATTGTAATTAAAACAGCTGGAAAACAGTGCATACCACGTAGAGAGAATCCAATTCAATTGAAATTTCTTGATGTAGCCGAGAAATCAATTTTTTTAAATAATGATTTTTTCTTTCCCCCACTCCTTTTTTGACTCATACTTCCCCACTTATTCCTTTATCATATTAGTCAAAGTGGAAATAAAGACATCATACTATATCTTGTCCAAATTAAGAAATCTTTTTGAAAAAACTTTTTTAATTTTAAAGGATTTTCTTATATCAAGTGGTCTTTGAAGCTTATCCGCTGTTTAGAGATGATTAGTGTTTTAAAATGTCAAGGTGTTCATTGTAATGGGTATCTATTGCAATAAGACTTGACTGGTAGAAAGCATTCTCATAATCTTCCTGTTTAAATTACAGATTTCTCATCAAACCCAATAGAGAATTTACCAAACTGTGTTTCATAAAATGTCCCATTAAAAAGTTCTGTGGGGCCTCCCTGGTGGCGCAGTGGTTGAGAGTCCGCCTGCCGATGCAGGGGATACGGGTTCGTGCCCCGGTCTGGGAGGATCCCATATGCCGCGGAGCGGCTGGGCCCGTGAGCCATGGCCGCTGGGCCTGCGCGTCCGGAGCCTGTGCTCCGCAACGGGAGAGGCCACGAAGGTGAGAGGCCCGCATACCGCAAAAAGAAAAAAAAAAAAAAAAAAAAAAAAAAAAAGTTCTGTGGTTTCACAAGCAGGAAAACACTGCATGAACTTCTTTTGCGGACTCTAAATTTCTGTTAGTTTTTTAAAGGCTCTGAGAAATCCTCTAGGAAAGAAATGTCGTGTTTTAAAAACTGACCGCAGAACTCTTATCTGAATAATATTTAATAACATCACATGGTATACTTTAGGAAGTGATACATTATTAATATATTGACATTGACTAGATTTATTCACAATCCATTGGATTCACCTTTATTTGAAAATCATATGGGTAGTGCATTTTCTGAAGCCATCCAATTATCCTTTCCATGTGCTTTTAAAATAATTATAAAAAACCTTAATAGGGATACTCTTCAAGTTTCTATTTTGTCTTTCAGTGAAATAGTAAGTTTTAGGATTTTGCAGGTAAAATTATGCTTTATTATTATCATTTAAATGTTCTCTGCTTAGAAGAAATGGTTGTATGGTATTTCTGTAACTGAGATGAAGAGGCTACTTTCTTTATGCTTCTGCTGATATATACATTCAAATCGGTGTAGGATCTGGTTAATGAATCCACTTGCCGCTTGGATTTCAGTAAGTATATGGCTGATTACTTAGAAAACTTTTGGAGACAGAACTACCATTTTGTGTAAAAAAGAGCACTGAGGTCCTCTGCATTTAGAGAAGAGCCTGTTTCATTCATCTCCAAAAATGAAAGGATATTTTTTTTAGGTTTATTTTTTGTTGTTATTCAATTTTATTTTATTTTTTTTAAATTTTTATTGGAGTATAGTTGATTTACAATGTTGTGTTATTTTTCAGGTGTACAGCAAAGTGAATCAGTTATAAATATACATATATCCACTCTTTTTTAGATTCTTTTACCATATAGGCCACTACAGAGTACTGAGTAGAGTTCCCTGTGCTATATATAGTAGGTCCTTATTAGTTACCTATTTTATATATAGTAGTGTGTATATGTCAATACCAATCTTCCAATTTATCCCTCCCCTCCTTACCCACTGGTAACCATAAGTTTGTTTTCTACATCTGTAACTCTATTTCTGTTAGATAATTTTATTTGTACCCTTTTTTTAGATTCCACATATAAGCAATATCTCGTGATATTTGTCTTTCTCTGTCTGACTTAGACTGACTTCACTCAGTATGACGATCTCTAGGTCTATCCACATTGCTGCAAATGGCATTATTTCATTCTTTTTTATGGCTTACATTCCATTGCATATGTGTACTGCATCTTCTTTATCCATTCTTCTGTTGATGGACATTTAGATTGCTTCCATGTCCTGGCTATTGTAAATAGTGCTGCAATGAACATCTTTTCAAATTATGGTTTTCTCTGGATGTATGCCAAGGAGTGGGATTGCTGGATCATTTGGTAGCTCTAGTTTTAGTTTCTTAAGGAACCTCAATACCATTCTCCACAGTGGCTGTACCAGTTTACATTGCCACCAACAGTGTAGGAGGGTTCTCTTTTCTCCACACCCTCTCCAGCATTTATTGTTTGTAGATTTTTTGATGATGGCCATTCTGACCCATCTGAGGTGATACCTCACTGTAGTTTTGATTTGTATTTCCCTAGTAATTAATGATGTTGAGCATCTTTTCATGTGCTTTTTAGCCATCTGTATGTCTTCTTTGGAGAAATGTCTATTTAGATCTTATGCCCATTTTTTGATTAGGTTGTTTGTTTTTTTGATATTGAGTTTCATGAGCTGTTTGTATATTTTGGAGATTAGTCCCTTGTTGGTTGCTTCGTTTGCAAATATTTTCTTCCATTCTGAGGGTTGTCTTTCGTTTTGTTTATGGTTTCCTTTGCTGTGCAAAAGCTTTTAAGTTTAATTAGGTCCCTTTTGTTTATTTTGGATAGAAAGTCCAGAGATAAACCCACACACCCATGGTCACCTAATCTATAACAAAGGAGGCAAGAATATACAATGGAGAAAAGAGAGTCTCTTCAACAAGTGGTGCTGGGAAAACTGGACAGCTACATGTAAAAGTATGAAATTAGATCACTCCCTAACACCGTGAACAAAAATAAACTCAAAATGAATTAAAGACCTAAATGTAAACCCGGATACTGTAAAACTCTTAGAAGAAAACATAGGCAGAACACTCTGACATAAATCACAGCAAGATGTTTTTCAATCTGCCTCCTAGAGTAATGGAAGGCTTTCAAATATGGCTTCTCAGAATATCAGAGTTGTGAAAGTCGTGGAGATCATTTATCCTAATCTTTCCACTTTACAGGTGGGTAAACTGAGACCCAGAGAGGTGTAATAATTTGTACCTCTAGTCAGGTGGTATTTAGAGTTCATATTTTCTGACCTTCAATACATGTTCCTTTCCAGTGATCTGTAGGTAGAGGTCTTTTGATCATGAGTTATTTGGAGGTTTGGGGGGAAGTGTTGGCCAATCACAAAAAAAATTTTTAGTAAATTTTATACATTATGCTATTGTATTATTGTATATCTTATTGTAGATAATAAACTCATGGGGTTTTTTATGACTGATGACTCTTTAAGACTAAGAGTCTGTTGTTCGTATGAATCATTGTATGTTTTTTTAATCCCGTCTTATACTTTTATAGTTAAATTTATTTTGTGAATATAGTATGTTCTTTGGATATTCATAAACTATATAGAAAAATCCATATTTACTAATTTTTTAACATCGAATGTTATAGTTAAACAGCTTCCAGAAGAAAACGCTATTATTTGACTGCCCTGGCTGTATTCCTTTTTAATATTTCTCATTCGTAGAACTAATTGATGCACATTAAGGGCAATTTGCTCTGTGATATTTTCATATCCAGTAGCATAATGTCCAGAATAATTCTGCGTGATAACATTTGGAAAAGTTTAGACATTTAAATTTTCTCTTCCTCTCCTCCTCCCTCTTTTTTTTTTTTTTAAAGGTGAAAATGAAGGAAATCCACATGTGCTTTTTTAGGTTTAGAACCAACCTGTATTATTTTCTTAAATGAACTTCAGAGACCCAATTTCAAGTATCATTTCTCCTACTGACTACAGTATAACATCAGGCAAATAACACATTTGCACCTAGATTTCCTAATTTGTGAAATGGGGATTAATAGTTAAAAACATTAATTACTAACCAGGTCAGGTTCAGGATGGGGAGGGTGTAATGAGAGCAGGAAATGGGGTTATTTGTATTGTCTGAAAAAACATTCACTTTTAGTATAGTTACTCTTATAAAACTAACTGCAAAAGAAGTTAAACTTATAAAAATCTCTGCTTGAACAAATATTTGGAAGCTACAGTGAGAACTCTCTGTTTGGGAGTATGCATTGGAAAAGGTTGGGAAACACTGTGTTGTGCTTCACAAGAGATTACAATCTTGTAGATCCCCCAGCTATACAGAGTTGAAGGCTGGTTCACAAGGGTTGAGATTTGTAATGGCCAGAAGGTTTTGGAGGGGACAAATCCAACAAATCTTAGTCTGGCCCTCAGAAGGAGTCAGATGAATAGACTTGCCTCCAGGGAATGCTCCGAGGTCCCAAACTGCCTGAGTCCAGCAGTGTGCCTAACTTTGGGTATGGGGCATACCACCTGTTTGCCTGGACTTAGCACCTGGGTTGGTCTCAACAACATACACACATGCTTTAGCTGCGTTTATCCATTTTTGAAAGTCCCACTTGACAACATATCCATCTCTAACAAGTACCTGGTTTCTTTGTTCCTTTATAGTGAATCCTCTTAGGATTGACCTCATATTCTTCATTCTCTTCCAAGCTGGCTTTTTTCTCCACATTACAATGAAGTTGCTGTTATCAAAGTCATTGAAGACCTCCATTTGTTAAATCTAGACATTTAATAATAGACATTCTTCTAGATTAACTTTTCTAAATCTGTAGCAATCAACTAGTCAGCCACTCTATCCTTGATTCTTTGTCTTCTTTGACTTTATATTCTTCTGTTTTCTCCTTCTGTTATTGGATCCTTCTCAGTCTTATTACTGGCCAAACAGTTTATCTGTGCCCTAAATTTCCTTATTGTTTCTAACAGAGACATTTCTTCCACAACACTTATGACTATCTGTCATTCTCTACTACCTACTTTTAACTTATCTAATATCTGTCTTTTCCCCACTAGAATGTAACGGTCATGTGGGCCCAGTACCTTGTTTGTTTGCTCCCCATTCTCTCTCTCATACCTACAACAGTTGTATATGATAGGTGCTCAATCTGTATGTGTTGAATGAATTGAATAAAGAATAGCATTTGATGACAGGTGAGACACAGGAGCAGATTACCTGGTAGTTTTTAATATACAAGGAAAAATGAATGGAACTGAATTGAGATGCTGCTACCATAGTATTAACACACCTTTTTTTTTCTTTTTTTTCAGTTTTTTTTTTCTAGTACAATTTTTTTGAGCTTATGTGCATGTATATGGTTGCTCAGTTCTTCCTTTCTTTTTTTTTCAAGTACACAATACAGTATTATTAACTATAGTCACTAAGCTGTACATTAGATCCCCAGAACTTATTCATCTCGTAACTGAAAGTTTGTACCCTTTGACCAATATCTCCCCATTTCTCCCACCTCCCAGCTCCTGCACCATTCTGCTCTCTGTTTCAATGAAGTTGATTTTTTAAAATTGGGGTATAGTTGCTTTACAATGTTGTGTTAGTTTCTGCTGTACAACAAAGTGAATCAGCTGTACGTATACATATATCCCCTCCCTCTTGGACCTCCCTCCCACCCCCCACCCCCACCCCCATTCCACCCCTCTAGGTCACCACAGAGCACTGAGCTGAGCTCCCTGCACTATACAGCAGGCTCCCACTAGCTATCTGTTTTACACATGGTAGTGTATTTATGTCAATCCCAATTTCTCAATTCATCCCACCCCTGACGACCCTCCGCCCCCGTGTCCACACGTTCATTCTCTACATCTGCGTCTCTGTTCCTGCCCTGCAAATAGGTTCATCTGTACCATTTTTCTAGATTCTACATATATGCGTTAATAAACGATATTTGTTTTTCTCTTTCTGACTTGCTTCACCAATGAGTTTGATTTTTAATATTCCACATATAAGTGATATTATACAATACTTGTCTTTCTCTATCTGACTTACTTCACTTAGCATAATGCCCTCAAGGTTCGTCCATGTTGTTGTAAATGGCTGAATAAGAAGTAAGTGTTGGAGAGAATGTGGAGAAAAAGAAACTCTTGTGCACGATTGGTGGGAATGTAAGTTAGTACAGGCATTATGAAAAACAGTATAGAAGTGCTTCAAAAAATTAAAAATAGAACTACCATATGATCCAGCCCAGTTTTTCTTATTTGTAAATTTAGACCAGTAACTCTGGATCAAAATCTTTTATGATGTCATTCCTGCCAAAGTTGATTTAAGTCTATATCTACTTCCCTGACTTCTGTTGTCAGGGCAGATGACCTGTATATGTACTTATTATATGCATCTTTTTGGTATGCTTCAAAAACCATTATAGCAGTGAACAGAAATTTTGTTAATGCTTTCATGGATAACTGCCACAGAATATAAAACTTCTTTTATAACTGTGGACTTTGACTTTTTAAAAAACTCAAATAAACTAAAAGCACTAATAGTTGTGAAATAGCACTTTTTTTCCTTACTCCTGTGAAAGTTGGTCTTCACATTTTTATTATCCTCTAGTACAGTGGTTCCCTAAGTGTGTTCCTCAGATCAGCAGCATGTACCTCATCTGAGAAACGCCAACCTTGTTAGAAATGCCAGTTTTGGTTCCCTAGCCCTGTTCTACTGAATCAGGAATTCGGGGAATGGAGCCTAGCAATCTGTGTTTTAACAAACCCTTCAGGTGTTCTGATGTGCACTAAAGTGTGAGAACCACTACTTTACAATATACAAATGAAGAATTGAAATGCACAGTAAAGTGTAAATGTCCAGATATCTTTATGTAATGATAATTTAAAGTTATGATTTCAGTACTCTGTACATTGTCAACATATATAATTAAAAATACTACATATGAATGAAAAAGCTCAATTAGTTATTGCAAGGATTATTATTGCATTTTAATAATTCATTCTTGCATTTCCTCTGTAGCTGTTGTGGCAACAACTCGATAAATGCTTTTATTTTTTACCTATTGTTTTAGCAGTTGAAATTAGCAGAAATAAGTATGTCTTCTGAATTTAAATCAAGTGTATCATTAGTTATTCTCGTATTTTATTACTTTATATTTAATTTATTGTTTTTTATTCTTAGGTAATAGTCTCTTATGTTAGGTCACTTGAATTCCTTTCTGAGTTACTTTTTTCCCCTTCGGTGTCTTGCACAAAATGGACACATCACCTCTCTGATGTACCTTCTGCCTTCAGTCTGACTTAGAGCATTCAAGAAATGATCTATGTCAAAACTCAAAAAAGTAGTGCATGTTAGCCAACCAGATATTACATACCCCAAGACTGCAATTTGTTGAAGATTCCAAATAATCTAGCTACTTCTATGCAGGGCTTTGGTGACTCCATAAAAACTTCACAATGAAAAACTGTTTAAGAGTTCTTGGTTTCAAGCAGCAGAAACCAAGTCTGGCTTATTTAAGCAAAACAAAGAATTTATTGAAAGATATTTGTGACTCAGAATTTCTAGGAAGTCTGAAGAATCAAGCTGAAAAAAGACAGGTACAAGCATTGTTAGCAGCCAGACCAAAGGCGAAAACACACCCCAGAAGTTGTCCAATAAGGCCACCACACGACCACAATCATCTCAAACGCTGTTGGCCATTGCTGCCACTATGTCTAACAACAGTTCTCCCAGTTCCCATATTCTCCTCGCTCCCAAACTTTTTGAAAATATTTAAAACTGATTCATTCTGGCTGCCTTTAGTTACTTATATCCTCAGTCTAGTCCAATCAGACATATATTTGCTAGCACTACATGGAAACACCTTACAGTAAGATTACCTCCTCTCATTATATCTAATGAACATGTTTCAGAATCATCTTACATGGCTTATCTGTAGCAGTGTGCCCTGTTTGCTACTCCCTTTTCTCATGGTTTCCTGTTACCTCTCTGACCTCAGGCCTTTCTTTAGGTTGTTTCTCTGGCCGGAACATTCCCTTACCTCCCTGTACCTTAGCTTCCTTAAACTCCTATCCCAGATTAAAACAACATCCAAACTTCTTGCCATAGTCCATAATGATGTCTTTAAGCTTCTTAAACAACCATCCACATTGAGAAAATTAGATGTACATTTTTATACTCAGATAAATATACACATGCACACACATACCATATATGCATATGACAGAAACAAAGTTTCTCAAGATAATTCTTATCCTTACTAGGTGTGATATGTTCTGATGTTGTCTAGTCTACTATAGTCTCTTTCTTTTTTTAATGCTACTGTGTGTGACCCATTAAATTGTGGATCATGACCCACAGTTTAAAAAATTTGTTTACACTACTTACATGTTTAGTTTTTATCTACTTTTTAAACCTCATTTGTTTCTAATGTCCTTCTCATTCATTTTAACCAACCATTCTAGACTTCTAGTTCCTTCCTAAATATCAGGATCTTTCCTGTGTCATGGCTTTTGCACATGCCACACTATATCTTCCTGATATATTTTTCTTCCTGTTTTCCATAGGACTGACTTCTTTTTATCCTTCAGTTTCAACCTAAATATCTCTTCTTCAGAGGTAACATTCCTTGACTAGTTGATCTAATATGCGCCCTCCCATTTATTACACTTTAATATTCTATTTTTCTCTTTCATAGATTTAAGGAAATGTCTAATGATCTTATTTCCTTTTTTATTTTTGACCACCTGCCCCTTATGTTATGCAGCCCTTATGACTGTAGAGGTCATGTTCCTTTTTTCCCAGGTGCCAGAATAGATGCTCAGTAAATATTTGTTCAAAGAATGTGTACAGGGCTTCCCTGGTGGCGCAGTGGTTGAGAGTCCACCTGCCAATGCAGGGGACGCGGGTTCGTGCCCCTGTCCGGGAAGATCCCACATGCCGCGGAGCGGCTGGGCCCGTGAGCCATGGCCGCTGAGCCTGCGCGTCCGGAGCCTGTGCTCCACAATGAGAGAGGCCACAACAGTGAGAGGCCCACGTACCACAAAAAAAAAAAAAAAAAAGAATGTGTACAGAGTAGCCTGAAAGCAATAAAACATTGTACCAATGTAAGATATTATAATGATCAACATTACTATATTCTATCTTCATTATAAATTTTATGGTGTGAAATTTGCAAGGTATTTTATTTTCTTAATTTGCCATTTTCATACCATTGCTTGATTTTGTAGTTGACTAGCTTATTGGTGAGAGGATATTCAAGACCTAGGTAAAATACAAAACACATAATTTAGAGATATTATACATTGGGACTTGTGAATAAGACACCTGAAGATAAAGAAAACAGAAAAATTGGTTATAACTAAAATAAATTGACATACATAATCATCCTAGTGAATAAGCAAGCAGGGAATATTCAGGGTCATGCTTAGTCAAGGTATATGCTAAGGCATGATGGGATGCAAACAGCACTAATTTACTGAATTCAATGGATCAGAGTCCTGACATTTACATAGAACCTGATAATAGAGTCAGCTATGAAGAAGCGTCTGTCAGCAAGTATGCACATATCTATGTGTTTACATTCATTACTGGATACATATGCAGAACAATGGAAAGATTTCTCTTCTGCTATAGAATAATGTGACACATTATTTTCATAACAGTCCGAGGCAATCAATAAAGAACAAACAAAAGGAACACAGCAGCATCTTTCAAATGTGCACAGAATTGCTTGGGAATTTAGCTGTTTCAGTAGTGTACAGTGCGGAAATAGTTAGCTGCTTTCAATCTGATATGCCAAAAATTGAGTACTTTTCTCAAACATATGTCTTGGAAATTTCTGGGGAAATAGTGTGCAAACAATATCTCATATGTATTCATTCTAGCAGTATGAAAGACAAATTGATCCTAGTTATCAGAATTAAAGAGTTATTATTTCTAGTACCTAGAAAGAAAGAAGTGTTTGTTTTTGTTGGTGGTGCCTTTTTTTTTTTTTAAACAAAATTTCTGCAGTATTTACTCAGGAGCTTAGAACATTTAGAACTGAAAAGACGTTTAGGAATTATCTGTGCCTGACTCTGGCTCTGGCTCCAGACAGGCCTCCAACAAATGCGTTAATGCTTACCTTCTTACCCTTGAAGAACAATGACTAAGGATATTATCATCTGCCTCTATTACCCAATCCAGTGTGTAAAAGTCTCCTTTCTTCCCCACTGCAAGTGTATAAGTGTCAGAGACAAATTCAGCAACAATTTGTGACACTTCATTTCCTCATATAATTGTGTCTTTTTTCCCCCTAGAAATTACCAGTCTTTACCCCAGTGTGTGTTTATTCAAGCCTTCTCCTCAGTCCCATGGGTTATGATTGAGTAATGAGCATAATTTATGGATTAGACATACTCTTTAGCGACTTTCACTCTTATCCTGTTCTTTGCTCATATTTTAGCTAATGAATCATCTCCAACTAGGGGGAAGTATGAAAATCAAAGCTCTTTGCTGCCATATTTTTATGCTGACTTGAGGGCTATAGATACAGATTTTATATATCTGTGATGCATTTGTTTACATTACTATTGTTCACTGAGGACTAATTATATAAAGGAGTCATACCCCAAAGATGGAGTGATTTAAACCCATGGAATGTTTCTCATAATAGAGTTGCAACTTCCATGATCATAGAACTTCTGAAATCTAAGTGTGCAATGGTAAGTATCCTCCAAAATAGTCTCGCCTTTTCCATCTCTATTTCTTTACCATTGCAAGTACATCTTCTGCAGATTCCATTCCGAGTAAGGGAGGAGAGTAGTGGGGTGTTAGTAAACAGTTAACTAAGGTGTAAGGAACTCCCAAATAGCAACAGAAAGTCCATATGTTCCCTATACCAGCTTTTGGGACTGTTCCTCAATAGTCATTCACACATATCATTGACATACGTAAAAAGCTAAGTTCTTTTTATGTGACAGAATGGTTGAGAGCATGGGCTAAGTGCAGATTCCAAATCCATTTTTTACCAGCTGTGTGATTTGGATAAAGCTATTTAATCTATCCAAACTTCAAGTATTCACCTTGTCTGTGGAAATAGAAATTATAACAGTATCCATCTCAGAAAGTTGTAATGAAGATTAAATGAGTTAATACCTGAAAAGTACATAAAATGGTGCCTGTTGTATAGTAAATGGTCAGTAAATATTAGCTATTAATAGCCATTATTACATGATTTATTTATAAAATCAACTTACTACTGGGGAGCATGCTTAAGCATTTTGTTTGGACTGTGGAAAGGAAAGCTGGCACCATTTCCTACATCTGTCAAAGTACTTATTTATTGCCCTATATCTATGTGTATACCTTTCTTGGTTATACTTAAATACTAACATCAGATTGTGTTATTTTAAACACAGCTAAATAGGGTCATTATCATATTTAGCAGACATAAATTAAAATGACCTCACTTTTCTTTTCACCTAAACTTGAAATCAACATGGCTGTTTTATTTTATTAAATAAATATATAATGAAAGAAATACATAAATGAGGTGTCCAGCTGGGAAATACAATAATGAGAAGAGCTGTGTATTTTAAATGGCATTTTTCTATCTATAAAGAAAATGTTCTCTATGGAGTTGTTTCTGTCACCACCCCAAACTAAAATTTGTACGTCGATCTGTGGTGGCTCTTTCTGTAAAGCAGTAACTTTACCCAGTGTGGAATAGTTTTGGAGCACTCTAATTATTTTACTAAAATTTACATTAGAAATTACATTACAAATTCATTTGTAATGGGTTAAAATGACCTGTTTTAAATAATACAGAAAAATCTTGGAATAGTTTAGCACAATTTCTCAATTGTGCTAACCAATTTGTTTGGTTTAACAAAACAAAAGAAGGATTTATGTTTTAGAAATTATGGAAGTCACCATTATGTCAAATGTACTTTCAAACAGAATTATATTCTACTTGTTGGTTAGTGTGCCCACTGTGTAGCTGCAACTGTGTTAAGTGTTGAGGGTACATATGGGAATAAAACATAATTTCATGGGAGTATGAATACATGAGGAAATTAACAGTGTATGGAGAGCTGTATTTCAGGTATGCACAAGGTGTTAGGAAAGTACAGAGAACAAAACATAACAGGCCTGTGAGGAGTGGCCACAGAGGGCAAAGGGTGCGGAAAAATGAGAGTTTAAGGGTGATTTAGACAAAAGAAGAGAGCTGAAGAAAAATGTAAAGGCCTTCTAGACAGAGGAAAACATGAGATATAGCAGAGAAGCAAGAGAAGATGGCACGTTACAGGGACCAGCAAAAAGGTCAGTGTGGTGTAAGCGAAGAAAGCACTTGAAGACATGACTGGTATCAAGTCCAGAGATCATGCAGGCATCGGCTCTGATGGTTCTTATAAGGCAGGTCAAGGGTTGTGAATTACTTCCGAAGGCAAGAGAGAATCATGGAAAGGTTTTTAAGAAAAGCTTTATTTTCATATTTGCACTTTAGAAAAATTGCCCTGGCAGCAAAGTGAAGATAGATTGGAAGAGAGCCCGAATAGAGGAAGGAAAACTAATTAGAAGGCAGTTATAATGGAGAACATTATGAGTTAAGGCAAGTGAGTACAAGAATGGATAGGAGAATTGGAGAATTATTTAGAAGGTAAAATTAGTAGAATTTAGTGACTGATGTCAATCTGAGCACGGAAAGTCAGCAGTAATTTCCAAAGCTGAGGGTTGTGGTGCTGCCCTCTGCTGAGAGGGGGAATATAGGAAAAAGAGCAAGAGAGAGAAAGAATTCCTTTTTAGGAATATGTTCAATTTTACATTTGAGACTTCCCATATATTATGGGGTTCCCTAACAGAGATAACCAGGTGGCTGTTAGAAACGTAGATTTAAAACTCTTAAAGTATAACTAGAAAGTGGAGCTATCAACTTACGAGCATGTATATGGTCATGTAGTATATGATAAAGGTATATGGTCTGAATAAACGTGAGAAAAAAATAAGAGCTGAAAATGGAGACCTCAGAAATTACCAGTATTTAATGTGCCAGAAAAATGGAGCCTCCAAAAGCTCTCGAAACATAGTGGTTAAAAAAAGTAAAAGGTAAAAAAAAAATGTCATAGAAACTAATGAACAAGAGAGGTTAAAACAGAAAGACCTTGCACATAGAAAATGTCTGCAAATATCTACACCAAATTGTCAGTACTGCCTAGCTCTGGAATGTGGTGTTGAAGAGAATGACCAAAAAACTGGGAATTTTAATTTGATATTGAAGTTTTTAAATAAAGTATTTTATACCTCTTTACTATTTTTGTAACTTCTTGTGGGCTTATACTACTTGCAAGTAAAAATAAAAGTTATGTTAAAATGTAAGTTATAGTCAATTGAATATTAAAAATAAATCAGTCGAACAAGCTGCTTAATCAGAACAGAACGAGGAGGGAAAGGGCAGCATGGCGTGGTCAACAATATTATACTGCAGATAGGTCAAGAAAGATGAGGACTGACAGCAGCCTTTTAGCTTGGTATTTAGATGTGGTCACAAGTGACCTTATTAAAAGCACTTTCAGTGAAAGGCTAAGGGCAGAAGCTTGACTGCAGTTGTTGGGAAGCGGAAAGTGAGGATATGAGGTGGCATAGTCATCACATCAAGGAGAAACTTGAGTGTAAAGAAAAAGAAAGAGTTTGGGATTTAGGGCCCATGGTAAGTGATATGTTTGCTCAAAATCCTTATGGTGGCGAGGAAAAGATCCATGCTAGCTACCTTAGTCATGGTGATTTACTGCAAGTCACCCAGGAGTGTGAAGTAGCGTGGGGAGCTGACTTGCAGCCCCCAGTCATTCTGGATCCCAGCTTTCCTAAAACTGGGATTTGCAGGAAGTTTTGTAAGAAATTTAAGAAGTCACGCAACAGAATTTCTTGGAGGGAAGAGACCTGAGCTTATTTATATGCTGGAGGTAGGCACCAGTAGAAGCAAAAGCTCTAAAGTACAGAAAAGTGTTAAGGTACTTATAAAGAAATGTACCTTTAGTTTGGAAAGTAAACCCAACTATTTCTGGGAATGAAGTTTCATATAAAATACAAAAACTCACCATGTTCCAAAGGCTAAGCTGATATATTTTAAACATATATTCACACTAGAAAAAATAAATAAGATGATATAAATAAATTTCTTTCTTTTTTCTTCTTCTTCTAAAGCCGAACAACAACTTATCCTTACACAGAAACGCAGATGTACAGCCAAAACACTGGAGGGAATTACTTTGATACTCAAGGGAGTTCTGCACAGGTGACTACCGTGGTCTCATCCCACAGTATGGTGGGCACTGGTGGGATTCAGATGGGCGTCACGGGAGGACAACTCATCAGCAGCTCTGGAGGAACCTATCTGATTGGCAATTCAATGGAGAATTCTGGTCACTCAGTGACACATACCACTCGGGCTTCCCCAGCGACAGTAAGTATTTGAGTTTTTATTTGTTTAATTTAGGTTCTTGATAGCCTCTATTGTACATTTTTCTCTTTAGAGAGAAAAAAATCCAAAACACTGGGCTGGGGCAACAAGGTGTTGTGCAGTTTTAATATGTAATTTTTTCTAATGTATGTTAAAATCCATACTTAAATAGTAAAATTAAAAATGTTTACCCATATGCCATATGTAAAGTCATTTTGCATTCTACCAGAGGGACACTTTGGGAAGCACTGATCCAGGTGATTCCAATGAAAAACATTTATATTGGCTCTGATCATAGGTATGAGCAAATAATATCTTAGGAACATAACTACATATTTGAGTTTTCAAGTTTTTAATATTTAATAAATATATTTATTTTGAGGCAAGATATCTTAATGTGCTAAAATGCTGTAATAGAAATAGTAATAAGAACCTATGCAGAAATTGATATCCTCAAACTCTGTAACCTGGCCTTTCCATTTTTACCTCAACTAAGCATAGGGAGAATAATCATTTAGAACCACCTAGCTAAAGTAGAAATGGAATTGATTTTCTAGATGTTTCATATAAAAGGGGCCTGGGGATTTGAATTAAGTGCATGTACCCCTTTTCCATAATCCTACCATATAGTTTGTTCTTATAATGAAATAGAAACAAATTGGGTAGAAAATAATTATATGAGAGGCTTTACATTTTTCATTTTGTGGATTTTCTTCATGATATGATAGGTACTTGGTAAGCATTTTGTATATACTTTTTTTTGTTTGTAATGATTACGTGTGTTCATACTTTCATCATTTAGTATCTTTTCCCTAATCCATTTTTTCAAGCGCTTTATTTTTAATTCACTATTTTCTGGTAACATCAGAACAGGTAACTAACCATTCTAACTGGAGAGTTCTTTTTTTGTCATTTTTTCTTTGTATTTTTGAAGCATTTCTAATGCCCATTTCTCTCTTGCTTTTGATAACACTAAATACAGCATTTCTAAACCTTTTAGTCACAGCAGTATATTTATGTAGATTAGAAACTAAATCATAGCTTCTCTGGACCTCAGTTCCCCTGTCAATAAAATAAGGGGTTAGTTAGACTAAATGACTTCCTAATATCCTCTCAGCTTTAAAATCATAATATTTACCAACAAATTGTAAAATATTCTATATGTAAAATAACTGTATCTTTACCATAAAAGGAAAAGAGGTAGATTAGGTACCAGTACTGTATAATGCTCCTGATACAGGCCATCCAGAAAGTGATTTTCAGTGGAAAGGGAAGTACTTGCCACTTACCAAGGCCTTAGGAAAACTGGAAAAAATGGGGAGGAAGAGTCCTTTCCCACTTTCGTTTCATCTACCCTCTCTCATGCTGGCTTACCAGTGCTCCATCTCCACCTCTCTCCTGCTTCACCTTCCCCAGGCACTGATACTTGCCTTCACATTGAATTTTAGCTATCTGTTAAACATCCTCATGAGCTAGATATGGGTTTACTAAATTTCCTAGTGCTATCACTGAGTTAACTAAATTGATTATTCCAGGTCATGTATATATAGGTACAAACATTAGCAGGATGAATTTTATAGCTTGATTTTTTTGTTTGTTTTTCTGTATAGAGTGTGAAAAATGACATGACTCCTTAAGTTATCCGTTACACAAATTTGGTGCAATTTTTATTATATTAATTGGTAAATTAACACAAAATAACTGACTTATAACAGCTGAGAATAGTGGGAAAACTATTTTTAAAAAATCAATTCCTAGTGTCAGTTGCACATATTCACACTTTTAAAAAGGCATTAATATTTAAGGTTCTGTTAAGGATGGTTTTTTGTTTTCATTTTTACAAGAAAATTTCCTTTTTAGCAAAAGGAGTTTAAAAGTTAAATAAAGAGAGAACTTTTGCATGGAAAAATCATAAGGTGTCCTCATCAAAGCACATGATAGTGATATATGATAGATACATATTATCTAAATATACATCTGCTAGTAATTATTACCTTACATTTATTACCACAGTTCATATTTGATTTAGATCCCCCCTCAGTCGTGCTAAAGATCTTAATCTGCTTCATTCACAGTGAGGTGGTGATTCTGTACACAGTTTCACATCTGTTCCTATAGTAAAGTTAACAAAGTTTAAGTGCTATGACACCTATTTAAGATTTCCTCCCATCCTCCTCTTGCCAAATGCTAGAAAATTTGTGCTATGTATTATAGTTGTTTAGGCTCCTGAAACTCTAGATTTTTTGGTAGGTGCCATGTCATTAAAGGAGATTTGCTTATTTTCATGTACCTTTTGCATTCACTGTAGAACCATACAAAGAATGTCTATGAGCACAGTCTCTAAGAACCTGTTAGCCGAGATGCAAGCCATTTCTTTCCAAACGTTGAGCCAGACTGTGCCATATAAATTCAGTTTTTCTGACTGTTCTTTAGTGTTCAACCTATCACCCATATCATGACTGATGCAGCTAACTGGGTAGGAGTAGCCTCTACTATTGCCAGAATTCCTGACAGTAGTAGTCAATTGGGCTGTTCCTTAAGAGCCTGTAATAAGTGGAATGTATAGTCAGTTAATTCAGTTGATGTGAAACTAGTTAAATTTGAGGGCTTGGGAACAGCACAAACCTAATACCTTTACGTGGTTCCTGGTTAACAAGGTTTCCTGCTCTGGTTCCCAGAATAATTGCCTTTGCTCTCTCTTACATTTGACCTCTGTCTATATAGAAATACTTTCACTTAAATTTATTAGGAATAACTTTCTGCCACAAAGAGGTTTACTCCAATGTGCAAACCAACTTCTCAGGATAAATCAGTAAAAAGAGATGATTTGAAATTGAAGCCACTACTAAGAAAAATAAATGATCAGCGCTTGAAATATTTTGTTACCTAGTCTAATAGTCAATATAAAACCATCTTTCTTATAATAGAAGGATCTTTACATTAATGGAGAATTTTTATTTGAGCATATGATTTACTTTAGTTTTATAACCTTAAGTGAAAAAATATTTTACATAAACATGTTTTAGTATTTCTTTTTTTTTTTTTTTTTCTTTTTGCGGTATGCGGGCCTCTCACTGTTGTGGCCTCTCCCGTTGCGGAGCACAGGCTCCGGACGCGCAGGCCCAGCGGCCATGGCTCACGGGCCCAGCCGCTCCGCGGCATATGGGATCCTCCCAGACCGGGGCACGAACCCGTATCCCCTGCATCGGCAGGCGGACTCTCAACCACTGCGCCACCAGGGAGGCCCCAGTATTTCATTTTTGCTATGCATTGTAAAATGTTTCAGTTTTCAAGGTACATAGAAATTTCAGAATTTTTCAAAAGATTATTATGGTAACATACTAAATTTTATTTGATGAATATATTATGGTACAAACTACCAATATTCAGATTTGGTCAAAATACTTTTTCTCCTTTTACTGTGCTCTTTTATTGGGTCAATGGAGTCCATGTGTATAAATTATTAAATATGTATGTATGTATATATATTTTTACTTATTTAAATATAAGTATAAACTTATACACATTTAAAAGACATTTCCTGCTGATAGTATTAAATAAGAATTTTCAAAAAGATTATGTAACATTTTTTATTGGAACATCACTGGGTATGACTTCAGCTAAGTTACTACTTGAGTAAATAAACGTTTTACATTTCATTAAATTAATGCTAGGGATCTATTTATTGTTAACATTTCAGGAGAACATGGACATTAAGGTAGAAGAGTTGACTACAGTCATATCTGAACTCATTATGCCTTGATCTTCCTTCTAAATACATCTCCATAGTGTTTCCTTATGTGTCTTTATTCATTTTAAACTCTAATTTATTTTTCTTCATTATTTTTTATATAACCATATTTTTTTTAGAATTTTAGAATTTTGGAACTGGAACACATTTTGCATTTAAGAATCAAAAATTTGTGATTGTAGTTAGTGATATTTTTGTATTTATCACAACATAGTTTATCTTATACCAGACTATATAATAATAAGCAATTTGCTATAAGCTTAATTTATTCATTCCTCCATAAAATAACATTTGAATTCTTCTAATGAGATGGTTATTTATGGAGTTGTTTTTCTCCTTGATAAGAAAACTAACTAAATTAGATTACATTAATCATTTTTGAGACTGTGATATGAAAGCTAATTTTCTACTTTTCTGTATATACATTTAGTAATTATATATGTTAAATGGCTCTTGCTAAAATTAGATCCCACCAAAGGGCACAAGGAAAATGTGTTGAAGCTTATATTGTTCATATCTCTACCTTTTTTTTTTTTTTTTTCTGCGGTATGCGGGCCTCTCACTGTTGTGGCCTCCCCCGTTGCGGAGCACAGGCTCCAGACGCGCAGGCTCCGGACGCGCAGGCTCAGCGGCCACGGCTCACGGGCCCAGCCGCTCCGCGGCACATGGGATCCTCCCAGACCGGGGCACGAACCCGTATCCCCTGCATCGGCAGGCGGACTCTCAACCACTTGCGCCACCAGGGAGGCCCCTCTACCTTTTTTTTTTTTTTTGCAGTATGCGGGCCTCTCACTGTTGTGGCCTCCCCCGTCGCGGAGCACAGGCTCCGGACGCGCAGGCTCCGGACGCGCAGGCTCAGCGGCCATGGCTCACGGGCCCAGCCGCTCCGCGGCATATGGGATCCTCCCAGACCGGGGCACGAACCCGTATCCCCTGCATAGGCAGGCGGACTCTCAACCACTTGCGCCACCAGGGAGGCCCCCCTCTACCTTTTTTGATTAATGAAAAATACTGTAATTTTTTCAGTTGTTTGGAGGAAAATTTCAATGTCCATCTACTGCTATATAAGTAAAAGTTTGGCCTATCTTATATAATTTATAGAAAGTTAAGAATTCATTCAAGAATTGTAGATGCTATTATTTCTTTATCCTTGGGTTTGCATGTAAAGTTTTTATGAATTTATTTATATGAATTAGTTATACATTCTTAAGTTGCACAATTCAAAAGATAAAAGAAAGTGCATAATGCAGTGTCCCTCTCACTCCTGTTCCTCAGTTCTTCTCCTTAGAGGCAATCAAAGTTATCAAGTTCTTTGAGTATCACTCTGGAGATATTCTCTGAATGTACAAGCAGAATGTCTCTCTTTCCCTTCCATTAGCTTTTTTTTTGTTTTTTTACGAATAGTAACAAAAATACTGAATCTTGCTTTTTTTTCCACCTAACGGTGTGTGTCAGAAATTTTTTTATATCAATACTTGAAGGGCTTCTTTATATTTATGGGGAAATGGCTATATTAGAAGGAGCTGAACTGCCCATTCTTCTTACCAAAGGGTAAAAAATGTTAAAATAATGTTGGATTACTTGTTATGGCTATATAGAGATAGAAAAGCAACATAGTCACATAAGACAAAAATTTCTCTTTAATTGTCATATATAAAGATATGCATGGAAAAAATTTTTTGTTAGAAATGCATAAATCACAGTTATTTTATATGTTACATATTACAGAAATAATAAACTTCTATTTTAAATAATTTTCTTAGTTTTACAGTTAGCCTGAATGATTTAAAAATGAAAGTCAAGCAAAACTACTTTCTCCGCTTATTTTGGCCAAAGTATGTATGTCTATTATGATCTTAGTATTTTCTGTTTTCCTGTGTCCCATTTTCCCTAGGCCAACCTGAGCTCTCAGATAAGACTCCTCAGAGAGAGTACCACGAATCTTCTGCTTTCTGCACTAAATCCTAAATTGACTGAAGGTTCTGGGACCTCATTTTCAAAGCACTTAATAAAATGGCACTTTGAATGACTCGTAGTCTCCATTGCTTCATCTTTATTCCATTCAGCTGTCAGTCAGTTTCACACTGCTGCAGCCTTGAAGCTGATAAGATCTAGAGGCAGTAATTTTATGGCTAAGGCTGTAAGACATTCTACTCCTAGAAATCTTGATAAACTAGAAGGTTAAGACAAACAGAATGACAGGGGCCTTCAGCTCCTCCTGAGCATAGCTGATGGATTCCCTTCTAAAGCAAAATACAATGAGTTATTTTAATTTTTAGCTGTTTCATACTGAAACAGCATTTCAGAATCACAGGTGTGTTGCAACATGCCAGAAATGGCTAGATTCTATTTCATCCAAAATCTAGATTAGGAAGGTTTAATGATGTTTGTAAATTCTACTTATAAATATGGAAGTAAACTATGTTCCAGTTGACCTGTTGTATAACTTTAACTTGATCCTTATATTTATAAATCAAATTGCAAGTTAACTTACTAGTTTGAAACTACTGTAGATTTTGAAGGAAAAAAATCACTAATGTTTCATTTATGGAGGCTAGGTGATCCAGATAAAATATTTAATGTATTGGTGGCAAATTAAAATATACTGTCATCTGTGAGTTACATATGAGTCAGTATTAGACCCATAAAATTTAATACTGCCTGTTCCACTGGCCCATGTCTTTTATTTTAATGAGAGAAAATTCAAAACGATGCCTATGACCAATTATCATTTCTCAAATGAAAGGGAGTTTCTCTATGTTCCCATGTTTATGAGTTCATCCTCCAAAAGCATGTGATTTGGTTACCACTTTCTCAGTATGCATAACTACAGTTGTATTTATTGGCTATGGAATTATTTGGTTTCTCTTAAAATCTAGGTTTTCAAAAATTATAACTGTTGGTGCCCCAAAATTTCATGAGCTAGGGATTTTGTAATCTATCTGTAGAATGTTAAAATAATTTAACTCATTTATTTTAAATTTACCCCTATAAGTTTTAGTAACTTTTCCCATCTGCCTTTTGAGAAAGGAAGATGTGATTTTTAATTGTGCTTTCACAATTATAGGAAAGGTGCAGTTAGACAAGAGAAGGAAATATAAAATTAGGAAGGAGGTAAAGAGGTCAGAATTCGCAGATGATATGATTGTGTACCTGATAAAAATCATAGAGAATCAAATGAAAAACTATAACAAATAATAAGAGAATTTAATAAAGTGACTTAGTACAAAATTAATATACAAAGAAATCAATAGCTTTTCTAAATACAAATGACAGTAGCTAGAAAATAATATAGGCAAAGATCTCATTTATAATAAACTCAAAATATACCAGGCAGTAAACTAACAATACATGTGCAAGATCCAGCTGCTGAATAAAACTTTTTAAAGTTCCTAAGGGACAAAAAAGGAAGCTTGAATAATTGAAAGAGAAGTTTCAGTATCAAACATTTTGAATCTCCCTAAATTAACTTAAAAATTTTGATATGATCCTAATCAAGATACCAGTAGATTTTTTTTTCTTTTATAAGAAAGGCTGTTTACATAAATAAACATGCAAGAATAGTGAAGAAAGTTGTATAAAAAGAAAAATAATGATGTGTGGTGTGGGACACAAACAGCCCTACCAGTTGTTCAAACATATATAAAATTAATAATTAAAACAGAATTGTCTAGGCACATGAATAGACCAGTATAGGCCAGTAATAGACGAAAGACCATAAATAGGCCAAATGCATATAAGAATGCAACATATGACAAATGTGGCATTGCCTGTCAATTGAGAAATGATGAATTATTGATAAATGATGCTTGGGACAACTGGATAACTATTTTTAAAAGAAAATTAGATTGGTTCCATATATTACTCCTTATATAAAAATTAATTTCACTTGGATGGAAAATGTTTTTATTATTATTCTGTTATAGTGGGGAAACATGATGTAAAATTCAGATCCTACAAAAAATACATTGATGTGATCAACTACATAAAAGTAAAAATATCCCATATGACAGAAACCACAGCAACAAAAGGCAACAGTGAAACAACAACCTCGCATAAAGTTTTGAAATGTTATATTCAAAGCATGAATTTGTTTAATATATAGACCACTCATAGAAATCCTTCAGAAAAAAAAGAGACCAAAATAAGGAAGGCATTTGAAGAAGCAGTTCACTGAAAAGGAAATGAAAAATAAACTACAAAGAGATACCATTTTTCATCTCTCACACAGGCAAAGTTAAAAAGTTAGTAAACCTTGGCAAAGGTGTAAAGAAACAGGCAGTCTCATTGTTCATAGTAATCTAAATTGGTACAGGATTGGAGAGCAATAAGGAAATTTTTATTAAGATTGAAAATACACATAACCACTGACTCAGAGAGTACTTCTAGGAATTTAATCCACTGATGATACTCTTACATATGTGAAATGCTGCATAAACAACTATATTCATTGTAGAGTTATTTGTATTAGAAAAAGATTGGAAGAAGCCTAATTGTCTATCAGCAGAGAAATAGTTAAATACATTTTAGTGCATTTGTCCATTCAGTGGAATTTTATACGGCCATTAAAAAGAGTGAGGCAGTGTGTGTATGTGTTTACATATGTGTAGATAGATAGATAGATGTGGAAAGATCTCCAAATATATTGTTAAATGAAAAAGCAAGGAGTAATGTGTGTGTGTGTGCGTGCACATGCGTGCGCATGGTGCACGTGTGCATTTAAATAGAAATATACATTTCTGTATGCTTATGTAAGTACAAAGATATCTCTAGAAGAAGGAATGAAGGTAAAAAGGGTGGGAGGCATGTGAAAATATTTTCTATTCAAAAAAAGTGATTTGTTATTTTTAAAAATCTTCGGCAAGCTCTTAATGATTATAAAGTGTATCTATTTGGTCATGCTACCCAAATGCATGTAACTGAAACAACCATTTCTTTATGTGCCCAGTATAAAGATTGTCTATGAGGTATCATGATTCAAGTTAAACCTTGATCCTAGGTTTCAGAAAAAGTCCTTCTTTATTAGACTGTTGAAAGTTTAGAGAATGAAAATGCGCATTAAATTTAGTAAAGATTTCTAGAGCCATTCTTATTCAGTATTTTGGAGTGAAGGTGAATGTTTGGTATATTCATGTACTTAGAGTCTGGATTATTCTCTTTAATCACTCACTCTTGCAAACATTTATTGTGCAATCACTATTGACCAGCCACTGTGCTTCTATGAATATAAAGGTTTACAATATGAGTAATGGAGCTAATTTCATCACTGAAAGGTACCTAATCCTCCAAGGCAAAAATAGAAATCCACAAATAGCCCCCAAACTTCTTTTAAGTGGTTAGTTTCATTTTCTTTCTCATCACATTATTTTTTAAATCACAAATGTTAATATGTTGTCAATTGATTAATTTTAGATTCACGAAAATTGTGCTTATCTTCTGATTATGTTACTAACATAAATTGCAAAATTGTCTAAATGCTGGGTAGGATTGGATAGCAAGAGAATGCAAAAGAATGAAAATAGCAAAAATCCAAATAATACTTAAACTTTAAAACCACCCTTTAAACAGAGTTAGCAAGGGCCATTTTAGGAATGCCTGTTACCTCCCTACTTATTCTCCCTGAAGTATTAATTGCATTCTGACCCTGGCAAAGAAAATAAATTTGATTATGTTTTAGTGCAGTGTTCTCAAACTTGAGTGTACATTATGTGTGGAGCATTGATTAAATGCATGGCTGGACCCCATCCCCAAGGCTTTTGATTCAGTGTGGAGAAGGACCCAAGATGTTCATTTCTTATAAGCACCTGGTGACTCTGATAATGCTGATCCAGAATTATACTTTGAGTAAACCTCTGTTTTAGTGTTTATATGAACTAAATACAAAGTGAAAATGTTCTTAGTACTCAGAATAATCTGCAAAAGGCAGATTTGAAATCTTAAAATTGAAAATATCAACTTGGCCTTAAATCCTATCACTTAATCCTAACCCAGCAGATTCCTAAAGGGTAATTGTAGCCCTGAGTGCTTATACAGTTGATATCTCAAAATTAGTTTTATTGTCACACATCAGTAATGCCAGTTTCACAAAGTCCTGGTGAGAGTGGAGGGATGTAGGCTTTACAGAATAATCAGTGGAAGCCCAATACAGCAGTCTTGGTTTCAGTTCACCTAGTTAAACCAAATGTTCTCAGAACACATTCAGTTCATGCAAGTATCTTCTCTATATGTTTTTTCTTATCAGTATTTCAAAATAGCTTTAGGTGGTATAAAATTGCCAAAACTTCAGGCTGAAAGCATAATGATTAAAATTTTTTTCTCTAGATGTCATAAAATTATCAGTGAGTAAAAAATATTTCATGTAGTTAAACATTTGCAAGACCTAAGCCTTCTTTGCTCTAAATGCTTAGTGTATAAGATTAAGATTTTGTCTTAGCTTTTATTCAAGAGGAGATGAAAAGCAAAGCTGACTAGGTGTGTTTTCTGGGCATTTTTAATTTTTTTAAGAGTTAAAAAAATCCTGTCCTGAATATCTGAGTTAAGCTTCTTTTTAATATTGCTGTGGAGTAATATATTCATATGTTGATTTATATATCACTTGAATATACAACTTACAGAGCGGTATCATATTCACAGCTTTAGCCTCAGTGCGCTGTTTCTATCTGCATTGCAGGGACACGTGGGCCCAAGAGACACCTGTAGATCCTTAGAAGGGATCCAATTACTAGAAGGGAACTGATTTAACTGCTTTGTGCAGGGCATTCAAAGTTTGAAGGCCACAATCTACAATGAGAAATACCTTTACTTTGTGGCCTAGTACTCGTACACATACATATATGCATACATTCATGAGTATACATCTATATATACACACATGACTATTATATACATATATACATTCATAGACAGAGGACTAAAACCAAAGTTCCAGGAAACAATACTTACCTGTACTGTGTGCCAGGACATTTGAGTATTTTCTACTCTATTTGATTTCTTTAATTTTTAAAAAGTGCTGGTCAGGATAATTGATTTCATAACCTACTAATGGGTTACACCTTACTTTCTGAAAAGCACTGCTTTGGACAAATTGAAGAAGAGATCAAACCATTAGCAATACAGATGTGAGCCACCAGAATGCAGTGTCCATTCTTTTTTTTTGGTTTTTAGTTGTTGTTGTTGTTGTTTTGCATTGCTAACAAGTGCCCAGATAGTTCTAACAAGTGTCTAGGACCACTCTTGGAGAAAAACCTGGGTTGTGATTATATAGACTACATGTAAAGTGAAAGGGTTTGTTTCCTTTGTGTTCCTGGTTGAAGTACTTGCTGTAGAAGTCCCCCGCCACCCAACACACACTTACACACCAGGAGGTGGTCATTTCTAACAGGTATAAGGGCGCTGTTCACATGCTCATGTCAGCAGTCACAGATACTTTTTCTGAACAAGGCACCAAGTAGAAATTGTTTCTGTCTTACTTATCTCAAATGCAAACAAAATGTCAGGTCTTACAGTTCAGGAGAAAAATTACCCCAAAGGAAATTTCCAGTCTTAAGTGTGTTCTGTTCGTTGGGTTTTGCTAAAGAATTTACTATTCTTTCACAAGGAAACAAAAATGCTGTTTCTCTAAGAAAGTGTTAACTGGTGAGGTTAACAGAACAACCTGTATTAACAAGAAAATTCAATCATTATATAACTGTTTTTATGATGAGTAAAATTTAACTCTATCCATTCAAAAGTTTTTGTTGCTTTCTAACTTATCGACTTTGAAATCATTTTCAGGTAATGCTTATTAATCATATGTAAACCCTTTCCTATTGGAAAGTAAATCTTGTTAACAGTAAATCATTTAGCAAATTTTAATTTTACAAGCCACTCCTCAGAAGGTAGTTTCATTAAAAACAGTGATGTTTCCTTGTGATTTATATTCTTGTTATATTTGTATAAAATGGAAATACTGTTGATATCAGAATGATAAACCTTGGATTCCAATCTCATAGTTAATACCTATGTAATCTCAAGAAAGTCCCCCAATCCCAGAGAGCCTCAATTTTCTGATCTGTGAAAAGGAGATAATATTGCTTGCCTTTGCTATTTCACAAAGTTGTGAAGATCAAATGAGAATTAATGTAAAAAGGCTTTATAAATCATAAAGCATTATAGTATTACTTCTATTTTTAAATCACTTTCTTAAACAGTTCTAGAAAGAAAATAATTTCTACCATGAGACCAAATTTAATTATAGTGGTAGTTGAATATATCAATCTTGACCTTCAGTCTTTAAAAAAGATTAAAAAGCCATTTCAGAGTCAAGAGAATATGCCTTGACCTATAAAGACAATGAATAAGATGATATAATTGTTCTTTTTCCTTCTGTCTTATTGGCATGTAATTGAATGACTGACTGTTTACATTAAGACAAAGTCCTAATTGTCCACATATATCATATTCTATTTGGGCCATTGAATAGATATGCATAATGTATATATAAATCACATGTACAGGGAATCCTCTTTTTTGCCCCATGCAACTCATGCAAAAGACTCAGCACCTCTCACTTTGAGATCAGTCTTCCTGTTCCTTTTGACTGAGGGTGATTGACATTCCCCAACATTGATGTATCCTGACGTTTGAAATAAGGTTAGCTCTAAAACAGTTGTTTCCAAAGTTACTTAAAAATAAATAACTCTTTCTGTTAGAAGTAAATAATGGTGATGATAAAATTAATATCAACAATTTTAAAAAGGCTCCGAACCGCTCCACATTTCCCTGCATTTGAAACTGAGGTTTACCTTTTTGACATCATCAACTGCCCCTAAATGAACCCTGTGCTCCAGCGAGTCTTGATTACTTGTACCTGAAGTATCTGTGAGTGGCATCAATTTTACTGAAGATGTTGTAGAGGAAAGAGCTGAGGTTTAGCATCACTCTTTCCAGAGCACAGTCCCTCAAAGCGTCTCTGCACCACCTGTCCCCCCCAGTCTGTCCATTCATTCTACCAATGAGCATTCACCGCCAGTGTGCCCAGATCCCTGTCTCTTCAAATCTCTCAACCCTTCAGCAGAGCACTTAAACCTGATACTAACTCTGCAAAACAAGGGACCATCCCGTGATAAGGATTCTCCTTCCTTAAAAGGCAATGGGGAGCTATAAATACCAATAATAAATAAGGATGGGGAATTATAAATAATGGGGAAATGCTTTTTTTTTTCTTTTTACATTGTTCTCTTTAAAAGTATTTGCTGCCTTAAGGAAACAATAAACAAGATGAAAAGACAACCCTCAGAATGGGAGAAAGTATTTGCAAATGAAGCAACTGACAAAGGCTTAATGTCCAAAATATACAAGCAGCTCATGCAGCTCAATATCAACAAACAACCCAATCCAAAAATGGGTGGAAGACCTAAATAGACATTTCTCCAAAGAAGACATACAGATTGCCAACAAACACATGAAAGAATGCTCAACATCACTAATCATTAGAGAAATGCAAATCAAAACCACAATGAGGTATCACCTCACACCGGTCAGAATGGCCATCATCAAAAAATCTACAAACAGGGGCTTCCCAGGTGGCGCAGTGGTTGAGAGTCCGCCTGCCCATGCAGGGGACACGGGTTTGTGCCCCGGTCCGGGAGGATCCCACATGCCGCGGAGCGGCTGGGCCCGTGAGCCATGGCCGCTGAGCCTGCGCGTCCGGAGCCTGTGCTCCGCAACAGGAGAGGCCACAACGGTGAGAGGCCCGCGTACTGCAAAACAAACAAACAAACAAACAAAAAATCTACAAACAATAAATGCTGAAGAGGGTGTGGAGAAAAGGGAACCCTCTTGCACTGTTGGTGGGAATGTAAATTGATACAGTCATTATGGAGAACAGTATGGAGGTTCCTCAAAAAAACTACAGATAGAACTACCATACGACCCAGCAATCCCCCTACTGGGCTGAGAAAACCATAATTCAAAAAGAGTCATGTACCACAGTGTTCATTGCAGCACTATTTACAATACAGAACATGGAAGCAACCTAAGTGTCCATAGACAGATGAATGGATAAAGAAGATGTGGCACATATATACAATGGAATATTCCTCAGCCACAAAAAGAAAAGAAATTGAGTTATTTGTAATGAGGTGGATGGACCTAGAGTCTGTCATACAGAGTGAAATAAGTCAGAAAGAGAAAAACAAATACCGTATGCTAACACATGTATATGGAATCTTAAAAAATAAAATGGTTCTGATGAACCTAGGGGCAGGACAGGAATAAAGACGGATGTAGAGAATGGACTTGAGGACACGGAGGGGAGGGGGAAGGGTAAGCTGGGACAAAGTGAGAGAGTAGCACTGACGTATATACACTACCAAATGTAAAACAGATAACTAGTGGGAAGCTGCTGCATAGCACAGTGAGATCAGCTCGGTGCTTTGCAACCACCTAGAGGGGTGGGATAGGGAGGGTGGGAGGGAGGCTCAAGAGGGAGGGGATATGGGGATATATGTATATGTACAGCTGATTCACTTTGATATGCAGCAGAAACTAACACAACATTGTAAAGCAATTGTACTCCAGTAAAGATGTTTAAATAAATAAATAAATAATGAAAAAAAGTATTTGCTGCCTTAGTAAAAGTACAATATTGATCTCTTCTTTGAGATTGGGAAAGGAGAATATAAACAGAATATTTACTGGACATCTAGACATCATTTGACCCTCTTCTCTGTTCTCTCAACCTCTTTTCCTAAGGGCTTAGGTGTGACTTTTCTTTGTTGTCCTTTTCAAGACACTGTTTCTTGGGTGGATATCTTACAAGCCTCAAGTGACCTTGGGTGCTTAGAGGCTCTCCACCTGTCCCTGGATTCCAACAAGGCAGCATTAGCATTTGAGTGACTGGAAAAGAGTTTGCAGCCTGTGTTTTAGGCCACATGTTTATCACAGTGTGTATCTATCCCCCATCAGGTAATAGATGCCCTGTCCCCTTCAGGTCCTTCTTAGAGGGTTTGCTGTATCTTTGTAGGAGCTCCACTGAGCTTTATTTTTTTTCCTCCTGGATGTGAAATACAGCTTCTCCCTGGTCCTACTGATTTCTGTTCCTAATTCCTGAGAAAGCATGGAAGAGTTTCTTCACTGGTGCAGTCTGCAACAGGCATGCATACTTTCTATATTCCAAACAAATAAGGGTTTCTTCTGCCTTACAGAGCCCAGGTATTTTTTTCCTTGAATCTACCACACAAGAACTAAGGCCTTCCTGTTGCCATGTGGTCATATTTGTATCACATTTGTGACCATGCCACTCTCTATTTCAGAAGAAAAAATAGTTGTCATAGTCTTTAATTAGCACTCCATTCTTAGTATGGAGGGAAACCACTTGTACCCAAATGAGGGAAACCACTTACACCATTCCCTGGGATTCTGTCTTTTGAGAATTCAGTGTTTGGTTGGGGGAGCTGAGTCACACCTGTATTTACTTTAATTCTACAGTTCCTAACTGGTGACACAAGGTTAGACATCATTTTCTCATGGCAACTAGCATTACCTTCCTCTCTTTCTTCGCCCAAATTAAGCTTCACTCACGGCAGAACTCATGGGTGTCCCTGCACTCTCTGATGAAAGTCTGTTTTCCTGAATAGTCTTCAGTGTGAACTACTCTCAGCAAGTGCTCAAAACAGGTCTGATTTTTCGAATTATGCTCTGTAGTGCCTTGTCATGGGACACACTGCAAAGAGGTCTTTCATCTTTCTGCTAATGTGCGGTCAGAAAGAAACCTGGCCTATGCATGTAGGAAGCTCTCCACATTATCTGAGCTCTGACTCTTCAGACTTTGTCAGGCATTCTGTTGGGGTAGCATCTGAGACTGGTGGTCTCACACTTATAATTCCTATGGCTGGAAGACTTCATTGATCTGTATCACTTTTCTGCCCCAGAAGCCTGCCAGTCCTCTAATATTTCAGTGGCGTGTCTAAACACAGTGCAAAATCCTCTTCTCCAGTTTCTGAAAGTGTTTCTGCAGTAGCACTGGACCAAGGGTTTCTGTCTTTGACTGATAACCACCCTCAGAGTAGATCCCCATTCTCATGGGGATTCTGTTATAGCTGGCGAACGTGGAGGGGTTTAATTCATCCCTAGTATATTGTTAACAAACTTTTTTTAGTCTTCCAGAAAAGACTGATCTTTCTAAGAATTCATGTGCTCATTGTGGCTGGAATGGTTATCAGTTTCTTACCTGCTCTTTCACATAGGGAGTTGTAAGTCTCACCCACTCCAGTAATGGCACTTAATGCTCTATAAGCCTGTCTTTCCATGCTGAACATCTCATCTCAAATGGAACATCCCACCATTTCATCTCAGGGGAGTTGCCATAGCTTCTTATCTGATTATGAAGCAATAGTTCAGGATCATCATGAACCAGTCTAAACTGCCAAGCACCATGTATCCTAGCATTAGATAATCGTGGAGAAGAAATGTGCACTATTGCCGATTCAGTCCTAGGATGATTATTCAGTAAGAGATACAACTGGCCACTGTACCTTAGTTCAGAGAATTGATTTTTCAGAAAAAAGCTAAGGTATACTCATAGTCTAAAGCTTAATTAGTTTAGGGAAGAAATGGAAAATGTTTATTTACCATACTTATTTTTTAATTGTCAAAAACAACCACAAATCCTTTAGTCAAAAAGAAATAAAAATTGCTGTTAACAAACAAAGCCAGATGTGGATTTCTCCCTCATTCTTTCTCAGCTATTATATTTTTGATAATTTCTACCTTTCACTTAAACCTATAAAATCACAGGATACAGATCATTTTATTTTTAAGTAGACTGAAATCTAACCTCAGATTTTCCACACTCAAACTTTAAAGAAAATGTAGGCATTTTAGCAAATTTGAATTATGAGCAAATTCTTCCTAGAAGTGATTTACAGTCACATGAGGATGAGGCTTTTCAGCTGTCTTTATATATATGTTTTTTTGGTTGGTTTTTTTTTTTTTTTTTGGTTGTTTTTGTTTGTTTAGTTTTTTTTCATGTGGGCCATTTTTAAAGTCTTTATTGAATTTGTTACAATATTGCCTCTGTTGTTTTTTATGTTTTGGTTTTTTGGCCGTGAGGCATGTGGGATCTTAGCTCCCGGACCAGGTATTGAACCCACATCCCCTGCGTTGGAAGGCAAAATCTTAACCACTGGACTGCCAGGGAGGTCCCGATATATGTTTTCTCTCTGAAAACAAGAGCACTTATTGATGTCCTTTTAAGAGATGTAATACTGAGGTCCATTATAGTTTTAGTTTAACATTTTGGTAAAATGTTTGTTTACTCATTACATCTACATTACTCTTTCCATAATTTTTTTTTTGGTTTGTACAATATCATTTTCTTCAGTTTATTTTCAAGTATAATGATGAACTACATTAACATTCCATCTGGCAAAGACTGTTTCAGAAGCCAGTTAAATTAATTTTGTGATTAAAAAAATTAATCATATAATAAATTGTATTATATCATCTTATGAATTATTATATACTTTAAGAGTATTTTTTCTATAATTTCTACCTAACGTTCTTTTCTGTATTACATTTTATTAACTCTAGGGAAGAAGAACAAGTAACTTAGGGAAATAACATAAAATTAAAGCTACTAATCCCTAAGAAAATTAAATTTAATGTTGACATAATTGGGACTGAACATTCTGTGTATAAAGTATTCTACCATAAAGCAGTTGTAAACTTGATGGAAAAAAAAAAGGCTGCTTTGCTATGGATTTTGCCATCCATCTTTTTTTTTTTTTTTTTTTTTTGATAGGGGGAGACAGTATGTTGAAATTTCAAGGCATCATTAATTTTCATAGCCAATGTAAAGTATGTTATCTATGTTTGAAAGCATGAAATTTTTTTATAACTGCTTATAGGGATGTTGATTTGATCAGATAGCAAAAATAAAAATAATGATTTCTTTCCTATATAGTGTGATTTTTCATTTAACTGTAGTTAGTATTGTTAATAGAATCCAGTAATCAAATACAGGGTGTTTGGAACCTGATCTTACAGTAAGTGCTATAGTGCTAGGAGCTGAGAGATAGTGATCTTTAAATATGAGGTTATCAAGAGTGCATCTTATTTATTATTGGCACCTGCTACTTAATTAAGGTGTTATGATTGCTCATGGTGTGCTGAGATTACACGGAATAAAACTGTTTCTGTGATCGTCCCTTTTTTTGTTGGCTCTGAATTATCTTCTCTTCTACATTCCATTTCTGCTACCATTTCTAATAGCGCTGCCTCACCACCACATCCTAAACTATGATGTACATCTAAATGTGTTCATACTAATGACCCTCCACTTCCAAATTTTAATACAGGGTTTAGAGAAGAATGGATAGATTTAGAAGCTTTTGAACATTGATGAAGGTGTCTTTGCACATTTGCATTAAAATACTAATGCATATTAATAAAACACAAATCTGCAGTAGTTTTCTTTTGTGACAGAACGGAACAAATATTAAATACTCTTTGGGTGGGAGACTATTTAGAAAGAGAGCAGTTACTCTCTCACATGTTGAACTACGAAAGTCAAGAATATTTTAACTAGCACAATCCTCTGGGGTTCCTGCTTCTCAGGTCTCCCTTCTTATTATAATTATGGAATATTCAAAAAGGTTTACTTTTGTGATTGAGCTTATTATTAGTGTGCCTATTTTTATGTTATTCTCTGGGATTGGGGGGAGGAAGGAGGAAATACACATTTAGTGAGAGCTATTCATTAGCCACCATTGAAGAAGAAATTGAACTTTAAAGAATCTATCAAAAATTCTCTAGTGAGCCTTTTATTACTATCTTGTCTTGAGCCCTTTTTTTAATGACATCTATTATCAGATTGAAATGGCGATTGAGACGCTGCAAAAGTCTGACGGTCTGTCCACTCACAGAAGCTCTCTTCTCAACAGCCATGTAAGTTGCCTCTTCTTCATGTAAACTAATCTCTTGCTTGTTCTGCATGTGTTGCTTGCTTCTAAATGCTTGTTTTATTTATTTACTTATTTATTTTGCTTCTTAACCTTCTTTTCTCAGCCCCTTATGATCTGTGTATCACTTAATGGCAATTTTGCACAGTGGAATATCTAAAAATAGAGCCCCCAATATACTACTTCACTAGGTTTTTTTTACTGTTTTGGTACAGATATATTTCCAAGTTAATAACAAGCTACCAAATATTGGTAAAAAGTAACTGATGATTTAAATTTTTCTAGTGTGATATTTATTTACCGTGAAGCAAATGTTTGTAATCTGCATCTTCAAGTCTGATACAGAGAAATGGTCGTGTCTATTTGTATGACCAGTAATATCCTTTAAGTGGAAAAAAGATTGTTAATGCCAAACCCAATGATAAACTGTTTGAAATGATTTATTTACCAGTAAGACTATATAAAATGAGAAGGAAACAGCTACCTAGATGAGCTCAGGTCCTAAGACCTAAAGAAAAATGAATCTGGGCCAAAAGAAGAAGTGAGATTCTAGATAAGCCATAAACTGCTAATAATTCAGATAAAACAGGATTATGGTTACTATTTCTTAAAGCTTTTAACTGTTATCAGATGCAGCATCACTACAACACCGGTGAGTGTAAGAAGAATGATGATGATTTGTGAAGCTATAAACATTTTCATCAAATGTTCAAATTTTGGGGACTCAGTGAAAATGTTGATTAAAAATTATTTTGTTATCATGATTTCTGAATATATGGGAAAAAGTAAATAGACCTATGATTTAAATCTGTCTAGACAGTTCTTTTGCTAAATTAATGTCAGTAACAATATAGTAAGAATTAGAGTTTTCCCTCCCAGCTGACAGTATATTCTTAAATTTGGAGAGAAAATTATTATTTTTAATTCCTCCCATATTTTGTGACTGAAAAGTCCAAAATTGGATCACCCAAGTGAAATAAAATATCATTAGTTTTTTCAATAAACCTTAAACATTTAGCTCATAGAAAATGTTTCACTATGCTTTTTAAATATTTGAATTTTCAAACATTTAAATTTTATATTCCAACATAACACAAAATACTTCCTTATGTTCTTACACATTTATTTTTAGATGAAGTGGTTTGTTTCTTTTTCTAAAGGAAGTATATCATGACAAATAAAAACAAGTTAACCTACTTGGAGAATGACTACAATTTTGGTGAAAATTATAGATTCTAAATTATAAAACAATACATACCTTGGCCCTTCTTTTGAAAGTTTAAGGAATATGATTTTTCCCCTTTCTGAAAGTTTGTATGCAGTACATCACTTTTTTATATGTTTCATAGGTATATTCCTGCTGTGCTAGCATGAGTCTGTGGTTGTGTGTAGAGGCTGATTTACTCTATACTTTTAGAATGTATGTTTTGGGGAGGGGGTGAGGACCATCTGGTGTTTTGTTTTGAAAATGGCAAGGAAAAATGTTGTTCATTTTTAGTTGAAAGTGTGCAGGAATATAAGAAAAAGAATACTGAAATTGCCAGTTACCTTTTTTGAACTTTCAGACCTCTATGAAGTTGTGCTTTGATATTCAATTCACATCTCATTGTCATTTGAGATATATACTTTAGTAAAATATGTGAATGTTTAATTTTAACTTGAATTACCCATCTTAATTAGTATTTTATGAACAATAATGTGGATATAAGAATATTTTTATATATTTCTATTTGTTGGTTTTTTGAAACTTTTCAAATATGTTTTTTTCATTGTTATTCTCTTGTAAAATTCATGAAGTAATATTTAATGTTAATGAATGTGTGAATTAAGCTGCATAAACAACAGATACATGTTTGTTACTCTATGGCTTTATACTTTTTATTACATGGCATGGCAGCTCTTCCATTACTATTTATAACTGCCAGAGGCATTTCAGTATATGGAGAGTGGGCATAAATGTTGCTAATGTAGTGATAATCTTTCTCTAAATATCCTGATTCACTTTTATTACACCTCTGAGGTACAGTTAAGTTTATTTAAAAACAACACATTTATAGTCAAGTCTCTGGAAATACAAATGATTCTACAGATGGTTATAAACAGTGGAGAAGGGATCAGTGTTTTCTGCTGACCAGTCAGGTTTTGTTTCTACCTGAACCCATTAGAAGAGCATGCTGTCTTTCTGTCCTTGGAAAATTAGCGATGCTCCTAGTTTTTGTTAGATTTATCCAAACAACTGGCATAAGCTACTACATGCATTCCAGTTGATAATCACCTGCTAAGGGTATTTTAAATTCTGTTAACCTAATTGATGATTTTCAGTTGTGTAGAAAAATTTTAGTGGCGAGGGTTTTTTTAAATTTAAATATGGCTAACAACTTAAATGTTCATAAGCTGTAAGTTATCTTTATCCCTTCCTATATAGCACATAATATAGAATCATTTGAGGTTTGTGGGATTCTTTGAAGTGGACATAAATTCAACCTTATGATAATAGTTCCCTGACATCAATTTCTACAAAGGATCAATTTCATTAGGCAAAATTTAGGAGAAATCAATAATTTGTGTCCCATACTTACTAGTTTCCAAAGAGGGATCTTATTCATGATTTTTGAGCTGAAAGTCTGTTGTCATTCTATTTTGCAATATGGAATAGATGAATTTTCTATTTTCTCTGTATATATTCGATTATTCACAATAATTTGGAAAATTCTTATTAGGATCAAATCAAATAAATAATCCCCTGTTGGTATAATCCAACTTGATTGCTTTGTTTTTCACCTCTCTTTCTACACATTAGAAGATTTAGTGAGGTATTAAATTTTATATCCCTTTTTCAACATATTCTTAAGAGTATTTTGTACTGCTGCTCTGTTTTTATCATCATCATGCTCTTATCATCCAGGTCAAAATGCATGTATAACTTGCCTATTTCATACCCAACATAGTGCCTCATCTGTGACTGAGTACAGTTACACTGAGTGCCATGTTCCCTTCTATTAACATTATTAACATAATGGCACTTATTCCAGTAGTAGCATTACATAGGCAGACAGTAAATATTTATTGACAAGTGAAAATTCCAAGACAGTAAGGATTTTATATGTTTTATCCACTGATGCACCCCCTGGTGCCTAGAACAGTGCCAGGTACATAGTAGGTGCTCACTAAATATTTGCTAAGTGAATAAATGTAAGAGACAAGTAATAGAAGGGAACAGACCTTATTTTGCCTTCAGTATTCTAAGTACCTTTGCCAATCATGTGTGCATTTATTTGGGGACTCACACATGCATTCTTTGTTACCAAGTATGCTTCAATTAGGTGTATGTGTGAGCATTGTTGATAAGACAGTGGTCTCCCTGCACACCATTTGCGTGAAAGAATGTATGGACGAGCTGTCATTTCCTTGTGTACAACCTTTAGTTTTTTTTATTTAAATATTTTTATTTCTAAATTTTTTGGCATGTGAAGATGTTATGGGTAAATGATGTGTAGTCTGCCTAAATCAAATTAGAATATCTTAATTTTCTTCATTGCAGACTTAAGTTTATTTTATACTTCTTCTCAGTTGTAAATAATATAAATTGGCATTTAATGGTTATATTGTATCAAATTTGGGATATTTTAGATTATAAATTTAAATACAGAAACATTCTTAAATTAATTGTTCCCACATTTCACGTAATGTTTTTCAGCTTGTGCATTTTTAAAATTCCATTTAAAGTATATAAAAAGCTTTAGGCATTTATTTTATATAGCTTTTACTATCTAGCAAATAATCGTTTCATGATTTTTGCTGGTTTTAGCTACTGAAATATATTCAGCTCAAAGCAAAACCTTGTTTTATGCTTACTTTCTCTTGACTTGGCTGTGCTGTAAATATAAGTTATGATGGAAATAAGACCTGTCAAAATGCATATCATCAGTGAACTGAAATCAAAATGAATCCTAATGGATAATAATCCAACTGGGGAAAAATGCCAAATGTTACATTTAGATGTTAATTGGGGAATGCAATAATGTATTTTTTTAAATTTGTCAATCAGTATTTCCCTTTGGGAAAAATAGGAACTGTTCATCTTCCTTAATCTACCCTGATTAATATAGATTAAATGCAAAGCTTGAAAGATGCAATTATCTTGGTTTCTACCCTTACATGAATTTACGTTAGTTCATTAGTAGAAAAATCAGGTTTTAAATATAAAGGTTAAAAGTTCCTATGATATTTCATAGGCTTTTAAAATCATAAATATAAACAAATATTTTATAAGACATCTTATAAAAGAGTAAAAGAAATAGCAATAGTTATTTCTAAATTACTAAATGTTAAGGGTATTGAATTAGTGTCCAAATACATTTTATAAAAGAGGAAATCCAAGGAAACAATATATCTTATAATAGGCATGAACTTCCCTAGGGCAGCACATGGAGTGTATACCTTCAGGTTACACTTAACTGCCAAGTTTCTCTTATAATAAAAATTAATCCTTTCTTATACTATGTTTTAAACTCAAAGATCTGACAGAATTTTATCACTGTGTCAAAACTCGAAGGTTAAATACTGGCACGTAGAATGCAGATTAATCCCCAGCTAAATCTCAAAATCTTATCTGGTAGCTCCTAAACCAATTTCCACTTACACAGTCAATTTCTGGGAGCATTACTCCTGGGTGTGCAGTTGTTGGCAGACTTCCTAGTTGGAGCAGTCATGGCTGCAGCAGAGCCACCTCCATCCTTCAGGGCTTTTACCTCCACTTGACCTCCTGCCCTTCCCAAGTGATCTCCAGGCTTCTGGGAAGGAATAAGAGTTCCTCCTCCTGCAAGCAAAGGACAGGGAACAAAGTGTAGCTTTGCTACTGTAAAAGTGATAGTCACTAGAATACCTGCATACCCACTCTTGTGGAATTTTTCAAACCAACTAATGATTTTATATATATATATATATGTGTGTGTATATATATATATATATAAAATATACATACGTATGTAAATATGTATACACATATGTGTGTGTGTACACACACAGACACACAAATACGTATTACAGATAAACTCAGATTTTTAAAAACTGGATTAGAAATGAAGAAAAATCTTTAAGAATGTAAAATTATGTAAGAAGAAAAATCAGTTTGCGAAAGAACCAGTCCAGATTCTGTGACTTGCTTAGCCACTTCAGAGGACCATGTGGCCAATCCAATAAAAGCTTCATTTTCTCCAGGCTATTCACTGGGGGCTTGAGTAATATTATTCAGGCTTATGAGTATTTTTTTTTTTTTTTTTTTGCGGTACGCGGGCCTCTCACTGTTGTGGCCTCTCCCGCCGCGGAGCACAGGCTCCGGACACGCAGGCCCAGCGCCATGGCTCACGGGCCCAGCCGCTCCGCGGCATGTGGAATCCTCCCGGACCGGGGCACGAACCCATGTCCCCTGCATCGGCAGGCGGACTCTCAACCACTGTGCCACCAGGGAAGCCCGAGTATTTTATTATTTATTTATTTATTTGTTTGTTTGTTTGTTTGTTGCGGTACACGGGCCTCTCACTGTTGTGGCCTCTCCCGTTGCGGAGCACAGGCTCCGGACGTGCAGGCTCAGCGGCCATGACTCACGGGCCCAGCTGCTCCGCGGCATGTGGGATCTTCCCGGACCGGGGCACAAACCTGTGTCCCCTGCATCGGCAGGCAGACTCTCAACCACTGCGCCACCAGGGAAGCCCTGGATCATGAGATATTAATAAACTCTCATTTTTAGATATTTGTCTTTACTTTTAAGTAATTAAATATTGCAAGGTAAACAGTTAAGGCAGTTTACAGAAATTTTTAAGTTGTATCTGATTAATTAAATTATTTTCATTTGATTTATATCTTATTAAACGTACTTTACATCAGATCTATTTTATTATTTGTATACTTTTGGTTATAAAGTTCACATTATGAAATTGATTATTTTTCCATTTCTGAAAAAAAAGCGCTTTAAATTAACGTTTCCTATATAGATATATGTTCTGTTCATTAGCAAAGGAAGAAATATTTGATTTTTTATTGATTTTTATTTTTTGTTAAGAAATATACCATTTTGGCTTTGACAATATGCCTTATTATTTGCGGATACATATATACATACAAACATATCTGTGACATTTTTAACTTACTGGCATTGTTCAATGCTTGTGGATGTGGGCGCTTTATGAGTTCAGTTGCAAAATATTACTGTTTTTCAAAAAATACTTATAGTTTTTATATGCTTGCCCATTTTATGGTGTTTTAAAAAAATATTCCTTGATCTCAAGGGATTAAATTCCTCATAGAATATTCCTTTCTATATTCTGTACTTCAATATTCTTTATTTCTATATTCTTTATATATTTAGAATACCAATGGAAGGCTCTATCTAGTATATGTACACAAAACAAGAGCCATCACTTGTGTGCAGTATGGTTCACTAGAGCTGCCCTAACACCATTCAAATGAGGAAACAATGCTTTCAGATCCCAGTCATCTTACTGAGGCACGTGGATGAAATATGTGAGGCAGGTTTGCTTTGCCACATTTTATGTGTCGTCTCTGTCAGTTGTTTCATAATCAACAAAGTCTTAAAATTTCAAAAGGAACACTAAAGAGATATACTGACTCACTGTTGTAGGCAGAATACTAGTCTGAGCCTTTATAACTGGATTTTCCAATCAGTTTACCACCTCTCTTTACACTAAATGAATACGTATATGTGAACTTATTCTATGTGTCATGTAGAGTACTCAGAAATCATGTGTGAATGCCTCTGGAAAACTTTTTTACTGACAGTAAGATTACAGACGATTCATATGAAAACAACTTTTTTGACCTGTAAATTTTTTGGCCATTATAAAAATGAATGTTTATTTTGTGTAATCTTTTAAAAATTTCATAGGGGAGCGTTGTATATGTTCAGAGGCAATAGGTATATTTAAATGTATTCATATGCACATGTGGTTCATAGAGAACCTAAAGGCTTCCTGACCAGAACATTAATTTTATTTTTATTTTTGAAACTACTCTGCTCTGTCTTATAGGCTTGGGGGCCATATTTTCTAAGCCAACATCAAGTATGGGTTTAATGACATGTTTAATTATATAAATATCATGTAGGAATATTTGAAATTAAAATTGTTCTGGAAAATTCAGCTGTCATGGTTAAAGAAAATAATTCTGACAATATTTTTAATGGGTTTTCTTATTAAGAGTCTGAAAGTATATGTTCTAAGCTTGATCACAAATCTTAAAATATGTAAACAAAATGGAGAAATGCTTTAGTTTGAGTGTTCTTATTATCATTTTTAGTATGTGACTGTAAATTCCTGGAGGACAGGAGTGAGGTCACATTCATTTTTATATCCATAGGAGCCTAGCACATTGCCTGGCTGATAGTTGATGCTCAATAAAGGAATTCTTTTCCTTCTATAACTTATATTTAACTTGAATTGCATGTAGAATATCAGCTTTTTGTCACACCTTCTATATATGGCATGGAAATTTGGTTGAGACAAGTAATGTGACATATATGCTGCTTTTGTAGAAATAATAACTGGTATGAAAATAATCAGGAAAGTGTGTTGGAAACCAGATCAAGCACTGAGACAGTGTACATATGGCCTTAAGAAAGTCATTTAAACCTATTTCAGTTCTCCTTTTATAAATAAATAATGAACAGGTTGATAATTTGATTTTTCTATTGTTGAAACTCAGTACTATATACATAAATTAGATTTTTCTAAAAATTTCCTGCACATTATGTACTTTACAGATTATTTTTTAAAAATTTAGACGGGACAACATAAAACTTTAAAATGTGAACTATAGACTGAGAAAACATTGCTTTACCAACTACCATTGTAATATGTCTTCCAAAATTATGAAAAAACATAGCTTTGAGGTAGAAAAACTCAAATGATTGTAGTAAATTATTCCTTTTCATTACACATATTTTTTTAAACCAGTCTCTAGGGAGTTTCTTTCTTTCTGGGGAAGAAAAGACTGAAATTTTTCCTTACTGCTTGTAGAATTTGTCCCAGTGGATAATACCGTTATTGTATTATCTTGTGTAAGTAAATTGGATAAATAAATTAGAATTCTATAAAAATGAATAGAACCTTAGTGTAAATAATTATACAAGGCAGCCTGCTGTTCATGTGTTGTAACAAACCAACACTAAAGACATTATGTGCCACGCTGTCAGGCTTGGTAACATGTTTTTTTCCTGTAGCAATTATAAATTATATTTATAACCAGTTAACGGGATTATTTGAGTTCCTTGAAGAGGTATATGTCTCCAAAATAGCAATCAATACAAGGAAAATTAGTATGTCTTTATATGTGCTTGAATGTTTGAAGGAATGGACATGGTCTGAGGTCATTAAATGACGGTCAGCTATTTACACTTCTGAGAGTTTTCAATGTCAGATTACACAGTCCTCTGAATTACAACAGTTTACCTATTACATGGCTTGAGGAAGATCTTCTAAGTGTTTTTTGTGTATTACAGTTGCAGTGTCTTAGAGACATTTTGGTGAATGATTTGGTTTCTCTGTGTTTACCCTGTCTTGTTTATACTAGCTCCAGTGGCTGTTGGACAATTACGAGACGGCAGAAGGAGTGAGCCTTCCCAGAAGCACTCTTTACAACCACTACCTACGACACTGTCAGGAACACAAACTGGACCCAGTCAATGCTGCTTCTTTTGGAAAACTTATAAGGTCAATTTTTATGGGGCTACGAACCAGGAGATTGGGAACCAGGTTAGTACTAAAAATAATATCATAAACTAATCTGTCTTTTTCAAACTATAGCTTTAAACAATATAGTTCAGTATATTGTTTGGGCAAAAGTACTTGATTACAGATAACATGTAAAGAAAAACTAAAGAATTAGCTCAGTTTATAAAATCCCCCAGGAAAAGGAAAGGTCATTATTCACTGAAAACTGCCAATCCAGTATGATGCATTGTCCAACTAAACATCAACAGAGTAAACAAAGCTTTGAGAAAAACTGATTCTCAAATCACATAGAAATGAGCAGACCAAGCTATTAATGGAAGATTCATATATGATACTTTAAAAATTAGTATATATCACTATCTTATCTTTTGAAGAATAACTGTACTAAAGATGATGAGTAAAGTGACATAGTTAAGTGGAAAACTATGTGTCTCTTGACTTGCAAAATTACATTGAAATGTCTTTATAAATAACTCCTCTATTTGAATAGAGTAAAAATTAAATCTGAGTTTTTCATTTCATTTCTGGAGACCAATTAAAAATAATTTAGTGAACTTGCAGATTCTAGGTGTTTGAGGCTCTCAGTTAATGACCTGGTCCTATTTAACTTCTTATTAGCCTTTTTTAAACTCTTGATTGTGAAGCCATGCATCTATGGAAGTAAAAATATAGTATAGTTCCATTGCAGAGAAACCAGTAATGTGAAGAAGACTTACTTTCTCTGTTCCCTTCCTTTGGAAATAGATATGAGTGTTTTTACTAATCAAAATATGCTGAAAATAATACTTAGAACTACAGAGCTTCATTTTTGCCTTTCTATAATTTTTACAAGTTATCATAACAAATATTTTGAATAGCTGAGCAGAATGATATGGATGTTTTTGATTTCCTAAATCTTATAAAATCCATATTTAGAAGTATAAAAATAAAGATCCTATACTGTATATGACAGATGATATACCTTTAATGAGTTATAAGTCACAGCTTCATAGTATTCTAGTAAAGCTTTTTAAATATTCTTAATAAAATAAACAGAGCCTTAGTAATTGACTTCACTATAAATTTATACAAAAAAAAGGAGTGTGGCCGTTTTATGATATTTACAAGGTCTATATGTAGTCAAAGTGTGAATTATTCCTTTCTGTTGCATTTTAAGTGATTGTACAGCTTTCAGATTACTGGAGGTTTAGTTCTCTCATAAATGTATTTTCTTCTATCTGTACTTCAAAGGATAGTCTATTTTAAACTGAAGAATATGATTGTTTATTTGGAGTAAAGGAACTAGCTTCCAGTTCCTTGAAAAAACCTTGTTTCGCTAGTATTTTTTTCCCCAGAACCAGGAAAATCATTAGTTGGGGACCTAACCTACTATATCCTAGCTGATGGCTCAGTAGTTATGCATACTGTGCCAATATTTTGAATCTCTGGACTTTATTCAGCATTGTAATAGCTGTATTGTTGTGCCTGTTTTGTTACTGAAAGGGATTTCAATGGATCCTATTTTGAGGCTCCATTCAAACCTTGAAACACATCTTTAAAATAGAAAGGGACAAAATTGGGGTTGTTTGGGTTTGTGAATGAGTAGAATCCATACTCTATGCTCTATAAGTACATATTGCAGTATTGCAGCTTTTTGTTTCTGATGTTCTTTACTTCCCCCTCTCACTATGTAGCCATTGTGTATCCTGTTCCTTTTAAAATTGTATGTAGTCTTTGTAATTAGAGATGGAAAACAAAGCCTAGAAGAATAAGGAGAAAAGAAATCCTAGGGAGAAAGTTTTAACAAATGCTGTGTTATGAAGCTAGCAAAACTCTAATGTAGAAAAACTGACAATGATAGGGGCGAAGTGCCAGAGGTTCTTTCTACTATGGAAACTGTTTTAGCATTCATTCTACTCCTCACCCAGGGAACAGAGAGAAAATCAGTATAAATCATGAGGCAAACCAACTCAGATTTTTTTTTTAAACAAACCATATGTGAACTGTTATTTATCCATCAATAAGATTATCTGGTGAATTCATTAAAACCAGAACCAGACTTTTGCTCAAGTTTCTGGAGCTAAGTAAAAGATAAGTAATATCACCATGTTTCTAAACTAAGGTAAACCAAAAGGTAGCTTTTGTTACATCCCATCTCCAAATTAAGTTTAAACAAAGAAGACCATGGAACAGACTGATTTCCTCCAACCATCTTCAGTGGAATAGAAAGAACCGTCTCTCCTCCAACCCATCCAAGATTCCATTTTATAGGAAACTGGAGAGAAACCAGGTACTTCGTGTATTTTGGGGTCTCACAAGAGAGATGTGATTTTACTTTGTATCTTTGTCATTGGCTACTCCCTCCTGTTCTCCAGTTTGTATAGGAACAGTTTCTGGTATTTTTTGTTTTTGTTTTTTGCTGTATTCTACAATGGATCTTGGAGGCAAGATCTAATGTCTGCAAGTGGAAGGCGTTAAGTTTTCATACTGGTTTATTTTGCTGAAACTATGTAGGTATTCAAATGCCCTATGTTTTTTAAACTAACAATATTATTTATATAATAGATTTTAATGTCTTTTCAAATATATAGGATTCATCTAACGTGTGTTCTTCAATCTTGGAAGTAAAATTCTGTTTTATTTTTATATAAAATATTGAATCCACACTCCACTTGCATTTCTTTTTGTAAATGAAAGAAAAAGTTGGAAAGAACACTGATGTCTTGCTATATATAGACTTGAGAAAAACTACTATTTTCTCTTTGCAAAAATTTACATGTTTAAAATGTTATTTTTGCAAGAATTTGCAAATTTCATTCAGAGTAAAACTTTGTCATTTCTAATAACAAATATGGTCTTTCTCATGAACATGAGGAAGTTGTGACATTTTTTATCTAGGTGGAAATTTGCCATTTTCACAGAGAAATTTCCCCATGTCTGTTGTGACACATCTTATTCAGCTTGAAAAACTGATATGAATCCACAAAAACAGAGACTAATAAAATATGCTTTGAAATCAATAGATTAAATGCCTGCTTCTTTTTAGGTTTCAAAATATTAAATAATAGACTTCACAACATCTTGTATCAGTGAAGTTATCTTAATCATTCCTGCAGTAATACAACTAGAAAAATACAGGACTTCTCCAAGACAGTAGAATTAAGATGTTTTTCTCTTTGTTCTGCATAACCATTTGATAATAAATTCCTAGTTAGTGTGCAACCCTTTATCCTGTTAATGAATATCCTGTTAACCTAATCTTCTAAATTATAGTTAAAATATAAAGTTGAAAATAAAATGTAACTTAAATCGAGCAAATGGATTCTGACTAATATTTAAGCAAAAGTTTATAAGGAAAGATTTTTCTTAGGGCCTTGAATTGATTGATTCAGAATCTTATTTTGATTCTTCAAATGTAGCCACCATAAAAATATACAGGTGTCCAGAACAGGTAAATCATAAATATATAACATTAATATTTTGCCTTTATCTAATTTTTCCAAATATGAAATTAAATGGACATCCTATATGATTAATATTGATTTGACTGACTTTTTGTGTCTCTTGTTTGTTGTTCTTTTATGAAGAGGAAACTCCAAGTACCATTACTATGGGATTCGTGTCAAGCCAGATTCCCCTCTTAATCGTCTGCAAGAAGACATGCAGTATATGGCTATGAGACAACAACCCATGCAACAGAAACAAAGGTAGACCCTGGAATTATCATTGACATGTCAAAGCTATGTATTTCTTTAGATGTTCCATCTCCCTTTTTCTGAACGAGCAGAACAAATACCTAAGTGTGCAAGAATGTCGCTATTGTTGATATGCTTTCACTACAGACAGTTCTAAAATATGATTTAGAATTTCATTCTATTTTCCAAATATTTTAAAATTACTTATCAGACAGCGTGTTTGTCGCCTTTAAGTAAATGTGACATCCCAAACTATTCAGATAAGGAAACTAAACATAAACTGTAAGGAGCATCTGGAGAAACTTGTCAGTATTCATGAGCTTCTTACTTGTTAATCTGCATATCCTGCAGGTCATTCTTTTTGACAGTATAAATTCTTGCAGAATGTTTGGGACGTCTTACATTTTCTTTGACTCCAACTTTCCTAGATGTATAATTGTAGATATTAGAGCTGTAAGAGATCTTAAGCAATCATGAATGGATGGATGGATGGTTGGATGGATGGATGGCTGGCTGGATGAATAGAATCATAGATCTTAGAATTGAAAAATACATCAGTCTAGTCTGGCCCCTCAGCCTTGTGGCAGTCAAAGCATGAAGACCCCTGTTTTTTCAGATAAATCCCAGAGAGGTTAAATGATTTGTACAAGCCCATAATGCTGCTACATAGCCAAGGGCCTTCTGTCTCGTGTGACTTATATCACAGTTTGGAGTAAAGTGAAAAATCTTTCCCTCTTTACCAGTATAGCTCAACCATGACAGTAGCTACAGTTTTTCTTTTCAATTGAACATACAAAATTAGGTAGGAGAAAGGAGGACTGCACCTGGTGCACTTGGCCTAATCCATTGATCAGTCTCCCTAAGCCATTGATCTGGGATGGTGAGTCACCGTGGTAAGATCTCCTCCACATCATACTAGCTTAATCAGAAGCCTTAGTTCCAAGTAGCTGCTGGAGAAAAAAGTATATCACGCAGTAGTCCTTTATCTATTTAGTCAGCAAGCATCAATTGAGTATCTACCCTTTGTGCAGAGATAAGACACAGTCCTTACCTTTGAGGAGTTAAGAAATTAGATGAGAAGGCACATGGGAATTTTTTTTTTAAGTAATGCAACCTAAGAAATGCTAAAACAAAGCTTTGGTCAAGGAACTATTGGAGTAATTTGCTGAACTATTTCAGCAAAGTCTGGGAGAGGGAGGATTGGGAAGTTTCACAGAGAAAGTGCTATTTGAGTAGGGAATTAGAGGGATCAGAAAAAGAGAGGAACATTCAGGTAGAGGGAATAATGTAAACAAAATCACCACCGAGAAGTAAAGTCCATGACGTCTTTGGTGAATGCACTCTGATCTGGTGAGGTTGATATTGCAGAAGAATTGAGAAGAAGATTGGGTACTTTATTGGGAGATGAGATTTTAAAAGTAGTTTGGATCATACGTGAAGGGATTTGGTTGTTTATGAAGCTAATGAGTTTGTTCTTTGTGCTTAGGTACTATGCAAGTCTTCAAAGACTTGCTTCCAAGCAAAACAATGACACTTGAAAATTTTTTCTAGAGAGATTACTGTTTGATTTGGGGCAAGACATATTTAGTGGGAAGAGACTGGAAGTAAAGACACTTGTTAAGTGGCTTTAACACAGTCATAATTTCTAGTGCGAGTATTCAAGACTGAAGAGTCAGTTCAAGGTTGGCTATTATATAAATTATTATGTTTTCTCAAACTTACTTTTTAAATTGCTGATTCCTGTTTTTCGAGGTATAGTCAGTGAAATATACTAGAAGGGCTCTGGGGAAAAAAAGCCATAAAACAGTCCATTGTATAGTTGGAGACAGAGTTTGTGTGAATTGGAATAAACTGTTGTTGTCATGAGTTACCATTATTGTTTCCACCTGTTAGTGGCAGTACCATAGCTTTTACTTTCTGGTGTGGTCTCTGCGCTCATGCATAGCAGCACTACACATTGGAGATGTTGGTGCAATAAAGAAAAAAAAGATTAAGTCAAAAATAATATATACCCAAACTTAAATATGAACAATACCTTGGTAAATTGCACTCAAGACAGCTGAAACTTACTTCGTCCAGTGATTTCACTGCAAAGAATCCTAGCAAGTTTTCATGGAAATGGAAACCTTCAAGGGACATTCTTTATACAAAGCCTGGGTTAGGTAAGCAAGACCAAGGAATTACAAAGGTCTCCTTATGAAACAAATTTCAGAGCTATAAAGATTAATGAGCCATGAAAACCCTGCAATATAAGTATAGTAATTACTGCTTTTAGAATTAGACATAATATGGTTGTATTTAAAAAGTGATATAAAATTCTCAGTAATATTCATAAATTGTACCGACTTTAGTTTCTTATAGTGTTTGCTTTCTTATGAAATAAGAATGTTAGAGAGCCAAAGAAGTACTGAAACTTCCTTTAATTTGTTGTTGTTGTTTTTTAATGGTACAATTTTGGATTATGGACAGTTGCTCTTGGAATGGTGTCTTGGATAACTGCTTGCATTGTGAGTGTTATCAACTTCACCAACCCCTCACTGGGATTAGGACAGAGGGAGGTTTCTGTTGTCTCTTTGAAGGATTATGTCACTGGCAACATTGATAGGCCTTAAGTGAAGCCAGTTACCGAATTTAGAGGAAACACTTGGACAGGAGAGGAAAAGTGTCTCTTCCTGAGTCTGGATGCAAGGGTTAAGAGTATTTGTTGAAAACAGTGAAAAAGGGACTTATTGTACTTTTGTTTTATGGCTTATAAAATAAGGTGATTCCAAAACTCAAATGATTCTACTGAATATATTAAACTTCACATAAGAAGAGCCTGCCATTCTCCTGTTAAAGTACAAGTGACATTTGAAAGGTTTAAAATATTTTATACTAGTATTTAATATTTTGGAATATTCAAATTGTTTAAATGCCTCAAGGTTTTTTGTATACATCTATATGTGCCCATCTTCCATAGTATAAATGTACATGCTTCACCTGTTCCTATAGTAAGAAAATTCAATTATATGCAATGATTATTTTATCAAATAAAAATTTGTATATTTTTTCTGATAAGTTTGGAATCATTGTAGTTGTAGCATTAATGATGGTTATTGTTTTGCATAGCTTTATAATTTTTAGAGCTCCTTTACATATGATATCTCATTTGAAGCTTTGTTAGGGTAGTAGAGGAAATTTCCCCTTACCTACAAATCAGATTCCCAGCAACACCACCATATGGGAATATAACCATGAGTCTGGAAATAAATGGAAACAGCTTCTGACTGTAAAACAGATGTCACAGAGCCCTTAGTTTAGCTTAATTGAAAAGATGAAGCCATCCTCAAGTCATTTACCTAAAATAAAGGAGCAGATTAGAGCCCACTTGATTCATAGGCAATCATGAGATATAACAGCTGGCAAGAGGATATATAAGTAGACAAGGGTCTTCGATTCACTTTTGGGTTACTCAGCTCAGCAGTCTGTACACATTCAGTGGAAGGACACATAGACCTAGGCATTCCAGGAGGCCCTTTAAGTATCACTGTAGTGGCTAAAATCTAGTCTAACACAGTGTAATAGCTATTTGGCATGTTGATGACATTATAGGCAATCAAGAAGAGGTTAACTACCCTGGTTAAGGAAACAGGAGAATGTGTAATAGTTGGTTTTTTTAATACTTTCTGTTGAAAATATTTCATGTGAAAATAACTTCTGCACTTAAATGAGGTAGTCTTCAGTTTTCAAGGAAATTCACTCATGGACTAATTTGCTTACCCTAATTTAGACAATAAATAAATTAGGTTATTATAGAGCAAAAAGGAGATGAGTAATTTTCAGCTTTACAAACTTAAGTAAAAATGTTTGCTGCAGTTTATTTCTAATATTTAAAAGAAGCACTCAGAGAGTGTTGGCACATGTATGTCAGCTATTCTTCCAAATCCTAGTAGCAAAAGTGGTGGAATAGAGCCAAGCGTGTTTGACAATGTGCTTGGCTGTGTTTGATCCCAGTAGCCATTCTCAAAGTATTAAACTGCATATATCATTCCTTCAACAAATACATAACAATCAGTGGTTGCATATAGAATATGTCCATCACAACTAAAAGAGAATTCACAGAATCATAGAAAGTTAGAGCTGGAAGGGAGAGGTCACCTAGCGTACCTCATCCTCTTGATGAGAAAACTGAAGTCCATAAAGGGTAGATAACGTATCCACGATAATATAGAAACCAGGACAAGAAACCAGTCCTCTTGTCTTTGTTCTTATAAGAATTCCGTCCTTGAAGAGGTAATATAACCCAAAGAGAAACGTGCACATGTAATAAAATTTAAGGGGAAAATCACACTTGAGTATGTCCTAAATAAGTGAGGAAATGTGCCACTTTCTGCCTCTGTGAATGGTCTTTTCATAGGAATAGGATTCTGTGAAAGAAGAAACCTTTGTGGCACTGAGGAGAGAAAAATAGAGGCCAATTGGAAAGATGGGACAGCAAGGCTAGTTGGCTGTAGACAGATGTGAAAGCATGCGTGTTCCTATGGAGTGAGGACAAGAACCTTTGTCATTTGAAGACCTTTCTTAATATAGTTTCATAGATTAGTGGAATGAACCTTATATTTAAAGGTGGGAAATAGGGATTTGAATACAGGCTGCTTTGGCACTTCAGTGTGTGTGACTGAACTTCACTGAACCTCAGTTTCTTCATCTGCAAAATGGAAATAATAATAGACTACCTTAAGCTATATAAAGTATATAAAAGGCTTTATAACTGGAAATATCCAAGTGATAGGATAAAATAATTATTATCATTATTATACTGTATGCACTAGAGAAAATATTTCTTTAGAAAATATTTCTTTAAGAATAAGGCTATTGTGGAGAAGAATGAAGCCTGGCAATTGGGCAAGTTTGGCTTCCATTTCTTTATACCTCCAGGCCTGTGGTTTCCAACTGTGATTGATGTTAATAGTTTACAATTCCTCTCCTGGCCATAAATTCCCTGGGGTCATTACAGAGATAAGCGTCTAGGGCTGGTAAATTCCTCTGAGGCAGCTGAGGGTGGCAGGAGGGCAGGAGTCTTTAGTGGGAGGATGATCAGGTATCTGCATTTGGCTTTTAGGAGACAGACAAAGAATCTTGGCACTGAGGTATTTAATGTTCACTGCCACTGCAACAAGTCCTTTCTGTAAATATATTTTTCATTGAAGATGGGATAATCATAAATAATCACATTCAGTAATTATTAAGTATAGTCATTCATGTAAAGTTTGTTACTACTAACAGTCACCACTTATCCTTCTGATGAACATTTATTGAACTTGTAAATTGTTCATCAATAAGCACTTTATGTGCAAGATCTCATTTGGCAATTATATCCTTATCTACTGATAAGGAAACTGAGGCTCATTTAATTTTACTATGTGCAAGAAGCTCACTAATTTATTTTTTCCTAGATAGAGCTTCAGATGCCCTTTTTCGTTTTTGTTGCTGTCTTGACATGAGGTGGAGTCAGGTTGTCATTCTCCAAATAAAGGAAGAGTGAGGGCCTCCCTGGTGGCGCAGTGGTTGAGAGTCCGCCTGCCGATGCAGGGGATACGGGTTCGTGCCCCGGTCTGGGAGGATCCCATATGCCGCGGAGCGGCTGGGCCCGTGAGCCATGGCCGCTGGGCCTGCGCGTCCGGAGCCTGTGCTCCGCAACGGGAGAGGCCACAGCAGTGAGAGGCCCGCATACCGCAAAAAGAAAAAAAAAAAAAAAAAAAAAAAAGGAAGAGTGAGAGCATTCCTGTAGGATCAGTTTAACAGAAAGGACCAGCTGTAGATAAAAGAAGTATCCTAAAGGTGTCATACATATTTGTAGCAAGAATATATCAGTTCTATACAGTTAACCCTAAATTACCTACACTAGGAGAACTCAATGAAGAAATTCATGAGATAAGGGAATCTTATTTGCCTCTTTCAACATTGCATTTTCAACACCTAGGAGAGCAGTGAGCACATTGTCATTTGTGAAATGAATGAATGATCCATAGACTTTTATTTCAGCCAGCAGCTTCAACCTCTTCCCTTCCCTACCTCTCGCACATTTCCTACTAAAACTGATGCAATTAGTACAAATACCCCCATTTGAATTTAATTTTTCCTCCTATCCCTTTCCAATTATAGATGTAGAGCTAATGACAAGACAAATACTATGAGAGCCACCAACAAGGATTGAAGAGATGTAATAACTATCATTAACCAGCAGGGTTGATGTTAGAAGTTGTTTAGATATAGAAGTATTCAGTGTGACATCAAGGAGTTCATTACTATTCTGAAAAGATGGCACTCAACATTATTTTCTTCTGATCTGTTCATGTTTATATCATTTAGTTCATTTCAGACCTCAAATCATCTAAAAATTTTCTGGGGCAATTTTTCCAAAGAGAATCTCAAGATTCCAGTAGAAAACTTTAGCCTTTTGTCCCGATTATCATGCAAATCAAATGATTGTGTACCTTCTAGACTTATAAACATAATAATGACTCTAAATGCCTATACAGCTCAGATTTTGCATCTTTCATGTGCATTTTTCACCTGATTCAAAGGTAGTTTTCCAAATGTTTCATTTAGTCTGTTGAAAATCTTTCCACCTGGTACTGTTAGTTGAATGTGATGGTAACTATATACCATTCTTTGCCTTCCATTGGACTCCTTCAGTGTCTTTATGTGTGAGATTATTGATAGAATTAGATATTATTTTACAGTAGAGTTACAGCTGTCCAAGTTCTAAGTAACAGCTATGACTAACCCCATGGGGGAAGATTCCTAATAATTTTCCAAGTTTCTGTGTTAGTGACAGGTTTCATGCATACGCTCAGCTATTAAAGTATTAGAGTTTCTTTGATTTCTTAATCATTAACAACTTTAGCTTTGATTGCCCAGGGATTGCAAGCTGTTAAAATTATCATTTGCCTCTTAACTAATTTTGAAACCAAGAGCTGTTTCTTCATCTGATATCGTACAGGTCTTTCTCAGAGCACACACAGCTCAAGAGCACTAAGAATCTACTATAAGAAAACCTATTCTAAAACAAGGAATTTGTAAAATAAATGGGCATCAAAGCAGAGAATTCTTAAATACTAAAGAGTTCAGTTTTTTAAAAGATTCAACAAAGAATTTTTTTCAGTAGAAAACATATCTTTTTTTTACAATTTAGTATTTAAATAGTGCTTATTTTCTGTTAAAAAAGAGAGAGAGGAAATCTGAAAGCTGTGTTTCAATGTTAAAAAGTCACTTGAAATTCAATCAGAGTTAAGATAATGTTGGATTATCATGTAAGTCAATGGAATATTAAAAAACATCCTGGAAAAATTCTGTTTACACACAGCGTTTTCAAAGTCATGCCCCTATAATACTTTACCCATAGTAAATACTCAATAAATGTTTGTTAGATTTGCTATATGTTAAGATCAATTGATGGTGTGATGAAATGAAATGTTACCTTGAGCATTCATTCATACATTCATTCATTCATCCACCATCCATTCAGAGATATTTACATTCCAAATGTAGTTTATTGAGAAATAACTTATTTTATAAAAAATGACTTTTCTCTAATGTTATAATTGTATTTCTACAACATTGGGCTGAAGGAATTTATTATTGGTCCAAGAAGCTCCTGTGGTCTAGTTCTGTGCAGGCTACTTAAGAAGTACATGATAGGGGTTCCAGAAGAAGAAGAGAAAAACAAAGGGACTGAGAAAATATTTGAAGAGATTATAGTTGAAAACTTCCCTAATATGGGAAAGGAAATAGTTAATCAAGTCCAGGAGGCACAGAGAGTCCCATACAGAATAAATCCAAGGAGAAATACACCAAGACACATATTAATCAAACTGTCAAAAATTAAACACAAAGAAATCATATTAAAAGCAGCAAGGCAAAAACAACAAATAACACACAAGGGAATCCCCATCAGGATAACAGCTGATCTCTCAGCAGAAACTCTACAAGCCAGAAGGGAGTGGCAGGACATACTTAAAGTGATGAAGGAGAAAAACCTGCAACCAAGATTACTCTACCCAGCAAGGATCTCATTCAGATTTGATGGAGAAATTAAAACCTTTACAGACAAGCAAAAGCTGAGAGAGTTCAGCACCACCAAACCAGCTTTACAACAAATGCTAAAGGAACTTCTCTAGGCAAGAAACACAACAGAAGGAAAAGAACTACAATAACGAACCCAAAACAATTAAGAAAATGGGAATAGGAACATACATATCAATAATTACCTTAAATGTAAATGGACTAAATGCTCCCACCAAAAGACACAGACTGGCTGAATGGATACAAAAACAAGACCCATATATATGCTGTCTACAAGAGACCCACTTCAGACCTAGAGACACATACAGACTGAAAGTAAGGGGATGGAAAAAGATATTCCATGCAAATGGAAACCAAAAGAAAGCTGGAGTAGCAATTCTCATATCAGACAAAATAGACTTTAAAATAAAGACTACTAGAAGAGACAAAGAAGGACACTACATAATGATCAAGGGATCAATCCAAGAAGAAGATATAACAATTGTAAATATTTATGCACCAAACATAGGAGCACCTCAATACATAAGGGAAATATTAACAGCCATAAAAGGAGAAATTGACAGTAACACAATCATAGTAGGGGACTTTAACACCCCACTTTCACCAATGGACAGGTCATCCAAAATGAAAATAAATAAGGAAACACAAGCTTTAAATGATACATTAAACAAGATGGACTTAATTGATATTTATAGGACATTCCATCCAAAAACAACAGAATACACATTTTTCTCAAGTGCTCATGGAACATTCTCCAGGATAGATCATATCTTGGGTCACAAATCAAGCCTTGGTAAATTTAAGAAAATTGAAATTGTATCAAGTATCTTTTCCGACCACAATGCTATGAGACTAGATATCAATTACAGGAAAAGAGCTGTAAAACATACAAACACATGGAGGCTAAACAATACACTACTTAATAACGAAGTGATCACTGAAGAAATCAAAGAGGAAATTAAAAAATACCTAGAAACAAATGACAATGGAGACACGACGACCCAAAACCTATGGGATGCAGCAAAAGCAGTTCTAAGAGGGAAGTTTATGGCAATACAATCCCACCTTAAGAAACAGGAAATATCTCGAATAAACAACCTAACCTTGCACCTAAAGCAATTAGAGAAAGAAGAACAAAAACATCCCAAAGTTAGCAGAAGGAAAGAAATCATAAAAATCAGATCAGAAATAAATGAAAAAGAAATGAAGGAAACGATAGCAAAGATCAATAAAACTAAAAGCTGGTTCTTTGAGAAGATAAACAAAATTGATAAACCATTAGCCAGACTCATCAAGAAAAAAAGGGAGAAGACTCAAATCAATAGAATTAGAAATGAAAAAGGAGAAGTAACAACTGACACTGCAGAAATACAAAAGATCATGAGAGATTACTATAAGCAACTCTATGCCAATAAAATGGACAACCTGGAAGAAATGGACAAATTCTTAGAAATGCACAACCTGCCAAGACTGAATCAGGAAGAAACAGAAAATATGAACAGACCAATCACAAGCACTGAAATTGAAACTGTGATTAAAAATCTTCCAACAAACAAAAGCCCAGGACCAGATGGCTTCACAGGCGAATTCTATCAAGCATTTAGAGAAGAGCTAACACCTATCCTTCTGAAACTCTTCCAAAATATAGCAGAGGGAGGAACACTCCCAAACTCATTCTACGAGACCACCATCACCTTGATACCAAAACCAGACAAGGATGTCACAAAGAAAGAAAACTACAGGCCAATATCACTGATGAACATAGATGCAAAAATCCTCAACAAAATACTAGCAAACAGAATCCAACAGCACATTAAAAGGATTATACACCATGATCAAGTGGGGTTTATTCCAGGAATGCAAGGATTCTTCAATATACGCAAATCAATCAATGTGATACACCATATTAACAAACTGAAGGAGAAAAACCATATGATCATCTCAATAGATGCAGAGAAAGCTTTTGACAAAATTCAACACCCATTTATGATAAAAACCCTGCAGAAAGTAGGCATAGAGGGAACTTTCCTCAACATAATAAAGGCCATATATGACAAACCCACAGCCAGCATCGTCCTCAATGGTGAAAAACTGAAACCATTTCCACTAAGATCAGGAACAAGACAAGGTTGCCCACTCTCACCACTCTTATTCAACATAGTTTTGGAAGTTTTAGCCACAGCAATCAGAGAAGAAAAGGAAATAAAAGGAATCCAAATGGGAAAAGAAGAAGTAAAGCTGTCACTGTTTGCAGATGACATGATACTATACATAGAGAATCCTAAAGATGCTACCAGAAAACTACTAGAGCTAATCAATGAATTTGGTAAAGTTGCAGGATACAAAATTAATGCACAGAAATCTCTGGCATTCCTATACACTAATGATGAAAAATCTGAAAGTGAAATCAAGGAAATACTCCCATTTACCATTGCAACAAAAAGAATAAAATATCTAGGAATAAACCTACCTAAGGAGACAAAAGACCTGTATGCAGAAAATTATAAGACACTGATGAAAGAAATTAAAGATGATACAAATAGATGGAGAGATGTACCATGTTCTTGGATTGGAAGAATCAACATTGTGAAAATGACTCTACTACCCAAAGCAATCTACAGATTCAATGCAATTCCTATCAAACTACCAATGGCATTTTTCACAGAACTAGAACAAAAAATTTCACAATTTGTATGGAAACACAAAAGACCCCGAATAGCCAAAGCAATCTTGAGAACGAAAAACGGAGCTGGAGGAATCAGGCTCCCTGACTTCAGACTATACTACAAAGCTACAGTAATCAAGACAGTATGGTACTGGCACAAAAACAGAAAGATAGATCAATGGAACAGGATAGAAAGCCCAGAGATAAACCCACGGACATATGGTCACCTTATCTTTGATAAAAGAGGCAGGAATGTACAGTGGGGAAAGGACAGTCTCTTCAATAAGTGGTGCTGGGAAAACTGGACAGGGACATGTAAAAGTATGAGATTAGATCACTCCCTAACACCATACACAAAAATTAGCTCAAAATGGATTAAAGACCTAAATGTAAGGCCAGACACTATCAAACTCCTAGAGGAAAACATAGGCAGAACACTCTATGACTTAAATCACAGCAAGATCCTTTTTGACCCACCTCCTAGAGAAATGGAAATAAAGACAAAAATAAACACATGGGACCTAATGAAACTTCAAAGCTGTTGCACAGCAAAGGAAACCATAAACAAGACGAAAAGACAACCCTCAGAATGGGAGAAAATATTTGCAAATGAAGCAACTGACAAAGGATTAATCTCCAAAATTTATAAGCAGCTCATGCAGCTCAATATCAAAAAAACAAACAACCCAATCCAAAAATGGGCAGAAGACCTAAATAGACATTTCTCCACAGAAGATATACAGACAGCCAACAAACACATGAAAGGATGCTCAACATCTTTACTCATTAGAGAAATGCAAATCAAAACTACAATGAGATATCATCTCACACCAGTCAGAATGGCCATCATCAAAAAATCTAGAAACAATAAATGCTGGAGAGGGTGTGGAAAAAAGGGCACACTCTTGCACTGCTGGTGGGAATGTGAATTGGTACAGCCACTATGGAGAACGGTATGGAGGTTCCTTAAAAAACTACAAATAGAACTACCATATGACCCAGCAATCCCACTACTGGGCATATACCCTGAGAAAACCATAATTCAAAAAGAGACATGTACCAAAATGTTCATAGCAGCCCTATTTACAATAGCCCGGAGATGGAAACAACCTAAGTGTCCATCATCGGATGAATGGATAAAGAAGATGTGGCACATATATACAATGGAATATTACTCAGCCATAAAAAGAAATGAAATTGAGCTATTTGTAATGAGGTGGATAGACCTAGAGTCTGTCATACAGAGTGAAGTAAGTCAGAAAGAGAAAGACAAATACTGTATGCTGACACATATATATGGAATTTAAGAAAAAAAATGTCATCAAGAACATAGGGGTAAGACAGGAATAAAGACACAGACCTACTAGAGAATGGAGTTGAGGATATGGGGAGGGGGAAGGGTAAGCTGTGACAAAGTGATAGAGCGGCATGGACATATATACACTACCAAACGTAAGGTAGATAGCTAGTGGGAAGCAGCCGCATAGCACAGGGAGATCAGCTCGGTTCTTTGTGACCGCCTGGAGGGGTGGGATAGGGAGGGTGGGAGGGAGACGCAAAAGGGAGGGGATATGGGAACATATGTATATGTATAACTGATTAAATTTGTAAAATAAAAAAAAAAAAGAAGTACATGAGAAGCTAGTTAAAATAATAAATCCCTAATCCCCATTCTCAAAGATTTTGTTCGGTAGATCTAGGATGAGCCAAGCATTTGAATTTTTTTTGAAAGCTACCCAGATACTGATATACAATTAGGTTTCAAAACCTAATATAATATCATCTAGAACTGTTTCTTCCAAAAGAGTCAGTTACCACAATTATTTGCTTAGCTTATTTATAGTGTGCCTGTTCAACTTCCTGTTAAACTCCCTTCCCTTCTCTGGGAAGCCCCAGCCCTCTGAGGTGATGGCAGGGATAGGATGTTTTCCTTAGACAGGACATCAGGAAATGGAACATCTAGCTTTCCTCAGTTCAATATTTCTAATTTCTGGTGATTCCTTCTAAGTATCAATACAGTACCAGGCAATGCACTGTGGATATGCCACTACTTAAAGCAGGAAAAGCAAAAGTCAGCAGTACCTGGAAGCTCTCTCATACTTACATGCCCACACTAATACTGTTCTTTATATGAGCCCTATCCCTGCCCTTTCTGATGTCATTCTTTATGTCACAAAGTCCTCCCAAACTTGTCTTCACACCTTTCTCTAAAGAGATAGAATGGAAGGTTCTGGCTTATAGAGGTCCTATTCTTGCTAACCCAGGCAAGCGAGAATGGATACACATAGTACATCTTCGCCCAATCCATTCAATCTACCTTTCACTTTGTGACCCTTACTGTGCGCTTAGAATTGGACCTCTTATTTTACAATTCTGACTGTATTTTCTTTTTTCTTCACCTCTCCTAAGTAAGATTTGTTCTTAGGTACTGACCTGTACAGTTTCTCCAGAATTAATCAACTTATTTCCTTTTCGTCTACAAGCTAATCTTCAGGTATTTTCCATCTCCTGTATAATAGAATGTACCTCTAATCAGTCCTTCCCACTCAATATCATTATTATTAAGCATAATCATACATTAATTTTAATGTATTGTGACTTTGAGTGCTTATTAAAAAAATCTCTTTCTTGTTTGGAACTGCTGCTGTCTACATCTTTCTAAGGAAGCAGATAATTTTGCTTGCAGACTACAGGCTTGCTAAGCACTATGTGCAAGTAGACAGTGACATAGCATCTGTCAGATGTCTATATGTCAGTCTAAGATGAATATATGTCATATCCTTTTATGATCCTTGATATTTGTGCCTATTAAACATCTGTAGTATATTAGATGCTGTGCAGGATAAAGCATAGCTGGGTAAAGTCTAATAATTACTGTCTCATCCTATACTGAAAGTTAGTATAATTGAAGACTATAGGAAATACTTCCATTTTTCTCTTCTCCAGAGTAAATAATTCAAATCCCTTTAACCACTTTTGTTTATTAACTCCATGTACCCCAAACTCCATTAGCATAAATGAAGAAACATGGTTAAACAATTTTAGCCTCTTTTATTAGTGATATAAAACTTCACAGCTGAAAAAGGAAGGCTAAAATCAAATGAAACCTGGAATGGATCAATGAGGACAAAAGCGTCCCTAAATACATTCCCTAAAGATAAAATCATTCAAGTCTTCTAGAACAGAATGGTTAGCAACTGCTGCCCCACACAAGTACCCCAAGTTCTTGCCTCACAAAGGATTTTTTTTTTTTTTGCCTCTCTAAGATGATTCTTTAAGGAGGAAAAAAAAAAATCAGGAAACCATTCAATTTTTTATAAATGGCACTTCTAGCACATCACAATACTAACCTAACCCTTGTGTTATCTCTTGGTGTGGCCCCAATTGAAGAGTACTTCCAGATTTTTTTTCCATTAATGAAAAGAACAGGTTTGAGTTCTTTTATATCATTAGAAAACAACAACCAACATTTTGGTGGTACAGGGTCATCACTAAAATGATAACAAGAATGAGTGTGTAGTACCCTTCTTTCACCCTGTTCATCTTCTGACTGTATTTTTGCTTTTCATATAGTTCTTTGTGAGATGCTATCACATGAGAAATACATGTAAATGTCATTATGAGTGACTTTGCAGTTTTTCGTGGAAATTTCATTTATCTAAGTCATAATTAATAACATCCAAGATTGAATCATTTCCTAAGGCAACCTCACCGTTAGTTTGTGCAGTGTTTCACCAAGTCTGTTCATTTCCTATCTGTTGTCAGAGTGCAGGCATCTTTGAGTGTATCTTGTTCATGTAGTGGGGACATTGTTACAGTAACTTCATATTAATGATACAGTTAACTTATGGTATCAGTGTATGAGTCAAGTATCTGGATGGTGAGAATATTAGGTGGTTCTGTTTATAAATATAATAAGAAATGGGAAAAAATGGAAGGACAAACAACATAAAGTGCATGATGATATCTCTAGGTAATAAGCTCATTGTAGATTTTAACTTTTTCTTGCGTTTATCTGTTTTTTAAAATTTCCAAAATGAAGAAAAATATGAAATCTTAGAGAAAGAAGAAATTATAGTTGCTGCTTATTTCTTACTTTGTATTTGCTTATCCTAGGAGACTTACCTATGCATTTTTTGTATGCGCTGTTTCTCTCCCAAGCAGTCTTTCCTTCTTGCCCATGCTGCTGAAGCATATTTTCTCTATTTTAGCAGTATGGAAAGTTCATGAGTTTGTATAACGAGGACCTAAATATAAATACATAATTGTACCTGACTTTGATTCTTTTTATTTTTTAAATTTGGTAATCTAGGTTTGTAGATGGATTTTTGCATGCATTTTGCTGCAAGCTGATGCTTATGGTCTTTGTATTTGCAGATGTGGACAGGAGTCAAAGGAGATGAATGTGTTGATATGCATGGGAGGCTTTAGGTGATATGAAAAACAGTATGGTAGAGTTTGTAGGCTGAATCATATTTTGGAGATATAAATTAAATGAAAGCCATTCATTAACATTTCTCAGGCCCAATGTCCTAGATCTTAATTCAGATTAACATCCCAATGTATTTAACATGTTTCTCCCTTGATCCATTGGCCATTAAAAGTTATGTTCAAACTGTGTATTAAAACTATAATCATGGACATCTTTGCTACTGCTGTCCAAAGAAATACCTCATAACACTTTCATTCTTAGCTAAATTTCTGAATTTTCGAAAATGGGTCCCCTTCCTAAGCCCCTCCCCTTCTTTTTCCTTTTTACAATTAAAAAAATTTCTTCATCCTAACTTTATGAGACTGTCAAGGAAGAAACTCTTACAACTATCATAAGACATTAAAGAAGACAGAACAAAATTGAATGCCTTGGGAGTTTTGTGTAGTACAAAAAAGCAAGGAATAATTTGGTTTATTTGTTTTTTCCCATCTAATATTTTTAGGTACAAGCCTATGCAGAAAGTGGATGGGGTTGCAGATGGTTTCACAGGAAGTGGTCAACAGACAGGCACATCTGTTGAGCAAACTGTAATTGCCCAAAGTCAACATCATCAACAGTTTTTAGGTATGTTAAGGTGTAATGCATATTAGTTGCTATCAGGATTTTGAAAACAAGAGAACAACAGTAGTGTTTTCTCCAAGTACAATGTCTATTACAGATGTTAATTACATAGATTTTTTTTGTGTGCTGAAACTATGCACATTATATGATAGTTCTAGTTCATTTCTACTTTTTCGTAGAAAAAGAGCTTATTTTTAAAAATCTCAAGCTATGTAGAACTTTTAAATGCATATGAATTAAAGGCTCATTCCTATGAAATTGTTTTCTAGAATTTGTATTAATTGGGCATTTATGACCAAAATTGTGTGGTAGTTTCAGTAGTAACTTGAAGTGCCAAAAAGAATTCTCATTTCCTGTGTATAAAGTTGCATATGCATATAGTCTCAGATTAGAAAAAATTACTATAAACTTTAAAAAAGTAATTTATTCTTTTAAATTGATCACAGTATTTCCTACTTTTGTAATTTTATAGATGGTATACATGTTTCTTGTTATTTAAGGAGTTAAGGAAGTGGAACTTGAACATTTTGCATATTCCTGTCATAGCTAAAGGTGCAAAAATGGCACTTTAATTGACAGCTCTTCTAGAGATGAACATGCATAGTTTCGGTACAACAGATCAAGATAAGTAGAAGCTCTCAGAGAGTGCGTGTGTGTATGTGTCTGTGTGTGTGTATATGTGTCTATGTGCACTTTCTGACAAAGACAACTGAAATGTACTCTGGGGTCAGAATGGCTACTGAAGTTGAAAGCATTATGGCAGCATTCCCAAACTAGAGTCGTCAAGTATATTCTTGTAGACCCTTGAGCTCTCAGCAAGAATCTTTATGTTTTTTATTTTGTGTCCTTATTTCAATTATAATCTTAAAAAAAATAAAAGCATATTCTGGATTACCTGGAAGACGAGAACGAATACTGTTCTGCAATTTTAGTTTCCACATTTGTATCTGAATTTATCATAAGGTTGGCACCAAAGTGTATTGCATTAATTGTCCAGAGCCAATGAGAAAAGAACAGAGAGAGACTTACTATGTAAATTATGCCTTCATACCAAGGGAAGGCTAAATGATGTCCCAATGCTCTGTGTAGAGGAAAGTTTCACAGCTCATTTGAATATAGAAGCATAATGGGAGAACCAGCCATCATGAACTACGTGTTAGTATAGGGCTATCAAACTCAAAAGATCCTGCACTGCAGCAGTCAATACCATATTCATGTTGCAAGAGGTAATTTAGTTACAGGACAACAGCATCAGCTATCATATCAAATTAATGTTGTTAAGTTTAATGTTATTTTTTTAGGTTTCTTTGTACTTATTTTGTAGGTCTTTTGGTTTATGATTACATGAGAGGTATAAGCACAATAAGTTTAAAGCTAGATTTATTTTTATATACCTAAGTAATATAATGATAAAAATAACTAAAATTAATACTGGCCAGCTCAAGGTATTTTTCTTATCATAGGGGTCCTATATTGAGAGACACTGAGATGTGTTATTTCCACTGTAATCATAGTGAAAATTTAGTTTCTCCAAAATTTTAGAAGTATCCTCTCTGTTCTTTTGTGCTGCTGCTGCTAAGTTTTGTTTATAAAATACTAATATGAAAAGTCCTTGCTTTTTGGACCGCTGACCTTTAAATTTTTTTCCTTTTTAATCTTCTTAAATTTGCCCTCATTAATCTGTAATTGGCACCATCCACAATAACTTTTTTTCTGTTGTGTTGTCATGGTAACAGATGCATCTCGAGCACTTCCAGAGTTTGGAGAAGTTGAAATCTCTTCTCTGCCAGATGGTACTACCTTTGAGGATATCAAGTCACTGCAGAGTCTTTATCGAGAGCACTGTGAGGTAAGTCTTTTCAAGCATAGTCGGACACGTGCTAAGTTTTGCCAGGCAACTTGCTAAAGCAAAATAATCAAACTTATTCCTAGAGGACAGATAAAGTTACTTCATATTTCTTTGAGCACTAATAAGTTATCTTTTCTTCATGTCTCAGGGAGAATAAATTTTACTTTCTATCTTCTTAGCCTATTCTAATATGAATCCTTTGATGAAGCAATTCCACTTCTAGGTACTCATTCTAGAAAAATGCTTACATGTAGGGGAAGAGATAAGTGTACAGGGAACTTGTTGCATTATGGTTTTTAATGAAAAAGATTGCTTATAACTTCAATATCTAACAGGGAACTGAATAAATAAAATATGGTATGATCTATAGAGTAGAATGCTATGCAGCCATTAAAAAGAACAAGCAACTCTAAATGTATGTTTTGGAACAAGCTTCAGGATTTATTTTTAAGGGAAAAAGCAAGATGTAAAACAGCGAGTATAATATATTATCATTTGAGTGAAAAAGAACATGTTATATACATCTCTCCAGAAGAAAGAACAAAATATTAATGCTGGTTGCCTTTGGGAACAAAACTTAGTGACTGGGAGTCAGGGAAAAGAGAGTTAATTTTTCAATATACTCTTTTTACCTTTTGAATTTTACACCATAACTGTGTATTTCTATCAAAACTATTTTCTAGAAATGTTTTATAAAGCACTTTAGGTGTTCCTTCCAGGGATCATTAAGGCTCTAGTTTTGTTTGTTTTGTTTTCATGGTTAATTGAGTTTTCTCTTGGTGTTTTCCATCCCTACTCCTACTCCCTTTCTGAGTATCCTGTATCAAAATTGACTACATTGTCTCCAGGAGGTGAACTCTCTCCAAGCCCGCTTGTACCTGCAGCTCCCCTGGTAGAAAGAAGATAACAGATTGCAATAGGACTCTTCTAAAGTACCCCTCCTTTTGAAAGAGGAACTGTTTAGAACTTAAGTAGCTTTATTCCAGGGCTATTTATGATCTACTTAGAAGTAAAAGATAATCCTTGGGCAGTCCTCCTGACTGCTGACAATGCAGTATGCAGTGAGAAGTCTCAGCTCATAACATTCACAGATTTTTTTTCCCACTCCAGAAATAAGAACTGCTTGAGTGAATCTGAGTACTTGTCAGGGGTGCTAGATTATTAACAACCAAGGGCAAGTTCTCTCTGTATTAAAAAACTGTGTGCCAGAAGTGTTTTTCAACGTGTCCTGCCAGTTTGTTGTTCCCAACATTTCTTGTTATGATGAAAAACACTTACTATCTGTTTCTCTTTGACTGCTTTTCCCAATATTAGAGAATTTCTGGATGATCCTTACCTATCTAGAAAAAATTTTCTTTCTTTCTTTCTGCGTGAATATCATGTATATTCAATGAAGATTTACATAAAGATTCTCTAATCAGTTTCTCATTTCTCTGTGTTCAGGTGAACCTTGCTTCAAGCAACCCCGCCTACACAAATATAATTTGGATTGTTTTAAGTTTCTCATATTTATTCAAAATATAACTTGGAGCATGGTTATTTACATGACTAAAGAATATACATTAAAATTAATCTAAATGAAAAATTCCCTCAATAAAATGAAAATATTCTTTGGATTACAAAATTTTCATTAATTGTCAAGAATACTCTATATGAAGAGATATGAACATATATAGTAATTAATCTGCATGGGAAATGGCAGTTCATAGAATGATCCTCATTTATTTCAGAGTTACCAGTGTTCCTGCCATCTCTTATGGGGCATAAAGACATAAATGAAAAGGAAGAATTCTAATTATTTTTTCCTGTCACACTTCCAAACTTTTCAAGGACAGGTGCCTGAGTCTCAGATCCAGTCCTGTAAATGGTTGTTTGCCCTAAGCCAGTGAAATACGGATTATTTTAAACTATATTTGGCATACATTTTAGTTTGAACATATTTAAAAGTGGGTGGACAAATGATAAAATGTTTTATGCATTTGTAAAACTGACTAAATGTGGCTGATATGAATGTCCTTTTCAGAAGAATTATTTGAGATTATTTCATTTGAAGAGGTACTTAATTTAAGGTGCACTGAATTTGTTACTTGCCTTATTTTATTTCATATTTCCTATAATTTATGTTTTTAAGAAAGATTAATATACCCATTTTGGCTGTTATTTGGAATTCGCACAGTTGGCTTATCAAAGATATTTTGGAAGTATCACTAGTTATGTAAGGAACAAATATAATTTTCTACACAAGATGCTCTGACAGTCATTTTTTTCTTTTAATATATGCATAGTGTTCTTACAGCAATCTCATAGCTAGAAATATGTAAGGTATTATATCAGATATTACTAACTGCTTCATTAATAGACATCTCTCGGAATGTGCCTATACTACATTTGCGAAAACAGCTATAATAATTTGCCTCCTGAGAAGGTTTTGGGTTTTGCCTGGGATCAAGGACATCTGGATGCCTTTCTTTCCAGGGCTTGCTTTTGTGTTTTTATTGTTGCTGATATTAAAGGGTGAGGAGTGTGTTAATTAATTAGTCCCCTTCCCTCCATTTTCATTTTCCAACTACTTGCAACATTTCCTACTAGTTCCCAGAACATGCCCCCAAACAGATTTTGCTTAATACTTGAATTGGTCTCAGAGTGTTTTTGTATAGAATATCAATTACTCTCTGTATCATGCACAGGGCCAGATCTACACGGGTAGCACAGACTCCAGAATTACAAAGTTACAGTTTCCTCTTTCTGCCTTAAATGTTCAGATTGATTCTCTCCATTGCCCCTTGTTGTCTCTTACCTTCTATGAATTTTGCAGATCTTGAAGGGGCTGTTTTACGTCTTTTTGTTCTCAGGGCTGATGACATCAAACACGTTATACTGAGGACTTGTCTTTTATACTGAAAATAATCACAGAACACGTGATCTTTGTACAAACAAGTTTTGGTTTTATGGCTGCTTTTTATCTGAAGGCGAATTTGCAGACTAATTGCAATGGCAGGGTGAAATTAAATATGATCATCAAAAGTTAATGAAAGTGGCAAATTTTAGCATCATCAAAAAAATAAAAATGTCCTTGGTGCAGCTGGAGATCTAAGAGATAAAATGAAGAAGGAGGAGGTGAGGGCCCCACCCCCAAGGTTAGAAAAGGGGATAGTCTTATAGCTTCTCTCTAAAGGGTGTATGCAGAGAGAGGATTGAATGTAAGCCATTCTGTGACCACAGAGAGGTGCTTGCTGTGCTTTTCTTCTGCCAAGACAGGCACTACCCTCTGGAGGTCAGCCTGACTCTGTAGTTTCTGCCCCCAGCCTCTGCTTGGCTAGGAACACTCCAGAACCCATGGTCAGCAGCCCTAACCAGAGCTGATTGAGCCCTAACTCCATCTGCCATACACAAGCACCTCCATACCCTTCTCTTCTGCTTTTTTTTTTTTTTTTATGACTAGTGGACACAGTTAGTCCAGTAAAGACTGATGTGAATTGAATGTATGTTCTATGTCCCTGTGGATCTGAGAATAGTAAGGGAACCAGGGAAGTAGTGGGTTAAGGAATGAAAGAAAAGTTAGGGAAGCAAGCATGAAAATGGAGAGAAAAGAGAGGAAAAAGTAAGGGTGGGACGTGAGGTCATTCTGGGAGGAATACAAGTTACCCTGCTTAATCATTTAAGAGTTATTTCCCCTGGTTTTTTCCTAGCTAATCTCTTTTGTTTTCCCATTTCCGTTGGCAAAATTTAGTCCAGTTTCACCATATTAATTTATGAACCCAAAAGTGTCTTTACATTTAAGTTTTGTTACAGTATGTACTCCTCACACATCCCCATAAGAAATTTTGTAAGGTAATATCAATAACCATTTTGTTTTTTAGGCAATATTGGACGTTGTTGTGAATCTTCAATTTAGCCTGATAGAAAAATTGTGGCAAACATTCTGGCGCTATTCTCCCTCCACTCCAACTGACGGCACTACCATTACTGAATCAAGGTCAGAATCAATATGCTTTTCCAATTCATTTTCATGGCTGAGTAGATGTCACAGCTAACAAATTAGAGATATGTATACCAGTTGTGAACCTTACCTGATAACATTAATTGAATAGATTGAAATAAACCACAAACTACTCTTTTGAGGTTTCAGCGTGTGTATTATAGCTCCCATTTATATTGATTTGGGGGACTGCAGTAGAACTATTTCATCCTCATGGAATTAGTATCATATCTGCCTTTCATACCGTCAGAAAGTATTAACGTGCATAGGCAGCTCTGGGGGAGTGTTATATATTCAGCCGTGTGGCACCAGGGCAATGGTGGTATAGTTCTAACCTCAGTAATATTTGATAAACTAAAACTATTTTTAAAGTCCATTTTCTTTTTTATCCTCATTTGCCATCTATTCATTTGCTACATTTATTCACACCAGCAATCTGAGTGAAATAGAAAGTCGACTTCCGAAAGCAAAGCTGATAACTCTGTGCAAACATGAGTCTATCCTGAAATGGATGTGTAACTGTGACCATGGGATGTACCAGGCTTTGGTGGAGATTCTCATCCCCGACGTCCTTAGACCTATTCCTAGTAAGTTAAATGCAGACAAGTACGGATGCTTTTGTTCTCATACATTCCACCCAGGAAGTTTTGGGTAGTGACGTTGCAAACTAGAGTGATTCTAATCTCATTAAATTTGCCAAATAGAAAACATGCAACACAGAGTATTGCATGAAAGCAGCCTAGAGCAAAACTGTAGTAAAAAGGGAAAAATTCTCTGTTTTTCAATCTCTCATTTTCTTTTTGACAAAAAAGACAACCTATAGATGTGACAGCCCCAATGACTAATTGCAAGAACACTCCCAGGCCAGTCAACCATGTGAAAATCATTCTACCCAAGGAAAAGGTTTCCTTCATAAAGCCCCGAATTTTTGAAATCTGTAATTGCTAGACCAGCCTCTTTCATGTTTGCTTTTGATTTGAAATGAATTTATCTTGGTTTCTACTGAAGTTGAATTTCTTTATAAAAGCATTTACTTTGTCACCGACATCATGTTAAGAACTACAAATGCAGTTTCCATTAACAGTAATGGTTAACTGGCATTTTGAGAGAAAAATCAATGTAACTGCACTAGCACTGTATTCCTGCCATGAAGCAAATAGGAATTACATAGATAAATTAGATTACTTTTTTAAGTGATAGTGTTTTTTAAACTACCCTGTTGCAAACAAAGCTATTTTTTGCAAGTGTCAATATAAAAGCCATCATGGATACTTGTGTTAGAGGCAGCTGAAATGATTTTAGGTCTACATCTTTATGAGCACCTGCTAGTAACCTTAACTTTTAAAGATATGGAACAGAATTGCTACTCTACAGTGACATTAATAAGGTAAAAGCAATCCTTTAGCTTGTAAAATTAGCAGCCATGTACTCGAAGTACACTCTTCACAGTTAATTTGTGTTAAATTATTCCAGAAAATATTTAAATAGGGATTTAGCAAGAAACAGTGAAGATACTAACATTTGTATGTTTATACTTTCTTTTTTTAAATGTGGTAACAGTGGAAGATACGTTATTTCATATGTTCCCTACCACCTTAAAATATATGCTTAGACATACATTTACATATAATATCAATGAACACACACATAAACATACATAAATTTGTATAGAAATTAGTTTTTAAAAAATCCAGCTGCCATGGTCTCACATTTTTATAAATTACTAATATTTTCTAGCCTATCTGCACCAAGTTTCCTGACTAAAGATTGATTAAAAGTGATGTTGTCATGGAAAATTTCAACGTGTAAATTCTCTACTGATTTATGTTCCAGAATCTGATTTTCCTGTTTTTGTCTTACTTCCTGTGCTCTGAGTGATAATCTCTAGAGATGTTTAAGAGAAGTTGCATAGGGTAGCTCATTAGCCTATGACATTTTGCCACCAACATAAATTTCTCTCATGAGATATAAGAAAAGGTGTCAGTGAACGCTTTCTTTTTTGAGGCCAGTCAACAACATCAGTGTTCATTCAACAATTCTAAATCTGTTGCTTCTATGTTAGCATCACAAGACTTTAACTTGTAAACTCATCAGTTCCCTAAGTTAAATCATGTATCAAGTGTAGTTGGCTTTAAACCCCAGAATTTTTAAACACACAATACACATGACCTTTGTTTTTGGCAAATTTTGATTTGAAAACCATTTTATTTTGTCAAGTAGTTTGTCTCTGCATTCAGACGACTCAAATTCAGGAATTATCTCATGAGTATAGTTTTACAGTTTCTCTGAAATTACAAGATGCATTAAGGTGCCACCCTACCAAGTAAATTTGGAATTTTAATTCCTGTTCTATAACAAGACTTAACAAAAATAAAGCTTAAAATACAGTGTAGATCACTATCTTCTGATTGTATGCATTTTAATATTAATCATAAGAAGGTTGAGACAAGTTAGCTTTAGAGTAGTTTTATATTTCTAACCATCCATTCATGAGAAAAAGTTGTCAATCTGCACAATTTGATCTGACATGAATCCCTATAGAGAGAACAAACTTAATTTTATTTTTGAAAATTTAATTTTCCTGGCTACTAGTACTTCACTCTACCATTTACTGTCCAGATGGGATTCCTTTTTTTAGCCAAAAAAGTCTGCATATCACACTAATTTAAAGTCAGCTTGAAGCTACTATACTCTAAAATACATTTATCTGAAAACGGGGAAAAAAAAGTGAAGTGTAAAAAATTGTGTAAGAACTCAACTGGTAACACTCAAATGTACAATTTATGATTATAATTAAAGGTGACCCAAAATGTCATTTAGTACAAAAAAGGAAAAACTTACAATCATTTGAGATACAAAACATATCTTTTTATTTTACAATCTCCCTAGCATTAAATGTGTCTAAATAAAACAAAACCCATATTAAATTTTTTTAAAGTAACTTTTCCCAGTTCTTGTTTTTTTCAGATTAAATAATTATTATATATTAATTATAGAAAACTACATAATACAGATAGCCAAATTGAATCTTGTACAAAATTTTACTGAGTTTCAAAGAGGGTCTTTATAATTTTTTTTTCCACTGTTTTTCATTTCCATTCATGCCTGCCCTCCATGGTTCCAGTACATAATACAACAGAAAAATATTTTTCTTTCTTTTTTCTTTTTGGCTGAAGTGAGAAGCTTTGGAAATTTCAAAAAATTAGTTCTCAAGAAATTTCCAACTCATGTTTCCAATAGATGATTCTCATGGTTAAAAGTCTGCACTTCTTGAGTGTTTTTCCTAATCAAAATGTAGCCATCTCAGTTGTCTTCTGTCATTTGACCACTTAAAGAAATACTTTTTAAAAATTAGTTGTTTTTATTATTGGAATAGTAAAATTTATATCTTTTGCAATTAATTTGAGTAAGTTAATTATTTCTAACCCTGCTTTAACAAAAGTAATAAAGAAGCATGTCAGACTCATTTGAGCACAGAAAGAAAAACCAAGGAATTTAATCCCATCATTAACATTAATATTCTTGGGAGCCTTGGACAAAAATGTAACTTCTCTGTCTCTTATTGTGGACTACCAATTGTAAGACTTACCCACATTATAGGGAACCCACAGGGATTTATTTTCTGTTGTGGGTGCTTCAAACACTTATTAAATGTCTAAAACTGCTCCCTACACTGTGGAGCCTTGGGCACAGGTGAAGTAAAATGCTACTGACTGAATTACTTGTTGAACAAGAGAAGAATTCTGTTTCCTATTATACAGCCATCTCAGTAAACAGATCCGTTCTTATAAAATAGTCATAATCACCCCTGTTAACGGAAAATGCTTCTAACCATTTTATGACCACCATAAAAACTACTCTTATGGGACCTATCCCTATTCAGGTTTTAACAGAGATGTAAAGAGTATGGAATGGACTGTTTTAGGAATATCTTAAGAATATTGGCCTCTGTGACAGCAATTTTATTATCACAGTGATCTTTTATCGCTGCCTGCCAGTGAAATGGAGAATAGTTATCCAGAATTATCAAGGCAGGCAATTTTAATTTTACCTTACTTTTCAACACAAGTGAGAGATAACTACTCTAATTGACATGTTCTGATGTAAAGAGATGCATAGAGAAAAAGAGAAAGCTTTGCATTATTTTCTTTTTAACTAAAGAAATGAAAATAGGTTAAGAGCTTGAAAAAAAGTCAAGATAAAGAATTTCTAAAGAAAATACTTAGCCTTTGAGCACAAAGCTGTTTTTGAAAAGAGTGTTTTGTCTAAGATAAAAAATTCCATAAGTATATTCACAACTGGTATATGTTGCTATAAGCAAAAATGTTTGAATGTTTTCATTTCCCAATAAAGTATCATAAGTATCTGGGAACAAAATAGTTTTAAAAGACAAGCCCATGATATAATATTTGGATTCTTTCAAAGTTAGGAGTAATGTTAAAGTCTTGTCAATGAGGATAATATAAGCTCTGTGCTATTTCACATGTTGTGCTTGCATGTTTTCCCTTATTCTAACATAAAGATTAATGTTCTTTGGTATCTTTTTCGTTCTGCTTTTATTCTTTAACATTTAGGTGCCTTGACCCAAGCCATTCGAAATTTTGCAAAAAGCCTTGAAGGTTGGCTTTCCAATGCCATGAACAATATTCCACAGAGAATGATACAAACCAAGGTACATTTTTATGTCCTTGCTTTTTCTTTTGTGTTTAGGAAATCGTTCTGAACTATGAATTTTAAATCTGTCCTATCAAATGATGTTATGTAGAATATTAATATTATAATAAATTAAATCTTTTAAAATTGATTTTTGTATTTGTATTTTATAACCATGTGGTAAAGAACTTGCACAAGATATGTTGTTTGATAATGCTCCTTTCAGAGACTAGAGAAACATTTTAGGTGTGGTGTATTTATCAGCCCTTTTCTAAAATGTATATTTAAGATTGCTTAATTTCAGTTACTGAAAAGAACAGCCTAGAATGTTCAAATAGTTTCCATTTGAGTTTTAGATTTTTTAGGTCCCCTACTATACTCATTGTATTCTGAAATGTTCATGTAAATTAATAACAATTTGCTTTTCAGGATGTTTTGTTTTTTTAACACTGGAGAATGCTTTTGTGAATCAAGTAATCATTTTTTAAAATAAATTTATTTTATTTATTTAATTTTGGCTGCGTTGGGTCTTCGTTGCGGTGTGCAGGCTTTCTCTAGTTGCCACGAGCAGGGGCTACTGTTTGTTGCGGTGTGCGGGCTTCTCATTGCCGTGGCTTCTCTTGTTGTAGAGCACGGGCTCTAGGCGCGCGGGCTTCAGTGGTTGTGGCATGTGGGCTCAGTAGTTATGGCTCATGGGCTCTAGAGCATGGGCTCAGTAGTTGTGGTTGGCAGGCTCTAGAACATGGGCTCAGTAGTTGTGGTGCATGTGCTTAGTTGCTCCACGGCATGTGAGATCTTCCCGCACCAGGGCTCGAACCTGTGTCCCCTGCACTGGCAGGTGGATTCTTAACCACTGTGCCACCAGGGAAGCCCAAGTAATCTTTTCTTAAAGAGAACAGTTATCTCATAGTTGATGAGTGTATTTCAGGAATGTGGATTATTTAGCTAGAGATATGAATTCTACTCTCCACTTTGTCCCCTACTAACCATGTTACTTTAGGTTAATCTGTGAACATACATGACAGATTGGACTGATTCTGTCTAAACTTTGATAACAAAAATCACATTTGTGGCCTTTTGTCAGGGTCTGTATCTACTGTCAGACGCCAGCAATATGCCTTGGCTTTCAGTTTGAGAGTGTGATTGAAGCTCTTGTAGCTGACAAGTCTGTGATAGCACAAGTCTGTTTCAGCTTAAGGTTTGCAATAACACATTCTATCTCTAAAACGTATAGAAGGACACATTTCATGGATATGCCCACCTTAGATTGTTGCTTTAGAGCTGTGCTGTCAGTACAGTAGGGCTAACCACATGTGGCTATTTAAATTGTAAATTTAATTAAATTGCATTAAAATTTACTTCCTCAGTCACACTAGGTACATTTCAAGTGCACCTTAACCCATGTGGCTAGTGGCTACCATACTGGGTAACTCATATGTAGAGCATTTCCATCATTGCAGAAAGCTCTCCATGGTAGTGCTATTCTAGAGTGCCACGTTCAGGTGGGCAACTAAAGGAGGTGCTATTTGATTATGATGGTCAGAAGAATGCTTTCCAACTTGCAAAGTCAGTCATAGTTATAACAATACTTTCAAACAGCTTAAAGTACCTCCTGCCCCAGTGTCATCAAAGTGGATGTGGTAGCAATCCATCTGCAATATGGGCCATCTCATTGATCTCCAGAGTTGATTTGGGTAGTTTACCTTGGTGGAAGGTGCCTTCTGCTATGCCTCTCTCACGGACATGCAGCCTTTTTTCAGCTGAGCATTTAACCAACAAAGATGATCTAGCGTGACAGTGGAAACAGCATAATGAGGTTGTGACTGAAAGTTATTATCAAAATGCCTGGATTCATATCCCACCACTGTACTGTAGTTTCTGTGTAACCTTGAGCAAGATAGTTAACCTCCCTAAGTCACACCAGGCATCTAGAATGTTTATGAGAATTGAGCAAGGTAATGTATGTTAGGCATTTAACACAGTGCCTGACACGTGATATGTCCTTGATTAGTATAAACCACAGAGATGGGAAAATGTGAAATACTCTCTTTGGGGGTATGTGAACGCCCCTCAAGTTCCACATGGTCCTGAAACATCTCACTAGCAAGATAGAGCATCCTTTGGCCTGTGGAACACCTTCTACCGCTCAGCCAACTGACTGTTCAATCAATTGCTTGTTATATACCCATAGTGATTTAATGTCATTCCTGTAAATATGTTAAAGTCCTCATTAGATCTGCTATGCAAGTAACAAATTTTCATGAGATCATGAGGTTTAGATATTTACCTAGACTTTTTCTTGGTCGTTATCTTTGCTATCTTTCCATATAATCCAGTTTGTTCAGGGTTTCAGCAGGAAAAAAATGGTATATCCAAAGGGGAGAATAATTGATTAGAGTTTAAGAAGGGTCTGTTTCTAAACCCGTGAAAAGAGTTAAGAAAACCAAGGAGGAATGGTAAAGCACCCCAGGACTAGCAATAGTGGGAAGCCTGCCCATCCCTAGGTCTGAAGGGGAAAGAAGTGATTATGGCATCAGATCTTCTCCTTCCTCCACAACTGTGGCCTTAGGAAGGAGAGGGCAGAGGTTGTGAGGGAATTAATACTTTGACTACTTTTTCCATCCTTCAGTCTCCTACCAGTGCCTTTCATTGGCCAAACCCAATTGGAAGCCAAAGGGAGGCAGTTAATGTAATCTATTCAGTTTAGTCTTCCTGGGCACAGAGCAGAATGGAGAAGGCTGGAAAGTACATTTTGAAGGACAAATGGAGATTTTTCTGGATAGCCCTTTTACAGAAATTCAAATTCTGAAGAGTTCTTCTTGTTGCTTGTATCCGATAAGTTTATTAGCTATGTATTTGCTAATAAAAATAAGTGCTCTTATTTCACCTCAGAATTACCCACTCCTATTTCACCTCTATAAAATAAAGGTAAAAAGAGTGAACCTTAATGACAGTGCTCTGAAAAGCATGTTTTTTAATCCAATTTAAAAAGTGGGACTGGTTAGTGTGGTTTTCCAAGTAAAAGGAAAAAAATGTTATTTGCTTAGTTTGTAGTTGACTTGTACAGAGAATAAGAAATGAAAATCAACATTTTTCCTACTTGTCTCGACTAAATCATTTCTTGCTACGGATTAGTAGCTACTTGCAAGACTGGTTTAATTAATGGTGCACTCAGATGTCGAAGAATGTGGGAGTTTGTTTTAGCCTTGACCTCAGCCTACTCAAAAGGAAAGTAATACTTGGTTTAGAGGTTTAAATGCTATAATTTACAAGTAAGCTCTCTCACCAAATGAATTTGAAATAAGTATCAGAGGGAAGCATTTAAAATTTGGCAAGGGAATAAAGATTTGAAGATTGCAGTGGTTTCTTTTACTGGAGGGGAAAAAAAAAATCCCAACTTAATTGGATTTCTTTACAGGTTGCAGCTGTAAGTGCCTTTGCCCAGACTCTGCGAAGATACACGTCGCTCAATCACCTGGCCCAGGCAGCTCGTGCAGTGCTTCAGAACACTTCTCAGATCAACCAGATGCTCAATGACCTCAACCGTGTCGACTTTGCCAATGTCCAGGTACTCTGTTTTATTTCAAAACGTGTCTTTTAATGAAAGGTATCCAATTTTTTTCTTCTTAATTAGGATCATCATATTTCTTTTCAAAGTTACATCAATTCACAGGCACATCTAGATTCACAATATCCTGAAAGAGGAGAGTTTTACTCAGCTATGGCTTTACTCCTCTGTTTTGCAATTAAAGTCTGCTAATATTTATAGTGCTAGACAGCAACATATGTCACCAGGGTTTGCTGAATGATTAATAGAGTAATGATGACCACAGTCATTGAAGTTTGGTAGGCAGGAGATGAAACTCTTTCATCTACTAGCTGTGGAGTCTTGGGCAAGTGACTTAACTCTTCTGGGCTTTACTTTCTCCGTTTTATAACACATATCTTAGATTACTGTTTACATATTTAGTAATACATAAAGCCCATAGCACCATGACACGCACACGAGAAGTTTGTTTTCAAAAGTGCCCCACCTTGAAAGAAGCAAGAACAACTCTATTTCAGAGTTTACTATAGGTACCTGGTAAATATTTGTTATTTGAAAAGAATTAGGTGCAACATATCTGACTCTTTTGATCATTCCAAATGAAAGAATAATTTTTTAACCTAATGATGAAACTACTCACTTGTACATCAAAGTACATGTAAAAAAATAGCTACTTTAGGAATATTATTATGGAACCCCAACAAATATTTTATTTCAGATGCTAAAATAATGAAGCTAATTGTTACCAATGAAAAAAAACACTCCATGGCTCACTCAAAGCAAAAGCAACAAAAGATACATACATATTGAACATAATCAAAATTTTAAACTTCTGTGCTTCAAAAGAGACCATCAAGAAAATGAAACGACAACTTATAGTATTGAAAAAATGTTTGCAAATCATATATCTGATAAAAATTTAGACTATATAAAAAGAACTATTATAACCCAACAATGAAAAGACAACCTCGTTTAAAAAATGGGCATAGATCTAAATAGACATTTCTCCAAAGAAGATATACAGATGTCCAATAAAGTACCGGAAAACTCATTCAGCAGCCACCAGGGAAATACATATTAAAACCACACTGAGGGGCTTCCCTGGTGGCACAGTGGTTAAGAATTACCTGCCAATACAGGGGCACAGTTTCAAGCCCTGGTCCAGGAAGATCCCACATGCCACACAGAAGCTAAGCCCGTGCACCGCAACTACTGAGCCTGTGCTATAGAGCCCACTAGCCACAACTACTGAAGCCTGTGTGCCTAGAGCCTCTGCTCCTCAACAAGAGAAGCCATCGCAATGAGAAGCCCGCGCACCACAACAAAGAGTAGCCCCCGCTCACTGCAACTAGAGAAAGCCCATGCACAGCAACGAAGACCCAAGGCAGCCAATTAATTAATTAATTAAATCTAAAAAAAAACCCGAGGTACCACGTCACACACGCTAAAATAGGTATTATCAAAAATTAAAATGGGTATTATCAAAAAACAAATAATAACAAGTGTTGGTGAGGGTGTGCAGAAATTGGAACCCTTATACACTAGTGATTGGAATGCAAAGTGCTGCAGCCACTTTGGAAAACAGTATGGCAGTTCCTCAAAAAGTTAAACATAGAGTTAACATATGATTTGGCAGTTTCACTGCTAGGTACATACCAAGAAAAATGAAACATGTCCACCTAAAAACTTGCTCACGCATGTTCCAGCAGCATTATTCATATTAGCCACATAAAAGTGGAAACAACCCAAATGTCCATTAACTGATGACTATGTGAACAAAATGTGATATTCCACACAATGGAATATTATCGGGCAATAAAAAGAGATGAAGTTCTGATACATGCTACAACAGAGGTGAACATTATGCTAAGTGAAAGAAACCATATACAAAGGACCATACATTGCATGATTCCATTTATATGAAATGTGCAGAACAAATACATCTATGGAGACAAAAAGTAAATTAGTAGTTGCCTAGGTCCTGTAGACTGGAGGGATTGGGAGGTGACAGATAAGGAGTAGTATGGGGTTTCTTCTTGGAGAAATGAATACATTCTAAAATTGATTGTGATGATAGAGGCACTACTCTGAATATACTGAAAAAAGCCATTGAATTATATACTTTAAATGAATGAATTGTTCGCTGTGTGAATTATGTCTCAATAAAACTGTTTTAAAAAACAATATCGTTGGGCTTCCCTGGTGGCGCAGTGGTTGAGAGTCCGCCTGCCGATGCAGGGGACGTGGGTTCGTGCCCAGGTCTGGGAAGATCCCACATGCCGCGGAGCGGCTGGGCCCGTGAGCCATGGCCACTGAGCCTGCGCGTCCAGAGCTGTGCTCCGCAGCGGGAGAGACCACAGCAGTGAGAGAGAGGCCCGTGTACCGCAAAAAACAAACAAACAAAAAAACAATATCGTTGCTTAAAGATAAACTAATTATTACTCCATTTCCTACAAAGTTTAATCTACAATTCTGGACTAGTTTTATCATTTAAAATATATCAAAAAGTAATATTTGGGTTTGATTTATTTTAAGGTGTTGTTAATTAGTTAAGTTTATTCTGACTTTCATGAATTGGGTTTAAACTTCTAATGTGTATAGTTTTTCTTAGATCTACATAAATATTTTTATATATACAAGCACACATACACACACACATGCAAATACGTAAGCTCCACAAGAACAAAGTGTCTCACGTTTACAAATCCATTAACTTTACATATTTTAGTGGAATTTACATTAACTGATTTTAGTGGGAATATTAAGTTCATACATTATTGCCTTAAAATGTATACTGTTATGTTTTTTTCAAATCTTCATTCAGAAAAGATATGTTTAAAAGTACTTTAAGAAAAGTTGAAATGGTAAGGCAACTTCTAGTTTCAAAAAGTAATTTAAGTTGAATAACTGAAAATATATTTAAGAATGATTCCTAATAATATCTGAGCAAGATTTAAAATTTTCTGTTTTAACATTATTTTCATTCGTATAGTTGTGTGTCTGAACCCTATGAAGTATGTATAGAAATGAGTTCTTCCTGGTTATAAACGACAACCTTGGCAACATTATTGCATATAAATGGTCAGTTATACATCTATACTACTACTCATCCCCCACTCACCGACTTTGAGGTTACCTTTTCCCTTCCTTTATTCTCAACTACCAAGTTTTTCTGGGTCCACATGACAGTTATTAGTGCTGAAACCTGTGTGCTTAAGTATCTGTCCTCCAAGACCTCCTTCCTTTCGTTAGAGGACCATGAGCACAGTGGTTTGCCCTCCATTTCCCCCTACATTTTACCTCTCACAACTCTTCATTTTCATATGTAATCTCTTTCTTAGGTTAGCATATTTTATCTTTAACTCCTTTCTTTCCTTTTCTGTTCCACATTGTACCTGGTTTTCTGTCTCCTGCCTCCCATTCCACCTTCATCACCCTCTCCTGTTCATTTGGAAGTCCCTGCCCCTACGAGATTAACCTCAGTTAAGACTGACACTCTAAGACATATAGGATGATATTCTTGTAATAAGGGAACTTTAATTTAAAACAATGAAATCACATGTAAGTGTCAATATTTTAATGCTCTAAGAGCTTAAGTTTCTTTCAGGATATCCATAAATCTCTTTCATCACTTCATTCTTCTCTAATTAAATCTTTTCCTCATGCATTCAGGATAATTTTCCTATTGCCGTATAATTGGTTTTCTGTTTTAATTAACTGATAGCATTACAATAGTATTGCTTTAGAATTGTTTTGTGTAAATGGATAGTTTTCCAAATACAGTATGGGCTAAATATACTTGGGTTGGTTGACCTGATAACCTAACTTTTGCATATACTTATGTTTCTGTGTTTAAAAGACATTCTGAAGAAATAAAATGAATTGAGTTTGGGCATTTTATATTTGAAGTACCTCCCAATTGAAATGTCTCTTAAATAAGGTAAAGTCTATAGGGTCAGGAGAGGTGCTGGAACCAGAGGGTGGAGATTAGGGGTTTATTTAGTTGAAATGGTTGATTTGAATATCCTCTGAGAACAGATAGATTGAAAGCTGTAGACACTTTTCAGAAAAATACATACGTATTCACAGTGTTTTAGATACAGAATTAGGACCTTCACAGACACCCCTCCACAGAAATCTATTGTGAAAATATTATCTGGACACAGTGAACCCAGTTTAAAAATTCTTGTCACATTTCATTTCTCTAATATTATGCTTGGGGAAAATGAGGCCCATGCAGATTAAATGAATTGCTTGAAGTCAGTTTAGCTGATTCAGGCCCTATGTTACCATCCATGTCCTTACTCAAATATTATATTACTAAATAATTGTATTCTGACCTTAAGAGTATAGTATTTTTTTAATGTTAAAATACAACATAGCACTAGAAACATTGTAAAACTTATGGCAACCATTGAAAATTAACTTTAGAAGTTCCTGTTTTCATTGCTGTTACCAAACATGAAACTTTCCTGTTAGAACCAGAAGGAAAACTATAGTGATCAAATTTCTTGGCAGGTAGCCTTCCTACATTTTCTCAAAAGTATTTTTGTTGTTGTTGTTGTTTTCGGTTCTGTGAATTAATTTACTTTCATAGCCTTGCCTCTATAGCCCTTGAGACTTCAGTTTCTTATCCATAAAACTCATATAGCATATACTTCTACCTTGTATCATTCTGTGTTTGTTTTTGTTTTAATCCTGAGGGACCACTTTTGGCCAATTGAATCTATTTATCCATCTGACTTACCCTAAATCTTTTCAAATGAATTGGCTTTAAAGTTTTATCTGATTGGGAGAAAAAAGAGAGGGTGTAAAAACTAAAGAAAGACGCCTCATACTGTAGGTTCAGGCTCCTATTTTTCTTAAGTAATCATGTATTTTAGTCTTTCACACAGGCTAGTTAATGTAGAAAAACCGAGTCATACTTGTATGTCACATCACTTTTTCATGCACAAAGGCTATGTTAGTTTCCTTAATAACTAACAAGTAGTCCTTCATTTTCTTAATTCACTTAATTGTTTTACGCTTTCAATATAATTTGCCACTTATGCATATGGCTTGTGTGCTGACACTCAATGAAAAGGTGCTGAGTTGAACTTTTTCTTTGCTTTCTGTGTACTGTCCCAGGAGCAGGCTTCCTGGGTATGTCAGTGTGATGACAACATGGTTCAGAGACTAGAAACAGACTTCAAGATGACTCTTCAGCAGCAGAGCACCCTGGAGCAGTGGGCTGCATGGCTTGACAATGTGATGATGCAAGCACTGAAACCCTATGAAGGAAGACCCAGTTTTCCTAAAGCTGCCAGGCAGTTTCTGCTAAAATGGTCTTTCTACAGGTATCGTCTCAATTTTTCCTATTCTGCAATTATGTATGTACATGCTTCTCAGAAAAAAAGAAAGAAAGGAAGACTTTAGTTTGCAGAAACTCCCTGTTGTGATTATCTTCAACCCAACTCATGACAACAGCATGATGGAATTGTACCAGGAAGCTTATGGAAATAAAATTTCTGCTAGGAAAAGAAAGGCTCTTATTCAAAGCCCTAGAAGTTCTCAGATGGGAACATCTGAGATTCCAGTCTAGATAATATGTTTAGCAACAGTCAGAAAAGGACTACAGTCCTCCTTCTGGCAAACGTGTATTATTTAGTCTTCTTCCTTGAGCCCTTACCACCACTCTCCTTCTTCTCTAGTCCAGGGATTCTCAAACTGTGGTTCACTAGACCAGTAGCATCACTATTGCTTGGAAACACATTAGAAATGCATATTTTCAGACCCCTCCCCCAAATCTACCTGAATCAGAAACTGTGGAGGGGAGGCCCAGCAATCTGTGCTTTTTTAAAGTATCCTCCAGGCAGTTCAGATGCATACTCAGAACCACCTAGTTAATTTCTTAATTTGATCAATTACAATTGTTTTCAAACCTAGCTGCACCTCAGAATTAGTGGAAAGAAAAACAAAACAAAACTCCTGGGTATCTCCCAAAAACTACTGAATCAAAATCGTGGTGGTTAGAAAGTAGTGATTAGGAGTAGGGGTAATCATAAATTTTTTTTTCAAAAAGCTTACTCCTGGTGATTCTAATGCATAACCAGTTTGATATCGAATAATCTAGTAATACAAAATGAATCACTTTTTGACTAAAAGGATATATATAGGTATATATAAATGTATGTTTTTCTAGACACAGAAGAACCCCAGGAGAGAAAGATTACTTGATATATGATATCAAATGTTGGGGTGAGCCATTGACCATAGGTCTACTCCAAGGGTTAAAAAACAGAACCTGTGTAAGTTGGCATATATACTATATATATGACATAGGATGGAATTGACAGAGTTCCATTTCTTAAGCTAAGTTAGATAAGTTATATTTTTGACCCCAGAATTTATTCTTGTGATGGGAGTTCATTTCTTTGCTTCTTTAGATAATGGTGGCCTCACTGGCTCGGGCCGAAAAGCCATGTCTACTTTGAGGTTTAGGCAGTCCCTAATTTAGTTCCTGTGCAACCATGTGCATATCAAAGTAGTGACTACAGGACATACCACTGACTGTGGCTATGGGTACCCTGTGGTCATCACCTGGACCTCAGTGGTGAGTCCAAAGCAGTTGTGAGGAGAGAAGGTATACAAAGAAGTAGCAGAGTTTAGAGACTAGTAGAAATTCTGAACCCAGTAAGCCCAAATTACAGGATTTCCATCTTGTTTTGACCACCTTGATAAAAATGGAACCAGAGATCTTTTAATTATGATGGTAGTTGCTTGGTTTTTATTGTGACTTCTTTCTTTCTCAACTGATTTGGTCCAATTCTTATTTCTTAAACTGAAGTAGAGGTGTAGATTCACTGTATATGTTTAATTAGGAGTTAAATTATCCTTAGATCCTGAAAATCGTTTTCTAGTGTCTAGCCCAGGGTTAAATGCAGTGAAAGAAAGTCTACCAGTTTTGTGTTGTTGTTTTGTTTTTGTTTTGGGGATGGAATAATTCCACAGTTCTGTCTCTCATATATTTAGTGCTTTTAGCCCACATGATTTGAAAAGCACCTTATTATGGTGCTAACTCTGTGACCCACTGATATGCTTCATTAAACCCAGTCCTAGGTTTAGATCTGGGTGTCAGTGAGCAATGTGTTGATGATATGAGTTTTCCTTTGATATATGGGGAAGATTTGGAAAACATTATCACAGTATTCTCAAAGTAGATGTAGAAATAGTAGAATTCAAAATTTTAATTTGGGAACATTTCTTAAGAAGATTTCAGATATTTCCCCATTTGCTTGCAAGTTGATTTCATCCATTTTTTTTTCCTCAGAAAATCATATAGATGGTATATGTGCTTCATGAATGATGAAACAGAAGTTATACTAGCTGTTGTTCTAAAACCTATATGACCAAAAGCAGAGTGCATCCTCTATATCAGAAAAAAGCAAGGTTTTTTTTTTTCTTCTTACTGCTTTCTTATGTCATTACATCAGACTTGCCCTTACTCCTTCCTGAGGACTTTCTTTTTCTATGTTTAGTTGATATCATTTTAGAAATACACTCGTGGAGCCTTTGTCTCCACAGAGATTTGTTGCAGGTATCTTGACAGAAAATTACTTACTTGTATTTCTTGTTCTCTGCAGATATACAAACCCAGTAGATCATCACTTGCCTGCCCTCTGTCCTCCCTGAGTTGGGGATAGTTGACTTGTTATTGTTAGACACTATTATGGTTATTATTTTCATTTCAAGAAGTCTTGAAGGCGTATACTTCAGGGCCACAGAAGGAAAGGCATATTCAGACAGATGCATACCTCCTGCTGGTAGGCGAAGTCAATAGGTTAGAAACTTAAGATCCTCAAAAATCTGACCTGTTTTTTACCGAGGCATAAGAACATATTGAGTAATGAAAACTGCATTCACAAACGAAAGCAGAATTACAGAGTATTTTTTTCAATGTTTTTGGCTTTTAATAAGAATTTGGCAGTCACATATATCAACCCTTCATTTTCTGAAGTTGATTAATCTCATAATTTCTAAAATTCTGTGTATATATTTATATGCATACAAATAAAGAAATGGACTGGCAGAGAATCACGATAGCAGCAGTTGACATGTTGCTGCAAACACCCTCTGCTCCAAACGGGGGTCTCTCCTTGCCTAACCTGGCTTTGAATGGCTACTGCTGGCTCCCTGGGAGGTAGAAAAATTATCACCACCTTTCTTGGGCAGAAATGTAGAAGTTAAGTGGGCCATTTCTCAGCTTGTGTGTTTTGTGGATAACGGAACACAGAATTCCTCAGGGTCACCCTGAGGGTCAACCAAGTATCCCATTTTTAAAAATGAAATTTATAGCTTTGATACAGTGACTTGAAAGGGGGCACAGAAAACCTAGTTTGCCTACAATTGAACAATATCTAAATCTTCCAAAAAGTAATACTCTTTCAGAATCAGCTATAAGCACTGTTTGAGAAGAGAGTTCACGGTAGCGGGGAGGGGGTGGTCACAGGTGTGACGTTCTCATCTTTCTTCTTTCGAAGGGTGTGATGTATCCCCAAATACATAAAGAGGTGGATTGAGTATCATGTGTTTGGGGATATGTTTCAATTTCCACACCATGAGTTATAAAGATAAATACACAAGGTATTTCTCATCCATTATAAAATAATTAGCATTTATAACTCTGATTTTAAAAGGAGTTGAATTCATGGTAACTTAGCAACATGAAATTCAGTGGAGTCAATTTTGCAGCATATCTTACAGAAGTCTGAATCAGACAATAGGTTTCCAATTAAACTGTTAATTGTGTCATTTGATACTTGGCTTGTAGGGCAGAAGCCCAACACAGAGAGCATGAAGCAGACATAGCATTAATAATATAATTCAACTGATTCTTTTCTAAACATATGACAATAATTTCTTAGCATGCTTATCAGTATTTTTAAAAATAACTAGGTATTGGGCTTCCCTGGTGGCGCAGTGGTTGGGAGTCCGCCTGCCGATGCAGGGGACACGGGTTCGTGCCCCGGTCCGGGAGGATCCCACATGCCACAGAGCGGCTGGGCCCGTGGGCCATGGCCGCTGGGCCTGCGCATCCGGAGCCTGTGCTCCGCGACGGGAGAGGCCACAACAGTGAGAGGCCCGCGTACCGCAAAAAAAAAAAAAAAAAAAACAACTAAGTATTGTAACTGAAGGTGAGCACCCTTTTTTTTTTCATTTTCCAACAGAATTTAGTATTACGTGTGTACTTTATGCTGAAATATGGTGATTGCCCAGCTGTCAAATGAATCCAAAAGCCTTAGCATGGCCTATAAGACCCTACATGGTCCAGCTGCTAGTGACCTCCAGGTCCCACCGTGTATTCTCTTTGCTCACGTCCTCCAGCCACACTAGCCTCTGGGCTGTCCTTGGAATAAAACAAACATAGTTCTGCCTCAGTCTCTGTATTTGCTCTCCTTTCTGCCAGGAAAGCTCACATGTTCACAGGGCTCACTCCTTCACTTCAGTCTCGGTTCTGCTCAAGATATCACCTCCTCAAAAAGAGTTTTCCTGGCACGCTAACTTAAAGTGCTGGCACCCATCACTCGCCAATCTCTTAACGTGATTTATCGTTTTTCATAGGGTTTATCACTACCTAACTTTATATTTTATATCTACTCTGTTTTTATCAACTGTCTGTCCTACTAGAATGTGAGCTCTGTTGAAACCAAATTTTTGTCTGACTTGCTCTAGAACAAGACCCTGGCACAGAGTAGGAACACAATAAATATCTATTGAATGAATGAATGTGAATTCTCTTGGAATAAAAAAATTGACTTTGCATTTTGTTTAATAATATCAGAAAGCTACTCAGTATGAATATTCTTCTTAGTCATTTACATTATTTTAAGGGAAATATAAAGTCCTAAAAGTTGAATTTTGAAATATATATATAACTCATTCTATATCTGTGATATTTATCCCTGCAAAGATTTATTGACATTCAACCGGCCCACAATTCTTCTATGTTACAATGAATATCTTCTTTTTAAAATAAACATTTTTTGGATTATGAAATTAGTATATACTCACTTTAGAAAATCTGGGAAATACAAATACTATAAAAAGAATAAACTTAAATCATCCATAATTTTACTACCCAGAAATAACTACTGGTAAAATGTTTTCTTTCAGTGTTATATAAAATTGAGATCCAGTTGTTTATCAGAGTTTATTATCTGTATTTTTCCCTCAACATTTTTCATTTAACATTATACCTTAAGCATATCTTAAGTAACATAATTTTTAATGTCCTCACAATATTCCATTTTGTGTATGTCTCATACATTATTTAAACATCCCGTTTGTCTCTTATTCTTGAGCATTTAGGTGGTTTTTGGTCTTGTGATACAATTATAAAAAATACTGTAATGATTATCTTTGTATAAAGTTGCACATTTATCTTCAGATAAATTGAAATAAATTTGTACTTTTTAAGGTGACTAATACTATTTTAATGAAGTGTGCTATCTCGATGCTAATAAAGTATTAAACATTCCCATTTATTTAGGGATAGGATTTTTTTAAGAATTATATCGATGCTTTCTATGTTAAATGGGCTCATAGTATACTTTTTAGTTCTTGCACTTAACATTATATCATTGACATCTTTCCAAGTTACTGCCTATATGTGTACTCTCCCTCATTTCTTTAAACTATTGTATAAATTTACATATATGAATGAACCATTTTTTTTACTTAGTATTCTACAAATGGATATTTAGTGTTGCCCCCTATTTTCTCACTAGTATAAATATTGCTGCAATTAAAACTATCTTTGCTTATTTGTGTAAATTTCTAGAATTAGAACTGCTAGGTGATCACACCGTTCAGAATGGCCATCATCAAAAAATCTACAAACAATAAATGCTGGAGAGGGTGTGGAGAAAAGGGAAGCCTCATACACTGTTGGTGGGAATGTAAATTGATACAGCCACTATGGAAAATAGTATGGAGTTTCCTTAAAAAAACTGAAAATAGAACTACCATATGACCCAGCAATCCCACTACTGGGCATATACCCAGAGATAACCATAATTCAAAAAAACACATGCACCCCAATGTTCATAGTAGCACTATTTATAATAGCCAGGACATGGAAGCAACCTAAGTGTCCATTGACAGAGGAATGGATAAAGATGTGGTACAAATATATACAATGGAATATTACTCAGCCATAAAAAGGAATGAAATTGTATCATTTGTAGAGATGTGAATGGACCTAGAGAGTGTCCTAGAGATTGTTCATACAGAGTGAAGTAAGTGAGAAAGAGAAAAGCAAATATTGTATAATAATGCATATATGTGGAATCTAGAAAAAATGATATAGATGATCTTAGTTGCAAAGCAGAAATAGAGAAACAGACGTAGAGAACAAATGTATGGATACCAAGGGGGAAAAGGGTGGGGTGGGAGGAATTGGGAGACTGGAATTGACACATATACATTATTGATGCTATGTATAAAATGGATAACTGATGGGAACATGCTGTATAGCACAGGGAACTCACCTAGTGCACTGTGGTAACCTAAATGGGAGGGAAGTCTAAAAGGGAGGGGATATCAGTGTGTGTATGGCCCATTCATTTTGTTATGCAGTGGAGGCTAACACAGCTTTGTAAATCAATGATGCTCAGCCATAAAAAGGAATGAAATTGAATTATTTGTAGTTAGGTGGATAGACCTAGAGTCTGTCATACAGAGTGAAGTAAGTCAGAAAGAGAAAAACAAATAACATATGCTAACACATATATATGGAATCTAAAAAAAAAAAAAAAAGGTTCTGATGGACCTAGGGGCAGGACAGGAATAAAGACTCAGATGTAGAGAATGGACTTGAGGACATGAGCAGGGGGGAAGGGTAAACTGGGGCAAAGTGAGAGAGTAGCATTGACATGTATACACTACCAAATGTAAAATGGATAGCTACTGGGAAGCACAGGGAGATCAGCTCCGTGCTTTGTGACCACCTAGAGGGGTGGGATAGGGAGGGTGGGAGGGAGATGCAAAAAAACATCGTCAGAGAGAGAGATAGACTGCTTGTATGCAGGGCTTATTTTCCGAGCTTTCCATCAAGGATCATAGTCTTGGGTTGGTTGCTCTCCAAAGCCTGCAAATAAAAGGTATTTTGTAAAAACAACAACAAGAAAACACTGCTAGGTGAAAGCATTTGTGCATTTTTAATTTCGACATGTGTTGCCAAATTTCCCTTCATAAATGTGTTGTGAATTTATGCTTGTAGAAACGGCAAATGAGAGTTCTTTCCCCATACCCTCTCCAACACTGATCTTTTAATGTCTTATAGTATAATAGATGATATATGGTATCTTACCTTTAATTTACAGTTCTTTTAATTTTGAGTAAGATTAGTCATATTTTTGTATTCTCGTTAGCCATTAGTCTTCTCCAGGCTGTATTTTAAATAGCTGCTGTCTTTCTTCAGCAAGAGATCTGTACTTAGGAGTGAATATTCCACCCCATATTATTTAATTTTTCAAAATTATTTACTTCACATGATCAAATTTGGATGTATGTAAAAATGTTAGGCAACTTTTTATTGTTATTTTTATGTTGTTTTTGCTTTTGCTTTTTAAAGTAGAGGATTCTCTGCCTGTTAAAATTGGTTCCATAGGAAAATAAAGTTTAATTTCAATAGCTATTAAATTTATAATAATTATTTTTATGAATAGGTGATGTGTTACTGAATTTTGGGAAAAGCATGCATCAAATTATAACAGAATTTTGTCATTATATCTTTGACATATAAATGAAAGTGTTAATTTATTTTTAGTGATTCTCTTATAGAGTTCCAAACTTAAGGTATTCATTAAAGTATTTGACTCTAAGGAATCATTCACCAGTACTGCTTTTTATGATAATGAGTATATTATTAACTCCAACATATGGAATAGTATAGTAATAGGTAGTTTTGCTTAAGATCTCACATACATTATCTCATTTGACTCTCAGGCTAATCTTGAACCTTTAAATGTTGAATGCCATACTCACAATCAAGATCACATAGTGGTTAACATGGATCTAACTCCAAACCCATGCTTTTTATCTGTTTAATAAATAGATCCACAGAATGAGAGACATCTGCCATCATCATATAGTAACACCTGTTCTTGCTGCCGTAGCCAAATGAGAGTCAGAAGCTCAGCTCCTCCTGTTCTGTGTATTAGGATCATAATCACTTATATTTGAGTCTTGTTCTATTCATTCATAAGTCTATTTCACAACCTTTAATGCATTTTATCCTTGAAATAGTCATGCAAATTAGGTAAGACCAAAAGTACTGCATTCACTTTCACCCAAAAGGAAAAACACTCTCATGGAAATGATTTTTTTGAGATTGATAGTGAATTAATGAAGAACCAGAATCAGAATCCAGGGCTTTAGAGTTTTAGATGTACAAGGATGATCTGTCACTTGCCAAGTGAATGTGTGGAATTTGATATATTACTAGCCTCTATATAAATAAGGTTGAAAATGAAACAGAAATGTAGTCTTCTGTTTTTCCATCTGTCTGGCATTTTACAATTCTTCATTGCAAAATAAAGCCTAGGAATATCAGCCCATACATTTGTGAGATTCTATCTCCTCCTCCTATCAGAGAATATAATGCCTGTTTTAGTTTGCATAGGACAGAAATCTCTAGAAAAGGACACTAAATGAAAGTGAGGAGAAACACACACACACACACACACACACACACACACATCCTACCCTGACTCTAAGTTAGAAATATTAAAGAGATTTGAAATGCATGGACAAGCTTAATAATTGACGTGTCTTCAATGAGGCCAAAATTTTATTTTGATTCACTTCCATTTTGAGTATAATAGAGTGTATTGTTAGTATTTTATTAATAATATTGTTCAGATTTTGGTATTTTGTAAATTAAACATTCATATTTTTCAAAGTTATGCATTTCTTAATTGATTTTATTATGCTATTTCTAATGGAAAAATCACCTTAATTTAATTTAATGGAAATCAGTAAGGAACTAGAATCACTTAATAAATTTACCTTACAACAGAAGTTGCAGGGATCCCTGTACATAACCTCCTACATTCTACATTGCCACATCTGGGAACATTGCTCTGTGTGTGTGTGTGTGTGTGTGTGTGTGTGTGTGTGTGTGTGTGTGTATGTATATATATATATATACTTTTTAAAAATAAATTTATTTATTTATTTTTGGCTGCATTGGGTCTTCGTTGCTGTGCTTGGGGTTTCTCTAGTTGCAGTGAGCGGGGCTACTCTTCGTTGCGGTGCGCAGACTCCTCACTGCGGTGGCTTCTCATTGCGGAGCACGGGCTCTAGGTGCGCAGGCTTCAGTAGCTGTGGCTCACGGGCTCTAGAGCGCAGGCTCAGTAGTTGTGACGCACGGGCTTAGTTGCACCGAGGCATGTGGGATCTTCCTGGACCAGGGACCGAACCCATGTCCCCTGCATTGGCAGGCGGATTCCTTACCACTGCCCCACCAGGGAAGTCCCTGCTTAGTATATTTTGTAAACTTGGTCAAATACATATTTTTCTCACAGCGTACCCCAGAGGTCGTTATCATTGAGAGATAGTGACAGTGTTTACGCATCATCAATAAGACCTTCACTTTGAGTTGCTTTTTCTTATGGTGATGAGTTGTCAGCCTTCCAAAAATCTTTTTTATTCAATTCTGACCCCTTTGTGAATTTAATAGAATCAAAAGACTTGCCTATGACAATAAAATGGCTTTTCCCAGTTAATATTTGTCTAGCTCTAATAAGGATCTAGTCAAGTTTCAGTAAAGATAACCTCTTTACCACTCTGTTTGAAAGAGTTGAGCCAACTGCTTTCAGTAGTGAAATTATTCCATGGCAGGTTGTGTGCTATACCAACCTTTTAGACCTCTAACTTCTTTTAAGAGGAAAATTAGATTGAACTCTAATCCTGCTCACTAACAATGGCTGCATATGTGTCTTTTCTCTTGGAACAGCTCAATGGTTATTCGGGACTTAACCCTACGCAGTGCTGCTAGCTTTGGCTCCTTCCACCTGATCCGTCTGCTCTACGATGAGTATATGTTCTACTTAGTAGAACATCGTGTTGCTCAGGCAACAGGAGAGACACCCATAGCGGTCATGGGTGAGGTAAGAGAGGCTAAAAGAGCTATGACCCACAGGGCTTTCTAAAAAGATCTGAATTTTATTTTAATCTAAATGTATTAATCATCGAAGCAATGGTTCCTTACCCATGAGTCTTGGACCCCAGAGGGCCTGTGTGGTTATTTCAGGGGGTCCTTAAATCCCTCTGTTCATATATATTTTCTTGGTCAAAGGTTCTAAAACTGTCGATTATATCATGTGAACGTACATGGAATATTTCAATATGCTGTAAAGGTGTCTATGTAAAAGAAAATCTTGAGAATCACTGAACTTTAAAAAATCCTTAATATTACTCAGCCATAAAAGAGAATGAAATAATGCCATTTGCAGCAACAGGGATGCACCTAGAAATTATCATACCAAGTGAAGTTAAGTCAGAGAAAGACAGATATTATGTGATATCACTTATATGTGGAATCTAAAAAGAATAGTACCAATGAACTTATTTACAAAATAGAAACAGACTCACAGACATAGAAAACAAACTTTTGGTTACCAAAGGGAAAGCAGGGGTGGGATAAATTGGAGGGTATGGGATTAACAGATTCACACTACCATATATAAAATAGATAAGCAACAAGGTTTTACTGTATATAGCACAGAGAACTTGATCCAATATCTTGTAATAAACTGTATGGAAAAGAATTGAAAAAAAGTTTATAGATATATACATATATAAATATATGTATAACTGAATCACTTTGTTATATACCCGAAACTAACACAATATTGTAAATTAGCTATACTTCAATTTTTTTAAAATCCTTATTGCCTGGAAAATAAGAAAGATTGATGCTTCTGATAAGGCTAAGGGCTAGGAACTCAGAGGAAAAAGTTAAATATGTATTTTGTAGACTCTTTTTCCAAGTGCCCAAGAACAAAATGAAGGATAATAACAATGATGATGAAAATGATAGCTAACATTTTGGGGGCACTTACTATGTGCGAAACACAGTCCTAAGTCCCTTACGTATAATAAAGCATTTAACACATATAACAACTCTTTGAGATAGGTGCTACGTTATCCTGTTTACAGATGAGAATCTGAGGTTCAGGAAGAAAGCTAAGACACAGAGAGATTAAAGGGTTACATAGCTAGCAGACAGTAGAGACCTGTTTTGAATATTCAGTCTGATTTTCATACCCATGCTCCTAATCACTAAAGGTGTAGGGAAAAAATTCTCTTCTTCTTAATAGTGTCAAAATGTATTTTCAACATGTCGTAAAGCTAAAATGCTAAAGTTAATATACACAAGGGCTGTTTAATATAATGGGGGATAGATGCACATGCACAAATGTTTCAGCCCTGGCTTACTTTGTTGTATTGAACTGCGTTTTGATTGAATCCAGATTTTGCTGGATTATGCCAGGTTAGGCAATGTTACATATTACTGCCCAAAGCAGTCAAGAAGGTACGTTCACTTTTAAGCTATGTGTATGTGCTTATTTAAATTAAAAAAGTAAAAATAAATATTAGATGCTTTTCCTATAAATATGATGATAAAGGTATAAATTTAAAAATATATTAAAATACCTCAAGGACCTTTAAAAGTATTCTAATATAAATAAAATACATGTGACTTTTATTCAGAAAATTGGTTAAAATATTCTTCTTTCCCTCTTTAAAATTCCTTGCTGTATGCTGATCTATATGTGTTTGTATGTTTCTTAATGGTGATTGTGCCTAAATGATGCCAATTATGTGTATGTGAGATTAAGCAAGATTCATTTTAGCTTTTAAATTACAGGCAGGACCTCATCATTGACCAAAACAATCTGGACTTTTCTTATATTTGACTTCCCCTCAGTGCCTCTTTCCTTAGTTCTCTTATAGATGCCTGGTTGCAAAATGCCCAGTTGGCAAGTAGATTAAATATAAAATTTTTTAACTCAGGGCTCAAAACTTCTGAAATAGACATGCCTTTTGGTATATTTAACACATTTGGCAACTACCTCATATGTTCCAGGACTTCTTTAACAGGATAACCAGGATAATGATAAACAGCGATTCTCATTAACACCATGTGGCTAATCCTGATGCATGATCTCTGTTTCCCTTGCATCTCTAGGGAACAAATTGCATCTCTAGGGAACAAAGCCTGTGGCCATGAGCCAGTGACACAGTGTGAAGACTTAGGGACCTCCTCGTATGCTAATACAAGCAGTTCTGGCACACCAGTATTAAAATGGCCTTATGTAGTCTATACTGCCAACTAATCATTCTAATGATTTAATTGACATTCTTTTTTACTATATGTAAACAGTGTAAATGAATAAGACAGATTGCCACATGATTCAAAGATATAATATAAATAAAGTCTAGATCAGAAAGTAAGGTATAAATACCTTCTCTAAAATCAAAGATCTAAGCATACCTCTTGATTTCTTTGCTTACTATCTCCTTACCCAATTTATAGGAAAATCCTTTGAGCTGTCTATGCTCATCCATTATTCAGCCAAGGCCAAGTAAAGCTGATTTTACAGGCTTGATCTCCCCATAAAACATTGATGCCTCATAGACCAATTGGCCATTATAGACCTGTTGGCCATGGTCATATTATCATGTCTAAAATTTCTTGATTCTTGGGAAAAGGAGAAGGAAATTCAAAGGGAAAGGAAGGCTGTTTTCTCATGCATCTCTCACATGTTATCCTAAGCCTACCCTAGAAATGAGATTGGAGGTAAAAAAAGGCTTTCATGTGTCAAGCCTCAGCTGCATTCTTAGCTCCTTAAATGACCTCCCTTTCCAAACCTCAAGTCCAGAAGTGCCTGTGTATATAATGGGAGCAACACCACAGGCCAAAATCCATTGAAATCCATAAAACTCAGCATTACCCTCAATTGCAGCAAGTGGTTTTCAATCATCAGTAACAACAACCACAAAAACAATAATAATTGTCACTATTTATTGAGAATTTATTATACCCTTAATGAAATTAAGCTCTTGATCTATCTACTAATGGTCCTTTCTCAGTAAATGGTACCCTCCCTGTCAATCATGTTGGATATGTGAGCATCATCTTTATGTATCTTTCTGTCTTGACCTGCATATTCAACCAGTTACTAAGTCTGCCCTTTCCCAAACTCCCCATAGTGCAGTCAGTATCATCTTATGAAAATGCAAGCCTGATTGTGTTATCCACACTTAAAACCCTTTAGTGGCTTTTTCTTCTTCTACTTAAGGAAGAAAAGTCTTCCCTTGGTATAAGATCTGGCCCTGTCTCTCTGATCAACCTCACCCTCCCTCTTCCAGGTCCTTCTGCTGCAATCACAGTAGTCTTTTCTCTATTCTTATTCACCAAGCTTTTCTCATCATTGGACCACTGTGTAAACTGTTCTTTTACCTGGAACCCTCTGCCTGACTCTCCTTGCCCATTCTAACTCCTTCATGTCTTAAATATCAGTTCCTCGAGGAGACCCAATTTCCCCCAGACTACGTTAGATACTCCTTTTCTCTCTGATTTGTATTTTTACTTTTCATTCTAGAACCTACATAATATTAATTGCGTGATTCTTCGTATGATTTGTGTTATCAAAGATTTAGTGCCTGGAAATAATGGAGAACTTTAAGTCAGAAGAACTAAACTCTACTTATAGTTCTGTCATTTATGGTAGTATAATCCTGGGCAAATTGTGTTCACTTTTGTTGATTCTCAGACTTATCTCTAAAATTAATTTATTCACTTATTTAACAAATACTTCTTATGCATCTACTCTAGACCAAACATTATAATGTTTAGGATGTAGTGATGAGCAAAATGGATTTTGATGCTGCATTCAAGGAACTTATATTTTAGTAGGGGATACATATTTGTTAAATGTTCTTATAACTACATAGCTATAAATTCTGATAAGTGCTGTAAAGGAAAATTAAAGGGATATAGGAATACTTAAAGAATAATATTCACTTGTGAGTGAATATTATTTTTAATCTATTTTACAGATGATGAAATGAGACACAGAGCCATCAAGTCACAGTCACACAGAGTCACACAGCTACTAGGTTGTAAAATCAGATTCTGAAACCAAGCAGCCTGGCACCAAAGCCCTTGCTGTTAATCTACCATGCTTATTACCTGCTGCAGGATGGAGTGAGATTGGAATAAGAATAGTTCAGAAATCAGTAAAGGGACAGCTGAAAAATAGTCACAAACTTTATTGGACATTTGTTTTACCTTTATAGGTGCTGTATTTGGGAGAGGTGTCAGGCAGCTAAATAGATCCAGAAGCAAAGGGAAAGGTTTCCCTTTCAAAGTAACTTAAGGATAATTAATATATCTTTTCACTAATGTGAATTCAATAAATGAGTTTTAAAATTAACATTATTTACATTATTTGAGCAGGCAAGAGAGACCAATACATCATGATTTACATATAAACACAGTATACAAACATACAAGTTTTATTTTTACATTCCCTGTAGCGCTGACATTTCAGTTGTTGAAATGAAGGCTACCATGTAATGGAACCCCCAAATGAAACAGCATCACCACCATGAGTTTTCTTCTAAACGTCAGCCTGCTACTACATTAATACTGAGCAGTAAGTTATTTAAAGCATTTGCATTTCCAAAGTTTCATTATTATTTTTATTTTTTGCCTAGATGATAAAAAGGAAACAATTTATTTACTGCTAAGATTTATGCAATTTTTTGAATTTTTATTTAAATATTATAAATATGCCAATAGAGTTTCTGGCAGTGGTGAAATTTTAAGAGTAGGAATAAAGTAAAATAAACAAGTTGCATCTGTTTGCACACCTGTTAAATTTTTTTTTAAATCATAAGGTTTTCTGTACAGCTCTGACAAGGAAAATTGAGCAGAAAATATCCTTTTATTTGGATTTTATGACTAGTTGAAGGATATTTAGAAGTTAATGGCATACATGCTTTATTTCTTTAAAATATATGTAGTCTTAATATATTCACTGAATCTACAAATTTTTATTGCTTCATAAAATGATTTTCTGTGACAAACATTTTTATATTTAATGTATTAAATATATGTAATTGTCTTTATCATAATTTAATTATACTTAATATTATATCTATGTAATCAACTTTTTGAAATAAAAAGAGGAACCAAAAGCTGCTTTAATTGCTCAGCTGTGAATATCAATATTAAAAATATAATATTTTAGTAATATTTTTAGGGAAAAAATTGAAGAACTCTTAAGGGTTTACCATTAAAAGAAAAATGTCTTGGCTTCAGTAAAATTGATATACTCAAAGTGAAAGGGGAAAAAACTCTTTAAAATTTAAAAACTGGAGAAGAGCAATAATAATTCACAGGCAAGCTTTTAGGATAAAAGTTGAGTGAAAAAGTTCCATTTGATGGAAGTACAACCATTGTAAATATGCATGGATGCTTAAGCTAAAATCAAATTAATGAAAAATAGATTTCAGTGAGCATTATTCTAGTGCAACTAGGGAATACACTGAAAATGTACCTGTTGAATAATAGACTTGTTATAGAACATTTTAAAAGGGATGAATCATATCACAGTTGAAATCATTTGCAGGAAAAAAAACCATCTTGGAACAGTAGTAACTTAAAAAGTGTAATGCATACTTGTCAAAAGTTATATTGGTTATTATTTATAATAAAGCTTACTGTTTATTAATATTTTTCTAATTGAAGACTGGTCTTGTGACAACTACTGTGCTACATGCCTTACATTTTTATTTAATATTCACCAAAACCTTACAAGGGATATGTTAGTGTCCCCATTTCACCCATGAGGAAAACAGACGTTGAAAGTTACCCAATAACAGAGCTAGTGGTAGCGCTAACTGTAGGAAGTGGGGCTGTCTCACTCCAAGTAGCCAAATTGGTTCAATCTACATTTTAATTTTTCACCATAAAAATTGTTTATAGACACTTTCGGAATAGGGACTAATTTATTTCTGTCTGTACTTTACAACTCCCCCAAATGCCTGCACACTCGCAATCATGCACAAACCAGATGCCTGGTATGAAAGCTTTCATTATTTTGTTCCAAGGCTTCTTTCCTCTGCATTGCAGGATGCATCTTGATAGTCCTACCACCCTTCCCCTTTCCACTTTTTGTTAGTAGACGTTCAGAATATGCAAACTAAATGGAATATTAGTCTAAGCAAATTGCAGTTGGAAAGCTAAATCTGCCAGAAGACAACAACAACAACAAATTACACCCTTCAGCTCCTCTGTACCCACCCACAGACCTAAATCAAAGTTATGTTTTTAGAATTTGCAGTTTGCTTTTAGCTGTAAATCTGCTCCTCTACATTAGCACAGTTCTAACGACTTGAAAATAAATGATAAAAGTGACTCCCTGGAAAGCCTTTCTCCTACACCTTCATCCTCCAAGTTCCTAAGAATTATCTCTGTAGATGCTCTCCTGTTTTTTTTTTCTCCTCTTTGCTCGTTTGTCATTCTGTTCCTTACTCTCCTTGCATGTGAGCAAAGCACCTATTGACTCAGCAGCCCAGGGCTGCAACCCTATCCCTCTGGGATCCCTGCTCATTAGCTTCCTCCACTTGGTTTCCTTCCCTGCTTGCTCTGGGGTCTAACCTCTCCTCACATCCTCTTCAGGGAATGGAGTTTTGCTTACAGCTCTGGTCTAAACACAATCCCACAAGAGGTGCCCCAAAAATACTCATTCAAGGAAGGAAGTACAAAAGAATGATGGAAAGACAGACAACCAACTAACAGAACTTCTCATTTCATTTCATGATGGACATACTGGATTTCTATATCAGGAAAGTAATGCTCCTAGACCAAGAAGAGCTCCCTTTCCCCAGAATACTCTTTCAGTATTTCAGAGAACCTCCGTATGAAGTTGGGTTTTCATAAGTGCTTACAACTAGAGATTAGTTTTCCTGAAGTGTTTGGAAGTGGGAAAAAAGAAGAAAATAGAAATCCAGGATTTCTTGACATTTTTTCAAGAACTAAAACGATCACTGTAGACATTAGGAAGGGAGACTCGGCACATTGTTCTCTTCAGCAAAGTCCACCACTGGGCTCTTTGCTTAGCAACAGGTTAGCCTGGGAGCCCAGCCTCAGAGTCAGCTAGGTGTGAAAGGTTCCCTGGCCTAGATTAAGCATGACAGCTCCCCCTGCTGGCCTCCTTGCCATGCTCTATCATCCTGTGCCCACCCCAAGTGGCTCTGGCCTTCCATTGTCTTTCTGGTATTTTTGCTCAGACACAGGTGAAGTTGATGGTTGCTGGTCCTCCTGGTAAAGAAATAGTCCTTGTTTGGGATGGGTAATTTCCTCAATTCACAGGAATTGTTTTCTGCTTTTCACCATCACTATACTATACTTTCATAAGTATGAGAGATTTTCAGCAAGTATAGGGCCAGTTCTGATGATCCTACAAGCACTTCAAATCTGATTCATGCTAGTGGTAAAGGTCTGCTTGGTACAAAGAGAACCTGTTTCCACACTTCCACCACCCTTGTCTCTCCAGTTAATAATTTCCCAAAAAAGGGAAGTGGTATAATCAAAATAGGTACTTCTCTGACATAATAAATTGATACCATGCTTTCCTGATAGACAGTGAAGGTGGCCTCATTGGGAGCTTATCTTTAGTTAAGAGCACCAAGGTTCTTTCTTTTCAGCCCATAGTTTTATTTACATAAAGGATATACTGCCAGGCCCAACCCTAGCATTTGCAGGACCTATGGTACCCTACATCATATTTTAAAAGTTATGAATCAAACTAGAAATAAAATCTGTTCTCTCCACCTAGGTTGGTAAATATATCTTGGTAACAGCTTGGAAGGCTGGGTTTAAATTTAAAATTCTTAGGCTCCTCCTAGTTCCATGCCAGAAAATGGTGACATAGATATAGTTGACCCATGGCCCACCCTGTGGCCCCTAGACCACTTCTCTTGTGTGTCATTCCCTATCCTGTATTGTGAAGAGCCTGTGCTCATGCTTGTGGGCACCGCGGTCCAGTGTTCAGGTTTTGTCTGCCCTTTGCAAATACCTGCACCTCCACACTGGCTCTCCCTTCTTTCTTCTGATGGGTGGACTTAAGGAGAGACCTGCACAGGCCTGAAAGGGGACTTGGGGCTTTAGGCGGGGAATTCTGGGATCTCAGGTAACAGAAGTATGGTCTGGGGGTAGGAGTGAAACACAGGCTCCAGGAGGGCACATCCACGTGGCCCAGTGGGCTCCTTGTCTGTGGGGAGGGCCATGACCACAGGAAAGCCAGAGCAGGGCTCTCCGCGGTGTGGGGCTCAGGACAGAGGCCCCTCTTGGTTTGACCTAATGGTAGCATTAAATGTTACTGGTTTTGAAATTACTTTTCTCCTCAAAAGCAACTAAGGCCTGTATTCCTACTTTTTCACTACCTGCATGCTCACTCATGAGTTCTTCTTAGAGGTTTTTTTCTTAAAGTGTAGTTGATTTACAGTATTATATTAGTTTCAGGTGTACAGCCTAGCGATTCAGTATTTTTACAGATGATACTCCATTTAAAGTTATCACAAAATAATGGCTATATTTCCCTGTGCTCTAAATATATCCTTGTTGCTTATCTATTTTATACATAGTCATTTATATCACTTCTTAGAAATTTTGAAACAATATAAAGATAGATAAATTACTGTGTTCCCAGTGTGCAGAGGGCAACAAAAAAACCTGAACAGTCAGAATCATCATGAAAATATGCTACCCGGGTACAGAGCAGCCAACAGTACAAGTTGCCAGGATAGCTGGCTAGCCTGAAAGGGTAGAACCAACGGCAAATATAGGGCAGAATTTGCCTTGGTGTGAAGCAAACTGGCAGAAATCTTAGCCATCTTAGCAGGCTTCAGTAAAACTATTTGGAAATACATAGAGAAGTCCGCTTCCAGAAAAAAAACAAAAAAACAAGGAACACAAGATTTTACCCACTGGGAACATTAACATGCCTTGCGAATTTTTTAAAATCAGAAATCACTTTAAAGTCAGCAATTATTTTTCCTCAGTTGTGAAATCCTGTACCAGTGCTAAATGCAATGCTTTGATTAATTTGGTTCTCATTTGGAAGACATTAAAGAAAATAATAATGTTCTGAAATCCCTTATGATTGAAATTTCAAGACATTTCTCTCCACCATCAAAAACATTCAAAATAGTTGCCACTACCTAATCCTTTTGTGATCGATTCTACTAGCTTCGGTTAATAGAACTGAAATCATAGGAGATTGTGCAGCTATCTAAGGTTTGTAAAGTTCAGAACATTACGAAGTTCAAGCTAAGTACAGAATGTTGAAAGATTAGAATTGGGTCAAGAACTTCCAAATCTACATGGGAACAATCTTCCTGCTTTTATAGGAACTGCTTTAAAGGCTCTTACTCCTTTATTGACTTCTTAGAAGAACAGAGCGAGAAGCAGTTGGTTAGGTCAAGGTTTACATGTTGACATTCATCTGAGCTCGTCAGCTGTTTCTGGTTTTGTGATCATCCTCATTACGCTAAACATACACACACACAACACCATCCTTGTTTAGGACAGCCCTTCTCATGGTATTTGCTTGAGTCATAAATGGCTTGGTCAGTGCATCAAGTGACTTCAACTTCAACCCTAGACTGAGTTTATAGTGTCAACAACCTTAGGTCAAAGCCTAAGGAACACTTCCATTCTGAAGCAGTACTCCTTGTAGCCCCACTCAGCTAGAGACATTTCATTTTGAAATCACCATCTTATGGTTTTAGGGTTAAATGGAATTCTAGGACTTTAGTATTTGAAAATTGAGTCTTGAAGACATTAAACCCTGTCTATTTCATATATGTGAAAACCTGAGGATCAAAGAGTATTATGTCTGGGGTCACAGGACTGATAGTGGCAGAGTTGGGATTCAAATCCAGGTCAGGCTGGCCCCACATTCCAAGTTGTTCGACACCCAAATTTAAATTTCATATTTCCCATTTAATACCTTTGCAACCTGGGCAAGTTATATATACGTATATCTCAAGAAAACTTGAGTTTTCTCATCAACAAAATAAACATAAGAACCGTTCCTTCACAGGGATGTTGTGAGGACTAAAGTAGGAAGGAAGATGGGTATAGGTTATTAGATATAGGTAGATAGATGGGGTGGATAGGCAGGCAAGCAGACAGGCACATACAAGGTACCAGATTTTTGTTAGTTCCATTTCCTTTCCCTTTCCTTTCCATAAGTATATAAATATCTGAAGTTATGTGTATTAGTCAAGAGGGACTATATTTGATTGCCTTCTACTCTGAATTAGATTTTTTAATATTGATTTTACACTGACAATCCAAGTAATAATGTGTTGAATTAGACCATTATTTCTTGACAATACAAACATAAGCTTAGAAGTTGAAATTAATAAAACAGATAACATACAGGCATGTGAAGGCTTTAATAATACTATATTACAAGGGGAAAATAGCCTGTAGACTGTTTTTGAATGGTGAGTCAAATGATTCATGGAATTACAAAGCATCCAACCACATTATTTGGGATGTAGCCAAAGTGGTAATCAGAGGCAAACTAATTCAGTGCTTTATAAAACACTGCCAACATAGTAGAATGGGGAAAGGAGTCGATTAGAAAAGAAAATGGCAACATTAGGGAGGAAGCATAAACATAATTGGGTCTAACTAGACATAGCTAGACTTGGATAAAATCTTACCAGTAGGATTGATTGAAAGGTCTTATACGTACTTGTGAAGTGGGAGTAAGTATTATATATAAAATTATATATGTAAAATTTATGCAAGTTAAAAGGTAAAAGTCCCAAAGAGACATCTAATGTCAGCTAATCCCCCGCTAGCACCTTGGCATGTGGCTGCAGCGTCTATACAGCATGGATCCTCATGGAACCATGGAGTAGTATTAACACAAGAGGGCTTTCCGAGGTTGTTGGAGCTGCTTGTTGTGCAGTTCAGTGGCACAGGTTGCTCTCATGAAACTGTCCAAAGGACCAATATGTATGTAACTGGTCCTTAGTGTGTAACATTATCATCAGAGTTTCTCCTTAGGCCTCCATTTGGATGTAGAGCTTAGGGCTGTTCTGGCCTCACTACTCAGTAGCTTTTTTTTTTTTTTTTTTTTTTTTCTTTTTGCGGTATGCGGGCCTCTCACTGTTGTGGCCTCCCCCGTTGCGGAGCACAGGCTCCGGATGCGCAGGCCCAGCGGCCATGGCTCACGGGCCCAGCCGCTCCGCGGCATGTGGGATCCTCCCAGACCGGGGCACGAACCCGTATCCCCTGCATCGGCAGGCAGACTCTCAACCACTGCGCCACCAGGGAGGCCCCTCAGTAGCTTTTGATTCCCTCAGTTTTGACTTCCACTTCTTTGTCAGGAATGACTTCCTTATGTGTCATCACTAACAACTTTCAGCTCTGTGATCTTGGTAAACTTTTTGGATGTATGTGTGCTTCTAATAAGTCTAAACCTTGAAATGCATGCTATGAAAACTTGCAGAGATAGGAAGTTTTATACATAAAATTCGAAGTCTGTACATGAAAATAAAGAACAAATGCCCTTAGTGAGAAATATATGATAAAAAATGAATTTGTGCCTATATACAATACTATCCCACCTCACCCCTAATGAAGAGCACAAAACAGACAAAATTGAGGGGAAAATTACTGTGTTACAAACGGCTTGATCTAGAGGATGTATTTCCTCCAATAGTAGAAAAAAATTTACTGTCAAATGATTTTATTCAGGCAAATGCGACAGTTTTTTTGAGGTAGCTTAGATGTATGTAGTAGGCGGTATAATGACCCCCAAAGATGTCTACATCCTAACCCTGGGAACCTGTGGATATGTTAGTTTACAGATGGACTTAAGGTTACTAATTAATTGGCCTTAAAATAAGGAGATTAACCCTGATTATCTGGATTGGCCCACTGTGATCACAAGGGTCTTTAAAAGTGGAAGAGAGAAGCAGAAGAATCAGTGTCAGAGTGATGTAGTGGAAGAAAGACTTGACCGGACATTGCTGGCTCTGGAGATAGACGGGGGTCACACCCAGCCAGCACTGTGGGCAGCCTCTAAAAGCTGGAAAAGGAAAAAAGAAATTCTCCCTTAAAATCTTCAGAAAGGAACACAACCCTGCCAACACCTTAATGTTAGCTCAGCGAGACCCATTTTGGAATTCTGACTTCCAGAATTAAAAAATAATAAGTTTGTATTATTTATAGCGACCACATTTGTGGTAATTTGTTTCAGCAGCAATAGGAAACTATTAGAGTATAAAAGCTAAATTGCTCTGAACGAAGTCAGTTATTACTTGTGGATTATGAACTCTTCCTCCAGTATATTACTTTTTTCTTACTTCCTCCCCTCCTCTACATACATGTCACTGACATGTCTCCATGGATGACTCCACCCCAAAAACCATCCTCATCTAGAACTATTCCTTGTTTGCTTTTACCAATGGAGAACTTATGCTATTGGACTATCTCTTCACATCTTCATCCAAATTGGAAAAAAAAACTCCCCACTAGGGAGGCTTGCCCCATCTAAATCACTAATACATGTAATCTTTTTCCCAGTCTCTTTTCCATGCAATCTTTCCTCGTATCCTAGACTTCATCCCTCTTCACCCACTAATTGACACGAACACCAACCTTTATCTATCTCTGTCTGTACATACAAGGCTCCATAGAAAAGAGAGGAAGATTAGTCTTCCAACTGATTTCCATCTTTAAAACTTGACCCATGTTTCTTTCCCTGTGACCTTCATTATTTGATGAAGCTAGTTCTTAAAGCCTCTGATTCTATATCCTCCCTGTGGCCAAAGTCTTCACACCTTCCTTAAAGACAAAATCTTCCATTCCCTTGACTGTCTGTGAACTGGACCAAATCTTCTAGGGTTTACAAGTTCTTTTAGCCAAAGGCCAGCTCATCATCCATTTTTTATAAAGTTTTATTAGAACACATTCATGCCCACTCATATAACTATCATCTGTGGCTATTTTTGCACTGTAGTAGCAGAGCTGAATAATTGCAACAGGACCATAATGCCTAAAATATTTGCTATCTGACCCCTTACTAACCCTAACCTCTGTTCTAGACCATACACTTTCATATTTTGGTGCCAGCATGTAAATCAGTTATATATTGTGTGTGTGTGTGTGTGTGTGTGTGTGAGAGAGAGAGAGAGAGAGAGAGAGAGAGAGAGATTGAGAGAGAGAGATTGATTGTATCTGTCTGCCTGTAAATCTCTAAATCTGGGCATACCAGCAGAGAGATTCTGTGGTAAGATGTGGTTTCTATGGAGGATGTTTACCTGGCTGCCCAGATGATGTGGTTATGATTACTCACTAATCCTTCCTCCCCAGGATGGGGTAAACTCTTCCAGCAGGGAAAGCATCCCCATGGGTGAGGTCTTCATCCCAAGTCCTTGAACTCCTTCCTTCTATCCCCAGTCTCTGTTTTGTGGGCCCCCGTGAATCCTCACCAGTTTGCTGTCTGAGCCCCCTGGCTTCCTCTGCATTGTTTCACTTTCCAGCTATTAAAATACAAGGCTTTGCCTCCCTTATTGTGGAAAGTTCACTGCTGCTGGATCTAACCTGCAATGGTCTCTGCAGTACACCTGTGGGCTCCATCCTCCCATGCTGAGCCTGTGCTTAGGCCTCACAGTCCTATGATGAATTACTTCTCAGCTGCTTGGCCACAAGTCAGGGTCATACTCAGGGTTGCTCTCAAGGATGCTGCCAATAGTCACATAGGCTGTGTTGACCAGTCTCGCATTTATGCTTCCTGGCCATTACTACTCATTCTGAATTTATGGTCTAACAGACTCCCGCTGCCTGCCTTAACCACACATTTTTTAGTCTGCTGCTGTCCAGGAGCATGCTCATTATTTTGACCGGTTGTCAGGGCCTGGAGAAATGGTTTCTAGGCAAGGAGGTCTTTCTTCCTAAAAACAACAGATATGCTTTCTCTATGTTCCATTCTGTTTCTACTTCAGAACGTTCCCTATTTATCTATCTGGCTGACAGAATTTTAACTCCTACGTACATCAAAGGCCATATGCTTTCTACCCCAGAGCACCCTTTAAATCCCTTAATTTATATTCTTTCTTCCATGTAGGAAACATACATACTTTCTCTCTCTCTCTCCCTCTCCCTCCCACTCCCTTACTCCCTCCCTTCCTAAACTGATGGTCAGAATATCTGGTCTCAAATCTAACACCACCATATATCCTTACAATGTTAGACAAATTAACATGTTTTCAATAGCTGCAAGATTAAATCTAAGCTCCTTACCTAGCCAGATTCATACGTTTTTTGTGAGGTGCTGATGAACAGTGACAGGGAAGGAGATGCTTAAGTAGGGCTGTGAGGAAAAGCCTTTCTGAAGAAGTGATATTGAGAAAGTGATACTTGAGGTCATCATATTTGAGAGGAAGCCAACTATATGCTGAACCATGAAAGTACTTTATAAGCTGTAAGACGTCACCTCAGTGAATAGCAGTCCCCTCCAGTCCCCTGTGCAGCAGGGGAAATTACAAAGCAGTAAGAGTTTTTCAGTTTCTGAAGCTATAACTTTTCAGTAATCTCTGGACTTCCTTGCCAACCTCCTTTTTTTTTTTTTTTTGTGGTACGTGGGCCTCTCACTGTTGTGGCCTCTCCCATTGCAGAGCACAGGCTCCGGACGCGCAGGCTCAGCGGCCATGGCTCACGGGCCCAGCCGCTCCGCGGCATGTGGGATCTTCCCGGACCGGGACACGAACTCGTGTCCCCTGCATCGGCAGGCGGACTCTCAACCACTGTGCCACCAGGGAAGCCCCAACCTCCATTTTTTTATCCAAATCATGTCTCTCCTCCTCTTCTTCTGTTGCCGGTTTGTGCCGGCCTCATTTACGTCCCTGTCGTCTCTCTCCTGTCTGTGATGCCGCCGTCCTTATGCCCACTCTCAGTCTTCCCTGCCTCCCTTCCCTTCCTTCCTCCCTTCCCGCTACTTTGACTTGCTGCTCCCTCCAAACCCCTGCAATTGACTTCCCTTTCTAATAACCCTGTGGTTTTAAAACCTTCTTGAAGGTTTCCTAGGCTGCCTTGGTTTTTGGCTAAACTACCTGTCCTTTTTAATATAAACAACTTCTGATACTCACCTTCAGAAAGAGGGAATATTTCCAAATTAATCTGACTGGAACTGGCTGGCAGAGTGCCTAGCACATAATAAGCTCTCAAATATTTTTTTGAATACTGAATGAACGAACTGATTGTCCTAATCTTACTTACTCCATCTATAGGATTAAGGTGGTTTTTTTCCTTAATCACATGTATAGTCTTCTTTTTTTTTCTTGGCTGCGTTGAGTCTTCGTTACTGCGCGCGGGCTTTCTTTAGTTGTGGCGAGCGGGGGCTACCCTTTGTTGCGGTACGCAGGCTTCTCATTGTGGTGGCTTCTCTTGTTGCAGAGCACAGGCTCTAGGTGCGTGGGCTTCAGGAGTTGTGGCTCGCGGACTTTAGAGTGTAGGCTCAGTAGTTGTGGCTCACAGGCTTAGTTGCTCCACGGCATGTGAGATCTTCCCGGACCAGGGCTTGAACCCGTGTCACCTGAATTGGCAGGCGGATTCTTAACGACTGCGCCACCACGGAAGTCCTCAAATGTATATTCTTTCCTCACACATAAAATGCATATAAAAACCTTCACCTTCCACTATACAGGGATATCAAAACCTCTTATTCACAAGATTTTTATTTTAAACCTACTGTATGTTGTACATATGGAACTTTGTCATTAATCCCAGAGACAACTATAGGCATTGGCAGTATCTTAGAGATTTTTTTTCTTCTTTTTTTCCAGTGTCCCTCACAGTACATGGTCACAAGCCCTCAGCATTGAGTATGCAAATGTTTATTTACTAATGCTAATAATGATTACAGAGATTTCGATTGTTTTTGGTTTTTATTTTCATCATCCTGAGTAATCAGATGTATTCATTCAGATTAAGCAGAAATTTTCAAAGGAAAATCTTTCTATTACGTTGTCATATATTCAGTTAAGTAGCAACTAAAAGCAGTGTTTCTTTTGAAGAAAAATTTCCATATGTGTTCAAAGTTTGGTTTTAGCCACTTTGCATGATATTATTGATCACCGGTGGCAGTAATAATTTAGTCTCAAACAACTTTTCAAGATTTATCAAAAACAAATGGTGTATTCACTTTTTATAGATATGGAAGTATGTTTAGACTCATCACTGCCAATTCATTTCCAGGATTGGGTCTTAAGTGTTGTTAAGTACTCACTTAAAAGTAATAAAAATCTTACTCTGTGTGTCAACTAGAAATAGCATATAAATGATCCTTCAGCTTTGGGCATTCTCTGTTTATAGTTCTAAAAATTTAAATAATACCAAAAATAGGTAAAGAATCCTGTTGTGTTTTTTGGTGGTTTTATTATATTGTTTAATTCAAGAAATCCTGTACAATTTAAACTGTGGTTTTTATTTAGACTAACATAAGGTTCTGAGCCATGTGAACAGGAACAACTTCAAAACAACAGTTCAGTATTTATGATTTTATATTTGCTGCCCATGGGACGTAACTATAACACAATGAGGCAGTCTTTCAAACAAATATGCTAAGAGTTGTGCAACCAGGAGGCCCTTGTCCCCTTCAAGGCAGTCACCTCGGGAGGCTACACATTGGTTCAGTAATACTGCCATGGCTTAAAGTGATGTGGAATGCCTCTTTTTAAACTGCCTCTGAACTGCTAAGAAATAATAAAGAGTAAAATGACACATTATTTTAAATATCTTGAATTGTGGCAGAGATGCATTTAAATTTGTTAAGTAATCAGAAATCATCTCAGGACCAAGTACAATGAATAAAATGTGGAGTGTTTGGAGTCACAGTTTGATGTAAAACAACAAGATGGGCTTTCTTGAATGATACATAAACTAAACGACAAGATGGGCTTTCTTGAATGATACATAAACTAACTCTTGAAATTGATTGTCAAAGAGGAATTCCAGAATCTTGAACCTTGGAATAAATGTATAAGCTCCCAAGGTAGCTACTATGAAGAACAATTCATATTTAAGTAAAAAAAAGAAATTATGTGTGTGTATGTTTGCAACATAAGATCAGTTTTATTACTTTATAGACATATGTTGTAGATGAAAAAAATACTCCTGTCATGGAACTCTTTATAAGCAAACTTCCGAATGTAAGTAGAATTTCTCTCTCACCCTTTCTAAGCTTTTTGAGAAACCCAAATTTCTAATAATGACTTATTCTGAATCTTCAGCTTTAAAAAAAGGTAATGTTTACCATTTAAAAAGCAGGTGCTATGAGGTTTCACTTCACCTTTTTCCTATTAGCTTTGTTACCTCTGCTCTTCAATTTTTTATTTATGTTCACCCTGAGACTCTCAAAATATATTTTTTCACTGTAAAAATATCATCAAGCTTTTGAACTAAGGTAGCAAATGAAGTCTAAGATGAAGGTTATTAATTGTTCCATATTGTTTTAATACCTTTTTTGTTGCATTAATAACAATCAGATGCCTTTCTTTTTTAATTTGGGACCCTGTTATCTTAGTAAATAAAAAGATCAATTACAAGAAGAGAAGTCTCAAAGATTTTGTAACCATAAATACTCTCAGTGTTGGGGCTCCTATTATGTTTTTCATTTCTACAAATAAAAACTCAAAAAAACAGAGTTCAACCAAGTGGCTGGACCATGTTTCTATAGTGTAGACTCTGGGTGGACTCACAGACAGTTAATGGGGGTGGAGCTGATGCATCCTGCTTCGTCAGAGCTTTTCCAAATTCTACCACATCCATCTTCATCCAGGTCAGCCAGGCCCCTATTGCTTCACTGCTGAGTTCAAATAATAAAAAGTAAAATGGAGCATGGAAGACAGAAAATTGTTATCCTTTTGCAAAGAGGCTAAGACAGCTAAATTGTGACACAATTTAAACTGTTCAATTTCGACAGGTTTGATTGGAAAATTAGGTGACCTGTGTAGTTAGAGATCAAAATGGTCACTAGTTTACAGTTTTAAAAATTCGTAGTGTGGTATTTTTACTGCAGTCTCTGAGAATATTATTTTATTCTGCTTGGTAGTAACTGTTGCACAAATGACTATTGTTTTGCAGTTTGGTGATTTAAATGCTGTGTCTCCTGGAAATCTGGATAAAGGTAAGAATTGAAAATAATGTACATTTTTTTTTTTTTTTTTTTTTTTTGCGGTATGCGGGCCTCTCACTGCTGTGGCCTCCCCCGTTGCGGAGCACAGGCTCCGGACGCGCAGGCTCCGGACGCGCAGGCTCAGCGGCCATGGCTCACGGGCCCAGCCGCTCCGCGGCACATGGGATCCTCCCAGACCGGGGCACGAACCCGCATCCCCTGCATCGGCAGGCGGACCCTCAACCACTTGCGCCACCAGGGAGGCCCGAAAATAATGTACATTTTTAAGGACTTTTTTTGAGTAAGAAATTCTCATAGAGGAAAATGTATATGTGTATAGTACTTTTATTTTGTGGAAATGGCATACAATCCTTGATGAATATGACAGTTAAGTCTTTTGGAATCTTTTTTATTTCTTCATTTCTATGCTTTCTTTATGTTACATATATTAAGTGCAAGAATTGAATTTAAATACAGTTTAAACTCTTCTTGATTTTTTTTGCCTGCAATTAAGTACAAGTAACCAGAAATTATTTCTGGCTTTCTCCAGAGTCCTGAAAAAAGTGACAAAATTGGGTCAAATATTTTTATTTAAGGCCCACCAGGCAAGAAAAAAGATTCCTCAGCCTAATCAAGTCACCAATTCACACTTTTCAGTGGAAAAAGAACTCAGAGATAACAATGAAGTTTACTATAAAAGCAAGATCAGTATTGGGGTAGATGAAAAGGATAACATATATACTTCTTAAATTTTCATATCAGCATTGCCACTCTAATATGACAACACAATATATAATTCTGAAGAAACTCACGACCTATAAAAACCACAGAGTAAAAGGAACAGGGCTCGAAGGAAAATGAGGTTGGAATAGAGTGCTCACAAAGAAAAACAATTCTGAAAAAAATACCAGCTCAGTTTTTTTTTTTTTAATGTAAAATTTCTAATAAATAAGCACTGCAGAAAAACCTTTCTTCAAAAAACAAAAACAAAAAAAAGTGAAGATTTCTTGAGGTTTTAAGGAATTGAGTTCTGGAGTCAGGGACAAAGTGTACATAGACTGGGGAGAACTACACCATTATCCCTTCCAGGACAGAGCCAGAGCCAGTGGGGAAACTGAGGCATGAGGAAGCATGTGGGGAATCCACACACGAAGTGCCACACTGTTCTCTGCAGCATCCTGTACTAGGGTACTCCGTGTTCAGCTTCTGTGCCTCCTTGGTGATGGAAGACATTCACATGCCGGGGAAAGTCCTGTGTGAATCAACATCACTCCCACTTTAAACTCCTATCACTATTTATCAACTGTGTACGCATTAATTCCTGTTTTAGCAACATGCATAATAGCAAAACAGGAAAATAGAGAACGATAGTCCCAAAACATCATTGTTGCCAATATATACTCTATAGGATTAACCAAAGAAACATCAGAGAGGCAAATCAATGATGAGGCCAGTTTGTAAATTCAGAGCAGGAAAAGTGGCTGTTGAAATGCAGGCCCAACATATAAGGCAACCCTGATGATGCACTGACACCAAAGCCTCATAATTCAAATTTGGGGATTTCATCCCAGGGTGTCTGGAGGTGTAGTAGGAATGTCGCTCCTGGGCCAAACACTGAATGGCAGCCAGTCTTCTTTGCCAAGCGTTGAACCAAAGTCTTTGGTAAACTCCAGTAGCACCTAGTTTTAGTTTTTGTGTACCAAATTCCCATAACTTCAAGTAGGTTCCCAGGAAATGTCTTTTGAGTCTTTATAGTAGCGTAAAATGTCTGTGGGAACTAGAGAAAGGGCTTGCTTTTGTGATTGCTCTGTAGCCTATCCACAGGAACCCTGTCACTCACAAGTGGACCTGAAGCATCGTGGCCTGGAGCACTGGAGTGTGTTCTGTCCATCTCCCTTTCCGTGCACAGCAGGGTGGATGAAAGGACACCCCACTCTCTCTCCACTTGCCTGCCTGCTTGAAATGTTTTTAGGTTTCTTTTGCTGCTGCCTCTTTTATTACTTTGACACTATTTCTCAGTCACAGAAAGGTTGGTGGAGAGGGAGCCAAGAAGCAGTGTGACTTGCCCTCACCTTCCTTGGGTGGCTCTGCTGGTCCCATTCACCTCTAGACTGGATGCTTCTTGAGAATTAACCAAACTAGCATATTCAGAACCTAAGGTTTGAATGTGAAATCTTTAGGAAATTTTGGGGGGCTTTTTCCACAAAATGAGAATCTGATTTTTTTCTGGATAATAAAAGTAACATTAGTTATATATAAAGATTTCAAATAATGCAGAGAATTAGAAATTATAGAAAGTAAAAACTTCATAGTCAAAAGCCAAAGAGACTACCACCATTAAGAATTTAGTGTGAGGATCCTTCCAGACCTTTTGTTTGTTCATATGAAAACAAATACAAAAAAAAAAATGCAAAAGTGTCATACAAGCATATTTTGATTAGATCCTCTTAATGAAGCAAATGTCTATCAAATGTAGTCCTTTCCGGCAGCTCACCCTTCGAATGTGCTTGTTCAGACAAACTGTAATGCTATCCTCAAGTCCTTTAGCGGAGGCGAACGGTAACCGGATAAAGCAGGTGGCCAAGACAGCTTACCTCGTCCCAGAGAACTTCTCTGCTTATCGTTCAGTGCATCACAGACAGCATTTCTAGTCAGTACATCTAATCTCAATCTTTTTAATCACACAACATTCCCAGAAGACGTTGCTCCGGCAACTGCACAGCTGTACAACCTGCACCTTATGTGGAGGCCCTGTTATTCCTCACCACTTTTCTCTGGAACCATCTTTGCACCAATTGATAATAAGAGAAGCAACGTCAGGGAGCCCATTTACGCCGAGAACTGTATTAGTAGAACTGCTGCAGGTGTGCCCCAAATGGTAAAACTAGACTCAACACCTCTTAGACAGAGTCCAGCTGACTCTGCAGTAACTTGTTACACACTCTTTACATGTGACATGCCATAGAATATAATGGAGATCTGATTCTGTTAATACAAAAGTCACCATAATAAGTCAAAAATATAAGAGTAAGTATAGATATCTTTTATTTATAGATGAATTTTGGTGTAATTATGTGTGGAGGCTTTTTTGGTAAACAATAAAACATGTTGAGGATGAAGTAAAAAAACTTTTTTTTTTTTTTTTTTTTTGCCTGTGCCACGTGGCTTGTGGGGTCTTAGTTCCCCTACCAGGGATCGAAACCAGGCCCAGCAGTGAAAGCACAGAGTCCTAACCACTGGACCTCCAGGGGATTCCCAGTGAAAAGATTTTTGAGGCAGAAATATATCCCTAGCTGTTTAAAAATTAGCACTTATGAAGAGGTATTCTCTCTACTCCTCTGAGGAGAATCTTACACAGTAGTAAAGCTGTGTGAGAGCATTTTCTCTCTATGCTGTGCTTTTGAATTTTAACAGTGCATGCTGGAAAAAATTAAATAGTATTCCATTATAATGATGTTTTAGTTAATATAAAATGTATTAAAATTTGGAGGCAACAGTGACTATTTATACACCTAATTTCCAGAAATGAATGCTAGCTGTTAACAGAGAGTATCAGTGTTGCTAGGAATGGAAATTCACTGTACATTTTTAATCTGATACTACGGCCTCAGTCTTCATTTTGTAATAAAAGTTAAGGGTCTAATTGATATTGAGATCTACAACATTCATGTGCACAGTAAGTCTGTAAGCAGCTCCTGCTATGCATGCTATAGTTATTTTGTGACTCAACATAGGTCTCACCTACATTAACATCAGCACAGATAAAATTTATATCAGATGTAGATTTTCAGAGGAAAAACAAATTTTTTCTTTCTTTCTTTTGTTTTTTTTATAGCTAGCATTTTTCAGCGCAATACATTCCCCAAAGCCAGCGTAGTGTACCCAAGTGACTACTTTATAATGACACAAATTATGCCACTATTTAATGTAAAAACTTTAGGGAACTCCAGAGGTCTTCTTAAAAGACCTATTAAAGATATCAATCACAAACCCAAGAATAAATTACCTTTGCTGTGTTTAAAAGAATAGAGCACTGACACAGGTAAAATTTGTTGAAAGGAAAACCCACAAGCTTTGTCCCCCAAGAAGGACTAAGGAGTTGCTTTCTCAATGTACTATATTAAAGTGTTCCTAAAGCATTTGTGGATTGCTCTTTTCCAGTTTGTCTTCTGGTAATAGTCTTGGTTTATTTGTGCAGATGAAGGCAGTGAAGTGGAGAGTGAAATGGATGAGGAATTAGATGACTCTTCAGAACCTCAAGCCAAAAGAGAGAAAACCGAGCTGAACCAGGCATTTCCGGTAGGCTGTATGCAGCCTGTTCTCGAGAGTGGCGTGCAGCCAAGCCTCCTGAATCCAATTCACAGCGAGCACATCGTCACGAGTACTCAGACTATCAGACAGTGCAGCGCTACAGGAAATACCTACACTGCAGTCTAAAGAATATTAAAGCGTATTTTTCCAGCTAACATTAACCCTGTTGATATTGGGCTTAAGTTGAAATTTTAATAAGCCTGAAGGTCAACTGTTGTCAAATTCTCTGTGGTGAACATTACCTTTTTGGAGTTGTGAAATGGAATGGGTGTATGTATTTTGCCAGGTCTTTTTTTTTTTTTAATGTAAACAAATTATTTGCTTCTTAATAATGAGGTTTTTTTTCCTTAGTTTTGGGTGTCAAGAAGGATTTTTACAACACTTAATGTCAATGTTTTTGTTTTCTTATAATTAAAAAATAATTTACATTTTTTGTAGCTTAAAATATTTTATTGTTGATTGTTAGTCTTGGTGTATGATTTCATGTGTAAGTTTTTAATTAGATGCACTTCTGTGAAATATCAAAAGAAATGATTTTCTTTGATTTACACTGGAGGCATGCCCATTTGGCAGCAGATGCATCAAATTTGCTTTTGAAAGGTGCTTTTCATTGGACAGAACCACAAGACACTATTTTCATAACATTTTGGAGTATGGAGAGAGAATACAGAGCATTTTTATTATAGTGCTAGAGGGTTGGGAAGGTCATCTATTTTTCTCTGAAGAAAAGTTGAGCTGTGCATTTATCAGTTCAGAGTAAATGACAGAATTGCAAGAGATTATGCTAATATGTACATAATTTGTGTACATAATTATTAAACCATGTTAATGCAAGCTTCCGTTAAATATTGAATTTTAACTGTTATTTGCATACCAATTCCTCTGTTTATAGACTACTGATTCTGTATTTGGGACCACTGCACAGATGCATTCTGCTGTTGAGTGGGGCTGTTATAGTTAGATACTGAAGCTGAAAAAAATGACTTGACTTTTTTTTTTTTTTAAGTGTACATGCTACTTATGCTGAGCTGGACATACAGGAAACCATTCCATTTGAATGACTTTCTTTTATTCCAGGTCTTTTTCCTAATAGTAGTTCAATATGCTGCTATTATAAAAGAAAATTTATGGAATGCAAGGAATGTAGCAACCTGCATATCGTTATTTCCTTCAAAAATATTTCCTGGTTTCTAAAGTATGTGGATTTAAATTTTAAACAGAACCTGAAGGCAGTGTAACTGGCACACCTCACTGTTGCTTATCCCCAATTCTGTAGGATTTGGATAGGTGGCTGGATGGACCAGTGCCGTTGAAGAATGTACATCAGGGATCATCGTACCTCGGCTATTACATGGTGCCTTAAAACAGAACTGAAGCTAAGGTTTAGTAAGGCTTATTTTGTTCATGTGAATTCCTCTTCAATCCATTTGACAAGGTGTGCCTGTCATTTTCAGATTCCCGAAGTAAGGACAGGTAACATGTTCTTCAAAGGAAATTTAGGGCAAACAAAGCAAAACGAAAAGACAAAAATCACTTCCCCTCTTTGAGTGACCGTGAATTTATTTTTGTTCCTAGAGCTGAATATTACTTGATTACAAATCACATTGCTTAAGGATTAAGGATCAGATTGCTATTGTGAAATAGCAGGCTAGTTTTAATTACCAACTTTGTTACAGAAAATCATATATATTTTAGACCATTCTTATCTAGTTATAACTTAAGAAAATTAACACAATAAGCAGGTACTTATTGAAGTGCATCTTTTCAGTCTAAATGTTTCTCTGTGTCTCTCAGTGTCTGTGTGCCCACATGCACACGCGAGTGTCTGTGGGCAGGAGTCAGCTACCAAGTCAGAAGGTGAGATCCCAGAGAGGATACACCCATCCCTACTTTAATTTACGTGAAAAGCAAGGTTCTTTTAAGCTCTCAAATTATTAACCAACAGCAACAAAAACAGGCACATCCATTTATTTGAATAGTTCTAAAAAAGCTAATTAGCAAAAATAAATAATACACAAATACATAGAGCCAAAAAAAGGGAAAGCACAAAGTGATTTATAGATTATTAATGAGGCCTATATTACACTCAAGACGTTTATCTTTCCAGTTTTATTAGGGTAGGGAGGGCGGGGGGCGGGGGTGGAAAGGAGAGGGTGAGCCAGTCTGTACAGTTGAAAATACCAAATGGCTTATTGGGTAACATGCAGTACATTTCAACTGTTGTTACTTGATTGCCTTAGACTACTCAAATAACTAAGATCAACAAAGCTTCTTAAGTAAACTTTAAATCATTCAGATATAATTTTTAAAATCAATTCAAATTTTGTATCATACAACTCACTCACATGTTTGAAAGTCTTCACTAGCATCCTAGCATCACCTTCATTTAAATGTCATTTAAATGATCATTCCCCTTTTTCCTCCCCTAAAGGCAATGAATTTGCACTATCACACACACACAAACGCAAACAAACACCTTAAAGCTGCAAAGACTGTGTATCTACTTCATCGTGCATTAGGAAAGGTTTACAGGTAAAATTAAAATCTAAAAAGGAAAAAAAATTCTTCATTTTGATGCTCCTTTCTGAATTTTTTCACTTCCCTATTCACAACCCCCAGAACTTTATTATATCTGTGTTGGACCAAATGTATTTACTGGTTTCATCTTGTTTATTGAATGATTTAAAATGTATTTATTATCATTGTTTAATTTAATGTTGGATATATTTGTCTCATTAGAGGAATCTGATAATGGCAAATTTAGATTGATGAAAGTTAGGGATTGGGCACCCTACAGGATTCAACATTTCTTCCAATTGTTCATGGTTTGTTCTAAATTAGGACAGATTAGAGGAATTAAATATTATTAAACTTGTCTCACTAAAAATATTCTAATGTCTTTTATGAGCACAGTTAGGAACATTAATTCTTTGTGACTAGGGTAGGTAGTTCTGATCAATAGACAAAATAATGTCTATGATCTCTGCTATTTACAGTTATCTGTAATCCACAGTAAGACACACACACACACACACATATATATAAGATCTCACACACACACATCTTAAGCAATTTCAAATTTAAATTGCGAAGTATATTACAAAATAAAAACATCATAATTTATACAATTGAGCAAATTGGAGCAAACATTTATTGAACATTTTATTTTCATTTTTTCTGTTCACTGAAACTGACTTTTCTAAATAATGTTATGACACTAACATTCTCAGAGTAGATTTATTGACAAGTGGCAAGTACACATTTTAACGACTTCTTAATATTTCTTGACACTGTAATTAAACACTAGTCATGAAAAATATCTATGTAGACCTAGTGCTATGCTTTCAGTGAGGAAAAATGTGAGGAAGGCATGTTGGCTACTTTTAAGTTTCAAGAAAGATATTTCTGTGTAATAGGATTGAGTATCATGGGTATAGTTTGATCTTCACATACACTTTGAGAATCATACCCAAAAGATTGGCATTCACAAAGCCAGTGAACAATGGGGTGAAATGGATGAACCATCTCCTTGGAACACAGGGCCCAATTTTAAATTTTTTCTTTGGATATCAAGTGGCTGGTCACTTTTTCAGGATTCTCATCCAAACTACGCTTGGACTGACTGTATAAGTCTTACTGCCTTTACAGAAATCTGCTTTCCTTTTTGTGCTTTTTCTTGTACTGTATAGCACGGTTCATGCACCTCTCTTTAGATGGTGTACTTGAAAAACAAAAGTAAATTTTAGAAAATGATTTTTAACACTGCATACCTAAAATGAGTAGTGTGCAACATTGACTGCCTTTGATTTGTAGTTAGATGAGTGAAAACACGTTCTTGTAGAATGCTGTTAAAGTCATTCAGGACTGAATACGGTTTTATTACCGTAATCATGAACCTTTTTACATGAACGCACTCTCTAGAAGTGCTAAACGTGATGCATTTTCAAATTTGAAAAATTCTTCAGATGATATATTTGAAACATCTAAAATAATGCTGTGCTTGAAATATTAGTGTAAAAGAAAAAAATGTGGGTCACTGTGATGTTGGTCCTCCCTGTGTGGACACAAGTAGAAAGTAAAAAACTGGCAAGTCACCTTTGTGTGCAATTTGAGGCAGTGGTTATATTCAACAAATTGACCTTTGTTATAACCTCCCCTCCCCAAAATTCTTGGTGAGAAAATAGCAATCATCAAAAAATTGAAGTTAGAACTTGTGATTTGTATGAATCACACCAGAACATGGGGGAGAGGGGTTGACATGCAGTGCTATTGAAAATTAGGCTTGTCACTAGATCAGATCAACCTCCATGTGTATGGTTAGAACAAATCAATTAATGGAATCCTAGTATTTCTGCAACTTTGGTGATTTTTTTAAAACTGGAATAGAAGCATTAATTCAGTGCTTAGTTCTAGTGTTAGAAAACCCCTTTGATGTAATGCCTTGTATTAACCCTTTGAGCATTGTAAGATATACAATGGGGGACAAAAGCCTTTCAGATCATTTATTTAGACTTAGACCGGTAAAATATACTCTATATCCAAATGTCTAATTATGCTGTTTTTTAAAGGGGGGGTAGGAAGAGAAAGTGTTTCCACGCTGAACACTTGCATTTTATATACAACTCTTAATTTTCTTCAAGAGGGCTTGATATATTTATTCCCAAATATTCACTGCCATCTAAGTAAGTGTACTGTTTACAGAAAAAAAATCAACTTTTCTAGCATCACATCATGACTAGAAAAGGAGGACAAATACATGGGCCTGTAGACCTATGTTGTAACTGATCTCTGCACATTGAAAGTACCTAGATTGCCTTTAAAAGGTATGATAAAGAAAGGGTTACATTTCTTTCTTTTTTTTTCCCCCCCAAACAGAACAAAAGATCTCGTTTATTTAGCTTTAGAAAGTACAATTGTAAGTGAAGCCTTAGGAAGAAACAAGTTCAAGTGGATAAAGAAAAACTGAACTATGGGGCAGGTAAGCTATTTGGAGTTAGATCTCTCATAAAATATTGTTTGGGAATTTCATATAGGGCATAATTTTATCTATGCTCCAATACTTTGTCAAAAAATTATATATAGATAGAATGGAGAGCAAAGCACTTGATTTTAAGCTCATCTGTCAGGAGATTCTATGACTACTGCTTCTGATATCTGTAAATGCCAGTCTGCTTACACAATTGCTGACTTTGCTCAAGGGCCTCTCTGCGTGCACTGGGCCCCCTTTGTCCCCTGTGAGAGGGAACATGAGAGCAGTGTCGTCTGCAGATGTGCTTGCGCTGCCCTAGCCGGGCGCTCATAAAGAGTGTAACCTATTCCGATGTCTGGTGAAAGGACATCCATAGCATAGTGCAAGTTTGCCGTAAACATTGCTTTTTTAGGCAGTTTAGGAAGTCAAACCATGCAAATTACTCATGTGTTAACATGCAATACTCAAAGGGTTTTAATTTAACTCTCTTCTTTTGAATTCTTCATGATGATTTACTGTAAATGCTTCTCAGTTTGCATGCCTTGATCATTGCTGCTAGTGATTTTATGTGCCAGTAGACCTGAGTTTAGTTTACCAATTTTACTTAAATAGTAAAAGCCACTTACAAAGTGACTGCCTAGGATTTTTTTTTCCTTTGGTTTGAAGTAATTGGTAATATGTCCTATTTTCAAAAATGTATTTTGTCTCTTATTTGGTTCTGGTATTTGATCCTTCCCTCCCCCCACCCCACCACCACCTCTTTCCTTTGTTTTTTTAAATAAATTACAATGTTGGGATTGGAAGCCCTGAGTAATGAAATCTTTGGTAAGAATTGTTTATGTAGCTCAATAATGAGGACAACAAATCTTTATTAGAGGAATTATGATTCTGGGGAGGAAAGAAAAAGTGAAAACTCCCATTGACAGTTGATAACCAAGTAAATTTTTCCTTCAATGAATTAATACTTTTGAACAAATAATTGCCTTGTTTTAACCTGCTAAGCACGATTTTAAATGACCCAATAAAGGAGGTATTGAATTTTATTCGTTTAAAAAGCATCTTTTGTACCAAAGCAAATTTTTTTCTGTACTCATCTCCATCATCAATTGGGACCTATGGTGGTGACCAGTGCATTGGTTACAGAAACTATAAGTGAGTGCCTTGAGAAAACTTGGAAATTTGTGCCTGGGGTGTTAAACTTTTAATTAGGTTAATTGTAGTGCTTACCAATCAGTAATTCTACTATCACTCAGGGCTTTCGTACCTTCTAGGTAAAACTTCTTTAATTGTGTTTTTTTAAAATACTGTATTTTTTTTTAAGTGCCATCATTTAAATTTCACTTAGTAAGTGGCAGATTACATTATTCAGTCCCACAAGCACAGAAACATAGTAACACTAGGAGATATTTGAACATTTATTTTACAATCGACTGAATATATTATGTAAATGAGGTAAGCAACTTTTGTAGAGATTGTATGTGTGAGATAATGTAATGTTCTTTTCCAGTTTTTGGACTACAGTTGAATAAACTTTTTAATTATTTAAAAACATCTTTACCGAATAACATGTGATGGTTTTTTGTATAATGTATTTGGTTTTGTAAATACGTATTTCCTGATGTGATTTTTGTGAGAAATGCTAAATCTTTTAGTATATCATGTCCTCTCAAAATTGGCAGGAGCTAAATAATAGTTTGTGGGCGATTTGTATTGTGTACTGTACAATAACTGGGGAACTTTTATAATTATAAAAATATATATTAACTTTTAGTGTGTTGTTTAAACAAATGACTGGAACATACTAAAGATATTAGTAGGATTTTTCTGAATATTTCAGACTTGAACTCAGGCTAGCTTTCTTGTGTTTTTCAAAACAAAATGGTGTCTTGTCTTTTAAAATCAATAAATTTGTTTCCTTGTTACAAATACATTCGAAATGGCTTGATTCCCACCCACCCACCCCACCCCACCCCACCCCACCCCATCCCACCCCGCAAGTCATTGATTGCCAGGATGCTTATATTACACTGTCTCATCTAGAAGGTAGTCTCTGTGTCATTCACTAGCTTAGAAACAAAATTAAGTTGTTTTCCTTTTTTGTGTCAAATGAAATTGGCAATATTTATACATGAACAGCACAAAAAGAGAAAACAAAATTATAAGCCCAGCAGGGTACAAATCTTACCCTCCAAGAAAATTAGTGATTGAGTGCTATTTAATTTCAAAAGCTGTCAACATTCCCATTGTAAATTCCAGATTTTTGGATGTTCATAATGTGTTTGTTTTGTGTCACTTCACATTGATATTTGGCACCCAAGTTCCTTGCTTAGATTGAAATAGCTTATTAAAATTCATTTTAATATACATAAGAAGATATCCTGCCCCAATTTTTTTCTTCTTTGAATTATATATTTACATACAGGAAAATGAATCCGTTTTAGTGTACATTTCTGTGAGTTTTGACAAACACACACATTCACGTAAACACCACCACAATCAAGTTTGAAACATTTTTTACCTTGCAGGACTTTTTTTGTTTGTTTTTTTAGTCATAATATACATAGGGTCTCCTCCTAGAATATGGAATAGCCAGTTCATTTGGGTTTCTTTAAAGGATAGAAATGAAAGGCAGAAAATATTATTTTGGGAATCTCCAGCATGGTGCTTTTATATCATAATACAAAGTTACTTCTAAAACAAACATCAACATGTTAGCCCACAAAAACACCAGTCATTCTAACTTATATGGACATTTAATCCAGTAACATAGAAGTGTACCAAATAATGTTATTTAATAAATAAATGAAAGGAAGAGACAAAATTATAGCCAGTATAAGATACAATACTATGCTAGAAAGAAAATGAATCTGACCAATTTAGGCATTTTTATGTTGCAGCCGTCACACATGGGAGATATTTAGGACTTTGTACAAAGAAATAGAGTTCACAGTTTCTAACCTTATTTTTGTACTTGGTTTCCCTTGGAAATCTGAGGTCTTTCAAATATATCCTATAATTAGTACCTTTACTTCTTGGTTACGATATTCTTTCCCCCATGGGTTCTTAATATTATTTCCTTTTCTTTTGGAATCTGGATATTTCAAGACTTGAACTCAACCCGAGAAATGTCACTGGTTTTCATTAGCTGATTCAAGTCAGTCCACCAGATTTTTTCTTCAGCGTGGTCTAAAAATAATGCATGTTGAAATTTGTCATTTGGCTGACACACAGACTTTTTGTGTGTGGAACACCATAATAAGTAGTGTGGCTGCCATTTTGCTGAGGATAATGTACTTTGAAACCGGGGGAAGGGAGCAGGAGAGCACTCTGGTCTGATTCTGGTGCGCTTCTCTCGGAAGCAACAACTGGACCAGGAGGCAGGGTCTGCTTACCCTTACGGGGGCTGGGTGGCAAGCAGAGGATTTAGGCTGAGGGACCTTAGACATATAGTAGCTTCCTGGTTTTGCATCAGCTTATTGACAGCTCTGAGATTGGGAAGTATCCCATGCATTACTGGCAACATGGGAATTTGTGTCTGAGTTGTCTGCGCAAAAATATATTAGTAATTAAAGTAAATATAAGTGCACTATATAATGCAAAAAGTAAAAGATTGTCAGAAGGAATTTTAAAAGGTGACACCTCTCTGTGTCTGGATAAAAGCACTCAAGAAGAGCTGAAAGCAAAAAGATAGGGAAAGAAAGAAAATAGAAAAACTAATTATGAAATACATAGTGATACATCTGATAAAAGGTGTGTAAGATCTGTACGCTGAAAAACTATAAAACATTTCTAAGGAAATCAAAGACAAATAAATGGAGAGATCTACTGTGTTCATAAGGCAAAAGACTCAATATTGTTAAGATATTTTTTCTCACCAGTTTGGTCTATAGAGTCAACACAGTCTTCATCAGAACCCCATCAAACTTTTTTTTTTTGCAGTATGCGGGCCTCTCACTGTTGTGGCCTCTCCCGTTGCGGAGCACAGGCTCCGCACGCGCAGGCTCAGCGGCCATGGCTCACGGGCGCAGCCGCTCCACGGCATATGGGATCTTCCCGGACCGGGGCACGAACCCGTGTCCCCTGCATCGGCAGGTGGACTCTCAACCACTGCGCCACCAGGGAAGCCCCCCCATCAAACTTTTAATAGAAAATGGCAAACTGACTTTACAATTCATATGGAAATACAATGGATCTAGGATAGCTAAAAAACTTTGAAAAAGAAGAACTAAGTTGGAGAACTACCAGTACCTGAATTCAAGGCTCTTATAAACTATAGTAATCAAGACAGTGTGGTATTGGCATCAAGACAGATCAATGGAATCTATCAAATGGATCAATGGAACAGAATAAAGAGTGCAGAAATGGACCCACACATTTACAGACCACTGATTTTTGACAAATGAACAAAGGCAATTCAGCAGAAAGTGTATGATCTTTCAAAAAAGTGCTACAGTGATTAAATATCTATATGTTAAAAAAACTTTGATCCTTACCTTATACCATATATAAAAATTAAACATCATAAACCCATAAATAAAACCTAAAACTATAAAACGTTTAGAAAAAAAATAGGAAAAACCTTTGAGATCTTGGATCAGACAGAGTTTTCTTAGATGTGACTCCAAGCATGATCTATTAAAAAGCAAATTGCTAATTTGGACTTTATCAAAAATTTTCTGCTCCTCAATAGACACTGCTAGGAGAAAGAAAAGACAAGTCATGTATTGGGAGGTGATTTTCCTTGGGTCTTTCATTTTTTTGTTGCATGTGTTTTGAGCAAATGCATTAACCACTTTTGTTCTGGACTATTTTTTCAAAGCTATATGTAACAAAAACCCTTGGAAGATAGAGATAAAGGCTCCCACTGGGGCAAAGGGCATGCTTGTTTCCTGACCAGGGCAAAGGTTGGGTAGATTTGCCATCAGCCCTCTTTAACTGATTGGGGATTTAAACTTGGGGTTTGTCAGCTGTGACACAAATCTACCCTGTGTGCAGTACCTACCTGGGCCTTTCCATGTCCCTCAAGGGTCTTGGAGCGTTTGGGGGAGCAAATGAAACAGATGTGAATATGCAGTTCCAAAGTCCTTTTTCTCTAACCCAGGAGCTTCGTGTGTCCTGCCAGTGTCTTTAACACCCTGGTAGGATCACTTGTTAGTTTGCCAGCAGGCTAAAATAAGTTTCTTACACCACCTGCTGGGAGAAAACATTTACAAAACATATATCTGATAAAGGACTTGTAACCAAAAGCTATAAAGAACTCTCAGAACCCAAGGTGTTGAAAGTGTATGTGTATAGCACTAACCACTTTTAACACTAAATAAATATTTGGATGAATATTTCCTTAATGTCCATTTCCCTTTATAATTCCGAACTTCATGATTTCAGGGACCTCTTGGTCTTTAACTAGATGCCTGCCCCTCAGGCTGCAGTTATGATGGATGATGAGCTAATGGGCCACTTTCACAGAGAGACTGAGCTCCTGGGTCTGTTGCCTCTTCCTGTGTCCTGTGGGTGGTGAGTGTGTAAGAACTCTGTTGGTTACAGTCCTGTGGGCCACTAGAGCCAGGCCATGAAGAGGTGTTCCCTGGTGGCAACCTCAAAAACCAGGGCACCAGACAAGAGTATAAGCTCCTTTCTGGGCGATGCTGGTGAGCTGGAGGGAGGCATAGGGAGAGCACAAAGCCCGGGACCGCTAGCCTCCATTCTCTGAGGCTGGAAGGGTGCCCCCCAAGCCAGAGCTCCTGGACCAGCAAACGGGCTCATTCTCAAAAAGTCTGGGGGTATGTGTCAGTGAGCTGTCTGTGTGGTATCCTGGGGGTGGTAGCCCGCCACGACTGTCTCTCCATTGTTCCAGTCCTGCGGGGACCAGGAACACAAGACCCCCGCGGCCTGCAGAGCCGCGTGACTGAGCAGAGTTCCCTGGACGGCGGCCGCCGAACCGGAGGCACCAGACACCTGTGAAAGCTTCCTTCCAAACGATACTGGCTCTGGAGTGCAGCAAAGGGAGAGGAAGAGAACACCTGCCAGGAAGAAATCATAAGACCTATAGTTTACAACAACAAAAGATGGCGCCGGTGGCTGGAGCCAGGCTGGGGCGAGGGGATGGCGCCAAGCTGTCTCCCCGGAGGCTCCCAGGTGAGCGGGCTAAACTCCACGCCGCGCGGTACGCGAGCCTTTCACTGTTGTGGCCCCTCCCGCTGCGGAGCACAGGCTCCGGACGCGCAGGCTCAGGGGCCATGGCTCACAGGCCCAGCCGCTCCGCAGCATGTGGGATCTTCCCGGACCGGGGCACGAACCCGTGTCCCCTGCATTGGCAGGCGGACTCTCAACCACTATGCCACCAGGGAAGCCCCTTGTCTTACTTTTTTTTTTTGCGGTACGCGGGCCTCTCACTGTTGTGGCCTCTCCCGACGCGCAGGCTCAGCGGCCATGGCTCACGGGCCCAGCCGCTCTGCGGCATGTGGGATCTTCCCGGACCGGGGCACGAACCCATGTCCCCTGCATCGGCAGGGGGACTCTCAACCACTGCGCCACCAGGGAAGCTCTATGCCACTTTTAACAGAAGCAAAGGAGCTTCCTCCTTCACTTCAAGTCTGCGTGGAGCCTGGGGCGGTGAGTCTGGGCGTTCCAGCCCTTTAAGAGCCCTTCTCAGTTTTGCTAGAGCCTTTTGGGTCTCCAGGACTGGAGCCCTGTTGGTTTTCAAATGTTCTAGATGTTTGGGGGGCTCGTCTGTGAGGTGAAGGTCTTAAAAGTGGAGGTGCCCAATGTGGGGTAGGAAGGCTTGGCTCTTCAGGGAGAAATTGGGGGAGGGGGAGGGGTGGGGTGTGGGGGGTGAAGTTTGTGGTGAGGTTGTGTCCCAGTCTCTCCTACCCGCTTTGGTGCGTTTTTGTTTCTCGTTTACCCAATGTATAGGAGTTGCTCAGCCAGCCTTTAGGGTTTTTTCAGAGGAAATGTGTTCCATCTGTAGCTGTAGATTCCGGGTGTCCATGGGAGGAAGTGAGTTCAGCATCTTACAAGTCACCATCACCAGTTGAAACTTCAGGGACCTCTCAGTCTTGATCACTACATAATTCCCAGGGTGTCGCATGGTACTTAGCATATTATTTAATCAACAAATACTTGTATGAATTAAGATATTCTCATGATTATACCTAATGATCATACGATTTAAGGTTGATGGTTTCTACCATTACAAATAATTCTTAATGACGCCTCTTGAGCATTTTTCTGTGCGTTCATCCTATTTTTCCCATACACACACATTCTCTATACACATTTCTGGGAGCCAATACGTGGCAAAACTTTTTTGGAAATGTTGCTGAACTCTGTAAAAGCCTAAACCAATTTGTAATTACTTCAAAAGCTCTGAATCAAATCACTAGAAGCCAGTTAGTTGAAAAAAGTTGTTGTAAAATCATCTTATGTTTGATTTAGGACTGTTTGCCATTTTACAGGCAGAGATATCAACACTTCAAAAATTCCTAAATTATTTGGCAAATTGATTACTCAGCAAAATGATATTTGATTATTTGGAACCCTTCCGTCAGCAGTTGCCATATTAATTGTGGATGCACTTTGGGCAGATAAATATTTTATACCCCAAGTGATCATCCTAAACTTGGAATATGAATTGCAGATACAACACTAAGCACTTACATTAACATGTCATTACATCACTGTCATTTTAATTGTAGCCTGTTAAACATACCTGCATATTCTCAGAACACGTCATTACATGTATAAAGTAGAGGAACTGTTCTTTAAATTATGAAAGAAGAAATTAAAAAAAAATCTTTCTGAGCTAAGAAGTGACTCATAATCTTACCAAACTAAAAACAACCCATTTCCTTCAAATGTAAAATAAAGAAATTACAAGCAATTTATATAAGGAATACCATACGTTAGTGAATAAAACAAAGTACAATTAACTTGATAAATCTCACAAACATTACATGGAAAAAGAAGCCAAACATGAAGGAATACATGTTACATTATTCCATTTATAAAGTTCAAAACCAGGAAGACGCATACCAAAGTTTATTGCTTACCTTTGGAGAGGAGAAAATGAACCAAACTTAGACACTGGGTTGTGGTGAAGGAAAGTGCAGTGTTTATCGCAGGGCACCAAACAAGGAGTCCAGGGCAGCTAGTGCTCAAAACACCCCAACTCACCGATGGGTTTCAGGAAAGCATTTTTAAAGGCAAGGTGAGGGAGGGGAGTCTCAGGTTTTGTGATCAGCTCATGCACAGTTCTGTGATTGGCTAATGGTGAAGTAACAGGGCAGTGTCACAAGGGTTAACATTATCAATCCTTAGGTGCCAGTAGGTCTGGGGGCTACATGCTCATGGTCATCAAGTAGTTAATTTCTTCCATTTGGTGGTAGTTTTCACATCTGTAAAACAACTCAGGAAAAGTGCATCAGGTACTATTATCTATGTATTTCAGAGAGGAGATAAAGCAGAGGATATGGGGGAAGGGTCTGTCCCAGGAAGGGCCCATAGGATCCTGTTCGGTTACAAACACATTTGCAATTAGGAAAGAGCTCAAGGTTTTCTGGTGCTAACAACATTCTATTTCTTGATCTGTGTAGTTGTTATCTGTATATATGCTGCAAGGTAATTTATCGAGCTGTTTTTTTAAAAACATCAAAACTAGTCTGAGTTCAGTCTCACCTAATGGCTTAAAATCCCAAATCCACCCAACAGTTTTCTTTTTTTTTTTTTTTTTTTTGCGGTATGCAGGCCTCTCACTGTTGTGGCCTCCCCCGTTGCGGAGCACAGGCTCCGGACGCGCAGGCTCCGGATGCGCAGGCTCAGCGGCCATGGCTCACGGGCCCAGCCGCTCCGCGGCATATGGGATCCTCCCAGACCGGGGCACGAACCCGCATCCCCTGCATCGGCAGGCGGACTCTCAACCACTTGCGCCACCAGGGAGGCCCAACCCAACAGTTTTCTTGAGCCCAGGAAACATTTAACTTATGCATTTATATCGAAAGGTGTCCCAAATACTGTGTTTCAGCTTTACGTTTAACACATTATTTAACGATGTCTTAAACCAGAAGTAGCTATGAAATGTTCATGCTTCAGTAATCACAATTGAGTACTGCCTACCTGATTTCTTATATCTTATTACAAAAGGCTAAATTTGTTGATTTGAGTTAACAAATAAATGCTAAGAATATTCTTTTTAAAAAAATCTGAGTGCCTGATAAGAGTAAAGATACACTGTGTAACAGGAAAATTTGGAAAGTCTCCCAAATTTACAAGCTGTCCAGATCCTGCAGAAATGAGTTTCTCAGTGGTCTAGAGTTCCCAGTGTTTTTCCACTTTGCCCAAATGGCTATTCAGATGATTAACATCAGCAGGTTCTGTGCATCAGAGAAGTAGCCCTGTGATCTTTAGAAGATAGAGGCCTCGCTGTGACACTCGGCAGTAGACCAAGACCACAGAACGTGTCTAGGGGAAACCCTAAGAAACAGCAGATATGGGCTGGAAATCACACTGTTTGTATTGCAGAAATAGCATGGTTTACTTGCTTGATAGGTGTGCTATCACTACCATATGCCTAATTTCAGTCAATTAAACCTAGGATGCCATATGGCCATCCTGAATGATTTGCAAAATCCAAAATGCCACACAGTTTAGGACTAGGGAAACAGCAAGAGTTATGCTCTTGCATAGAAATGCTTTTGCTAAGCAATGTCATAGGAATGAAGAGAGCCAGAGACGGGAACTCCGGGGCATGTCTACCCCACTCCTCTAGCTGTCCCTGTCCTTGCTGGCTGTCAACTATTGAGCCGATAGGGATGTCCACACTCACTGTCTGCCCTCCTCTTTAGTCCTACCATTCTACCTCCAGCTTTTATTGAACTCAATTTTCTGGCACTAGAATGTTTCTGTATCTTATTAGAGGCCCAATTTCTTTTCTTTTCAAAATTTTATTGAAGTATAGTTTATTGACAATGTGTTAATTTCTTCTGTACAGCAAGGTGACTCATTTATATATATATAATATATTATAAATATTCTTTTCCATTATGGTTTGTCACAGGATATTGAATATAGTTCCCTGTGCTATACAGTAGGACCTTGTTGTTTATCCATCCTGTATATAATAGTTTGCACCTGCTAATCCCAAACTCCCATTCCTTTCCTCCCCTACCCCTGCACCCACTTGGCAACCATAAGTCTGATCTCTATGTCTGCGAGTCTGTTTTTGTTTTATAGATATGTTGACTTGTATCATATTTTAGATTCCACATATAAGTGATATCATGTGGTATTTGTCTTTCTCTTTCTGATCTACTTAGCTTCGAATAGTCATTTCTAGGTTCAGCCATGTTGCTGCAAATGGCATTATTTCATCCTTTTTGTTGGCTGAGTAATATTCCATTGTGTGTGTGCCTGTGTGTGTGTATATATATGTATACACACACACACATGCACACACACCACATCTTTATCCATTCATCTGTTGATGGACATTTAGGTTGTTTCCATGTCTTGGTAGTTGTAAATAGTGCTGCTATAACCATAGGGGTGCATGTACCTTTTTGAATTATAGTTTTGTCTGGGTATATGCCCAGGAGTGGGATTGCTGGATCATATGGCAACTCTATTTTTAGCTTTTTGAGGAACCTCCATACTGTTTTCCATAGTGGCTGCACCAATTTACATTCCAACCAATAGTGTAACAGGATTCTCTTTTCTCCACACCCTCTCCAGCATTTGTTATTTGTAGACTTTTTAATGATGGCCATTCTGACCAGTGTGAGGTGGTACCTCATTGTAGTTTTGATTTCCATTTCTCTAGTAAATAGTGATGTTGAGCATCTTTTCATGTGCCTTTTGGCCATCTGTATGTCTTCTTTGGAGAAATGTCTATTTAGGTCTGCTGCCCATTTTTTTGATTGGGTTGCTTGTTTTTTTGTTGTTGTTGTTGAATTTATGAGCTATTTATATATTTGGGAAATTAAGCACTTGTCGGTTGCATCTTTTGCAAATATTTTCTCCCATTCTCTAGGTTGTCTTTTCATTTTGTTTATGGTTTCCTTTGCTGTGCAAAAGCTTGTAAGTTTGATTAGGTCCAATTTGTTTATTTTTGTTTTTATTTCTATTGCCTTGGGAGACTGACCTAAGGAGACATTGGTATGATTTATGTCAGAGAATGTTTTGCCTATGATCTCTTCTAGGAGTTTTATGGTGTCATATCTTATATTTAAGTTTTTAAGAGAGGTCCAATTTCTTAACAATAACCTGTAGGTGCATCAGTTCAAACATCGAGTTTTACAAGGTGGCTTCTGGGGGAGAACATATCTGCTGCCATGTTCTGCTGGGAGAATTCTGAAGCATCACCATCAACCACTTGCTTTTCCTTGGGTAACAGAGTTCATCTGAATCTTGTCCAAAAAGGATTATCATTAGGAGTTAGGAGGAATGGACCCTTTTCCATAAAATAATAAAGCAAAATTGCACAGAAGTATACAAAGTAAAAAAAAAAGTTCCTCCTCCCAATCCAATTCTACTTTACAAAGATAACAGCTAATAAATGTTCTGCTAACCAGCAGAAGGGGAGCTGGAAATAGAGATTTAAAAAATACTTTTGTAACAGAGTGAGTTTATGGGTTGTGAAATTTACACCCACTACACTAAAATTCTTGGGCTCCTATAAATGGCACACCCCCTCTCTAAAATTCAGCACATTTCAAAGTTTCCACTTTCTTTACATTTGGATGTCAGACTTATTAGGAATTCTGAATGCATTAACTTATTTTGGCTGCATCACCAGTACAAATACATGCTGGGGGCACAGGTCCTCCAGTCTTCTTGCTCAGGACTGAAGGACCAGCAGAAGGTGCTGGTGGGGTAGTGGCCTGATGGGGACTTCTCTCTCTGCTCACTGAGGGTAGCTGCTTAGTCATGGGTTTACAAGAAGTCTGTTCTTTACATTTGACTTCATAATTTTTTCTTTCACCTTAAGAATGGATTTGAATATAAAGGTTCAAGGAGACCAAGATCTATTTTAATACGCTACAACACATTCCACCAAGCAAAGATAAAAATGGGAAATGTGTGTAACACATGACTCATGATTCCTTAGACTCGGTGTTACACACTGGACTGATTCACGTAACAAAATCTGAGAAATTAGAGTATGAACCTGGTACAGCTATAAGGGGAGTGAGAGTAATGTGTCTGGAGGGGAAATTTATTCCAGAAGGGAGATGACAACTCCTTAACTCAAGATGCTGAAGCCCAGAGCACTGGGGTAAGGTGCATACTTGTTAGCTGAATTGATTTGTTCTACCTCCAACACTCCTTCAGATTTGGGATATTTCTTCTCGAGAGGAGCCAAAATTATGAAATTTAGGTGTTCTTCATAACTGTCCATGGATGTTTATCAGAATGTAATGCAATTGGGGCTGGGCAGACACAGCACTGGTTGGCCATGCTGGAAGGGTGAACGGTGTTTTGCAGAGATGCCTTCTGATTGCTTGCTTCTTGGTGGTTAGCATAAAGGACAAATATTAACTCAATTATCCCAACAACTGTACTTTGGGATAGTCTCTATTGTCAAACCCCGTTTTATGAAAATACTAAATATTTGTCAGGTGCTATTTTAAACAACTGTTATGGGTAACTGCTGACCGCCTATTGTCACATAATGGCACAAATCTCAGAATGTCCACATTCTATACATAGCTCTCCAAAGGTCAATCCTTGGGCACCATATGCTTCTTTGAAATAGTCAGCACTGGATTATCTGTGCCAAGGAAGAGGAGAGTTGTTGTGGGGAAGCACACATTCCTGATGGATCCTGCTGGGAGGTTCATTAGGACCACTAATAACATAGGTGTAGAGGAGAAGCTAAGGGTATGAGTTTTCTAGTCAGTTGGCCTGTCTTCCATCCCCAGCCATGCCATTTGCTAACTATGTGGCCATGAAAATCACTTTTCTAAAGTTCAGCTTCATCATCTGTAAAATTAAGATAAGAATAGGATTCACAACACTGAGGTAGTGTGAAGATTAAAAGAGATAACACATAGCCAGTGAGCTGTGTGGGAAGCCCAAGGGCATGCTTGTGGGAGGGTCTGCAGCCCCTACCCACCATCCTCTGGGCAGTTCAGGGGGAAGGGCTTGGTCAGTCCTTGCTATAATTATATCAAAGGAAAATGACATTTTTCTGGGATTCCAGTCTTTCCTTTTTGACTGCTGATAAAGCTAATAATTAACTCTTTTGGAGTCCTTTTAGGTTCAGTAATGAGGACTTATTTACTGTCTTCTTTCTCATCTAGGTATTTTTCAGACATGCTTTCTTTGATTAATGCTTCTCTACCATTCGCTCTGTCTTGTTTTCTTAATTGTTCCTTGAATGTTTGGTGAGCTTTGTCAGTTCAAGCCACTTGGACCTAGAATTTCCTTTTTGGGAGTATTTTAAATGACTGGTTCAATTTCTTTAATGGTTATGTTACAACTCAAGTTTTAAATTCCTTCCTAGGTCAGTTTTGGTAAGTTACATTTTTTAAAGAAAATTTTCCATTTTCCCTAGGTCTTTCTGTCTAATGACAAAAAGATGGTCCGGGACATTTTGTCATGTGTTTGTCATCACTCTGAAGATTGTCTGATTTACCTTATCATTTCCTGTTTAACCCATGGATAACTTGGAAGTCTGTGTCTTACTTTCCAAACATATGAAGATTTTCTAGTTATCTTGTGATTGAGTTGTCACTTAATTACGTTGCTGTCAGAGAAGAAATTCTGTATGATTTCAGTCTTTTGAGATTTGTATAGGTTTACTTTATGACCTAGTATACAGTTGGTTTCCTTAAATATTGTGTGTGCCATAAAAGAATGTGTATTATTCAGTACTCTGTGCAGATTGTATGTACATCCATGTGCTCTAGCTTGTAATTATGTTGCTCATATTTTCAGTGTTCATACTGGTATGTTTGTCTTCCTGTTCTATAATGTACTCAGAGAGTTGAGTTTTAATCTCTTAATCTGATTGTGGATTTGCCTACTTCTCCTTGTAAGTCTGTGTTTGCTTGATTGTTTAGTTTTTGGCAATGGTGTTAGTAGTACAGCAACTTAAGATCATTTTATCTTCCTGAAAGATTGAGCCTTTTACCATTAGGAAGTGACTACATATCTTCCTTGTACTGCTTTTTGCCTGGAAGTCTATCTTGTCTGATACTAATATAGGATACCAGTATTCTTTTGACTTATGCTTTCTCATAATTTTACTTTCAACTTTTATATATTTTAATGTTTTAGATGTATTTCTTGTAAACGGATTAAAGTTAAATTGTTTTCAGACAAATCGTGGATGCTAGTTGGAGCATTTAGTCTATTTATGTTGATACAATTGCTGACATAATTAGGTTTCATCTACCATCTTATTTTGATCCTTTATTTGTCCTGCCTGTCCTGTGTTTTCTTTCTCTGTTTGTCCCTTCTATTGGACCGAAAACTTTCTATCATTCCATTTCCCCTTCTGCTGGGTAAGAAGCCGTGTACTCTTTTTCTATTCTTTTATTGATTTACTCGAAAGAAATAATATATATTATAGTACATAATATTTATAATTAACTATATATATGAACAAGATCTAAAAGTATCAATACTTTTACCTTCCTCCTGGATAATACATGGGCCTTAGAACAATTTAACTCCATTTATTACCTTCTCAATTATGTTATAATTGATTCATTAGAGCTGTGTATTTTAATTCTATTTGTAAGAAAAACACAATTCATAATTATTATTATATAGCTCAAAGTTTAAATTTATCTCTATATTTACTTTCTTTGTTTTCCACAAAGTTGTTTTGTATTTCTCAGTGATCTCCAAATTATTCTCAGTCTGTAAAACAGTCGACTTCAGTGAAAAACTTGGTTCAGCACAGTTCTACAAATATTTATTATCAAATACCTAGGTCAAGGGTAAAGAACCATCAAGCTGCTGATTCCTGGATTGTTTGAGCATGACAGGTAGTTTCCTTAGTTGTAAAATAAGCATCATAACAAATACCTAATTTACACGGTTAGCGTGGTGTAATAAATAAGACAGTGTATGCTGATGTGCTTTGTGAGGCATCAGACACATGTAAAGTCACTGTCCTCAGTCTGCCATTGACAGGTTGTGTGACACCGGAAGGACCTGATTTTCCTGTCTTCCTCACCTCTAGGGAGGACTTTGGACTATTGGACTTTTACGACCCCCTCTTTCTGAAGGGTCTGTGCCTCTGTGACTTCTGATTCATTGTATGCAGTGTTTCTTTACATATAAGCATTTGGAGTGAGAGTGGTGTCTTTGGCTAGAACTTCTTTCAAAATATATCCCCATGTTATCAGAACCTTTTTTCACCTCTTTATTAAAATATAGCATTGCCCCCACTTTCTCCTCTAAGTGTTTGGCCATTCACCTTTTCATAGGCGTCACTCCTACCTCATGGGGATGACTAGCCCACGGCTGAGTGAGCAACACTGATTTAGAAAGCCAGGTGGGAACCCTCTCAGGAGCTGTCACTGCTGAGACTGGGATGCAAGGCCACAGGCCAACTGCACAGGTGCTGAATTGAATGCGAACCAAGGTCTGTGACTTGGGCAGCTCCCCTGCTGAGATTCTAGGTGTCTGCAGCCAACAGTGCTCACTCTCAATTAAGGAAGAGCCTGTGGGGCTGAGTGTTGGGCGGAACTGAGGCAGAACTAAGGCTGGAACTCCCCCAGTTACTAAGGCCAACTTGGAAAATAGTCCTTCATAAAATAACCTCTGCAGGTGCTCATAACCAGCTGACAGGGTAGAGGAAGCAAAACCAAAGGGAGGGATGTGATCAAGTCGTTTGCTTAATTGTTTGCATAACCACCCATTCATTTGCATATCCATCCATTCACTCATCTACTCAATAAGCATTAAATATAAAGAGACTTCCAAGAATGTTCTTTAAATCCATGGAATCCACAGGTTTGTCTTATCTAAGAACATACTCTTTTTCCTCCTGTGTCCTGAATATTTAGCATATGGGTAAATTAAACAAGATTGAAAATCTTCATTAGCTTAATTCACCATAATTTAGCTACCAGTAAATGATGAAGGATGGAACCAAGATGTATAGATTCATATCTAGTGTGGAAACAGAAAACATATGATATTAGAAATATGAGTCCCCCATAAAAAGGAGATACATTAAATTATAGGGAAACTTTGGAAAAATTTCACAGAACTTTTATTTGCCTTTGTTACATACAACAAATTGCTTTCGTTTGGTGAATTACAAATGAATACCTTGTGAGCTATAGAAACTGTTTAGCTGGATTTGTTAAGATGAAATGGCCTAACTGCCAAACATGTGCTTATTTTTAAGTTATTACTGTTTGCTTTTCTGACCTTAAGTTACTAAGAGACAAATCCATTTTCAAAGGTACATTATGTCCATCTTTATCTTTTTAAAAAATTTCTTGTTTATTTTCAAATATACATACATGTACATGCATTTATGTGTATATATTATATACATAAATATATTGAAAATTTGTAGAGGATATTTTTCCCATCATATTTTCTTTTTTTTAATAGATCTTTATTGGAGTATAATTGCTTCACAAAACTGTGTTAGTTTCTGTTGTACAACAAAGTGAATCAGCCATATGCATACATATGTCCCCATATCCCCTCCCTCTTGAGCCTCCCTCCCACCCTCCCTATCCCACCCCTCTAGGTCATCGCAGAGCACTGAGCTGATCTCCCTGTGCTATGCGGCTGCTTCCCACTAGCTAACTATTTTACATTCAGTAGTGTATATATGTCGATGCTACTCTCAACTTCGCCCCAGCTTTGTTCTCCCACCCTGTGTCCTCAAGTCCATTCTCTATGTCTACCTCTGTTCCTGCCCTGCAACTAGGTTCATCAAGTACCATTTTTTTTTTTAGATTCCATATATATGCATTAGCATCCAATATTTGTTTTTCTGTTTCTGACTTACTTCACTCTGTATGACAGACTCTAAGTCCATCCACCTCACTACAAATAACTCAATTTCGTTTCTTTTTATGGCTGAGTAATATTCTGTTCTATATATGTGCCACATCTTCTTTATCCATTCATCTGTCGATGGACACTTAGGTTGGTTCTACGTCCTATCTTTATCTTGAAATATAAATCCTGCCTATATTTTATGGAGATGTCTCCCTCAAATGTGTTCAGAAGCTTTTTCTCTCTCTCAATCTTAATGGCTCAAAAGGAGTCCTTAAAGAAAATTCTTAGTGTTTCTCTTTTCACTGCTGCAGTTCCTCTGTACTTTGTGAATAATGCCACTGAATAATATGCTGCAGTATCTCTGATAACCCCCTCTCAAGGTTAATGCAATCTTTGCCCAGTATTTTGCTTCTGACTTGTTTCTATACACACACATTTGACATTATGATTGTTGTTTTGTACAGCCAGTGTTTCTTTTAGATTCACCCACATGTCTGCCATTTCTCATATTTCAGACCTTCCAACTGGGATCTAGCTGAAGAAAATCTTTTTGAATTTCCTTCAGTGGATAAATTTAATGCTTTAAAACACTTTAAAATAATTTATACAAAGTAACATGTGTTCACTGCAGAAATTTGAAAAAATTTTTGGAAACAAACCAACAATAAATTTGTGAAGAATTGAAAAGTCAAAGGGATTTGGGCTCTGGGTAGTAAATGGTGAAGAAGTAACTAGGATGATAACAGTTAGTTTTTAACAAGGTTTGTACAGATTTCTTGGTCCCGAATCCCCTGTCTTTGGTGATATGAATGTCTTTCCTCCTCCTGGTATGGAGTACTTTTCACATAGGCATTTTATGACCTATTTCAGGGAAGAAGGGTGATCAGGGGGAGGTCAGAGTGATCTTCCTGCTTCTGCTGTTTTGTTTTGTTTTTTAAATTCCTTCGGCTTAAGATATTAATATCCCAAGGTGCCATATTTTGGGTAGTGTGTCCTGAACCCCATCACCTGTTCTGTTTTCATGTCAGGACATGTGTAGATCATTATTGTACACTGTCACAGTGTTGTTGAACCCAAGTTCATGTGCCCAGTGCCCAGTGAGGCCAAACAAACGGAAACATTGGAGTTTGGAGCAGAGAAAGGTTTATTTCAGGGCTAAGGAAGGAGATCAGGTGGCTGGTGCTCAAGAGACCAAACACTTTCAGGGAAGTGCTTTTAAAGGTTACACTTGGCGGGAGGGCTACAGGGTGTGTGACTTTCTTTTCATTGGTTGGTGGTGAGGTAACAGGGTGGTGTTTCAGCAGTCTCAGTCATCAGCCTGGTTCCGACCAGTCTGGGGTCTGTGTGCTTGTGCTCAGCCTGAAGTTACCATCCTCAACCTGGGTGGGAACCTTAGTTCCTGTAGAAGAACTCAAAGAGATGAAGCAGATTGTTATGTATATCCCGTGAGGGGGAGCCCTTCCTTATTACTACACTATTCTTCCTTGACCGCTTTTTCTTTGTTTCTGCATCCCCTCACTTTCCTTATGCCTGTTTGAATCTCCTCTTTGGAACTCAGAGAAGGTCTGGGAGGCCGAAGCCTGTTTCCTACAAACAGGAAATGGGGCACAGGGAAAGGTTTTTGTACTGGGGAGGGCCTCGCAGGGTCCTGCTTGGTTTCAGTGGGGAGGCTGTTTGTGGCCAGAGGCAAGTGAACAAGGGGCTCAGGCCACCCCAGGTCTTGACACAGCATACATAGTACCCGGTGTGCTGCCATGTGCATGTGTCGCCGTGGAACTCTGGCCCAGAGAGCCAAAGTCACGTTCCCAAGACAGCAAACAAGAGGTGCTGTATGTCTGTCGTTTGTTCAGAACCTGAGCTCTTAACCACGGTGCCCTAATGCCCTAAAACCCATCGTCGCGCCCAGCAGGGTCTCAGGTGCCTGGAGGTCTGTGGAGAATAGATTCATCTCATCTGCTTTAGAGCTGTACGCAGACTGCTGTTTTGACCCGAGTATGATAGGAGGGGGCGACATACACCTACTCTGGACCGGATGCTTGTGTCCTTCCCAAAATTATAAATTGAAGCCCAAACCCCCAACGTGGCTGTATTTGGAAATGGGCCTCTAAAGGAAGTAATTAAGATTTAATGGCGCCATCAGGGTGGCGCTCTAATCCAATAGGATTCAGGTCTTTATGAGAAGAGACACCAGGACACCTTAGGCACTCCCTCCATGTGTGTGATCCAAAGAAAAGCCTGTGGAGTGGTTGAAAGTTAGATAAAAATACAGGAATCCGCCTACTTAACTGATACAGCCCCACCCAAGAGGAAAACCCTACAGCTCTGTATTTGGTTCTGAAGCACCTTCACCTTCCGACGGTGAGCCTCACATCCTCTTCCTACTGCTCCGCCCACGGTTCACATCCCCTCCTCGCGCCCCAGCCGCCCCTCACCCAGTGCTGACTTGAGCAGCCCTAGAAATTTCAGTCATTCTGACAGGACTTTGTTCCTGCTCCACGTTATTTTGCATTCATGAGTTCTCTTCTCACTGTAGTAGTAATTGCTGTGGAGTCCTCTGGAGACCACACCCGGCTGGCTGGGTTTAGTTGTGAGCCTCTCAGTTGCTTGCGAGAGGCAGGAAAGCTTTGAGAAAAGACTGGGGAAAGTACTTCAGGGGCCCTGGAGGCGCTGATTCCGGGGGCGGTTGAAAGACTTCCGCGCAGATGTGTCAACTCTGCGCTGACTAAACCGGGAAGGCGGAGGAAACAGGCTCTCATCTATGGAGAAGGCAAAGAGCGGAAGCATTCCACAGGGCGAGTGGGGACCTCCCCGCGGGTGTGGACCAGGGGCAGGGCTGGGAAGGAGTGTGAGCGGGCACTCTCCGGGCAGCACAGTTCTGCCTCAGGATGACCCCTAAGAAGGGTGCTCACCCCAAGTGTGGCACACCTCGAGAACACAGTCAATCAAGCAAATGGGGTTGAATAAGAAGAGGGGGATTTTGGCTGATGGTGTGATAAGTTTTTAAAGACCATTTTATGGGGTATGTCGGGGGTGCTCTTACCCAAAGCCAACTGAAGCATCAACCTGAAAAATCACATAAAAGAGGAGTTTGGCGGGGCAGTGTGGAAAGAGAATGGAATTTCGAGTCCAAGATTAGTGGGTTTTGAACGCTGACTTTCTAATGAAAGGTTTTCCTCTACTCTTCCCACCCAAAGTCTCTCAGTTTCTCTCTCTTGAGATAAATACTTTTATCCCTTTCTTTTTTTTAATCCTTCCAGAGAGTTCTACATATAGATAAGAACTTGTTCTACACCTTGCTTTTTTCACTCACCACCACATCATGGAAATTGTTTCATATCAGTGCATCTAGTTTCCTTCCTTATAAAAACAGTTATATTGTTTTCCATAGTACAGATGTGCCAAATTCATTTAATCACCTAATTTATGTAAGCTGTTTGCAATCTCTTTAGGCAGCGAACATCCTTGTCTGTTTTTTTTTTTTTTTTTTTTTTTTGCGGTATGCGGGCCTCTCACCGCTGTGGCCTCTCCCGTTGCAGAGCACATGCTCCGGCCGCGCAGGCTCAACAGCCATGGCTCACGGGCCCAGCTGCTCCGTGGCATGTGGGATCTTCCCGGACCGGGGCACGAACCCGTGTCCCCTGCATCGGCAGGCGGACTCTCAACCACGGCGCCACCAGGGAAGCCCCCCTTGTCTATTTTTGTGATTATAAAGTGCAGTTGCATCAAAGGACATTTGGGTAAAAGCGATAAGACCAAATATATTTCCACACATTTTGGAAAAGATGCATTCTTCTGTAGCCATGACAACAAGGAGCCACCAGGACTCCTCATAAACCAACGGATCAACAACCTGAACACACTTTTACAAAGTAGCCAGTCAACGTCCACCCGGCTTCTGAAAGCCAGTCAACCAGAGATCCACGCCAATAAACACACCTCGGTTTACAATCAACAGTCTCACCCAAGTAACCAGGCTTCTACAAATGATGTCAACCTACTCATACCTCTGAAAAGTTGCAACCCCTGAACTCCATGCTTACAAAACCAAACCAAACCATGAAAGCTAAGCAGTCTGCTCTATGCAGAGACAAGGTGCCTGAGCATAACTCCCCTTTACTATAATCATCAAGAATTTCAGCTTTATCTTTTTTTTTTTTTTTTTTTTTTTGCGGTACGCGGGCCTCTCACTGTTGTGGCCTCTCCTGTTGTGGAGCACAGGCTCCGAACGCACAGGCTCAGCGGCCATGGCTCACGGGCCCAGCCGCTCCGTGGCATGTGGGATCTTCCCGGACCGGGGCATGAACCTGTGTCCCCTGCATCGGCAGGCGGACTCTCAACTACTGCGCCACCAGGGAAGCCCCAGCTTTATCTTTTAATTCTGGGTATTGAGTGAGGGTCTCATCATCCTTTGTTGCTAGAAATACTATAAAAATTATATTTTGCACATGTATGTCTACACATTTATATATTTCTCACATGTAGATTACATTGTAACTCTATAGAGGATGCTGTACTTTGAGGTAGGTTGAAGGGATTTCCAAGTACGTTTATAATTTTCATTTAGATTTTCGTCATAAAAATCTGTCCTCCTGGGCTTCCCTGGTGGCACAGTGGTTGAGAGTCCGCCTGCCGATGCAGGAGACACGGGTTCGTGCCCCGGTCCGGGAAGATCCCACATGCCGCGGAGCGGCTGGGCCCGTGAGCCATGGCCGCTGAGCCTGCAAGTCCGGAGCCTGTGCTCCACAACGGGAGAGGCCACAGCAGTGAGAGGTCTGCGTACTGCAAAAAAAAAAAAAAAAAAAAAAATCTGTCCTCCTCATAAGCTTTGACTCCAGTCCACCTACAGTCCATTTTCAGAAGTGGAATTGCTGAGTACTAAGAGATAGGTATTTTGAAATTAGATATACTATCCTCCAAAGAGATTTACCAATTTACATAGCCCTCATCAATGAACAGGATGCTTATTTCTCTTTTAATCAATAGAATTTTAAAGATATATTGTGATTCTAGAAAGTGAAAAAAAGGTTTTAAAATTTTTATTTCGTATTTTCCACACTGAACTTGAACATCTGATCTTATATATGTATAAAGAATTTGTGTGTGTGTATGAATTGGTGGTTTATACCATGTGGACTAAATGATTGTGAAAATTATACTCAAGGCTGATGATTTCTCTCAATTGTAGTAATATGCCTAAAGAAACTAGGAAAGTAGTGGTAATTAAGTTTTGTTTATGGTTTACCAATAAATGTCCTATTTGATCAATTCATTTCTAATTTTCAGAAAAACAATTCATTATTTGAAAAAAAACCCCAAACAAACAGAATATTTTCAGATACAAAGGAGAAGAAAAATCTTTGAGTGTACCAGGGTTGAGGTAGTTCTCTGCCCCCACTTGTGTTAAGCCTACACAAGTTAAAGTGGTTTTCTATTTTTAAAGAGCAGAGATTGCAGGTGTTCCAGAGTACAGCCCTCTTAGTGGGTCTCTGGGGAAGATAACTGGCAGGTACCACTGAAGGTCAATGCAAAGTGCCGAGCGTTGCCCACTCTGTAAGACCCAAGGAGGTGTGAGCTCAGTAAACCTGTGGGAGGCCTGGCTCATAAGTGACCATTTGAGGCTGTTTCTACCCACGGCTGGCAGCTGTGTTCTTTCTTTATTGGGGAAGTTATTTAAAGTAATATTAATAAAATTCTTTGTGTGGTTCTTAGTATTACTAAGTACTTCTGCATGTATTATTCCTATTGCCATACCTTCCACTATAGAACTATTCTTGTTTTGGAAATGGAAATAAATTTTAAATTAGCCCAAATAAATGAGAATTAAGAGGATAATTCTGGCCATTACTCTGTGAGGTTAGTTTTGTTATTATCCACCTCTTATACGAGGAGATACTTGTGGCACAGAGAGGTTAAGAAGGGGATACCAGCTTGTGTGGGTGAGATGGAAGCACACTTCTGACTAGAAACCCCTGTCTCTTTGCACCATAATAAACTGAAAACCAAATACAGGAGTATCTAAAAATACTATGTCTTCAGCATGTGCTGGGAATCCTTTTCTTAAGAATGACATGATTTCCAAAGTGTAAAAATGAGTGGCAGTAACAGAGTAGACAATGCAAAACTATAGAAGATTTGAATTCATTTTGAAAGCTTTTCAAACTAAGGCACAAGCACTGCAGGTTTAGTTCTGACTGCAAAGCTTAGGAAATCTGTCTAAACTGGCCTACTTTGCATTTATGTATATATAAAAATTGTTTTAAGATTTATCTTTATTGTCTGCAATTAGTTTGTATATGTTGTCTCCTTGGGCAACTTCTGCCTCAGGAACTGAGCTGTTTATTTCTCCTACTTCCAAGAAAACACCCTTAACAGTGCGCCTCCACTAAGAGCTCAGTGACATAGTGTCTTTGTCCTATTATGCAATTCCTATTTTTAACTTGTACAGTAAAGCTGTCATACTAATAATGTCCTCATACCAAAAATTAATTTTGGTCCTTGAAAGGTAAAAATTTATGTGCCCTGTGTGTGTCAGTGTTCTTGGCAATCTAATCGAGCAGTTTTTTTTCCCCAGACCATCATTATAAATTTGACAAATTTGGCAAACCTATAGGAACTATTGAGCTGAAAATGTGCATTGTGTTTGTAAATTCTAAGATTCTTCGCTTATCCCTGACTTAAATTTTCCATTAAGAAGGAGAACTCAGAAAGAACAGGCAATACATTTGAAGAAATCAGAAACAAAGTAGATCCTTAAACTAAAAAGGAGGACCCAAGAGATCAGTAGCTCAGCCTTTTTATTTTTTCTAGGAGGTAATGACCCAACTCTTAAACACCACAGTTGTCAGTCTTGGATTTGCTGTTGCAGCTAGAAACCTCAGAGGTCCCCTGTGAGAGCTGTGCTGGCTTTGCAGCCAGTTCTAGTGTCATAGTTAGATTCTTAATTATTAAGAATGCCTTCCTTCTCTAAATTTCTCATTTTGATTGCACCTACTATTTTGTGTGTATCCATTTTTAAACTGACGCTTATTGAGTTTTTACCACAGGCCAAATATTGTCTTTTCTGATTGCCCGCTAAGAACCAGGAACTGGGTTAAGTGTTGTGGATTCAACAGTGAGCAAAACAGATACTCATGGGGTTTACGATAGTGTGTGGGGGAAAGAGAGAGAGAGAGAGATTAAATCATCATTCCCCCTGCCCCATGTGTAGTTATAATCTGTGATGAGCACTCTGAGGGAAAGGAATGAGGTGCCCTGAGAGAATGAAGAACTCAGGGGTGTACTCCCTGGGCAGTGGTTTGCTTTCATATGCATGATTCTTTTAATTTTCACATCAAGTCTTTGATACTGGAGTTACCATCCTCACTTTGCAGATGAGGAAGGCGAAACATGGAAGAGGTTAAAATGCTCTTTGTGCTGTACCTGGGATGTTCATGTAACAGTTAAATATGAGTGAAAGGGAAGTACCGATTGGTTGGTGTACAAGCATGGAGGTGGAGCTCTTTAAAATAATCCTATTCTTCATTTGCCCCTTCCGGAAATTTTGTGTCAGTGTACCCCCTGAAAAGATAAACAAGCTACTATTACAACTTTGAAACGATGTGGAAATAGTTCAAAATGTTTGTGGCAAAACCAGCTCCTGGCAAATACTGCACACGTGTAATTGAATGATACAGATATCCTTCATTATCTATATGCAATTCTTCAGCTTCCTGGATTAGCTGCTGCACATTTTAACACACTGCCTGACTTTGGATGCAACTCCTCCCAAGGTTAGAACAGAGTTACTTTAAGTTTGGTCCACTGGTGGCAGACCAGCAGCATTTCCATCCCCTGAGATCTTGTTAGAAATAGAATTATTTCTTGGGCACCACCCTAGGCCTGTTAAATTTGAATTGCTGGGGGCTGGGCCCAGCAATCTGCATTTTAACCGTCTCTCCAGGTGATTCTTAAGCATAATAAAGTTTGACCAGCATTGCCCTTCAGATTGTGAAGTGCTAATACTAGCCTAAAGGTAAATCTGCAACCATATGATACAAATGAAAATTCATGTAGACCAATGAATAAATATCAGCTGTTCTACATATTCAAAATATCAGAACTGGAAGGAAGCATTAAGATTAACTGGTAAAGCAACATTTTTTTAATGTATGGAGAAATTGAAAAGGGTATGCTTGTGGTAGTAAATTATATACGGATGATTTTTTGTTAACATCCATTTTATTCTTCCTACTGTGTTCTCTAATAAGTCAGATAATCAAGTGTATTCTGGTTTATGGTGTTTGCTGAGAGAATAAGAGGTGGGTCAGTAAGCTTACTATGTCTGTTTTAGAATTCCTGCTTAGAGATCAAGAAAGGAACCTCATGAGAAATCATGCATAGATTTCATACAAACACATCACCTCTCTGGGAAGAACTCCAGGTGGATGATCCTCGAAGTAATTTCTTTGTAACTGCCTATTGCAGGGGGTCTGACCCTGGATTTAAGCATGGATTGGCAGATTAACAACAATCACATTAGTTTTTCAAAATGCCCTTCCAACTGTCTTCTCAATTTTCCAGCTTGTTTTCTCCAATTTTCATGTTTGCTTTCACCTCCATACAAATGGATCTGGAAATATAGCTGCTGTTTATTTATTTGGTAGTTTACAAAACATGCCAATGTGCCTCTGGGCATGAGTACAATATAAATCACAAGCCATAAATAAATGACAGAACAACAAAAACAAAAATAAATAAAAGCTGAAACTCACATGCCTATGTAACTAGTAAGTCTTATCAGGGGAAAATGGAGTCAATCCTATATACATACATCTCTCCTACCTCTGGGTATTCACACTGTTTTTTTCTTTCAAAAAAAAAAAAAAGCTGACAATGCCAAGATTAGCTGGCTAATAAAAAAAAATGTAAGAAATAACTCTTCTAAAATAATTCCAATGGTTGTAGTCAGGTGAGGGAATATGATTTATTTAAGCTTTTGTCTTTTTACTTTTCCATATTTTCTTGCATGAGTAATAATACTCATGATAGCTGCTGTATATATTCAGTGCTTGCTCTACAGTGTCATTTAATTTTCACAATAAGCTTATAGGGTCATTGTGTGTTTACTGTAAAAACTTCCATAAATTCAAGGCATCTGAGGAATTTGCCTGAGTTACTCGGGTAAGGACTGGGACTGGGGTTGGACCCCAAATCTGCCTCCCCCCAAGCCTCTTGGCTTACTCCTCAGCATGGCTTGCTCCTCCCTTGCACTCCCAGCCCTGTGGGGGTCCCTTTCATTTCCTGCTAGTAATGATCTGCAATCCTGGAAACAGTCTTCTAGATAAATGCTCTTTCCTCCCCGGGGGCCCAGTACACGTCTCTCTCCTATGCTGTGTTCCAACCCACCACCACACTCAGCTGCAGAGGCAGAGCTGACAAACGGCAGCACTGAGATGGAGCACCGAAAGGAACTTACAACCTGAGATGAGAAGAACCACACGTGAAAGTGTGACTTTCCTTGTGAGCTGAGGGAAACCCCTCCCATGAAGTTCCCAGGTCCTAAGCTTGCTTCCCTCATCTCAGGTACACCCCTGTCTGCCAGACCAGATCACTTTTCTGCTTCTAACCTTGGCCATTCCCATACATCTTTCTCAGGAAACCTGACTGATGTGGGTTGGGTTTATCTCAGGGTTAATTCCCGCCTCCTTTTATGAGTACCTTGTCCCGTATCTGAGTTACTCAAGCTAGAATCGTGTCCCAAGGACAGCAGCAGAACTGTCTGAGGTGGACTTGGGAGTGGCATCAAAATTTTTTTCATGATGTGTAGAAATTTGGTTTTTGGCTGAGGCACAGAATTTTTTTTTTTTTTTTTTTTTTTGGTGGAACAACATGCTAAGTAGTGTGGCCGCCATATTGCTGAGGATAATAAACTGTGAAGTCAGGGGAAGGGGGCAGAAGGCACTGTGGTCTCGCTGCTCAGGGTATGAGGAAAAGGGCTTGTCAGGGGTTGAAGAGCCTGGTCTAGACCTCAAGCTATTTGAATTGCAGTTCATTTGCAGATTGGGCTGCACCCTGGGGAAGGCAGGAGATAGACAAAGGTGGACCTCCTTTCTCTCTCTCAGCTCAGCACTGGTCTGATGATGTCCCTTTGGATGCCGAAGCTGAGCTGAGCTAGCAGCCACAGGCCCCTGCAAATGAGGCTGGCCAGATGTCCTTTTCCATGTGTTATCTGGAGAAAGGAAATGGTAGAAAGAACCTCTCAAAGCTTTGGACACAGATCATATGCATAAAGTCCAATGCTTTTGATGCTATAGTCTCTCAAGGAAATCAGGTACCAGGGGTCCTCCCTCACTTCTGAGCGAACTTATTCTTTCTAGAGGATGAAAGAGGAAGAATTTGGAGCATGGCTTTAGTCTCCCCAGTTTGATCCTCAGACCTCCATTCTATCTCTGCAAATGGCTGGCAAAACACAGCTTCCCCCTGGCACATGCTGACGTTGGCAGACCAGAGACAGGAACTTAGCAGTTAAGTTCCAGCTGCTCCCAATCAACATTCCATTGCAGGCTGGCTCTCCTCTGTTTTAACTATCCTGAACTGATTGTTTTAAAAAAAAAGTCTGGCCCTGAAAAGTGCTGATGACAGAAAGGAAGAGATGGAAGAGAGTGATGGCTGTTAGAAAACAGAAGTTCGGGATAGAAAGCCAGCTTCAGTGGTGGATCAAATAGATGATGAGTGACTCTACATTATACTCAACACTAAAGAAAAATGATTCATGGAACTCTCTGCTAGTGCTTGCACCAGGGCCAAACCTGCTCGAGTGTAAATAAAACTATTGGAAGGTGAAACACCTGTGGAGGGGAAGTCTAAGGGATTCTTAACCATCTGCGTGAGGGTGGGAGGAGAAGAGGAAAGAAAGTGGGAACCGTTTAAATAACATACTCACCAGTCTGGGGACTCATAAAGGTCTTGAGCGCTATCCATTTGGAATACTAAGAAATTAGTCTACTAGCTTCTAACTTTGAGATGTGGTAGTAAGGACATTCATGGACTTTTGTGTCTGAACTGTTGTAGAGGACTTATGCCACTTCTAAGCTGTGACTTTGGGCAAGTTGGTTAATCTTTTTTTTTTCTTCTTCTTCCTTTTCTGTAGGTTGTCTTCTCATTTTATTTTTAATATTTATTTATTCGGCTGTGCTGAGTCTTTTTTTTTTTTTTTTTTTTTTTTGCGGTACGCGGGCCTCTCACTGTTGTGGCCTCTCCCATTGCAGAGCACAGGCTCTGGGTGCGTAGGCCCAGTGGCCATGGCTCACGGGCCCAGCCGCTCTGCGGCATGTGGGATCCTCCTGGACCGGGGCACGAACCCGCATCCCCCGCATCGGCAGGCAGACTCCCAACCACTGCGCCACCAGGGAAGCCCAAGTTGGTTAATCTTTGTGCCTAGTTTCCTCATTTGTCAAAACAAGGGTCATAATAATCTTATTACCCTCTCATAGGGTGGTGGGGAGGATTAATGAATTAATGTATGTAATATGCTTGGAACAGTCCCAGGCATGTGGTAAGCACTCTGTGTTACGTGTCATGATTATAACTTGCTTTAGCATCCCAGAGACCTCCTCCCTTTGGTTATCTGCTCATCCGTCATTCAGGTGATGCAAATTTGGTAAGCCTTCCAGTCTCCCTAATCCAAGTTCCAAGTTGGGTAGATCTATCACAGCAAATCAGCCATTTTCAAGTGGCTCAACCTGATTTGGAGTTAGAGGAGAAGTGCTGCCTTTGCTGGAAGGTTGTAAATCAGTGACGGCATCTAGCATATGACTAAGACCTCTCTGTAAGATGGAGACAAGACCATCTGGTCAACCTTAACGGAGTCCCTAAATTTAGTCATGACCAAAGTTTAGATTTCCCGGCTTTGTGGTGAATCATAATATTTTGACTTTTTTCTCCAGTTGGCCTAAGTTGGGTTTTTGCCCCCTGCATTACTGTGGGGGAAAGACTGCCATTACGTTTTATGTTTTCTTGTTTGCTTTAAGTAACAGAACTCCAGGTTTCTTGAGAGTATGGTGGAAATTCTACTAAGGCCATTATATTGTCCTTGTAGAGATGCTTTATGAGTCATTTTCATCCATCATTCACATTTTAGTATAAATCCAAGTTAACAGCTGACATCATATGAAGGCTGAACAAGCTTGTCAAAAAAGAGGATAAAGAGGTCCAAGAACTACTTTGGAGGGTTTTGGGTGGCACAGAAGTACTTAGTGCCATCACTAAGTACCTTCTTTTGAGAAGGTAAAAAGAAATGAGGAAGGCAGGAAAATGTTTTGAGGAGGCCGGAAGCAGGAGAGGCAGAATGATACAGTGAGGGGCAGGGTGGGGCAGAATGCTGGTGTGGTCTTCACACCAGAAACCCTTTCCGCAGCTCCAACTCTTTAAAGGATTTCTGATTTCCAGGGGCTTCCAGAGAGCAAGTCAAGGCCATGAGACAGGAGGAAGTGAGAATGAGATAAGAAGGAAGGGGGGATGGTATCTAGATGAAAGAAAGAGACAAGAGACAGAGAAGGAGGGGAGAGAAAGCCTTGGGAGTGAATAAGGGGAGGAGGCAGAGAGGCCACATCAGGAACTCGGATCACATGGGAGGTGGGGTGGGAGTGGGGAGATGAATGAGACCAGGGATTTCGTAAAGCCTTGCTGGGTTTAACAGTCCAGTTGGAAATTCTGAAGCTACAAACCCCAGGGCCTCGAGGGAAGCTCATTCTTGTAAAGTCAGCCTGCTTGGTTAAGGACATTGTCTTCATGGAATCCAAATGGATTTACAATCCTTGCTTCTTCCCTGCAGTTCATTGTCAGGAGATTACGGATTTAGGACACAGAAGTTGGTTCAGAATTTTAAAAGTTCCCTTTATAGCAAATGAGTCTACGATTGCGGGGCACTCTCTTCAAAAGAAGGTCTGCTTCTTTTCCTTACCCCCCTGCAGCAGAAGACCAATTTCTCTGCAGAGAAGACAATGTGTGATACGGTTTGGAGCCTCCATGCTTTGACGCTGGAGCTAACTGGGTAGGTTAGGTAGCTGGTGGAGTCAGGCGTCAACTTGGCGATAAGACTCCCTGGCCCTACCGACTCAACGTCTAGCGAAATGGTTCACAATCCAGCAGCGAGTACGTTTTCAATTCCGAGTTAGGTGATGGGAGACACGTGGCCATCCGGGACCAGCCAGTCGCAAGAGTGTCCCCGGACTTCCCCGCCGTCTGGCTGCTACTGCCGGGACCCTGTCAATGAGGAAGGAGCTCGGTACTTGGGACGGCTGTTCACACGTGAGCGCTAGGAGCCCCAGAACCCGCCCGAGAGCCAGTGGCCACCCAGAAGAAGCGCGGGCCGCGGCCATTTCCAAACCGACGCCCACGCCCGCCGAGCAGTCCCAGCGAACAGCAGGTGTCACCCTTATGCTTCCAAACCCCAACTGCCTCCAGGTGCCTCGCGTGCTCTCTAAACTTGTGCGTTCGGAGCCACGGCCCCGTGGGATGGCTGCACCCCCCGCGCCGCTACCGCGCGGCCCTCTGTGCCGGGGGTCCCCGCGTGGCAGCGGCGGCCGGACACCGGCTGTTGCGGGCGGATACGCAAGGGGGGCGGGGGCGGGGGCGGGGGCGGCCCCAGCCGGCGGACGAAGAGCGAACTCGCGGCGGAGGTGAGGAAGGTGCTGCGCTTCCAAGCCCCTCCCCTTCCCGTGGCGGGTTCTGGGCGCACGGAGCAGTGCGGGGCGGCGCCGCTCGGGCTCGTGGCAGAGGCGCTCGCACCATGGCCGAGGCTCCCGCTCCCGCCCGGGTCCCGGCGCGCCGGCACTACCGCGTGCAAGTGCACTTCGTCACCGAGGAGCAGCTCTTCGCCGCGGGGCCGCTCTCGTTTCCCAACCCGAAGTCTCTGCGGCTGGAGGTGCACTCGGCAGGGGAGGAGACGCATGCGACGGTGACTGACGGTGAGGTACTGGCGCGACCCACGCACGCGAGTCGCGCTCGGAAGTGGCGGCCCCTGGCGCGCGCGTGGGAGGTGGGCGCGCGGGGCGTGCGCCGGGGGCGCGGGGTGCGGTCCTCGTGGCCCTGAGCAGGTGTGCGCCCCCTCCGCACGACAGCTCGCCGGCGGGTAGTGCGGGGCTACCTCGCCTGTGCCGAAGAGGCCCAGGTGGATCTAATTGTGTCTCACCGCACTCAGAGAAACTTTGGCGCTCGGGGCAGACAGGCTCTGCGAACTAGTCTTGGCCATAACTTATAGGTTGTCCAAAGTGAGGCGCGTGATTTCCTCGCCGGGAACCTATGCCTCCTTCCTTTCCAGGCCTCGCGCCCTTTCCGAGGCAGTGGGCCACCCTCCAGCCTGAAGCTCTCTTGAGGGCGATGTTCTGAGTGTAGGAAGGACTGAGCCGGGTGTGCAGCAGTCTGAGCCCCTGGGGCGGCTCGTGTGGTGTCTACCAGGCATTGGTTTTTGGTTCAGAAGGTGACCTTTATCAAGGACGTGCAAGTGCAGCCCCCTGGGTTCCTCGAGCCGAGTAGTGGGTATATTAAAGGAATGCTGCTAATCTTTGTGGGATCCCGGACCTTTTTGAGAATTCGAGGAAACGTCTAGAACGTGGCCCCAGAAAATGTGTATACTTGCGCACCAGACTTGGCATGTAAATATGAGGGGGGTCACATCTCTTTCCTGCAGCTCATACTAAGTACCCGGTTCTAATAAGTGTAGGGAATAGAGCCTGAGGCAGCTGCAAGTCTTTCAAGACTCCTCAGGTTTCCGACCCGAACTTCTAAGATGCTGTGTAGAGTTTAAAGTGTTCTGCGTCGTGGTTTGGTTCCAGTGGGAATTTAAAGTACTGTCCTCCTGCTCCTCAGTGATAAGTAGGATACCGATTCACTGCTGTATCTCTAAGGCCTTAGAACAGATCCAGGCACATAGTTGGCACTCGAAAATTGCTCGTTGTAGAATAAAAGAAACCCTTCACGTGTGTCTTATCCCTTTACTCTAGGCTGGGATAGGGAGGTTTGGGTCTTTAAAAAAAAGAAGTATTAGGGCTTCCCTGGTGGCGCAGTGGTTGAGAGTCCGCCTGCCGCGGCAGGGGACACAGGTTCGTGCCCTGGTCCGGGAAGATCCCACATGCCGCGGAGCGGCTGGGCCCGTGAGCCATGGCCGCTGAGCCTGCGCGTCCGGAGCCTGTGCTCCGCAACGGGAGAGGCCACGACAGTGAGAGGCCCGCGTACCGCAAAAAAAAAAAAAAGAAGTATTAAATATCATTTGACCAGTATCTTAGGAAGCCTGAGGTTGAGCAAGAGATCAAAAGCCTTACTCAGCAACTCATTGCTTTCTCTTTTGGAAAGGAGAAGGAAAAAGAAGTAGATTTCAGTGTTGCTCCTAGGAATTCTGAAACTCAAGGTGCCAGAAAAAGAGTTCAGTTTGCCTGTTATGGTAATTTTGTTTAATCTGTAGCCATACATAGAGAGAAACAGAAGAGCAGATTTGAGATATACATGGTACTTGCTGGCCTGTGGCTTTTCCACAAATGTGCCTTAAAAGAAGAAATATCAGGGCTTCCCTGGTGGCGCAGTGGTTGAGAGTCCGCCTGCCGATGCAGGGGACACGGGTTCGTGCCCCGGTCCGGGAGAATCCCACGTGCCGTGGAGCGGCTGGGCCCGTGAGCCATGGCTGCTGAGCCTGCGCGTCGGGAGAGGCCACAACAGTGAGAGGCCCGCGTACCGCAAAAAAAAAAAAAAAAAAAAAAGAAAGAAAAAAAAAGAAGAAATATCAGAGGTTCAAGGTGACTGAAGTTGTAGACTCCCCAGAGCACACCCAATGCCTGGCATATGAGAATATAATTATCTTACAGAGAGGAATAAGTTTCCCCCAGTGTAGCAAATCAAGTCTGGAGATGACCTGTGTGGTATGTATTAAACCAAATTAATGGAAATAAAAAGAATAATTAAAGCTAAGGCAAGCAGTCATTGCCACAAGATTTTGACTAAATTCCTTGGGAAAGATTCACTAACAAAAAAGCAGAGAACCTGCTCTCCTAACAGCTCGAGTCCTAACATGCATTCTGTATATGAACACAGTTACTAAGGTTTGCCACTCTTTATGGAGAGTTTTTGGAGAACAATTCTGGAGTCTTTTTAAAAGTAGCTCATTTTACTATATAACCAACTAGACTCCTGTGGATGGTGGCCAGGCAGAGCAGCTTACAAACAAATTCTAATGAACTACTAGAAGAAACATTCTATTGTACTCAAATAATGTACATTTAGTAGCAGCATTTTGAAAGGGTAGAATTTCTCCTGGGATAAAGATTGGCCCAAATTCTTTAATGGATTATAAGAAAGGGCCTAAGCAATGTACCATTAGAAAACTGTATAGTTTCTTAACTCATATCTAGAATTAGTTGTTAAACAAGTAGACTCTGGAGTAACACTGCCTGGATCCTTTTACAGCTGTGCTACATTTAGCAAAACTTTCAACCTACTTAACTTCAATCTTTTCATTTGTAAAATAATACACATGTGTTATGATAATACACGTTATGAGGATCAAATAGAAGGATGCAAACACCATGCTTGATACAATACCTGGCATATATTAAGAGATCAGTAAGTGTTCACTGTTTTCAATAATATTATATTTATGTCCTGTCCCCAAAACAGTGGTTTTCTCAGGCTGTTCTGAGGAATAGCTAGGCTGTATTTTTGTGAAGATGTTTCAAAGGAAGCTTAATGAAATCTGGTAATAACTTGGAAAAATGGAATAATCTTTTAGATTCCCGGCCTCAGTAGTTTGTCACGTTAAGAATGGAACAGAACAAGACAAATCAGTTTATGTTCAATCCCTCCAAAATTGACAGTGATTTTATGAAGGGAACATACCAGGGGATACAGCCAGTAATGTGCTCTAGCTTGTGGAGTCTGGGAAGACATTCATCTATTCCTTTTTTCCATAACAATTTTTGGAGCCCCTTTCCTACCAGGAGCCTGCCTGAGAGCATGCTTAGTTCATCCTCCTCTCCCCAGAGCCTTCCACAATACCTAGCACACACAGGGCATCAATAAATGTTTCTTGAGCGAGTCAGTGATTTAACTCAAGAATTTTTTAATCTTGCTAAAATGAGAATTAAAATACTGAGTACTGAGAGTGCAGGCTCTGAGTTGTCTCCCAAATGATTAAGACACTGGCTTCACTTACAGTCTAGAAGGATGTTTTAAAATATAGTGAGTTAACAGACAATTGGAGGTATAGTAAGGTCAACAGATCAGGAGCCAGTTGCCGTTGAAAAGATAGTCTGTCACTCGGTTCTCAGGAGGAGAGGGCACAGCATGGTGGGGCGGTGGGGTGGGTGAGGAGAAGCGCTGGAGTCCGTCAGGAGACAGGGGGAGATGGGGAGCTGTGGGCAGGAGCCTTCGCCATGCTTCCTGTGGGAAGGAATGGCTGAGGCAGGGTGGGCAGGTGTAGATTGGCTAGTTTGAATAATTCCAGTGGATTCTGGTGCATACACGCTCTCCCTAGTGGTCGGGTGTCTGGCCCTGGGGTGATTAGGGCAGGTGGATGGTGGCCCAGAGTGTGACGGCCCAATAAAGCAGGTGGTTGGAGTGTGGGCTTTGGATTGGTTGGATTATATTTGATATACATGGTATATATGGTATGTTGCAGGTATGTTGTTTATTGTCTTTAGGAATTGGCTTACCCTGGGAGGGGTACTCTCTCCAGCATCAGCAAGGCCCCTAATGTCAAAGCATCAGAATACAAAACAAGAAGACATGGTTAATACAAGGGAGAATCAGAATACAAGGGAATTAATAAGTATATAGGGTGGGGCTGGGTGCTGCTGGGAGAGGAGGGTGGCTGCAGGTAGGAAGGGCTTGTAGGTCAGGAGTTGAGTTCAGGTGATGGGGAAGAATATACATTGTTTTCATACCTCAGGTGTATAAAAGAACTGGGAAAGGGAGGGGAACCAAAAAAAATGGGGAATGGGGCTGCTTCTTTTCCACCCCTTTCTCCAGGGTCTCTGTAAGCCCCGTGCTGGTGGTCTGGGAGAAGAAATTAAGAGCTGAGACTGTATTGTGCAAAGGCTAAAGGCAGAGTGGATCTCCAGGAGAAAAGAGAGAACTTTTCTTCCCTTCCTCAGTTTAGAGTTGTCTTTTAGTTAATCTGGAAGAGTTTGGAAAATATGTAAATAAGCCACACTGATAATCCAGTATAAAAATGCAGTGGTTGGGCTTCTCTGGTGCTGCAGTGGTTGAGAGTCTGCCTGCCGATGCAGGGGACACGGGTTCGTGCCCCAGTCCAGGAAGATCCCACGTGCTGCGGAGCGGCTGGGCCCGTGAGCCATGGCCACTGAGCCTGTGCATCCGGAGCCTGTGCTCCGCAACGGGAGAGGCCACGGCAGTGAGAGACCCGTGTACAGCAAAAAAAAAAAAAAAAAAAAAATGCAGTGGTTTTTGTCTCTGAGAGATTGTGAGAGGATGCCAGGTTTTTTTGTTCACTTGCAGTTGCTCATCTCATTAGAGGAGGGAGAAGAAATGTCAGAGAAGCATATCCTTTGTATCACATGGGAGGACTAATTTTCCTTCATTCAGTCTGTGATAAAAGGGTTAGTAAATTGAGGTCTAGGGACAGAATCTGGAAGTCAGTCACCTATGTATGACATGAGCATTAATTACTTTTCATTCAAAAAATATTTATTGAACGTGTGTTCTGTGCTAATCACTGTATGGGCAATACAGGGGCTAGATAAAGACCCAGCTTTATGGAACTCATGCTTTAATTGGGAGAAGACAATAGCCAAAGACACAGCAAGATAATTTCACATTGAGGTAAATGTTTTAAAGAAAACGAACAGAATGAAAAAACAGAGACATTGAGAGGAAGGCTGATTTAGAGAGTGTGGTCAGGGAAGGCCTCTCTGAGGAAGTAATATTTGATCTGAGGCAGGAAGGATGAAAACAGCCAGCTAAGCACCGGGCTGGAGGAAAACTATCACAGGCCAAGAGCACAGCAGGTGGAAAGGCCCTGGAGCTGGAAGGGGCTGGTGTGTTTGAGATGGCCAGTGTAGCTGATGCTTGTTAAGGGGGAGGGGGAGGAATGTAAGTTAAAGTTAGCGTCCCAGTTATTATTGGAGCGTAACAAGCTACCTCTGTGACTTAAAATAACTATTTTATAATGCTCCGAGACAGACTCTGTGGGTTAAGAAACCAGGCAGGGAGTGGCTGAGTGATTCCTTTGCTCCTTGTGGCATTGACAGGTTACTCCTTGGCACACAGCTGGTGGCCAGCCTGGTCTGGGGGATCTAGGAAGTCTTCATTCACCTGGGTTTGCATCTAGGCTGGTGTGATGCTTAATTTTGCATGTTAATTTGGGTGGGCCGTGTGCCCAGATATCTGGTCAAACATTATTCTGGATGTTTCTGTGAGGGTGTTTTGGGATGAGATTAATATTTAAATTGGTGACTTTGAGGAAAGCAGATTCCACCCCCCCACCCCGAATGCGGTGGGCCTCATCAAATCAGTTGAAGGCATTAATAGATTAAAGACTGATCTTCCCTGAGCAAGAAAGAATTCTGCCAGCAGATGGCCTTTGGACATGAACTAGAATGCTGAGGCTGTCAGTATGCAGACTACAGGTGACCTCTGCATATGGCGTGGCTTCCTCCTGCATGGTTTCTTCACGCTGGGGCTTTCTTCCAGGGAGACTTCTGGTTCCAAGTGGGAATTTTCCAGCAGACAAAGCAGAAGCTGCATTCCTTTTTGTGATGTATGCATGGAAGTCAGTTGACATCACCTGTGTCATGCTCTATTGGTCAAAGCATTTATTAATCTGCTCAGGTTCAAAGGGAGAGGATGTAGAGCCCGCCTCTTTATGGGAGGAGTATCAGAGAATTTGGGGACAGGGTTTTAAAACTGCCAGTTAGACCAACTGGGTGATGTAGGCTGTAACACACACGCACACACACACACTCACACTCTCACTAATGGGGTTTTGCAGGAACTACAATAACAGCCTTCTTCATCACAATTACTGAAAAAGCTGGTAGAGAGCATGGGTTTGGATGTATACCACAGTGGGCTTTCTCATTCTTCTCTTATAAATTGAACTTACTCCCACTTGGGGTGAGCACCCCCATAAAATGACTTTTCTCCAAGCAGCAGACCAAGAAGCAAACAGGGAGGGGGCCGGAGTGGGCAGGTCCTATCCTGCTCCCAAAGGCACAAATCAGAGAACCCTGTGGGAGAGAGGGCGGGGGTGGGAAGGGAGGCTAGACTCCTCACTGGGGCACAGCATTTCTTAGTGGGGCACAAATAACATTTGTGCTGGGGACGTTCTTCCTTGTGAGAAACACTGCAGCGTGCTTAGCACCCTGTGCCCCGCCTCTCGTACCCCAGTCTCCGTCACAGTGAAGAGCAGTCTTCGCGCGCGTGCGCTAGTGGAGCTCCCGTCACGTGGACACATGAGGGAGGAGAGATGCAGAGCTCCCCCTCCCGCCCGCCCTAGCAGTCACAAAGGCAGCATTCCCTAACACGCCTCCGTCTAAACTATTTGGAAAACAACTACATGTTTCTCTGGCACAGTAGCCTCTCCCCCAAACAGTAGGCTATTCCTTCTATTCATGGGCAAATCTGACCTTGCTGCTGTTTAATCCTAGCAACTACCTCGATATTGTTGCCCTGAAGAGTTGTTTGAAGATGTGAAATACTGTCAGAATCCTGCCAAGTAACTCCTTTCTTTCATTGTTATTTTACCAAAAGCAGTGCTCTCATGATTTCATTATAGCTTTCCAAGGAAGATATTTAATGCAGTGAAACTGAGGCTTTCAGCTAGACCTGGTTTTGTGTTCCAGCATTATGGGATATATACCAGTGAAGAAAAAGCGTTTCCTTCCTCTGTCAGGCAGTAACGGTACCTCGAACGGATGACAAATGAAAAACCGTTCAAGGCCCTTGTGCATCTGAGTCTAAAGACACCAGAAGTGGAAATAGATGAAAAGACTTGTTTTCCTGGCCAAATAAAGACTCTTTAAGATCGCTTTCCTCCCCCATTTTCAGTAGTCTTACTAAATTGTGGTGTGTGATCCGTACCAATGAATAACCTAGTCCAAAGACAGGCAATCCACTGATGAATACTTAGTGCCCTTGGGAAGAGAAAAGAGGCATGGGGATCTTGTGCATAAACTGTAGATAGCATAGTTGCCCGTAATTTTCAGAGTTGTTATTCAAAACAAACAGGTTGTTGAAGGGGAAGAAAAGCAGTATCACTGACGTCATATTTGTGCTTTGTGTTGTGACTGGCCACAGGATATTGGAAATAGATAATTATTTGAAAAGATGATGCTTATAAAAATGTACCAGATTAGAACCATCCTGATGATGAAACTCCTTCTGTACCCCCTTTCCCCCTCCTGTGGTCACAGGTGATGTATACTCTTAACCCTGGCACATTGGAGCATATGGAGTGCATTCTGTCATCAGTATCCTCCTCCTCCCAGGATTTTCCTCCCTTATAAATCCTGGGTGCCTGGGAGCCTTCCCCACACCCCTCACTTCCCTCTCTATTTTGCCAGGGTTTCACCCTGAAGATTTGTGGGTGAAAGTTGAAGAGGTTAGGTTTTTCCAGTGCATTCGCATTTTAATAGGGACAAATTCCTTGCTCACTGGAACGCCCTTATATTCTTGAATAAGGTCTTTTTTTTTAGGTCTGAGAGATGGCTGGGTATCCCAGATCACTTTTTAATTATTATATTCACCTCCATTTAGCTAAGCTACTCCTTCGTGGTAGGTGCTACACGCGTTATCTCTAGCCTCACAATGACCTGGAGGGTGAATAATATTGACCTTATTTTATTGGTCCATTTTGTTCCAGGTATATTGTCCTCAAAACCTGAGCACCTTCCCCTTTCCATGATACCATCTTGTGTTTAGCTACCTGGTCTTTAGCCTGTGATAAAGTTGGATGTCTAGCTGTAAACCCATAAGATGAGAAAACAGTTACTTGTTGCTTGGAGGGAGCTGGATTCTTCAGTGAGCTTGGAAACCTGAGGGAGCGGGTAGAGTGGCTGATAGTATTGTTCTTAGCATATTTTAGACAGAAATGAGGTTTCCTGAATTCCAGGCCAACCATCTAAATAAAATTCTGTGACCTTCTTTTGTTAATTGCTTCTCATCATTTGAACCTCTGTTTTATGATGAGGCTGGTGAGGTGGTTGGATCAACCAGATCAGATTCCCCCACTTACTGGCTCCATGACCTTGGGTAGGTTTACTGGCTTCATGACTTTGGGTAGGTTTACTGAACCTGCCTGAACCTTGGTTTTCTCTCCTGGAAGCTGAGATAAGTTTTACCTCATAAAGTAATGGGGAAAATAAACAGAATAATAAAAAGTGGGAAGAATTCAAAATGACTTCAGTTAATTTCCAAAGTAAACGGAGTCAAACTTATCAGATAAAAATAATGCAAAGGTATTTGACAAGCAGTTGTAAAGCTAAGCTGCCACTTTTGTGGAGCTTACATTCTAGCACCATTCAGAAAGCATCAGGATTCTTTGTGCTGGACTTCCTGCAGGACTGTTGGAGGACATGTATATTTTGTGATTCTAATAGATTCATTGTGTATAGTTGTCTTTCATATTCAGAATATGGCTAATTCTCTACTGTCAACCTCTCTGCTGAGGGATCTTTTCTCAGGGCCTTTTTTATGTGCTGTTCCTTCTGCTTGAAATGCTATTCCATGTCCACATCCCCATCCCAGCCCTTTGTGTATTTGGGTCCTTCTCATCCTTTAGTTTGAAAGTTATGTTTCTCACCAGGCTAAGTGCCCACTGTTCTTACTGCATCCACCACCATTTAGCTCAGCCCTCTCGCTTTCATAGCAATTATCACAACTTGTAATGAGGAATTTTAAAATAGTTATTCACTCTTCGTTAAAATTGAAGTTGGAATCACAGGCCACAATCACAGGAGTATTGAGTGAGAAACCTTGAGAGGAAGGGAAGAGGTTGACCCAGTTGCTTTTGAGAATGTGAGGAGAAGGTTGAAGCATATTTTCCAATTAGGAACCACGAAGGCATAAAGAATAAAGAGCACTTGTCAGGCCAGGTGGAAGGACTGTTTGGATCAGAGCTACTCGTATTCTGAATTTTGGATGAAATTGAGTTCCTGGCCAGTCTCTTTGTTAAGGGGAAAGAAAGTCTCCCATAATATTTTGTTTTTAACTATAGAAAGTTTATTGTTATCTCCTGGGAAACAGAAGTCAACCTTGAGGGTCTTACGACTACTGAAAAGCTTATTTAACATGTTTGCTATGAGAAATTGTATCTACTCACTATATGTTGATTTTAGAAACTTGAGTTTGTTAGAATGTTTGTTGTAGAAAATTGAGTCTATTCACCTAGTTGTGTTGTACACAGCAGCACTGTGATGAATAGGTTACTGACTTTCCTCAGTAATGCCCCCCATATCAGTGATGGGAATTAATTTCATTTATTGGTTAATGCAGTTCATATTTACTGCTCATGAGCCAGGCACTGTCCAAGGTGCTGGGCAAGTAGCAGGGTATTAGTTATCTATTGCTGAGTAACAAATAACCACCAACCCAGTGGCTTAAAAACACACACTGCTTGTCTTACTGTTTCTAGGGTCAGGAATCTTGGCATGGCTTAGCAGGGTCCTCTGCTCAGGATCTCTCAGAGCTGCAGTCAAGGCTCTGCTTGTGCCGAGGTTTCATATAAAGATTTGACCAGGGAGGGATCCTCTCCTAAGCCCACTTGTGTGGTTATTGGCATAATTCAGCCCATCAGTTGTTGTTCACTGAGGGCCTCGATTCCTTGTGGACCATTTGCAGGAGGCCCCCTCCAGTTCCTCCGTACATGGGCTGCCCAACATGGTAACTCGTGTCATCAAGGCCAGTAAGAGAGAAAGGAGTCTGACAGTGAGATGACAGTCTCAGTCTTTTGTAACCTAATCATGTAAATGACAGCCATGACCTTTGTCATAGTCTGTCAGTTAGCCAGTAGGCCATTCCACACCCGATAGGAGAGGATTCCATAGTGGCATGAATACCAGGAAGCAGGGACCATTGAGGGCCATCTCAGAGTCTGCCTGTCCCAAGGAATGACCAAAACAAAGTCACTGCTTTTACCAAGCATACATTCTAGTACCAGTCAGAAAGCATCAATGTCTTTGTCTCTTCTGAACTTTCTGTGGACCTGTGTGAAGAGAATATATTTGTGCTTCTAACACAAACTGCTAAACACCAGGTGAAGAATCCTGCTTTTTAAAATTAGTTATCACATATAGTCCTGCTGTGAGGCTCTCAGGGAGTTTGCTGCTCAATTGTAGAACTAAAGCACATATCTCAAAGTATAGGAAATCTCTCAACAGAGCTTCACTGATCAGTGGAACAGAAAATCAGTTCCAGTGTGCTTTTGGCTTCTAGGTCCTTTGGTTTGTTTTGGATAGCTGGATGGCAGAGGCCCATATTTATGATTAAGGCAAATCCTGTTGTGGGAACCTCTGTTTAATTTTTAGTCAGCTTTACTTCATCATGACTTCATTTCTTTGTCTGGAAGGCTTAGCTGGCTTTTCTTCTTTGCAGGAATGCAGGGAAGAGATTATTGAAGATAAAATTTGCCTTGTGTTTAGGTTCAGACACTGAAGCATTTTAATGAAGTCACTCACAGGGGAGACTGAGTGAGCTGCTGTTTCAAATACAGGAAATTACAGTGAAGTTTTATAGAGTGAAACAAAGAAGTTAGGACAAGATGGGAAAGGAGAAAGAAAGAAGGAACAATGGATGGATTGGTGGATGGATAGAAAGGAGGGAGGGAAGAAGAAAGGAAGCTAGAGTGCTCACTGTGGGTGTATTGCATCTTAGAGGATAAACAACTGGTTCATTCCAGCAATACTGCTATTTTCTCTACTAGCCATATTTTCTGTACTAGCCATGTTTTATGTCATTATCTAAAATATATTTCATAAACTTTGACATTTACACAGTCATGGGTTTAGAATGTATATTTTAAAAGACATGGAGGGACTTCCCTGGTGGTGCAGTGGTTAAGAATCTGCCTGCCAATGCAGGAGACATGGGTTTGAGCCCTGGTCTAGGAAGATCCCACATGCCGTGGAGTAACTAAGCCCGTGCGCCACAACTACTGAGCCTGTGCTCTTAGCCCTCGAGCCAGAACTATTGAGCCACGTGCCACAACTCCTGAAGCCTGCACGCCTAGAGCCCGTGCTCTGAAATGAGAAGCCACTGCAATGAGAAGCCTGTGCACCGCAACAAAGAGTAGCCCCTACTCACCACAACTAGAGAAAGCCCATGTGCAGCAACGAAGACCCAGTGCAGCCAAAAAAAAAAAAAAAGACATGGAGATAGATAGTGGACAGGGTTGAGAGAATACCTGCGCCTTGAATCGTGGGTATCAGAAAATAAAAGATGAATGAAAATCCGTAAATTAGGGCAGGGAAGAGGAATGTGAATCTAAATTTTATGCATTGCTGTCAACCTAGTCAAGTCCAGCTAATGACACTGCAGATCTCAAGGTATTTATAAATATTGCAGATTAATGGGAGATGGCCTGCTACACTTGGAAAAAGACCGAGGCACATAGCAAAAGTCTCTTATTGGATAGTTATTTACCATGTATCTGCTCCCTAACATTTCTGCTTTTTCTTTTTGTCTCATATTTTTCACTTTCAGCTAGTTAACTATGTGGCGGGGGGTGGGGGGGAATCCTTCTTTTTTGGACAGACATGTACATGTAAGTCTTCTGTGATTCTGAGATGCCCAGTCTTCCTATGTTATTTGGGGCATGAGATTATATGCTCCAATTTACTAGAGAATTAATAAACATGTTTTGGGGTATGTATCATGACAAGGGTAGAAAACTCTCATACGTGACAGTCATTAGAAGTATTTTATGTGATGGTACAACATTATTAAATATTTTAATGTGCAGGGTAGTTGAGGTAATGGTGATGGTATAAACCTTAATCTCCCAACATATCCTCCTCCCAAAACAAAAATAACAAGAAGAAATAAAACTCATGTTCTCAGCATAACAAGAAGACAAAAACTGTCCAAACTTCAAAATACCTGCAACTGCAAAAATAAACATGGAGTCTCAGTGAGTTCTCTCTCATCCTCCTGAAAAGATTTATAGATTACAAGGGCAGTCCCTGAAAAGTTGCATTAAATAGAGAAGGAAGAACTTGTAGCAGGCCTAATATTGATCTAAAGCTATCACCGTAAAAAGAAAGTCCACTCTAAGAGTGAAAATTCTGGAAAGAAAAAAGGTGATGTTGTAGATCGCCAAACTGACAATAGGAAAGGAACTTAAATTGCAAACAGTGTGTCAAGAAGCAATTTTGGAAAGGTAACACTTCAGGAGAAGAGAAGAAGTTTATAACAGGAGAGGCACCCTTTGAAAACCACATGTTGCAGAGAAATAAAAGAAAGCACATTTGTGATCCTACAAGAACAAAAGAAAAAAGAACAGGACAAACAACCCCACCCCTACAGCCTTGTTCCCAAACAAACAAACAAAAAACAGTGGGCAGAAGAACTGAATAGATATGTTTCCAAAAAGGAGGTGCAGATGGCCAACAGACACATGAAAAGATGCTCAACATTGCTAATCATCAGGGAAATGCAGATCAAAACCACAATGAGATATCACCTCACACCTGGCAGAATGGCTGTCATCAAAAAGATTACAAATAACAAACGTTGGCAAGGATGTAGAGAAAAGGGGACCCTCCTATACTGTTGGTGGAAATACAAATTGGTATAGCCACTGTGGAAAATAGTATGGAGGTTTCTCAAAAAACTAAAAATAGAACTACCATATGATCCAGCATTTTCACTCCTGGGTATATCTCGAAAAACGAATAAACAAGAACACTAATTTGAAAAGATACATGCATCCCAGTGTTCATAGCAGCATTATTTACAATTGCCAAGGTATGGAAGCAACCTAAGTGTCCATCATCAGATGAATGAATAAAGAAAATATGGTATATATATATATACAATGAAATACTACTTATCCATAAAAGAATAAAATTTTGCCATTTGCAGCAACATAGATGGACTTGGAGGGCATTATGCTAAGTGAAATAAGTCAAACAGAGAAAGACAAATACGTAGGATATCATTTATATGTGGAATCTAAAAAAAATACAACAAACTAGTGAATAAAACAAAAAAGAAGCAGACGCAGAGATACAGAGAAGAAGCTAGTGGTTACCAGTGGGGAGAGGGAAGAGGGTGGGGGGTGAATATAGGGGTAGGGGGAAAAAAAGGTTGTTACGGGATTATATGAAATCATGTGTGTGAAACTTTGGAAAATTGTAAAATGCTATAGAATTTAAAGAATCTTTCATTTAATAAAAAATTAAAAATAAATTAAAAAGCCATCCAGTAAATCTACCACATTTTAGTACCCTGATAGAAGAGTGTAGTCTTAAAGTTGGTATCTCTTAAACCACTCCAAACCACCTGTACATAGAAATGCAGAGGCGTAAATAGTCTTCATTTGTATGTAACTACCTTAAAAATATAGCAGGAAATGAGAAGGAAATTAAATCATGTGATGAAATTTCTACCAACTAAATGAAATGAAATAAGATATTCTCAAATAAACATTTGAGGATTTGAAAAAACAAACTACGTTTGAAGCAGAAATTTAAAAACCAATAATAGACCAATAATAGAATAATAACCAATGAAGACTAATTTTTAAAATTCCCTAAGGTATCTGAGACTCAAATGAATAATGTAGGTGTGGTTGTTTAAAACAGAAAATCAGTATCTGGATAATTCACTCTTTGAGTTTACAACCATTTTTCTCTGAGTAGACATAGCTAATGCCTTCTAGTGGGAGTTTGTGGTGCATTATCTCAGTATAATTATGGGCAGTCAAATTATTCCTCTGAGACTGAGTAAAAAATGTAGCTCAATATTCCTCTGGACCTTGGAGTTAAATATAGATCACCTAATGACCATGGCTAACTACAAAGAATGTGAAATCTAAGAAATATTTGCTCGCTCCACTATGTATCATCATAGTAATGATACTTTAGACACTTTAAAAAAACTGTGAGTGAGAGAAAAAACAAACTTCTGAACATTTTATAGTACAAAAAGATCACTGAATAAGTAGCTTGAGATCGTATGAATTAAATCCATCCTTAACTTTCAGATGAGACAACATGACATATTGGGAAGACTGCTAGATTGAGAGTTAGCTTATTGAGTTGCATTAGTTTTTCTGGGTTCATTCCAAGAGGTTTGAAAAGTATAAATTGCTCCATTTATGACTATGATGGGTTGGAAAGGTGTCACTTCTTGCAAGGAAAATAAGCTCTTCAGTTGCAGTTTTTTAAAAAAATCTTTAACTTTTTAAGGACGTATAGTTGATTTACAATTTTGAGTTAGTTTCTGGTGTACAGCAAAGTGATTCAGTTATATATATATTTATTTTATATTCTTTTCCACTATGGTTTATTACAGGATGTTGAATATAATTCCCTGTGCTATAAAATAGGACCTTGTTGTTTATCCATTTTATGTATAATAGTTTGTATCTGCTAGTCCCAAACTCCCAATCCAACCCTCCTCTTCCCCCCTCTCCCCCTTGTCAACCACAAGTCTGTTCTCTGTGTCTGTCAGTCTGTTTCTGTTTCATAGATAAGTTCGTTTGTGTCATATTTTAGATTCCACATATAAGTGATATCATATGGTATTTGTCTTTCTCTTTCTGACTTACTACACTTAGTATGATAATCTTTTGGTCCATCCTTGTAGCTGCAGATAGCATTATTTCATTCTTTTTTATGGCTGAGTAATATTCTGTTGTATATATATACCACATCTTCTTTATCCATTCATCTGTTGATGGACATTTAGGTTGTTTTCATGTCTTGGCTGTTGTAAGTAGTGCTGCTATGGACACAGGGGTGCCTGTGTCTGTTTGAACTATAGTTTTCTCTGGATATATGCCCAGGAGTGGGATTGCTGGATCATGTGGCAACTCTATTTTTAGTTTTTTGAGGAACCTCCATACTGTTCTCCACAGTGGCTGTACCAATTTACATTCACACCAGCAGTGTAGGATGGTTCTCTTTACTCCACACCCTCTCCAGCATTTGTTATTTGTAGACTTTTTAATGATGGCCATTCTGACCGGTGTGAGTTTTACAAATCACTGTAGTTTTGATTTCCATTCCTCTAATAATTAGTGATGTTGTAAGCTCTTCAAAAGGAAGTGCAGATGTTCTGAGTATTTGGATGTTGTGTTCACGGGAACACATAAACTCAGGATTGGTGGCATGGAAGCTTTTGACTGAGAATGAAATAGGGGGCTGAAATGATATCAAGGTGGGAGTGTGTCATAGAATTCCTGACCTAGTGGAAATCGTGGGTGGATGCTGCACGCCTGGCAATGATCACCAATTAGGTGTAGGAGTGGTGAGAGGTTTCGGTCATCTGTGTATCCACTGGTGAGGAACTTGAATTATCATTACAGTGAGTAAATGTTTGATTTCTTTGGTTGACAGTTTCTTTTTTTTTAGAAAGCAAAATAATTGATCCATTCTACACATCAGAGAAACATTATTTAGAGTTTTGAAAGTGATGGGAATCTTGAATAAAAATGGCTCTATTGTAGCAGGAAGAACCCCAGGGCATTTGGAGACATGTACTCTAGATTTTAGGAAGTGTATATTACTGTGGTCCAAGATTCAAAATTTGAAGACGGTCATCATGATTTGGATGTTACCAAGACTGAAATTCTCATAGAATAATTGTGCATAATTCCAGTGAAGAAAAAAGGGGACATCTTTAAAAGACTGTACGACTACATGAGGAACTCTAGAACAGAGTTTTATTGACCGTGAATAAAAAGCGTAAAGCAAAGGTATGTAATTACCAGGGATAAGTAATTGCATGATACAGAACTGTAAGAAATTAATCAGAAAATCTACAGTACAGCATGGCTTGAGACTTGTAAAGTAAAATTCAAGGGATTTTTACTTTTTTTTTGCTTATGTGGACCACCATCTTGGGTGAATATGCAATGTTAATTGGAAACAGCGGACTCTGTTTTGCTTCTCTATTCTCTAATAAAGGGGAATAGAATTCCAGTTTAGGTGAAAGGATGGAAAAAATCAAACTCTTCATAGATTCTTAACTTGGGATCCATAGACTGCCAAGCAGATTGTGGGTAGAATTCAGAGGGTTCGTGAACTTGAATGGGCGAAAAGGTACATTTTTATTTTATTTTCACTGACCTCTCACTTAAATTTAATATTTCTTTCAATTTTGAATGTAGACAACAAGCCACAGTAATGTTAGCATTAAACTTTATCACTAATAAAATCACAGATGTTTTCGTATGATATTACAATAGTTGCAGCAGCCTCAAAATATCATATATGCATGTCACTGCTTTAAAATTACAGTAGTTTTAAGAACCACAGATCATGTTATTTCATTTCTTAATAAGGAAAGCATTTCTTAATACATTATCATATTCTGAAAACTGTATTTCAATATTAGTTTTCTTAATAATTTTATTTTATGCATTTAAAAATGTTGTTCCGAGAAGGGACCCATAGGCTTCATCAGACTGCCATAGGGGTCTACAGCATAAACATTTTAGGAACCCCTGAACTGGCTTCTCTAAATGAGTGTGTCTCCTAGCTTGAATATCCTGGGTACGTGTAGAATGGGAAGAATTATGAACGGAACTTGGTTACCTCTAGGGAAAGTGGAGAGTCACAGAAGTACCAAATGATTGTAACTGGGTAAGTGTCATACTTTAACTTAGATCAGTCAATTTGGTCTTAATATTTAGCAAACTAGTAAAGATTTTACTAGTAGGTCTCATAAGGCTGTACATAGTACTACTGTGATCTATTTGGATCAAAGTCCCCCAACAGCCTTTGTGGTCAGTAACACAACTTTACACCCTGGGCCCATATTTCACCTTGAGGTCAGTTAAAAATCTACGAGAACGTGCTATGCCCACCTTCAGCAGCCACCCCTAGTGAAGCCTGTCTGGTCATTCAACCTCTTCCTTAAGGACCATGGTACCTGTTCACAGTTTTCCCCTCCAGTTTGCATCTTCTCATGAGCCTTGGTAGTTTTATGGCCCTTGGATAACCTCAGTGACCTCAAGCTTTCATTTCAGTTTGGCCATGCACTACCTTGGCCACACTTTTTTTTTTTTTTTTAAGATTTCCAAAATAACAAAACATTTATTTTGAGATTTGAGAATAATGGGAAAATTAAGTAATGGGAATTGGACCCTCATCTGGGTCTTCTGGGAAATTGGAAGCACCACCCTCTTCTGCAGCTCGAAGCTTCTCCAGTTTAGCAATCAGTTCTTTTGCTGGATTGAGGACACCATTGGTCTGCTGGTCACAGACATAGCAGTGCGGGGTGGTGCGGAAATGCTGCAGCGCACAGCTCTCGCAGAAATAATGCTTGCACTTGGAGACAACTGGGTTTTGGAAGGCCTGGCGACAGACTCTAGAATTTGTTACCTATCAGAAATGCTTCATTTCTGAAATCTCAGACTTCTTAGAGAAGACAGAATATCTTACTGTCTGATCTCAACAGCTTGGCCTTTCCTTTAAACAAATGTTAAAATTTATAATTGAATTAATAGCCACCATTTAAAAACGGAGAGATTTAGTATGAAAGTCTGGATTTTTCAGCTTCTTTTTAAGAATTGGAAGATTTATGATGTTGGCCCTGAGCTTCTGTGTGGGTGGAGTAGCGTAAGGGCTGTCACTTTTAGATGGAAAAGTGATCTCCAGGTCGCCTCAGTCCCTCTTGTCTCTGTTGTTTCCCATCATCCCTATTGTTTCTTTGATCTTGAGGCCAAATGTCAGTTATTATTTATCATTGCATTTGTTCTTCTCTCTTCTGGTTCTCTTTGAGCACTTACCTGCATTTTTGGTGATTAAGCATTTGACCCTGCAATGTTTGCAGTTTCTAGTTTTCATTATAGTTCTTTTCAAAAAAAAATAAATCCTGTATGTATGTTTATTTATTTTTTGGCCACGTCGAGTCCTAGTTGCAGCATGCAGGCTTCTCTCTAATTGTGGCATATGGGCTCCAGAGCTTGGGGGCTCTGTAGTTGTGGCACGTGGGCTCAGTAGTTGCGGCGTGCGTGCTTAATTACCCTGAGGCACGTGCGACCTTGGTTCCCCGACCAGGGATCGAACCTGCGCCCCCTGCACTGGAAGGTGGATTCTCAACCACTGGTCCACCAAGGAAGTCCCTCATTATAGTTTTTTATCTGTTCAAGAACCTAGACCCTTTACTCCATTTTCTTCCCATTTTATTGATATAAACACACTGCTTGCTTTGCTTTTTTTGTCTTGTGGGGATCTAAAGTTTCATTACTTTGAAAACATTTTTAAAATCACTGCTCTAAAAGCCATTTAAGGTTATTAGCATAAAAATAGAAATTGGAAACAAAATTTTTAAAACACAGGGCCTTCTTGGAAATTTAAAAACAAAGCAAATAAACAATTAAACACCTCTTGACCTATCATAGTTTGTAGGATATAGCTAAAACAGTTGTCAAAGGGAATTTATGGCATTAAATTATATCAATAAAAATGAAAAGAAATAAATACCCAACTCAAAAGTTATAAAAATAACATTCAAACAAACAAAAACAGAAGAAATTAAAATTAAAAGTAGTAATTAATGAGTTAGAAAGTTGAAAACGTGAAAAAAACTTTCAAAATCTTGTTCTTCGAGAAAAATCAATGAAAGAGAGAAACCATTAGCTAACCTAATCTAGGGAAAAGGAGAAAGCACAAATACACAAAACTAGAATTGACAAGGAGAAATAGATCTTAAAAGAGAGGAAATTATAAAACTCATGAGACTACTTCGTACTAAATTTAAAAAACTGAGAAAGTAAATACCACAAATAATTTTTTAAATGCAGCTTACAAAATTGACCCTTTTAGAAGTCGAAGCTCTGAACAGAACAATTATCATAGAAGAAAATAGAGGAAATATTTAAAGGGCACCCCATTAAAGCACCAGGTCCAAATGGTGTCACAGGGGAAGTCTACTAAACTTTTTAAAGGTCAATAACATAAAGAATACTTAAAATATTTCAAAGTAGAGTAAAGGACATCTTTTGGATTTGTTTTAAGAGACATACTTATCATTGATCCACAAACTGATAAAGACTGCATAAAAATTTACTGGTTATAAAAATTTATAACCAATCTCAGTTATGACTATTGATGAAAAAAGTCTTAAATAAAAGTTAGTAAACAGACTCCAACAGAATATTTTTTAAATATTCAGTAAAATTTCATTGTAAGAATATTAGAAAATTCATTAATTTGTTATTTTAATAGAGCTGGGAAGGAAAACAATTACATGATTTCCAGAGATGTAATAGACATCTAACTTCTCTAGATACTCCTGCTCTGCTCTCATACCTTGTCAGGCTCTGCCCGCTGTGACATTAGGTGTGGGATGGTGCTCTCAGGTTTCCCGCTTTGCATTCAGTCTTTCTCATAAGCACTGTGGAGGCCCATAGAAAAGAGTTGGTGAGTGGGTAAGGACTCCACTTGTGTCTGGGGCTTCCAGGGATTCTAAACTGTTGTGCTAGTCTACTTCAGTCTTTAAAAATGTATTAATCTTTCACTTAATGTTTTTAAGTTTGCCACCTCTTTCTTCCCTAGTTTACCAATTTGCGTCTCCCATCTCTCCTCAGGGGGTTTTGAATTCAGTTTGCCTTGTAACCTCAAGCTTAGTCTCGGTTCTCCAGAGAAATGGTACCGGTAGGATATGGAAATATTTATATATATTTTATGTATATACATATATATATGAATGAAGAATTGTAAGGAGTTGGCTCATGCAATTATGGAGGCTGAGGTCCTATGATATGCTGTCTGCTAGCTGGAGACCCGGAAAGCCAGTGGTGTAATTCAGCCCAACTCTGAAAGCCTGAAAACCAGGAGTGCTGAGGGCAGGAGAGCATCAGTGTACCAGCTCAAGTAGTCAGGCAGGAAGGGTTGAATTCTTTTTTTTTTTTTTTTTGCATTATGTGGGCCTCTCACTGTTGTGGCCTCTCCCATTGCGGAGCACAGGCTCCGGACATGCAGGGTCAGCGGCCATGGCTCACGGGCCCAGCCGCTCCACGGCATGTGGGATCTTCCCGGACTGGGGCACGAACCCGCGTCCCCTGCGTCGGCAGGCAGACTCTCAGCCACTGCGCCACCAGGGAAGCCCAAGGGTTGAATTCTTGCTTCCTCTGCCTTTTTGTTTTATTCAGGGCTTCAGTGGATTGGATGATGCCCACCCACATTGAGGAGGACAAAGTGCTTTACTGATTTTACCAATTCAAATGCTGATTTCATCCAGACATACCCAGAAATAATGTTTAGCCAAATATCTGGGCACCCCATGAGCCAGTCAACTTGACACATAAATATAAAACGAGGGTTAGAGTGATGGTCTTTTGTGGCTTTTTATATCCTAAACTCAGGAATTGTGGCTTTTTCATCAATATATCCTTATAACTGAACACAGAACTCTCCATTAACCTCATTATTGGCATAAACTAGACATGTTAAGTTACTTTAGTTGGAAAATTTTCTATTTTTTTTCTTCTATGTATAAAGAATCTTAGTATTTACTCTTGGTTACACCCTAGTGGTAGCATTTTAAAAACAACTGACAGTATTTATTAGTAAATTATCTGACAGCATTTCAGGAATGAAAAATAAGCTGTAACTAATAAGCCAGTATACAGAAGAACAGAAACAAATCCTTTTGGAGACAAATAAGTATTGCTATATTAAAGAAAGATGAAGAAATAATCACCAAGATTTTTCTTAAACAGAATACATTTCTGAGAAAAGTTACCAACCTCAGATTTTTCACCCCAGAGACTTTCTGAGGACAACCAGGGCTTTCTTTTGCGTTGTCAGAGTTCCTCCTCTAATGAATGTTGTATTTAGGGGGAAGAACAGAAAAACAAACCAAATAGATAAAAAATTAAATGCCTAGCCGGGAGAATGAAAAGTCCAGTCCTCTAAAACAGCACACAGCCAGCCAGACTGTTGAAATTAATTGGGCATTTCCTTCACTTTTCATCTTTCCTAGCCTCTGTTCTGTAATTTGTTTCTCTTGGTTTCTGGTTTTTGTCATTTATTTATTTATCGTATTATTTTTGAAAAACTTTGATTCTGATTTTGGTTCCTGGCAGCCGCTGTTCTCACGGGTCACTTTGGCCTCAGCTTCACTACTTACCTCAGCTCCTGTTTCTCTGAATGGGTCTGACAGTCAAGCCCTTGCACAGGTAAACACCTCTGGTATGACTGAGCCCTATTCCATGGCCAGTGTTTCAAATTAGATTATGTCTTCTACATTTCTATGTATATTTCACATCTGATATTTATCTCTTTCAAGTTTTTCTAATGTCTACCGAATAATATTTTTTTCTGGGTTAGTTTACCTTAATCCAGATCGGTCTCCATCTCACACTTCTTCATCCACTCAACCTGATTTGTGTGTTAATGTATCTAAATTATGTGTGTTTATTTTCATGTTTTCCTTGTCTTCATGGAATGTCTCTGGTGAGCCATTAGTAGATTATCTGTGGTATCTCTCTGTGTCCATTCTGTTTTCTCAGTAGATTGTAGATTCAGCATAGGCAAGATGGAAGCTTAGCCCATCTCTAAACTTTAGAACAAAGCTTAATTTCATGCTTCTTGGGAGGATGCAATAAAGCCTTTTATGAGTCTGGTGCCTTCATTGTGAGCTGTAATTAACATATGTCCTTTAGTGGTTGTTTGGAAATGCTTGAGTCTAGATGTGCTAGGGATGTTATACAAAAACTGCTCTTAGAGGTTTTGGAAAATAATGCAGATAGCAAGCATACATGTTAACTATTCTTATTCTTATCTTTTGGCACCATTTTCTTTTGGGATTAGAAAATTCATTTCGCTAATTAACCACTGAGGACTCTTTGATCATCCACATCTGTCACAGACAGTATAGGTGACCAATTCTTTTTTTATTTTAACTGGAACAAATTAATTGTGACAGTTGACAGACTTTCACAAATGCTGCCTCATCCTTCACTCTCAAATCTGTTGGTTCAGGCAGACTGTCTCCTGAGTGGCTAATGTCTAATCAAACGTATTTACTTCTCATGTGTCCTCACATGGTAAAAGAGGGAGACAGAGCTCTCGGGGGTCTCTTTTCTAAGGGCACTAATCCCATTCATGAGGGCTCCACACTCAAGACCTAAGCACCTCCCAAAGGCTCCACCTCCTAATGTTATATTAGGGGTTAGGATATCAACATAGGAATTTTGCTGGGGGAAACAAACATTCACAAATGGCAGTTATTACATTTTCTAACAATTAGATCTTGGGTTATATGAAATCTTTGGCTCTATATAACACACTAAACTTCAAATATCTTCAAAGAAAAATTGCCTTACAAATTAGCTTTGGTCAGCAAATACTAGGTCCTTTTTCGTTGCATAATCTAATTTTTAAAATCTTGGTGTTTTGTTTCTCTCAATCCCATAATACCAATTTATACTTTAAAAAGTTTGCTGTGTGAATTAAGAACAGTGTTCTTTAGCAAAGGCAATTATTTGATTACCTCCCTGTGCTAGCTACAGCCTGGCATTTAATCTGGCTGAGGCCCACAGACCGCAATTTGAACAATCAGGGTAGTTTTCTGTAATTGCAATAAATCATATCATTAACCATGACAGACTTTTCCTCCCACAGATTTTTTTTTCAGTAACAGTTAACTCCTGAACCCCTCATGAAAGCCAGATTTCACTGTAGTCAAATGAATTTCATAGTCAGCTTGCAGAATATAAAGACGGAGCCTGTGTTGGAAAAACACTGTTGTCCCAAGAGTGGAGCCTGAAGAGGTCACTCTTAACTTTAGGAGACGGAAGGCTCAGATTAATGTGCCACACACAGAGGCCATCTGAAGGGATAATTTGTGAAAGGATGATCTGCTGCAAGGCTGTTTAATTTTCTAACAGGGAAACAGATGGAGATCAAGATGTGAGGCATACTTATATTGTTACATTTTGGTCATTTATATAAAATACACCTGCCACTGTATTGAGGCTTCCTGGGATGAAAAATATGAAAAGAGAAAATATTTTAAAAGGAACATTTATTGCCACCTTATGTAAGCTCATTTTACAATATGTCCCTTTTAAATAGGAATTTGAAAAGTGGGCTAGGTTGAAGGTTCTACGATCTTAAAAACTTTACCTTCACGTACGCCCTGTCCAGTGCCTGATATGTAGCCATGCTTAATCGTTTATGATGTCACATGATATACCCTTCTTTGTTATCCAGTTGGTTTTCAAACTGTTGGCTCTTGTCATGGTAGATGAGAAGTTTAGACCATTTTCACTCTAACCTTACTGATTTTGTTAAGCACATATCTTTTCCCATTATTGATGTATTGACCATTTATTTCTTGTTCCATATCTCTAAGTCTCCTTTGCTTTGTCTGTAAGTTCAATAAAATGGTGTAGTGTTATGATTATCTAAATTGTACTCATACTTAAAACAGTACCAAATACTGGTTAGGACTTACATAGAGAAAGCAATATAATTTCATATCTCTAAACCCTTGCTAACCAAGGAATAATATCCCAATGACAAAGACATTGCTTTCTTTAATTTCTTTTGGGATTTCTTTCTACTTTTAAGTCATTTTTGGCTGACATTGTGTGCTATATTAGGTGCATGGGAGGTGAATTCTCTGAGTCTTGAATAACCCAGACTGTCTTTATTTTGCCCTCAAGTTAATTTCTAACTGCTGGCTGTACAATTCACCTCAGACATTGAATGCATTTCCACATAGCCTTCTAGTATTCAGTGTTGTTTTGAGAAATCTGTTCTCAGTATGATCTCGTTTTTTATAGGTAATTCCCTTTTTCCCCCGTAGTAGTTTTATTTTTCTCTCTATACTTGGTATTGTGAAATTTCACAAAAATGAATATGAATCTTTAAAATTTTTTTAAAATTCATCTTCCTCAGCAATTAGTGGCCTTTCACTTTTTTGACCTTTAGACTTACTCATTCTAATAATCACCTCGTTCCATTTCAGAATTCTTTCTTATTCTTTATCCCTCAATTATAGCAGCTTGTCTTTGTCCTTGTTTTATAGACGAATATTCTTTTGCCTGTTAACTTTTCAAAAAAAATTTCTGGGCATAGAGAAATATTAAAAAGTGGGTACAATGAATACCTAATACCCTCCAACTGGATTCAGCCATTGCTAAAATTTGATGCAATATCCTTTGTAATTTCTCCGTGGATATCAAACCTTCTAAAATATCCTCTTTTTACTAAATTATTTCTAGTTCTTCTGGTGTCAGCTGTTCTGATTATTTCTCTTGGTTATTCTCTTTTGTGGCATTGGTTTTCCTTAGTTGTATGTACTTATATTAGTTGTTTATATTAGTTTATGTATTTTTAAAAAGACTAGATTGATTAGTGTATAGGATTGATAGGCATTTCCTGTGCAATTATGTGTTGATTATTCTATAAGCCAGCATGAGTTTCTACTGACATGCACTAGTGAGGGTCTGTTTCCCCAACATATTTTGCTCTTCAGTGAGAAGCCTGGCAGCAGGCTCTTGTAAGAGGGCAGGCTTCACTTGACAGTGTGGATGTGCAGCAGGCAATCAGCCTGGGGACCTCTGCCCCAGTTGCCAAAGGTATAGATGACACCAGAACTTCAGTGTGTTTGTCACTAGGCAGAGTGATCGTTCTTTTTCCTCTTGCATGTCTGTTGTGTGATTCCAGAGTTATCTTCTGCTTTGTTTGTGTGCTAGACTTCTATGTTCAGGGCCATTGTTGAGTTACAAGAAGGTACCTACCTCCCTCTGCACAGATACAAAAGATATAGTTAACAAGAGTGTGGCCTGGATCTCAGCCCTTGTTAAACCCCTGTGTGCAGTGTACAACCTACACGCCTGTGTGTGGTGGCCTTACCTACATTTAAGACCTCAAAGCCTTCCCCGGAGTGCAGTTCACATTTTAAATACTCCATAGGGTGAAGGGAGCTAGATGGAAGGCTGCAACAGCCTTTCTAGTGCCCACCCCAATTCCCACTTACGTGTAATTTCTACATTGCTACTAGTATGGTTTTTCCAATATTCACAAACATAACGTCTTCACCTGTACAACAAGAGAGGGAGATATGAGTGTGAGGCTTCCATCCTGAATAAAATTATATTAATAGATGCTGTGAAGCCATGAGAGGAAGCTACTAGAAAGTAGGGACAAGGGAAGGCTAAAACAAAGAGGAAATGCCCAGATGGAAATCAGTGGTGTGAGGTAAAACTCGGAAAGGGTACAGGGTTAGTGATAGTGTCTGGAGAATCACGTCCATGGAGGTGATCCCTGAAGCCAGAAGAGAGAAGAAACTGTGAGGGGTCACATGCAGGGTGCAGAGAGCCTTGCCAAACATGTTGAGGGTGGAAAAGGCAAGAGTTTGTGAAGTCAAGAGAAGAAACATCTTAGGCATGGGAAAACAATCCATGCCATTTTATATCATATTTATCCGACATTTATAACTATTGGTTCCTCACTGAATACTGGAAAAACAACTATGGTGCATGGCATACAGTTTCCTCCAGGATCTGACCACTGTTTAGCTGCCTCCTGTCCCCCAACCCCCAGCTTTCCTGGGCATTCCTGCATTTCCAAACCCTTTTGTGTTCTCTCCTATGTCTGTAACTTTGAACATAATACTTACCTAATTCTTTTCCATCAACCTGAAAATCTCATTTGTCTCCTCCTAGGCTTAGCTAGATATCTCTTTGCCACTGAAACCATTCCTAACTGTAGCCCATGTTGAGTTGATTTGTTCCTCCATTGTCTTCCCTTTGTATATTGCCCTTAAATCGTATTGCATTTAATTACCCGTATCAGAACGGTTTCCTTCCAAAACTGTCCTCATCATGCCATCCACATTACCTGATACTCAAGAGGGAGGTGCTTAGTGATTGCCAGCTAAGTGGATGAATGAGGTCCATGCCCTTGGCGCCCCCCCCAGCCCTTCATTCTCTGACACATCCTCCCTCCTTTTGGCCCTCTTTTATACATGAACAGTTTTCATTCTTCAGATTCAGAAAAACCCATCTGAAAGACTTACCTGCTTACAGGCTACAATAGCAAGCAGTCTGTTTATTCCTCCATATATCCATTCAGTACACAGTACTGGGTACTGGTAGAAATACTGAAGATGAACAAAAGCAGACCCAATTCCTGCCATCTTCGAACTCAGTGGGAGAAACTGATGTCAATCACATGATTACATAGACAAGTGTAATCTTGTTCTCCAAAGAAAAAATACATGGTGCTAGGAAAACCTCTAGTGGGGCAGTAGGTAGTCAGGGAGGTCATGGAAAGTCTGCTTCTGGGAAAGTGGCACAAGCTGAGATTGACAAGGAGGAGAGGGGAGAGTGATCCAGCAAGACTGAGCAGTACGTGCAAAGATCCTGTGGCTGGCACAGGGAACAGAATGCTCTAAAAGAGGCCACTGTGGCCAGTAGTGAGGATCAAAGGTGAGGATATTGAAGATGTTGGAGAACTGTAGGCATCTGCACATGCTGTGTCCTCTGGGCTAGGCTAAGTAGCTTTTGTCGTTAGTGTGCAGATCCTGGGACCAGTCTGCCTGGGTTTATATACTGACTCTAGCACTTAGGTCCTGTGTGACTTGGGAAAGTCTCTGTGCTTCAGTTTGCTCACCTGGAACATTAGGATCATATTAGTACCTACCTTAGGATGAAATGAGTTAGTGTGAAAAGCTTTTAGAATAGTGCCTAGCACATAGCACTGTGATAATTGCCAGCCATTATCATATCTTTCCCAGGCATATTACCAAAATAAATCTGGACAATATTATAATCAAGGAAGTATTTGCACTAAGTCATGGGAAAAATATATGAAATATATACCTGTGATGATATATATACACATACATATAAAATATATACTGATGACAATATAGATGTTTGTACATGTGTATAAAATATATACTAATGATATGTATATTTTATACTTTTAAATATATTTTATATCTGTCATTATTGGTATATATTTTAAAAACATGTATGTAGGGCTTCCCTGGTGGCTCAGTGGTTGGGAGTCCGCCTGCCGATGCAGGGGACACGGGTTCGTGCCCTGGTCCGGGAAGATCCCACATGCCGTGGAGCGGCTGGGCCTGTGAGCCATGGCTGCTGAGCCTGTGTGTCCGGAGCCTGTGCTCCACAACGGGAGAGGCCACAACAGCGAGAGGGCCGCGTACCGCAAAAAAAAAAAAAAAAAAAAAAACCCATGTATGTAGTATATATATCTATATCATTGTAGACATATACATATGATTTTTATGACAGTGCAAATAATTCCTTGTATCTAGTCTTGTCCATATGTATTTTGGTAGTATGCCTGGGAAAGATGTGTTATATTGGAAAGTAGAGAGAGAAGGGAAATTAAAGGATTGTTTCTCTAATTTTCCTTTAAACTTTGATACAGTTAAAAAATCTGTGTGTAAAGGATTTTTTTTCCATTTCTTACCCCTATTTAAGAGCAGGAGGACCCTGTAGTTATCATTTTTCTACAAGCTAAGAAACAGCATGCTTTATGCACCTAAATACATTGATCCAGTACCTCTTGACCCCGTAAATCAAGGTAGACGTGCAGTAGCAGAAATTTTGCTGATAAAAATCCCCTTGTTCAAGTCACTAACTACTACTAAGATATACTTGCATAAAGGGTATAAAAGGATTTCATTTCAAGCATCATTGAGTTGTGAAGATAAGAATTATGCATAATTGGTTTCATTTGAACTGTTATTTAAGAGGCCTTATTGATTTTCATTGGTGTCCACATATAACTTGTAATATTTCCTTCAATGATCATTTTGATTGCAGTTGTGTTAAAATAGCATCAAAAGCACAAATAGAGGGAAAAGAGGGATTTCAGTTTTTAATTTTTTTATGGAATGCCAGCTTTGTGCTGTTTGGCAAAAGTTGACCTGGTTTTTGTGTGTGTGTGTGTGTATATATATATGTGTGTGTGACCAAGTTTAGTGTCTCTTAGAAGATATTAGCTTCTGAATACATTTGGACCATGAAACAATATTCCCTTTGTCTCCCTTTGTCGTTGCTAATTAGGAAAAATTGCCAGACTCCCCAGTGGTAGCATGTCTAATTTAATAACCTGAGAATCTGATGCTTGAATATATAATGAAATGTACTAAATGCCATGGCTATTTTATAATTACTGATACAAAACATATTGTAACTAATCTTTACTGACTAGAAAAGACTTTTATAAAGCACAAAATAGAGTCAGATGAGAACTACAGCTCTATCTGCATAATTTAATGTAATTATCAACCAGGAAGTTGTTCTTGAGCATGGGCTGATGGGCCAGAACTTGTTTGAAGATAAAGAATATCAGTCAACAAACCTCTTGCTAGATTTTTTTTCTTACCTCTGTGAAAAATTTAGTGGAAGTCTCTCTTTCTTTGGGAAAGCTTCTATCAATTGGTTTCCACCAGCAGCCTAAGTGATCATCCTAACAAAAACGGCAATTTTACTCGATGTTTTGATATTGTGTGTATACTGCCTGAGCCAGTATTTCTATACACTTTAGAAAGCCCAGTCTCGGGCTTCCCTGGTGGCTCAGTGGTTGAGAGTCCGCCTGCCGAGGCAGGGGACGCGGGTTCGTGCACCGGTCTGGGAAGATCCCACATGCCGCGGAGCGGCTGGGCCCGTGAGTCATGGCTGCTGAGCCTGTGCGTCCGGAGCCTGTGCTCCACAACAGGAGAGGCCACAACAGTGAGAGGCCCGCATACTGCAAAAAAAAAAAAAAAAAAAGAAAGCCCAGTCTCTTCCAATATTTTCTTTGTTTCAAAAAATTTTATAGGTGGTATTATGGAATAGTCAACCTTACTTGCATTGAATTCCAGTTGAGTCTTCTGTAGGTGTGTGACCTCAGAGAAAGATGAATTTGGCAGGTGACTTAACCTTGGAATATCAATCTCCTTATCTGACAACACAGGTACATTTATTACAGGAATTAAATAAGATTTTAATACAAAGCACATTACCTGACACATGATAGGTATCAAAAAATCTTTTTCCTTCCTCTTCTACCTTCACCTCTTGAGAAAGCAGCCCTGATATGGGAGCAATGACACATGAAGACTTAGTGTAATGTGTGACTTTGAAGCAGCAACACAATTTATTAGTTTATATTTAAGTGCCTTTAATTTTGTCAGAAGAGTCTAACCCTACGTGCGTGGGAGATGGTTGAACATGGTGATTCAGAGCTTGGAGGTGAATGAATTTAAGCTTGGATGAGCTTGAATCCTGGCTTAGCTTGAATCCTGGCTTAGCTACCTGTGAGTTTTGTGTGCTGGGGAGATTACTTAATGCCTGGGAACCTTTCCTGATCCGTAAAATGGGGATTGTAATAGTATCACTTCCTAAGGGATTAAATAGTGAAGGTTCAATAAATTGAGGCATATGAAACCTTATACAATAAGGGACTCATGGATGCTTTCCTGTGTCCTTGTATTTTAGGTGTGTCTCTTATAATTCACACATCCTGGTGAGGCCTTTTGCTTCACTGATCTACCCCTTATTTCTGATGTTGGCATCTGAAATGCCCTTAAGGTGAAACATGGATTTTTATTCCCCATTTAGCAACCATTTTGACTATGCAGATATTGCAAGGATAATTTAATTAGTTTGAATGGATTTGTGATTGGTGATGGAATCAGGTTTTTTTCCCTATTAATAATGGTAGCAAAGAGGTTCAAAAGCAGGCAGTAGCTAGTCATACACGTTCCTCCTAAGAGTAAAAACATCTCTGCATAGTTTCTCCAAAATTACACATTTTGGAGTTGTTTCAGGAGGTTGAGAAGATAGAAGCTCCAAAAATTTTGCATGTTTTAAAACATATTCCCATTTTTCCCCCAGCATAGACCAAATTCCCTGCATATGTCATTTGCTTGTTTCATCCATTTTTTTCAGTGCACATTTATTGAGCATTTAATAGATACAAAGTTTCAGGTATGATCCCTGCCATCAAGATATTCATAGATAGGGTCAGAGAGCAGTGGGGACAGATGCAGAAATGGATAATGCAATAATACACTCTAATGGACAGTACTGCAGACCTGAAAAGGTGTTAATGGGGGCATGAGAAGGGGCACCTGACCTAACCTGGGGAAAAGCAGGAAGGGAAAAATGGAGGAGGCTATAACCAGGGGTTGGTTCTCAGAGGTTGTTCTGTGCTCCTAGGAGGTGTTTAGAATATATGGGGGCGTTTTTGGTTGTCACAGTGATTAAGGAGTGGCATATTTGGCCTTTAGTGAGTGAAGGCAATAATGCTAAATGCCCTTTAAAGTACAGGACAGTTCCGCACAGCAAAGTTGTCATTTCACAAATGTTAATGGTGTCCTGGTTGAGAAACACTGAGCGAAGAGGGAAAATAAAGGGAGTAGCATTATATCCTATGTCTATTTTTGGGTGGCAGGGGTGGTGGAGGGGAAGGTTTGCTTTGAGCTTGTAGCACTTGTGAAAATAAAAGCAGTGAGAAAGCGGGACTAGTCTTTTTCTGTCTATTGCTTTCTGTTGGAGTGCCTTGAACTGGTTTTGCAATCCCACAACTTTCCCAAAGCTTAATGATCCGTGTTGGCTTGAATATGCCTATTGGAGAGGCCAGGGCTTCTCAGGTCCCTGGAGAATGAGTCCACCCAGCTCACTAACAGAATGATGAAAACCCCAGGAAGAAACATTTCCATTTTTTTTTTCTTTCCAACAGACTGCCAAGTTAAGAAGGGGCCAACTATAAAACAGTAGTGACATTCTGAACCAGAAAATCTGTTTTCCTTTGCTTTGATACATTTTAAACTAAAATAGGTTTGCTTAGACATGCAGAGAAGTTAATAGAGTTGTCCATGGCTATGGCCTAAAAGGAGAGAAGACACCAGGAGAAATAATTGAGTACATGCAGTGGCAGGAGGAAAGGAAGAGGAACAGGGCTCATGAGTCTGGGTGCCTCCGGCCCCAGGGGAGCACCCAGTGATCACAGAGGATATATAGCCCAGTAGTGAAGGCAGCAACAGTATTTCAGCAGAAACAGGAGTCCCATGATGATATATGCAGAGGTACAGACTCCACCCCATTAAGTCCCAGGGTTTTGCAGATGTGTGGTGCAGGCCAGAGTTAGGGACGGAGTGGAGGAGGTGGAAGGAGGGGCTGGGTCAGCCAGTCCCTGCCCCTGGCCTTTAGTCGGCACCTCTGACTATTATATATGTTGGGGGTCCGTGTAAGATTTCATTACAAAATAATGAAAAAAGTTTTCCTTTAAAAATTATTTGAAAAACCACTAGTATTGAAGTGCTCTTTCCTGTGTTAGCCATTCATTTAAAAATTAATCTCCTGTGCAACTTTGGTCAAATGCCTGGGCCTCTCTCTGCCACTATTTTTTTCTCATCTGGATAATAAGGGGTTCAGGCTAGAATCTCTTAAGGACCTTTCAGCTTTAACATTCTGTGAATTTTCTAATATATTAATCAGTTTACTGCACTGTTATGAAAGTGAATGATTTGGTAGCCCAAGTGTGGATTGATTCACAGCTAGTAGCAGATGAACCACACAGAAGACCTAGGAGAGTCTAGGTTTTGGATTTGAAAGTTATAAGAGGTGTGAAATGAAAACGTGGTTATTTATGGAAATTCTCAGTTTCCTGCACTCACAGTTGCTAGTGGTTTTCATGTAGGCAGAACATCTTGACAAACAAAGAACAGGAGCCCTAATTCACCAATTTCCCCAATGTTCTAATTTAGGTCTTTAACTGGGACAGTTAGTGGGCCAGCCTTCCACTAGGTAGATGTGTTGGTTTTTATGGAGTAACTAAAATTTTTACAGGGGCATGGTCAGAAAAGAGTTCTCTCAATTCATGTGGGAAGTGTCTTTAGTTAGTTAATACAGGTGTATGGGGTATAAAATTACTTCTCTAAGAACGCTTTGATTAAGCAATACTCTCTATATGGCCTTGCTTCCAGTGCAAGGATTTGGAAGCATTGTGCAGCCTGTCTATTCTTAAACTTTCATACATGTGCTTCCTGTTTTTCTATTAGCATTTTAAAAATCGTATTACTGGGCTTCCCTGGTGGCGCAGTGGTTGGGAGTCCGCCTGCCGATGCAGAGGACACGGGTTCATGCCCCGGTCCGGGAGGATCCCACATGCCACAGAGCGGCTGGGCCCGTGAGCCATGGCCACTGAGCCTGCATGTCCGGAGCCTGTGCTCCGCAATGGGAGAGGCCGCAACAGTGAGAGGGCCTGCGTGCTGCAAAAAAAAAAAAAATCATATTACTTACTTGACCTCCATTCATTTTAAGCATATTATCCCTGCTGAAGCTTCAAGTGGCTTGTTAAGGAGCAGCACCTCTGGGTCCTGCTACCATCCCTTCCGTTTGCCTGGGTAGGTCCCTTGGCCATCTGCCAGTAATTTTATTTTATTATTTATTATTTTTTTATTTTTGTGGTTCACGGGCCTCTCCCGTTGTGGAGCAAGGCTCCGGACGCGCAGGCTCAACGGCCATGGCTCACGGGCCCAGCCTCTCCACGGCATGTGGGATCTTCCCGGACCGGGGCACGAACCCTTTTCCCCTGCATCGGCAGGCGGACTCTCAACCACTGCGCCACCAGGGAAGCCCTACCAGTAATTTTAAATGGTTTTGCAGGATGGTTGGGTTTAGGCTCACTCTCCACTTGTTTTGAAATATACTGGCTGGCAATGTAGTAATTTGTTCAGAATGATTTTCACATGAAAAGAGAAATGAAATGCCCAGAAAGAAGAGCAAAGCCTAGCACATCTTTATTCAGCAATTACAAATCCACGTGTTGGTATTTTATTTAAGTCTACAACAACCCCATGAGGAAGGTATTGTTATTATTATTATTATAATTATCATCACTGTCATCATCATTATTATCTCATAATTATCGCTGAGGAAATTGAGACTTAGAAAGGTGAAATAACTTACCCAAAGTCTCCTAAGCCTGTTTCGATTGCTTAGCAGACTTTGTTTGCTAGCTTCCACTTGGTGGTTGTTTGCAGAAATGATAAAGGTATGTAGCAGTATATTCTTCAGTTACATGTACATTTTTGTAGTCTAGTATCCCAGAGTTTTGTACTAATTTAAATTGCAACAGGAGCACATCACTTTTATTAGATTAATTGACACTCAGGTCTGATGGAATGTCATGGACACCAGGTGAAGTGTGACTGTTATTTTGTGAGAGCTTTTGGTTTGGGGCTGGCATTTTCATGGTTTATTGCTAATGCATCCAGCATCATGGAGTGACAAAGTGCAGCCTGGCTCACAGCCCTTTAACCATGAAATGCAGGGCCGCTGGTGTCTCTCAATTATGTTTTGAGATTCTGTGGAACAGAGTGCTCCACCTCGTTCCTTTCCTTTGTTATACCTGAAAGCAGATCGGAAGGCTGAAGTCTTTATTTCTTTCTACGAGTACTTACAAATCAACAGTGAGAGAAAAGGATTCATTAGACGTTTTCCAGCCTTTCTAACAAGGGAGTAAAGCAGATAGGTGGGTTCAAGTGATGTCAAGTATCAATGCTGGTTTGTTTCAATGGCCCAGCACGATTAATCCTTTCAGAATACCGTCAGTATTTAACATGGCCTTGACTCAGATCTCTACAGTTCTCAGAGTTGCTGGTATTCACAAGGACGCAGTAAAATAGCATATCATTAAAGTATTGTGGCTGATGCTTGCCGAGTTCACCTGTACTCTCCAAGGAGGTTTGTCACAAGTTTCCCTCTTTTGCCCTCATCAAATCTTGTAAACAACCTGAAATTCTTATCAGAAATAGGTAAGCCTATAAATCATAAATGAATAATTTCTGCTATGTACTCTGCCTAGTACCTCCCTCCTGCTGCACATCTGTACTTCACTTTATGCTAATTTCTTGCACTTTTTTTTACATGTTGCTTGGTCATTATTTTAATTTAATCTAATGTATGTGCAAATTGTTTCAGAGTTTTTGAGGGCGCTGAATTATATTCATTTTTCGACATAAAGGTTTTTTTCCCCCTCAGTGTAGAAGTATTGCAAACTCATTATGTAAAGCAAAAAGGAAACTATAAAAAGGTGGAAGGCAGAAGAAAACAAAGCTATCTCATAAGACAGTCATCACTAACACTCTGAGTCTCTTTGTTCTAAGTATTTTTTTTTACATACTTGTTTTTACAGCATATGTAAAATTGGTGCTCTGGTTTTCATTGGTCACAACATAGCAGTTTTCTGTGCTCAAAAAATCCTCTCTAAATATCATTCTGAGTAAATCTATGGTATTTTAAATATTCGATATCCAACATAATTTTCTGCTATTAAACTCAGGAAGAGAAGGATTCTTAATATCTTTAAGGGTACAGATCTTCACTCAACAGCCTATTTTATAATGTTGATATAGAAGAAACTTTAATGGCTGGTAAGCACATTGCAGGTACCACCAGACAGGATGGCCAGGAGCCTTTGAACTGGATGAGTCCTTTGAAGGCTTCTGCTGTGCAAAGCATTAACCTTTCTGGATGGGAAACCGGGGGTTTCCTGGCGGGGATGTCAGGACAGTAGCTCTTTACCAGCCTGTAAGGCCATACCAATAGACTGGGTGAAAATTAGTTCTGGATTTCTGTTTAGAGTCAGGACCAGGACAAGGACACCTGCTTAACAGTTATCATTCTGGAAAATTCTAACCAATTCAATGACAAGTGTAAAAATAAGAAAAAAAGGAAAGAAAATCTATAGATCATTTAATTGTCTATCTAAAAAAATTAAAGAGAATCAATTGAAAAATTAGAATTATCGAGAGTTGTGACCAGATTCAAAACAAACATAAAGAAATAGTTCACATGACCACAGATGAGCTAAAACATAATAGAGCCTATAATGGAATAAATTCTGTTTAGACAATTGGTCTAAATAATAAAATCCCTAGGAATGACCTTAAAAAATTGTCTAGCGATCAACATTAAGAGACTTTAAAACTTGACTGGGAGCCATGAAAAACTTGGATAAATGAAGGAACATACCGCGTTCCACATTAGAAAAATTTGTTATTAATGCTGGTATCAAAATTATCCAAACTATAATCAACAGACTGATCAGTGGGAGAGAATTGATATCCCAGAAAGGGACCTAAGTATGTAATTTTATATCCCGTAGGTATTACCGTGGGGCACTGTGGGCTGTTACTGTGCGAGGGAGTATACATGGAGGCTAAAAAAATACACTGTGGAATCAGACAGGCACAGATTGAAATTCCAAATCTGCTAATTTTTGTTCTTTGCTGTTGTTTTCCCCATAGACATAATGTGAGGATAGTAACTCCTGTTATCTGAGGGTTAAATGGTACATGGTATTTAGTCAACAAATGGCAGAGTTGATTAATGTTATTTCATCTTAAAATATTTGGAAAATTATGCTTCCTGATTTTTTCCAAACATTATCCTTGAGACTTTAAAATGTATTCTTAAATCTGTATTTATGTAATTATGAAAGATAAAGAAAATATAATAACATTTGACTCTTATGGAGTATAAGGAAATTAATATAATATTTTCTTTGTCCCTACAATTTGACCAATCATTAGTTATAACGAAGCCTGTCATTTTCACCTGGGTTCCAGGAGCATCTTAGAAGTAAGTCATGTATTTCTATGATTCAGTTATATGCAGCGTCAAGTGTGTGATTTACTGTACTGTCATACGTAAGCAATCCTTAGTTATAACAGTGATAATTGTCTATTGTAGATAGTTTGAAAAACACAAAAAGGTATGAGGAAGAAGTTTAGAAGGATTTCGTAATTCCATCACTTGAAGATAATCATCGTTAGTATTCTTAGGTTTTTCCTTCTGGATTCTTTTTCCACTTAGGCATGCAATTGTTTTTAGAATTAATAAATACATTCAGTCTAATTTTAATAAAATCTCAACTGAACTTGCTGGAAGTTCTATTTAACTTAACAAAATTATTCCAGAAAGTTTTATGGAAGAATGAATAATAAGAACAGTTTAAAAAATGTTTCAAAAAGAAAAATATTTAGGGGAGACTCTCCCCTATCAGATATGAACCTGTGTTGTAAAACTCCCCAAATTAAAATTGTATTGTACTGGTGCAAGATTGGATAGTAGATGTGTAGTATTGTAGATATCCCAGAAATAGAGTTTAGTGTTTAGGAGAATTCAGTACTTATCAGTGGGAAGGAACATTATTTAGCAAATTTGTGATAATGAATTAGATCCTTACCTCTGACCATAAAGCAAAATCAATTTTATACTAATCTAAGGTTAAAACAGTTCTTACAGTTTTAACAGTTCTTACAGTTATTACAGTTTTACAGTTTAAACAGTTATTACAGTTTTTAAGTTGGGTACCATATTTGTAATTCTAATATAGGCTTTCTTTATCTTAACCTGTACCTTGCTGGTAATAGTCTGCTTTATTTTAAAAAGGCAGTTTCTTCTTTTATCTTATTGAGAACTTGAACTAAAACTTTCTTCTTGCGGTAAGTTTGTTTTATTAAGGTGACTTTTATTTTAGAGCATTATTTACCATGCTTTTTTTGTGTTTTCAGAATAATTTCATAGGCCCAGGACATTTACTTATCCTTAGAGAGAGAGTAGTAGTTATTTTGATGTAGCAGGGTTTTTCACACTTCCTAGATGGCTTCTAGGATCTTTTCAGGAGAATTCAGAGGGCATTTTTCATGGCACTCACTCAAGTACCTGTTTTGATTTATGTCTGATTTATTTTGTTTCATTTCTCTGATTTCGTATATGTACATGCTCACTGAGTTCCTCTTCATGATCCAATCTAATATGGACAGGATTCTACTAATTTGGATTTCTGTGGCTCCCCCAATTAGGACTTTGATTTGTATAACTCATATAAGTGTTTCATCAAATAACAATTGTAAATGCATGCAAAGTTGCTGACACCCCTAGCATTTTAATTGTTGAAGGTAGAGGGATGATTCCAAGATTACCCAAGAATTCTGTGACTGAATCATTGCTCCTCTAGAATCCTCTATTCACTTGGATTGTACCGTGTAACTTACATATGATAGGTAGATCTGTCATGAAACTTAACACTTGTCTGGTCACCTAACAATTCGCATTTTTGGTTTGTGATATGCTGGGTATATTCAGTAATTTTAGCACTGTTAGAAAATTCTAGAAAGAATCCTCAAGGTAAAATTAATTGTGACTTACTGTGAACACAGTGTCATGGCTTCCTGGAGAATGATAAAGGAGGTTGATGCAGTTTGCAGCAAAAAATAACAAATGAGTGATCAGATAATAAACACAGTGAAGCCCAATACACTGAAATTTCAAGCTTTCGCTATTGCGTGAACCCTTTTTTATTTTTTGTATCACCCTGTTTTTTAAAAAATAAGGCTTGCAGTAAAGTTATTGTTTCCTTTTCCTGCAATTGCTGAGAGGGTTCAGTTGCTAATGAAAATGCCTTTGTCTATTTTTAAACTGTGAGAATGTGCTTTGGAGACAGGAGTAGTTTTTTCTTCTGCAAATACTCTTGTAATAATCTTTATTGACATGCTAATCTTCTGTTTGTCTGAATTTCCAACATGTTATGAGAATGGTCACGTTATAAGAATGTTGAGCATCATACCATAGGCAAAAAGAGCTACCATATCCCTTAAGGTTTTTCTAATGAACTGTTTGTTGAGAAAATTTGGTGATTGTGTTTGACCTACAGGACTTGGCATGCTTAGTTGAACAATACTAGATTTTGAATGAAGTTTTTTTTTTTTTTTTTGCTGTTCACGGGGCCCTCACTGCTGTGGCCTCTCCCGTTGCGGAGCACAGGCTCCCGACGCGCAGGCCCAGCGGCCATGGCTCACGGGCCCAGCCGCTCCGCGGCATGTGGGATCTTCCCAGACCGGGCACGAACCCACGTCCCCTGCATCGGCAGGCAGACCCCCAACCACTGCACCACCAGGGAAGCCCTGAATGAAGTTTTTTTAAAGGGAATAACATGCATCATAGCACTGTATCACCAATGTGCACAACTGACAGTTTTTTAAGATAGTAATTTTAATCCACTTGTTACCAAAATCTGATTTCAGAGTTCTACAATATTAAAGCTGTATTTAGCTTATAAAACCTATAGCAGCCCATTCATATATTCTGAGATGCAAAATAGATATGATGGAAACTTTTGTCATATGATGTATAATAAAGAAGAATTAAGTATAGTGGCCATTGGTTTGTTAATCTGTAAGAATGTGTGAATTTCCATGTTTCATGTTTCCAATTCCAAATTGGAACGGATGGGACCTGAATAATTTTAGTAAATATTGTCTTGAAATGAGAAGGAACTTTTCAGAGTGGCTCTCTAATTTCAGTAAGCATGTCATGGCTACTCAGTATCTGAGATGACCAATGACCCATAAATTTATTTTGGAAAGACTGCCACTGGGTGAAGTTTTCTGAAGTGTTTGATTTTCATGGATCAAAATTGTTTTAATTTCTGTGTGGCTTCTTCCAAGTTTATGCAAACCCCATAGGGAGAAAACACAAGCTATATCCTTGTTCTACAGGGAGAAAACTACTTTTAGAGAGAATTGCCTTGTCCTGAGTTAGTGAGCCAAGGGGCAACTCTAAGAGTAGAATCTGTTCATACAGTTACATGACACAAGTCTGGTTTTGTTTCTTCCTATCACTGATCTGTCCTAATAAGTTAGTTTCTGTTTGCAGTCAGTCTAATGTGGTAGACATAGCTAAAAACCCAAGGCTGAAAACCCAGTTTGGGTGTTCTGAGGTTTTTCAGCCAATGGACAAGATCTTACAAATGGCATATAGTACAGGTTTCACATATTGTGGCAAATATTACCATCCCCAGACCAGTTGTAGCTGATGATTCATCCCTTATGTAGAGCCACCAATAACACTTCAAATATAACCTCAGAAAATTGTGAATCACAGATTTTCTATGAAAATCGTATGAAAGGATCAAAGTGAGCCAAAGAGAGTGGGGACACACAGAGCTTTGTGTGTTTCGAGCTGGTCTCGGTCGGTTGGAGAACCTGGGGTTTGGAGAGCAAGTACAGTGACTGTGCTTGTCCCCTGCATGGAACTCTTGCCAGAAAACCTCCTTCTCTCTCTCTTTTTATGTCTCTATCAAATGGTTTTACTAACATTTGGGATGGATTCCCCACCCCGCCAGCCCACCCATCTTGGGAGGCATAATCAGTATAACTAGTCATCTAAAATGACTAGTTGGAAATGTTACATGATGGAGTACCCTTGGTACCTGTGGTGGTTAATTCTCTGTGTCAAGTTGGTTAGACTATCAGTAGTTACTTGGCCAAATACTAGTCTAGGTGTTGCTGAAAATGTATTTTTTCGATGTGATTAACAGTTAAAATCAGTTGGCGGGACTTCCCTGGTGGTCCAGTGGTTAAGACTCCATGCTCCCAACATTGGGGGGCCCGAGTTCAATCCCTGGTCAGGGAACTAGTTCCAGTGTGCCGCAACTAAGAGTTTGCATGCCACAACTAAGATCCTGCACGCTGCAACTAAGACCTGGTGCAGTCAAATAAACAAATATTAAAAAAAAATTTAAAAAAATCAGTTGGCATTAAGTAAAACAGATTATCCTCTGTAGTGTGGGTAGGCCTCATCCAGTCAGCTGAAGGCCTTATGAGGAAAGACTGAGGTCTTCCAAAGAAAGAGTGAATTCTGCCTTCACACAGCCTTTGGACTAGAGACTGCAACATCAGATTTATCCCTGAGTCTCCAGCCTGCTGGCCTGTCCTACAGGTTTAGGACTTGCTACCCCCTATGATTGTGTGGACTAGTTCCTTAACATCAGTCAATCAATCCATCCATCAATCTCTCTTTCTCTTTCTCTCCCGCCTCCCTCCCCCGCTCCGTCTCCTTCTTTCTCTCTCTCTCTCTCTCTCTCTGTGTGTGTCTCTGTAAGTGTGTGTGTGTGTGTGTGTGTGTATATCCTGTTGTTTCTCTGGGAGAACCCTGACTAATGCAGTACACAAGAGTTTTCCTTGTGATAACAAAAATACATTTTAATTGAGTGTATGTTACATACTGGACACTATCCCAGATTTTATTTAAGTTACATAATAATCCTATGAAACAGATATTTTCTCCACTTTAGAGGTAAGAGAAACCAAAGCTCAGAGAATCTAAGCAACATGCCTAAAGTTTCACATCCAGTTGGTTGCCAGCTTGGCAGTCATTTAAAAATCTTAAATTCAGTCCTCTGCACAGAGAAATGGCTGTCACTTTGCTGTTTGTCGTATAATTGCTTAGATGACTAGAAAAGCAACCTTGCCTTTTCTTCTCCAGGTTAATGGTAGATAACAACCTAGTCACCAAAGCAAGGTGTGTATTGGAGTTCAGGAGCAGCCACCTAGGCTGTTGTTACATTTAAAACTCATCCGAAACTTGTCCTTGACCTAAGGAGTCTCAAGTAAAACAGGCCTTAGGAAGGAAGAACCCGGACTCAGCGGGGAGAAGCAGCAGTTAGTGTAAATGTCAGTTCAGTTTCCTAGGGGATGGACCTCAGGTGCGAGGATTATGGGTGCCCATATTCCACTTGATCCCGAGAGGCTTACTTGATCAGCTTCATAAACCAAGGGTAACTGGCCAGCTTGAGTTTCCTAGGAGTTAGGGTCCTTTCTGTTTGGGCACAACTAATGTCTTTTCTACAGATAGTTAAGTCAGCCAGTGAAGATGTTGCACGTCTCAGACTCTTCAAATTCTGCTCTGATCTCGTATAATTTATCTGTTTAATTCTACAGGTAAAGTAGCACCTGGATGGGATGAAACCATTGTAGATACTATTAATTTAAAAATAGTTTTTATTGTGGTAAAATATACATACGATAAAATTTACCATTTTAACCTTTTTTTTTTTGCGGTACGCGGGCCTCCCACTGTTGTGGCCTCTCCCGTTGCGGAGCACAGGCTCCGGTCGCGCAGGCTCAGCGGCCATGGCTCACGGGCCCAGCTGCTCCGGGGCATGTGGGATCCTCCCGGACCGGGGCATGAACCCGTGTCCCCTGCAACAGCAGGCGGACTCCCAACCACTGCGCCACCAGGGAAGCCCATTTTAACCATTTTTAAGTGTACAATTTAGTGGCATTAACTTCAGTCACAATGTGTGCAACCATTGCTACTATCCATCTCCAGAATTTTTTGTCATCCCAGACAGAAACTCTGTGCCCATTAAATGATAACCTTCCACTCTTCCCTCCTCCTCGTCCTGGTAACCTCTGTTGTAACTTTCTGTCTCTATGTGTATGCCTCTTAGGTATCTCGTAAAGGTGTAACCATACAGTATTTGTCCTTTTGCGTCTGCCTTATCTCAGTTAGCTCAGTATTTTCAGGTTCTATGTTGTAGTGTGTATCAGAATTTTTTTTCCTTGCCTTTGGTCCCACCTCAAGTTCTGCTTCTCTGGCCCAGACCCTATTCATGCATCAGAATTTGATTCCTTTTGAGTCCCTGCTTTAAATTCTTTGGGGTTTATATCTGGAATGGAATTGCAGGGTCAGTGATTAACTTTTAGAGGATCCACCAAACTGTTTTCTACAGTGACTACACCATTTTATATTCCCTCCAGCAATGCACAGGTTTCTAATTTCTTCAGGTAGGTCCTCATTAACTTATTATTTTAGGGGGAGGGGGTTGTTTGTTTTTATAGTAGCCATCCTAATGCGTGTGAGGTGGTATCTCATTTTGGTTTTGACCGTGCATTTCCATAATGGTTAGTGATGTTGAACAGCTTTGCATATGCTTCTTGACCATTTGTGTATCTTCGGAGAAAAGTCTATTTAATAAGCCCTTTGTCTATTTTGGAATTAGGCTGTTTGGTTTTTTGATGAGTAGTAAGTTCTTTATATCTTCTGGATATTAATCCTTTATCACATATATACTTTGCAAATATGTTCTTCCATTCTTTGGGTTGTCTTTTCCACTCTCTTGGTATTGTCCTTTGATGCCCAAAAACTGTTAATTTTGATGAAATCTCATTTTTTTCAAAAAAACCTATTGTTGCCTGTGCTTTTGGTGTCATCTGTTTTTTATTTAAAGGACATTTGTATATAACCATTCCCTCCCCAAATGGTAGATCCATTAGTTTATTGGACATCCCATTCAAAACGTATTCTAAACCTCCTTTGAAAAAACAAATTTGTGCTTCATGAGCCAAGATACTATAGCATAGCACAGTGATTAGAGCGTGATTCTGAAATTAAACTGGCTAGGTTTTAAGTCTGTTTAGCCATCCTCTAGTTATGTGATTTGGGGCAGATTAATTCATATTTCTGTGCCTCAGTTTTATCATCTGTAAGTTTGGGTTACAATAGTACTGAACTTAAAGGGTTGTTGTGAGAATTAAATGAGGTAATTGCTGTCCAATCTCTAGAACATTGCCTATTAAATTATATAAGGCAACGTAGTGTAAGGTAGACCACTAATATATTCTTTATAACCTTATAGAGAAATCTGTCAGGATTCTCTATATAACTTTTCCAGACTTTTTATTGCTCTTTTCTCTGTCTTTGACTTACGTACAGGAGCTAGCTAACTTGCTTAACCTCAATAAAAACTTCGTTTATAGATGCTTACTTAGAGCTCAAAACTTAATACCCCTAAAAAAAAGCAGAATGAGCAGGCAAGGATCCTCTGACACAGAAAATAATTCCTTATGCTGTAAAGCTGAGAAAAGTCTAGCCAGTTCTCTTAATTTGATCTTAAAGATGTCAACCAATTTTTGGATCACATTCCTTTAGATAGATAAGGGAAATATAAAGGATATGATTTTATTACCACAAATTAGAACTAAACTCAACTGACAGCTGGTCCTGCTAGATATCTAATTACTGTCAGAACAAACCATGGCCCACAATCAACTACTTCTCAACGAAGATCTTATTTTTTTTTTTTTTTTTTTTTTTTTTTTTTTTTTTTTTTTTGCGGTATGCGGGCCTCTCACTGTTGTGGCCTCCCCCGTTGCGGAGCACAGGCTCCGGACGCGCAGGCTCCGGACGCACAGGCTCAGCGGCCATGGCTCACGGGCCCAGCCGCTCCGCGGCATATGGGATCCTCCCAGACCGGGGCACGAACCCGTATCCCCTGCATCGGCAGGCGGACTCTCAACCACTTGCGCCACCAGGGAGGCCCGAAGATCTTATTTTTAACAGATGTTCTGTGATGTTTAATTGGTTTATATCTAGTCACTATACAAAAGGTCAATTCAAGGTGTTGCCTAGGGGTTAGTTTTGCAACTAATTCATCTTAAAGGGTTCACAGGGAGGTTGCGTTACTTAAAATTAATAATGCCAGTTTTCAGGAAAAAAATATTTCAGCCATGCTCTCTTTGAAAGAAGCATGGGGCTACCATTCTTTCTCCCCTCTTTGGATGAGAAGAGATCCAAAGCTGTTTTCTCCATATATGTTGGTTTTATGCACTGGTCCTCCTCCATCAACTCCTTTTTTGGTCCACCCTCTTTGAAGGTGGAGTGTCTTATTTTGGAGGCTAGGATACTGATTAAGCTCCTCAGTTTTCAATATCAAAACATGTAAGTCTTCCATTTTGGGGGAAACAGGGAACATGGGCATTCTAGTTTCTTGAGAGAGACTGTAACACAACCATCTGCTGTCTGCAGTTGACAAAATCAAGTCAACAATTTAAAATAATATTCATATAGGTACATGTCTGAAATAATTAAATTCAGCCCTTCATCTATAGACTATATTTTACTTAGGTAAAAATAGGCTGTTTATGACTGGAGAGCATTATTTTTGATCTCTAGTAGAATAACTTTTGATTTATTTACAATTTGTCCTGAAAGTCTCAACTTAAGTTGAAATATGATAAGTAGAAGCTATATGAAACTTACCCTGGTATTTCTTATCTGTTGAGAGTGTTGTGCACCAAATCAGTTTGTTTTCCTCATGAAAATTCAGAAGAGGAATTTCTTAGGTATCTCTGATATCTATGAGTAATTGATATATATTTATATTCTGGACATTGTGAGCCAGTATCTGATTATGTTCATCTCTGTGTGTAACCAAACTTTAACCAGATTTAGAAGGTTTGAGACAAACTGACAGCCCATTTCTAGCAAGTGTATGAGACTGTAGGATGTGTGTCTATGTACTTATTCCACCTTTAAGCAGAGAAGTGGATTAACGTGTTGATTAAGAGGGTGGGCTCTGAAGCAGAACAGCTTGGGTTCAACTCCTAGTGCCCTAGTTTACTAACTTTGTGAGTGGGGCTGGGTTAATTTCTCAATTTTTTTTTTGCATTTCAATACCCTTATCTGTAGAAGGGAGACCACAGTAATATCTTTCTCACTGATTTGTTGTGAGAATTAAATGAGTACCATGTATAAAGCAGTTAGGACAGTTTATGGTACATGTAATTCTCTACACATTAGATATTATTTTTGCTCTCTTACTGTTTTTCTTAATTCTCTTTTTTATCAAGTTCTATATGTATTTTTATTAGAAGAATAATCTATTTCTGGGGACTCTTTTTGTTGTAGGTGTCAGAATCACATGTTAAACTGCAATAAGTAAAAAAGACTAATGTTACAAAACTTCAAAAATGATTTTGCTTCAGGCATAGCAGAACTCAGGAGCTCAAATAATGTCATTGTTTCTCACGTTTGATTAGTCCTGGTCTATTTTAAATGGAGCAGAGATCACGTCTTGCCCTTTTGACACAGTCACTCCATCCTGTAGATTTATGTAGAAGCAAATTGAATTAAAATACCTTTGTCGACTGAAAAAAAAAAAGCACAACCTAAAAGTTGAGAAGTATGTTTTATTTGGCAGACAAAACTGAGGACTTAATCCCGGAAGACAGCCTCTCAGATAGCTCTGAGGGACTGCTCCAAAGAGGTAAGGGAGGAACCAGGATATAAAGGAGTTTTTGCAACAAAAACCAGGTAATCAGAACATCAAAAGGTTACTGTAAATTAAAGAAAACCAGACATCTTAAATTAATGAATTTAGCACCTTTCTATGTTTGAGAAGATGCTCGAGTCTGGGCTCATTGAAATCATTCCTTTGATAGGCGCCTTAACTATGGCCAGTATCCTGCTTTTCTCTATCCTGAATCCCCTGAGGGTGCACAGTTAGGGGTTACTACAGTGACTGCTGGCTTGATGCCCTCAACATCCTTTGCTTACTGGTATGGCAGGCAACATTTTTCCTTCATACCTTGATTCCACAATCTTTAAAAACCACACAAAAGAAAACAAATGAATTAATAAATCTTTTGTGCTATACAATTCTTCAGGACATTCAGAACCTTTTGGAAATGAGATAGACAATAAGTTGCTATAAGTTACTAAATAAAATATGTGACTTACCAGTGTCCTTAAATTTTGACTCTTGTGAATATTACTTTCAATGCTGCACATATTTCTTTTGCTAAAAGGATAAGAATTATTTTGCCTCTACCATGAGAGAATTTTCAGCCTCATAGTTTGAAAATTCTGTAACAATTCAGACTGTGTTTCCACAGAGAATCCTCCACAGTCAACAGAGCTCAGTTATGTAACTATCAAGTCATGTTTATAGTTAACAGTAATGTGACTACTGCGTCCATGACCTAAAGACACGTGGGCAGGGGCCAAGATCACTAAGTTTCTTCTTTGTCAACTCTTACAAATTAGTAATGCCTACTAGACATTGTATTGAGAGGGATTCTGTGACTGCTCTGGGCTGGATGGGAAGGAGTGCCCTGATGGATTATTAGGATCTGCATTGAATAAGTGAGTTGCCATAGATTTGTCATCCTTGTTTTATACTATCAGTTCTAACAAGCTACAGATTATATCTTGTGCAGCCACGTGGAATTCTCATCTGCCTGTATAAAATAATTCCAATATGTTCATAATCTGTCATATGTAAAAACTTAAAGAGTCAGAAATTTTGAACTCTTTCTTGGTAGAATTATTAGAAACGAGAATTGTCACTTAGAAATTCTAGTTTAACACAACTGTTACTATTTAAACCTATTTTCTTTGCTTCCCTATGTAGAAAACACTTGAATAGAAAAGGATTGCTTTCTTCAAAACAATTCAAAATAGAAAGCCATTAAGTTTCCCAGATGATTAGAACGTGACACATACGGATATAAAAAAAGTTTGGGTAGAGGTAAATATATCTTTTGAAGACAGTTATTCAAAACCAATTCATAACTAGCTTTCAAAATATCCCTTTCAGGGCCTCCCTGGTGGCGCAAGTGGTTGAGAGTCCGCCTGCCGATGCAGGGGACACGGGTTCGTGCCCCGGTCTGGGAGGATCCCATATGCCGCGGAGCGGCTGGGCCCGTGAGCCATGGCCGCTGAGCCTGCGCGTCCGGAGCCTGTGCTCCGCAACGGGGGAGGCCACAACAGTGAGAGGCCCGCATACCGCAAAAAAAAAAAAAAAAAAAAAAAAAAAAAATCCCTTTCAAAATTACATTCTATGTGTAGATACAGATTGGATTTCTGATGCAGCTCTAATAAAAATAGCAGACAATGTAAACACAGTTAATTCAAAATATACATTTTAGGTTATATTCCAGATTAATATGCTTTAACTTTAGAAAAATAGTTATTATGGCCACAAATCCTCCATTTAAAAAGTAATACCACTTTCAAATATTTTCACCTAAATTTCGAGAAGGACAAACGTCCTCTTTACCCCAAATATTTTAATGAACATTTTATATTGTTAGTTAACATTCATATATCCAAAACCTAGATTCCATCGCTGATGTTTTCCTATACTTGCTTTATACATATCTGTTTATTAATCCATTCCTCTATCAATTCATAAATATTTTTGGTTTTGACATGTTTCAAAATCAGTTGTAGACATCTGTACATTTCTCCCTAAATACTTCAGCATGCAAGTCATAAAGTTTGATAACTTGTTTACTGTTTTTTTCTTTTTTGGTAAAATTTATACATGAATGAGATATATAAATCTTACGTGTACCATTTGATAAGTTTTGACAAATTCATCCGTTCATGTAACCCAGTGGCTATCAAGATAGAGAACATTACCAGTACCCCTAAAAGTTTCTTAGTCTTGTGCCTCCCCACCCCCTCAAAAGCAACAACTATTTTTATACTTTTCCCCTTGAATTAGTTTTGCCTGTCTTCTGTGTGGAATCACACAGTATGTACTCTTTTTTTGTGTGTAAAGCGTCTTTTACTCAACATAATATTTTTGAGATTCATCCATGCTGTTTTGAGTATCTGTACTTTAGTTCCTTTTTATTGGCGGCTTGTATTCCAGTGTATGAATATACCTCAGTTTGTTTGTACACTTCTGTTGATGGACACATGGTCTCTTTCCAGTTTCTGGCTATTATAAATAAAGCTGCTGTAAATATCTGTCAGCTGCAAAAAAAAATGCACAACCTAAAAGATGAGAAATTATATTTTATTCAGCGGACTTTCTGAGGACTCAAGCCTGGGAGGCAGCCTCTCAGATAGCTCTGAGGGACTGCTCGGAAGAGGTAAGGGGGGAGCCAGGATGTTGGGGCCCCCCACTGGGGGCCGCTGCCGTGGCTGACCACTTGGTGGTGTGCCGGGGAACCTGTTTGTCTCCATCCTGAGTTCCTTCAGGGCTCACCACGGAGGTGGGCGGCGGCTACAGTGGCTGATGGCTTGATGGCTGCAATATCCTTTGTGTACTGATATGACAGTGACATTTTTCATCCATATATCCTTGTACATAGTTTTTTTTATGAATGTATATTTTCATTTCTCATGAGAAAATACCTAGAATTGGAAATGCTGAGTCATAGAGTGAATAGATGTTGGGTTTTGTAAGAAATTTCCAGGCCTTTTCTAAAGTGGTTAGACCATTTTGCACTCCCACCAGCTATGCATGAAAGTTCTGGATGCTTCACAAGCTCAATTAAGTGTTCTTGGTCTTCTTAATTGTAACCATTCTAGTGGGTTTTAGTAGTATATATTCTGTTGTAGTTTTAATTAAATTGACTACTGATGTTGAGAACTTTTTCAGGTGCTTATTTGCTGTGCATATTTTCTTTTGTGAAGTATCATTTCAAGTCTTTTGCCTATTTTGGGGTTTTATTTGTCTTTTTATTATGGAGTTGTGGGAGTATTTTATAAATCCTGCGTACCAGTATATTGCCAACTGTGTGTTTTGAGAATGTTTTCTTCTCCTTGTGGCTCGCCTGTTCACATTTTTAAACCATTAGGTATAATGTTTTATGAGGTTTTTTTGTAAATGCCCTTTGTCAGATTGAGGAAATTCCCTTCTATTCTAGTTTGCTGAGAGTTTTTATAATCGGTGATTATTGAATTATGTCAAATGGCTTTTCTTTGTTAATTGAAACATTATAGTTTAAAGTGGTGAATTATGTCATTGATTTTTTTTAAACATCTTTATTGGAGTATAATTGCTTTACAATGGTGTGTTAGTTTCTGCTACATAACAAAGTGAATCAGCTATACATATACATATATCCCCATATCTCTTCCCTCTTGCATCTCCCTCCCACCCTCCCTATCCCACCCCTCTAGATGGTCACAAAGCACCGAGCTGATCTCCCTGTGCTATGTGGCTGTTTCCCACTAGCTGTCTATTTTACATTTGGTAGTGTATATATGTCCATGCCACTCTCTCACTTCATCTCCGCTTACGCTTCCCCCTCTGCGTGTCCTCAAGTCCATTCTCTACGTCTGTGTCTTTATTCCTGTCCTGCCCCTAAGCTCTTCAGAACCTTTTTTTTTTTTTTTTTTAGATTCCATATATATGTGTTAGTATATGGTATTTCTTTTTCTCTTTCTGACTTACTTCACTCTGTATGACAGGCTCTTGGTCCATCCACCTCACTACAAATAATTCAGTTTCGTTTCTTTTTATGTCTGAGTAATATTCCATTGTATATATGTGCCACATCTTTATCCATTCATCTGTTTAGGTTGCGTCCATGTCCTAGTGATTATAAATAGCACTGCAGTGAACATTGTAGTACATGTCTCTCTCTTTTTTTTTTTTTGCGGTACGCGGGACTCACTGTTGTGGCCTCTCCTGCTGCAGAGCACAGGCTCCGGACGCACAGGCTCAGCGGCCATGGCTCACAGGCCCAGCCGCTCCGCCGCATGTGGGATCCTCCCGGACCGGGGCACGAACCCGTGTCCCCTGCATCGGCAGGCGGACTCTCAACCACTGCGCCACCAGGGAAGTCCCTACATGTCTCTTTTTGAATTATGATTTTCTCAGGGTGTATGACCAGTAGTGGGAATGCTAGGTCATATGGTAGTTCTAATTTTAGTTTTTTAAGGAACCTCAGTACTGTTCTCCATAGTGACTGTATCAATTTACATTCCCACCAACAGTGCAGGAGGGTTCCCTTTTCTCCACAGCCTCTCCGCATTTATTGTTTGTAGATTTTTTGATGATGGCGATTCTGACGGGTGTGAGGTGATACCTCATTGTGGTTTTGATTTGCATTTCTCTAATGATTAGTGATGTTGAGCATCCTTTCATGTGTTTGTTGGCAATCTGTATATCTTCTTTGGAGAAATGTCTATTTAGGTCTTCTGCCCATTTTTGGATTAGGTTGTTTGTTTTTTTGATATTGAGATGCATGAGCTGCTTGTAAATTTTGGAGATTAATCCTTTGTCCGTTGCTTCATTTGCAACTATTTTCTTCCATTCTGAGGGTTGCCTTTTCGTCTTGTTTGTGATTTCCTTTGCTGTGCAAAAGCTTTTAAGTTCCATTAGGTCCCATTTGTTTATTTTTGTTTTTATTTCCATTACTCTAGGAGGTGGGTCAAAAAGGATATTGCTGTGATTTATGTCATAGAGTATTCTGCCTATGTTTTACTCTAAGAGTTTGACAGTGTCTGGCCTTACGTTTAGGTCTTTAATCCATTTTGAGTTTATTTTTGTGTGTGGTATTAGGGAGTGTTCTAATTTCATTTTTTTTATATGTAGCTGTTCAGTTTTCCCAGCACCACTTATTGAAGAGGCTTTCTTTTCTCCATTGTATATTCTAGCCTCCTTTATCAAAAATTAGGTGACCATATGTGCGTGGGCTTATCTCTGGGCTTTCTATCCTGTTCCATTGATCTATATATTTCTGTTTTTGTGCCAGTACCATACTGTCTTGATTACTGTAGCTTTGTAGTAGAGTCTGAAGTCAGGGAGCCTAATTCCTCCAGCTCCGTTTTACTTTCTCAAGATTGCTCTGGCTATTCGGAGTCTTTTGTGTTTCATACAAATTGTGAAATTTTTTGTTCTAGTTCTGTGAAAAATGCCATTGGTAGTTTGATAAGGATTGCATTGAATCTGTAGATTGCTCTGGGTAGTAAAGTCATTTTCACAATGTTGATTCTTCCAATCCAAGAACATGGTATATCTCTCCATCTGTTTGTATCATCTTTAATTTCTTTCATCAGTGTCTTACAGTTTTCTGCATGCAGGTTGTGATTGATTTTTGAATGTTAAACCAACCTTACATTCCTGGGGAACCCTCCTTGCTCTTGATACATTGACCTTTTTATACACTACTGATTTAGTTTGCTTTTATTTGGTTAAGAAATTTTGCGTCTGGTTTATAAGGGAAATTGGTATGTTATTTTTAATTTTTGTTGCTGTTTTGTAATAATTTATTCTGAGTAAGTGTTACGGTTATGTTGGCTTCAAAACTGAGGAAGTGTTCCTTTCTCTATATTCTGAAAAAATTTTATTAGATTGCTGTTATTTTTTTCTTTAAATGTTTGGCATCAAATTCATCAGGAAGACCATCTAAGCATATAAGGAGGAAGTGTTCTTTGTGCTCAGGTTTTTGACAACAATAGAAGTTCTTTATCATATATATGGCTTTCAGATTTTTTATTTCCTCTTGATGGTTTCAAGATACTTATTCATTTCATCTAAATGCTAAATTTAGGTTTTAAAAAATATATATATTATTGGTTTCTATTTTAATTCTTTGTCATCAGGGAACATATTCAATATGATTACACTTGACTTATGGCCCATGATATGTTCTGTCTGTGTGACTGTACTTCGTATACTTGAAAAGAATAATGTATTCAGCAGTTTGGGGGTGAGTGTCCAAAAATATCAGTTAGGTCAAGGTGGTTGATGGTGTTGAAATCATCTGTGCTTTCACTGAATTTTCAATTTATTATTTCTGGCAATTTATTTTTTTGACATCTTTACTGGAGTATATTTGCTTTACAATGGTGTGTTAGTTTCTGCTTTATAACAAAGTGAATCAGTTGTACATATATATATGTTCCCATATCTCTTCCCTCTTGCATCTCCCTCCCTCCCACCCTCCCTATCCCACCCCTCTAGGTGGTCACAAAGCACCGAGCTGATCTCCCTGTGCTATGCGGCTGCTTCCTACCAGCTATCTATTTTACATTTGGTAGTGTATATATGTCCATGCCACTCTCTAACTTTGTCACAGCTTACCCCTCCCCGTCCCCATATCCTCAAGTCCATTCTCTAGTAGGTCTGTGTCTTTATTCCCATCTTGCCCCAGGTTCTTCATGACCATTTTTTTTTTCTTAGATTCCATATATATATGTTAGCATACGGTATTTGTTTTTCTTTTTCTGACTGACTTCATTCTGTATGACAGACTCTAGGTCCATCCACCTCACTACAAATAACTCAATTTCGTTTCTTTTTGTGTCTGAGTAATATTCCATTGTATATACGTGCCACATCTTTATCCATTCATCTGTTGATGGACACTTAGGTTGCTTCCATGTCCTGGCTATTGTAAATAGAGCTGCAATGAATATTTTGGTACGTGTCTCTTTTTGAATTATGGTTTTCTCAGGGTATATGCCCAGTAGTGGGATTCCTGGGTTATATGGTAGTTCTATTTTTAGTTTTTTAAGGAACCTCAGTACTGTTCTCCATAGTGACTGTATCAATTTATATTCCCACCAATAGTGCAAGATGGTTCCCTTTTCTCCACACCTTCTCCAGCATTTATTGTTTGTAGATATTTTGATGATGGCCATTCTGACTGGTGTGAGGTGATATCTCATTGTAGTTTTGATTTGCATTTCTCTAATGATTAATGATGTTGAGCATCCTTTCTTTGTGTTTCTTTGGCAATCTGTATATCTTCTTTGGAGAAATGTCTGTTTAGGTCTTCTGTCCGTTTTTGGATTGGGTTGTTTTTTTTTTTTTTTTAAGGTGTGTGTATTTTTAAATTTAATTTAATTTATTTATTTATGGCTGTGTTGGGTCTTCATTTCTGTGCGAGGGCTTTCTCTAGTTGCGGCGAGCGGGGGCCACTCCTCATCACGGTGCGCGGGCCTCTCACTACTGCGGCCTCTTGTTGCGGAGCACAGGCTCCAGATGCGCAGGCTCAGTAATTGTGGCTCACGGGGCTAGCTGCTCCGCGGCATGTGGGATCTTCCCAGACCAGGGCTCGAACCCATGTCCCCTGCATTGGCAGGCAGATTCTCAACCACTGCACCACCAGGGAAGCCCCGGTTGTTTTTTTGATATTGAGCTGCATGAGCTGCTTGTAAATTTTGGAGATTAATCCTTTGTCCGTTGCTTCATTTGAAAATATTTTCTTCCATTCTGAGGGTTGTCTTTTCGTCTTGTTTGTGATTTCCTTTGCTGTCAAAAGCTTTTAAGTTCCATTAGGTCCCATTTGTTTATTTTTGTTTTTATTTCCATTACTCTAGGAGGTGGGTCAAAAAGGATATTGCTGTGATTTATGTCATAGAGTGTTCTGCCTATGTTTTCCTCTAAGAGTTTGACAGTGTCTGGCCTTACATTTAGGTCTTTAATCCATTTTGAGTTTATTTTTGTGTATGGTGTTAGGGAGTGTTCTGATTTCATTCTCTTACATGTAGCTGTCCAGTTTTCCCAGAACTACATATTGAAGAGGCTGCCTTTTCTCCACTCTGTATTCTTGCCTTCTTTATCAAAGATAAGGTGACCATATATGCGTGGGTTTATCTCTGGGCTTTCTATCCTGTTCCATTGATCTATATTTCTGTTTTTGTGCCAGTACCATACTGTCTTGATTACTGTAGCTTTGTAGTATAGTCTGAAGTCAGGGAGCCTGATTCCCCCTGTTCTGTTTTTCTTTCTCAAGATTGCTTTGGCTATTTGGGGTCTTTTGTGTTTCAGTACAAATTGTGAAGTTTTTTGTTCTGGTTCTGTGAAAAATGCCAGTGGTTGTTTGATAGGGATTGCATTGAATCTGTAGATTGCTCTGGGTAGTAAAGTCATTTTCACAATATTGATTCTTCCAATCCAAGAACATGGTATATCTCTCCATCTGTTTGTATCATCTTTAATTTCTTTCATCAGTGTCTTATAGTTTTCTGCATACAGGTCTTTTGTCTCCTTAGGTAGGTTTAATCCTAGGTATTTTATTCTTTTTGTTACAGTGGTAAATGGGAGTGTTTCCTTAATTTCTCTTTCAGATTTTTCATTGTTAGTGTATAGGAATGCAAGAGATTTCTGTGCATTAGTTTTGTATCCTGATACTTTACCAAATTCATTGATTTGCTCTAGTAGTTTTCTGGTAGCATCTTTAGGATACTCTATGTATAGTATCATGTTATCTGCAAACAGTGACAGCTTTACTTCTTTTCCGATTTGGATTCCTTTTATTTCTTTTTCTTCTCCGATTTCTATGGCTAAAAGTTCCCAAACTGGGCTTCCCTGGTGGCGCAGTGATTGAGAGTCCGCCTGCCGATGCAGGGGACACAGGTTCGTACCCCGGTCCGGGAAGATCCCACATGCCGCGGAGTGGCTAGGCCCGTGATCCATGGCCGCTGAGCCTGTGCACCCGGAGCCTGTGCTCCGCAACGGGAGAGGCCACAACAGTGAGAGGCCTGCGTACCGCAGAAAACAAAACAAAACAAAACACCCATGACATTTTTCACAGAACTAGAACAGATAATTTTATAATTTACGTGGAACCACAGAAGACCTTGAATTGCAAAAGCATTCCTGAGGAAAAAGAACGAATCTTGAGGCATAACCCTTCCGGACTTCGGTCTAAATACAAATCTCCAGTAATCAAAACAGCATGGTACTCACACAAAAACAGACACACAGATCAATGGAACAGAATAGGGAGCCCATAAATAAACCCACACACGGTCAATCATTCTGTGACAAAGGGGGCAAGAATATATCAATACAATGGAAAAAAGGCAGTCTTTTGGCCAGCCAAATGTTAAAGAATGAAATCAGAACATTTTCTCATACCATATATAAAAATAAGCTCAAAATGGATTCAAGACCTAAATGTAAGACCTGAAATCATAAAATTCCTAGAAAAGAATATAGACAGAACACTCTTTGACATAAATTGTAGCAATGTATTGGGTTGGCCAAAAGTTCCTTCGGCTTTTAAATAAAAATAAAGGACACATTTTTCATTTTCACCAAGAACTTTATTGAACAACATGTTTACCATTTTGTTCTACTACCTTTTGCCATTTTTCAGGCAATTTCATAATTCCATCTTCTCAAAACTTTTTGAACAAAGAACTGTTCCAGGTACCTTTTACAGTCTTCCAGGGAATTAAAATTGTTTTCCATTAAGAGAATTTTGTAAAGACTGAAATAAATGGAAATCCGAAGTTGCAATGTCTGGTGTATATAGCGGATGAATCAGAACTTCCCAGCCAAGCTGTAACAGTTTTTGCCTGGTCATCAAATAAACTTGCGGTCTTGCGTTGTCCTGATGGAAGATTATGCGTTTTCTGTTGACTAATTCTGGACGCTTTTTGTCAAGTGCTGCTTTCAGTTGGTTTAATTGGGAGCAATACTTGTTGGAATTAATCATTTGGTTTTTTGGAAGGTGCTCATAATAGAGGACTCCCTTCCAATCCCACCATACACACATCACATTCTTTGGATGAAGACCAGCTTTTGGTGTGGTTGGTGGTGGTTCATTTCACTTGTCCCACTATCTCTTCTGGTCCACATTATTGTACAATATCCACTTTTCATTGCCTGTCACAATTTGTTTTAAAAACGGAAGATTCTTGTTACATTTAAGTAGAGGATTGCATGTGGAACTACAGTCAAGAAGGTTTTTTTCGCTTAACTTATGTGGAACCCAAACATCAAAGCGATTCACGTAACCAGGCTGGTGCAAATGATTTTCAGTGCTTGATTTGGATATTTTGAGTATGTCAGCTATCTCCTGTGTGGTATAATGTTGATTGTTCTCAGTTAATGTCTCGATTTGATCACTATCAACTTCAACTGGTCTACTTGACCGTGGAACATCGTCCAGCGAGAAATCTTGTCCAGCATGAAACTTCGCAAACCACTTTTGACATGTTTGATCAGTCACAGCACCTTCTCCATACTCTGCACAAATCTTTTTTTGTGTTTCAGTTGTGTTTTTACCTTTCTTGAAATAATGAAGCATAATATGCCAAAAATGTTCCTTTTTTCTTCCATCTTCAGTATTAAAATGGCTACACAAAAATTCACCAATTTGATAAATTTTTTTTAAATGCACGCTGATATGACAGCTGTCACAATACAATCTAAGAAAATTGTTTTGAATGAAGTTAAAGACAACTAAGTACTGCTAGAGCCGTCTTACAGAAAAAGATGAACGAACCTTTTGGCCAACCCAATATGTTTTTTTGGATTTGTCTTCTGAGACAAAATAAACAAAGGCAGTGATAAATATATGGGACCTAATTAAAGTTAAAATCTCTTTCACAGCAAAGGAAATCATCAACAAAACGAAAAGGCAGCCTACTGACTTGGAGAAAATATTTGCAAATGATCTGACTGATAAAGGATTAATATGTAAAATGTATAAACAGCGAACACAAATCAATATCAAGAAAACAAACAACCCAATTTAAAATTGGGCAGAAGACCCAAATAGGCATTTTTCAAAAAAAGATATACAGATGGTTATTAGGCACATGAAAAAATGCTCAACATCACTAATTATCAGAGAAATGCAAATCAATACCACAGTGAGATATCACCTCACACCTGTCAGAATGGCTGCCATCAAAAAGTCTACAAATAACAAATGTTGGCAAGGATGTGGAGAAAAGGGGACTCTAGTACACTGTTGGTCGGGATGTAAATTGGTGCGCCCCCTTTGCAAAATACTGTAGAGTTTCCTCAAAAAATAAAAGAACTACCATATATGATCTAGCAATTCCATTTCTGGGTATATATTCGAGAAAATGAAAACACTAATTTGAAAATATTCATACACCTGAATGTTTATAGTAGTATTATTTACAACAGCCAATATATGGAATCAAGCAAAGTGTCCATCAACAGTTGAATGGATAAATATGTTGTTGTGTGTGTATATATATACACACATACATATATATATGTATGTGTGTATATATATACACACAATGGAATACTAAGCTACGAAAAATGAAGGAAATTCTGCCATTTGCAACAATGTGTATGGACCTATATGATATTATACTTAGTGAAATAAGTCAGACAGAGAAAGTCAAATACTCTATATGCAGATCTAAAACAAAACAAATGACTATGCATAACAAAACAGAAACAGACTCACAGATATAGAGAACAAACTATTTGTTACAAGTGGGGAGAGGAAAGAGGGTAGGGTATTAAGAGATACAAACTGCTATGTATAAAGTAAATAAGCAATAAGGATATATTCTGCAGCACAGAGAAATAATAGCCGTTATTTTGTAATAACTTGAAATGGGTGTGATCAGTAAAAATATTGAATCACCATGCAGTACACCTGAAACTAATATAATACTGTAAATGAAGTCTACCTCAGTAAAAAGAGAATAGCTTAAAAAAGAAAAAAAGCCCATGATCTTAATTGTTTGCTAATCATATTCAACATGTGTTCTGCTATGTTTTTCTGATCTTTCTCCAATGCATCATCTGTGTTTGGTTCATTATGTAGCCCTCCTAAGGGTGAAATTTTGTCCTTTCCTGTTATATCTTCCGTTTAGGGCAGATAACAGTGTCTTGCACGTAGTAGGTGGTCAATAAATGTGTGCTGAGTTGAGTTACTTATGTTCCATCGTGGCAGTTTATCAGGTCTGCTGTTGTAATCTCTCACTGCACTTTTAGTTTTCCTTCATAATGTATTTCCACCATGATTTACTGACGTACAAGACTGCTAATCTCTCCAACTATATCACATGTATTTTGAAAACTACTTTATCCCCAGTACTTAGCCTAATACATGGTATACAGGGTACAATCAGTAAATATATGGTCAGTGAATAGTTGGGAAGGACATGTTTTAGCCTTGAATAATGCAAAAAAATATATCCTAATACATGTGAACTTATGCTTGGTGTTTTGAATGAGAAGCCTCTTTATTTATTCAGATTAGATTTTAAACCCTGTCCACTAGCCTAAATTTTTTACCTAGTAGTGAGCCTTTTCAGAAAGATTTTATTAGAAGTGATTAAACCCCCAAAAGGTTCAGTTCGTAGAGGGATCCTTCATTTTCATAAAACATTGATTTACATGGGACATATTTTTAGATATCAGTTAACATATTTAATATGTTGCATTGTTTATTTGTTCATTTATTTACTCATTCAAAAATATTTTTGAGTTTTGTTATATGCCAGGCCTATGCTAGACTCTGGGGAATACAAATATGAAAAAAAGGCAAATTCTCAAACTATTAACTATCCCTCCTAATTCATTATATTTCTGACAGACCATTTCTCTCCTTTTGTCTTTCGTCTTGGGCTCGATATCCTTTGTCCAGGTTATTATTATCTAGCTTATAAAAATCAACTCTAAAAAAAAAGTGTTATTCTGTTCTTTTAAGGTGTTGATCAAAGTCATACCAAATCACAATTCTCTACCTTTAAGCATCGTTCTCACTGAATTCTGGCGAATTCAGTTGCAGTATCCAGCTGGTGGTCATTGGCACGTATCACTCAGCGTCAAGAAATGTACTAGAACTTTTGAGTTAATGCTCAGACTTCAGGACATTTTGTGAATCAGCCCTGCTGAGTGTTTAGATGACAAGTAGAGTGGACTCCAAGAGGAAACAGTGCGCTAGCTGGCTGGTTGTTATGGGCACATATTACTTGAATGACAGTCTCTGCATGTAGCCTATGGTGGAGTTTCACAGAAGGGAGAATGAAAGACCTTGTTAGTGAGTGCTTGCTATCTGTGACTGTGTTTGCTTGGCACAGATGTTTAGGACCATTTATTCCAAATAGGCAAACCTACATTTTTGCTGGCAAGTGTTGGGTTTTTTCTGTGAAAGGGTTGATGCGTCTCCACTTTTGGGGAGAATTGTTCCTAAGGGCGTGAACTCCTTGGCATTCCTAGACTACTCTGACCATGGGCTGAGCACATATCTGAGCCAAAATCTTTCAGGTAGAGAGACACAGAAGCTCCTGGTAAAAAAGTCATTGGCATGAATGGGAAGTTTCCACCAAGCTGCATAAGATCCCTGGACATATTGGTAGGGGACTGACAGTGTCATGCAGAAGATCTTTGATTATATGTATCCAGTAAAGGTATCCTGTTAGGAATATGTAAAGAATTCCTACAAATCAATATGAAAAAAGGTAGTTGTATCAATAGACAGATGGACAGAAGCTTAAATAGGATATCCAAATGGCTAATGAACATGAGAAAAAGCCCTCAATCTCACTTACTATTAGGGGAATAGAAAATAAAATCACAGCAATATATCATTCTACACACACCAGAATGGATAAAATTTTAAAAGCTGATGATACCAAGTGTTGTTGAGAATTTGAAGAAACTGAATCTCTCATACACTCCTAATGGAAGTGTAAATTGTTACAACACCTTTGGAAAACCGTTTGGCAGTAGCTACCATAGCATGTTCTTACCCTATAACCCAGCAATTCTATCTCCTAAGTGTTTACAGCAATTCTGCCTTCCAGATATATTATAGAAATGCTTATAGATGTGTATCAAAAACACGTACAAAATGTTCATAGCAGCACTAGTTGTAATAGCCCCAAACTGAAAACAACCTAAATGTTTATCAGTAGTAGAATGGATAACTTAATTATGAAGTTTTCATAAAATGGAATATGTTATAGCAATAAGATGGAATTAAGTATTGTTACATACAATATGAAAGAATCTCATTATAATTAAAAAAAGATGCAAAAGAGGTTCATAGTGTGATTCCATTTGTGTGAAGTTTTAAGCAGGCAATACTAATTCTATGGTAACAACAGTCAGGATAGCAAGTCAGGAAAAGAGACTCAAGAGTGGGCATGAGTGGGGCTGCTGGATTGTACCATTTATTCATATTGGTGCTGGATACATGTTGAATCTGTGAAAGTTTCTTGAGCTGTACACTTATGATGTCTTCATGTTTCTTTTGTATGGTGTGTTTTGAATTTAGAACATAAGATATAAGATGAAAAAATACATTTGAGGAACTTTCTGTTGATAGTGAAGTAGTGAGTTTTAAAAACATTTTGGCTATGGAAAAGTATTTTACTCTTCCTCAGCAAGCTTGCATGCCTTAATCCAGAAAAACTGAAGAAATTAACAATTTTATTTTGAAATTTTTGATAAAATTATTTCATAGTGTGATAATAATCTATTAATATTTGGACTTTCTTTTAATAACTGATTTATTTTAAAATCTAATAACTCATGCATGTAATTGATCCAGCCAAAAAAATGAATATGGCCTTCTGATCCAATTTCTCTCTCTCTCTCTCTCTCTCTCTCTCCCTCCCTCTCCTTTCTCTCCCCCCACCCTCTCTTCCCCCTTCCCTCTCTCCCTTCCTCCCTCCCCCTCTCCTTCTCTCTCTGTTGCTCTCTGTCTCTCTCTCTCTCTGTCTTTCCTTATCTCTGACTTCTTTCCTCCCTCCCTCCCACCCTGCCTTCCTTCCTTCTTTCTTTTTTGTAAGTATATGCTTTGGGGGAATTTATGATTTTTTAATTGAATAGGTAAGATTCTGTTTTATTGACATATTTGGAATGGACCTATTGAAAGAGAAATTTTATGAAAATATATTGGTTAGAATGGGATTCTAAAGAGGTCATGATCATATATTCCTAGATGGAACAATGATCTTGATGGCCCCTTGGCCATAGGTGACATTTGCAGCTTCCAGTAACTCCCTTGAAGATACTGAATGTTGGCCTTGAGACAGACAAGAGGAAAGATATGTATGCCTCAGGGTAAATCCAAGGTGACCATATCACACAGGGCTGCAATGATTTAAATCTGTGAAGAAGAGTTCATTTCATAAAATTAACCATAAAAATTTGCCATAGGAATATTTCCTCACCTTATTGAGCATGTAGTTTTGAGTAACTTTCAAGAGACTAACATTATTAACATATGCAGAGTTTATATAATGTGTACAATCTATAGAGATGCAGATTAAATTTACTTAGGAGCAGACACTTATCCAGTATGGGCACTTCACCATTTAGACATGCACTGACTTTAAAATGAAATGTGCATTGTTACCCATTTGATCTTCATAAGCCTCAGCATATTTTTGTATTGCTTGCTAAAACATAATCTACTTTCTGTTCCCCCCAAACCATTACTCATTAATCCCCTTTATTGCTTCTTCTCATGAATTCTTTCTTTTGTTTACATTATTTATACCTAGCAGGGTTCATCATTCATTCATTCAGTTGCTCATTCATTTATTCATTCACTTATTCATACTATTGAGAGCTTACTCTGGGCTAGTCACTGTGCTGGCTTCTGGAGATGAAGTTGTAATTAGGGCACAGTCTTGAACCTCCAAGAGCTCACCATTCAGTAAGAGAGACCAATAGATGAATACATATTTGAAGTGCAGTGAGCTTAGTACTTTAATACAGGACTCCACAGAGTATAGTAGTGGGAGAAAGAGTTGTTCAGTTCAGCTCTTCCGTATAGGAAGGTTGGGTAGAGCGGAGGGAATAGGAAGACTCTGTCTGTCTGTCTATCTATCTATCTATCTACTTGGAGAGATTAGATAATTGGGTTGGCTCTGGCAAAAGAGGATTTCACCTGCTAGAAAAGATGGGCAAAGGTTGGGTACATAACACAGAATGTCGTGGGAATTATTTAATTTAGAGGGAACTATAGATCACTCCACATAGTTTGTCAGGAACAGATCACAATTAATGGGGAAGGCAGTAAAAACTAATAGCAATAGCTAATATGCTTTAAGCACTTACTAAGTGTCATCTTAATATTTTATATATGACAACTCTTTTCACCTGTTCAACAACCTGTGTGGCAGTTACTCTTATTGCCTTTTCGTAGATGAGGAAACCGAGGTCAGACAGGTTAAATGATTTGTCCAGCTACCAGTTATTGGTGAAACCAGGATTTGAACTCTTAACTCCTATGCCATGTTGCTTCTTAAATAAGAAATAAGAGCTTGGAGAAAGAAGTCTTAGAGGCCCCATGCAAATGAGTTTGGAATCAGTTCCACATATTATGGAGAGCCTTCTAAGAGTATTATGGAGAGCCTTCTAAGAGTTAAGGAGAGCAGTGGCAGGATAAAAAGTTTATTTTGGAAAATTCACTCAGCATCCATGGGGAGAATAAGTATTAGCAACTTTGGAAGCAGGGAGATCAGCTATTTATCTGTCCCCCATTCTATTTCATAATGAAATCAGAGAGACTTCAAAGATTTGAATACACAGTAAGAAAATTAATTTCCAGTAGGAAAGAAAGATAAAGAAGAAGAAAAGGGTAAAGCTATGAAATGGTATCAGTATTAAGGCAAGGGCAGCAAACATTTCTGTGCTATGGACTTGCTAAGGGTGTATGACAAGTTTAGTTCTAAGCCATCTACATAAAGATGGAAGAATAATCAATTCACAGTCTCCTATATGGGAGACTATGGGACAATGGAAAGGGGAAGAGGAGAGGTATCAAAGGAAGGATGGATGTGTGATATACATCTTTCTGATCACTTGCCTTAACATAGAGGCGGACATTAGAATGTCAAGGCTGGCAGACATTTTTAAAATATTACTGTTAGCCCATATTTTGATAGCTATTGGGAAGGGGTTCAAAATTATATTTCTGAGTAAGCTCCTTTTGTGCAGCCATTGAATGAAGAGTCATGTGCTTTAACTATCAGCTGAGCTGGGCACATAGTTGGCATTCTTTTATAAAAATGGGGTTGAGGGAGAAAGTTGCATGCCCGAGTAGAACTAGTCTCTATGCCTTACTCCATTCCATTGCTTACCTGTGCACTCACGCACACATATTCTGCTTGGAAGTGAACTTAAGGGCAACAGTTGAGAGTAGAGACTCAAAGGCAGGATCAATATTATCATAAGAGAAAAATTTCCATCTGTGCTAACATAGAGTCAGTATGTATAGACCAAGACGGAAAGTTCTACTCCATATAGCATGACCACATAAATTTTAGTCTGGAAAAATTATTAAAGCAGGTACAACCAAATATCCACCACAGTTATGACTCATTAAAATATCTAGAAGGCTGGGTTTGAGCAGGACAACCTCCTGGTGTGTCTTCCAAGATTAATTATTTATGAAATGTAAACCAAAGTGAATCAAGTATTGTGCTATGTAGAATTGTTTGATCTACACTGATTAATAGTTCTTCTGAAGCTCTTCGTGGTGGCAGTATTACACAGTAGGATCAGTTTATTCTTAAGGCCCACGTTGCTCCTAATTAGAAAAGAAACCATAAAGCAATAAGCCATGTACTTCAAAAGTGGTATTTGATTAGTAAGGAACAAGTTGAAAAGAGCATGATATAAAACGTTTAAAAATAAATAGGTTAAAAGAAACATTTTGATTGATGGGAAAGTATTAATGGAATTAATTCCTCAGAACCCTGGCTCTCTCAGTAGCTGGATGTTGGGAACTTGACAAATATCAGAAACCAGGGGTCTACACTGAGAGTAAGTAGCTTTTAATCCATAACCAATCCATAACCAATCCTTGCCTCTGGACTCAAAGGACAAGGACAAGAAAACAGCAGATTTACAGATAATCTTGCATTTACTCTTTTAGACTTCTCTAGAAGTGATAAAGAGAATAATATAGTTTGAAGTAGAATCACCAAGAGCTTACCTTTTCACCTGCCCTTTCACCCTCTTCCTTGTTTTGGGGTAGATTGAACTACGAAACCTCAGTTTGCAATTTGATCAAGCAAGAAACCAGTGTATGATTTGGAGAGCATTCCAAAAGATAAAGAAGGAGATAATTTTGGAGAAAAATTTTAAGTGTCATTTTTTACTAAAGTGGGGTAGTTAATTGGGAGTCTTTTACCAAATCCTTTAGAAAAAAGGTAATTACAATGTTATTAAACTTGATCCATAGTTAGAGTATTTTGGTCAATTTCATGAGGCACTGTATTCATTTTGAGTTAACATGCCATTGACAGCCAAATATGGCAAAAGAGCAAAGCAACCATAGATTAATCTACCATAGGAATAAAGGTGTGAAAATATACTAAACTCTTAACAAATGAAGCACAGTAGCTTATTAGAACAATAATTAACAATATTTAAGACAGTTTGTCAAAGAAATGCAGGGTTAGAATACTTGTGAATAAAATTCTGCACTTAGCACATTAATAGACTAAAGGAGAAGAAAATATAAATAGATGCTGAAAACATAAATTCAAGCTTCATTTGTGATAAAAATATTAGTAAACAATGTTAAAAATTTAAACTCCCTTAATATGGTAAAGACTTAGTATCATAAGTCTATAGCAGACATCATACTAAATGGTCAAACTAGAGATGTTAATCTAATAGTAAAAAAATATGACATAGATGCCTACTCTCACTGCTGTTTGTTCCATGGTGTCATCGAAGTTTTAGGCAATAAAATAAAATAAGTTTTTTTTAAAAGGTGCCAGAAAGGAAATCACAAAATTATCATTGTTTTCAAATATCAGAGTATTTACCTAGAATCAACTGAAAACACTATTAGGTATATTAATAAATTTGGTAAAGTTACCTGATAAAGGAGGGGGGGGTAAAGCTTCCAATAAATATTTTAATGGAGAGCATATAATATATATAACTAATTTATTAAAAGTCAGACAATGATAAAGCTGTGTGGAGAATTAAAATAGGGTTAATGTAATAGGGAGTCACTGACAGACTAAAGATGGAATGATTGGGGACAGCGGGGAGGCTTTATTAGGAAGTGATGTTGAAACTGATATTTGAGTGGGAAAAAAGAGCCAGTCATGAAGTAAAGGAGTTCTCACCTACAGAACTATGAGCTAATAAACTTGTGTCAGTTTAAACTGCTAAGGTTTGGGTAATTTGTTACCAGCAATAGGTAAGTAATACCTAAGGGGTGTCAGAAAGAAAAATAGCTTTTAATTGAGAGGCCTGCAGAGTGAGCTCATTATGGGTCAGCCAGGTTTCTGGTATACAAGAGGATGAGGGGAACTTCAAATATAAGATCAAGGTTATGGAGGAAAAGGCCAGAGGTATAGTAACGGCTAGTAACGGTGTGTTGGAGGCCATGGAATTACAGGATACTGGGCCAGATAAATGAGTGACTTGGGAGGCTTGAAATTCTAGTACTCCATGAGGTTAATGGGAGGGTGAAGCATAATGGGATCAGTCCTGAATGTGAGGAAAGTGGGCACCAGCTGGAAGGTTTGGGGCCACTGGGTATTATTCTCTTGTATAGTGCTTGGATAGTGCTTGGTGGTGTGACAACAAAGAGGTCAATAAAGTTTTCTTGGAGAAGTGTTCTCTTAGTGAGGTAGCGTCTTAGTCTTCTTGGTGGTGTGGAGGGCTGGGAGAAAAGCGCTCTCATTGGAAAGGGGAGGCTAGAAACTGTCTCTTCCTTGCACAGAATCTAGAGTGTAGAGAGATAATAGACTGAGAAACCTAGCAGACACTAGGAACATTATGATAATAAAATTGCCCTTAGTTTATAAAGCAGAGAAAGTGAGTCTCCCAGTATCAACCTGCATCTCTATGCTTCCAATCTTGTAACTCTTCAGTCTTCTGCTTAGAATCCTTGGTGACCACAGCTAACATCATACTTAATGGTGAAACACTAAAAACTTTCCCCCTAAGATCAAAAACAAGACAAGGATGTTTGCTCTCACCAGTTCTATTCAACATTGTGCAGGAGACTGAAACAAGAAAATGAAATCAAAGCATCCAAACTGAAAAGGAAGAAGTAAAAATATTTCTGTTTGTGTATAAAAATTCCTAAGGAACCCATATACACTGAAAAGCTGTTAGAGCTAGTAAAGGAGTTTAGCAAGTTTGCAGTATACAAAATCAACACACAAAAATCAGTTGGATTTCTATACACTGGACAATCTGAAGATAATTTTAAATTGTTTGAATAAAATAATTAGGAATAAATTTAACAGAAGAAGTGTATGAGTTGTATACTGAAAACTACAGAACATGGTTGAAAGAAATTAAGACGAATAATTGGAGAGACATCTTGTGTTCATAGATTGGAAGACAATTTTATTAAGATGATATTGGAAGACTAAATATTATCAAGATGACAGTACTCACCAAATTTATCTACAGATTCAGTGCAATTTCTGTAAAAAATCCAGTTATCTCTGTTGCAGAAATGGATAAACTGATCCTAAAATCTGTATGGGAATGTAAGACATCCAGAATAGACAAAACAATCTCGCAAAGAACAAAGTTGGAGGACTCACACTTCTCAATTTCAAAACTTAGTACAAAGCTATAAGTAATCAAGACAGTGTGGTATTGGCATAAGAATAGACATTTAGATCAATGGACTAGACTTGAGGGTTCAGAAATAAACCCATATGTCTATGGTCAATTGATTTTTGACAAGGGTGTCAGTTAAATGGGGAAAGAATAGTCTTTTCAGCAAATAGTACCAGGACAATTGGATATTCACATAAAAAGAAAAAAAAATGTGGACTGCTTTACCATATACAGAAATGAACTCAAAATGGATAAAATTGTAAGGTTTAAAACTGTGAAACTCTTAGAAGAAAATATAGGCTTAAATCTTGTGACCTTGGATTAGGTGATGATTTCTTAGCTATGATACCTATAAACAAGCCACTAAAAAAAACATAAATTGGACTTGGTCAAAATTAGAAACTCACATCAAAAGCAACTATCAAGAAAGTGAAAAGACAATACACAGAATGGGAGAAAATATGGATGAAGGATTTGAATTGACATTTCTCCAAAGAAGATATAAAATGGCCAGTAATCTCATGAAAAGATGCTTACTTACATCATTAGTCATAAGGGAAATGCAAATCAAAACCACAATATCACTTCATATCTACTGGGGTGGCAATAGTAATGATAATCTAATAATAGCAATAATAATAATAATAAACAGGTAATAACTGGTGTTGGAGAGGATGTAGGGAAATTGGAAGCCTCATACATTGCTGGTGGCCATGTAACATGGTGCAACTGGTGGAAGACAGTTTGACAGTTCTTCAGAAAGTTAGACTTAGTTACCATATGACCTAGCAATTACACTGCTGGATGTAATCCCAAGAAAATTGAAAGCATATGTTAAAACAAAGACTTGTGCCAGAATGTTCATAGCAGCATTATTTATGATAGCCAAAAAAAAAAAAAAAGGAAACAACCCAGCTGATCAGTGGATAAACTGATGAATGAATAAACAAATGATGGTATTTCCGTACATTAGGTTATTATTCAGCCATAAAAAGGAATGAAGTATTAACATATGCTGTGACATGGATGAACCCTGAACACATTAGGCTAAGTGAAAAAAGCCAGACATAAAGATCACATGTTGCATGAGTCCAGTTTTGAAAAATGTCCAGAATAGGGAAATACATAGAGACAGAAAGCAGAAGAGTGGTTAGCAGAGGGTAGAAGGAAAGAATACGGAGTGACTGAGAGTGGGTATGGGGTTTCTTTTTAGGGCAGTGAAAAAGTTCTGGAATTATATAATGAGAGTTGCACAACCTTATGAGTTAAATAACCCACTGAATTGTACACTCTAAGATGGTGAATTTTTAATGGTATGTGAATTACATCTCAAACAAACAAAAAAGAAAATCCTTGATGAAACCCAGGTTCGTTTTCAGGGTGTGCTGAAGACCACGGTTTTGATGACTTGAATCTATTTTAACTTTTGTAGCAAGCCTTCATGCAGGCTAGAGGCTGGAGAGTTTCCGCCAAGCAGGTGGATCTGGGAGAGCTTTTTTTTTAAGAGCCAGAAATGACGCAAAGGCAATGTTTCTGATCTTTCCACCATTAACACATTTGGAATTTAAATTTATTATGTTTTTTAGTGGCAGAGGCAGCAGAGTTCCTAGCATCTAGTGTTGAGAGCTAGGACTGAAGCACCCATTTTGCTGGTATCAGTTGCAGCTGAAGTTGTGTAGCCCTGTAGCCAGCAGCTGCAGCTGTAGCTTCTAGATTCTCTGGTTTCTGATTATGGCAGAGATGGTGGCTTTATTGGAGGGTCATTTGGGAGGGATTGCTGTGGGGATCGCTCTTTAAGGGTGAGCCTAGAAGCTGCTTACAGAACTCTTCCAATGATTTTCCAAGCCCTGTTTCTCTAAATTAAATATCTTTTGTTTAATCTAGTTAGAGATTTCTGTTCTTTCAGCTAAAGCCTGATGGATGAACACGGTATATGAGGCTCCTGCCAACGTCCTCCTCCTGTTTTTCCTGGCCCCTCCCTTTGTGTTTCAGCTCCATCAAACTAATGTCATTTCCCCTACATAGCCCGCTTCTTTATGCCTCTGTGCCTTCGTACCTGCTGTTACTTCTGCCTGGATCATTTCATTCTCGCGTCTCTGCCTAGTCATTTTTAAGCCTCAATTTAGAATCATCTCCTGGAAGTCCCTTGGAGCACCTCCCCTCCCGTCCAAGTCCGGGCAGGTGCTCTTTGTCTGCAACACACTGTCACCTTAACACTTGATGGTTATACTTTATGTTACAACACTTTAAGGTTGAGACTGTGAGCCCCTGGAGGGCCGAAACTCTTCTTGCTCTTCGTTACCTTCTTAATTAGCAAAGCCTGGAATGTTATAGCGCCTGCCTATGCTTGCTTTTCAGAATTGAATTTATGCCTGTAAACATTCCTATTAATTTTTATGTGTAACATTATATAAGGACTAAAAACGAGCTTAAAAATTCAATTAAAATACTGAAATATATATAAGAGAAACGATAATAACTTGGGGCTCTATTTCTAGGTCCATGATGGAGTATAATTATTTCTTAATTTACCTCCCCAGGGTGATTTAAGGACTAATTACAATGAAATATTTTCACAGAATTGTGAACATGGTCAAATTAGGGCATACCTTAATCTACTTCTGTTGTGTTGGCAAAAAAGTTCGTTTGGTTTTACGTAAAAATAAAAGACACATTTTTCATTTCCACCAAGAATTTTATTGAACACTATATTCACTAACCGAACAAACGTTTTGGCCAACCCAATACAAATGTACAGTACATGAGGCGATCTAGGTTAAAAAATTTGTATGACTTGATAATTGGATGGGAAACACATTCCAAATTACCATTAATTATTTACTCTTTATTGTCAACTACAACTTTAAACCCACAAATACATATTATATATTTTATGAATATAAGCATATGTATGTATATAGATGTTTTAGCAAAGTATTTCAAGGGTTACAGATCTACAGTCTGAAGACTGGTCCTCACCAAGTGTTGGTGATGGAAACTTTAATTTAGAAATATGGCAGAAGATAAAAAGCAGGGGAGATAAATTTTTGTCTAGTGGTATTTCAGAGAGTGGCCTTCGTGAGTGTCTGGACACTGATTGTCTCATCTGTACACAGGTTTCACGTTCTGGTTTTATCAGAAAAATTAAACAGACAAAGATTTCGAGTTAAGAAAAAAAGGTAGATGGTTAAGTTAGGAAAGCTCACTAAAAATACAGCATGGTATTTTAAAATAATAGTGAATTAGGAAGATATGAGTAAACACCATACAATATATGAACTTGCACTCATTTGTTTGAAAACCTATGTGAATTTTTAGGGAAATGTGGGAAGACAGTCACACTCAGCCTTGATACTCTCATTCTTTATGATGCATTTACCGAACTCAATGTCAAATGCCTTCTAATAATTCCTTAGAGGGGAATTTCAGTGTAGTGTTGTCCATATGATTCATTTTCTGCGCTTTTCAATTCAATGTAATACTAAGTGATTACTTCCACTTTAAGGCATCTGAGATATATACTACATTTTTATCTCTTTTTGTAAAAATAAGTTTTATTGTCTTATGAAAAAAGCTATGTATATTAATTACTGAAAAATAAAAAAAAAACAAAAGGAAAACAGGGACAAGAAGATAACCTGTAATTCTACCCACAAGAAAAAAATGCTCTTAAAGATTCAGTGCCTATGCTTCCAGACACTTTTCTATAATTCTTTACCTTATAAAATCAGTTACACAGAACATTTTATTCTTTTGAATATATGAGGAACAACTATTCATGTTAACATTTTTGACAATTTTATGGTGTTCCTTTATGTGGAGTACCCTGATGTATTTAATTAATCCCCTATTGCTTGACATTTAAAATTTTCCAATTTTTTGAAAGTACAAGTAGCACTATAATGAATGAATTGTAATTAAATCTTTCCACACAATCTTTATTATATTCTAAGAATAAACTCACACTACCAAATGTAAGGTAGATAGCTACTGGGAAGCAGCCGCATAGCACAGGGAGATCAGCTCAGCGCTTTGTGACTGACTGGAGGGGTGGGATAGGGAGAGTGGGAGGGAGGGAGACGCAAGAGGGAAGGGATATGGGAACAGCTGTATATGTATAACTGATTCACTTTGTTATAAAGCAGAAACTAATACACCATTGTGAAGCAATTACACTCCAATAAAAAAAAAACTGTGGACTAGACGTAGAGAATGGACTTGAGGATACAGGGAGGGGGAAAGGTAAGCTGGGACAAAGTGAGAGAGTGGCACGGACATATATACACTACCAAATGTAAAACAGATAGCTAGTGGGAAGCAGCCGCATAGCACAGGGAGATCAGCTCAGTGCTTTGTGTCCACCTAGAGGGGTGGGATAGGGAGGGTGGGAGGGAGACGCGAGAGGGAGGGGATATGGGAATATATGTATATATATAGCTGATTCACTTTGTTATAAAGCAGAAACTAACACACCATTGTAAAGCAATTATACTCCAATAAAGACGTTAAAACAAAACAAAACAAAAAAACTCACCAACCTGAAATTACTGGGTCAGAGGGCATGATTACTTTTAAAGTTTTTGATATATCTTATAAAGTTGTCCTCCCCAAATATTCTCTCATTTACACTCACATCGTATGAGTGTTATTTCTCTGTATTTTAACCCACATTCACTAAAAACATCTTCATGAATTTGATAGACAAAAATGTTGCTTCTCTGCTTGTGGGTCTTTAAAAATATTGCCCTTTTGTTATATATTGTGACATGTTTCCATTTTGTAATTTGTCTTAAGTTTGTGAGCTTGTAAAGAATAGATGGTCAAATGTATTTGGTTTTTTCCTCCATGGCACTTGACCTCGGTATCATGCCTAGAAAATGTCTACACATATTCTGCAGCCCAAGTTTATATGGCAATTTACCTATATTTTCTTCTGTTATCTTTATAGTTTATTTACTTTTTAAATTTAAATTTTAAATTTATTTGTTTTATTTATTTTTATTTTTTGGCTGTGTTGGGTCTTTGTTGCTGCTCGCGGGCTTTCTGTAGTCGTGGCGAGCCGGGACTACTCTTTGCAGTGCGTGGGCTTCTCAGTGCGGTGGCTTCTCGTTGCGGAGCACGGGCTCTAGGTGCGCGGGCTTCAGTAGTTGTGGTGCACGGGCTTAGTTGTTCCGCAGCATGTGAGATCTTCCTGGACCAGGGCTCGAACCCACATCCCCTGCATTGGCAAGCTGTTTCTTAACCACTGTGCCACCAGGGAAACCCCTATTTTTTTTTTTTTTACAAATAAATTTTTAATTTTGGGGGGGTGGGGGAAAAATAAGAGGTAAATATTATAATTATTTTCATTCCTCAAATGCTTATCCAATTGTATCAACACAACTATTGAATAAACCATCCTGTCCTCACTTATTTGTGCTTTGTAAAGTTAAAAAGTAATTCAGTTATTTAAAAATTTGCATTGTGTTCTATAAAAACGTGCTGATCTAAACATTAGCAATCCTGTGACTGCAGTAAAAATGGAACTGCTGTACTGGATTAAGTCTCTTAGTGCCTTTTATAAAAGAATCAAGAATTCCTTTATAAAGTGAAGGTGTGGGGCAAAATTATGATTTGATTGCCAGTGAGAGCCCTCTTGGTCATCTTGTCACCCTTTCTTCAAACCTAGGATTTCTTGGAAAATTCCAAATCAAGATCTGCTGTATTAAATGGCATTAGGAAAACATTTCCTAGTTGCTCCCTAATTGTAAAGGAATATTGAAAGTATTGCACATTAAAACATTTTAGATGGTTTATCTGTTTATTTAGTAACCATTTTGAAAAACGTAACATTAACTGCTTTTGCGCTTGTCTACTGAAAAAAATGAACAACCTAAAAGTTGAGAATTATGTTTTATTCTTTGGGCAAAACTGAGGACTTAAGCCTGGGACACAGCCTCTCAGAGAGCTCTGAGGGACTGCTCCAAAGAGGTTAGGGAGGAGCCAGGATATATAGGAGTTTTTGCAACAAAGAACAGGTAGTTAGAACATCAAAAGATGACTGTTACTTAAAGAAAATCATATCTCAAGTTAAGTAACTTGGCGCTTTTCTGTGTATGGGAAGATGCAAGAGTCTGGGCTCACTGAAATCACTCTTTTTATGTGCACCTCAGCTATCCGGGGCCGGTATCCAGTGCTTTCCCATCCTGAGTCTCCTCGGGGTGCATCACTGAGGGTGGCTGCAGTGACTGAGGGCTGCAATATCCTTTGTTTATTGTGGCAGGCAACATTTTTTCATTGCTACGCTTCTTAAAAAATTTTTAATACCATTAAGAAAATTGGAAATGCCTCCCAAGTCATTGATTATTGTTAAGAGCTGGTGGAACAGAGCTGAATTCACTCAGTGACTAATTAGATTGTTTCTTGTCTTACCTTTGTGATAATACTGTGATTTATAAGAACTATGGAGTTGGTCATTCAGATGACCAAAATATATTTCTCATGTATATTTGGTGTTAGTCCACAGTTCCTGGCTAAGAGCTCCTAAAACCCTGGGAATTTCCTAAGTGTTGAGTGATAAAAGTGTCTTTGGGCTCGTAAATGAGGTGACCTTTGAAATGCACCTACGGATGGGAGCTGGTTGCCAATGGAGCCAACGTGTGGTGAGAGGGCTGGACCTTTTAGCCCCATCCCCTGACCTTTGGGGAGGGAAGCTGGAGTTTGAATGAAATGTGTCTGTGTAATGCAGCCTCCATAAAAACCCAAAAGGATGGGGTTTGGAGAGCTTCCAGGTTGGTGAACACGTGGAGTGCTGGGGGAGCGGTGTGCTTGGAGAGGGCATGGAAGCTCTGTGTCTTTTCTCCATACCTTGCCCTGTGTGTCTCTTTCGTCTGTTCCTGACTGATATCCTTTTTTTTTTTTAAATTTATTTTTATTTTTGGCTGTGTTGGGTCTTTGTTTCTGTGCAAGGGCTTTCTCTAGTTGTGGCAAGCGGGGGCCACTCTTCATCGCGGTGCGCGGGTCTCTCACTGTCGCGGCCTCTCTTGTTGGGGAGCACAGGCTCCAGACGCGCAGGCTCAGTAGTTGTGGCTCACGGGCCCAGTCGCTCCGTGGCATGTGGGATCCTCCCAGACCAGGGCTCGAACCCATGTCCCCTGCATTAGCAGGCAGACTCTCAACCACTGTGCCACCAGGGAAGCCCCCTGACTGATACCCTTTTAAAACAAACTGGTAATCTATTAAGTAAAATGTTTCCCAGTTCTGTGAGCTGCTCTAGCAGATTAATGGAATCCAATGAGGGGGTTGTGGGTACCTGTGATCTGTAGCCACTTGGTCAGAAGCACAGGTAGCAACCTTGGCTTGTGACTGGCATCTGAAGTGGGCTGGATTGGAGGTGAGGCAGTCTTGTAAGAGTGAACCCTTAACCAGTAGAATCTGATACTGTCTCTGGATAGTGTCGGAGACACTCTGCTGGTGTCCAGAGAATTGCTTGCTGGTGTGGGGAAACTCCCCTTTACCACATTGTACTTGGTACCAGGAATCTACTTTAACCTTTATGCGGGCAAAAGACCAAAAACATTCAATTATCTATTTCTCAAGGATAATTGAAGCAGTCGTGGAATTAAGCTTAATTTAGTGGTGTTAGAAATTACTTTTGAATGGAATAGAGACTTAGTCAAATGTCTAATCGTTCTAATGATATTTTGAGGTCTAGCATTCACTTCTAGGAACTCTATTTTTCAAATAGCAAAGGTGCTGAGAATATAGGCACATATGAATTAATGAACATATAAACATATAGACACATATGAATAAATGAACAGAAAAGAATATGAAAAGGAAATACGTGGCATGACATAAAAAATAGGATTAGACAATCCTTATTTTTGGATGGTTAGAACAGTCCTTCTTAAACTTTCTTGTTCATGAGTCATCCTGGGGTCTTCATTAAGATACGTATTCTAATGCAGAATCTAGGGTTGATTAAGATACATATTCTAATGCAGAATCTGGGGTAAGCCTGACAGTCTACATTTCTAGCAAACTTCTGGTGATGATAAGGCTGCTGGTCCATGGAGCACACTTTGATTGGCAACAGAGGAATTTGAGTTCTTTCATCTCTGTAGTTCTAGGCTTAACTAACAATAAGAGATTCCTCCTTTACTTGGTAAAGGGATACCTTGGACTTAATTTTCCCAACTATATTTCTCTTTCAGTGTGCAAATCATCCACAATAACACCCAGAATCTTGACCCTCAAATAGATTACTTGCTACCTATAGGTAAAAAGAAAGGTGATAGCACATTCTCAGATTTCTCCAGGCAGTAGTAGTAGAAGTGCAGCAAAGTCAACAGAACTTCAGTGATGCTGAGCAATGCTATTACAGCACATACAAGAGAGACTTTTGCAGTCTCTTCCATTGGGTAGAAAAGACCAGTCACCATGGAGTGTCTCTGCAGTAAGCTTTCCAAACTACACAAGAGCTGCTTCTCATTTGCCAAGAGTTTCTAATTTGCCTGACTATCCTTTGGTCTCTTCTCTAACCTATGGTAGTCATTAGTGTGTACAGGAGGCTGTGTGGAGTTTGAATGTGTGTGTGTTTAAACTGACAGATAATTTAAGGTTTTTTTTGAATAAGGGTTTTAAGGCAAATGTAACCAAGTAAAGAAAATTCCAACTTTGCAGATTTCCAATTGCAAGGAGGCTAATGGAAGATATTAAAGTTCTAGCCGCAGATTTGCTATTAACTAACTCTATGGTCTTGGACAAATCACTTTACAACCTGGGCTTCAAGTCCTCATTTATTAAAATGAGCCAGTGGGGTAAGATGACCTCTAGTGTCTTTTGAGTCAGTAATTTGATAAGAAGAGCTTGGTATAAAATCTGAAATGCCTTTCTCTGTCCTTCTCCCCTTTCTTTTCACTTGTCAAGGGAGCTACATAAGGAAGAGCAATGAGAATAGATTTGAAGCAGTCCAGACTGAGGTCAGCTTAAGCAAATCCCCCAATACCTCTGAGCCTCATGTTCTTGTTTATAGAATGGGCATAAGGAACCCCATCTCATGACACAGCAGTGAGGAACAAATGAGGTGAAAGGTGTGAAAGTGCTCAACCAAGGTGGCTAGCTGGTGGGTCACCCGATTCCCTTTCTGTTACTTTGAGCAACTGTTGTTAGTCAAAATGGCAGCATTAATTGCAGCAAATCAAAACTTTTTAAAAAGTCCCTTTTCCAATTGCCCTATGCAGACTGATGTATTAACATTCATTATTTCACCTGCAAGTGAAGCGGAACTTCCATATCTGCCATCCTCATTCATGACATACTCATTCACTAGCCGATGTATCAATACATATGCTGTTCCCTCTGCTTGGAATGACCTTTCTCCCTTCTTTCCTTTCTGCTTGTATAGCTCTTTTCTTCCAAGACTCCAGTCCAGTGTAATGTCTCCTATGAGGGATCTCCCAGGCAAAATTAGTTTCTTGTTTCTCTGCAGTGCCATAACATTTGAACAGACCTCTTCTCCTTGCGCTGTGAGCTCTCTCAAGCCTGTGGCTACAGTTTATTTATCTTTGCATCTTCCCTAGTGTCAATCAACAGTGACTGGGTTATAACAGATGCTCCTAAATGTTAGCTGCGTGTGCACGTTTGATTGAATCCCCAAACCAAGGCTTGCAGACTTCTGGTGCCACCACATCTGCTGCAGGGCAAAACCGAAAATGAATCTCTACAGCAGCTCTTGACAGCAGAGTTGTTATTTTATACTCTTTCATTGGAAGCTCTTGCTTTTTTCTTGTTATAGCTAGTGAATCCACGCCAGAGCAATTATCCCCGATTGAGTTAACTTCAAGAGAATAGGTTATAGTCTCTAGAAACCGCAAGGAGGAAATTGGTGATCTGAGAAAACTCTTCCCAGAAAGAAAGTAGATGCCACAATATTTAGTTTAGACTCTAAAGAGACATTCACAATGAAATTAAATTTAAATCTGAGATGACAGCTTCTTCAGGGAAAATAGGAAGAATTAAGAATTTTACATTCTTTTTTTTTTTTTGTGGTACACAGGCCTCTCACTGTTGTGGCCTCTCCCGTTGTGGAGCACAGGCTCCGGACATGCAGGCTCAGAGGCCATGGCTCACGGGCCGAGCTGCTCCGCGGCATGTGGGATCTTCCCGGACCGGGGCATGAACCCGTGTCCCCTGCATCGGCGGGCAGACTCTCAACCACTGCGCCACCAGGGAAGCCCCAAGAATTTTACATTCTTAATGGAAGAATGAGGAAGTGAATTTTTTCTTGATCTTATATCATAACTGGAAAATCATTTCATAAGCCAAAAGTGTCAAACCATTTGCCAGAGTTGGAAAAAAAAATGTCAACTGAAAATACCAAGTGTTTGATTGACACTTTGATATCTGTAATGCTCTGAGATTTCATTTTCATTGTTTTTGTGTGGTTTAGGAAGTGACCAAGGCTTCTATAACTGTACTGATTCAGTTGTTTAATTCAGTAAGCATGTATCAGTCATATTCTATGTGCTGAGTGCTGTTCTGGAAACAGTAGACAGGTATTTGATAGGAAAAAATTGAGATTAAAAGAAGAACAAGGGGCTTCCCTGGTGGCGCAGTGGTTGAGAGTCCGCCTGCCAATGCAGGGGATAACGGGTTCGTGCCCCGGTTCGGGAAGATCCCACATGCCGTGGAGCAGCTGGGCCCGTGAGCCATGGCCGCTGAGCCTGTGCGTCCGGAGTCTGTGCTCCGGAACGGGAGAGGCCACAGCTGTGAGAGGCCCGCGTACTGCAAAAAAAAAAAAAAAAAAAAGAAGAACAAGATCGAGTACTCCTTTTCCTAGAATTCCTAGTAACCATGGCCCTCTGGCACTTAGTCACTTTCACACCTTGAGAAATTGCAGGGGGAGCTGCAGGATTACTCAGACAAGCATTGCAAATAAATTTGAGGGAGCAGTAGGTTCCTAGAGAAGCTGTTAGAGAAGTGGCATACTCTTTCATTAAAGGCAGTATGAAATGTTACTTCCTTCTGATGTGAAAATATTAGACGCAGAGGTGTTTGAAATTTCATTATGAAGTTGGTTTCAGTGTTTATTTGTTCTTTCTGCTGTGGTTATGTGTGGAGAGAAGGATGTGGAAAGAAAGAATGGTTAAAAAAATACGTTTAAGCTGATTCAGAGTCTAGAAAGATGAGTCGAGTTTGTCCTTGCACTTTGTTTTCAGCAGTGGACATGACAAATAGGCCAGACGTGTCCGAACTGGAGTGATGCTGATGGTGGTTCCAGTCAAGTTAACAGTTGATGGTCCCTGCTACGCACCAGGTCCTCCAGGGGAATCAAAGATAAAGAGGACACAATCCCGCCCATGGAAGGTCTGACACATTGCAAAATGGTTAAGACTGGGCTGAAAATGGCAGAATAAGCTAAGTGCTATCACAGAGGTTCCAAGTGCTGTTGCATTAGTAAAGTGAGGGAGATAACATATGCCAGTTGGGAACAATCAGGAAAGGTGCCATGGCGGTGGTGGTGTTTAACATGGACATTGGTAAATTAGGCAGTGTTTTCAGTGGCAGAATTGATTTTCTGTATCACTTTAGAAGTTCCACTCTTCCAATTCACATTTCTACTATCACCATAATCATAAGCTCTTCTTGTACAGCAGCTGGTAATTAGTGTGGCTGGAGTACGGTATATTATTAGGGGGTTGTGGATCTGTTGGGCAGAAACAGGAAAGATACCTGTGGATTTACAGTTCCAGGCAGGAGAGTCTGTTCTTTAATATTCAGTGGGGAAATCTTTGAAGGTTTGAGCAGAGCATTGTAGTGACTGCACTTGTGCTTCATTAATTGTAATCTGGCAGCTTGGAGTAATGCGAGCTCATTTTCAATTGCCAGAGCAGATAAGAGTGGAGAGCCTGTCACAGTTGTCCAGTTAAGATGTAGTGAAACCATAGAACTAGCAAGGTCAAGGGACTCAGGCATAGAGTTCTTGGGTTTGACACCAAAAGATGATCAATAAAAGGACAAATTGATAAATTGGACTTTATCAAAACTAGAAATTTGCTCTGTGAAAAATCCTATTAAGAGGATTAAAAGACAAACTACAAAATGGGAGAAAATATTTGCAAATCACCTATCTGATAAAGGACTGTATCCACAATATGTGAAGAACTCTCAAAACTCAATAGTAAACAAAACAAAACAAAACCACTCCATTTTGAAAATGGGTAAATGATATAAACAGACATTCACTGAAGAGGATATTCAGATGGTAAATAAGCACATGAAAAGATGGTCAGCATCATTAGCCATTAGGGAAGTGTAAATTAAACCCACAGTGAGATATCACTACACAACTTTAAGAATGTCTGAAGAAAAAATAGTGACAACACAACACCATACATTGTTGAGTATGTAGAGAAACTGGATTATTTGCCCATTGCTCATATGAATGTTTAATATCACAGTCACTATGGAAAAGAATTTAGTAGTTTCCTATAAAACTATATGTGTAATTACCATCCTTCCAAAAGTTCAGGAAAATGATATTTACATTAAAATGAGCAACAGAAGAGTATTGAGGTCAAATCCCATACAGAATGACTCGAAGAAAAAAGGTGGTCAAGGACATAATAACATCCCTACCAACAATGAAAGCATAGTATAAAGATATGTTCCAAAAATATGTCTGTAACATTAATTTTCAAGACAAGAGACATTAAGAAAATTATATAGGACATGAAATAATAAACATAAATCAGAATTAGAAAAACTCAAGTGAAATGAAAAAATTCAAGAAGTAATTAGAAATAATTAAAAATAAAATAATTTTATTTTTAAATTTAATTTAATTTTTTTATACAGCAGGTTCTTATTAGCTATTTTTTACTAGTGTATATATGTCAATCCCAATCTCCCAGTTCATCCCACCCCCCACCCCCACCCCACTTTCCCTCTTGGTGTCCATACGTTTGTTCTCTACATCTGTGTCTCTATTTCTGCCTTACAGACCGGTTCATCTGTACCATTTTCCTAGATTCTACATATATGTGCTAACATACGATATTTGTTTTTCTCTTTCTGACTTACTTCACTCTGTATGACTGTCTGGGTCCATCCACGTCTCTACAGATGACTCAATTTTGTTCCTTTTTATGGCTGAGTAATATTCCATTGTGTATATGTACCACATCTTCTTTATCCCTTCATCTGTCGATGGGCATTTAGGTTGCTTCCATGACCTGGCTATTGTAAATAGTGCTGCAATGAACATTGGGGGGCATGTGTCTTTTTGAATTATGGTTTTCTCAGGGTATATGCCCAGTAGTGGGATTGCTGGGTCACATGGTAGTTTTATTTTTAGTTTCTAAGGAACCTCCATACTGTTCTCCATAGTGGCTGTATCAATTTGCATTCCTACCAACAGTACAGGAGGGTTCCCTTTTCTCCACACCCTCTCCAGCATTTGTTGTTGGTAGATTTTCTGATGATGCCCATTCTAACTGGTGTGAGGTGATACCTCATTGTAGTTTTGATTTGCATTTCTCTAATAATTAGTGATGTTGAGCAGCTTTTTATGTGCCTGTTGGCCATCTGTATGTCTTCTTTGGAGAAATGTCTGTTTAGGTCTTCTGACCATTTATTGATTGGGTTGTTTTTTTAATATTGAGCTGCATGAGCTGTTTATATATTTTGGAGATTAATCCTTTGTCTGTTGATTTGTTTGCCAGTATTTTCTCCCATTCTGAGGGTTGTCATTTCATCTTGTTTATAGTTTCCTTTGCAGTGCAAAAGCTTTTAAGTTTCATTAGGTACCATTTATTTATTTTTGTTTTTATTTCCATTACTCTAAGAGGTGGGTCAAAAAAGATCTTGCTGTGATTTATGTCAAAGAGTGTTCTTCCTATGTTTTCCTCTAAGAGTTTTATAGTGTCCAGTCTTACATTTAGGTCTTTAATCCATTTTGAGTTTATTTTTGTGTATGGTGTTAGGGAGTGTTCTAATTTCATTCTTTTACATGCAGCTGTCCAGTTTTCTGAGCACCACTTATTGAAGAGACTGTCTTTTCTCCATTTTATATGCTTGCCTTCTTTGTCATAGATTAGTTGACCATAGGTGTGTGGGTTTTATCTCTGGGCTTTCTATCCTGTTCCATTGATCTATATGTCTGTTGTTGTGCCAGTGCCATGTTGTTTTGATTACTGTAGCTTTGTAGTATAGTCTGAAGTCAGGGAGTCTGATTTCTCCAGCTTCAGTATTTTCTCTCAAGATTGCTTTGGCTATTTGGGGTCTTTTTTCTCTCCATACAAATTTTAAGATTTTTTGTTCTAGTTCTGTAAAAAATGCCGTTGGTAATTTGATAGGTATTGCGCTGAATCTGTAGATTGCTTTGAGTAGTATAGTTATTTTCAAAGTATTGAGTCTTCCAATCCAAGAACATGGTATATCTCTCCATCTGTGTCATCTTTGATTTCTTTCATCAGTGTCTTAGAATTTTCTGAGTACAGGTCTTTTACCTCCTTAAGTAGGTTTATTCCTAGGTATTTTATTCTTTTTGTGGCAATGGGGAATAGGATTGTTTCCTTAATTTCTCTTTCTGATCTTTCGTTGTTAGTGTATAGGAATGCAAGAGATTTCTGGTCATTAATCTTGTATCCTGCAGCTTTACCAAATTCATTGAGTAGCTCTAGTAGTTTTCTGGTGGCATCTGTAGGATTATCTATGTATAGTACCATGTCATCTGCAAACAGTGACATTCTACTAGCCATGCCATGGCTAGGACTTCCAAAACTATGTTGAATAAGAGTGGCGAGAGTGGACATCCTTGTCTTGTTCCTGACCTTAGAGGAAATGCTTTTAGTTTTTCACCATTGAGAATGATGTTTGCTGTGGGTTTGTCATATATGGTCTTTATTATGTTGAGGTAGATTCCCTCTATGCCTACTTTCTGGAGAGTTTTTATCATAAATGGGTGTTAAAATTTGTCAAAAGCTTTTTCTGCACCTATTGAGATGATCATATGTTTTTTCTTCTTCAGTGTGTAAATATGGTGTAGCACATTGATTGATCTACGTATATTGAAGAACCCTTGCACCCCTGAGATAAATCCCACTTGATCATGGTGTATGATCCTTTTAATGTGTTGTTGGATTCTGTTTGCTAGTATTTTCTTGAGGATTTTTGCATGTAAATTCATCAGTGATATTGGTCAGTAAGTAATATTCATTTTTTTTATAGTATCTTTGTCTGGTTTTGGTATCAGGGTGATGGTGGCCTCTTAGAATGAGTTCGGGAATGTTCCTTCCTCTGCAGTTTTTTTGGAAGAGTTTGAGATGGATGGGTGTTAGCTCTTCTCTAAATGTTTGGTAGAATTTACCTCTGAAACCACCTGGTCCTGAGCTTTTGTTTGTTGGAAGATTTTTAATCACAGTTTCAATTTCATTACTTCTGATTGGTCTATTCATATTTTCTATTTCTTCCTGGTTCAGTCTTGGAAGGTTACCATCGATTTCCTCTTTTATAGCTGTTAGCATTTGCCTTGTGTATTGAGGTGCTCCTGCGTTGGTTGCATATATATTTATAATTGTTATATCTTCTTCTTGGCTTGATCCCTTGATCATTATGTAGTGTCCTTCCTTGTCTCTTGTAACATTCTTTATTTTAGTTTATTTTGTCTGATATGAGTATTGCTACTCCAGCTTTCTTTTGATTTCCATTTGCGTGGAATATCTTTTTCCATCCCCTCACTTTCAGTCCGTATGTGTCCCTAGGTCTGAAGTGGGTCTCTTGTAGACAACGTATGTACGGGTCTTGTTTTTGTATCCGTTCAGCCAGTCTGTGTCTTTTGGGTGGGGCATTTAATCCATTTACTGTTAAGGTAATTATCGATATGTATGTTCCTATTACGATTTTCTTAATTGTTTTGGGTTTATTTTTGTAGGTCTTTTCCTTCTCTTGTGTTTCTTGCCTAGAGAAGTTCCTTTAGCATTTGTAGTAAACATGGTTTGGTGGTGATGAATTTTCTTAGCTTTTGCTTGTCTGTAAAGCTTTTGATTTCTCCGTGCAATCTGAATGAGATCCTTGCTGGGTAGAGAAATCTTGGTTGTATGTTCTTCCCTTTAATCACTTTAAATATATCGTTCCACTCCCTTTCTGGCTTGTAGAGTTTCTGCTGAGAAGTCAGCTGTTAACCTTATGGGAGTTCCCTTGTATGTTATTTGTCATTTTTCCTTTGTTGCTTTTAATAATTTTTTTTTGTCTTTCATTTTTGTCAATTTGATTACTGTGTGTCTCGGCGTGTTTCCCCTTGGGTTCATCCTGCCTGGGACTCTCTGTGCTTCCTGGACTTGGGTGGCTATTTCCTTTCCCATGTTAGGGAAGTTTCTGACTATAATCTCTTCAAATATTTTCTCGGTTCCTTTCTCTCTCTCTTCTCCTTCTGGGACCCCTATAATGTGAATGTTGTTGCGTTTAATGTTGTCCCAGAGGTCTCTTAGCCTGTCTTCATTTCTTTTCATTCTTTTTACTTTATTCTGTTCCACAGCAGTGAAATCCATCGTTCTGTCTTCCAGGTCACTTATCCATTCTTCTGCCTCAGTTATTCTACTACTGATTCCTACTAGTGTATTTTCCATTTCAGTTATTGTATTGTTCATCTCTGTTTGTTTGTTCTTTAATTCTTCTTGGTCTTTGTTCTTTAATTCTTCTAGATCTTTGGTAAACATTTCTTGCATCTTCTCCATCTTTGCCTCCATTCTTTTTCTGAGGTCCTGGATCATCTTCACTATCATTATTGTGACTTCTTTTTCTGGAAGATTGCCTATCTCCACTTCATTTAGTTGTTTTTCTGGGGTCTTCTCTTGTTCCTTCATCTGGTACATAGCCCTCTGCCTTTTCATTTTGTCTTTCTGTGAATGTGGTTTTCATTTCCCAGGCTGCAGAATTGTAGTTCTTCTTGCTTCTGCTGTCTGCTCTCTGGTGGATGAGGCTATCTAAGAGGCTTGTGCAAGCTTACTGATGGGAGGGACTGGTGGTGGGTAGAGCTGGGTGTTGCTCTGGTGGGCAGAGCTCAGTAAAACTTTAATCTGCTTGTCTGCTGATGGGTGGGGCTGAGTTCCTTCCTTGTTGGTTGTTTGGCCTGAGGTGACCCAGCACAGGAGGCTACAGGCTCTTTGGTGGGGCTAATCATGGACTCTGGGAGGGCTTATGCCAAGGAGCACCTCCCAGAACCTCTACTGCCAGTGTCCCTGTCCCCGCGGTGAGCCACAGCCGTCCCCTGCCTCTGCAGGAGACCCTTCAACACTAGCAGGTAGTTCTGGTTCAGTCTCCTGTGGGGTCACTGCTCCTTCTCCTGGGTCCTGATGCGCACACTACTTTGTGTGTGCCCTCCAAGAGTGGAGTCTCTGTTTCCCCCAGTGCTATCGAAGTCCTGCAGTCAAATCCCTCTTGCCTTCAAATTCTGATTCTCTGGGAATTCCTCCTCCCGTTGCTGGACCCCCAGGTTGGGAAGTGTGATGTGGGCCTCAGAGCCTTCACTCCAGTGAGTGGACTTCTGTGGTATAATTGTTCTCCAGTTCGTGAGTCACCCACCCAGCAGTTATGGGATTTGATTTTACTGTGATTGCACCCCTCCTACTGTCTCATTGCAGCTTCTCCTTTGTCTTTGGATGTGGGGTATCTTTTTGGTGAGTTCCAGTGTCTTCCCGTCGATGATTGTTTAGGAGTTAGTTGTGATTTTGTTGCTCTCGCAAGAGAGAGTGAGCGCACATCCTTCTACTCTGCCATCTTGAACCAGTCTTTCCAAAAATAAAATAATGATTTTAGAAATGAAGGCTCAATAGAAGCGACAAAAACTACATCAAATAAAGGAGAAAAATGGAAATTTTTTAAAGTGTAAGAGGGAATATAAAAACACATAAGAAGAATTCAAAAGAAAATTGCAAACATAAGCAAAGAAGATGCAACATATACCTAAGAGTCTCTGAAGAAGATATCAGAACAAAGAAACAAATACTGAAATTACAATTGAGAAAATATTGATGAAATAATTGAAAACACATACTGAAAGAATAAACTTTATACCTGAAAATATTATATTGGCCTAGAATGCCCAGCATAAAGCACTTTCTAGTAAAAATTACTGACCTTATAAAGAGAAAAAAATCCTTAGGAATCTAGACAACATTAGCATATTATCTGTTATGAGAAAGAAAATCAGATTATCATTAGACTTTTGACAGTAATTCTATATGCTGGAAGAAAATGGAGTAACATTAAAGATCTTCAGAGAAAGAAAATGTGATTTTATATCCAGAAAAACTGACCCTCAAAAATATAAAAGACATAGACAGTGATTAGCATGTTTAGCATGTAAGAATTCAGAGAATATCATTCCCATGGCCCTTCCCAAGGAATCTACTAAAGAATTTGTTTCAGCGAGCCCTTCCTAAGGTTCCATTAGAGAATGACTTTGGACAACCAAAAAGACTAGAGAGGCCTCCACACAGGACTAGTGCGGAGTATTAAGTAGTTATTAAATGAAGGCTGAAAGGGAACACTCCTACTGGGTAATGGGTGTATGAGTTGACAGTGTAGACTTAGCATAATTATAAAACAAAACGTAGAGGAAGGGGTGCACATTTACAGAACCAAACCAATGCCAAACCAAAACAACAATAAAACAATTAGACATCTTCAGTGATCATAGTTGGTAGTGATAGTATTCATTATTGTTATTCTGAGACTGATGTCTTAAAAGCCCCTTTTCTCTCTCTGTCTCTGTCTCTCACATAGGACAGCTACCCCAGTCCTCAACTCTAGAACCACCTCCGGATCCCTTTCTTCCTTCTCCTGATCTTCCCATTCTCTTCATTTCTTTTCCGCTGTTACCTTTTAGTCTCTTTCAACCTGAATCAATCGATCCATTTTCAGTTTTTCTTCACAGTCATTACTCCAGCAAGCAAAAGCCTAGAATCTAATCTTTCAAAATTCTCCTTACCAGGTAGAAGAGAGGAAAAAGCTATGAATATATTATTTATTACTACTGTGTCATATTCCCTAAGAAATTGTGTTAGTCAATGTTGATGTCTAATTTTAATATTAGATTTCTTAGAGTTCCATAATTCTGCCCTATTTTCTTTACACTCATCTTCCGTAGTTAAATTTGTTGAAAATAATTGCGTAGTTGTCTATATACTTTATTCTATCTTTATAGGTGCTGCCTGTACAGTCCTGTTTTTAGTTATGTGTCTAGGAAACATTCCTTAGATAGACTAACTTCCTAGTTCTTGATAGCAAAATATTAAAAGGCTTACTTAGCAAAGAACTGGCATAATGACATATTATTAGGTCATGAGTACTCTTTGGTCCAGGAATTTATGTATAAAAATATATTTTAGAATATCTGTTCTAGACCATGCCTGATATCTAATATTCTTGATCAACTAGTGTTGTAGCTTTCCTGTGGAGATTGGATTTTGCATTTGCATAGGCTGAAACGAGAGGGATGTATATATATGTGGAAAAGTAGAGAAATACTGTTTAAGAGAGACAAGGACAATTCTCTCGACTTTACCTGGTGCCGCGTTCCATGTTTACTTGTATGCACTCGTAAAATGGTTGGATCCTGGATTTCTTTGTGTGCCTTGGGAAGTTTTGTCAGATAGGCTGAGGTGGAGGATAGAGTAAGGCATCTGGATTCAGTATCATTATGGATTTTGTTTGAGAGTCCTCTGGTAGAAGAAGTGGCTTTTCCTCAAGAAGGAAACAACAAGGCTCTGGGCTTTGCTCAAGTTCGATAAATTTTGTGCACATGAACTTATTACTCTGCTTGTAACTCTGCTGCTACCAAGAGATCAGGCCTTGCCCTTCGAAAAAGTAGCGAAGAGGATTGTCAATGAAAGCAAAGTTCAAAAGCAGAATGATAGTGAATACACAGAAGCAGCCGGTCTTCCACGTCACTGAAAAGATGAAATGGATGTTTGTAAAGGGAGTCACAGTGCTCTGCAAATGTTGTGATTATTACAAGGAATAACAACTTGATAGAAAGGTAGATGCCTTATACCTTACTTCAGTGTACAGTGGCAATGATCTCCACACCATCCTTACTTTCCACCAGTGTAATGGTACCTCCTGGTCTTGGATTTATATGTATTCCTCGAACAATTTTTTTATCGTATGTCTTCATTTTTCTAATATAAATTCTCTAGAAAGACACAATTCTCGGTTAATACACTCTCCCCTAGAATAGCTGCAATTTAATCTTGATCATATTAGTCGACAGAAATCATTTAGAATGTTTGTTTTCTGTACTAACATGGTAAAAGGACAAGAAAGGAAATCAACACAAGAAGATATAAGACTAGCAAATAAAAAACATGGTAAAACATTCATTTCCATGAATGATTTTTTTAATTGTAATTTTTACTTTTACTTTTTATTTATTTTGGAGTTGGGTCTTTGTTGCTGCTTATGGGCTTTCTCTAGTTGCAATGAGCAGGGGCCACTTTTTGTTGTGGTGCGAGAGCTTCTCATTGTGGTGGCTTCTCAGGAGCATGGACTCTAGGTGCGTGGCTTCAGTAGTTGTGTTACGTGGGCTCAGTAGTTGTGGCTTGCGGGCTCTAGAGCGCAGGGTCAGTAGTTTATGAGGGGAACTTTATGAGGGGAAAAATGAAAATGTTCCCACATCTCTCCGTTCAGAGGAAACCACTGATGGCATTTTGATGTATATCTTTCAAAACAGCTTTCTCCAAAGACAAACACAGCGTTAAATTGCCACAGTAATATTACACATGCTGTTCAGCAGCCTTAACTTGGAGGTGCCTGATTTAAGCAGCCATGTAAGTGATGAGCTCTGGGCCTCTTTACATCTGATAGCTAAATAAACAGCTCTAAGATGCATGTCCTTGAATATACGTTTATTCACACTTGATAAAGTACATCATAGAAAAAATTTTATTATGAGTGGACTATCTAACAAAGAGTACATAGGTTTTAAATTTTGAAGCATATGGGCAGACTGTATTCCAGAAGCATAGACATTTACATTGTGAATAACTGCCATTCACTGTTTTCTCACACCCCCTCCAACATTTGATACTGTCATTTTATATTTTCTAAAACTTAACAGTAAGACATAAAAAGCTTGATCTCATTGTTTTATCATATATTTCTTTAATTATTTCTGAGATTCATTATTTTTTCACATTTTTTTTGTTATCAGCATTTTTCTAGTTGCCAGTTGTCTATTAATCCTTCTTACTAAATTTTCAGTAGGTTGATTGCTTCTTATTTTTTACAGCTGATTGTTTATTGGGAATATTAAGTCTTTGTGAAATGTGCTGAAAATATTTTTCCTAGTTTATCATTGCTTTTTAAATTGGTTTAAAGCATTTAAAAATTTTTGCCATATGTAGGTTTTAAATTTTTGAGTAATTACCAGTACTTTCTGGATTTTGTTGCATACTTAAAAAGACATTCTCCACCCATATTTAAACAGAGGGTAAGAAGGGGATGAGGAAAGGAGGATACGTGGACAGGCATTCTACAATTCATAAAAGTAGGAAAAGGGGCTATTCAGTTTATATTCTAATCAAATTACAACAACACAGACAATAATAAAACAAAAATGTATGAGCCTATCTGGTTATGGAGAATTGAGCCAGATAAAATATAAATAAAGCCTTTTATCTGTTCTGTGGTGCTATGCAATCAATACATGGAGAAATGCTTTCACTGATTCAGCAAATACTAAGTACCAGGTGCTGGGCTAGGTTTTGATTCAGAGGAAAAAAGATACTGATTCCAAAAATAAAGTAAAATTGCCCCTGCCCACAAAGAGCTTACAGACTGTGATAGTCATGTATGTACAAGGGACTGTAGAAGCCTAGAATCCTCATTCCTTCTTCCTTCTCTCTTATTCTACTTCTAAACCATAAAGGAAATAATTGGTAAATGCTAGGAATCCTGCTTTCTTGAAGAAAATATTTCTTTTGATTTAAAAAAAAACATATTGTTTAAAAGACCCCAAACTCTTCTCTATCTACATTCATGACTACCTCCCTGCAAGGAGATGCTTATGCCTTTGAGACACTGACTGGGCTATAATATCTAAACCTGTAATCATGTTTTATGCCAGGAAAATGTTTTCAAAACATCTGCACTACTTAACCAGCCAAGATGTTTTGTGAAAAATATTTGTGAATGCTTCCATCAGGAGATACTCACTTGTGAGTGAAATAATGGATGAAAATATTTGAAAATATGTGGTCATTTTAACTCTGTGTGTCTGTTTTGAATGTGCATATGCTCATGTGTAACAGTAGAATTTTATATATATATAATTATGTTTTTAAGTTAACACAATTATTCTGTTTAATTTTGTAAGGGAGAAAGGACAACATTAAGAATAGAAACTAAGATCTACTTTATAATGAGAGGAAAAATAATAGTCCTTTATTGTTTTAATAGGATTTTAGAAATTATTTCACCTTTATTATTCAGTCTTCACAAAAAGCCTGTAAAATAAGCATCAGTATTTTTATTTTACATAATGAAGAAATGTGGCTCAAAATGATTGGGTGATTGCAGTTCCAGTGTTAGTAAACATCAAAGATGAAAGCAAAACTGCAAGTTTCATTGCTCTTTCTACCATACTACAGCTGCCCAAGGTGAAAGCCCTGTCTAACCTGTAAAGAGAGGAATTGAGAGTTAGTTGCCAATTATCTATAGATGAATCTAATGAGACCATAGCCACTTACCACGGGTTCTGCTTGCAGAATGAATCTCCCTCTTTATCCTGCTTGCACATTGTGGTAGGAAGAACGTGCGTTGAAGTCAAATACCTGGGTTTGAATTCCAGTTCTGCCACTTATTAGCATATTGGACCTAAACTCTTTTTCTAGTATTCACCTAGGAACACTGGCAGTGATGATACATACAGTGAAGATTTGTTTTGATATCTTGGGCACATAGTAGGTGCTCAAGAATCACCCAGAAAACCATTACCTGATCTCTCCTAGGGTGGTGTCAAGAGATACAAAATGATTTGGGGAATAAAGGGTTATAGGGAATGGAACGATAGACACAAAGGCGAGAGACAGGAGTCAGTTTTGAGCCCTTTGTTAACCCATATGCGAAGAATTATTTTTATGACCATGGTTACATTCATCCTCATGTTCACTTATGTCCCAGGAGGCATTATATTAAGGAGATAGAAATGAGGAGCCTTGAAAACAGAAATGCAGGAATGGTCGAACCTTTTTATAGTCCTCAAAATGGATTTTCCTAATCCTTTTTTTCTCATCTTTTATAGCTGATGGTGTCTGTGTCTTCAAATGCGCACTCAACAGGGACACTGAATGTTGCTGTGTGGGGAAGGAGTACATCTTGATTCCTCTGGGCTACCACAGTGCTTTGCTGAAGTTTGAGTCTCATGCTGGTAAGTTTTGTGTCTCTTCCAAGCCCCTGGCTTTTCCAAAGGCAAATCTCCTGATTGGTTGATTTTCAGCACCATGTTTCCTGATGTGAGTTCTATCCATTGATAGAATGACTTAGAACTGGTTCTGGTGCTTAACTTGATGTGGTGGCTAGAGAACAGTCAGCCTTCCCTAGACCGTGAGAACTTTTGTATTCTAATACCCCTCCCTCCAACCCTGCTTTGGTTCTCCTTCATCCAAAGCTGCAGGAAAGGACACCAAGGATTGTCCAGATCTTCACCACTGTTGTTGATTCTCCTTGAAGATGAAGTTTGCCGAAATGTGATTTTCAGTTTGAGCGTCAATGATTTCATCCTGTTTTTGTCTTTGAATCACTTGCTGAGCATTTTTAGACTCTGGACACCAACTGTCTAGCAATAGGGAAGGTAAATTAAAGTACAACTAGAAGTATTTTAAGAAAAGACTCAAAGGCACTCGGAAAGATTTCTGGCTGCTGGTGGGAGGGGCTGGGTCATGAGGCTGCTGGCTGTAGGATCCAGGGGGTCCCAAAGCTGGTGTCGACCTGCTGGTGGTTGAGGCTGAGGGCCAGGGGCCCAGAGCTAGTGCTGGCTTATTGCTGGGGGTGGCTGGCTACAGCGCCCTGTGAGTCTGGAGGCTAGTGCTGGCCTGCTGGTGGGCAGGCTAAATCCTGGTATGGCAGGCTGCAGGGCTTCAGTGGTCCTGGGGCTGGTGTCTGCCCGCTGCTAGGTGGGGCTGGGGCCCAGGGGAACCCAGGACCGGTATCCGCCCAATGGTGGGTAAGACCAGGTCCTGGGCCTACTGCTGGCTCATGCCGGCTCCCTGGTAGACAGAGCTGGGTCCCAGTGTCTCTGGCGGTAGGGCCCTGGGGGTCCCAGGGCTGGTGCTAGCGCACGGGTGTGTGGAGCCAGCCCTGGGTCCTGGCCTCTCTGATGGACAGGGGCAGCTGTGGGCTCAGGGAGTCTTAAGGCCGCGGGCCTGCTGGTGGGTGAGCCATGTTGGCCTGGCTAGTTGCTTGGCCTGAGGCATCCCAGTACTGAGGCTGAAAGGCTGGTAGGCAGGGCCACGTCCCAGCACTAATAAGCTAGAGGGAGGATTCTAAAATGGCGCTTACCAGCACCAGCGCCCGTGTGGTACAGTGAGCTCCCCAAATGGCTGCCACCAGTATCTGTGTCCCCAGGGTGAGCTCCATTTGCCTCCTGCGTCTCTGGGAGGCTCTCCAAGATCAGTGGGTGGGTCTAAACCAGGCTCCTTTCAAATTACCGCTTCTGCCTTGGGTCCCAGAGTGTGTGAGATTTTGTGTGCACCCTTTGAGAGCAGAGTCTGTTTCCCACAGCTTTTTGGAACTCCCGAAAGTAAGCCCCACTGGCCTTCAAAGCCAAATGTTCTAGGGGCTCATCTTCCTGGTGTGGGACCCCCCAGGCTGGGGAGCCCACTGTGGGGCTCAGGCCACTCACTCCTTGGGTAAGTGTAATTTACCCAATTATACTCCTCTGCAGTGTAATTATCTTCCCGTTTATGGGTCACCCACCTGGGGGTATGGGTCTTGACTGTGCGACATCTCCATCCCTCCTACCGTCTTGTTGTGGTTCCTTCTTTATATCTTTAGCTGTGGAAGATCACCATTTGCATTTGGCTATGATGAATATTATTTTACCGTATATATTTTCTCATTTCTGTTGGATCAGTATCTAGGAGTAAAATTGCTGGGGCATAGAATAAGTGTATGCTTAGTTTTATAAGAAATAGCCAGAATTTTTTCCAAAGTAGTCGTACCATTTTACACTCCCATCAATAATGTGTGAGAGTTCTGATTGCTCCACATCTTTGCCAGCATTTGGTCGTTCAGTCTTTTAAGTTGTTTTTTCATTCTGGTGGGTGTGTAATTGTATCTCATTGTGGTTTTAATTTACATTTTCCTGATACCTAATGATGTTAAGCAGTTTTTCACATGATTATGAATTAAAATCATTTGCTTGTTACTAACTGGTTGTTTATCTATGGAATTGTTCTTTATATATCCAGGATACCAGATATGTATCACATATGTAATTAATGGGTGTTATCTTCTAGTCTATAGCTTGCTTATTTATTTCCCAAATGATATGTTGAGAAGAAGTTTTAATTTTTTTTTTTTTTTTTTTTGCGGTACGCGGGCCTCACTGTTGCGGCCTCTCCCGTTGCGGAGCACAGGCTCCGGACGCGCAGGCTCAGTGGCCATGGCTCACGGGCCCAGCCGCTCCGCGGCATGTGGGATCTTCCCGGACCGGGGCATGAACCCGTGTCCCCTGAATCCACAGGCGGACTCTCAACCACTGCGCCACCAGGGAAGCCCAGAAGTTTTAAATTTTGATGAATGCCAGTTTATCCTTTTATTTTATATTTCCTTTCATAAGTTTTATAGCTTCAGATTTTATATTTTAGGTATACAGTCAATCTTAATAATTTTTTATTTGGTGTAAGCTATTTAGCCAAAGATTATTTTTAGACTCTATGGATATCCATTTATTCTAGCCCTGTTTGTTGAAAAGACTTTTGCAAGTTAAATGATTGTATATAGACTTGGTCTATTTCAGAGCTCTCTATTCTGTTCTCTTGATTATCTTTGTGCCAGTATCACATTGTCTGGATCACCTTTAAAGTAACACTTGAAGTCCATTTAAGTTTGTTCTTCTTTATCAAGATTGTTCTAGGTATTTTTGGTCCTTTGCATTTACATATACATTTTATAATTAAGTTGTCAATTTCTACAAAAGTGCTTGGTCTGATTGTGATTGAGATTGATCAGTTTGGTGAGAATTGTCATTTTAACAATATTAATTGGATTTTATCTGATTTGTAAACTAACAAGTTAGGTTGCCACTCTTCCATGAATGCTGACAGAAGACATAAGACTCCTGGTGCAGAGGTAAAAGACGATTTTAGACTCTCAGGAAAAGAGCAGTAGCCAGAGTGTGAGCATATTTTCTCTGAGTTCTTTAAGCCCCAAATCCCCCAGACAGATGTGGAGGATAAGATGGGTGCCTGCACATGCAGTGGGATGCATTATAGGAGAGGAACACTGAGCTTGGGGAACTTCTATTTAATAGCAAGCAGTAACCAGGCTTGCTCTTTGTTCCAGAGGACGATATTACTTCATACCTCAAGGTTGCTTGCTGCATACACCACCCTGAGAAAGAGCCCAGGTGGAGAGTGGTGAAGGCCTGGCATTCATGGCCTACCCAGTAAGGCATATTTGAGTCCCATCTAGAGACCCATGGACAAATTTATTTAAAAAGAAAGAAAGAAAGAAAGAAATGCTACATATTTATTTTTTAAAAAGAAATACTACAAATTTATTAAAGAAAAAAATGCTACAAATTTATTTTTAAAAAAATAAAAAAAAGAGAGACCCATGGAGGAGTATTTCCCAGAACTTTTTCTTCGTAAGGAGGAGGGAGATTTTCTCATTTATAAACTCCAGAGAACGATAGTACAGAAAACTTCATTCCTAGGTCAAATCAAATCAGACACAAATACATATTTTCTAGGAAAGACATTCACGGACAAGGCATTTTAGAATTCTTCTACAGCTAAGAAAAATAATATCAGTAGTACAGGATGTTCCACAGGCAGCCCTCTTAACAGTTCAATAGAGATAGGCCCCTAGTCTTGGTAAAATGTAGACCTAAGTTATAGATAAGTAGGTGCTTTAGTCATTTAAGATATCTCCAAAACTGTAGACAGACAATACCAAATGAGGATGAATACCAACCTCTCAGTACTTTTCATTTGTTAGAGGGGACTAGACATCCAATAGACAGAAATAATTCAAATAGGCTTGAGGCAGAAGTAAAGCTAGATATCCAGATAGCAATGAACAACAATTTAGAAGCAGACTCAGTGAGTACACACATTACTACCTTAGCACAGTTAGACTCGCCCCAGTAGCCAAGAAAGGTAGGCCTGAACCCAAGGAGCTTGTAGGGTACCTTTCTCAGGCAAGCTCTGATAGATGAGTCTGTGTGAGCATCTTAGTAGGACCTCCATGTTAAAACTCAAAAAAGAACAACTTAATAAACATTTTTAGAGTACTGAGGGGGAGTTTTATCTTTAATAATAAAATACATATGAGGAAGTCCTGCTTTCACAAGAACTGGCTCCCAGATACAGAGAGAAGGCTATATTTGTAGGTCAGATATGACAGCCTGCAATTCCTTGTGTGTGTGTGACTTTTTAATTTCATTTGTAATTGTGGTAAAATATGCATACTTTAAAATGTACCATCTTAACGCGTTTTAAGAGTACAATTCAGTGGCATTAAGTACAATCACATTGTCGTACAACTCTCGCCATCCATCTCCGTAACTCTTTTCATCTTGCAAAACGGAAACTCTTCACCCATTAAATAACAACTCCCCATTCCCTGCCTCCACACCAGCCCTGGAAACCACCATTCTACTTTCTGTTTCTGTGACTTTGACTACTCTAGGGTACCTTATAGAAACGAAATTCTATAGTACCTGTACTCTTGTGACTGACTTATTTCACTTTGTGTAATGTCCTCATGTTTTATCCATGTTATCACATGTGTCAGACTTTCTTTCCTTTTTAAGGCTGAACAATATTTCATTCTATGCATATAGCACACCCTGTCTATCCCTTCATCCATCAGTGGACACTTGGGTTGCTTCCACTTTCTGGCCCCCATCAATAATACTGCTGTGGACATGGGTATGAGACTTTTTTGATGGGTGAAATCTGTATTGGTTTTGGCTCTGTAGAGGTGCCAAGGAATGAAGGGGATATAATTTTCACATGAAAATGTGTGTCATTAATTTCTGCACTGCATCATTAATTTCTACACAACATCATTAACTTATGTTACACAATTAAGAATTTGTTTTTCTCTGATTAACTTGAGGTTTATCTATCTTTCTCTGGCAAATTTTTTCTTCAAAGTGCAAATTTTATTGTTATTCCTAGTAATAACATGTATAAAACACAAAGCATTTAAGAATATCTGTTGTCTCAGTTCAGTCCAGCAAATATTTATTGATCACCATCCGTATCCCAGGTGAGCTGCTCTGGATGAAAAACACAGCCTCGGACTCTGAGAGATCTTAAGGTTGGAGGAGGCAACAGATTCATGAGCAAGCACTATGAGAACTTCTGAACAAGTCTCTTAAGTGCTGTGGGGACATTAGTCAGGGCACCTACCTCAGCCTTGAGGGTCGAGGAAGCCTTCTCAGGAAAGGGACTGTTTAAACGTGGCAAGAATGGGGTTTAGAAGAGCACATTGGGCAACAAGATTAGGGAGAATATATAGAGTGAGAAAAAACAAAGACCTAAAGAGATAACTTAAGGAACCACCGACATTTATGGGCAGAGAACAGGAAGTGTGCAAATGAGACTGAAAGCAGCAGCCAGAAAGGCAGGAGAAAACCAAGTGAGAGTAGTACTGTGGAAGTCAACAGCACACTTCAGAAAGGAGCAAGGTTATCCAGATGTTACAGAGAGGTTGAGTAGGAAAAGACGTAAAGGTGTGCGCTGGATTAAACAGCAGGGTTATTGATGAGCTTGGCTAGGGAAGTTTCAGTCACAAAATTTAGTACAAGATTAGTGCACTGAATCAGATCCATTGATTTCTGGGTGAGGGCTACATACCAAAGACAATCATTTTCCTCCTCTCTCCCGACACCTCAGTAAAATAACAAACACAGCAAGAGTGAAGAGAATGAAGGAAGGACCATCAGGAAATGCAAGTTCAACAAATTCCTAGAAGATGGGTGATCAGAGAGAAGAAGCAGCAGCCCAGAATCTGTGAGTGGGTGCTGCCATAAAAGAGAACCCCAGGGGCTCCAGACTCAATCAGACAGTAATATGGAGGCTAGCAGTGAGGATGGGGGAGCCAGATGGGATTAACTAAATGTCTCTCTACCTAATGATGCTATCAACAGGCTCTCTACAGCCTCTCTCCTCCTTCCTTCATCCCCATGCAGAAAGTGCGACAGGCATTTTACTTCCAGGGAAAAACCAGAGGACACCTGTAAAGAGACTGAAAAAATAGGAAGAATTTCCCTGCTAATACATGTGCTTCTACTTCACAGAAAAGCTGTCCTTCATTCTAGCACTTGTAGCCCCCTTGCGCCCCCATCCCAAAGGGGTGCAGGCAGGTACCCCTCCTGCTCATCCTAAAACATGACATAGCAATTGCTATTCCATATATACAACTTACTGGCAACCATTCTCTTTGGGGTGAGACCTAGAGGAAAATGAGACTTTCTTAAAAAGTTAAATATGCATTATCCTAAGATGCAGCAAATCCATGCCAAGATATTTACCCAAGAGAAGGAAAAACATTATGTATGCCAAAAGACCTGTACAGGAATTTTTGCAGCAGCTTTATTAGCATAGCCAAAACCTGGAAACGACTCAGCTGTTCATTAGCATGTGAATGGACAAACTATGCCATATCTATACAACAGAAGGCTACTTATTAATAAAAAGAAATGAATGACTGGTGAACTCAACTACATGGATCAATCTCAAAAATTTTAAATCGAGCGATATAAACCAGGTATATAAGAGTACATATTGCATAATTCCATTTATATAAAATTCTAGAACAGGCATAGTTAATCTATAGTTGCAGAAAGTTGATCAGTGATTGTCTGGGGCTGGGAGTTAGGGTGAGCTTGACTGTAAAAGAGCATGGGGGAATTTTTTTTTCCCATTTGACTTTATAGTATGTGCATTTGTTTATTTTTATTGAAATATAGTTGACATGTTATGTTAGTTTCAGGTATACTGCACTGTGATTTGACGTTTGCATACATTATGAAATGATTACCATGATAAGTCTAGTAACCATCTGTCACCATACAAAGTTACTACAACATTGTTGGGAATTCCTTGGCTGTCCAGTGGTTAGGACTCAGCACTTCCACTGCCTTGGCCCGGGTTCAATCCCTGTTCGGGGAACTAAGATCCTGCAAGCCGTGAGGCGTGGCCAGAAAAAAAAAAGTTATTACACTATTGTTGACTATATTCCTTACGCTGTACATTATATCCCCATGGCATTTTTCTTTTTCTTTTAAAAAAATTTTTATTGGAGTATACTTGATTTAAAATGTTGTTAGTTTCTGCTGTACAGCAAAGTTAGTCAGTTGTACATATACATATATCTATTCTTTAGATTCTTTTCCCATATAGGTCATTACAGAGTATTGAGAAGAGTTCCCTGTGTAGGTCCTTATTAGTTATCTATTTTATATGTAGTAGTGTGTATATGTCAATCCCAGTCCCCCAATTTATACTTTCCCCCCTCCCCCCCACCTGGTAACCATAAGTTTGTTTTCTACACCTGTGACTCTATCACTGGAGGTTATATCTCTTAATCCCCTTCCCCTGTTTCACCCCACCTCCCACCTGCCTCCCATCTGACAACCATTCATTTGTTCTCTGTATCTGCGAGTCTGTTTTCATTTTTTGTATGTTCATTTGTTTTTTTTTTTAGATTCCACATATAAGTGAGATCATTATGGTATTTGTCTTTCTCCATCTGACTTATTTCACTTAGCTGATACCCTCTAAATGCATCCATGTTGTCACAATTGCAAGATTTCTTTTTTTATGGCTGAGTAATATTCCAGTGTGTGTGTGTGTGTGTGTGTGTGTGTGTGTGTATATCTTCTTTATCCATTTCATGCATCAGTGCACACTTAGCTGCTTCCATTTCTTGGCTACTGTAGATAATGCTGCAATAAACATTGGTATGCATGTACCTTTTTGAATTAGTGTTTTTGTTTTCTTGGAGTAAATACACAGAAGTGAAATTGCTGAATCAGATGGCAGTCCTATTTTTAATTTTTTGAGGAAACTCCACACTATTTTCCACAAAGGCTGTAACAATTTACAATTCCACCAACAGTGCACATGGGTTCCCTTTTCTCCACATCCTCTCCAATACTTGTTATTTATTCCTTTTTGACAATAGCTATCCTGACAGGTGTGAGGTGATATTTCATTGTGGTTTTGAGTTACATTTCCCTGATGATTAGTGATGTTGAGCATCTTGGCATGTGTCTGTTGGCCATCTGTATGTCTTTTTTGGAAAAAATGTCTATTCAGATCCTCTGTCCATTTTTACTCAGGTTGTTTGTTTGTTTTTTGATGTTGAGTTGTATGAGGTCTTTGTACAGTTTGGATATTAGCCCCTTATCATATATATTATTTGCAAATATCTTCTCCCATTTAGTAGGCTGCCTTTTGTTTTGTTGATAGTCTCCTTTGCTAGGCAAAAGCTTTTTAATTTTTTTTTTTTTTTTTTTTTTTTTTGCGGTACGCAGGCCTCTCACTGTTGCGGCCTCTCCCATTGTGGAGCACAGGCTCCGGACGCACAGGCTCAGTGGCCATGGCTCATGGGCCCAGCCACTCCACGGCATGTGGGATCTCCCCGGACTGGGGCACGAACCCGTGTCCCCTGCATCGGCAGGCGGACTCTCAACCACTGCGCCACCAGGGAAGCCCAAAAGGTTTTTAATTTGATATAGTCCCATTTGTTGATTTTTGCTCATGTTTCTCTTGCCTAAAGAAACACACACACACACACACACACACACACACACACATATATATATATATATATATATATATATATATATGGCTAAGCTGTCAGAGAGAGTACTGCTTGTGTTTTCTTCTAGGGCTTTTATGGTTTCAAATCTTACATTTAAGCCTTTAATTCATTTTGAATTTATTTTTGTATATGGTGTAAGAAAGTAGTCCAGTTTTATCCTTTTGCATTTAGCTGTTCAGTTTTTCCAACACCATTTATGGAAGAGGCTGTCTTTCCCCATTGTAAATTCTTGCCTCCTCTGTCATATAAAATTTGACCATATAAACGTGGGTTCATTTCTGGGCTCTCTATTCCATTGACTATATGTTTGTTTTTGTGCCACTGTAGCTTTGATCACTATAACTCTGTAGTATAATTTGTTTTTCTTCCTCAAGATTGCTTTGGCTATTCAGGGTCTTTTATGTTTCTATACAAATTTAAAAATTATTTTAGTTCTGTGAAAAATGCCACTGGTATTTTGACAGGGATTACTCTGAATCTGTGGATTGCCTTTGGTCATTTTAACAATATTAATTCTTCCAAGCCATGAGCATGGTGTATCTTTCCATTTGCTTGTGTAATCTTCAGTTTCTTTCATCAGTGTCTTATAGTTTTGAGAGTACAAGTCTTTAACCTCTTTGGTTAGATTTATTCCTAAGTATTTTATTGTTTAATGCAATTGAATATGGGATTGTATTTTTAATTTCTCTTTCTGATAGTTTGTTATTAGAGTATAGACATGCAGTAGATTTCTGAATATTAATTTTGTATCTTGCAACTTTACTGAATGCATTCATTAGTTGTAATAGTTTTTTGGTGGCATCTTCAGGATTTTAACTATGTAGTATCATGTCTTCTGTGAACAATGATAGTTTTACCTTTTCTTTTCCAATTCATATTCCTTTTCTTTTTCTTATCTGATTGTGATGGCTAGGATTTCCAATACTATGTTGAATAAAAGTGGAGAGAGTGGGCATCCTTGTCTTGTTCCTGATTTTAGAAAAAATGCTTTCAGCTTTTCACCACTGAGTATGATGTTGGCTGTGGCTTTGTTACATGTGGCCTTTATTACGTTGAGGTATTTTCCCTTTGTATCCACTTTGTTGAGAGTTTTTATCATAAATGGAAGTTGAATTTTGTTAAAAGCTTTTTCTGTATCTATTGAGATGACTGTATGATTTTTATTTTTCTGTTTGTTAATGTGGTGTAGCATGTTGATTGAATTGCAGATATCCTTGAATCCCTCGGATAAATTCCACTTGACTGTAGTGTGTGATCCTTTTAATGTATTATTGAATTTGGTTTGCTAATATTTTGTCAAGGATTTTGCATCTATGTTCATCAGTGATATTGGCTTATAATTTTCTTGTTTGTGGTGTCTTTGGTTTCAGTATCACGGTAATACTGGCCTCATAGAATGAGTTCAGAAGCATTTATTCCTCTTTAATTTTTTGAGTTTAATAGAGAAGGATAAGTGTTAAGTCTTCTTTAAATGTCTATAGAGCATACCTGTGAAGCTGTTTGGTCCTGGACTTTTGTTTGTTGGGAGTTTTTAAATTACTGATTCAGTTTCATTACTGGTCATCAGTCTGTTCATATTTTCTATTTCTTCCTGATTCGGTCTTGGCAGATTGTACATTTCTAGGAATTTATCCATTTCTTGCGGTTGTTCATTTTACTGGTGTATAATTGTTTTTTGGGTTTTTTTTTTTTTTGCGGTACGCGGGCCTCTTACGGTTGTGGCCTCTCCAGTTGCAGAGCACAGGCTCTGGACGCGCAGGCTCAGCGGCCCAGCCGCTCGGCGGCATGTGGGATCTTCCTGGACCGGGGCACGAACCCGCGACCCCTGCATTGGCAGGCGGACTCTCAACCACTGCACCACCAGGGAAGCCCTGGTGTATAATTGTTTGACAGTCTGCAGTTCTGATTGGGTTATGGTTGAGTCAGTTTTAATAAAACAAAAAATTCCTATCTTTGGTAATGAAAATCAGGATGTGGCTTATCTCAGCATGTGAATGTTTTATAATTTTTTGGTAGTTTGTGGATTTCAGTAATTCAAGGCTTTAATAAGTGGAAATTTTTTTCTGGGCTATGTGATCAGCATAACCAAGTTAAGAGCAAAATGTTGTTTTGACTTTTTATACTATAAACGTTAAACCTATTGTCTCATCTAATATACTGCCCACTTGAGGAAGGATTTAATCGGTCATCTTACTGATGAGGAAACTGAGATTCAGAGAAAATCGGTCACTTTCTTAAGGTAATATGACTAATAATTACTGATCAAGGATTTAAGTCTAGAGTTACCTACTCCAACACCACAGTGCATCCTTCTGTGATGACACATTTAGTTTTAAGAAAGAAAGAAACCAGTGAAAGAATAAGGGGCAGGGCTTCCCTGGTGGCGCGGTGGTTGAGCGTCCGCCTGCCGATGCAGGGGACGCGGGTTCATGCCCCGCTCTGGGAGGATCCCACATGCTGTGGAGCGGCTGGGCCCGTGAGCCATGGCCATTGAGCCTGCGCGTCCGGAGCCTGTGCTCCACAACGGGAGAGGCCACAACAGTGAGAGGCCTGTGTACTGCAAAAAAAAAAAAAAAAAAAAAAGAATAAGGTGCAATTGCATAGCAAGACGACTGAGTGGAAAACCTTTCTTTTAATGTGTTCTCACTTAGAGCACTTAATGCTCAAGGAAACCATACTGGAAAACTATAGATAGAATTCACATTTCTATGATATTCATGTTTCAAGCTTATGGTGCTGTTCAGAGTTGGTACCAAAAATCTTAGCAGGCCTGGGAATTTCATGTTTAGGGACTCTCACAGTTGAGGCTGCCTTCATTTTCTGGTTGAAACTTATCTTTGAATCTTTAAATTGCAGTGAAATGGAAATTTTGAGATTTCAATAGACAAAGTGTAAAGAACTTGGGATGCATTTTATTCTCTATTGCATCCAATGGCCAGGCAGTTGCCATGTACTACCACACTACTTCTGTCCCTCTACCTGAAGGATATAATCTTAAATAGCTTGGATAGTCATAAGGCCCAGAACCAACATGGCTCACTTAGTACTGGGGGCCCTGATCCTACACCAAGGTCCCTGTCATCATTCTGTTGACTTAGGTGACAAGTAGAGAGAGTATACTAATCCTTTCCATTACATTTCTTGAGACAAAGACTTTGGGCTCAGTAATTTAGAATGCTAAGATACTTCTTAATCCATTTATACCAATAAAAAAAGCAGGGAAGAAAGTTTCTAAATAAGCCCTTTGGATAGGACTAATTCTCCTATAATGAATTCTTAGTTGGTTCAGTGTGTAATCTGTACTTTAGGAATGAGCACCAAGACCTGGACTCACCATGCTTTAGAGCACTGGCTATAATTTATTAGTCTCATTCCTCTGTAAGAAGGAAAAATAATTGATAACAGGAATTTCTGACTTGAGGATTTTGTCAAGGATGCCTCATGACATCTTCCTAATTCTGGAGTTCACGTGTCTCTTGATCTCTGCTGAAAGTGAATCCCAGCACCAAAAGGATTGCAAATGCATATGTTTGCAAATTGGTGGTCGTCCATGGTTTAATTGAATAGTAGCTTTCACACTCAGTGAAAGTCCCTGGGGAGTTGGCTGCCTGTCTGATTTTTCTGGCCCTGGAAACGGAAAAAGCCAAGCAGCTGACCCCTCATTCTGGATCTGTCAGGGCAGGTCGTGATGCAGGCTGGAACCTACAGCTGCAGGAAGGTAGTGGCAAGTGAGGAACAAGCTGGCTGTGACTCAGAGGGTCCCATGTGGCAGTGGGATATTGACTGTCATTTGTCAGCCTGGGTGTTGACAGAAGACCATCTATTGGTGTCACTGCCCATCAGACATGATCGCTGAATTTTTGAGATGTGCTCTGCTTTTCTGGAGTAAGAGGATGTGGCATTTGAAATGTGAGGGTGCTATTTTATATTTAGAAGTGAGTGAACAGCTGCCAATTATCTGTAACTTGGGTAAGAAAGAAAACCCAACTTTACTGGGGAGTTGCCCTGTCTTGATAATTAGGTGGAACCACTAAGAAAGAAATGAGCAAATATTCAGATGTCTATGTGAGGAATATTTCTTCCCTCCGTCCTTTCCTTCTTCAACATTGTGACTCAGTGATCTGCAAGCCTGATTTGGTTACATATTAAATAATCGCCAGTGATCTCAAAGACTGCAGTGAAATCCAGTGCATTTAAATTCATTTAGAAGCAGTGGGGATATTTAATAATGACAGATGTCAACAGAGAAAAAAACATTTTAATTAAATGGACTTAAGATGATTTCTGTGAAGCACTGACTATGCATGTACTAGATACGTGCAAGATTTACTTCCTGTTCATTCATTCACTCCACAAGTATTGAGAGTGTTATGTGCCAAGCACTTATTTATGTGCTAAATATATAGTGCTGAATAAATAAAAGTCCTCACAATCATATAGCTGACATTTTAAGAGGACACAGACAATTAGTAAATGGACATATATAGTGGGTTGTGTGTGATAAGCCCTGAAAAGAAAAATAAATCAGGGAAAGAGGGAGAGAATAGGAATCAAGTGTGTTTACTGTTTTGTCAGTAATTCTAGGGGGAAAGCTTCACTGATAAGACATCTGTCATTTGAGTAGAGAGCTGCAGTGGAGGAGGGGAGGAGTCTTGTGTGTGCCTGGGCTAAGGGTGGTCGAGAGAGGCGAACAGAACTGCAGAGACCTTGAGGCAGAGAATGCTTGCAGAATGGCACTAAGAACAGAGGGGCTAGATGAAATGGGAGAAGGAGAGTGGTGAGATCAGAGAACGAGAGGCCAGATCAGGTGCGACATTGGAGGTCATGGTGAGGACTTGAAGGGAGATTGAAAGTATCTGAGGGCATGAAGCAGAGGCCCAGCACTGCCTGAACATTATGTATGTACTTTTTAATATACTTTTTACAACTATGTATTTATACTTTTTCTTATTGTAATTCTCACAGTATCCCTGTGAAGTTGGTATATTATTATTACTTATTCCCATTTTTACGCAAAGACACTAAGGCTCATAGATACGAAGGAAGTTGCCCAAGTGACAAAGAGAAAATGTAAGGCTCTGTTCTTGCAACAGCTTCCCATCTGCCCCTGCACTCTTCATGGGTTGACGTTTAATCTAGAAAACTCATGTCATTAATTGGGATGATAATAGAAACATGGAAAATCCCACTCTTATCAACATTCCACTAAGTGAGAAAAAGAAATAAAGACACAGGTGAACCTTATTCTGGGAATTATGAATCTTGGAGAAGTTTCTTTATCTTTTTTTGTTTTGAAAAAATTTCCAACTTACAGAGAAGTTGCATAAACATAACAGAGAACTTCTGAATACCCTTTGAATAGGTCCATCAATTTACAACATTTTTTCATATTATATCTATTTCTGTATATGTCTGTACATATATATAAACACATATTATTATATTCCTGAACCATTGGAGAGTAATTTGCATATGTCATACTTCTTTACTCTTTAGTGTTTCACGAGGTATAGCCTACAAATAAGAATATTCTCTTACGTGACCGCAGTAGAATTACCAAATGCAGGAATTTAACATCTATTCAATATTTATATTTAATCTACCATCCATAACCCACTTTCAAAAATTGTCCCAATAATGTTTTTGCATCTTTTTTCCCTCTCTAGTTCTGGATCTGGTCCAGGATCGTGTACTGCATTTAGTTGTCTTGTCTCTTTAGACTACCTTAATTTGGAACAGTTCCTCAACCTTTTCTTTCATGACATTGTGTTATTTGGAGAATAGAGACCAGTTATTTTATAGAATATTCCCCAATTTGAGTTTTTCTTATGTTTCCTCATGGAAAGATTCAGGTTATGCATCCCTAGTCAGAAGACTACCTAACTGCTCTTGTGATCTTCTCAGGATATCACATCAGGGAGCACTGAGATCTATCTACCCCTTGTTGATAATAGAAATTTTGATCACCAGGTCAAGGTGTTTTTCAGTTTCTCCACTATAAAGTTACTATACTTTCCCTGTTAGATGTACCTAATAAGCAACCTGTGTGAAGCCACTTTGAAATCACACAAATATCCTGTTCCTCATCAAGCAGCCCAAATTTAGTGTACATTTATTATCCATTGCTTTGGAAAGACAGTTGACTTTTTTTTTTTATATGTAAGCAAGATTCTGCAATCTTGCTAAGTCACTTAGTTCTTGTAGGTTTCTTGTGTAGATTACCAGGATTTTCTGCAAAAATGATTATATCTTCTTTGATTAGAGACAGTTTACTTATTGCTTTCCTATCTGTATTTTTTTTAACTTCTTTTTCGTGCTTATTGCACCAGCTAGGACCTCTAGTACAGTGTTGCCTAGAAGAAATTAGAATGGAAATCCTTACCTTGTTCATGATCTCAGGGAAAGCATTCACTTTTCACCATTAGCTGTAATTCTTTTTTTGTAGATGTCTTTTACCAGGTTGAAGAAAGTCCATTCTACTCCTAATTTGCTAATAGTTTCTATCTTGAATTGTCTTGTGAAATGCTGTTTCTGAATCTATGATGATTGCATCATTTTTATGTTTAGCCTATCAATATCATGAATTACATTTATTGATTTTTGAATGTTAAAACAACCTTGAATTTCTGAGTTAAACATCATTGTTGTGATGTATGATCCTTTCTATATATTGCTAAACTAGATTTGTTAGAGTTTTATAAATAATTTTTGTGTCTATGTTCCATAGGTATTGCTTTCTTTATGTTTTTGTTTGATTTGTGTATCAGAGTAGTACTGGTCTTATAAAATTGGGGCAGGTTCCCTAATCTGTAAACTCTTTGTGTAGAATTTGGCATTGCTTCTTCCTCAGATGTTTGTTAGAATTAACAACTGAAGCCAAATGGACCTTGAGTTGTCTTTGGGAGAAGATTGTTAACTACAAAGTCAATTTATTTAATATATATAGGTCTATTTAATGTATTTACTGTTTGAGTGAGCTGTAATAGTTTATGTCTTTTATGGAATTTGTTCATTTCATCCAGGTTGTCAAATTAGTTGCCATTAAGTTCATAATATTCCTTTATCTTGGTATCATCTGTAATGATGTCCTTTCTCTCATTTCTTATATTGGAAATAGGTTTTTTTCCCCAGATTAGTCTAGCTAGAGGTTTATCAACTTTATTGATACTTTTCATGAAACAGCTGTTTGTTTCATTCATTTTCTCTATTTTGTCCATTTTCTATCTTATTGATTCCTGCTCTTTATTTTCTTCCTCTGATTACTTTGATTCTCTGATTACTCTTCTCTCTCTAACTTCTTAAGGTAGATGCCTAGATGATTTATTTCATTCCATGCTTTTTTTTCCAATATATACACTTAATGCTCTACATTTCTTTCTACACATTGTCCTAGCTTCATTCAGTAAATTTTGGTATGTTCTGTTTTCCTTGCCATACAGTTCAAAATAATTTGTATTGTTATTTGTTTTTTGTCCTATGGGTTTCTTTTTTGATCTGTGGATTATTTGGAAGTATATTGTTAAATTCCCAAACATTTGGATATTTTCCCAATAGCTTTCTATATTCTACTTGGATTCTTTTGTGGTCTGAGAACATGGTTTATATGATATCAGTGGTTTCAGATTTGTTAGAGTTTGTTTTCAGGTCTACAGTGTTGTCCATCTTGGTGAATTTTCCACGTGCACTTGAAAATAATATGTGTTTTGTTATTATTGGGTGGACTGTTCTCTAAATATCAGTTAAGTCAAGTCAATTTATCTTTTATGATACTTGGTCTATTTATTTATTAATTATATAGAGGGGAAAGTTGGAATGACCAACTATAACTGGATTTGTTGTACGTTATAGTTGTTTATGCCCCTTTGCTATATTAAAGTTGATATTCTATTGAGTATATGTGAGATTATGCTTCAGACAGTGACTCAAGAAAGCAAAAATTAAAGACTCCAAGTTTCTAGGAGCTATTTTTCAATTTTTTTCTCTTATGAGGAAAACTCATACTTCACTTAAACTCAGCTGGAGCATGGCTGCTCCATGCCTCTCTGCTCTCAGTATTTATTACATATTCACTGGCCCGTTTCCTGCTGAACATGTGCACAAAAATATCTGCGTACTACTGATATATTTATGGGTGAAATGACATTATGTCTGGGTTTTGCTTTAAACTGTCCAGCTAAGAAAACAAAAATTTCTACATGACTGTAGAAATGAATTAAGATTTACAAAATCTTAGTACGTTTTGAATCTTAATGATAGAAATCTTTATATTAATCTATGTATTTTATGTACTTTTGAAAATTTTCATAATCAAAGTAAAAATTATATGTGAATAAGTCTATAAAAATATGATTGGTTGGGGGGGGCGCCTTCAAGATGGTGGAGAACTAAGACGTGGAGATCACCTTCCTCCACACAAATACATCAGAAATACATCTACATGTGGAACAACCCCTACAGAACACCTACTGAACACTGGCAGAAGACCTCAGACCTCCCAAAAGGGAAGAAACTCCCCACGTACCTGGGTAGGGAAAAAGAAGAAAGAAAACACAGAGACAAAAGAATAGGAACAGGACATGCACCTCTGGGAGGGAGCTGTGAAGGAGGAAAAGTTTCACACACTAGGAAGCCCCTTCACTGGCGGAGACAGGAGGAAGCTTCGGAGCCACAGAGGAGAGCACAGCAACAGGGTGCAGAGGGCAAAGCGGAGAGATTCCGGCACAGAGGATCAGTGCTGACCAGCACTCACCAGCCCGAGAGGCTTGTCTGCTCACCTGCCAGGGCGTGCGGGGGCTGGGAGCTGAGGCTTGGGCTTCAGAGGTCAGATCCCAGGGAGAGGACTGGGGTTGGCTGTGTGAACACAGCCTGAAGGGGGCTAGTGTGCCAAAGCTAGCTGGGAGGGAGTCCGGGAAAAAGTCTGGACCTGCCTAAGAGGCAAGAGACCATTGTTTCGGGGTGCGCGAGGAGAGGGGATTCAGAACACCACCTAAACGAGCTCCAGAGACAGGCACAAGCCGCAGCTATCAGCACAGACCCCAGAGACAAGCATGAAACGCTAAGGCTGCTGCTGCAGCCACCAAGAAGGCTGTGTGCAAGCACAGGTCACTGTCCACACCTCGCCTCCTGGGAACCTGTGCAGCCCGCCACTGCCAGGGTCCCGTGATCCAGGGACAGCTTCCCCAGAAGAACACATGGCATGCCTCAGACTGGTGCAATGTCATGCTGGCCTCTGCCGCCGCAGACTTGCCCCACATTCCGTACCCCTTCCTCCCCCTAGCCTTAGTGAGCCAGAGGCCCCTAATCAGCTGCTACTTTAACCCCGTCCTGTCTGGGCGAAGACCAGATGACCTCAGGTGACCTACACGCAGAGGCGGGGCCAAATCCAAAGCTGAACCCCAGGAACTGTGCGAACAAAGAAGAGAAAGGGAAATCGCTCCAGCAGCATCAGGAGCAGCAGATTAAATCTCCACAATCAACTTGATGTACCCTGCATCTTTGGAATACCTGAATAGACAACAAATCATCCTAAAATTGAGGCGGTGGACTTTGGCAGCAACTGTAGACTTGGGGTTTGCCTTCTGCATCTAATTTGTTTCTGGTTTTATGTTTATCTTAGTTTAATATTTAGAGATTACTATCATTAGTAGATTTGTTTATTGATTTGGTTGCTCTCTTCCTTTTTTTATTTTATATATATATATATTTTTTTTCTTTTTCTCTTTTTCTGAGTGTGTATATATATGCTTCCTTGTGTGATCTTGTCTGTATAGCTTTGCTTTTGCCATTTGTCCTAGGGTTGTGACTGTCTGGTATTTTTGTTTGTTTGTTCTTTTTTTTTTTAGTACAGTTTTTAACGCTTTTATCATTGGTGGATTTGTTTTTTGGTTTGATTGCTCTCTTCTTTCTTTCACTCTTCTTTTATTACTGTTTAATTTTTTTATTTTTAAAAATTTTATTCTATTTTAATAACTTTATTTTATGTATTTACCCTTCCTTTCTCCCTCCCTCCCTCCTTTCCTTCCTCTTCCTTTTCTTCTGAGCCATGTGGCTGACAGGGTCTTGGTGCTCTGGCCGATGTCAGGCCTGAGCCTCTAAGGTGGGAGAGTCGAGTTCAGGACATTGGTCCACCAGAGACCTCCTGGCCCCACCTACTATCAAACAGCAAAAGTTCTCCCAGAGATCTCCATCTCAACACTAAGACCCAGCTTCACTCAATGACCAGCAAGCTACAGTGCTGGGCACCCTATACCAAACAACTAGCAAGACAGGAACACAACCCCACCCATTAGCAGAGAGGCTGCCTAAAATCATAATAAGGTCACAGACACCGCAAAACACACCACTGGATGTGGTCCTGCCCACCAGAAAGACAAGATCCAGCCTCATCCACCAGAACACAGGCACCAGTCCCCTCCACAAGGAAGCCTACACAACCCACTGAACCAACCTTACCTACTGGAGGCAGATCCCAAAAACAACAGGAACTACGGACCTGCAGCCTGCGAAATGGAGACCTGAAACACAGTAAATTAAGCAAAATGAGAAGACAGAGAAAAACACAGCAGATGAAGGAGCAAGGTAAAAACCCACCAGACCAAACAAATGAAGAGGAAATAGGCAGTCTACCTGAAAAAGAATTCAGAGTAATGATAGTAAAGATGATCCAAAATATTAGAAACAGAATGGAGAAAATACAAGAAACTTTTAACAAGGACCTAGAAGAACTAAAGAGCAAACAAGCAATGATGAAGAACACAATAAATGAAATAAAAAATTCTCTAGAGGGAGTCAATAGCAGAATAACTTAAGCAGAAGAACGGATCAGTGACCTGGAAGATAAAATAGTGGAAATAACTACTGCAGACCAGAATAAAGAAAAAAGAATGAAAAGAATTTAGGACAATCTCAGAGACCTCTGGGACAACATTAAACACACCAACATTCAAATTATAGGGGTCCCAGAAGAAGAAGAGAAAAAGAAAGGAACTGAGAAAATATTTGAACAGATTATGGTTGAAAACTTCCCTAATACAGGTAAGGAAATAGTCAAGTCCAGGAAGCACAGAGAGTCCCATACAGGATAAATCCAAGGAGAAACACACCAAGACACATATTAATCAAACTATCAGAAATTAAATACAAAGAAAAAATATTAAAAGCAGCAAAGGGGGCTTCCCTGGTGGCGCAGTGGTTGAGAGTCCGCCTGCCGATGCAGGGGACACGGGTTCGTGCCCCGATCCCGGAAGATCCCACATGCCGCGGAGCGGCTGGGCCCGCGAGCCATGGCCGCGGAGCCTGTGTGTCCGGAGCCTGTGCTCCGCAACGGGAGAGGCCACAGCAGTGAGAGGCCCGCGTACAGCAAAAAAAAAAAAAAAAAAAAGCAGCAAGGGAAGAGCAACAAGTAACATACATAGGAATCCCCATAAGGTTAACAGCTGACCTTGCAGCAGAAACTCTGCAAGCCAGGAGGGACTGGCAGGACATATTTAAAGTAATGAAAGGGAAAAACCTACAACCAAGATTACCCAGCAAGGATCTCATTCAGATTCCAACAAGAAATTAAAACCTTTACAGACAAGCGGAAGCTAAGAGAATTCATCACCGTCAAACCAGCTCTAAAACAAATGCTAAAGGAACTTCTTTAGCCAGGAAACACAAGAGAAGGAAAAGACCTACAATAACAAACCTAAAACAATTAAGAAAATGGTAATAGGAACATACATATCGATGACTACCTTAAATGTAAATGGATTAAGTGTTCCAACCAAAAGACTGAGCTACAGACATTGTTCCCGGAAACAAATCTCATTTACCTATATGTTTATCTACCTGCTGGTCATCCGAGGTGTATTGATCAAGAGTTTTCAAGCTGCATTGAAATGAGCTCTTCAAATTACAGTAGTAATTGCAGGAAGGTGAGGTGACCGAGCAGTAGAACTTGAGAATCTTTATAATTTGGGCTTTGTTGAATTTGGCTAATAGTTTTTGGCAAAACAGAAGAAGGTTATTTAATATAGGACAGTCTGGGCTCAGCATTACTCTTGGCAGTCTTCCTTAGCGCCATCTCCTCATCCTTCTTTAAAGTGCTTTTAAATGCTTTCGCTGTCTTGGGAGTGTCAAAGGAACTATGTCATAAAATAGGTTAACAGAAAAGAAAATATTTAAGTGTATTTTAAATATTTAAATTTATTTATTCATTAAAAAATGGTTAATGCACTGTGGTGGTGGTGATGTGGGGAAATAGGCATCGTCCTATATTCCTGTGGAGTATACATTGTAACAGTTTGTAGAGAGGGCAGTTTGGTGATATATTTCAAAATTAAAATGCACCCATCTTTTGATCTCACTTCTAGGAATTTAATTTACAAATATACTCATAAATGGGAGAAATGAAATTTAAGAAAATACTAACATTAACTCATTATTTTTAATATCAAAATACTGAAAACAACCAAAGTGTTCATCATTAGACTGTTGGTGATTTGGAAAACCATATAGCTGTCTAAAAGCCAAAACCTCTGCATACTTAGGAAAAAAACCTTCTAGATACACTGTTAATTAAAATTTTTTAAATGGGAGGCATTATTTATATCACCTATGATTCAATGAAAAAAATATTTATTTGGTGTTTAAAACCCTCAACCATTCAGGCACTGAGCGGGGTGTTAGGGATATAATAGTCCCTTTCATTGATTTTCTATTTGCTGAGCAATTTGTTACCAGGCAAGTGCCTCCCCCAACCCTCCCACCTTCTCTTTGTAAGAGAAGACTCCCTGTGGTTCCCAGGTAACTATGTCCTGAAAGCAATTTAGTTCATGTCATTTTAAGCTATTTTAGTGTATCCTTATGGAGTCATGGGGCATAAAGGAAGAGACAGTATGCTGAATTAAACTCATCTCAAGGAAGGGGAATCATTATAAAAAATTGGTTGATGAGACAACATGTTAGTTTGCTCATTAAAAGGACTACCAGATCTCCTGGGATGTATAGTCAGTGGTGGTCTTACATCAATCAGAATGGAGTTAAAATCTGCTTCTGGTGGTTTGAAATTCAGAAATCATTTCTGTACCAAAGTAACTTGCAGGAGGCATAGGTTCAGGCCAGTCTGCAAATTTCACGGTATACCTGAGGCTTAGTGTTCAAACTCTATAAATAAGTAGTGTTATAGAGTATAACGTCCATATTCAGCAGCAAGAATAATAACATGGGGCTTCCCTGGTGGCGCAGTGGTTGAGAGTCCGCCTGCCGATGCAGAGGACATGGGTTCGTGCCCCGGTCCGGGAGGATCCCACATGCCGTGGAGCGGCTGGGCCCGTGAGCCATGGCCACTGAGCCATGGCGGCTGAGCCTGCGCGTCCGGAGCCTGTGCTCCGCAACGGGAGAGGCCACAACAGTGAGAGGCCCGCGTACCACACACACACAAAAAAAATAATAATGATAATAACATGGGTAAAGGTTTCTCTGAGGAAAGAATTGAAGATGCCACCATCTTCTCCAGTAGTTCACATACTAATGAAACATATTTCTGGAAACTCACAGATACAATAATGGCCTAACATGACATTGCATATCACACAAATGTGTGGATAAAGTGGTGCTTCCAGGAGTCCCCAGAACAAGCAGCTAGAACAACCTTTTGCCTAGGAACGCCTATAGCTCTTTTTTTTTTTTTTTTTTTTGCGGTATGCAGGCCTCTCACTGTTGTGGCCTCTCCCGCTGAGGAGCACAGGCTCCGGATGCGCAGGCTCAGCGGCCATGGCTCACGGGCCCAGCCTCTCAGCGGCATGTGGGATCCTCCCGGACCAGGGCACGAACCCGTGTCCCCTGCATCGGCAGGCAGACACTCAACCACTGCGCCACCAGGGAAGCCCTGCCTATAGCTCTTTGCTAACATCTTGGTCACCCCCTTTCCCTATGCTGGTTCCAGAAATTGGCTAACCTTTTTAGTTTCTACCATCCACACCTATAAATGTTCATAGGTTTTAAGGATTCTCTTCCCATCAAGCTAAAGGTCTCCTTTTTTTCTCTCTCATTTTTTTTCTTTTCAATTCTTACAGAACTACTTTGAGCAGAGTTTTTCCGCAGTGGCACCCTTGACCTTTTAGTCTGAATAATTCTTGGTGGTGGTGGTGGATGGAGCTGTCCTGGGCACTGTGGAATGCTTAGCGGCGTCCCTGGCCTCTAAGCAGCATGCCCCTCCCCAGTTGTGACAACCAGATGTCTTCAGACTTTGCCAGATGTTCCTTGCAGGGAACAAAGTCACACTTGGTTGAGAAACAGTAACTTGGAAACCTCTTGAAAATTCTGTGGGTTTGATTGCTGAAAATAAGGAGGAAAATTAAGGTTCAACAAATAAGCTGCATTTCTGTTCTTTTTTTTTTTTTTTCATCACTGATTTGACCAAGAACTACAGTTTGCAAATGTAGTTCTTGGTCAAATCAAGAACAGTTCTCTGATCACCAGAGAAATGAATTTCCCAGAAGATAAATTACATTTAGCCTACAAAGTGATTTTGTTTTTAAATTAAGCTTTAAGTCATTTAGACTAGGTCTATACTCTACCCTCCAGATTCTTGACAGTCGCCACTATCTAAAGATGCACACACTTGGCCTGCTTCACTTATTTCCATAACCTGTTCTGAATCATGAAGGATTTGAGTGTGCCAGTCCTTTCTAGGGTAGACTATGGAGGAGAAGGCAAGGACTAATGCGTATTCATCAAGGATACTTTAAAGCCACCATAGTCCACATAACACTTTATCCAAACTAGAAAAAAAAAAAAAACCTTTCTTAAGATAGTTTTTCTCTAATCTGCCAGAAGGTTATCTGTATACTGATATTGTCAGAAAAAAATAGTTGCCTGCCATTTGCTAAAGAATTGTAATAAATAAGTCTGCAATGCTTTTGATAAATAGTGTAGCCCCCAGGGTTGGGCATTGCACACCGTGTAAAACCACACATGGGGGTCTTAACATATTTAAATTATGTAAGGTCTATATTCCATAGGGAAACTTTGATTTAGGCTTTCCTGGGAATTCATTAAGTGATCTGGGTTTAAAGCATATCATTAAAGGAACAGGGCAGATCGTAGAATGAGAGTAAAATCACCATTATCTTATTTTCCCTGTGGTTGAAGGAAAATATCTGCTCTTTCTAATAGGCAGGCATTCCAGCTCAGACCCTGTCCTGGACCAGTCTTGGGGATGGAAGAGGAATGGTTGAGGGGGAGAAGGAAATAAAAGCAGAGGAGACTCCTGAGTGGTGGTGACATCAAGGAAGAAATGAGTTTAATGAGTTTCTGAGGCTGATAAAACCTCTTGCCTACATTCTGGGCCAGAACTAATCTAGGGAGGCTGTTCTTTCTAGGCTTGACTACTGTTTATCTCACTAGTGATTAGTGGTACCTAGCCAGGGTTCTTCAGAGAGATAATCCCTCCATTTTCATGTTCTCAATTCAACATTCATTTATGATTGTTTCTCTTTCTTTTCTCCATTAATCTTTTTCATTTATTTATTCAATAAATGCTTTTTTCTGTTTGTTTATAAAAAAGATATTTAGTGTTTACTTTTTTACTGCTTGTACCTTTTTCTTATTTAATTTTTGTTGTATATTGGAGTATGGTTGATTAGCAATGTTGTGTTAGTTTCAGGTGTACAGCAAAGTGATTCAGTTATACACACACACACACACACACACACACACACGAATCTATTCTTTTTCAAGTTCTTTTCCCATTTAGGTTATTACAGAGTATTGAGCAGAGTTCCCTGTGCTATACAGTAGGTTCTTGTTGGTTATCTATTTTAAACATAGCAGTGTGTACATGTCAATCCCAAACTCCCAATCTATCCCTCTCCCCAACCCTTTTCCCCTGGTAACCATAAGTTCATTCTCTTAAGTTTGTGTGCCTGTTTCTGTTTTGTAAATGAGTTCAATTGTATCATTTTTTTGGATTCCACATATAAGCAATATCATATGATATTTGACTTTCTCTGTCTGACTTACTTCACTTAGTATGATAATCTCCAGGTCCATCCATGTTGCTGCAAATGACATTATTTTATTCTTTTTAATGGCTGAGTAGTATTCCATTGTATACATGTACCACATCTTCTCTTTCCATTCCTCTGTCAATGGACATTTAGGTTCCTTCCATGTCTTGGCTATTGTAAACAGTGCTGCAATGAACATTAGGGTGCATGCATCCTTTTGAACCATGTCTTTCTCCAGATATATGCACCGGGGTGGGATTGCTAGATCATATGGTAGCTCTATTTTTAGTTTTTTAAGGAGCCTCCATACTGTTCTCCATAGTGGCTGTATCAATTTACATTCCCACCAACAGTGTAGGAGGGTTCGCTTTTCTCCACACCCTCTCCAGCATTTACTTTTTCGTCATGGCCATTCTGACTGGTGTGAGGTAATATGTCTTTGTAGTTTTGATTTGCATTTTTCTCTAATAATTAGTGATGTTCAGCATCTCTTCATGTGCCTCTTGGCCATCTGTCTGTCTTCTTTGGAGAAATGTCTATTTACGTCTTCGTTCAATAATGTTTTTGAGCAGCTACTGTGAGCTTGCACTATGACAGGTCCATGCTTTTATGGAGAAACCATTTTCTAAATGTAACTTCTGCCCAAGCAGCCTCTTCGCAGAAGCCCTTGCAGCTGGAGATAATTTTTAGTTTTCTTAGTTTCCATTTTAAAGTTTATTTTTCATTATTGTATCTGAGGGGAAAACGTTAGTACAATTTCTGTTAGCATTTTGGCGTAATTATTTTCAGCATTTTTGTTTTGTACCCATTTCTAAATGGTTGTGATTATTATTTTCATATTATTTTGCATCTTACTATTTTCATTTAGTACTCCATCGTAAGCATATTTTCATATTTTTTGGACTTTATAAGCATAATTGAAAATATATAAATAATATTTCCCAAAGAGTTCCTATAGCTTACTTATTAACCTGGCCTCTATAGTAGGATATTTTAATTCTTTCTCCTTTTTAAATTATAAATATTTTTGCTATTATAATTGGTAATAGCAACATTTTTTATGTTACAAATAAATGAATGTCTTTGGGCCTATAGTTTTTGGATGGTTTCATTCAGGTCAGTCCCCAGAAGTTGAACAAATGTGCCAAAGGATATGAACGTCCGCTTCTTGCTCTGATACATACTGCCAGACTACTTTCCAAAACACATGTTCTGATTTATGATGACTACAGGAGTGTTTGTGTGTGTCGTTTCACTGAAACCTTAACAAAATTGGATGTTGTAGGTTTTACTGATTCAGTTGTTCTTAAAAATAGTACATAGTTTCAATTTGCATTTCACTGCTTTCTATGGATATGAAATTGAGGGCAATTTTGTTAGAATCCCAGAATTTCATCTTAGGGCACTGGGTGGTGTCATTTGTTTGCCACCACGTGACCATCTATTCAGGCAGTGGCAGTCATCAGAGCTCTTCACGGGTGTTACTCTGCTTTTCTTCTTTTAGCCATAAGAAAAGATTCCACTTCCCTACTCCCTTAAGTTAGACGCGGACATATGACTTGCTTTGGCCAATAGATGTGAACAAGAGAGGTGTGTCATTTCTGCCTGAAGATTTTACAAGCCATGTTCCTGCTTTCTTGCAGACACAATCCTAGCCACTTGCTAGCCTGGGTCCTTTGGTGAGAATAACATGAAGCAAAAGCCCTGCACTGACCTGTTGCATATCGCATAAATGAGAAGGAAATGTGGTTTGAAGCCACTGAAATTTGGCGACTGAGTTAGGAACATAACACACCTGTGTGTCTGACCCAGCCAGCACAGCTGCTCCACCTGCCTGCATGGCTATGCCATAGTGCCCGTGTGCAGGACCCCTTCAGCACCACAGAACATGCAGCAGACCTTCAAGTCAGGTGCTTTTCCAAACAAGGAAAGAGTGGTATTTATGTACAATCCATTCAATTCCAAGCAACAAAGTGGGTGACAACACCATGCATCTGCCAGCTCAAATTATTTTTGTCATCTCAGATTGAAAATTGTTTTAATATTCAGCAGGGAAATAACTTAACATGGGTTGGCTTCAGGCAACTTTTAAAAAATTGTTTTTCCTTCACGACGGGCCTGTAAAAGCTAATAAAAAAAAAGAAGCTAACATTTATTGATCATTCATTATGCTTCAGGGATGGTGCCAGCAGAATCTCCTTTATTTCTCCTTGCAACATGATAAGGTCAGTGCTGTAATCATCCCCCGTTTACAGGTGACGAAAGGGAGGCTTGGGGTGAATGTCACTTGTGAAAGTCATTCTCTGGTTAATAGCAATCCTGGGATGTGAACCAAGGTCCATGGGGCTGTGTACCGCCACTACATGACAAAGGCCACCTTGGTTTTTCCCAGACTTTATCAAGGCCCCGAATTGGGCACATTTTGGTCTTGCAAAATGTCTTTTACTACTGTCATCTTTCCCTTTCAACTGCCTTTGTCATATTGTGATCAGAGATTTTATAATACGTATGATTTTGTGCAACCAACGCTTAGGAAGCAGACACTGTACAGGCTTGAGACACAAACATTAATGAGACATAGTTGCTTCCCTCCAGGAGCTAATACTTTAGAGCAGCACTCACCAGTAGAAGTGCAAGGTGAGCCTCAAAAGCGAGCCATGTATGTAATTTAAAACATATATGTGTGTGTATTTCACTTCTTAAATTAAAAATACACATAACAAAATTTACCATCTTAACCATTTTTAAAAAAATATGTATTTTATTTTTGGCTGTGTTGGGTCTTAGTTGCAGCATGTGGGATCATCTGCTGTGGCGCACGGGCTGCTCGTTGTGGCGCATGGGCTTCTCTTTAGTTGTGGTGTGCAGGCTCCAGAGCGCGTGGGCTTTGTAGTTGTAGCCCACATGCTCAGTGGTTGTGGTGCTCGGGCTCAGTTGTCCCGTGGCATGTGGGATCTCTTAGTTCCCTGACCAGAGATCGAACCCGCGTCCCCTGCATTGGAAGGCGGATTCTTAACCACTGGACCACCAGTGAAGTCCCCATCTTAACCATTTTTAAGTGTACAGTTTGGTGGTATTAAGTACATTTATACTGTTGTGCAACCATCTCCGACATCCATCTCTAGAACTCTTCCCACATACGTAATTTTAAAGTTGTAGTAAACACATTTTTTGAAAAAGCCAAAAGAAACAGATAAATTTTATTTTAATAATATAACCCAGTACATCCAAAATGTTAACAGTCCACAAGTGAAGCCAATATAGAAAATTATTAACGAGGTATTTTACATTCTTTTTCTTGCATCTTAACAGCACATCTGAATTTGGGCTGGCCCATGTGTCAAGGACTCTTTTGCCTTATGTGGCTAGTGGCTATCGTATTACACAGCACAGGAGGGAAAGATAAAAGCATAGAATGATTATTTCAAGGTAATGAGGAGGATGGTGGGATGGAATGTCCATGGGACACTGTGGGAGAACAGCAAAGGAACACTTACCTCACCCTGGAGTTCCAGGGAGGCTTCGGGAAGATGGTACCTGAGTTGGGTGAAGAAGAGGAGATTTAAGACATGGAGGCAAGCCATGCAAGGAACTGCCAGCAGTTTGCTGTGGTGAGCAGAAAGTGCAAGGCAGGGGAAGTGGTAGGAGGTGTGACTTTAAGCAGGGAGAGCAGGGCCCAATCATGAAGGGCCTTGTATGGGAAACCAAGGAGTGTGGATTTGATTTCATGTCCCTCTGCAACTTTACAATGTCCTTTCATACACATTAGGTAATTTGGGGACAGCATCGGCCCTTGAGGTGAGCATTTGTGGCCAGGGCTACTTACTGCCTCCTCATTCTATTCTCTCCTCCTTCCGTACTGTCAGAAGTTCTATTTTATTAGAGGTGACGGTGACCATCGTTAAAATGTACACCTCCCAGCCAGCCTTGCAAATAAGGATGGCAGTTCATTGGATAAGGTTTCTGGGAAATCTTCCTAATATGGGCTGATTCAGAGAGGAATTATGTCATTTATCCATTGCCTCTTCCAGCTTCTTGCTACCTGGAGTGTAGACTTGATTGCCGGAGCTGCAGCAGTTATTTTTGACTGTGAGGCACACTGAGGATGGAAAGTATATTTTAAGCACATCAGAGGAGAAGGATTCCATGGTACCTATGTTTGTTTGACTGTGGAACTGCTGCACTAGCCTTGCACTCCCTAATTCTGGACTTCCTGTTTTATATGAGAGAAAAATAAATCACTCTGTCATTTAGGTCACTGTTATTTGAGTTTTTGTTGTATGCAGACAAACCTAATGCTGACATATAGGATACATAGCCCTTTGATTAACTCTGTTAGTTCATTTTGCAGAGTTTACCAAAAATCTGAAAAATTAAGTGATCTGATACAAGGATCATGTAGGGAGTACTAGTGTCAGAGACGAAACAGAAGCCCGGGAATTCTGACCCCGAGGCCTGTGCTTTACTTATTGTACCACTTTGTTTTCCAAAGATATAATTTCTGTTAATTTCCCCCTCCTGTTACTGCACATTTTCAGGAGAGCTGCTGTGCAGAACAGTGACCTTAGAGTACCAGGTCACAGTTAATGACATAATGTCCTGTATGGGGGATCTAGTAAGATCTGGTGTGCTGACCACTTTGTCCCAGCCCCTACCTGGGCATGGGTGTCCTTTGCCTTGACCATCTGGCAGGAGGCCCATAAAACATAGGGGCAAGTAGTGACCATGTCCTTCTTTCTCCTGAGTCCCCCACCCCCTCCCCAGAGCTGGTTTCTTGCCTTTAGGGCTCCCTCTGGCTGCTTCCACTGTGTTCTCCTGGCTGTGCAGAGAGAAGGTTCATCCATGCCCTACTCATCCTGCAGGTACAGGACTGTGCAGGCATCTGGCTTACCCTTCTCTTGTCCTGTAGTCTGCCCCCTGGCTGTGTCACTGCTCAGTTAGCATCTCTCGCACAAGATGGCGCTACTCAGTCTGTTAGTTCTGCAACTTGTTGGCATCTCTGCAGAGAGCTCAGCAGGAAAGGAGGTTGCTGACTCAAGGCTAAATGTGATTTTCATATCATCTGCACAGCTCAGTCATCTGCAAGATCTTGTTACTTGCAATTGGCCAAAGCAATCAGTGGTTTATTGAGCGTCCTCATTGACCTGCAGAACTACCATCAGCAATACCTCCTCTGCCAGCAAACGGTTCTGAGCCAAGTGCCTTGTGCCTGCCTCCCGGTTCCAGGTGTGGCCAGGTTGTAGCCATGGCCTTCAGATGGTGCTTGCGAGCTGACCTGATACTTATCACCCCATGATTTCTCTGACCTTATGTGCCTGTATTCCTGCACGGCTGGGTAGAGAAGTATGTCTGCTGCTTGGCTCTGTATCTAGAGATGAAGTGAGTAAACTTTTTCTGTAAAGGGCCAGCTACTAAATATTTCAGTTTCATGGGCCGTATGGCCTTTGTCACAATTACTCAACTCTGCGCTTGCAGCATGGAAACAGCCGTGGACAATATGTAGAAGAATGAAGGTGGCTGTATTCCAATTAAACATCTTTTATGGACACTGAAATTTGAATTTCATGTAATTTTCATTTGTCACAAAATATTATTCTTGCTTTGGTTTTTTAAAACTATGTGAAAATGTAAAAAATTCCTTAGCCTGTGGCCGGTACAAAAACAGGCCAGAGGCTGGATTTGGCTTATGGGTGATAGTTTTTTGCCCACCCCTAATCTGGAGGAAGGGTAATGTGATAGTTAAAAGCATGACCTTTGGGGCTTCCCTGGTGGCGCAGTGGTTGAGAGTCCGCCTGCCGATGCAGGGGACACAGGTTCATGCCCTGGTCCGGGAAGATCCCACATGCCGCGGAGCGGCTGGGCCCGTGAGCTATGGCCGCTGGGCCTGCGCGTCTGGAGCCTGTGCTCCGCAACAGGAGAGGCCACAACAGTGAGAGGCCAGCATACCGCAAAACAAAACAAAACAAAACATGAATTTTGGTGCAAATCCTGGTGCTTTCACCAATCAGCCATATAACTTAACAGCAGTCACTTCATCCTTCTAAGGTTTGGTTTCCTCATTGTGAAATGGGAATAATTCCAGTATGTACTGCAGAGGACTGCTGGTGGATTACATGAGATAATGGATATAATGTACATAGCCCAGCGCACTGTAAGCATCCACCATGGGCCCAGTGCTGGGCTAGTCACTACGGGAGATCCAAAATGAACCAGGCACAGCTGCACTCTCCAGGAGCTAGGAATCTAGCAGGGAGGTGGCCGTGTGCCCCAGTAACTGTCACACACATAGCGGAGCGATCATAGCTGTAAGAGAGGCACAGCAGGGACAGTTTTTCATCTGGATGTTTGCAGTGCTGCTTCTGGGGTGTTTTGGGATGCTCAGGGTGTTCTCTCAAAGAAAGCGTAGACCCATCTGGGACTGCCACGGCGAGGCCAGTCCCTGTACCTGTGTCAGTTCCCTGCTGCCGCGGCACTGAAACCCGGCTTCCCCATCACCCTTGCCAGCACGTCTGCTGTTTCCTCTGCTCAAGGTCCCTCGGCAGCCACAGAGGTAGAGCTTTCACTTTCCATCCTTGGTAATATAGCCCCCTTGAGGTTTTGGCAGTTAACACTTTGTCATTGGTAAATTTCTATTACATGGAAGTATTTCTAATATAATGTACACAACTTGCCAGTAAGTCATTTTGCGAGCAAGGTGAGATGTATGGTTATTGACCTTTGAGGTATTTGCATTATTTTAACTTACACTTAAAAACCAATCCTACCCTTACTCCTTTGTAAGATTACTTGTTCTGCCCAATCTGGCCACCAACTAGAATCCTTACTGGGCTTATCACCTGGGGACCACCTACCTCTATATTCCTGGCCTTGAGGATAACAAAGTGACTTGTCGTGAATGCCTAGAACTTCCATATAGTTTTTTTTTTTTTTTTTTCTGCGGTATGCGAGCATCTCACTGCTGTGGCCTCTCCCATTGCGGAGCACAGGCTCCGGACGCGCAGGCTCAGCGGCCATGGCTCACGGGCCCAGCCGCTCCGCGGCATGTGGGATCTTCCCGGACCAGGGCACGAACCCGTGTCCCCTGCATCGGCAGGCGGACTCTCAACCACTGTGCCACCAGGGAAGCCCTTCCATGTGGTTTTAATGGCATACAGCTTTCTAAATTGTTTCCTTTTATATAACAAATGAATCACAGATACACTTCTGAGACTATAATAATAAGTAATGATATTCATGTACTAACAGGTGATCTTACCTCCAGAAAGAACTGGTGAATCCCTTAGCAACAGTCCTGACCCTTTTCAGTTTGTTTCCTGAAGTCTTCCTGAATTGACATCACCCACGAATCCTCTTGTGTCCCGTGTTGCTCATATCCTGTGCCGTTGCATCCCAACCTGACCTGGCACCTTCTTGAATCTGGTATTTTTTACTGATTGCAGAGCTTTCTCTATATCTCCGACTGCAGTTACTCAAGTTCAAGCCTTTAAAATAGTGATCTTCTTATTCTTCCTTTTTTGCAGAACCCTTTAAGAGGATCCTTTTCTTCCGATACACTTGAAAGATGCCTGCTGCAGCTGGCAGTTACCTTGGGAATGCCTTCTCTCATTTTTGCACTGTTACAGTTTCCTTCTACTCTGTCCACCCTTTGATCTCCCTTCTGCTGTGACGGTAGGAAGGGGTTTTGAGGTTATTCTAGAATTTTGAAGTATGAAAGGAGCTTCCAAGTTCAGTATGTCATGGAAAGCTGGCCTATGAGGGCTGTTGTGTAAAACAATTCCAGACAACACTATTCTCTTCATGGTCTGTGTGAATATTTTGTTCAGTGCACAACCTGCATGGTGATACTCAGCTACCGTGACCCAATGGACGGGACTCATTGAGGCCCTGGTGCATATACTCTGCCTTACTAACGAAGAAGGGGGAGGAGGAAGAAGAAGAGAAGGAGGAAGGGAGAATAGTACTTCTGTAGAGCTTCTTTTGTGCTGGGTACTCTTCTAAGCACCTTACATGTGTTAACTTATTTAATTATCAAATACGAGATTTTTACTTATTCACTCCTATACTGTGCAGTGCCCGTCCTGACGATGGTGAACAGGCCGGAAACAGGCTTCCTTCCCTCATGCAGGATGCAATCAAATGATTTTTGATGGAACTGATCAAAAAGTTAACTGTGGGCTTCCCTGGTGGCACAGTGGTTGGGAGTCTGCCTGCCGATGCGGGGGATGCGGGTTCGTGCCCTGGTCCGGGAGGATCCCGCGTGCCGCGGAGCGGCTGAGCCCATGAGCCATGGCTGCTGGGCCTGCGCGTCTGGAGCCTGTGCTCCGCGGCGGGAGAGGCCACAACAGTGAGAGGCCCGTGTACCGCAAAAAAAAAAAAAAAAAAAAGTTAACTGTGATATCCATGGCAGGACCAAAGCTCAATGCAAAGAAAATTGCTGAAATTGTCATCAGACCCTCCTCAACAATCCACACAGGCTACCTGTTGCATGAGATGACAAATCTAACCTTGTACTGAACATTACATCACCAAGTGGCCTTTCTGTCCAGCCTTAATTTTCTCTGTAACTCCATATGTTGGCCCCTCCACACTGGAAAATTAGGCCACTTCCCCACTTGCACAGCAGACTGAAAAATCTCCCTGCTGGGAGCTTTGCTTCAGGCCATGACCCTCTTCCTTCCTCTCTGCCTTTCCAAATTCCTCCTGCTACCTGCAGCTCACCTTTCGCCTCCCCTAAACAGCCTTCCCTGATGGGATGAATACACAACACTTGGTCTCCTTGGATTTTTGAATACAAATTATCCCACATGATTTTGTGTGTAATAATGCATTGGTTTGTAATAGTCATTTTGTGTGTGTCTCTTCTTGGAGGGTGGGAACCTTATTTCTAGTTTTGTTTGTACCCCCTCTATAGCCCCTGCTCTTGTGCCCAGCACACAGCAGGTGGTCAATAAGTGCGTTTTAATAAGGAGCTGAGTCACTGCCAGCACTCTGGCCCCCTTGGCTCAAGTTCTTCTGAGGCATGCAGCCTTCCAAGAAAAGCTGACTTTCTTGGCTTCCTTCCGTAGTACTGGAATGAATTTCAATACTAGACCTTCAAAGAAACAACTCAGAAGGGGCCATTCTACCCTTGAGGAATTGCAAAAGAAACAAATCCCCAGTGGAGGGGAGGCCTAGTGGCCCCTTGGATAAAATTCACACCTGTGTCTATTTGTTTTTCTTTAGCAGAATAAAATAATTTCCAACCTGAGCTAACACTGAGTACTTATTATATGACATACATATGTAAATATAGATATAAGTGTATATACATATGTAAGTAAATGTAAATATGTGTGTATATTTATATTCAGCAACCACCCTAGGGGATAGGTATTATTATCAATTCTCATTTTTCAAAGGACACCTTTAAGTAACCTGTGCAAGCTCACACGATAGCAAATAGTAGAGCCACAGCTGGATGCCAGACAGGCTAGTTTGAGTCTGAGCTCTTGGCATTTTCACTGTATACTTTTGTACTGTAACTCTTCGGGTTAATTAGAGTCCTGTGAGTGTGTGTGTGTACCTGTGTGTAGACAAGACAGGAAACAATTTTAAAGTGCAGTATTTTATAAACTTGATGTTTTTTCCTAGCTTTATTGAGATATAGTTGACATATATCATTGTGTAAGTTTAAGGTGTACAGTGTGTTGATTTGATACACTTATATATTGTGAAATGATTACCTCAGTAGGGTTAGTCAACACCTCCATCACCTCAAATTATTACCATTGTTTTTTTGTGGTGAGAACAGTTAAGGTCTACTGTCTTAGCAATTTCAAGTATATAATACAGTATTACGAACTATAATCACCATACTGTACATTAGATCTCCAGCTCTTACTCATAACTGGAAGTTTGTACCTTTTAACAGCACCTCTCCATTTCCCTTGCCCCAAACCCCTCAAGACCACCATTCTACTCTGTTATGAGTTCAGCTTTTATAGAATCCACCTATAAGTGATATACAGTATTTGTATTTCTCTGTTTGACTTATTTTACTTGCCATAGTGCCCTCAAGGTATGTCCATGTTGTCATAAATGCCAGGATTTCCTTCTTTCTCATGGCTGAATGATATTCCATTGAATATATATGCCACATCTTTTTTATCCATTCATGTGTAGACAGACACTTAGGTTGTTTTCGTATGTTGGCTGTTATGAATAGTGCTGCAGTGAACATGGGAGTGCAGATAAACTCTTTGAGATAGTAATTTCATTTCCTTTGGATATACCCCCAGAAGTAGGATTGCTGGATCATATGGTAGTTTTATTTTTAATTTTTTGAGGAACTTCCATACTGTTTTTCGTAATGGATGTACCAATTTACATTCCCACCAACAGTGCACGAGGGCTTCCTTTTCTCCACTTCCTCACTGACACTTGCAGTCTCTTGTCTTTTTTATGATAGCCATTCTAGCACATGTAAGGAGATATCTCATTGGGGTTTTGATTTTCATTTCCCTGATAATTAGGATGTTGAGCATCTTTTCATGTATCTGTTGGCCATCTGGATATCATCTTTGGAAAAATAGCTATTCAGGTCCTCTGCTCAGTTTTAAATCAGATTGTTTTTCTGCTGTTGATTTCTGTGAGTTCCTCATATATTTTGTTTATTAATCCTGTGTCAGATAGATGATTTGCAAGTATTTTCTCCAATTACATAGATTATCTTTTAATTTGTTGATTGTTTCTGTTCTGTGCAGAAGCTTTTTGATGTAGTCCTACTTGTTTAGTTTTGCTTTTGGTGCCATATCCAACAAATCATTACCAAGACCAATATCAAGGAGTTTCTTTCTTGTTTTCTTCTAGCAGTTTTATGGTTTCAGTTCTTATGTTTAAGTCTGTAATCCATTTCGAGTTAATTTTAGTAAGTGCCGTCCAATCACATTCTTCTGTGTGTGGTTATCTAGTTTTCCCAACACCATTTTTTGAAGAGATTATCATTTACTCATTGAGTATTCTTGGCTCCCCTAACAAATATTAGTTCACCATATATGTGAGAGTTTGTTTTGGGGCTCTCAATTCTATTCCATTGATCTGTGTGTACATTTTTATGCCAGTACCATATTGTTTTGGTTAGTATAGTTTTGCAGTATATTTGATATCAGGAAATGTGATGCCTCTAGCTTTTTCTTCATTCTCAGGATTGCCTTGGCTATTCAGGGTCTTGTATGGTGCCATACACATTTTAGGATTGTTCTATTTCCATGAAAAATGCAATTAGAATCTTGATAGAGATTGCACTGAATCTGTAGATCAGTTTGGGTAATACCGACATTTTAACAATATTAATTCTTCTGAATGACGAACATATATGTTTCCATTTATTTGTGTCATCTTCAGTTTCTTTCATCAATGTATTATAGTTTTCAGTGTATAGATCTTTAACCTCCTTGGTTAAATTTATTCTTAAGTGTTGTGTTTCTAATGCTGTTGTAAATGTGTTTTTTTAAATTTCTTTTTCAGATATTTCATTGTTAGTAAGTGTATAGAAATGCAACTGAATGCAACTGATTTCTGTATGTTGATTTTGTATCCTGCCAATTTACTGAATTTGTTGCTTAGTTCTTTTTTTTTTTTTTTTTTTTTTGCGGTATGCGGGCCTCTCACTGTTGTGGCCTCCCCTGTTGCGGAGCACAGGCTCCGGACACGCAGGCTCCGGACGCGCAGGCTCAGCGGCCATGGCTCACGGGCCCAGCCGCTCCGCGGCACATGGGATCCTCCCAGACCGGGGCACGAACCCGTATCCCCTGCATCGGCAGGCGGACTCTCAACCACTTGCGCCACCAGGGAGGCCCTGTTGCTTAGTTCTAACAGTGTTTTGGTGGAATCTAGGATTTTCTCTAAATAAGGTCATATCTGAACACAAAGACAGTTTTACTTTTTCCTTTATAATTTGTATGCTTTTTCTTTCTTTCCTTCTTTCTTCTTTCCTTACTTCCTTTCTTTTTCTTCTAATTGTTCTGGCTAGGACTTACAGTACTATGTTGAATAGGATTGGTAAGAGTGGGCACCCTTCATCTTGTTTCTGATCTTAGAGGAAAAACATTCACCCTTTCACCATTGAGTATGATGTTATCTGTGGGTTTGTCATATATAGCCTTTCCTATTTTGAGGTACATTCCTTTTAATTAAAAGGGATAAATCTTTTTAATGTGCTGTTAAATTCCATTTGGTAATAGAGTGTTGAAAATCTTTACATTTATGTTCATCAAGGATAATGGCCTATAGTTTTTTTTTGTTTTGTTTTTGCGGTACGCGGGCCTCTCACTGTTGTGCCCTCTCCCATTGCGGAGCACAGGCTCCAGACACGCAGGCTCAGCGGCCGTGGATCACGGGCCTAGCCGCTCCACGGCATGTGGGATCTTCCTGGACCGGGGCACGAACCCGTGTCCCTTGCATCGGCAGGCAGACTCTCAACCATTGCGCCACCAGGGAAGCCCTGGCCTATAGTTATTTTGTTGTTGTTTGTTTTGTTTTTTTGTAGTATCCTTATCTGACTTGGTATCAGGGTAATGCTAGCCTCGTAAAATAAGTTTAGGAGTATTTCCTCTTCTTCAGTATTTTGGAAGAGTTTGAGAAGGATAGGCATTAATTCTTTAAATGTTTGATAGAATTCATCAGGGAAACCATTGGACCCTGGGCTTTTCTTTGTTGGGAAGTTTTTCTTTTATTACTGATTCAGTCTCCTTATTCATTATAGCTCTGCTCAGATTTTCTAATTCTTCATGATTCAGTTTGGTAGTTTGTATGTTTCTAGAAATTTATCCGTTTCTTACAGGGTATCCAGTTTGTTGACGTGTAATTGTTAATTGTAGTATCTTTAATCCTTTGTATTTCTGTGGTCTTTGTTGTAATGTCCCCTCTTTCATTTCTGAAATAATTGAGTCATCTTTTTTTTAAAGATAGTGTAAAATTTTGCCAATTTTATTTACCTTTTTAAAAAATACCACTTTGTTTTGTTGTTGTATTCTCTTGTTTTGCTGGTCTCTATTTTTATTTGAATCTGCTCTGATCTTTGTATTTCCTTCCCTCTGCTAACTTTGGGCTTATTTTCTTCTTCCTTTTCTAGTTTCTTGAGGTATAAAGTTAGGTTGTTTATTTGAGATCCTTCTTTTTTCTTTCTGTAGTTGTTTATTATTATAAACTTCCCTCTTAGAACTGCTTCTGCTGCTTCCCATAAGTTTTGGTATATTGCATTTCCATTTTTATTTGTCTTATATATTTTTAAATTTCTTTTTTGACTCATTAGTTATTCAGGAGTATATTGTTTAATTTCCATGTATTTGTAAATATTCCAGCCTTCCTCCTGTTATTGATTTCTAGTTTCATACTGCTATTGTCAGAAAAGATACTTGTATGATTTGTTTTGATACTGGTAAATTTGCTAGGACTTGTTTTGTGACCCATCGTATGATCTATCCTGGAGAATGTTCTCTGTGTATTTGGGAAGAATGTGTATTCTTCTGCTGTTGGATGGAATGTTCTATATAAATCTGTTATGTTCACTTGGTCTAAAGTATAGTTCAGGTCCAATGTTTCCTTGTTGTTTGTCTGGTTGGTTTATTCACTGTTGATAGTGGGGTATTGAAGTTTTGTACTATTATTGTATTGTTGTCTATTTTTCCCTTCAGATCTGCTAGTATTTGTTTAATAGATTTAGGTGCTCCAATGTTGAGTGCATGTATACTTATGATTGTTATATCTTCTTGATTGATTGACCCCTCTATCATTATATAATCACCTTGTTTTTCAGTTTTTACAGTTTTTGGCTTAAAGTCCATTTTTTTCTGATGTAAGTACAGTTGACCCTTAAACAATACTAGGGTTGAACTGTGTGGGTCTATTTATATGCAGATTTTTTTCAGTAAATACATACTGCATTACCACGTGATCCACAGTTGGTTGAATCCGTGGATGTGGAACCACAGATGCGGAGGGCTGACTGTAGTTATATGTGGATTTTCAACAGCATGCGGGGTTGGCAGCCTTAAACCCTGTCTTGTTTAGGGGGCCACTGTATAGCTACCACTGCTCTCTTTTGGTTTCCATTTGCATGGAATATCTTTTTCTGTCCCTTCACGTGGATTGGAGCCTTTGTGAGTCCTGAAAGCTGAAGTGAGTGTCTTGTAAGGAGCATATAGTTGGGCCTTGTTATTTTTATCCATCCAGCTACTCTGTGCCTTTTGACTGCAGAAATTAATCCAATTACATTTAGAATAATTATTGATAGAGTAATTATTGATAGGTAAGGATTTGACTAATGCCGTCTTTATTATTTTCTTGCTGAACAAATTCCCTTGTTCCTTTTTTTCCTCTCTCGATGCCTTCCTTTTTGAATTGGTAATTTTCCACAGTGGTATATGTTGATTCCCTTTATCTTTTGTGAATATACTATCGGTTATTGCTTTGTAGTTACTATGAGGCTTACACAAAGCATCTTATAAATATAACAGTCTATTTTACACTTATTATAACTTCAATAACACAAAAACTATACCCTTTTATACACCCCACCCCTGTTTTAGTTTTGATTTCTCAATTTACCTCTTTTTATATAGTGTATTTATTAACAAATTATTTTAGCTATAGTTATTTTTAATACTCTTGTCCTTTAATCCTTATACTGGAATTATTTTATTTTTCTTTTTTTATTTATTTTTTCTGCTTTATAACAAATTTAATCAGTTATACATATACATATGTTCCCATATCCCCTCCCTTTTGCGTCTCCCTCCCACCCTCCCTATCCCACCCCTCCAGGCGGTCACAAAGCACCGAGCTGATCTCCCTGTGCTATGCGAGCTGATCTCCCTGTGCTATGCGGCGGCTTCCCACTAGCTATCTACCTTACGTTTGGTAGTGTATATATGTCCATGCCGCTCTTTCACTTTGTCACAGCTTACCCTTCCCCCTCCCCATATCCTCAAGTCCATTCTCTAGTAGGTCTGTGTCTTTATTCCTGTCTTACCCCTATGTTCTTCATGACATTTTTTTTTCTTAAATTCCATATATATGTGTCAGCATACAGTATTTGTCTTTCTCTTTTTGACTTACTTCACTCTGTATGACAGACTCTAGATCCATCCACCTCATTACAAATAGGTCAATTTCGTTTCTTTTTATGGCTGAGTAATATTCCATTGTATATATGTGCCACATCTTCTTTATCCATTCATCCGATGATGGACACTTAGGTTGTTTCCATCTCCGGGCTGTTGTAAATAGGGCTGCTATGAACATTTTGGTACATGACTCTTTTTGAATTATGGTTTTCTCAGGGTATATGCCCAGTAGTGGGATTGCTGGGTCATATGGTAGTTCTATTTGTAGTTTTTTAAGGAACCTCCATACCGTTCTCCATAGTGGCTGTACCAATTCACATTTCCACCAGCAGTGCAAGAGTGTGCCCTTTTTTCCACACTCTCTCCAGCATTTATTGTTTCTAGATTTTTTGATGATGGCCATTCTGACTGGTGTGAGATGATATCTCATTGTAGTTTTGATTTGCATTTCTCTAATGAGTAAAGATGTTGAGCATCCTTTCATGTGTTTGTTGGCAGTCTGCTTATACTGGAATTAAGTGGGTAACACACCATGTTACAGTATGACAGTATTCTGAATTTGACTATATACTTACTTTTACCAGTGTGTTGCATATTTTCAATGTTTTTATGTTACTAATAGTGTCCTTTCACTTCATCTGAAAGAACTCCTTTCAGCATTTCTTGTAAGGGAGGTCTAGTGGTGATGAACTCCCTTAGCTTTTGTTTATCTGGTAGTCTTTATCTCTCCTTCATTTCTGAAAGATGCCTTTGCCAGATAAGATATTCTTTGCCGGCAGTTTTTTCTTTCATCACTTTGAATACATCATCCCACTGTCTCCTGGCCTGTAAGGTTTCTGGTGAGAAATTTCCTGATACTCTAATGGGGGTTCCCTTGCAAGTTACAAGCTTCCTTTCTCTTTCTGCTTTTAAAGTTCTCTCTTTGTCTTCAGTCTTTGACGGTTTTATTATAATGTGTGTCAGGCAGAATCTCTTTGAGTTTGTTTGGTGACCTAACTTCATGAACTTAGATACCCAAATTTCTGTGCAGATTTTTGAAATTCTCAGCCATTATTTCTTTAAGCAAGCTTTATGCACACCCCCCCCCTTTTCCTCTGGAACTCCAGTAATTTTTAAGTTGTTTCTTTTTATGATGTCCCATAGATCATGTATGCTTTGTTCACTGTTTTTCATTCTTTTTTCTTTATTCTTCTCTGACTGGATAATTTCAAAGGTCCTGTCTTCTACCTCACACCTTCTTTCTTCTGCTTGATCCATTCTGCTATTGATGCTCCCTGTTGCATTTTAAAATTTAGTTCATTGTATTCTTCAGTTCCAGAGTTTCTGTTTGATTCTTTTTTACGATTTGTCTCTCTTTTTAAACTTCTCATTTATTCATGGAGAAAAAACCTTTCCTGATTTTGTTGAATTGTCTTTTTCTGTTTTCTTATAGCTATCCAGTTTCCATAGAACAGCAATTGCAAATTATTTACTGGATAAATCACAGATCTCCATGTCTTTTTGGTTGGTTACTAGAAGACTATTGTGGTCTCTTGGTGATGTCTTGTTTCCTTGATTTTTCATGTTCTTTGAAATTTGCTTTGCTGTCTTCACATCTGAAGTAGCATCACTTCCTCCAGTCCTTGCTAACTGGGACAGCAATACCTTCCATCAGCCCTGCTAAGGATTCTGAGGCTCTTAGACCTTCTATGGATACATCTGCTCCATGTTTCTTTTCCCTCTTGTGACAGAATTCTTAAGATTGAATGTCTTCTCTTGATCCTGCAATGCCCCAGGCTGAGTGCTGACAGTCTCCCTTTGTTTCCCCAAAGGCGGTGCTAAAGCTTAAGTTTATGGGTTCTCCCTGGCCTGCAGATTTGGGCTAGCTTTTTGTACATGCTCACTAGCTATTTGTCAAAGCTTGCTGTCACTGATGCTCTTGGGAGCTTGCATAGAGAACTGGCCACAGCGTAGATATGTGTGTGGGTAAGGCACACAGAGTATTGGGGATGCCTATGGGCCAGTTGAGGAGATCCACAGGTGAGGTGTCCCCAGCAGCTCATTGGTGAGCTTCTTGGTGGAGTTCACAATGCAGTTAATAGGATTCTTGTTCATTTCATGCCCTCTGAGAATCCTGTCTGCTCGTCTCCCAGTCTCCCCTCATCCCCAGTACATGCTGCTTACGATTCAGTCCTGTGGATGGGGCAAAAGAGAAATGAGTGTCTTTGGCAGCATCCTGCACAGCTGCGGAAGCTGGGCACTTACACACTCTCGTTTTTCACCGTGGTAGAAATTACGAGCGAGATCTCTCTTGGCCCTGAGCTTTACTGCCTTGGGTGGGGGGTAGTTTGAGTAAATGTCAAAATGTTCCTCGTACCCTCTCCATTGTGTCCAAATTCACTTTTTGTTTTGCTTCAGTGGTGTGCTGGCACTTATCTGTTGGAAACCTGGACTTCCACAAAAGATCTCTTGTCCATGGGTGATTATCTAAGACAGTGTTTTCCAGGGCCTCCCAGACCATGGCTAGGAGGGGCTGGAGCCAGTTCATGGGCCACTCAGGGTCCATAGCTGGGACCAAGATCTGCATACTTATTACCCAACACATGGGTGGGTGAGACTTCTCCTGGGTTTCTTGGTGTATGGTGCTGGATCCCACAGCTCTCACAAAGGCACTTTTGTCCATGGATGGATACCAAATTGTTATTGTTAGGAAGGGGGGGGTGGACAGGAACAAGAGACGTCTTATTCAGCTATGATGCTGATATCACTCTAAACTTGATATTCATACCATGTATATTGATAGTTACCTGATTTAAAAGGACAGTGAGATTTTTTTTTATATATCTTTGTTGGATTATAATTGCTTTACAAAGTTGTGTTAGTTTGTGCTGTATAACAAAGTGAATCTGCTATATGTAAATATATCCCCTCCCTCTTGCGTCTGCCTCCCACCCTCCCTATCCCACCCCTCTAGGTGGTCACAAAGCACGGAGCTGATCTCCCTGTGCTATGCAGCTGCTTCCCACTAGCTATCTGTTTTACATTTGGTAGTGTATATATGTCCATGCCACTCTCTCACTTCATCCCAGCTTACCCTTCCCCCTCTCTGTGTCCTCAAGTCCAAAGACAACAACAAAAAAGAATAATATGTGACAGATGGCATATATGACTTGCAAAGCCTAAAATATTTACTATTTGTCTTTTGCAGAAAAAGTTTGCCAACCCCTAATATATAGTATTGACTTTGTTTTAAGTTATAAAGGATCTTATATCCTACAGTCATTCTGAAACTTGCTTTCATATTCAGCCCTATTCTTGAAATCTGTGTTTGTTGACATATGTATCTACTTTAGTCCTTTTAATGGCTGTGTGGTATTCCATCATATTAATATAGCACACTTTTCCTACTCATTCCTCCGCTAGATGGACAGTGACATTGTTTACACCCTTCACTATTGAAAAAGTCAAGAAACATTAAAAAAAAGTGAGAGATCAGCTAGAGTATTTTAAATAAATTTTTGGCAAAATTTTGCCAACCTAGAATAATTAATAACTAGATGTTGAAAGTAACATCTCCAAATAAGGAAATTCTGCAGTTACACACAGAGAACCCTTTGCTGTCATGATTTTGTAACACTTGGAGTCAAAAGGATTTCCCTGTTTAGCCTGTCTCTCTGGCTGCAGCTGAAGTCATTTCCCTGTTATTTATGTTACATTGATATGTTACATCTTAATTTTTGTTTTTGTTCCTTATTTTCCCAGCCATCTTCATTCAGTACATAGACAGCTTCTTCCATGGACTTTCTATATTTTAGAGTTTCCCACTTTCTGGAATGCAGATAGTGGTATTGGAAGGAACATTGGCCTTGCTAATTTTTACTCAGAACAAACTGTGTCTTTCCCTCTCCATGTGTACAGTGGCGATCAGAATACCTCTTGGCAGTGGGAATTGAATTAAGTGACACCGTAAATGTGCAAACATTATCAAATGGAGCAGTTCATAGATGTGTGCTTGCTTTTTAACCGTGGCTGAGACTGGTAGCAGGAAGTATCTCTCTTCTCTGCTCCTGATTGCTCTTTTGTGTTTCTCTCCCCTCGTGCTCTTTCCCCCAGCCTCCTCCTCTTCACTTTGGTTCCTGGGCAGCTGCTACTGTGAAGACAGTACAGATCCCATCTGCTTTTAGCATATGGGACCAACGCTGTTGCTTCCAAAGTCCTTGCATTTGCTGTTCAGAGCAGGGTGGGTTATTGTATGGAAAGTGAGGCAGAAAATTACAGAATGATTTAGCAACCAGTCTTTGTTAAATCTTCGTATAGTAATGATGAGAACAATAGATCAATTTTTCTCTCCATCATCCATCCATCTCCCACTTTTTTCTACTGAGAAGTTGTTTCCTCACACTTTTATATAATAAAATACAAATAGATAAATTTTAAGATCAGGGAAAATATAGAAAGACTGAAGCCGAGAGGAAATTAAAACACAGACCTACATATTATAGGACCCATAAATCATGGGTACTGTAATTACTGCCAACCCATGATTTTGGCTTTGAGCATCCTGGCACCCAAGCAAAAGAGAAAATGCTGTTGACTTATAAGATTCCCAGTGTCCATAAGGGGCAGATCAGTGGTGGGTAGGCAGAATGTCAAGCCAAGTTTCCCTTGGCATTTCACTCTGAAGAAAATTTTTCTCGAGCGGGCTCCTAATAAGATTCGGAGCATTTTTCAGAGTATCAGGGGTTCTAAACTCAGTGCTCATTCTAGAGCTAGGATGCCGTTAAAGTTTCAGATAAACCCTACATATAAAAAGAACTGCTGGTTGTAGTTATGAAAACATTGAATGATAACCAGTATTCCTGGATTTAATTTTCCTGACTTTGGAAAATTAAAATGGTCGATGTTATCCACCATTCCATGTGAGGAAAGTATAGATGGATGTCAACCAGCAAGCATTCATTCAACTGTTAATAAATCCACTAGCCGTTTGTCATCAAAGTAAATGGTTGGATCAGTTTGTTGGGGGATGATGATAACGCAGTGCATACTGTGGGCATCCTGAGTGGAATTGCTCTTCAACTGTGGATGTCACACTCTTGAGTCTCCTTGATCATATCTAATTACAGGGGAAGGTTGGGGGAGGTGGATGGTCTAATGAAAGCTCATCTTCACAGCTGAAATCACACTATAGGTCAGTCAGCAGTACCATATTCATAGGAAAATTGTTTGTTTGGGAATGATAGTGATCATTTCACCGGAACTTATCTAATAGCTCTAGAGTTAGAGTTTGAACCTGCCCTAATGAGTGTCCGTACAAAACAGCCAAATAAAATCACTGTCGAGAAACTCAGCAACTTCTTCTCTAAGCCTAAAATGCAACTAACAATTGATTGAAACGATAGAATGATAAAGTGTGTTTGGCTATCATTTTCCTTCGCTTCAGTGATTTCATGGTGCTTAGAAATTGAAGGGAAGTAGTTGATATTTTGAGTTGCAGACTTGCTGTCCACTGAGTTTTGCAGTGGACCCCTGGGGATATGGGATCACAGACTCGAATGCCTACAGAGCCCAGGCAGGTCATGGAAGTGCATGAAGTGAGCTGGTTGCAAATAAGAAAAGAATGGTGGCAGCTGTGGTAGCTGGAAACCTCGTATCCATTCAAAAGGCGGCAGCAGCTACTCCCCTCATGTGATTGTTGCCACAGAGCGAGTCTGACCCATGGATTTCATGCTGGGCAATTTTAGCCAGAAATTCACAGTTCTTGTGAGATGTATTTTTCTGATTTTTAAGACTTATGGTGACCAGGTTTAAAAGTGCCCGTAGGCTGGGGCCTCCCTGATGGCGCAAGTGGTTGAGAGTCCGCCTGCCGATGCAGGGGATATGGGTTCGTGCCCCGGTCTGGGAGGATCCCATATGCCGCGGAGCGGCTGGGCCCGTGAGCCATGGCCGCTGGGCCTGCGCGTCCGGAGCCTGCGCGTCCGGAGCCTGTGCTCCGCAACGGGGGAGGCCACAACAGTGAGAGGCCCGCATACCGCAAAAAAAAATAAATAAATAAAAATAAAAATAAAAAAAGTGCCCGTAGGCTGGATTTAGCCTCTGCTCAGTCATTTTGCACACAGTGGACCAGCTGTATAAATGTGAAAGAGGAAACAAGAGAAAAGCAGAGCGATTGAGCTAAGAAGACACATGCACATCCATGCTTTTAACCAGTTATAGGTTTATGTCATTGGGAAAACGATAGTAGGTGCATTTTGCTTTCTAAAAAGGAAGACAAGATTAATTTCCTGTAAGTATTGTATGTAGTATTACTGTTAAATCCATATTTGAATGGGAAGAGAGCTAGATCTTAAAAGTTGTATTGCAAAACCAAAAGGTGCTACTTGTCATCTGAATTTTTTTTTTTAATGTAACTTGAAATCTCAAGTCTGTCAGGTATAAAGTCCTTTCTTTCCTTTGCCTTGCAACAGGTACAGAATTTCTCAGCCGAGTTTATGGGTATTTATGTCTCATATGTCTACAGATCATATATAAAGAGCAGGCCCAGAGAGATATTTGTATCTAGTTATTATGCTAAGTTTTAACTTGGCAATGTGAAGTGCCCCAAACATTATGTACTGTGAAGGTACAGTCTGCTCTTTCAAATTTTTAAGTTTCATGTTAGGTTACAGTAATGCTTACCTAAAGTTAACTGTTTTGGGAATGTAGGGAGTATGGCATAGGCAGCTGTAAAAATGTTGGTTTAAGTTGTTAAACATCATTTTAAAAACTGTGTAAATCTAATCAAGTTGGAAATGTGCCTGATGCCACCTGTTTGGTGTTCACCTGTGCTGCTTTGCTTGCTGGAAGGCATGCAGAGGCCTTGGGCAGCCATGAGAACTCATTGAATAATGGCTCGGGCAGCCGCATAAATAAATTAGTCCCTCTGTTGAGTATATGCCAAATGCTCCAGAAGGTGCATTCTGGCCTCACTTAGTGAACTGAGGTACCATTTGTCTTTCTGCAAGTCTGTTGACCTTCAAATGACTAGGTGGTTTTGTGGAATTCAGTCTTGATCCTAGGTAGTGCACATATGGGAGGGTCTTCACTGAAATTGGTTAAAAAATAATGGTAGAAATGAGCCCAATTGCAAAGAGACTGATTCACCTCTAAGGTAGAGAAAAGTATGGTGTAGATTTTAAAAAAAAAACCACTTGAAATGAGTACAACATAAAAATATATAAAATTGTTAGTAAAACCAAAAAACAAACCCAACCCAAACCAAAAAAACTCTTAAACCTGAGTCAACTGGCAATGACTAAGAAAAAACAAAAAACAAAAAAAATTTCTTGTGAAGTGGGAGATTTCTGTTCTAGTCAAGGCTACCTATACAAAGTAGCTCAGGACAAAAAAAAGAAAGTTACTGTAAGGAAATATCTCATGACATTTAAGACAGAGAAACAGAGTATCCTGAAACCATGTGGGGAAACAGGTATTATCTGTGTGGTCTTCCCCATCTGCATCTTTCTGTGTCCTCATCTCTCTCAACTGCCTATTCCTCTTGTACTTGAACCTGCCTGGCTACCTCCCCTAAGACTACATCATCTTGTAGCCAGGGTGATTCAGGAATTTATCATCCCAACCAGGACTCTTTGAGTGTGAGAGGGAATGCGATCAGTAATCTCTCCAGGATGGCAGACATAAATTGGAATGTCCCAGGTAAACCAAGATGTAGGATCACTCCTCTTCGGAGCCCCAGAGCCTATCCTGTTTTATTAGTACCTGGGTCTTTTGGTCCAGGCTGAGTGACCCATTAGTCAGCAGCTCATTCTTAACTAATCTGCTGGATAAGATATAGGATCTAATGGTGCAAACAGAACATCAGGAGTTATGAGCAGGGCCAGAAACTCTTAGGGAGTATGGACAGGAAAGTAGAGCTGGTAGCTGTCACAGAGTCAGGGATTCAACATGTTATAGGACCAGAAATGTTAGATCAGTTGCTTTGTAGTAGCCTTTCACACAGCAGTGTGCTCTGGGAGCAAAAGCTGGGTTTAAGCTAGCCCCTGTTCAAAGATTTCCGAAGCCAAGAGGCTTACTGTCTATTTTCCATGGCTCACCATCCTCCAGTTTGACCCCTGAAGTACATATATTTTCTCACTCCCATTTCGCCAGTTTCAACGTAGTCGATACTGCTTCTACCTCTCTGTTGGCAGCGGTCAACTGTGGTTAATCTACTCTCCTTTCTTCTGATAACAGAAGCCCAGTTTTCCTTTGGGTTTAAATAGGGCTGACTCAAGTCTGGTCAATAGGCATTGATCCCTAGCCATAGCAATTGATTCAGAGATGGGTCTTTAATTTAACTTGGTTCAATGAGACTTAATCTGGGGCTTTTGTTGGAACATTTTGGAAGGACTGGGCTTGCTAAGCTAGTAGCAGTGTTGTTCTGGAGATGATGATAGTCATCTTGACCTGAAGATGGGAAACGGAGGGGAAGCCCGCTTGAACGTTAAGGTAAAACAGAGAAGTACAGAACTAGAGCGAGAGACCAAGAGCAAGAGAGAGAAAGGGAAAGAAAGAGAAGGGGGTGGTGAGGTGGGACTTAAAGATCATTCGAACTCCTGGACACAGCCGTTCTTGAAAGTGGAATTTTAATCCTGGATTTTTCAGTTTGGTGAGCCATAAAATCCCTATTTCAGTTAAACTTAGTTGAATTTCCACCTCTTGCCAACAAAAGAGTTTTCACTGATATCCTTTCCTTAGAATTTTGTTCCTGCTTTGGCTTAGTGACTTATCCCTCTGTCCAAGGCTGACCCCCGATCCTTCTGCTTATTGGAAACCACACAGTTCTCAGATCTCGGTCTTTCCTTGCTGATGGGTGAAGTGTCAGGGCAAGTGTGCTAGGATCCCACAGGGATCAGGCAACTGGCTCAGTGTTCAGACAAATGAGACAAATGAGCAAACTGTCCTTACTTTCATAAATGGTGAAGCTCACTATTTTACTAATGTTTTGGTCACTGCTGGTCATCTCAGAAAGTGTTTAACTGGTTAAAGACATGCATGTAGATTGCCTCTGACATTTGATAAGATTTGTAATCCAGTTATTTTGCATAAGATTCTTAATATTTAGAGGTATGACAGATATACAAAATACTCCCAAATAGCCCTTCCCAGTGCTTTGTACTAATATTTTGTTTGTACAAAAATAATTTTAGTTAGGTATTATATAGGTTATGAATTATAGGTTTGGTTGCTAAATTGTAAGGCTTTGAGAGGAGAGCAAAGCCAAATAAATACATTTGATTTCTTAGAGCTTATAAGCATATTTATTTTAAGAGAGGTTGATTGGCAGTTGCTTTTAAGAAATGTTAACAAATTTATTTTAAAGAGGAGACAAAAGCACTAGCTTGAAGTTTGGGGAAGCTGTCCATTTTTCTAGTTTTCTCATGTGTACAATAGAAACCTACAGTGTCTTATAGTAATGCTGTCTATGGTGGGCACTCAGAGATCTATCTACTTTATGTCTAATCACTTCCCAAAGGCTCTACCCTCTAACTACCATCACACTGGAGACTAGGTATGATTTTCGGGGGGGGGACAGACACTGTCTATGGTAATGCTCACTGGAGGTTCCAAAATAAGATGCAGTAATAGTAACCTGTCTTCTCTTCTTCAGTTCTCCAAACTAGAGGGAGAGACTTTTGGTAAGAGGAGTGAGGGGATCTTTAAATCCAGCAGGTGATTATGCCTTTGGAAAACATTTTAGCAAGGAGTTCACTTTTTTTTTTTTTTTGGATGGAGGAGACTTTTGATCTGCCGGCACCATTTGTTTGAAAGATGCCATTAATTCTGTAGAGCCAGGATGACTCCCAGAGGAGAGTAAAGAAAGGCCAGCTGTTGAGAACATAATAAAATTTAAATGGTATTCACATTTGCATATTGTCTCCTTTAACTGCTTAGAGCAGAAAAGGTGGGAGGTTATGGCTCCGAACCACTGCTCTGGAATAAGGAGATCCCTGTGGGGTATTTCCCAGAGGTCTGAGGGCAGAGTAGATAAGGATGGGGAAACACCCTCAATTGCTAGTAAAAGCCAAGTGCCTCGGACACAGCATGGATTATGAGTAAAATGGGAACTCCTTTCAAAGGACACATTTATCCACATTGTTTCTGAAGAGAATGGCCTGGTGGAACTGGCATTGTAACTACTCTGGCTATAAACCATCATGTTTTGTCATTTCTCAGCACAATACATAGATGTAATTTTCTCTATCATAGATATTAACCAAGGACATGATAGTTCCATGCCTCAGCCATGATTCTAACTATTCCACTTTGATTCTCAGACATGACTTAGGTTCTTTCTTGACAAACCATTACTTTCAATTTTAGCATGTAGTTATACTCAAGGATCAGTTAAAGACTACTCAGACACAGCATTTCCTTTTTGTTCTGTTACTCCTAAAAGACCAGATTGAAGGGATCTGTTTTTGTTTGCTTGCTTCTCTTAAATAGCTACTATTTACAAGTGATGCTGTCTGTGGTGCTTGCCGTACAGGGTTTATTTACCAAGATGTAGCATCTTTCTGTGCCAGGAAAGGGTAATACCTGTCTGACTGCCTCAGCTGTTCTGGCCACATGTCCCCAAATCATGCTGGAAAATCCACAGCTGACAATATGATAATCATGGTATGGATTTTTTTTTTTTTTTTTGCAGTACGCGGGCCTTTCACTGTTGTGGCCTCTCCCATTGCGGAGCACAGGCTCTGGACGCGCAGGCTCAGCGGCCATGGCTCACGGGCCCAGCCGCTCCGCGGCATGTGGGATCTTCCCGGACCGGGGCACGAACCCGTGTCCCCTGCATCGGCAGGCAGACTCTCAACCACTGCGCCACCAGGGAAGCCCCATGGATTTTTTTTAAAAAGTCAAACTGTAGACATTATTGCAGAGCTGCTTTTGGACTATCTTGAATAATTTACAAATAGCCCATCTTAATTCTCTCTAGTCCATCAGCTCAAATTTGCCAGATTAAGGTCTTTTTACTGGGAAGCAAGTAAAAGGTATCTATTTTCCTATAGTCAGTATATAAAAAAGGGAACAAAACTGACCATGTGCCCCCATTCAATTCTGCTTCTCCTGGTTTCATGGTCCTTAGAATCAAGGGTTTATTTTCTCCTATTTATTCCCTAATCAGAGGTGTGTGAACTTAAGTATTTGGGCCCAGTGGGCAGTGAAAGTTTAATTAATCAAAAAGTTCTAGTTAGGTATCACTGGCAGAAGCAATTATCTTTGGTTATGATGCAATTTAAGTCAGAATCTATTCACCGTCTGAACTCCTAAATGTCAGTAGTATTACTGTTCTTTTCTTCTTTTTTTTAATGAAGAGGAACATAATATTCACGTAAAAAAGTTTCCATACCTTCTTCATTCCTGCTCCCAAAGTCAGATAAATGCAAATTGAATTTCAGGAAATTTCCTATACAGATATATTCTGTGTGTGTTTCCAGAGAAACGCATAGCAGTCTCAGGTATAGGTAGGAACTGATTAGATCATAAGGGTGGAGCCCTTATGAATGAGATTAGCACTCTTACAAAAGAGACCCCAGGGAGCTCCTTTGCTCCTTCCACCATGTGAGGACACAGACACAAGTCTGTAGTCTGCATCTCAGAAGAGAACCCTCACCAGAACCTGACCATGCTGGCACCCTGATCTCAGACTTCCAGCCTCCAGAACAGTTTTTAAGGACAACTTTTATTGCTACCAGAGGCTTTTATCATCAGTACTTGGTTGTGACTGCAATACCTTCTTCAGACTGCACAGGGAGCTCAGGACCCAGAAGTCATTAAGAGAAATACAGGTAGGCTGGGGAGGCAGGGGGATTAACTTTTATCAAGAAAATCCTGATAGCTTAACATAAAACTAGGGTACTGAATTCAGTTATTACATGTTACAGTCCCAAATCATAGAGCTGCCCCAACATCTAGACAGTCTCTCCTACTGATTATAAATGAGTGTACAGTTCATTTATAATCAAAATAAATTTATAATCAAAATACATTTCTGTTATTTATAAGTCACTCTGTCTGTGCCACTCTGTTATAGCAACCCAGACGGACTAAGGCGTGTCTTTAGTGGCTACCAGGGTCCTTTCTTCTGGAGACTGAGGAAAGGGGAGATATAAACAATGAAATTTCTTTTCCTTTTTAAAATGTGATGTTTTTTTCTATCTTTATACATCAGGTGGAAACACAGACATTTATTTACACACATTAATTTAACCATTAAAATAAAGGTAAGGGTGGCTTGTGAAGAGAACATTCTCTTGGCAGCCGTTGTGACAGAATTCACAGTAGTCAAGAGTTAATTGATGTTGATTCCTGGACTTGCCAATATCTGACTTCTAATTTCCTAAATCCCATAAATACATCCCAAACTGGTCAAACTAGAGACCCTGATTTTTGGTTTCTCAAATGTGGTCCCTGTGCCAGGATTACAGAGTGGTGATTATAGTGTGTATAATGTAATACAATTGGATTTTTTAAAAATAGCAAACACAGAGCCAACACATCCAAATTAGTATTGATTTTGGAAGGCTATTTATGTATTGCGTGAATGCTGGTGTAACACAAAACTTCTTTGGAGCTTCTCTTTCACCTTTTCCTCTGAAGACAATTGGTGAGGTGCACAAGCAGACTATCCTTATTACTTTATATCAAAATTTTGCTTTTAAACCCAAAATGGTACTTTGCAACTCACCACACATCCTATTCACTAAATTAGGCAGCCATTACTTTTGGCTGTATTAAAGGTACAATTTCCCCCAAAGGATAGAGACTTGAAACTGTAGAGAATATTCAAAAGACTATTTATTGGACAAGTGAGTTTACCATAGGCTTTGAAAGCCCAAACAACTGAGATGCCCAGGACTCAAAGAACTCACAGAGGGGTAACACAAACCACTGCTGGCAATCTCTGAGAACTCAGAGGGAATTGGAAAGGTGCCAGGAGACTAGAGCTGGGTAAATAGTATCCAGTATCATCTTTGTTTTTCAGTATATCCGAGAATTTATTGTATTTTATTTTACTTTATTATTCCTTTTTTTTTTTGAGAACATTTAAGTTCTCTGTTAGCAAAGTTCAATTATATAGGGACTTCCCTGGTGGCGCAGTGGTTAAGAATTTGCCTGCCAGTGCAAGGGACACAGGTTCGATCCCTGGTCTGGGAAGATGCCACATGCCATGGAGCAACGAAGCCCGTGTGCCACAGCTACTGACTGTGTTCTCTAGAGCCTGTGAGCCACAACTACTGAGCCCATGCGACACACCTACTGAAGCTCGCGCACTCTAGGGCCCCCGTGTCACAACTGCTGAGCTTGCATGCTACAACTACTGAAGCCCGTGCGCCTAGAGCTTGTGCTCTGCAACAAGAGAAGCCACTGCAGTGAGAAGCCCGCACAGCTCGACGAAGAATAGCCCCTGTTCACTGCAACTAGAGAAAGCCCGTGCACAGCAACAAAGACCCAATGCAGCCAAAAAAAAAAAAAAAAAAAAAATTTCAATTATATAATACATGTTAACAACTATAGTCACCACGTTATACATTAGATCCTCAGGCCTTATTCATTTTATAGTTGAAAGTTTGTACCCCTTTACCAACCTCTCCCTATTTTCCCCACCCCTTAGCTCCTGGCAACCACTTTTCTACTGTCTGTTTCTATAAGTTTGACTTAAAAAAAAAAGTTTCCAGATATAAGTGATATCATACAGTATTTGTCTTCCTCTTTCTGGCTTATTTCACTTCGCGTAATACCACCAAGGTCCATCCATGGTGTTGAAAGTGGCAGGATTTCCATTTTTCTCGTGGCTGGAGGATATTCATATATATATATATCATATCTTCTTAATCCATTCTCTTTTGACAGATGAATTGAAACAATTTCACCAAGTTCATTTATCATTTCCCCAAATTTATTGAATTCACATTTTCAACCTGTTACTGGGTGGCTGTTATGTTAGCACTATGTTCTGAAGACTAGAGATAAATAAGGCTTGACACCGTGCCCCCAAACCATGCCCTGAAAGAGTTTGATATATATATAGAGAGGGACACTTTAAAAATTGATAAATTGGGTAAAATATGAAATAAGATGGTAAGCTGAGAGCATGAGATGAGAGCACAGGTTCTGGTCCCTAGTTACACATGAAAACTAACTGGAGGCTTTTGAAAAAAATAGAGATGCCTTCTCCCCACTACCAGAGCATTGAATTACTCAGTATAGGTGGAGGGTCCAACATCTACATTAAAAAATTCTTCCTAGGTGATTCTGGTTTGTAGCCAAGTGTTGAGGCCCAGTGTGTTGCAGCAGTTCATTCTGCCTATGGGTGTTGTAGAACACAGCAGTGAAGAAATGCTCATTGAACTGAATCTTGGAGAATGAATAGGAGTTTCATGTCAAAAGGTAATCCAAACAGAAGAGACAGGGGTTTCAAAGTCAAGAAGCCAGGCCAGGCCCAGGTTGACCTGGGGATGTGTAAGTGCTTCAGCAGCATGGTGGGCACGTAAGGGTGTAGTGCAGGTCTTATGTGTGCAGGAAATGGGGGCGAGGAGGGCACGCACACAGGGGCGGACAGACGTGAGGGACTGGAGCTCACGGTGAATCCAGACTGGGTGGGCATTAGGGATCCCATGTGGGCTGTAGGAGAGAGACCCGGTCACAGCACCAGCAGTGGAGAGGAGAGAGACCCCAGGCAGCGAGGACCGCTGGGCAGGACTTTGAGAGACATTTCTAAGGCAGAAGTCACAGAATTTGACCAGTGTGCATGCTGTGTTATCTGTTAGTAATATCACTTCTGGAATTCTTTGAGCCTTCACTTCTGTATTTTTTTCCTCACACAGTAGAAAGCATTCCCTTGTGTATACTTAGGGAATTATTTTACCAGTTATTTTACCTTTTCTCTATACACTTAGGGAATGCTAAATATGAAAAAAAAACTTGTGGCTATAATGATAGAATGAGATTTTATATATATACTCACTTATATACATATATATTTTGTATTCACATATATTTTATTTTTCTTATCATCAACAATCACCTTCCTCAGAGCACATACTGAAAATAAGCCTCTGAACTTTGTTAGCACCATACCAGGAGAATTCAGTGAGCTCAGACTCTCCCTGTGTTCCATTATGGTCTCAAACTTGACATTTCTGAATGCAAATATGTCTGACAAGTGTAAATAAGGGTGTCACACCTCAGAGTAGTACCCATTCCCACCTTGCCGTTCCTTATCATGTGTGTGTTCAGAGGTGAACACGCCGTTTTCATCTTCTAATAGCTTCTCAGTTGGAATTTTGTGAAGAGTGCAGTGGTGAGTGCTGTGGTTTCCAAGATGTAGAAATGGATCTGCTTTCTTCTCCTTGCAGAATTCAGCGCATTTTCAAATACCTTGAAAAGATGCCGGCATGAGGAAAAGGAATACTCAGTGTTCAGCCAGCGGACAGAAGAGGCGTCTGCCGAACAGTTCTTCCAGGTCAGGGGAGCGGTCCCAGGTGGAGCTGAGTCGTTTCAGAGTGACACACACCTGTGAATATACCTGGGCGAGGCGGTGGGTGGAGAAGAGAGTGCAGCGGTTTTTTTCTTCTGCCGCGCTGTGCGGCATGTGGGATCTTAGTTCCCCGAGCAGGGATCGAACGCATGCTCCCTGCCTTGGAAGCGGGGAGTCTTAACCACTGGACCGCCAGGGAAGTCCCAAGCGTGCGGCGGTTTTTAATGTGTGGTCCTCTGACCAGCAGCAACAGCATCACCTGGATTGGGATCTTGTCTTTGTCACTTAGTGAGTTGTCAGGACTTGGGCAAGTTGCTGTATCTTCCTGAGCCTCAGTTTCCTCAGCTGAGGAGCATATTTCATCTGATTGTTGTGGTGATTTAATTTGATTAGAGGATGTATGTGAAACAGTTAGCATGGTGCCTGGCACGTAGAAAACTCTACCAAATGGTGGCCATTACAACGATGATATTTATTACTCACTGTCAGTGCTCATGGATTCATACGTACCACATCACCCAGCCGGCTTCCTTCAGGATCACCACCGTCACTGCCTTCTACCCGACCCCACCCTCTCCTGGGATTTCTATCCAAGGCCCATCTTTGTCTCTAGGCTGATGGGACTCATCAGGGCCATCCCTTTTGGCCCCGGCCCCTTTCTCTCTCACTTACCTCTGTTATTCTTGATCTGTGCTCTCTCAGCCTCTGCTTTGGGAGGGGACCCTGGGCACCAATCTGGTCAAGATCTAGGTCTGAATCCGCCGTACGGATCAAGAGTCAAAGTTCCAAGGTCTCCTTAGAGTTGTGGGCCTCACACATGGGGCCAGTGTGGAGAGGTCCCGGGTGTCTCAGAGCCTCGGCTCCCCGGTGTGTTAGACCAAGCCTGCCTTGACCCAGGTGGCTGTAAGAGCCACGTACCCGTGAAGGTCCTGCCTCATGGCGTGTTTACCCTCCCTGTCCTTCTCTCTCCCTTACAGTTTTATGGCTGCCTTTCCCAGCAGCAGAACATGATGCAAGATTTTGTGAGGACAGCCACTTACCACAGAGCCATCCTCCAGAACCACACTGACTTTAGAGATAAGGTAATGCTGGCAGCAGGTTATTAATCTCAAACCATTTTAAGAAACCTTGTCAAAAACTAGACTGAACATTCAGCTTTGATAGAATTACCCTATGACCCAGAAATTCCACTTCTGACTGTATACCTAACTAACTGAAAGAATTAAAAGCAGGTATTGAGGTAACTATTTGTACGTGAATGTTCGTAACAGCACTATTCACAGTAGCCAAAACGTGGGAGCTTTCCAAATGCCCATCAACTGACGAATAGATAAACCAAATGTGGTATATCCATTCGATGGAATATTATGCGTATTGTTTATATTTCTATTATTCATAAAAAGAATGTAACGCCGATGCACGCTGCAATGTGGATGATCCATGAAAACATATGCAGTGAAAGAAGCCAGCTACAAAAGCACATATGATTCCATTTATAGAAAACATCCAGAATAGAAATCCATAGCGAGAAGGCAGACTAGTGGTTCCCAGGGGCTGGGGGAGGGGGACTTGGGGAGTGGCTGTTTAGTGGGTTCAGGCTTGCCTTTTGGGGTGATGAAAATGTCTTGACAGAGGTAATGGTTGCATAACATAGTAAATGTACCAAAACCTGCTGAATTGTACCCTTTAAAATGGTTGATGGTTAATTTTATGTTACGTGAATTTTACCTTGGTAAAGAAATTAAGTTTTGAGAGCCAGGAACTCAAGAGACTAAATGCAGTATGTTTTGGTGCACAGAACAGGTTAGGAGCTGTATTGCTACATAATGAATAGCCCTTATTGTGTCACTTTACTTCAGTTTTTTTTTCATGGACTCCACAAGTGCCTGCATTTATTTCCTTCCCAAAATGGATCTCAGTGATGAATGATTGCTAACACTCTATACAAGTGTTGTCCCTTATTTTCCTACCTGTTAAACAGCCAAGGTGTTAAAGGTACTATACAGCTCATCTCAGAAACAGGATCACTGGTCAGTGAATCAGCAGTCATGGGGTCTAGTTTCATATTTTCCCATTAAGTAGCTCTGTGATCTTAGGCAAATACTAGATTTCTCTGGGCCTCACAGCCTCTTCTACTGCCGTAGTAATTGTAGACCCGTGGCCTTTGAGATTTGCAGCATTAATTCCCCAGGAGGAATGTGGTAGAACATTGAAATAAGGATCCCAATCCCTGCATCCACACCCATTTGCAAAGTTGTACAGTTGCTCCTTTCATGAAGAGATAGTTTAGTTTTTTATCCCCTATCTCTGTGCAATCCTTGGGATGTACTTTGATCAACAGAATATGATACAGGTGACATTGTATGAGTTTCAGAGCCTAGGCCTTCATGAGCCTTGTGGCTTCTGGGCTCACCCTGGTGGAACCGTGAGACCACCATACTGTGAAGAAGCCCTGTCTAGCCTGCTGGAGGTTGGGAGGTCACTTGGAGGAGAAGTGAGGCAGTCCAGTCAATAGCCAGCACCAACTGCCAGACCAATGACTGAGGCCAGCCTGGACCTTCCTGTCCAACCAGCCCTCCAGCTGAATGCAGGAACATGAATGAGTCTAGGCAAGACCAACAGAGAAACTGCCCAACCCTCCCACAGAGTTGGGAGAAATAATACATTGGTTCTCTTTCAAGCCACTAAATTGTGTCGTAGTTCATGATGCTGAAATAGTTAATTAAAGTAGAGAGAAGACACATGAAAAAATAGTGATAAATAGGCCCCCAGCTAGAAGTTGATTTGCTCATGGGTTGCTTTCTGCTGTCATGCCCATTCTGCTCTAGAAACGTCAGAGAATTCTTAATTTTGGTTATATTTTTTCAATTCCAGAATTTCCATTTGGCTCTTCTTTATGTCATATATTTCTTGACTGAGACTATTTATTCTTCCCTTGATTTCAGTAGTGTTCATGATTGCTGCTTGGAGCTTTATTATAATAGCTACTTGAAGGTTTTTTCCAGATAATTGTAACATCTGTGTCACTGCTGTGTTTGCTTCAGTTGATTATCTTTTCCCAGGGAATTGATATTTTCCTGAGTCTTCCTATGCCAAGGAATTTTAGATTGTTTTCCATACATTTTGAATATTATGAGACTCTGGTCTTGTTTAAAGCCTATGGAGAGAGTTAATATTTCTGATTTAGGATGCATTCAACCTGGTTAGGTTCGGACTGTGTGTTCCATGCCACTAGTTGATTTTCCAAGGGCTCTGGTTCCCATGTCATTTCACTTTTCAAAGCCTTAGCAGTGCAGCTGGGCTCTGTTCCATGTGCATGTCACTGGATGGTCAGTCTGGCACCTAGGCAGAGTTCTCAGAGTTTTGATGTGCTAATGATCAGGTCCATGCATGTATAGTTTGAGGGGTGAGTACAGGAATTTATTTTAAAAAATACTTTATAGGGTTTCTTTGCCCAGTTCCTTCCACTCCCTGATCTCCTTGATACTTTCTGGTTCCCTGGGACCACTTTTTAGTCTCTGGACAAAAAGCTCACTCTGCCGTGCACGTCTGTGACCTCGCCTAGGTATCGCCAAGCAGAGAGAGGACAAAGAGAGGGGGAAAAAAGCAGTGGGGCTTGGCCCCAGTTTTGGGGAACTATGGCACCATTGAAGGCAGAGGGAGTGAAACCCCTGTCTCATAGTTTGGGCTGATGTGATGCTATGACCCCCACAAGATTTCTGGGGGCTGGAGCATAGAAGAAGGGAGGAAAGAGACGGAAAGGAAAGGAGTGGGGGGGGGGGGAGAGGAGGAGAGGGGAGGGGAGAGGAAAAGAAAAAAGAAGAGCAAGGGAAGAACAATTTCCACACTCACTTTGAGCATTCGGAGTTCCCCTTCTCGCAGCTGGAGCCGGAACAGAGGACACCTCCCACAGCTCTCTTGCCCGCACCCTGATGTCCATTTCTGGTGTGTTGAGTTCAGGCCACAGGTGAGGGTAAGGGGGTATGGATCAGTAGTATTTCAAGTTCTGATCCTCTTTCCCAGTCTCCCTGCTACTATTGACTTTTCAGAGGCTTCAAGTAGCTGCTCCATGCATTCCATCCAGGTTTTATAGCTGTATTCAGTGGGAGAATCAGGGTCAAGTGGGCTTTCTCCTCCTTGCCCAAAACTGGACATTTTCAAAAAGTCAAATATAGGTACTCTGGTGGATGAGGATGATGGTAAGAGAAAAAGATAAGACCAGAAATGGCCATGCTTGACCACAGGGTCTCATATCTCTTGAGGTACCAGGACCCTTGCTTTGCCAGTGGGGCATTCCTGGTGAACAGTGAGGAAGTAATAAGCATTCCTAATGAGGAGGACCAGGTTATGGTAGGTAGGCAGGTGAGGATGGAGAGGAAAAGCTTGTTTCTTTTGACACCTTACCTGGTGTTCAAGGTTGTGGATAAGCAGTCTTACTGACCTAAGTCTTACAGGTTTCTCATCAATTAAAATAATTCAACTCTCAACTGTTGATTGTTAATACTTTTATTTGGGGAAATTTCTCTCCTTCTGAAATTGCTTAGCTTTTTTTTAAGATTTTTTTTGATGTAGACCAATTTTTTAAAGTCTTTATTGAATTTGTTACAATATTGCTTTTTTTTTTTTTTAATGTGTTGGTGTTTTGGCCACAAGCCATGTGGGATCTTAGCTCCCCCGAGGGATCGAACCCACACCCCCTACATTGGAAGGCCAAGTCTCAACAACTGGGCCGCCAAGGAAGTCCCAAAATTGCTTAGTTTTTTTTTTTTTTTTCCTTTTTGCGGTACGCGGGCCTCTCACTGTTGTGGCCTCTCCCGTTGCGGAGCACAGGCTCCGGATGCGCAGGCCCAGCGGCCATGGCTCACGGGCCCAGCCGCTCCGCGGCATATGGGATCCTCCCAGACCGGGGCACGAACCCGTATCCCCTGCATCGGCAGGCGGACTCTTAACCACTGCGCCACCAGGGAGGCCCCCAAAATTGCTTAGTTTTAATCTGTAATCTATTTTCTATTTTCTATATTATCTATAATCTGTTTTTAATTCTGGTTATAGCTTCTAAAGACCACTCCCCCAAATTACTTGCGTTTCATGAGTTTTTCACAGAGTTTCATATAGATTTTGTCATTCATCTATAAAAACAAAGGTATTGGACCAGATCATCTCTAAGGTCACTCCCACCTCTAAACTCATTTGATTCTACAAAATACCTTTTTCCTGCCAGCCTGAAATGGGTTTTTCTGCCAATGAAATAAAATAGGCATCCATCTGTTGGGGTTTATGAAGGTGATAATTAATCACATGACTGATAATTAATTATATCCCTTTCCCCCTCTGAGTTCTGAACCAGTTTAGAAATAGACATAGATGTCAAGTAGAAATCACAATATCAGCTTTATTTTTGGTAATGCTATTTGCAGAATGGGGCTTGGGCCTGTATCCACATAAGGCTTCCTCCCCCTTTTTTCCCCCTTAAACTGAACTTTTCCTCTCACTTGTATCCTGAACATGTGGTCTCCCCAGACAAGTCCATAGCCTGCCCAGCAAGCTTCCACCTGGGGCACTCAAGAGCACATTCTTGGGTAGAGGATCGGCAGGCTGGCCCCTTCCAAGTACCAGCACTATGCAAGCTCAGACCATTTTCCAGCATCACCAGTCAGATAAGTCACTCCTATTAGGAGAAAAAAAGAGGAAGGGGAGATGAACTCTCTTACTTCTAGTACTGCCCCCTCCTGGGAGTAAGTATCTCCTCCCCACTGGAAACTGAAGGAACAAATTGTCCCAGTTTTAATGTCCCAGGAATCCCCTCAGTCCTAGACAGACTAGGATAGTTGGTCACACTAACTCCAAATCTATCAAATCCACCACAAATCCAAAATGTTTAAAAATCCTTTTCTGTTTGCTTCATCATATAGAAGACCCTCCTTGAATGACCCCTCAGTCCATGGAGGATGCTACCTTTTTACTAAGGTCTTGTGTTCTTTCTCATTGAAATTGATTACCTAAAAGGGCATGGGTTTAGAATGATCGATACCAATGGCTATTATTTATTGAGCAACTCAAGTATCTGCAGGCACCATGCTGAGAGCTTTCCATACAGTTTCTGTCTCAGTTCAGGCTGCTATAACAAAAATACCATAGACTGTGTGTCTTAAACAACAAACACTGATTTCTCATAGTCCAAGATCAACGTGCCTGTAGAGCTGGTGTCTGGTGAAGGCTCATTTCCTGGCTTGTAGACAGCAGCCTTCTCGCTGTATCCTCACATGGCTGAGAGGGAGAGGACGCAAGCTCTCCTGTTTCTTCTTATAAGGACACTAATCCCATCATGAGGGCTCCACCCTTATGACCTAATTACCTCCCAAAGGCCACATATTCAAATACCATCACATTGGGGATTGGGGTTTCAACTTGTGAATTTTGGAGGGCACAGAAATTCAGTCTATAGCAGTTTCCTTTGATCTTCATTACAACTTTATTAGATAAAGACTACTATTTTTGCCATTTTAGAGATGAGAGAACTGAGACCTGGGAATGTTGATAATTTACCTGATTTTATACAACTGATAAATGAGAAAGCCAGAATTTGAACCCAGTTAGCCTTACTTTAGAGCCCATGCACATAACCTCTGAAAGGCACTGTCGTGGGAAGGTTGGTTGAAATTGCCAAGAGAGACTTTCGTTTCTCTGGGCTTAAGGGTGGAGTGAAAACATTGTGGTTACTTAAACATCCCTATGCAGGTATGAGGTAACATTGCACTGTGGTTATGTGCATGAGTTCTGGAGCCAGAGAGCTGAGTTCAAACTCCAGCTTGGCCACCTGCTGTGCATGTGCCATAGACCTTTATCCTGTGTGCCTTGAGGTCTTGAACAGGTTATCTAAAGTTTCTGGGCTTCAATTTCCTTATCTGTGAGCGTAGCAGCTACCTCCTCGAGTCCTTGCAGGATCAAGATGATACAATGCATAGGAAGTGCTTAGTACATACATGGCCTAAAATATCAACTCAGTCCATAATAGCAAGTATTATTATTATTGATGGTCTTGGGGATGGTGTTGTAGTTTCTACTGCTGCAATAATTTTAAATCTTTGAGATCTTGATTTTCTTCATTCTGCCTCCTCCATGCAGTTTTAATGAAAATCCTTTCTTGGCCAGAGCACTGCTGGCTGAGAACCCCATTTGGAATCTATCCAGGAAACTGACGCTGCTGGAACCCACCCCCTCCCCCTCCTCAGAGTTTCTGTTAATTGCCATATGGCTATTTTTAGTTTCTTTTGAGTGTGCACTTGGAACAACCAGGGAAAGTCCATCCTGCTGAGGGTACTGGGATGTGTGAGCCGTAGGGTTTTAATTTGGAAATGTTTTGACACTTCATTTGTCAGGGCACCAGTTGCTGGAAACTTGTGAGAGTAAGCAGGAGCAGGGAGCGTATTATTTTTTTAAAATCAGCATTTTCACTAAAGGAGAGAATTCCCAGTTGCAACAGCTGCTTAGTGCATCCAAAAGTGAGGTTGGCTTAGGCAGAAGGGATTCAGGGATTTGAAAGCTTAAAAGAAAACATAAATAACTACAACAAACATGCAAAGCAACCTGTTCAGACTGTCAGCTGATATTCAGATTTGCAGAACCTGAGCTTCTGACTCTTCCAGTTTGAGTGTTCTTTGGTGTGGACTTATCATCAGTTTGGTCGAATGTCCTTGAGTCCATCTCTGATCCTGCTCTGAAATTCTCTGACTTTAAAACACTGCTACTACTTTATTTGGTTAACCTGGCACACGAATGAGGCCCAACTTTAATCACTGATGGAATAAAGGCTGTAGCACAGGCCTGCCGGATAGTCGTGCTGGCATGTGTTAAAACAGGTCTTGCTTCCTGAAAAAATTTTTAACCTCTTTAATGAGGTATGAAGCACATACAAAAAGCTGTACATATTTAATGTATACAACTTGATGAGTTTAGGGATAAGTATACACCCATGAAACTATCATCACGATCTAGGCCATAACCATATCCATCACTTCCAAAAGTTTCCTCCTGTCCTCTTTATTTATAATGATAACTATTATTAATTTGTGATAAGAACACTTAACATAAGATCCACTCTCAGCAAATTTTTAAGTAATAAATACAGCATTGTTAACTGTAGGCACTAAGCTGTGAAATAGATGTCTAGGAAGTAAGAATTATTCATCTTTTTTTAAAATAAATTTATTTATTTGGGGCTGCTTTGGGTCTTCATTGCTGCGTGCGGGCTTTCTCTAGTTGCAGCAAACGGGCTACTCTTCGTTGTAGAGTGCGGGCTTCTCATTGCGGTGGCTTCTCTCGTTGCAGAGCACGAGCTCTAGGTGCATGGGCTTCAGTAGTTGTGGCACATGGGCTCAGTAGTTGTGGCTCACAGGCTCTAGAGCGCAGGCTCAGTAGTTGTGGCACACGGGCTTAGCTGCTCCGTGGCATGTGGGATCTTGCCAGACCAGGGCTTGAACCCGTGTTCCCTGCATTGGTAAGCGGATTCTTAACCACTGCGCCACCAGGGAAGTTCAAGAATTATTCATGTTGCATGACTGAAACTTTGTACCCTTTGACTCATACTTTCCCGTTTCCCTCTCTCCAGCCCCTGGTTACCACCGATCTACTCTCTGCTTCTACGAGTTTAACTCTTGTAGATACTTCATAGAAGTGAAATCATGCAGTATTTGTCCCTCTGTGTCTGGCTTATTTCACTTGGATGCTGTCCTCCAGCTTCACCCATGTTGTCTGTCACATATGGCAGGATCTCCATTTTTCTAAGGCAGCACGGTATTCCATTGTGTGCGTATGCCACAGTTTCTTTATCTGTTCTTCGAATCCTCCACATCGCGCTGCTGAGTGCTGTTAACCATTGACAGCAGCATCCTCATTTAGAACTGTGGAGGGAAGTGGGAAGAAGGGAAGTAACTCGTGACTCCTGCTAGGTGCTTTGCATATCTTATCTCATTTTAATCCTTGCATGTTAGTCAGGGTTCTTAGCTGCCAGCATCAGAAACCAACTCTGCTAATTTAAGAAAAAAAGAAAAAAGAATTTCCGAAAAGGATATAGGATCATCAGAGAGCTAGGCGTGGAGGCTACAAGGCAGAAAATAATTTCCAGAATCATGCTGCAGAACTGATCTCTGGGAGACATCCATGCAGCCAGACGTGGGCACCGCAACCTGCATAGGCTTCACCCGCTGCTACCCTGGAGTGTTGTCCTTAGAACCTTTCTCTGTTGTGCTGCTGGAACCGGGAGGTGGCCGTGACCGCACCTGAGTGGATTCTGTGCTGTCCTGCGTCTGCACACTGTCAGCTCCACAGTGCAAAGTGCATCTTAACAGGAGAGCCCCGGTCATGCCTGTGCTTTAGCTTCAGGGATGCTGGAAAAGAGCAGCAGCACCTGTAACTTCCCAAGTGGGAGGCTGGTGCTGCCCCAGAAGTGGGACATTCTCCAAGCATAGGAAGGGGGTTCAGATGCTGAGAGGCACAGAAGAAAGGTAAACGCCCACCACACCACACGACAAAAAAATTCAAGATATATTATTAGCCTGATAGTATAGATAAAGGGACCAGGGATACATAAATTTAACTAACTTGCTTTAAGGTACACGACGACTAAGTGGTAGAGCCATATGCGAACTCACGTCTGCCGGGACTGCACAGTGATTTGGGGAGCAACATAAAGCCATTCTCTATATGTTCTAGGTTGATCATCAAACTGATATTTTATTTTATCTATGTGATTTTTGGACCATGTATGGGGGCATGGGGGCAGGATGTGATCTCTAATTCATCTGTATATCTCTGCCTGTCTATGTGTGTGTGTGTGTGTGTGTCGGGGGGTGTTTCCCTATGGCTTGGACTTTGGAGGCCGTTTTAGTTTCCTAGGGCTGTCATAACAAATTACCACAAACTAGGTAGCTTAGAACAGCAGAATGTTATTCTCTCACAGTTCCAGAGGTCAGAAGTCCAAAATCAGGGTGTCAGCACGCCCATGCTCCGTCTGAAGGCTCCAGGGGAAGATCCTTCCTCGCCTCCTTCTAGCTTCTTGAGGTTGCTGGCAGTCCTTGGTGTTCCTTGACTTGTAGATGCACCACTCCAGTCTCTTCTTTGTCACGTGGCATTCTCCCCATGTGTCTGTGTCTCTATGTAAATTTCTCTCTCCTTGTAATGACTCCAGTCACATTGGATTTAGGGCTCACCCTAATCCAGTATGACGTTATCTTAATTTGCTGTATCTGTAAAAACCCTGTTTCCCAATAAGGTCACATTCACAGGTTCTGGGTAGACATGAATTTTGGAGGACACTATTCGACCTAGTACAGAGGCCAAGGTTCACATTAGGTCATATATCACAAAAACTCATATCCCTGGGATAAATCCTCTGTAATACAGGTGAGGAGAAAGAGGTAGAAAATGGATCTTGGTCTTAACTGATCTCTTTGGCCCCTTAAGCTCTAAGGGGGTGTCCACATAGATTTCCTGAATGTGAGTAAAGCAGATGGCGTGTCTGTGCCAGGATTCTCCTGAGCTTGAATAAAATCTGCTCCTGTAAGAGTACTGGAGAAAGATGCCAGAATCAGCAGAGGAAAATGCTTTCATTTGGTATGAAAGCAAAGCGCAGCTTTCAAGGAGAGCCAAGAAGACTGAATAAATAACCATCACAGACTGTCTTTCAGGGTATTTGGGAAAGAGGGAGCTAGGGGCTTTAATGCAGTCGATGGATTTTCTAGTCAAGATATCTGTGCTCCAAGCCTGTCTCTGTACCTTTCAAGATGCTGACATGTGACCTTAATCTTTTTGGGGTTAATTTTAAAATGGGATAAGGACACTTAACACATGGCGGCTATAAGAATTTAGTGAACTGCTCTACCGGAATCTCAGCACAGCATCAGAATTCTGCGGACATACTGGGAAATTTGAATCAGAAATCACTGGCACTTAACTGGGCTTATTAGGGTAAACTAGGTTATGCTGCTGTAACAGTCAACCCCCAGACCTCAGTGGTTTAAACCAATAGAGCTTTATATCGTGCTCATTTAATCCACTATAGGTTAGCTAAGGGCTGTATTTTGTCTCATTCTCACTCAAGAACCCAGGCTGAGGAAGCAGCCTCCACGTGAAACATGACTAGTTCCTGTTGCAGAGAGAAGTGGAGCGTGGCAAAGCACACTCCTGGTTCTTAAATCTTCCACCTGAAAGTGACCCAGGTTAACTTCTGACCGCATTACGTGGGCCAAAGCAAGTCACGTGGTCACTCCTAATTCCCAGAGAGCAAGGGATACAATTCTACCATGTGCCCATAAGGAGAACCAGAAATATCTGGTAAGTGGCACTGATGACTGTCATAGCAGATGCCACTCTTGCGAAATCATTAAAGAAGGGACAGATTGCTAAGGTGAAATTCTCAGTGCCTCAGCTCTGCATGGGAGGGAACTAGGGAAAAAGGAGGTTTGAAAAAAATCAGTATTTCCCTGGTATGGTTTCACTGGCTAACTTACTGTTAACTTCTGCCTGGTGGATTCCCTTCCCGGTAAAGTCAAGGCATTTCAGAAACATCCTAGGGTTGAATTTCTAAACCTTTCCCATTCCTTCTAAGACAGTGCCATGAAGGGCCAGTTTGGAGCAATGACTGACTTTGTTAAAGCCTTATATAGAAAACACTGTGCAACAGTAACTTCTGAAGTAGATGTCTTTGTTTTAATATCTGCTTTCCAGGATAAAAATGTAAGCAGATAAATAGGATAAAGTCAGTAAAAAGGAGTTAAACTGCTGTACTAGAACCTGGTCTTTTCCAGCACTGAACCAGGAACTGGGCACTGACTGATGAACTTAAGAGCTTGTGCCTCTATCTTCTTTTTGCTTGATTTCCTACATCTGAGGTATTGACACAGTCACTCAACTCCAGAGCGATGGCTTAGGTTTAGAATTTAGAAGTTCAGAAACCCGGAAAAGACAGAATCACAGAAAAATGTCAGTAAACATGTTGAATTCTGTTTCAGTAGCACCCTTTGCTTGGCCTCAGTCCCCTAGATCACACATCAGGCAGCAAAGGCTTGCGTGGTAGTCTTTCCTTAGGGAGGGCGATCTCAGTGGAGCAGGAGGGAGGCAGAGCAGAGGCGGGAGAGCAGGTGGGGGGAGGGTGCTACTGAGCGTGCCACAGCCTGATGAGAGACCGATCACTCGGTGTCCCCGGACAGCTTCAGGGAGGTCATGTGAAGCCACTCTGTCTTCAAACAGTTCATCGGGGGAGAAAAGGAGAACGATTTCTCCATGGGCGGCCATCTCCCACTGGCGGAGCACGCCCCCGCAGGGTGTTAGCCCCCTACTCTTCACGGTGCACATGCACGCGCGCCAAGTGGGTGCTGTCGTGCCCGCCCCATGCCTCAGCTGCGACAGGAGCACTGCGGTCGGAGGGAAGGGACAGAGTGCATGTGGCGTGAGTGAGGTGGGCACTGTTCTGTTGTACCCGTGAGCAATGTGAGGGAACAAGAGAAGCCTCCGCAGCAAACTCCTTCAGCTGTAGCAGCAGCAAGGAAACTCAGCTCCCTGTTTCAAAGACCAGTACAAGCAATTCCTAGGGCCACTCTGGCTGGCCAGCAAGGCGAGCGTTCCCTTCTGGCGTGCTACAAAACCCGAAGGTGTTATCAACGTCCCCCAAGCCAGGAACCTGGGAGTCAGGCTAGACTTTTTCTTTTCCTTTCCAGTTTCCAAATTCTTTAGCTTCTATGAATCCAGCATTTTTGCAACTCCTTCTCTTCCCCTTTGTCCCACAGCTGATTCTTTGTTCTCATTGTTACTGTATCTTTCCTGGAGGATTGCAAATTTTTTCCAATTAGGTTCCCTACTTTTCCCAGTTAAGGTAGCTTTGGCCTCCAGTAGGAGGAAATCCCTACTTAAATTGGCTAAAATGTTGGAGGTAGTGTGATTCTGAGGTGTTTTAATCCAATTGCTCTGAGCATCACATTTCAAATTAACCATGTCCAAGAAAGGAGAAGCATCTTTCTTACGTCTGTCTTAGAAGGGAGAAAACCTTTCCAGTAGCTCCCAGCAGACTTCCCCTCAGGTCTCATTAACAGTATTTTATCACACATGCAAGTGTAGTGGCCACTGGCAAGAGAAATGGAGCCACTTACGATTGCCCTGGACCAATCAGGATCCCCGCCCTGGGACCACACAGAGGAGGATAAATACTCAATAAAGTGAGGTTCTGATAGGAAGTAAGAAGGGACTGATGTTAATTAGGAACCGCCAGTGTCTGCGCTGCACCCTCTGATCTTGTGCCCTCCAATCCACGCCACCACTATGACGCTGCTGAAATACAACTATGAAATAATTCTCTTCCACTGAAAACAGTTCTGTGATCCTTCTTTGCCTAAGGATTGAGTCCAAGCTCTTAGTGTCGTATACAAGACCATCTACAAGCGAGCCTCAGCGTTTGCTCTTGCCATGTTCATTTCTCAACCGTGCCCCCACTTGTACCTCTAACACACACATCATGCTCCTGAGAAGATGTGCTGCCTCCCAGACATGACTGGCTCTACCATTCTTGGGCGCCTTTGTTCAGACTGCTCTCATCCTGGAGCTCCTGCCCGCCCCCCCTCCATTCAGACGGCAAACGTTGATTTACCTCTTGATTTTCACTCCTCGGGTCATCTCAGTGACGTCTCTCCAGAATCCTTGGTAGAGTAGACTCATCCTCCTTCATCGTTTCACTGGGTCCATTACATAATACTATCCTTGCCACTGTAACACATCATTGTGCTTCTCCCTACTAGACAGTCATGTTATTTTCATCTTTGCATTCCCAGCATCTAGCAGGATTTGTCACAATGGGTAATAGAAGGCACTTTTGATGTCTGATGAACGATTGAGTGCCTGAGGGCTTAGAGCCGAGTGAGCTAGTCTGAGTCTATTGGCAGCATATGAAGGGGGTTAATCGTGGAGAGAGAAGGTAGGAGTGATCAGTATCTTTGTTATTTTCTGTAAGAATATAGTAACATAGTTGGAGAACTGGTGAAAGGGTGGTTAAAAGATTGGCGAAGGGTTTATCTGTCCTCTGCCAGAAGGCCAGGTGGAATGAAACACGGGTGCTCATAAGTATTATTTATTTCTTATTTAAATACAGGCAACCCTTTTGTTGAAAGCAAGTTTCACTGCACAGCAGATGCAGAGTTCTGTCTTATGGGGAGCTATCACAGCAGAATTCTTCTGCCATAGAGAAAGTTCTAATTATCTGAACAAGATTTAAGCCTAAGCTGCAAAGGCCATTGAGGGGTGTCTTCTGCAACTCTTGAAGTGATTTGGAATTTTCCTTCTTTGACAAAAGCTAGAGTAAGAGATGTGATGGACTGCAAAAGGCTGTGTAGTTCTCTCGTTCTGTTTCTGCTTGGCAGCTGTTCAGTCACCCTGTTGGTCAACAGTTTGGATGTTGGAATAGTTGGGCGCTGTCTATGGGGCAGGGAGCCCATGGTAGGTAACTGTGATGATAAAGTACATGACAGTGCAAGAGCACGGGGTACTTGTAACTTGGGGTGATTCAGTAGAGATATCTACAGATGTAATAAAATAATGGCTGGAAGAAGCAGCAGTGGCTGTGGAAGTGCCAGGTGGGTAGGACACAATTTCGGAGTTTAAGGCATACAAAAATGACAGTTGGGGTATTGCAATTCAGAGCAGCCATTGATATGCTCAAGCAAATAAAGAAAGAATAAATAATAACTGGCATAACTGGAAGAATTGACTGTGGGATAATCAGGACCTCAGTATTGGAAGACAGTTATAAAACTGTAGGGTGAAAAGAAGGCTAAATGGGACAAATACTACTGTAGCCTGAACAACACAGAAAATAGAATTGAAAAGGAAGGGAGTGGCTAAGAGCATAGGGTTTCAACTAGGTACATTTGTTTTTATCTCATCTCTGCCATTTATTAAGCGTAAGACTTCAACTCCATCTGATTCTCAGTCTCTTTATCTGCAACCTGGAGAAAATAATGGTACCCACGTTAGATAGTTGTTATCACGAGTAAATAAGGTAAAAGTACTAAGCAAGCAGAGTACATACTAAGTATAAAAATAATGGTACAGGGCCTCCCTGGTGGCGCAGTGGTTAAGAGTCCGCCTGCCGATGCAGGGGATACGGGTTCGTGCCCCGGTCTGGGAGGATCCCATATGCCGCGGAGCGGCTGGGCCCGTGAGCCATGGCCGCTGGGCCTGCGCATCCGGAGCCTGTGCTCCGCAACGGGAGAGGCCACAACAGTGAGAGGCCCGCATACCGCAAAAAGAAAAAAAACAAAAACAAAAACAAAAATAATGGTACATATTTATTTTTACTTTATTATTCAAGGGTAGTTTTGTTTCATGTTTTTTTAAGGACCTGGATGTTGTTCTTTGTTAATTTTAACCTCGTGAATCCAAATAAATAGCTTTGAACCCTCTTGGGGTTTTTAAGACCTGTTCAAACATTTTGCAGGATTTCTTTGCCTAGGAAACCATAGGAGCATGTAATTAAAATCATCTGTACAAGCAAAATGACCTTATATTTTTAATATTTTAAAAACTTTATTTAGGAAGAGATATGGGAACATATGTATATGTATAACTTATTCACTTTGTTATAAAGCAGAAACTAACACACCATTGTAAAGCAATTATACTCCAATAAAGATGTAAAAAAAAAAACTTTATTTACAAATATCTTCACAGAACTTTTGGCCACTGTCACATGGGCCAATTGTTGACTTTTCCCCATTAGTCCTGACAAGAATTTCATACCAATTTCTGGTGCTGCCCCATATAAGCCCCGAATTAGCCATTTGTATAGTTACTGCCTGTGTATCCAGGGGAAGCTGAGGATGCATTCTCTCTCTAGAGGAACATTGTATACCAGAGCTAACTGGATTGTAATGTAACGACAGTATGGCAGTGTCCAAAGAAAGTCATCCTTTGAAGGATGCTTAAGATCGCCAGATTGAAGAGGATGTGTTACGCTGGTAGAAGGTTCTTTCTTAGGGAGGTAACAGATTCGCGCTGTATCTTTTGGATCGTGAATCTGTTCCCTATCTGTGGCAGTGAGACACATTTTTATTATTCAGTTTGTTTAACAAAGACTTAGTGAGTGTTTTTACTATGTGCCAGACCCCATGCTATATCAGGGATTCAGTAGTGACCAAGAAGCAGATAGAGGTCTCTCCTTTAATGAAGCTTACAGTCCAGGGGAGGGAGCAGAAATTAATCAAAGAATCCCTCTTTGAATGAAAAATTATAACTGTGATGAATGTTATGAAGGAAGGGTTTGAGTAGGTGATGATAAGAAAGCGTAGAGCTGGAGGACTTGACTTAGCCCGGCGGGGGAGCAAAGGCTAAGGAAGTCTTCCCCGAGGGAGAGCTGTTTGAGATCTGAAGGATAAGTTGGTGTATCAGCCAGGGTTCCTGCAGGAGAGGCAAGGCACACCCGACAAGGTGTTTTAGAAGAGTTAAATAACAGGACCATTCACAATGACGTGGGCAGAGTAAAGGGAACCAACACGGTACGGTGAAGCGCCCTGGCACTACCAAGAGTGGGGACCTGTTATCACCCCTTGGCCTAAAGGGGGAGGGGGAAGGGGAGGTTATTGGAAACCTGAGAGACTAGTCATGGCGATAAGAGATGGAAGCCCAGCAAGAGCTGTGGCTTTTGGTAGAGGGGACCCAGCCAATCCATGGAGACCCGGGAGGGAGGAAGCCAGGAGAATAAGTCTTCTCACCTCACTGTCCTCGCTCCCTCTGACCTCCTGTTGTCTCTTCTCTTGGGTGATCCCAACCAGAGTCCAATAGCATGGAGCCATCGGAAGGGTTTAGAGTGTGGTGTGGTCAGACTTACATCTCTTCACAGTCCACCCTTTCCTCCCATCTTTTGCTGCACAGAAAGGTGGCCATGGTGCTACAGACGGCTGAGCACTGGGTTCTCATCCAGCTCTGCCCTTTACCAGTAGTGTTACCTTGGGCTGGAAACAGTCTCTCCAAGCCTGTTTCCTTCTCAGTACAATGGGGACATAACTATGTATTCTCCATCCCAGCGGGGCATGAGGATCAAATAGATGGTGTCTGGGGAACGTCCTTTGGAAACTGGAAACTGCTTTACGTGTGGAAGGGGATTTTATGACTCTCTTTTGCCTCTGTCTGAGGTGAGATACTGTTCCCTAGAATAAGAAAGTATAACTTAATGTCTGCCAAGGTCCTCAAACATACCCAGTTCTGTGATGGCCTGCCAGTGGTGGAATAAAAAATGGGCTCCATATAATCTTCTGTGAGGACAAGAAAACGTGATTAGAGGCAGCTCCAAGGCTTCCTGAGGTGCCAGATAAGACGGTGTAACAGAATTATCTGTGTTAATGTCCTGTCTTCTCCTAGTCTGGGAAACCCCAGCTGGAAAGGGCTGAAGGAGTGTATTTCCATTAGAGCCTAAATACTTGCTTGGACTTGTTTGTTTTTCACCAGAGAATGAATTCTCAGCCTTCCTCAGCTTTGTTTCCAACGTTTCATGGCTTACATAGACGGGGCAGAATGTCCCTCCCTCTCCTCTCCCTCTCCTACAGGCCCCAGACTGAAAATTCACTTGTTAACTTTTTAAATATACACACAAGCGGGAAACAGATGGCATTATCTGGATATTGCTAGCAAAAGATCAGATTCTTTTTCAAGGGCTATGCTCTGTTTTGAAATAGCCAAATGAATAAGGTTGTTTTCGCTTGAAATTAGTTATTGAAATAAGGTATTTGGACAACAGTTTATAATTTTTCAACTCTTCTCTAGGTAGGGTCTGGGCCTGTCAATGCATCTTCCTACCAAAAGGCCTAATTTGGCAAAACGCTGAACCGTATCAGGCTCCCTCCCATCTCTGAATTTTTCTCTCTCTCCCCGTTCCCTCTGTCTGCTGTCTCTCTCCCAGTGGCAAAACATTTCTTTGGTTTTTAGTCTGAAGGATCAAGAGAACTGAAAAACACTGCTCTAAGATGTGCTTCATGACACCCTAATAAAAGAGACAAAGTGTTCCCTTCACACATTTCTAGGACACCTGTCACCAGAGCAAGCAGGTGCAATTTCTATTGTATCTTAATTTTGTATCCATATTTTGGGCTGAGCATAGTATCTAAGGTACTATATTTTTTAATTAATTTATTTATTTATTTTTGGCTGCGTTGGGTCTTCGTTGCTCTGCACGGGCTTTCTCCAGTTGCGGCGAGCGGGGACTTCTCTTGTTGTGGAGCACGGCCTCTAGGCGTGTGGGCTTCAGTAGTTGTGGCACGCAGGCTCAGCAGTTGCGGCTCGCAAGCTCTAGAGCACAGGCTCAATAGTTGTGGCACACGGGCTCAGCCGCTCTGCGGAATGTGGGATCCTCCCGGACCAGGGCTCGAACTCATGTCCCCTGCATTGGCAGGCGGATTCTTAACCACTGCACCACTAGGGAAGTCCTATTATATTTTTAATTGAAGAAGGCTCTGGAAAGGTTCTTCTGGGTGTGGTGCATCTTTTTTAGGGGGCCATAGATTGCACTCACCAACCTACAGCATCCTCTCTCTAGACAGCAGTAATGGGTGTTATTGCAATAAACCCAGGACCATGTGAAGATGAGGTATTTCCTAGGCAGTATGAGGAGAAATGAATAGTGGTATTTCTAAAAGTATAGACAGCCTGACAGCAAATTCCAGAGACTGGGTGACATTTTAAATTAGTAATGCTCCTAATTATCCAAACCCTAGGAGACCATATGGAATACAGCCACAGCTCTAGGATTAATGTAAGTGGGCACCGTGAACCCATTCCTAACAGCATGTTCTCTTAGAATAATGGCACCATATCTGTGTCAGCACAGTGTGATACTGCAGTTAAAACACAGATACACACATGCACAACCTCTGATATTTCCTATTTTTTGGAAAAATTTTCCTACTATCAAAGTCAAGAAAAAAACTATTATAAATTTTCCTGAAAAAAGTAATACTTTATTTCCTTGTCATTCATTGCCTATTGGTATTGCTGGGTTAAAATATCAGATTTATAAAAGTGAAATTAAATAATCAACGTGTGATTTTATAGAACATGAGCTTGGAAGGCAGAAGTGCCCAGATTCAACTCCTGGCTCCCCTACTTACTGCTAGGTGAACTTGGGCTCATTCAATGTCTCTGATTTTCAGTTTGTCATCTCACAAGTGGCCATAATAATGCTGTCTATTCATACATTTATTGTGAGGATTTAGAGCCAAGTGAAATGCCTTGCTCAAAGCTAGTGTTAAAAGATGCTAAGAATAAAAGTCACTGATGAGACAGAAATACAGGAACCTGAGATTTCAGCGATCAGACTGAGCTTCAGACCTCAGCTTCAGCTGTGCATGGGGCCAGGGGCCCAATCCATACTGTCCTCCTCTTCCTTGCAGCATGCAGGTCCAAATGTTGGTTGGTCCCTTTGTGCCAGTGAATGGTGGTCTTCTTGCTTTAAGTCCTAGGTCTGAACACAGAGAATAGAAGTTTCTGTAAATTCTGTGTGTCCACTGTCTTAACACCCTCCTACCCTCCATATAAACCTCCCCAGCTTTTTGGAGGAGGCCTAAAAAAAAAAGCACATATCTCACTTTCGGATTTTTAAAGACTGTCTTCAGTTTTTCCTGAATATATATACACACACATATACATATACATATAATATGCATATACATATGTATATATGTATATAATGCTAAAAATTGAGACAGTTTTCATTTTGTTCATGCTGACAGGCAGGGTAAGCAGATTCATTGATGACCCACTACTTTTCTTGACCCTAAACATCCTAAAAGTAAACCATGTTACAAAGAAACTGTAGTAATAATAACAATAATTTGAAAAACACCAGTTATACACTAAGTGCTTTGTATACACTTCATACTAATCCCCACAGTAAACCTTAAAAGATGGGTATTATTAACCCCATTTAACATAGGAGAAAAAGAAGTCTCACAGAGATTCATAACTTGGGCAAGGTAAGACCACTTGTAAAAATCAAAGCTAGTACTTTGTCTGATCACAATGCTCAAAGTTGGCATGATGCCAACAGCTAAGCTCTGGTTTGTGTTTTCACCCCTTTTTTGTCTTTTCCTTTCCTTCCAGGTTGTTCTGGATGTTGGTTGTGGATCAGGAATACTGTCATTTTTTGCTGTACAGGCCGGAGCTCGGAGAGTCTATGCAGTTGAGGCCAGTTCAGTAGCACAATATGCTGAGGTAAGTGGTTGTATTTTTACAGCAGTTACGAACTAGGTCTTCAGTAAACTTCAGGGGACTAAGTGATGGACCTTCCACGTAGGTCATTTTAGAAGAATTTTTGTTTTACCAGTCTGATTTTTTTTTTTTCCTGTTGAGATGTTACTGCTGAAAGAGCTCGCCTTCACTGTAGTAATTGATATGAAAACAATTATTTAAAAAATTTCATGATACTAAAATTATAACAAAACTTTCTTGGGCCTGGGGGAGATGAATGCTATCTTATCTTTAATGACCTACTGAGGTGAGGAGTCAGACACCCCTGGAGCTAGGTTTATTTTTTTTTCTTAAATGCTGTACTGACAATAAGTACACCACTCACTTTCAATTTCAATTTTGGTTTAAGGGACGGTTGCTACATGGTTGTAGTTGGAGCATGGACAGATGCCTGTGCTTCTTTTTCAGATTTCAGGTTCTGATTGGAAGACAGGGAGATGCTTTCTTTTAAATATGGTACTCCATTATCATTATAAAATGTGTACAAATATTGGAGAATAAGTCAGAGTCAAGAGTCAAGTAATAATAGCTTTCAGTAATATTGGGATGTAATAACAACCCAGTCAAGCTGCAGAGCTGGATGTGTGTGTGCACGCGCATGCACAGGGTAATGTGCTTGTCATTCACACCTGGAGGAGGCCTGCATTTAAATGAGGGATAGAATGGCAGATAGAGAGGGAAGCTTGGCTGCTGCTTCTGAGGAGCATCCTGAAACTTTCCTCCGACCTGGGACACATGCTAGCTCTGAGCGATGGTTGGGTTTGGATAGAATGACCCAGAATGGGTCAGAGACCAGTAGACAGAAGGGCATGTTCGGAAGGAAAGACTGCCAGGGCCTGATGGCTGGCGTGTTGTTACACTCTCTTCTTCCAACAAGTCTTGGATAAAATATTTTTGGTCATTTGCTTACATACCAATTCTTAAGAGTCGTATTTATTAACTATTAGGTGCCCACAAAAGAATATTTGTAAAATGTGTACATTTTAATATTTGTAAAATGTGTACATTTGTAAAATGTGTCAAGAATAACAATACAGTGAATGTGTGTCCACTACGTCTTTTTTTTTTTTTTTGGCCATGCCACATGGCTTGCGGGATCTTAGTTCCCTCACCAGGGATCAGACCCATGTCCCCTGCAGTGGAAATGTGGAGTCTTAACCACTGGACAGCCAGGGAAGTCCCAACTATGTCTTTTAAGAGATAGGCCATTAGCATTTCCATTAAAGGTTCATGTGTCTTGTCCTGATCACTTCTCTTTTCTACCCTAAATAGAGGTAACCACTATCTTGAAATTTTGTTAATCACGTTCTCTCTGTTCTTTATAGTTTTACCACATATGTTTCTGTCCCTAAAAACATCCTGTCCCCAAAAATATCCTTTATGAACTTTCTATAAATGGAATCATAATGTATGTATCCTATAATTTGCTTTTTTCACCCAGCATGATGCTCCTGAGGGTCATTTTGTTGATGCATACAGCCATTGTTTATTCCTCTTCAATGCTGGATAGTGTTCCATTATATGAAACGCTCAGTGCACTGAGCTGTTGACGGACTTCGGATGGCTTCCATTATCAAAGTATTTTTATTAATATTCTTATACACACTCCCCACTGCATCTGTGCTGGAGTTTCTCAGTATATACCCAAGAGTAGAATTGTTGGGTAATAGGGCATGTGTACCTTCACCTCTGTTCTGTGATGCCAAATTGTTTTCCTAAGTGGTTGTTCCAATTTTCACTCCCTACAGCAGTTAACGAGAGTGCCAGTGTTCTCCAACTTTGTCAACACTTGATATTGCCAGGCTTTGGAATTCTTGCCAATCTGGTGTTTATTACATATTTGTGGTTTTAATTTGTATTTTCTACTCACTAATGACTTTGAGTATCTTTGCACAGTGTTTGGCCATTTGTACTTTCTCTTCTGTGAAATACCTGTTCCAATTTTTTTGACAATTTTTCTTTTGAATTGTTATACTAACTAATTCATTTGTAGAAATGATTTCTATATTCTGGATATTAATTCTGTTCAGTTATACATGTGAAAAATGTCTTCACCCAGTTTTGTACCTCATCTTTTCTCTTTATGGAGTTCTAAATAAGATTTAAGTGTGGAATTCTAAATAAGAAAAGAGGAAGGGCTTCCCTGGTGGCACAGTGGTTGAGAGTCCGCCTGCCGATGCAGGGGACGCGGGTTCGTGCCCCTGTCCGGGAAGATCCCACATGCCGCGGAGCGGCTGGGCCCGTGAGCCATGGCCGCTGAGCCTGCGCGTCCGGAGCCTGTGCTCCGCAATGGGAGAGGCCACAACAGTGAGAGGCCCACGTACCACAAAAAAAAAAGAGGAAAATACAAGCTTATATAGAGAGAGCCCATAGATAAAAATACCTTTGCTTCGATTTTAATAGATCTCAAAATGCAGTCTTTTTTTTTTTTTTGCGGTAGGCGGGCCTCTCACTGTTGTGGCCTCTCCCCTTGCAGAGCACAGGCTCCGGACGCGCAGTCTCAGCGGCCATGGCTCACGGGCCTAGCCACTCTGCGGCATGTGGGATCTTCCCAGACCGGGGCACGAACCCGTGTCCCCTGCATCGGCAGGCGGACTGTCAACCACTGCGCCACCAGGGAAGCCCTCAAAATGCAGTCTTAAGGGTGAGGAGTGGAGGGTAGAACTTTGTCTCAGGTGTTGCCCATTCGTTTAATCACATCTTCATTCACTTGCATCCCGCAAGTCTGTTTCTTGGGGGGTATAGGAGAAACAGAAATGACGAAGGTGTATTCCTGTATTCAGAGAGCTTCTGTTCTAATAAGAGATTGATCCTGTTGTTGTCTCTTGTATCAGACACCAAAAAGAGAGAGAGAGAAAGAGAGAGAGGCATTAATTTAGAGATTTCCTCTTTCTCATACAGTTTGTTTTCTCACGTATTTAAGGTGGTATGAGACATACTTGATAGTTATTTTTTAAAGTTTCATACCCTTGGTTGTAGTATTTTAAGGGAAGAGAGGAAGAGGGAGCTAGTGGTGCATTCCCTAGACATAGTCCTGTCTCCCTCAGGACTGTGTCCCAGCACACACTCCCAGTAATCACCAGCATACCCATGGGAGGGGCCGCTCTGAACTGTCTGTGTGATTGGTTTCTCCAAGAGAATTCTCAGCCTGATTAAACACATCGGCAGGACTGTTGGCTTCTCGCAGAGCGGGGCTACCCTCGTGGACACTTTTACCCAGAGGGTCCGCTGGATGATTGTAAGGGTCTCTAGCAAGAAGCCAATACAGAGAAGAAAAGGGAAGGAACTTAAAATTGTAAAACTTTGTATTGTTTTAAACTTTGAAACGATTTTAAACTATTTAAAGCGCGGACCTAATTTCAAACTTACAGATAAGTTGTAAAAATAAAAATAATTCAAAGGCTACCTGAATGCTCTTTACCTAGATTCACGTGTTGTTCACATTTTACCCCATTTGCTTTATCATTTACTCTTGCTCCCCTCTCACCATACCTGAATACACACACACACAGATATGTATACATACGTATAGGTGTGTGTGTGTGTGTGTGTATATTTTTTACATATATGTAGATAGAAACACACACACTTTTTTCCTGTGGGTTAGTTATATACATCATAGCCCTTTATCCTTAAACATTTCAGTGTGGATTTCCTAAGAACGAGACCATTTTGTTATATAAACCAAGAAGAATTTAAAGGTGAAAAAGAAGCTGTACCATGACTTGTCCATTGAGTCTTTCGATGTTACTGAATAAAAGGTTTTGGGGAGGCCCCAGCTTGAGCAGAGATACACTGTCACCATGGGCGTTGAGGCGAGAAGAGTCTACACTTAACTGCCTCTTTCCTTGCTTAGTATTTCCAGGGAGACTTGATTTTTAAAGCATTGAAACCAATGTTCCAAAGAATTCTGAAGCATCAGAGCTTGATTTTGTCTTTGGTTTTAGCTTCTATGGAGGATTTTTGTTCTGTAATCCTTCTTTTCTGTGTATGGCTAGGGTGGGGGGTGAGCAAGGGTAGCTTTCCAAATGCTGCGAGGACTGTCAGGCATCCTTGAAACCCTTGCTGCCAAGTCTCCTGTGCCCCTGAGGCCTTCCTGGCATGTGGCCCTAAGGACAGGCTACTTAAGAATGCATTGAGGGGGCCTCCCTGGTGGCGCAAGTGGTTGAGAGTCCGCCTGCCGATGCAGGGGATACGGGTTCGTGCCCCGGTCTGGGAGGATCCCATATGCCGCGGAGCGGCTGGGCCCGTGAGCCATGGCCGCTGAGCCTGCGCGTCCGGAGCCTGCGCGTCCGGAGCCTGCGCTCCGCAACGGGGGAGGCCACAACAGTGAGAGGCCCGCGTACCGCAAAAAAAAAAAAAAAAAAAAAAAAAAAAAAAAGAATGCATTGAGGGCCAGGGTTGGTTAGAATCTTCTCAAAGGATGGCTTTAAGGACAGCCTGGTCCCTCCTGATGGAAACCACGGCCTCCGCCGCACTCCTGGCTGTTGCCATGGGTGTCATGAGATGTCCTCCCATGGGCCAGGCCTTTCACCCTTGCAGAGGATGATCCGCACCAGCTCTTGGTTTCTGCTTCTTCTGCCGACACTCGTCTGTACAATTTGTGTGTGGCAAAGGCTAGTGTAAGCAGCACACAAAAGATTTTCACTCCAAGAATAGGCTTCAATAGCCTCTCGGCACACAGTACATGGTGCTACTTTCCACCTTTTCATTATTTGGTAATTGAACCGGCAGACATTTAATTCTTTTCTCTGGAGTCTTCATTAAATTGCTCGGAAAATATAAAATTGTAACAAGAAAGAAAAATGTATAAATTTAACTACCATTACCTGTCTGTGGATTCTTCTCATGAAAGGCTTCTGGGCTTTAAGTAAACAATATTTTCAGCTTGCATAGAATTCAGTTTCAGTCGCATTCAGTGGCTCCAACTGATTCTGTAAGGGCTGACCTCAGATGACGAGATGATGCGAATGACTCCTTGTCTGCAGGGCATGTACATTTAGTCATTTTTTGCAGGATGGTCATGAACCTGCCCAGATGCGGCCATATGCTTTCACCCTGGGCCACATGTGACATTTCTGGGTTAGTAACAAGAGATCATTCTTGTCCAAGGAACAGGGCAGAACTAAGGATCTCCCACGGGTTCCCAACCCATGAGCCTGCCCACCTCTAAAGGGCAGCTCTCTCTTGGTCTTTTTTTCTTTTCTTATTATGAAACATAAAGCTGAAGCCCTCAGATCATACAGACCAAATGGGGAAAAAGGCATTAATCCAATTTATACATATATATGTATATAGTCAAGGGGAGGCTCTTTCTTAAAATTGTGCACGAATGCATGTCATGTCTCTCCATCTAGATGATAAATTCCTTGAAGGGCCAGGAGATTAAAAGACTATCAGGGTAAGCAATCATGAATAGATTTATGTGTTGTAGTCAATTTAAACTTACAACAGAGCTCTCTGGCTCTTAGATTTAACAATGTTCATAATAATTATTGGGCCACTTAACAATTAGACTTTACTAGCACACAGTTCTTATATATGCTTCATTAGGATGACTTTTAAGGAGTCAGACCAAGTATTTCTAGGTCATGGGTGGTGGAAGTAAAGGCAGGTGGAATTGGATCTGTTGTGATGCTGCCTTTCTAGATCTGCTGGATTCATAATCTAGGGCTGCTCTGTCCAATATGGTAGCCACTAGACGTGTGGCTCTTTACATGTAAATATAAACTAATTTTTAAAATATCTTTATTGTAATATAATTGCTTTACAATGTTGTGTTACTTTCTGCTGTATAACAAAGTGAATCAGCTATATGTATACACATATCCCCATATCCCCTCCCTTTTGAGTCTCCCTCCCTATCCCACCCTTCTAGGTCGTCACAAAGCATCGAGCTGATCTCCCTGTGCTATGCAGCAGTTTCCCACTAGCCATCCATTTTACATTTGGTAATGTATATATGTCAATGCTACTCTCTTACTTCGTCCAAATTAAATTTCTTAGTCGCACTAGCTGCCTTTCAAGTGCTCAGTAGCCACAGGTAGCCAGTGGCTATCATATTGAACAGTGAAAATACAGAATATGTCCCTCATCAAAGAAAGTCCTAGTGGGTAGCGCTGATGAAGAGGACACAGGTGGCCATACATCACTTTTCTGGCATGTGATGGCCAGGCTGGTGGCTGTTTTCACTGCCAGGTGTTGGCAGCCATGGCCAGGTGAGACTGGTTTGATGTTAGGTGAGGCAGCCCTCCCCAATCCCTCTTGCTGTGGGCATTGTTTATCTTTCCCTTATTTATGTGTAAGATCTGGCATAGAACAGGTTCCCTAGGAAACAGACTCTAATACACAGATTTGCATGCAGGAAGTTTATTGCAGAAGGCTCTCAGGAACCTGACCTATGAAGGAAATAAGATAGAATTGGGTAGAGGAGTTAAGCTGAAATGTAGTTGGAATAAAGGGCTCAGGCAATCCCACAGGAAGTGCTTGAGCTGGGGAAACCCATCAGAGTTGAACCACCTGAGGCAAGGGCCTTTATATTTCACATTTTTAAATATACACTTCCTCAGGAAGGAGTGTAACTTTGGATAAGGTGGCTCTCTTGGGCCGAGGGAAGTTTGTAGACCAAAACTCAGCTGAGAGGCATCATCTGCCAACATTTTCAGCAGCTGGGAGAATGATGCCTTGGTCCTGAAGGAAGGATCTTTATGGTGCGCCACAGCAAGTACTACAAAATCAAGATGCAGGATCCTAACTTTGGTCTATAGACAGGAAGCTGATGGAGAATAAAGATATAATAGTAAATCAAGGAAGAGGGTTGAATTGGTGGAGCAAATGGGATGGTACTGAAAGCACAGTCAAGGCCACAGGGTAAATTTGTTATGTGTGCTTTAGGGGTGGGCAACAATTTTGTAGAAACTCAGTCCATCATCTGATCTGATGTGCTTTGTACTATTCTAAGGTCTGTGAGCACACAAAGTACATATAAGATGTGATTTCTCCCCTCAAGTAGTTTGTCATCCAATTGGATTTCACACAAGTGAGATTCCTGCCATAGGACAGTGAATGCCAAGTGCATCTGAATGGCAGAGATGAGAAATGTCACCGCAAGGAACAATTCCCATCAGCTGGGCTGGTTACGGAGCCATCCGAGAAGAGTTGCAATGTGACTTGGATCCTTAAAGAGGAAGAGAAACGAAGTGCTCCTCGTCCCCTTTGTCACCTCTTACAGCCAACAGTGAGATTAAAAAAAAAAACTTGGATTCTTATGGGATTCCTCACCTTAAATACGTTGATAATCTCTTCACAAATGCTTTGAAGGCCATTTGTTGAAAAGGTACTTCTAGGGCTTCCCTGGTGGCACAGCGGTTGAGAGTCCACCTGCCGATGCAGGGGACACGGGTTCGTGCCCCAGTCCAGGAAGATCCCGCATGCCGCGGAGCGGCTGGGCCCGTGAGCCATGGCCGCTGAGCCTGCGCGTCCGGAGCCTGTGCTCCGCAACGGGAGAAGCCACAACAATGAGAGGCCTGGGCCTACCTGGTGGCGCAAGTGGTTGAGAGTCCGCCTGCCGATGCAGGGGATACGGGTTCGTGCCCCGGTCTGGGAGGATCCCATATGCCGCGGAGCGGCTGGGCCCGTGAGCCATGGCCGCTGAGCCTGCGCGTCCGGAGCCTGTGCTCCGCAACGGGGGAGGCCACAACAGTGAGAGGCCCGCATACCGCAAAAAAAAAAAAAAAAAAAAAAAAAAAAACAATGAGAGGCCTGCGTACCGCAAAAAAAAAAAAAAAAAAGAAAAGGTACTTCTAATTTTTAATCTTGAACACTAGAAAGACTGTATACTTTGAAATTTTCTAATGTGAGTTTATCCTTTGAGCTAGGATTTTTCTCTAATTTCTTTAGTGTCTCCGATAGCTAACTTCTCCATTGTCACTCTCCCACAGACACCAAAAGCCTGAGTCACAAAATTCCATCCAGCCCATCAACACTTCTTTGTTTTTGAACTGACAATAAAGTTAAAAGGTGGCAATAACTAATCTGTTAAGGAAATAATAATATGCATTTTGCATAGTTGAAGTTTTAGAATTTAGGTTGCATTCCCACATCTATAAACTTATAGTTCTTCAGGAAGAGTTTTTGAGGTGCTTAGAGCAGATAATATCATCTCCACAATACAGATGAGGAAGAACCTTGGAGAAGTTAGGTCATGAGGATGGGACATGGCTCATGAGACACAGTCCTTCAGTGCCACCTCCTTCTTCAACATCCAGGTAAGCAGTGACTAGTGGTGTCTTTGGAGGTGAAGAGACGAATGTGTTTGTCTAGAAGCTGAAGCACCTACCCCTGTAGATAGTTCATACAGGAGCCAGGAGGAAAAACATCTTTTTCTTCTGAAGAAATCTATTGTGGGGACTTCCCTGGTGGTGCAGTGGTTAAGAATCCACCTGCCAATGCAGCGGACACGGGTTCGACTCTTGGTCCAGGAAGATCCCACGTGCCGCAGAGCAACTAAGCCCATGTGTCACAACTACTGAGCCTGTGCTCTAGAGCCCATGAGCCACAACTACTGAGCCCGCGTGCCACAACTACTGAAGCCTGCGCTCCTAGAGCCCGTGCTCTGCAACAAGAGAAGCCACCGCAATAAGAAGCCCATGCACTGCAACGAAGAGTAGCCCCCGCTCGACACAACTAGAGAAAGCCTGCACGCAGCAACGAAGACCCATCACAGCCAAAAATAAATTTTTTAAAAAAAGAAATCTATTGTGAAGCACTTAAACAGGCAGATAGGTCTGCCATTGTAAGAAGGAAACCTTCCTCCATTGGCAAAATCAACTAGAAACACACTTAACAGAGGAGCAGTTTAAAGTAGTCCACGTGGAATGCCACCCCCTTTGCCTCAAAACCCCACCTAGGAAATAACCCTTCTTGTAGCTGGACTGGTGATGGATGAGGCAAGAAGGCGACTTGGGAGAGAATATTGATGCCTCTTCATCTCACTCAGTACTGTCTTTCCAGTAGGCGAGGCACTAAACACCTTTGCCAGGATTAGAATTGATGATGCAGGTTCTGGAATCATAACAGTGTAGGGTTTTATCCTTGATCCACGGCCTAATGGCCATGTGACCTTGACAAGTGTATTAGTTTCCTAATTGCTGCTGTAACAAACTAACACAAACTCAGTGGCTTAAAACAGTACATATTTATTACCTTACAGTTCTGGAAGTCAGACATCTGTAATGGGTTTTATGGGGTAAAATCAAGGTGTTACAGAAGTGTGTACTTTCTGGGGGTTCTAAGGGAGACTCCATTCTTTGCATTTTCCGGCGTTTTAGAGGCTGCCCACGTTACTTGGCTGGTGGCTGCATCACTCTTACTTCTGAATCATCACTTCTCTGACTCTGACCCTGCTGCTTCTGTCATATAAAGATCCTTGCAATTATATTGGCACGCTAGGATAATCCACAATAATCTCTCCATCTTAAGATCCTTAATTTAATCACATTTACAAAGTCCTTTTGCCATGTAAAGTAACATATTCCCAAGTGTTCAGGGAGTAGGATGTAGACACTTCTGAAAGGCCATTCTGCCTCCCATCGCAAATTACCTGATCTTTCTCTACTTCATTTTCTTCAGCTATAAAATTATAGGTAATAATAGTCCCTTTTGAAGATATTATGAGAATTGAATGAGAAAATCAATATAAGCATTATTAGTACAGTGCCTGACATTCTCTAGCTATTGTTATCACCGTCATGGTAATTAGCAGTATCATTATGGAGTCTCATCCATGTCTCTGTACAAATCAACTGAACGGATATCATAGAAGAGGGCTGCCAGGCACAGTGGGAAGCATGGGGCCAGGCAGAGCACATTTTTCAAGACTGTGTGTTTAAATTGCATTTTGAAATTTCCTTATTAGTCCTTTTTATTTTTTTTAATGTTTCAGTAAAACTGTTGATGAATACTGTAATGTAATTTTATTTAATGTAATTTTATTTAATTTTCATGTGTCAAGTTATATCATTCTTCTTTTTATTTTTCCTAATCTTTTAAAAATCTAAAAACCATTCTTAGCTTGCAGGCCATGCAAAAAGAGGTAGTGGGCCAGATCGGCCTGTGGGTAGTAGTGGTGACTCCTGGTCTAACATAACCCTAATTCATTAAAAAAATTGTTGTTTTAGTTGATTACCTAGTGTGTATCAGGTCTTATGCTAGCCACTATAATGGCTAACAAGATAGACATGGTTCCTTTCCTCATGGAGCTCATGATATAATAACCACACATATATAATTAGAAACTGTCAGTAGTGGTTGAGAACCACTGTGAATCAGGGATGAAACAGCCCCTAAAATGTATTTCCCACAGTGTTTTTGAAGGATGCATCAAGGAGACCCTTCAGGGGCTGAATTAGAGAGAGAGAAAGGAGCTTGAACAGCAGCAGTGAGCCTCCCTGCCCCAAGCCTCCTAAAGTGAGAGCAACACCCTCTTTTTACAATGATGGATAAATGTTATTATATCTAATTTAGTAAATAGCCAGAAAGACTAAAAGCTTAATAACACATGTATTCTGCACTCCATTGAGACTTGGTTAAAAACAACTTGACTGTCTTTTTTTTTTTTCCTTTCACTTTTTAAAAAGTTTGCTTTTATTTTTAACCTCAATTTTCATTTTTTTCCAGTTTTATCGAGAAATAGTTGACATACATCACTGTATAAGAATAAGTTGTACAACATGATGGCTTGATTTACATATATTGTGAAATGATTACCACAAGAGGTTAGTTAACATTCACCATCTAATATAGATACAATAAAAAGAAAAGGAAGATTTCTCCTTGTGATGAGAACTCTTACAATTTACTCTCAACAACTTTCCTATATATCATACCACGGTATTAATTGTAGTCAACATGGTGTATATTACATCCCTAGTACTTATTTATCTTATAACTGGAAGTTTGATCTTTTGACCACCTTCTTCCAATTCCTCCACCAGCCCCCCACCTCTAGTAACCACAAATCTGATCTCTTTTTCTATGAGTTTGGTGGGGTTGTTTTTGTTGTTTGGGTGTTTTTTTTTTTTTTTTTAGATTCTACATATAAGTGAGATCATACAGTATTTGTCTTTCTCTGTCTGAGGCATAATGCCTTCAAGGTCCATCCTTGTTGTCACAAACGGTAGGATTTCCTCATTTCTTATGGATGAATAATATTCCATTATTTATAGATAGATAGGTAGATAGGTAGATAGATCACAGCTTCATTATATAGTCATCCATTGATGGTCACTTAGCTTGTTTCGTTTTTTGGCTATTGTAGATAATGCTTCAGTTAACGTTGAAATGCAGATATCTTTTTGAGACAGTGGTTTTGTTTCCTTTAACACCCCCCCCTTTTTTGCTTGATTGAAGCATAATTGATATTTTTAATTGATATTGCACACACTTGAAGCGTATACATCTTGAAGAATTTGATGTATGCATGATCCATGATAACCATCACTACAACCAAGTTACTAAACATATCCATCACCTGCAAAAATTTCCTTGTGTTCTTCTGTTTTTATTTTTTTTGATAAGAACATCTTCTGTTTTTATTCTTTTTGATAAGAACACTTTACATGAGATCTATCCGCTTAACATATTTTAAAGTACACAATGCTGCCTTGTTAAGTATAGGTGCTGTGTTGTACAGTAGGTCTCTAGAACTTACTTATCTTGTATAACAGAAACTTTATACCCATTGAAAAACAATTCTCCATTTCTCCCTCCCCTAGCCCCTGGCAACGCTGTTCTATTTTCTGCTTCAATTAGTTGGACTGTTTTACATACTTCATGTAAGGGGAATCATACAGTATTCTTCCTTCTGTGATTGACTTATTTCACTTAGCATATTATGTCCTCTAGGTTCATTTATGTTGTAGCAAATGGCAGGATTTCCTTCTTTTTTTAAGGCTGGATAATATTCCATTGGATGCATATACCACATTTTCTATTGTGAATAACGCAGCAATGAACACAAGTGCAGATATCTCTTCAAGGTCCTGATTTCACTTCTTGTGGATATACACTCAGAATTGAAATTCATAGATCCTACGGTAGTTCTATTTTTAATTTTTTGTGGGAACTCCAGTTTTCCATAGTGGCTGCACCATTTTATATTCCCACCAACAATGTATAAGGAGGGTTCCAATTTTTCCACATCCTCACCAACTTATTTTTTTGCTATTATTTGTAAAAAGCCATCCTATTTAAGGTGATGTCTCATGGTGATTTTGACCTGCATTTCCCTGATCGTTAGGAGAGCAATACCCCTTTTATCTGTTTTACTTACTGGGTTTCTGGATCAACTTTTATTTAAAGAAGGGTCTGGAGGCTAAAAGAAAACCTTCTGAAGCTGATGTCCAATTCCTTCAAATTCCAGAGGGGGCCTAGATAAGTAAGGGCTTTGCCCACATCTACAGTTGCCTTTCTTCTGCTGTGGGAAACTGCCCTTATTTCCCACATTGACACGTCTTCATATCTAAACCATAACCCACGCAGCAGCTCCTTAGCTCACTTTGCAGCTTCTGAAATCTACCCTCCTTAAGACAGAGTCTCAGCTCACAGCCACTCACCTTCTTGTCCCTCTCTTCTTTCCTAGCAGCCCCCATGGTGCAGAGCTGTTGTTGGCCCCCCATTTCAGGGCCAGTTTGATTTTGGCCATTAGAGGAGAGAAGCAGCATGTTTGCAGAAAGTGTTTGTTGACCTGAAGCATTTTTCTGCGGTGGCAGCTACACATTTTAGGGGAATTGTTATTTAGGCTACACGTTTTCTTGGCAAGCAGAGCAGGGAATGTGGTACAGACTGTAATTTAAATTTGTCCAAGTAAGAAAGGTGTCATTTGAACTCTCCTGGGGAGTGAAACTAACAAGCATTCAGATGGTTGATTACTAATGGTTGCTAACAATATCTTGATGTCTTAGAACTAACTCCCTTCAGCTCTAGCTGTGAATTTGCTTCACACTCCCATCCCCACCCCAACTTTACTTTCCCCAGCCAGTTCCAGGTAGCTCAAGAGTTTCACCCTATAGGAAGTCCCGCAAGAGAGGGAAAAAAACAGTATCGGTGTTTAGCAGCGTGAGACCCTTGGAAGACCAGAGCAACGTCTGAAGAGGAAAAAATTCAGTCACACCAACAGGTCGGCTTCCCCACACAATGCTAAGTAATCACTTTGATTCCTCATTTTCCGCAGGATTGATGAATTCTCTTTCGCTCTGGCTGATGGTTTGGCCATCATGTAGCCTCAGATTGGTGTCCAGTCTTGCTCTTTTCATGTACTGTAGCTGAGGAAATGATAACTGGTTTTGCCACCTGGGTTACCTTTTAATGATCTGAAAGACCACAAGGAGCCGGCATTTCTTTTGTGCAGCTCCTCATTCAACAGCCTAATAGCCAGATGCTGAAAAGAGCTTTCTTGAAAAGAAAAAAGTCTGCTCCTCTCAGGCAGAAGCAATAATACTGCATGATTCTCTGATTAAACTATCACACTGCGCGTATTACTGGGCATCTGACCTGCTTGAAACGGACTTACCGCTGAGGCTTCTTGGTATTTGCACTGCTGCTTTTCTGCCAACAAGCCATGAAATGACAGATGAGTGTCCCTAAACTTTAGTGTGGACGGCAAGTAAAGTGCCCAAGAAACGGCTGGGGCCCAGCCACCTCCTGGGGCAGTGCTGGAAGGGGAAACGTGTTTTTCTTTAGGGTCACCCTCTGTGGAAATGAACTTCAATCACGGGTGAAACTAAAGCCAGCACCACAGGATACACAAAACTGGAGCAAAAACACGCAGCACAGTCTCCCCTCTGCCCCAGCAAACAGGCAGCCTCTGCTGACAGGTATCGAACTTGGAACTCAAAGCAGGAAATTGTTCTCTCTCCTTTTGAGATTCTTTTAAAAAATAAAACATTTTAAACCTCAAAACCACCATAATGTAGTATTTAAAAAAGCAACTTCCTGTGTGTTGGAGTGGCTAGTACTTAAGGTGGGGACCTGGTCCTTACGGTGGTTATGTATCTGCAAAGCTCTGCTTGTGTATCCTGATTGGTGTACATTTTTTGCTATCCCATCAACATATATTTATATATAGATAAGTTTGTTTTGAAAACTATGTATGTACTATTGTACTCACGTATTATGTACATTATAAACATACTCCAAAGTTAAAAATGATGAGACCCCACTATACACCCGCACATAGCTCAAGTTTAAAAGACTGACGATAAAGCCAGTTGGACCTGCATACATCGTTGGTGGTAATGTAAAATGACATAAGAACTTTCGAGAATAATTGGGCAGTTTCTCTTAAAGTTAAAAATGCACTCCCCTGTGACCCAGCAGTTCCACTCCTTGGTGGTTACCTAAATGAAGTAAGGAATTTCTTTGTGGAACATATGTTTCCACAGAGATTTGTATATGAAAAGCTAGAAGCAACCCAAATGTCCATCAGCAGATGAAAGGACAAGCCAGTTGTAATAGTACATCCAAACAATGGAATGCTATTAAGTAATACAAATTGATAAACTACTTTTACAGATAACAATATGGATGAATCTCAAAAATATTATGCTGAGTAAAAGAAGCCGGATACAAAAAAAGAGCATATTAATTTATTCATATGAAATACTGAAGTAGGCAGAACTAATCTAATAGAGACAGAAAGCACATCAGTGGTTGCCTGAGGGTAGGTGGTGGCGAGTGGGGTGAAGGAGGGGTCAGGATTGACCGTGAAGGAAATCGGGGGTGCTGGATATTTTCTATATCTTGATTGTGGTGGTAGTTACTTGGGTACACATATTTATTAAAACATATTAAACTATATACACTTAAAATGAGTGTGTTTCATTGTATTTAAATTATTCAACAAGCATTCAGTAAACATGCTTTTTAAAAAACAAAAGTAAAGTTCTATTCACTTTTGTACTGGAAGTCTTAGTTCGTGCAGTAATATAAGAACCAGGAATAAAATGCATGAAAAGGGAGGAAAAAATGAGACAAGGATGAAAATCAATAATATTTTAAAACATATGTATTTCACTAATAGCACACAAAAGCCTATAGAGTTGTGTGATTTTAAATATTGATTTAATATTTGGTGATAATGTGATTTAAAAGTCTGGTTCTGTATTAAATATATTTTAATTAGTTAATGAGGGCTGTTGCTGCTGGGTGGAAAACATACAAATACATGTAAATTTAAATGGAAGAAGGGCAAAATAATTTGAGCTAAATAAATCACAACACTCAATTTTTAACCCATCTACCATTATGCAATGCAAATAAAATTTAGTTAATACATATCTCTTTTCTCTGATAGTCAATCAAAAAGTCTTACAAACTAATCAGAAGGTGTTACATTTTTACATTTTTAAGAAATAAGTTTAAAGTTATTAAAATTCTTCTTTTCGAAGATTTTTAAGCAAATTAGAAAATCGTACTCCCAAGTTTAAAAAGTTTTTCCGATCTGAGACTTTTTATATCATTTTCAGAAATGAAATCATGAAGCCATGAAATATCCCAAAACAATTTTCAAAATGTTCTTTCCATAGCATGAGTTTCTCTTGAAAAATTGTTCCTCCCTCATTCATTACTAAAAGTCATCTTTGAAAGGGCAAATTAAGTTTATTTTTTCAAAAGTGCCTGCTGGTAGAATAATTCTGACAGCTACATGTCATCATAGAAAATTTCAGCAAATTACAGCTCTTGTCTTTAACAAGAAAATTCCATGATTCATTTGTAAGTGGAGCAGCTGTTATAAATACTTTGCTATGAAATAGCCAGCAAAGGCTCATTGCTGTAAAGATTTCCCAGGACATCCCTATGTTATTACAAAGTACTATAAACAGTGTACTGTCTCGTAAAGGCTTTCTTAAAAAACATAAAATTATTCACATCGATGACATCCCATAGCCCATGTGGACTTCTTACTTAAACTTTTTGTCTTTAATAACTTACTGATATGTGATGCCGTGAAGGAATTTCATGTGTGGAGCTGTCTCTGAAACATTCTCTTTATGTGAATTTTTTAGAAATTGGCACCAAAATAACTGCTTCATCAGTGGTTACATGTACACAGTTTTCCCATATGTTGATATTATCAGAGATCATGAATCTTCTTCTTCATGGTTTCTTTAGTGGGCTCTCAGAAAAACAGTTGTTCTGGTACCTGTTTTTGAAACAGAATCTAGAATTTAACATAACTTATGTTAGGAACATCTGTATTTAATACAAACATAGCAAACCTTCCACATAGCATATTTTTTCTGAATTGTTTCTTAAAATCATCAACAATGTTTTCTCTGAGTTGTCAATAATATTTGCTAATAGATGAATGCATTTTACTTTTTTGCTATATTGTTTCCATGTATTATTTCAGTCGTTTTTACCACAGCAGGAAGAACCAGTATTTCTCATTGATGTGTGGCTTTGATCATTTGTTATTATGTAAGGAACCTCAGAAATGGCATATAAAGCTTGGAGAAATTTTATGCAGAACTGGACTGAGTAATGTATTCCTTTAAACAGTTGTTCAAAAAAAAAAAATTGTAAAAGTTCGTCTCCGTATCTCAGATGATAAGCTGTTTAAATGTCTTACCAGTCCAGATACTTTTTACTAGCACCATATATAATAACCTTGAGGTGAGCTTTGTTGTGAATGATATTGGGTGTAGATATATATTTCAAAAAGATTTCTTTGTAATTTTGAATCTTTTAAGCTGTCTTGTAGGAATTAAATATCCATTATTTTTGCATGGATCTAATGAGCTAGTAATGAGATGGGTCAGGTCTGCCACTGTCTTGTGTGCTTGTTCCTGTATGATGACTATAGGGGTACATCTGGGATGTCCTGGACCCTGAAAGAGGGTGACAGGGTGCTATGTCGGAAGAAAATGGGTAACTGGAGCTCCTCAGTTTGCTTCTCCCCCCCCCCACCTCCGCTGCCAGTCCTGTGATTGGCATATAAAATAGAGATCACGAGTGTAGGCTCTGGGCCCCGTGCCTCTGGGTCGTGGAGCGGCCGCCCGCGGTCTCCTGCGCAGATGGGCCCCGTGGCCTAGCGCCCCCGTCCCCAACGCCGAGGCCCGCGAGGGGTCGCCCCCGAGGTTTCCACCAACCCACGAGGACAAGCGCAGCAGGCATCCCCTCCAGCGGCTCGCTCATGGCCACCCACGACTACTGCCGGCGCCGCCTGGGCTCCGCTTCCAGTTCACAGCTCCTGCGGAAGCCCTTCCCCTCCACCCCGTCTCCCCAAAGCCCACCCGGGACACTGGTGGGCTGGCTGCTTTTCCGGCAAGTCCGCTCTCCCATTCGTGGCCACAGTGTTGGAGTCTCGCCAGCACTCAGAATCTGCCCAGGCCTCCACCGGCAGTGATCACCTGTGACCTGGCTCGGGAAGCCGTGGGGTGGGCAAGCAGCAGCCTGGCGGCCGGCCTGACAAAACCCCCAGCAGGCCCCCATCCTGAAGGGCCACCGCCAGCTCCCAGGCTTCCTTCCGAGGTGCTAGGCTTCTCAGAGCCCCGCCCCTCCTTCCCCTCCCCCAGACTAAGCAGGCTGCAGCCAATGGAAGCAGTTGGGTTTTTTAATATCAAAACAGCAAAACACCGAAAAGGAAGTTGAGAAGACCCCACTCTTTACTATCCAAGCCACATGAGAGCCTTACTGACACCCCGTAACCCTGTGCCTTGCACCAAGTGGAAAATAAACTTCAAGCAGGCAGCCAAAAAAAAAAAAAAAAAGTGTGTAGGCTCTGATACCAGCGTCTGTCTGGGGGAAAGGCTGGCTCTACCATCTACTTAGCTATGGTCTTGCACAGGCTGCTTCAACTCTCTGCACTTTGGTTTCCTCATCTGTACAATGAGGATATTAATAATAGTACATCTGATTATCTGTTCCTTTCCCTTTCTCTGTATCCAACACATCAGATCTAGCAAGCTCTTCCTTCAAAATATATCCTGAATCCACCCACTGTTCCCCACTCCCCTCCAGGCAAAGCCGTCTCTTACCCAGAAGAGCAGATTAGCCTCCTAACTAGCCTTCTTGCTGCTCTCCGTGTCCCTTTTGTTCTGTTTTGCACATTGCGGCCTGAGTAATTCTTTAAAAGAATATGTCAGAACCTGGCGCTCCTCTGCTCAAACCTTCCAGAGGCTCCCCAGACTAGCCTGAGCGGAGTCCAGAGTCCTTCCCGCTGGCCTCCCCCCGCCCCCCTTCCCGACCACGTTTCCTACCACACTTCCCCTCGCTCACTCTGCTCCAGCCTTTCTGCCTTATCGCTCTTCTCCGAAGGAACAGGCACACCTCCTACTCCTGCTCTCTGCTCTCACTGGTCCCTCTTACAGGAAAATTCTTGCCCCAAGTGGCCACAGGGCTGGCACTTGTTCCACAGTTCTCCTCAAACATTAACGTAGAACCGAGGTCTTCCCTGATCGCTCAGTGAAGAAGCACCTCCCTTTGGACCATTCGTTATTCCTTTACCCGCTTTATGTTCACTAACGGCACTTTTATACCCTAAGATATTTCAAATCAATAGCCCGCTTGTCTGTCTCCTACCACTAGCCCAGTGTCTCTCAGTCTGGGCTGATCTTGCCTCCCTGGGGACATTTCTCAGTGTCTAGAGACATTTTGGGTTGTCATATTGGGAGAAAGGGGTAGAGGGCAGGGATGCTGCTAAGCACCTCAAATGCTCCAGACAGAAGCCCCCAACAGAAAATTATCTGGCTCCAGACATCAATAATGCTGACATAAGCAACCGCACTGTAGAATAGAAGGGGTGTGAGAGCAGAAACCTGGTCTGTGTTTTCGCCATTGTCCACCGTGGTTACAGCTGTGCTTGGCACATAGGAGGTGCACAGTACCTTTCTGTTGAGTAAATGAATACAATGAGAGTGTGTAAACCATTCAGCATAGAGTCTGCAAACGGAACTCTTCCCTTTAAAGTCGAACAGATATTTATCGAGCTTCACAACGTGCCAGGCACTGTGCTAACTTTTGAGGATGTAACAGTGAGCACGAACGATATCATAGGTCTCTGCTCTCTTTAAGGCTCCCTTTTAGTGGGCGTTAATATTAGCTGTTCTTGTTATTAGCTTGGTCATTGCTTATATCAGTCATCCTGGCACTACCTACGGTTTTCCATGAAACTATGGTTTGTTTTGTTGTGTTGTGTTATGGTTTTTCTTTTTCAGCGATACTTTGGAAAACTTAGAGAGTTTAGATTTACCACAAGCAGCCTGGCATAGTGTAAATAAGGACTGTAGAATTTGGAATCAAACAGCCTAGGTTGATATATGGGCTGTAGCATTTAATGTAGGTGTATCTGTCAGGATAGGCAAGGTTTTTTCCTCAAGGTTCTGTTACAGTAACAAAAAACTCCAACTTCTGGGGCCTAACAACAACAAAAGGTTTATTTTTTTCCTCCCATGTCCATGGTTATGGCTTATTTTATTGACTAAAGCAACTCACATGACCAAGCCTGATGGGAATGGGTCACAGGAAGGGGAAGAGAATATTTGTGGACAATAGGAAAACAGTTTGGTTTCTTCAACTTCAAAGATAAGTCTAATTTTGTAAAATCTGTTAGTCAGGTTTTAGGTTGCAAATCACAGAAGTATAACTCACATTGGCTTAAGAGAAAAAAGAATTTATTGCCTCACATAACCAGGGAGTCCAGAGGGGCAGTGGCTAGCCATCCAAATGAGGTTCGTTCTCTCTCTCTCTCCCCCTCCCTCTCTCTCTCTTTCCCTCTCTCCTCCCCCACTTTACCTCTGCTTCCTTCTCTCTATGTTGGATTTATGCTCCTACCATAGACAGTCTATCTACATGTGGAAGGGAAGACCATCAGCAGCCCCTGAATAACATCCTTTCAGATGCATGACTCAGAAAACAAGTATCCTTCTCCCCCAGGTCTACGTTGAAAAAAATCTCAAGAAAGGATTTTGATTAGTCTAGCTACCTATCCTTCTGATCATTGTTGTCTGAGGAATGGGGGTACTGCGATTGCCTGGCCTGGGTTCCAGGCCCACTTCTGTGGCTTGGGTGGTGGGGGGGAAGCTGGCTGTAATTGGCAGCCTCACCAGCATTGCAGGATCAGAATAGGGGAGGAAGAATTGCCCAGAAATTCCCAGGAAGAGCAGGTCCTGCTCAGCTGAAATCAACGCAAGGCTCAAACACATACCTGCCTAGCTCTAAATAAGATAAAGCATGTGAAAGCCTTTTGCAAACTGTGAAGCGTTGTCCAAATGCTACTGGCTGTTCTTATTCGTTTCAAGTTGAACACAAAGCCCCATTATTTACAAGGGTACATTAATGCTTTGGGCAGGCCAGCATTGTTACACGCTTACTGGGGTGAAAGTAAAGTTGGAATAAACAGGCAAGAGATTACTAGCAAATCGCGTCAGTGACAAAAACTGTTTAGTATTAAACCTAGAAATGGGTGCTTGTTACTTTGGAATGATGTTGCACCTGCCAGACAACAGCTTTATGGTGACAATGTGAATAGTTCTGCAATATGCATTTGCTGAGTGCTACTATGACCCTGGCTTGGCGCTAGGGGATATTCTGGAAGAATAAGACACAGCCTCTCTCCTGGAGAAATGTTTCACTCTGAGCAGATCCCAGTAGCTCCAAATATGCAGATTATGTCAAGGAAGGATCAGGACAAATTGAATTTCTCACTTTCCTCCTGATGCCTTGACAGCCCATTTCTCATACTTACTGAATGATGTTTAATTTAATTCGTGTGCTTGAGGCAGCACGCTCTGCGTTGCAGCTGTGCACAGTTTGTTTGAAAGGGCTTTCGTGGCAAGGCCAAAGGCAGGAAGCACACTACCGTGGTACCTTGATGAATGGATCCCTTGGGAAGGAAGCACCTTTATAATGAAGTCACAAAAGAAATCTTCATAAATCCTTGGAAGCTCAGCAGCGAGTGTGTGTGAGTGTAAACAAAAATACTTGCACAACGACCCTGTTGAAGGTAGATAAAGCCAATGCTAGGCAGAATGTTTAAAAGTCTTACTGCTGTGTCTCCAGGCGCCATTTCTATAGCCGTCTTCCCAAACACACACACACATGCACACAGACGTACGCACACACTGCATTCATCTCTGTTGTGAAGATTCCTCCTGCTTCCAGAACCCAATGTCTCCTGCTTTTCCAACCAAAACAGGGAAGAAGAAACAACTGTCACTTTCCCTTGTTGATTGATCAACTGGGTTGCTCTTGTGTTACTGAATTTCACCTTCTTAATCCCTTTGCGTTTTAGGCCTTGAACTCTAACTGGGATAAATGACAGCTTCTGAGAAAACGAATATGTGTGTTGGGGAGATGGGCAAGGTGTTTGGAATCACACTTAACCTTATTGTGACAACAGTCCTGAAGGTGAGTCTGATTCAGTCTTTATAGTCAGAGGAGGGGACAGTGATAAGATCCATCTCTCTTGAGCCTCCCGCTTCCCAGAGCCTTAATTGGCTGGGGGCTTTGTCCCACCGCTGGCATGCAGAAAGGCCCAGTCTCTTGATCTTGAATCTCTTCCAGGAACCAGAGAGCTGCCCCAGAGACAAAGAGGATTCACTGACAAATATGTTCCTTTCCTGTTCCTATATCACCTGTCTATTCGTTTCCTTGGGCTGCCATAACAAAGTACCACAGACTGAGTGGTTTCAACAACAGAAATTCATTGTCTCACAGTTCTGGAGGCTAGAGGTCCAAGATCAAGGTGTCAGCAGGGAGGGTTGGTTTCTTCTGGGGCCTCTCTCCTTAACTTGTAGACAGCTGTCTTGTCCCTGTGTCTTCCTATGGACTTTTCTCTGTGTGTGTCTCTGTCGGGACTAGGGTCTGTGTTTGTGTGTGGATTAAGGCCCACCCTAATGACCTCATTTTAACTTAGTTACCTCTTTAAGGCCCCTCTCTCCAAATACAGCACATCTGAGGTGCTAGGGGGTTAGGACTCTTAACATATAAACTTGGGGGGTGGGGGGGGTACACAATTAGCCCTTAACAACTCACCTTCCTCCCCTTATCCTGACAAGTGGCCTGGCCCCTTCCCTTCCCTTAACTGCCTGATCCAGGCAGACTTGGCTGTCCCAGCTCCCTAGTGGCCAGATGTGTGGAACCAGAGAGAAGAACTAAATGGTTTCCCCCCAAAAAAGCTGGAGACAAAGCCAGGAAGCCCTTGAAGCAGGGGGTGGAAAGCGTGGCAGGTGTGAGATGGTCATAGAAGCTGAGGTTTAGATCTGAGGAGTCAGGCAGCCAGAGTGGACATGAATGAGGAACAAGAAATCAGCGTGGTGACAAGAGGGTGGCCTGGGCTAGCAGCAGAGGTGGCAGGCTGTAGCCCAGGGCTGCTTTCTAGACGTTAGTGGCACTAATCCAGACTTACATGGTTTATTCGAAATCTGGGCTTTCTCTTCCTTGCCTTGCCATCTCCAATTTGTGATTTTGTGACGTTATACTCGTCGTTTTCTCTGCTCAAAATCTCCTCCTACCCCAGTATTAACCTCATAGCTCCTGCATGACCTTCTGGATTTGATAAACTTCTGATGTCAAGCCTCCCTAATTCAGTACATTTTCATTTAGCTGTTCAGAGATCCAACTAGATTATTAAATTCCATGAAAATAGAGACACACCTTACACTTTTTGAGTCTCTGCAGTTGTAAGTTCTCAACAAATGCTTTATGGAATGAATGTTTTGTATGGAGTTACTCAAAATCTTTCTTTGAACTGACTTGGCTTATATATCCCTTATGTGGCTCTCATTCTGCCTTCTATGTAAGGAAGTGTATGGTGTTTAGCTCAATGCTTTAAATAGTATAAGCAGTTTAGTGAAATGGTTATGAATGCAGACTCTGGCACCAGACTGCTTGGGTTTGTGTTCATTTTTTATTGGCTTGGTGACTGTATTGGCTTGCTAAGGCTGCTGTAACAAAGTACCACTGGATAGCTTAAACGTAGATTTATTGTCTCAGTTCTGGAGGCTAGGAGACTGAGGTCAAGGTGTCAGCTGGGTTGGTTCCTTATGACAGTTATGAGGGTGAATGGGTTCCATGCCTTTCTCCTAGCATCTGTGGTTTGCTGGAATCTTTGGCGTTCCTTGGCTTCTGCTGTATCAACCTGATCTCTGCCTTCATCTTCACATGGTGTTCTCTCTGCGTGCATGCTGGTGTCCAAGTTTCCCTTTTTTGATAAGGAGACCAGTCATGTTGGATTAGGGGCCCACCCTACTCCAGTGACTTAAACCTGACTTAATTACATCTGCAACAACTGTATCTCCACGTAAGGTCACATTCAGAGGTACTGGTGATTAGGACTGCAACCATATTAATTAAGTGGGGGAGAGACAATCAACCTGTAACAGGGACCCTTGGCAAATTACCTAGTTTCATTTTCCACATTAGCAAAATAGAATAAAAAATATAGCCTACTTTGTAGAGATATTGTGATTCAACAAATGAATATATTAGGCACTTGAGATAATGCAAAACGTAAGTAAGCCCTGCATCAGCCTTAGCTGTTATTTTTGGCCGTGTATGTGTCTGTCTCCTCCACTAACCTATAGTGTCCACGTCCCCCGCTTGGTCGTATTTGTAACGCTGTCCCATCATGTAGTACAACAGAGCAGAGCCCTTTGTGCCTGGTACCTAATCTTTGCACTGATGGGTTAAACCAAGCATAGGGACAGTTCAGAGTGACACTGGGGCTGGAATTCAACGTCCATCTGGCTTTGTGAGATAGTGTATTTGGTAGATTGCACTTTATCATGCCATTCGCATAGTTGGGTCCCAAACGGCTTGCCCTGGGAAGTATTTGAAACCCCTCCCCTTTCTTGATCTCTTCCTGAGGTTTCTGGATTTCTTAGAAATGCTTAGGGAATTTGGTATTACTTATACACATGCTGTGTTTTATCTCCAGGTATAGAGAGAGCATTCGGCCTGACTGGTACCTTTATGTATTAGCATAATTGAACGCTGCCGTTCTGTGGTTTTCTACTCTTCTCCTTTGTGGTGTTATCAGTGCAAGTCAGGAAAAAGAAGGGAAGAGCCATGTGACATTTCTTCCTCAGAGGCCAGGCTGGGCCATCTGGCCATCTTTAAATCTGGGTGCCAGGTTGAATAACATGCTTTGGGTGACTTTTTAAATGTATTATTCAGGGTAGATGTTGTTTTAACCTCTGTGCTTCACACAACTTCCTAGCTAGTAGGAATCTTTTCTCTCCTTTGCTTGAAAATTATATGGAACACCGCCCACTAGAGACTAATAAATCAGCAGGAGAATTTCTCAGCTGGTCTGCCTAGCAGCTAGTGATGGAGAAGGTGGTTGAGTGAGTCTGCGTAAAGCCAGGACAAGGAAACGATGTGCAAGTGTCATTCAGCAAATCTGTGAGGCACAGTCTGGATCCTGACTGATCTAGCACCTCAGATCTTCCTCCCGATGGGGGACAGTGAGTTCAGCTTCTAGCCTTGACTGGGTTGCTCCTTGGTTTCTTGAAATTGACAGGTCACATCACTTTTCTGCATCTCAGTTTGCTCTCTTGTACAATGAGGTCATTGAACTATGATTGTGATCTTGGAGGTCCCTTCTATGCTTTCACTTCTTCCATCACATTTTATAAACCTATAAACCCCAAGTCTTCTGTCTTCAGGCTAAATGGTTACAATCACTCGAGTTTCTGACAACCTACCCTTTAATTACTCTCTTGGAGCTCAGTGCCAATATTTGTATATTCTAAATTGCATTATCTCAAACTGAACTCAAGACTCGAATGAGAGCCCGAGTCTATTTTATAAACAAACCCTATGAAACAAGGGGGACACATGAGGTCAACTCTATTAATACTGAGAAATTATCTCAGTGTCTCAGCAAAGAAGTGTCCCCACATGTTAAGATAGAAGACTAGGCATCATCACTGCATATGTGTTAAAGGAAAACTGTTTCTCTACTCACAACTCTTATGACACCAAATGTGTGGGGTTTCTCCCCCCATTCCAACCAATTTTCCAACTCTGGATACCAACTGGGTGTCATATAATTTAGTTCAATTCTGACACCAATTACTTGGAGTGAGTGTCAGATTCCACAGGTTTAAGGGCTCAGCTTCACAAGACTGCCCTCACTTCAGACACCAGTCGCAAGTGATGGGTCCCCAGGGTACCCATACTTCTGTCCATCTTGGCTACTAAGTCAGGGTTTCCTACAAACCCACTCAGTTTCAGTAATTTGCTAGAACAGCTCACAAAACTTAAGGAAACATCTACTTAACATTTATCAGTTTATCATAAAGGATATTATAAAGGGTACAGATGAACAGCCAGATAAAGAAGTACATAGGGTGAAGTCTAGAAGGGTCCCAAGTACAAAGCTTCTGTCTCCATGGAGTTGGGGTGGGCTACTGGCACGTGCATGCATTCACCAACCTGGAAGCTCTCTGAACCCCCTAGATGAGGGATTTTTGTGGAGGCTTCATCATGTAGGTATGATCACGATTGATTATTATTAACCCAATCTCCAGCCCCTCTCCCATCCTTGGACAATGGGGGATGGGACTAAACACTCCAAGCTTCTAATCATGGCTTGATCTTTCTGGTGACCATCCTCCATCCTGAAGTTATCCAGAGCCCCAAAGAGTCAGCTCATTAGAACAAAAGATGCTTCTATCACCCAGGAAATTCCAGGGGATTTAGGAGCTTTGTGTCGGGGCACCAGGGGCAGGGATCAAATATATTTCTTATTTTGTCACAGTGTCTTTGTGAAGTTATAGAATAAAACAGAAATCAAGAGAAGCGGGAACTTCCCTGGTGGTCCAGTGATAAAGAATCTGCCTTCCAATGCAGGGGGTGCGGGTTTGATCCCTGGTTGGGGAACTAAGATATCCTGCATGCCGTGGGGCAACTAAGCCCGTGTGCTGCGACTACTGAGCTCGCATGCTTCAACTAGAGAGACTGCGTGCTGCAAAAACAACAGAGCCCACGTGCCCTGGAGCCCACGTGACACAACTAGAGAGAGAAAATCCACATGCCACAATTAGAGAGAAGCCCACGCGCCCCAACGAAGAGCCAGCACCTCAGTGAAAAATCTGACATCCCTCGAGGAAGATCCAACATGCCGCAACTAAGACCCGACACAGCCACCACGCCCCCCCCAAAAAAAAAGAAATCGAGAGAAAGAAATGCAAAGAGGGAAAAGCATCCTTCACCTTTAACTTAGGACTGCTTAGCAGGAGGACTAATGTCATTGATAACTGGCAGAAACAGATGAAGGGTCTTCCAGAAATACTTCACCAGGTCCCTTTTTAGTCAGATCTTGCTGAAACATTTCTGGGAGATAACAAGTCAGGTAAGGCACTAATGGCCTGGGGATGAAATTTTCTTTGGCAAGCTTAACTGGGACAATGTGTGGTTTGGGATCATCTTGGAAGGAAGATGCTCTGTGGCTGGATATTCCTCTGAAGCTAGAGGGCTTCAGATGTGGAAGAAGTTCTGAAACGTCCAGTCTTACTGAACCATCCCTGTAAGAAGGGAAGTGGTGTGGGGAAGGAGGAAGAACACGTATCAAGAGCCAGATGCTAAGAGTCTGTGAGTTTTAAGATTAGAGTAAATGTGTTTGATTCAGACCTAGTTTCTTATTAGAGCCCTACTACATCCGTGTGTTTATTCTATAAGCTCCTAATTATAGTCACTCCGTAATGGAGTTCTGCCCAAGCTAACACTTCTTTAGATCTGTTTGTGGTTGTTACACATACTTCCACCTATTCATAATACTGCTTGGATGAACTTTTAGAAATGTGATTCTTTCTTAGGCAGCTTTTTTAGACTGGGTATTCTTCTTAAAAGGGACCTAGAGAAAAGAAAATTCAGGATGCCTCAGCTACATCTTTGTGACATAGGCGTTTTATCTGCCCTCACCCTGGAGGAACAATCCCATCTACTCATCTGCTGTCTTCAGAGCTCTGTAGACCTGCTTGGAGATCTCGCCGCTAGATATTCTCAAGTCACTAATTGCTCTCAAAGCCAAGGATGGGCTAATTAGCTGAATTTCACATTTGAGAAGATGAAACATTTGAAATTTGGTAACACCTGAAACAGTTTTTTTCTGTTTTCTGTTTTGTTTTTTTTTTGCAGTATGTGGGCCGTTGCGGAGCACAGGCTCCAGACACACAGGCTCAGCAGCCATGGCTCACAGGCCCAGCCGCTCTGCAGCATGTGGGATCTTCCCGGATCGGGTCACGAACCTGTGTCCCCTGCATCGGCAGGCGGACTCTCAACCACTGCGCCACCAGGGAAGCCCTGAGACAGTTTTTATACTCACGTATTTGGTGGAAAATGCAATCTAAATAATCCCACTTCACATTTAAAGTGTTAAAATGTTGCTTTGTCAGAATTATTTTCTAGATGCATAATTTTTTTCAACAAGGCTCCTCACATTGTTTTGACCAATAGCCCATTTACTGGTATTGTTTTTATAACTTCCAAATCAGCAGAATGAAGAATATAATTTGTTGGTCATTTTTATATATTGAAAGCTCTAACTTCAGATGCTCTTTGTTGTGTATTTTTTTTTTTTTTTTGTGGTACACGGGCCTCTCACTGTCGTGGCCTCTCCCATTGCGGAGCACAGGCTCCGGACGCACAGGCTCAGCGGCCATGGCTCACGGGCCCAGCCGCTCCGCGGCACGTGGGATCTTCCCAGACCGGGGCACGAACCCATGTCCCCTGCATCGGCAGGCGGATTCTCAACCACTGCGCCACCAGGGAAGCCCCTGTTGTGTATTTTTAAATGACTTTTGCTATTAAAAAATCTCAGTTCAGTCAAGAGTTCCTTTAGCGACCAGTTGGTACAGTGAAACAGGAGTAGCCTTGATAGAATTAATCATATTGAATTTCAGTTTTCATATCTGTAAAGTAGAAATAATCTTAACACCTCACTGTGTTATGGAATAGATATGAGAAAATAAATGGGACACGCTTTGTGATAGGTAAGGGTCTAACATTATCATTGATTCTACTAAAAGCAAAGCCACCAAAATATAATCATATAAATATATAAATATATAACCTAACCATAACCATAGTTATATAATCATACAACTAAATACTCTTGCTATATCTGCCCAGAGGAGGCAAATCAAAATTTAATTTTTGTATTCATATGCCGATATTTAACATTTCTCTAATGACCATAATTGCACTGGAGACTCACAGCCCTGAAGATTGCTTATGGATGGAAACAAATGCCTCACTGGAGCAATGACTCATTTGTATAAGGGGAAGCACAGACAGAAGAGGAGACTCTTCACCCGTCCACACAAGTCCTCCACTACTGTGTGCTCCCTTGGAGCCCAGAAGTAACTCAGCTAAAAGCAAAAGGGTAGAAATTGATCTGAGTTTTCAAACTACATGGTTCTGTTGTGACTCACACGGTTAAGAGGCCCCTTGGGCTGAACAAGACACCCAGCATTTATCAGTTAGTTCATCTCCATGTAACTAACACAAAACCCAAATTAACACTGACTTAAGCACACAGGAGCTTTTCTATCACATGCAAAGGAAGTCGGATTGAGGGAACCTAAGGCAGTGTGGCAGCTCCACAAAATTTGTAGACCCCCAGGCTTCTTGCATCTTCCTGCTGCACTAGCCTGGTACATGGCTTATCTCTTACAAGTCACCTCAATGTCCAAGATGGCTGCTGGAGCTTCGGCCAACAAATCCGTGGTCTAGCCAATAGGATGGATAAAGGGAAGACTCAAAAATGTCTTTCCCTAGCTTTTCCTCCCTCTTTCAAGGAACCTCCCAACAAATTCAAGCTCTCATCTCAGAGGCCAGAACTTGGGCATTAGCCACACTTCACTGCAAGAGAGGCTGGGAAATACAGTATTTCAGCTCGTACATTGTGGCCCACAGTAATATAGGCATTTTATTAATAAGGTGAAAGGCAAGAATGGATTTGGATAGGCAACTAGCAATTGCCACACAAAGTATAAATTACTTGGGGCTTTCTTGGGAAAGCATAGAAAGGGAAACTTATGGTCAAGGAGAATTGGCTGCCTGGTGACTTGACCAACTGCCTACTTCCACACTCCCACTCCTACTGTACACTGATCGCGGAAAGCCTGGTTCACCCACCACAGGGCAAAAAAATAGAGGGTTAATAGCTAGCATCTGTGGTGCACTTGCTATTTGCCAAGCCATGTATAATCACTTTTCATGCATTATCTCATTGTCTCCGAGCAATCCATAAAGTAGGTGCTGATATTATTCCTGTTCTACATACATGGAAACCGAGGCTTGAGATTAATTAATTTAACCAAGATTACTAGGAGATAGAGAAGCAGAGATGTGAAGTCAGGTCAGTTATCTCCAAGGCAAGTACTCTTAACTAATGTGCTGTACATTACACCTACAAGAAAAGGAAAAGGGAAGAGGAAAAGAGTCATGAAGAGGTGACAGAATAAGTCTCAGCACTGAAGTGAAAATGGTATATTAAAATGCTAAAATATAATTTTTTAATGTAAAGTCGTGACTCCATACAAATATTAAATTAATGTGACAACTATTTTATTTAACTCATTAATAGGTTAAATGGGTACGATATTAAACCTGTTCAAAGGAGAAGTCAAAGGACCACATATATAGGCAATGAGGAATGCTGGAAAGAATTTACAAATAGGTGCAAGACTGGTCTATCTGTAGGGCAATAATCATTTGCATTCTAACAGGTATAATTCCTTTCCATTTCTAAGGACAAGAATTACTTGCGTCATCATTAGTTTTGCTTACAGAGTTGAAAAATAGCTCTGAGACTCTGAAAGGGCAAGATATCCTGAAAGGGTATGCACCACAGGACACACAGTAACCTTTTTGTCCATTTTAAAATATCATAATTTAAAAACTTTCCTGAAACACCTAAATTGTCCTCTCTCTGTTGCCAAATATGCCAGCATTTAGAGAGACGTAAAGAATATCCCCCCAGGGGCTTCCCTGGTGGCGCAGTGGTTGAGAGTCCGCCTGCCGATGCAGGGGACACGGGTTCGTGCCCCGGTCCGGGAGGATCCCACATGCCGCGGAGCGGCTGGGCCCGTGAGCCACGGCCGCTGAGCCTGCGCGTCCGGAGCCTGTGCTCCGCAACAGGAGAGGCCACAACAGTGAGAGGCCCGCGTACCGCAAAAAAAAAAAAAAAAAAAAAAAAAAAAAAGAATATTCCCCAAATTCCTTTTACCTATGTAACCCTCCATTTATCTGCTACTAGAGGAGCAGCAAAAAGCAAGGGAAGGGCACAGAATCATCTTTTCAAACTAAGATGGAAGCTCAATTTCCAAGGGCTGCCATATCACCTTTAGTGAGGTAATTAACAAATACTTATTAGATGCCTTCGATGTTTCAGACACTCCGCTGGACAAGCAAAGTAGACATGGCCCCTGCTGTCAGATGCTTACAGTCTACAGGGGACAGCTTAACCTTCCAATGGAGGGCAAATTACCTGGCTAATAGGATGCACAAAGGCTCAAACCCCCCTCTCACCCACACACACACGTATATACAACTCTGAGTTGCTTCTACAGGCATTACTTATTTCTTAGTGCTTATTTTATAACTTAGTCAAAGCATCCTTTCCAAGTCTAGACAGCTTGTCTGCCTTCTTGATGTTCTTATTCCCCAGTCGTTGAGCATTCTGGAACATCATCAGAGGGAAACAACTATGAGTATTAAAGTTGCCAGAATGTTTTTGTTGTTGTTGGCAGCCAAACTATAGGATTGGCAGCATTTCCCCCATGAAAGCTTCACGTTACTTCCTTCTGCCACCTTTGGCGATTCTGTGGTGATAAAGGGGTGTATAATCACTCCATACAAAGAAACTTCTGGACTCCTCAAACTCTGCCCGTAAGTCACCCCAAAGAGAAACAAGAAACCGTGCCTCTCTTTGCCTCTCCTCCCCATCCTTCTGCATCTGTCACTCTCTGTCTTTCTCACTCTGTGTGTTGTCCTCTTTGCCCTGCCAGCAAGCTCTTGTTTGCAAAGGTGTTTTTGTACTCACAGCTCTCACTGGTTCCTCCGGGGGCCCATTTACTCTTTCGTGGCTGCAGATTCCAGAAGGCCCTGGTTTCTGCACACTATTAATGACACACCGGTAGCCCAAGAGGGGTCATATGGGGTGCTCAGTGTTCACCTTGATTACAGGCAGCTGCACGCTGACAGAGGGAGAGGAAAAGGGGGAGGGACAGTGACCAGGTACTTCCTCTTCAGAACCTTCTCAGAAAGCAGCCAACCCGTAATGCTACCAGCTCTGATAACAGTTACAAACTAAACTTGTTCAAACCCATTGATAGATATAATCACTTTCCCCCAAGTCTGCCATTGCCTTGTAGCGTGTCCTGGGCTTGGACACTGACCTCCCCAGGACTCAGTTTCCTGAGTTATAAAATGATGGGGTCAGAACAGCAAGTTAGTAAAGAACTTTAGCAATACATATTCTGTTTAAGTAAACTAAAGCCAACGAATTTTTTAACAGTAAGGTTAATATGACTTTTTAAAATATTTAAGCAGATATTCGGAATGCCCACTAAGGAACAGGGTTGAAAGGAGAGAACAGTTTAGGTATTCTGTTGTTTGGGGGACTGCTCACTGACTTTTTAAAATTAAAGTAATACTTGAACATGAGGAAGGGGAATCAAACTGTATAGGAGAGTCTAAAATAAAAAGTAATCATCTCGCTCTCACTCCACTCATGCCTGATCACATTTCCCAGTGTGAACTACTCTGAACTTAATTTCTTTAGCTGATTACCATGGTAACTTTATGTCTCTAATACTCATATTTCTGTTTCCTGAACTATCTACTTTGCATGCACTGCTGACCCTCACTGTAATAGTGGAAGAACTTTCCTCTGCTAGTGTAACTCCCAATTTTGTTTGGTTATATTATTTCTAGATTGTCAAGATTTAAAATATGTACTTCACTAAGTCTTTAATGCTTTGTTTGTAGGTTGCTTCAGAAAATTTACCCCCCACCAAAAAGCATACTAAGTATAACGATCATATAAATACCTTTCACTATGGAACCAAGTATTTTTTTAACCTCATGATAAAAATTCACTCCTTCCTATGAAAGAAATGAAGTCACCAGCACTCTCATACCTCCTCCTTCCTCCTGTACCTTTTGTTAGTTATATATTATTTTTATTGGTATATTGTCAAGGTGTAATGTAATTCTCATTGAAATATAACTGAAGTTCATGTAACTGTTTAGTATTTGTTCTGTAATTAAATGGATTCATTTCAAACCATTAGTCTTTTGTGTGTGTGTGTGAATAGCAGAAACATTTATTCCACCCAGCAAAGTCACTGAAGAAAAGTGAAGTTCCAACACATTTCTTTTGTCTTCTCAGTTAATGAATAAAAGAACAGGCATTTTATCAAAGAAGACATACACCTGGCAAATGAACACAATGAAAATGTTCAACATTATGAATCATTAGGGAAATGCAATCGGACTATAGTGAGATGCCGCTACACACTTTAAAACAGGCAGCGTTTTAACTACTGACCTTACTAATCAAGTACTGTTGAGGACTATAGGGGAACTGGAATGCTTCCATACTGTTGACGGGAATGAATAAGGGTACAGTCATTCAATTTAGAATATGAAACCATATATTCAAATGAAGAATTTTATGCATATGTTTATAGTAAGCTTATTTGTGGTGGCCAAACTGCAAACAAACCAGAAAACCCCTTTTGTTATTTTTCAGGAAGAAAATGAACTATTCATACCTGCAACTTAAATGATTCTCAAAATAATTATGCATCATGAAAGAAAAATAGAAAAGTAAACATTAAGATGCCAATGATATTAACAGTCTTGAAAACACTAATTGAGTGGGGGAAAAAATTAAATCAATTGTAATTGCCTGGGAGTCCTGGGAGACATGTCAGAAGGTAGATATTGGTGTTGGATGTTTGTTATTATGATAATGGATCCGTGGCTTTACAAATATGAAAACTTACCAAACTGTACATTTTAGGTATGTTCATTTCAGTGCATACCAACTATACAGCTCAGTTAAGTTTTAATAGAAATTGGCTTCACATAAAAATCTGAATCTCCTTTTCAGTAGAACTCTGCCAACCACATGTTAACTCCACCACCTCTCCTTGTCCATGGGAGGGATTCTGTTGCAGTAGCAATGAAGACTGGTGAGCAATGAAAGGTGTTTCCACTTGAGTTATCCAGGAACTCTGCCTGGGTCCTAAAAATCACATGCCTGAACTACACGACTTCCACTCTCATACAGCTCCAAAATCACTGGTGGTTCTCACAACTGTCCTCATCTCAGGGTGACCTCTGAACCCACTGAAAATTCTGACATCCAGGACTCAACATTAGTCCCACAGAGCCCTGCGGTCTACCCTAGGAGGCCTTGGAAAACGATGCAAATTAGATCACAACTGGAGCGAACGCTATTTTCTGCTGTGATCAAACCATTAGTTTTTTAATATAGCTTCTTTATTACCAAATTCTTTATTTAATTCATATCTTAATTATATGAATTTATTTTTTATTTTTGGCAAAGCAGTTTTTGAGGAAGGGCTTATGTGTGCTATCCTGATTTCTTTCATGTTGAAAATATGAATAGTACCTCCTCTGGATTTAATCTTCTTTTGGTCACAATTTTCTTTTCTTCTAAATTTTGTAGATGTTGTCCCATTGTCTTCTTAAAATGAATATGACTATAGCGCAGTCTAATGCCAGCCTGATTTTCTTTCACTTTTTTTTCTTTTGTGGTACGCGGGCCTCTCACTGTGGTGGCCTCTCCCATTGCAGAGCACAGGCTCCGGACACGCAGGCTCAGCGGCCATGGCTCACGGGCCTAGCTGCTCCGCGGCATGTGGGATCTTCCTGGACCGGGGCACGAACCCGTGTCCCCTGCATTAGCAGGCGGACTCTCCACCACTGCACCACCAGGGAAGCCCCTTCTTTCACTCTTAAGGTGATTTTTTTTTTTTTCTGCAGGGTGCCCAAGGAATTAATTCTTTTTTCTTTAAATCTAAAATCTTGAGCAGAATATAGTTCCATGTTGCTATTACTGTATGACATTTTCTTATGACCACTATGTGTTTTTGCTGTTAACAGATTCCATTTTTTTTTACTTCAGGGGAATTTTATTTTAATATACCTTTGAGTGACTTTTCCATTCTTCAGAGACATTAATTACCTTTATGCTGCTTTGTTTTAATCTGTCTCTCGTATCTGTTAGCTTCTATCTGATTGCAGAAATCAGTTTGTCTTTTTAAATCTGCATTTATTATGATTATCTCAAACTTTTCTATTAAAAGTATAATTTTAAATTTCCTATTATAAAATACTTTTTGCATCCAAAAATAAAGGTGAATATAAATATAAAAACCACATATATACCTACAACCCAGTGTAACAACTAGAATAATATAACCATGTATTAAAATTCCTATACGCTTCTCCCAAAGTTCATACCCTCTCTTCACTCCCAAAAGTACCAACATCTTAGCATAAAAGAGTTTTAAAAAATAATGTAGTATACCCTAATCAATACAGTTTACTTTGGAATACATTTAACCTTTTAAATAAAAGGAATCATACTGTATATTCTTCAGCAACCTGTTTCTTTTCTTCCTGAAAATTCTGCTTGTGAAATTAATTTATGTTAACACACATACCTGTAGTTCTTTTTTCTCACTGTTCAATCGTATTCACAGTACAGATACAACACTATTATTTTTTATAAATTTATTTGTTTTTATTTATTTATGACTGTGTTGGGTCTTTGTTGCTGCATGCAGGCTATCTTGAATTGCGGCGAGCGGACTTCTCATTGCGATGGCTTCTTTTGTTGCGGAGCGTGGGCTCTAGGCACGCGGGCTTCAGTAGTTGTGGCACGCAGGCTCAGTAGTTGTGGCACGCAGGCTCTAGAGCACAGTCTCAGTAGTTGTGGCTTACGGGCTTAGTTGCTCCATGGCATGTGGGATCTTCCTGGACCAGGGCTCGAACCCGTGTCCGCTGTATTGACAGGCTGATTCTTAACCACTGTGCCACCAGGGAAGCCCCTAGATATAACACCATTTATTCATTCATTTCCCTGTGAATAGTTAATTCCAATTTATTTTAAATTTTTATTTTATAATTACCAATATTATTATAAAGTTTTAGTACAGGTTATGTTATACACATGTTCAAAAATTTCTCTAGAATGTATATTTATAAAGGGAGTGATATTTCTAAGTTATAGAAATCTTCAGCTAATTGAATAATGCCAAATGGTTTTCTAAAATGGTTATATATGATTTAAGTGTAATATATTCTCTTCCTGGATATTGGTTATGTATTACTCTAGAAAGGATAGCTCTGCTGAACTTCAATTTTGGAAGAGTGGGATCTGAAGTGATAGGCTAACATAGAACTATCTGTTGTAAACCAAAGAGCAAGGAAGGCAGCAAGACTGACTCAAAGAATAGAGTGTGTCTCACATCTGGAATTAGCTGCTCTTGTGTCTTAGAGATATTATTGGTTGAGTTTATGTCCTGTTCTCAAATATCTCTGTCGAGGAATCGTATTCAAATGTAGGATTATCAAATAACTATTTTTATTGTTTCTTAAAGATTGATCTGTGGCAGATAAATAACCATTCAAGAAAAAAACTGCAAAGTATTCAAGTAAGTTTGGATGTCTGATTTAGCCAAACCAAACAGTTTTCTGCAGTATTTCTCAAATCCATTAGTATGCTAATAGACGCTGTGAATTTGTAAGAAGGATATCTATTATAAAGAAGTTCCAATATTATTTGATCATGAAACTCCTTATGTTCATGGACTCCTGGAACGTACTTTGCAGAAGTTTTGCTTTTTTTCTAATCATGACATGTTAGAACTAGAAGGAACCTTAAAACAACCCAGTTTTAAACTCCAGTTTTGCAAGAGGGATAAAATTAAGAGAGTATTTCCCCAAGGACACACAGCTCTTCGATGGTTAAGGCGGGATTAGGATTTGCATCTTCAGATTCTTGGTCTAGTGTTCTTTGAATTTGGTTAAAAAATGAATGAAGTTGCAAGATGCAGTGGCCTGTACATATGTGGTATGTCCTTCTTTACCAGTGAGAATAGTGAGACTCAGATTCTTTCCTGTGAACCTCAAATTGCCCTTCTGACAGCTTATAACATCCTCTCTCTGAAACTGTATTAGATCTCTGATCTTCATGAGGGTTCAAGAGTCTAGGATTATTCTATGTAAAGTCTCCATGTAGAGTAGATATCACACACACTTGATCATCCTATCTTATTGGTCCCTCCAGCAAGATTTAGCCAGAAAAATGTCCCTTCCAACATCATGGTTCAGGTGGATGAGGCAGTTTTATACATTGAGGTTGTGTGGACACCCTCACACCCCATAAGCAGAATTTAGGAAGGGCTTGAAATTTAGAAATGGAATCACCTTTCCATTAGGCAGTGGAACAGTGTGAACCAGAGACCCTTAAAAGTTCCAGACCCTTTAACTTTGAAAAAAGTTGTGAGAAGTATGTCCCCAGATTGAATTGCATTGTTATTTGTTGATACACTGTTGTAATAATGAAACATTTGATGTAATCTGAATGTCCGGTAACTTGGGGTTGGTTAAATGAATCAAGGTATACTATGAAATACTATACAGCCAATAAAAATTATGTTCTAGAGCAATTAATGGAAAGATGTCTAAAACAGGGCTTCCCAAAAAGTGTGCCAGGTAGTAGGTTTTGATGCCCTTTGCCCTCATGGGAGATGGTCAGGGTCTTGTGTGGCCTGAACCCCCAGCTCAGAGGTCTCAAACTGCAGGCAGTCTTTCCTATTCACACTGGTGTGTCATAAAAATGACTTATTTTTTTATGTATGCCATGATGCAACAAATATTCAGAAAACTGGTCTAAAACATATTACATGAAACAAAAGGTTATGAAATACTACTACAAAAAGTACATTTTTAAAAATAAATTTATTTTATTTTTGTCTGCGTTGGGTCTTCGTTGCTGCGAGCAGGCTTTCTCTAGTTGTGGTGAGCGGAGGCTACTCTTCATTTCAGTGCATGGGCTTCTCATTGCAGTGGCTTTTCCTGTTGTGGAGCATGGGCTCTAGGTGTGCAGGCTTCAGTAGTTGGGCACACAGGCTCAGTAGCTGTAGTGCATGGGCTTAGTTGCTCTGCGGCATGTGGGATCTTCCCGGACCAGAGCTCGAACCCGTTTCCCCTGCATTGGCAGGTGGATTCCTAACCACTGCGCCACCAGGGAAGCCCCAGAAGTACATATTTTTATAAACAGAGATACACTCAAAAGTCTGCTAGGAAATACACCCTGCCTACACCCGGATGATGGGAATACAGTTATTTTTATTTTCATTCTTTTGCTCATCTACATTTCTCTTTTTCAGTGAACACTTTTCTTTAATAACAATAATGTGACAATACTAATTTAATACTTACATGACCCTTAATATGCTTTATCTTGTTTTAGCCTCAAGCAGGCCTGTGAAGTAGACACTGCTATTATTATTTTCATTATATAAATGCTATTTTTAAATTTCAGATTTGAAGCTATTAAGACTGGACAAGTTGATGCAGAAAGGAAAAGGTGGAAATGAGACATATCTGAAAAGTAGAAATAAGAAAAGATAGTAACTAATTGTCCATGGGAAGCAACTATGTATGCCTCCAGGATATTGAGGATTATGACATTAGTAACCAAAACAGAATCAAGGAAATACAAGATTGTATAGAGATTTTAAAGAAATTTAGAGAAATGGTTAGTTTTCAAGAAGAAGCTGAGGTTGGCTCTTTACTTGTTGAGGTTGAAGAGATAACAAAGCAGGTTGGTAGAAATGTCTGGGTAGTGGCCAGCACTCAGGTGAGAGGAGAAACCTAAAGCTGTAGTGTGGACAGCCATCCACAGTGGAGCCATGCTTACAGCTATGCAGGTGAAGGGCTCTCCTGAGAAGAGAATGTACAGAGACAAGCAGGGTACCAAAAGTTTCACCCTTTAGGCCTCGTGTCCACAGACCCCTGAACTTGACATCCATGTGTAGAATGTTGATAGAATGGAATTCCACAAGTCCTTGTGCATGGGTAAATGTTGACAGTGGATGACATGTACAAATAGTTTTCTTCATTGTTTTTCCTTAGATCAGAGATTACTTGATTTCTTTTAAGGAAAGTATAAGTGGAAAAGACATTTAACAAACTTACAGTGTAATGTTGGTGAGAAGCACCCTAGAGGATGGAATTCAGAGTCAAACATACCCTAGCTTTGGAAAGAAGTGATCAGAAATTGAGAAAATGCAACTGAATCATGACAAATGCTTGTTATACTGCATTTAGGGTGAGGAAAGGGTGAAGTAATCAGAAATTGAGAAAATGCAACTGAATCATGACAAATGCTTGTTATACTGCATTTAGGGTGAGGAAAGGGTCAAGTTCCAAAAATTCAAAATGGAGGGACTCTGACTACATAAAAATACAGTGAGCAAAGATCTAAGAGTCTCAGGAGACCACAACTTGAAAAGGGATGTGCTGTATATATTTGTGCTGGTGCATATAAGATGTTTATTAGGAAATATTTTTTCAGGCAGCAGAAAGACACACGTGAGATAATACAGCCACCTTGTCATATTTGACATTAAGAAGAAATATATTAGAAATATCATAATTATATTTCTCTTCAAGGTCCCTCTTTTAAGAGAGTTCAAAGTTATTAAATAGAATACAGAGGACATCAAAGAAAAAAGAATAGATAACTGTAAAATGTATTTCTAAAAAAAGGCTAATGAGGGCCTCCCTGGTGGCGCAAGTGGTTGAGAGTCCGCCTGCCGATGCAGGGGATACGGGTTCGTGCCCCGGTCTGGGAGGATCCCATATGCCGCGGAGCGGCTGGGCCCGTGAGCCATGGCCGCTGAGCCTGCGTGTCCGGAGCCTGTGCTCCGCAACGGGGGAGGCCAAAAAAAAAGGCTAATGAACATGGTATTACTTATTTTTGGAATCAAAAGATCAAGGGATGATTTAATAAGGATCAGGATTGTTAAGTTATGCAAGATTATTATACAGAGCTTTGGGGCATCTTTATTGCCAGTAGAAAAGTAGGAAATAAGATGAAACTATTAATAACCCCCCCGAAGTACATGTGCATATATACACACACAAACATGGACCACACATACTCACACACATGCACATATAAGTGTATGTTTGTATAAAGAGCCCGGAAGGGTCTACATCAAACTATTAATTGTTATTATTTGTGTGTGGTATTGATTATAGGTGTTTTTATTTGTTCCATATCTGTATCTTCTAATTTATCCATAGTAAACATGAAATGTTTGTGCAATAAGAAAAATGTTTTTATGGTATTTATAGAAGCAAATAGGTCACTTCCCTCTCATCCCTATCACCCTGCCAACCCCAACCTATAAAACTTAATTTTTATAATATTCTGTATAACAGTAGTACTGGTACTCTACTTTATGTTTTACAGATGCTAGTGAAAAGTAACCACCTTTCAGACAAGATCATTGTTTTGCCAGGGAAAATTGAAGAAATCTCACTTCCTGAGGCTGTAGATGTGATCATTTCAGAGCCATTGGGATACATGCTGTTCAATGAAAGGATGTTGGAAAGTTACCTTCATTCCAAAAAATGGCTGAAAGCAAATGGTGAGTTGGCCAATTCCTGGTTTAGAAAGTAGGCTAACTTCTCTGTAAAATAGGCCATCTTACTTCCCCCATATTCAGTCCTTTACAGAAAGGAGGAGAGAGCATTTCTATTAAACCAGTTCATTGATTTTCTCATCCTATTCTCCCATAATAAATGAGCTAGTCTCCAAAAGACATTGATGGCAGTGGCTGTGTGGTATTCAGTATGGTAAAGGAGACCAGTTCCGAGTTATGTATTTTTGTCCTAGTTCAATCACTGTTTTCCTTAGCTAACTTGGCCTAACGCTTGACCTTTTGACCTTGTCTTCCATCTGTATTATTTTAAGTAATCTCTAAAGCCCTTTCAAGTGTTGACCTTCTGTAATGTGAGAAACTCTCTGGTGTCCATTTCTTCTTTCTAACATATTCTCTTCCTACTGTGTGTCTCCCTATGGTCACTACATATAATCGAGATAATAATATAAAGTCCAGTATTCTCTTTGTGCTTAACGAGTATCTGTGTGTGCTAAGCAATTTCCATAAATTATTTTATGAAAACCTTACGAAGTGTGAATAATGAAAGTTTTCAGTTTATTTGGAGGGTTAGTGCAGAGGTTCTCGGTGAGTTTATACTCCTTTCCCAGGGGACATATGGTGATGTCTGAAGACATTTTTGAGTTGTCACAGCTGGTGACAACTACCCGCACCTAGGGGGAAGTGGTGCTACCCGCACCTAGGGGGAAGGGCCAGGGACTTGCTCAACATCTTCCAATGTGCAGGACAGCCCTCACACACATCAAAGGGTTATCCAGCCCAAAATGTCAGTAGGGCCAAGATTGAGACCTGGCTTAGTGGGAGACAGTATTACGATCTGCACTTACGAAGAGAAAACTGAAACACTATGAGGGAAAGCATCATGGCAACGACACACCTCTAATAAGTGATAGAGCAGGGGTTTGACCCCAGATCTGTCTGACCCTGAAACCCACACTCACAACTCCTTGCACACACACTAACTTTCCACTGTTCACCAGAGAGAGTGGACATGTTCCAACAGCACATTTTTTTCAATTAAGGGTTAGAAGGTAACTGGCCAGTTTTAACAGTTGCATCTCTGATGAGAATTGCAGCTCCTTACAGGTTTTACTTACTTTAAAGTACTATTGTTGTGGCTCCCTAGTCATACCCAGTGAAGACAAAACAGAGAATAAACTACAACTCCTACTCACCAGGTTACCTGGTCTATATGCATAAGTAAAGCTTTAAGTTTGTAATTTCCTGCATGTTTCAAAATTTAGGGATTTAGAAATAGGCATTTTTTTTAAAAAAACTCATGCAGAAATAAATAAACTTGGGCACAGTACACCTAACGTCAAGAACTCCATTAGCATTCCCATTATAAATCAGCCCAGGATGATCTTGGAGGCCTTGTGTTCATGTGATAAAATTGAACTATGTGAGATGAAAGCAAAGTAGCTTGGATTTCCTCCTCAATGCCTCCCAGAAAGAATATTTGTATTTTTTTTCTGGATTTTTCTCAAATGATTAGGTGCTTTTGAATGATGAGACTTTAAACAAAGTTAATTAACATGCATCTGTTGAGCTGCCCTCTAAGCCGAATATTTAGACTTAATATCTGGGCATCCTTTTTCCCCAGATATTTGAAATGGTTATGAAATTTTATATTTGGCTATGTATCTTTAACTAGACAAGTAGAAATGAATACTGATTTTATCAGCTTTCTACCCTGTGCATTCCTGAAGGAAGAAGGATGATTGTTTTTTTCCTAATTATTTTTATTTTCCATCAAAATAAGACATAGCTTACAACATCACATGACAATAAAAAGGCTTACAATGAAAAATAGTCACCCTCTGCCACACCTCTTCCTATCCAGAGACTGCTCCCCAAAGGCTTTTCCTTTCAACTCTGTTCTCTGTTGCTTCTATTATTTACCTACATATTTCTATGTAAAATTATCATATTGCTATTCTTGTCACTCTCTGGTTGAGAGGTTAGCGTTCCTACATAGCAGCTCCTTCCCTTCTTGAGGCATCCCCCCATCCTCTAAATGTATTTATACAGGTCCTCAATCCCTTATCCAAACCCTTGGGGCCAGATATGTTTCAGAATTCAAAATCTGGAGGACTTTGGAAAGGTCATAGAGTCATATACCATGTGTTACTTAACACCTCCAGTGGGATCTGAGGCAGCCCTCCATAATGAAACACATAGTATTTCTGCAACAAAACATGGACATGGATACCAAGTAGGATAACTAAAGACTATAAACTCATGTCAGTTCAGGTCAGGTTTTGCCATCAAATGATGCTGCAAACTTACAAAAATCTGTTGCTTTGCAGAGCTTTTTGGATTTCAGAATTTTTTTTAATATAAGGAAATATAGACCTAGATTATTACTTGTTTAAATCAGTAATCGATGTTTACATTATTATGACGATGTAAGTACTGTTCAGTGCTGAGTCAGGTGGTATAGTAGGTGCATATGATTATATATTTTTTCATGAAATCTTTTGTTTTTCCTGGAGTAAATTGCCTTGTTTTTTCATTAGTTTAGTTTTCTGTATACTCATGACTAGTTTTTTCCATGCTTTAACAGGTCTGACCGATTGCCTATAAATATTTATTTTGTGGAATTCTCCTGTAATGTTCTGTCCTCCTCGACCACACATGAACTGGTAGCTCTCTAGTCCTGTTGTGTGGCTACCCCACTTTGACTTTCCATCATATTCTTTTTTTTTTTTTTTTTTTGCCGTACGCGGTCCTCTCACTGTTGAGAGTTCCTTCTCCCGTTGTGGAGCACAGGCTCCAGACGCGCAGGCTCAGTGGCCATGGCTCACGGGCCCAGCCGCTCCGCTGCATGTGGGATCTTCCAGGACTGGGGCATGAACCCGTGTCCCCTGCATCGGCAGGCAGACTCTCAACCACTGCGCCACCAGGGAAGCCCCCATCATATTCTTTTGTCTTCCCCTTTCTTGGTTTATACCATTCATTTCAGCAAAGAATATTTTCTAATAGCTTCTGGAGAAAGGGTGGTTGAGAGTTTCTGTTTATTGAGTCCTCGTATTATCATTTTGTTAGGTAGAGAATTTTAACTTGAAAACAATTTTTTTCTCAGTATTTTTAAGGCATCTTTTTTTGGCGTCTGATACCCAATGTTGTTATTGAAAAGTCGAATGCCATTCTGACTCCTGAAGTTTTAAAATGACATAGTTTTTCCCTCTGGATGCTTTTAGTATTTTTTTTTCATTTCTAGTTGTCTTAGTGTGAAACTTTTAAAATTCTTGTGCTGGACATTTAGTGGGTATGTTAAATCAGAAGACTCATTTTCTTCTACTCTTGGAATTTTTCTTATATTTTACCTTTGATGATTTCCCCACCTCCATTTTATCTAATGTCTTTGCAATTCCTGTTAGGCTTGGGCTCAGAACATCCTCCTCTGAAACTTCCCAAGTTTACACAAATAATGATACATATGACTTTTCCAAAGTTGTTTAATATCCTTGTATCTTGAAATTGAAAAACCACCAAGCAATCATTATTGTTTTAACAATAGTGCTTGAGATTTATATGGAGAAATATGAATGATGTTACAGTTGTGGTTTTTCTCTGACCACCTCTGAAAATACCGTAATTAAAATGATCTGTTCTATTTTAACAGACATCAAGGGGAACATAGTTAAAGTATGAGACAATTGACTATTGGAAGAGATTTCACCCCTGGGTATTTTCCTTCTGCTTATTAGCTCTGTGGTTATGGCTGAATCATTTAAATTTCCCTGTTCCTTAGTTTTCTCATTTATAAAATGGTTATAATAATAGAACCTACTTTATATTATTAAGAGGATTAAATTAATTAATACATGGAAAGCCCATAAAAAGGTTTAAGGCAGAGTTAACATAAACAAGAAATTTTAGGTATTATTATTAGAATGATGATGATGATGATGATGAAGATCTGTAGTTTTTTAGATGATGAGAATAATAATGCTGATTGCCACATCTGCCTGCCCAGAAGGGCCCAGCGTCAGGTCTGCCAGCCTAGGTGTTTGTTTGCCTGCTAAGTTACCTGCCTTTTCCCCCAGTGACTGCAAATGTCAGGAACAAAACACAAGTGCTGTGGGCTTCCCAGCATGGAGGATGGTGAGCCTGCACATAAGCATAGATTCTAACAGCACTTAAAAAGATAAATAGTCAATATGATTATACATCAACAAAGTCTAAGAATGAAAATAATAATGTGATAGGATGATGGAATGTTGATTGTTTTCAAAGCTAAGTTGTTTTTACAATAAATAAAAGAAGTGCCCAGAATTCCAAGCACCGGACATACAGAAAGGAAAAAAACTAGTAGCTGAGGTGGGAAGCAGCTGCATAGCACAGGGAGATCAGCTTGATGCTTTGTGACCACCTAGAGGGGTGGGTTAGGGAGAGTGGGAGTGAGGCGCAAGAGAGAGGGGATATGGGGATGTATGTATATGTATAGCTGATTCACTTTGTTATACAGCAGAAACTAACACACCATTGTAAAGCAGTTATACTCCAGGGACTTCCCTGGTGGCACAGTGGTTGGGAATCTGCCTGCCAATGCAGGGGACACAGGTTCAAGCCCTGGTCCGGGAAGATTCCACATGCTGCGGAGCAGCTGGGCCCGTGCGCCGCAACTACTGAGCTTGCGCTCTAGAGTCCATGAGCCACAACTACTGAGCCCACGTGCCACAACTACTGAAGCCCACGTGCCTAGAGCCTGTGCTCCACAACAAGGGAAGCCACTGCAATGAGAAGCCTGCGCACCGCAACAAAGAGTAGCCCCTGCGCACTGCAACTAGAGAAAGCCCGCGCACAGCAACGAAGACCAGCCAAAAATAAAATAAATTTTAAAAAATATCATACTCCAATAAAGATGTTAAAAAAAAAGCAACCAGTAGCTGAGAAAGCCTATATGCCAGGTTAAATGCCTCACCTAGGACTCTAAACTTTTATTATAATGTAGCTTTGTGCCTTGCTTTGAAATTCTTTTTTATATTCCCTCTAATCTTCTGCCTAATTTTCTTATCATTGCTTTGAGGCAAGTTTACGTTTTAGCCTGCTGTGTAATAACTGAGATGGAATGAAAGAATGGAACAGGTCAAGTGGCAGGTCTTCAAGTAAGAAGGCAGTAGGAGTCAACTTTGAGTCTATTGTCTTCTCAATAGGAATGATGTTCCCGACATTCGGCGACATCCACCTGGCTCCCTTTTCTGATGAACAGCTGTACTTGGAACACCACTCCAGAGCCAACTTTTGGTAACGTTCTCTTCTCCCTTCCCCTCCTTTCAGAGTAAACCAGAGTTCTTAAACTGTTGACATTGTGGGTCATATACTGGGGTCAGGGGCTATCCCGTGCACTGTAGGCTGTTTAGCAGCTTTCCTGGCATGTACTTCCTGGATGCCTGTAGCACCTTCCCCCTAGTTGTGGCAACCAAAAAAGTCTCCGGACATTACCAAAATATCCCCTTGGAAGGCAGAATCACCCCCTGTTGAGAACTACTGAAATAGACAAATAAGGGAGCCGGTTAGGCAAAATCAAACATCCAAAAAACTGCCCTAATGCTAAAGTAATAGCATCCTCCCCCTGCCTGCTGTTCCTCCCTTTCCACTTCCTCCATCCATTCTTTTGGCCCAAGGCTATGGCTTCTGCTAGAACATGCCTTTGTCAGAGCAGATCAATCAATATACCTTCATGTAAATGAGTTGATCAGAAAATTTGGGGAGCTTTCCTGCTAATCAGCTGTTGACTTTTGGGCAGCTCACTTCATCGTCTGAGACTTAGTTTCTTCCATTGGTAAAATGAGAACTAACACAAAACTCCTGCCAGTTTGAAACCACCATTCCTTCTGCCTTTCTTTCCTGAGACTGGTTTTTATAAGGAGAAGGAGGGGAGGAGAATGACAGTATTGGACCTGTGGGAGGGAGAAACAGAACAGATACCATCCAAGTGGGAATGTGAGGCGCGTAGGAGGGGGCACAGCATGCACCGGCAGGTGGGTGAGGATGAGTACTAAAATGTAAACTTTTCAGTTCTGGCTGAGGATGCAGAACCATCCAGCAGCAATATCCAAAGTTGATTTCCAGGGCTTTCTCTTTGGAATGCCATCCCTTGGTGAAGGGGCAGGAAATAGGAAGTGCTTTGGTTTCCCACACTACAGAGTTCTATGAGTGAGGTCAAAGGGTTATGATTTTTCTTTCTCCCCAGTTTTTTTCTTGGAAAATAAGCTTTCCCACCACAGTTTCATCACCTTTAATGGCTTCGATCCAATCTTTAATTTTTAAACTACAAGCCACAGAATTTCCAGTGGCGGTGAATGGCCTCTTAGTGTGTATGTGTGTGGCGACAGAGGGGGCAATGATGTCATGTAAGGTCATGCTGACCCTAAATGTTTCTATTTTAAATGGAGATGTTGGAGAGAGGAATTTCAGGTGACAGAGTATGCCAGACTTATAGGGGAGGTTGGTTGTCCAGGCAGTTTTTGTGTGATCTCCCAGCAGTACCATCTGCTGCACTGGTGGTTTTGGCAGAATGTCTTGAGAGAAATCAAAGAGGCGGTGGGGGGGCGGGGGGAGTTGGAGACTGTTGAGTACAGACACCCCTTTTGAGGAATTTCACTGCAAAGGGAGTTAGAGAGATGGGTGGGTGGTGGCTGACCAGGGAAGTGAGGTATAAAAAAGGTAGTTGTTTTAATGGAATAAATGGAACATGTTTGTATGTTTGATGGGGAGCCCAGCCAGTCCACTGTGATTATTAATACTCTCTAGCTAGTAAGAACTCCCTTGATGAGCTCACCCATTCCCACAGTTCAAATACCATCTCTATGCTAATGATTTCTGAGTGTCTCTCTCCAGACTTGTCCTGTGAACTCCATACTTTTTCCATAGCCAACTGCCTCCTGGACGCCTGCCCTTGGAGAGACGTACCATGTCCACAGCTCAACTCCTGATCTCCCCCACTGCCACCCCACACCTGCTCTACACACAGTCTTTCCACCTCAGTTGCTGACAGTTTTATCCTCCTAATCATTCAGGCTCCGAATCTTGAAGGCCTTCTTTCTTTGTTCCCCATACCTAAACCATTAAGAAATTATGTTGGTTTTACTTCCAAAGTACATTTGACCCCTGAACAACACAGATTTGAACTGTGTGGACTTTTTTCAGTAAATATATATTAGAGTTCTACGTGTGAATCTGTGCATGTGGAACCATGGCTACAGAGGGCTGACTGTAAAGTTAATGAGCATTTTTGACTGCGTGGAGGGTGGGTGCACCAACAAACCCCCCCTTTTGTTCAAGGATCAACTGTATATCCAGAATCTGACCAGTTCTCCCTGTAGTTACTGTTTCCCCTTGATCACAGCACTATCATCTCTCATCTCAGTTATTACGTAACTTCTTAACCTGTCTATCCCAACATCCCCAGAGCCCTCCAGTAGGTTCTACCCAGTCTGGCTCCTCATTTTCTACTGCTGTGTTCACTCCATTCCAGCTTCCCAGCTTCCACCTTGCCCATCCTCAGGCATACCTGACACACTCCCACCTTAGGGCCTTGCATTTGCTCATCCTCCTCTGGAATACTTTTCCCTCCAGATTCACACGGCTAATTCCTTCAACTCCATAAAGTCTTTGTTAAATGCCTTCTCATTAGGACCTACCCTGACCACCATATTTAAAGTGGCAGCCGTACCACTCCTAATCCCACTTTTTCTGCTCTGTATTTTTCCTCCAACACTTATCACCTCCTAAAAGACTTACTTATTATTGTTTATTGTCTGTATCCCTCCTCATAGAATGTAAACACTGCAAGAGCTGGAACACTGTCACTGTTCACTACCTATCCTGCCACATGGTAGGCCCTCAATAAATATTTCTGATAAAAACTCCTGTGATCTCAAGCATGTATGGAAATAATTACCATCAAGATTTTAGTTGATACCTTTCTCATTTTTCTTTTTCTTTATAAGATTAGACTCATACCATAAATACCATTTTATAGTGCTTTTTAAAAATGTTATTAATACCTTGTTGACATGTTCTCAGGTCTTTTAGATATTATTTTGCTGCAGAGTATTTCTTTTGTGGCTCTCTTGTAATTTATTGACTCAAGATCCAATGTTGGGTATTAAATTATTTTAATTATAATTTAACCCTATACATTCTATTAAGAAACAATACTAAGGTATTGTTCCTATATTCCACAAGAACGTAGAATTTTATAGACTTCTATAAATTCTATAGGAAACAATGCTAAAGTGAACATCCTGTTATAGAAATCTTATACATTCTGATTATTACCTTACAATAAATTGCTAGAAGCAGAATCACTGGACCAAAAGGTGTGAAGAAGGAACTTAAAAAAAATTATTCTGGGGCTTCCCTGGTGGCGCAGTGGTTGAGAGTCCACCTGCCAATGCAGGGGACACGGGTTCGTGCCCTGGTCTGGGAAGATCCCACCGGCCGCGGAGCGGCTAGGCCCGTGAGCCATGGCCGCTGAGCCTGCGCGTCCGGAGCCTGTGCTCCGCCACGAGAGAGGCCACAACCGTGAGAGGCCCGTGTACCACAAAAAAAAAAAAAAAAAAATTATTCTTATATGTTGCCAAGTTGCCCTGTAGAAAAGCTTTACCAATTAACACTTCCACCAGTGGTATATGAGAATGTCTGCTGAGTCTTGCCCATACAGGATATGTTTTGTTAAATGTCAATTTGATTTGCAAAAAAAATGGTGGCCGATTTATTTTTAATCTGTATTTATTTGATAGCTGGTGCATTTGAATGGTTTTATTTTTAGTCAGCAGATACACAAAATTTTTTAATATATAGTTAGCAAAATTCATAGCCTTCACTCTGTTTCTACTTTCTGTCCCTTTATAAGGGGATTTCTGCATTAGACTACTAGCATGAAGGCCCTCTGTTGTACTGATCCAAGGAACAGGTGGTGAAAGCTTGCACGATTTCTCATTTCCGTTAGAAGAGGGAAAGAAGTGGATGCTGGCTGAAAGGAGGGAGGGGGATGCAAAAAGTGAGTCTGGGTGTATTCTGAGGGAGTGGGCTGAGAGACTGAGGAATAACTGACAGACTAAATAAATAAGATCCCCAGATACAACCCATCATCAGTCCTCACCTGACTTAACTATCAACAACGCCGCTTGATGCCTTTGACTCTTCACTTCACTTCTGAGCCTAAGCCGGATTTTCTTCCTTCCTTATTGGTCCTAATTCTCCTTTGCTGATTCTTCCTCATGACTCAAATCTTTGATGTTGGATTGACTCCTGGTTAGTTCTTAGATGTCTTCCTATTTCTTTTTTTTTTTTTTTTTTTTTAAGCTAATTGGGCCTCTCACTGTTGTGGCCTCTCCCGTTGCGGAGCACAGGCTCCAGATGCACAGGCTCAGCGGCCATGGCTCACGGGCCCAGCCGCTCTGCGGCATGTGGGATCTTCCCGGACTGGGGCACGAACCCGCGTCCCCTGCATCGGCAGGCGGACTCTCAACCACTGCGCCACCAGGGAAGCCCTGATGTCTTCCTATTTCTGTCTGTGCTCACTTTCTTACTGATCTCATTTAAATACCGTCTTTTTGTTGACAGCTCCCATAGTTAGAACTCCAGGCCAGACTTCTCCCCAGAACCATAGACTTTAGATGTCCAAGTGACTGGTGACAGCTCACCTTGGATGTCTATTGGGCATCTTAAATTTAATACATCCAAATGCAAGCTGCTGATTTTCACCACCACCCCCTGCCCACCCCTGCAAAACAAACATAAAACAAGCAAAACAAAAAACCCTGCTTCTACTACAGTCTTGAAACGGCCTCCTAACTCATTTCCTCTTTTTAAACAACCAACATGATCTTGATAACACATGATTAGATCATGTTCTTCTTCCACCCAGAACCTTCCACTGGCTTCCGATCATCTGCATAAGAAAGTCCAAAGTTCTCCCGATAGATGGTAAGACTCCGCCTGATCAAGTTCCACCCTGCTGTCCCTCGGACATCATCTCCTGCTACTTGCTCTCTTGTCCTCTCCACTCTGGCCTCATTGGTTGGGCTCCCTGCTTCCCCTCGAACATACTAGGCTTGCTGGCACCTCACTGCCCTTCCCTCTGCCTGAAACGCAGGTGTCTCTGTGGCCCGCTCTCACCTCCTTCAGGTCTTAGCTCACCTGTCATCATCTCAGGGAGACCGTCTGTCCGTTAAAACTTGTAATCTCTTCCCTCCTGGAAGCGCTTATCCCACTTCTCACTTCATTTTTCTCTATAGCACTTATTATCATCTGCCATATATATGCTTTTACTTATCTTTTATTTCTTGGCCATCTCCTCCCCCATGAGACTACAAGTTCTGTAAGAGTGGCTGTTTCGTTTACTGCTGTGTCCCCATCGTCTGACCTAGATGATCATAATTGCTCAATACATTTTTGTTAACTAGAAGACAAATGCATTATTTATAAGACTTCTTTATATATTAAGGATATTAAGACTTTGTTGTAGTTTCTTCAGAATTGTCTCTTCGCCTTGTAGATATTCTTTGTGGTGGTTTTTACCACAAAAGGAGTTAAAAACTTTTATGTATGTAAATCTACCCATATTTTATTTTACAGTTTATTTCTTTTCCTTTATTTGAAAAAGAGGCTTCCCCACCCTGAGTCTGGTATTAGCTTCCTTCTTCTTTCATATTTTACTTTTTTTACACTTAACCGTCTTTCAAATATACATTTAACTCTAAAATTCATTTTGGTTTAAGTATGCAATAAGCATATAACTTTACCCTTTTTAAATAACCAGTCATGGGGTTCACTCTTGGGAGACAAGCTTACTACATTCTGATGTTAGTAGCAGTCACCTACAGAATTAATAATTTCCTTTGCTTACTTGATAAAGATTCCTTGGCCCTTTTTAATTAAGAGTCTGAAAAGTCTCTCCTGAGAGTAAGGCTCAGTCTTGAAGAATCATCGTTCTCAGCTGTAAAACTTCTTTAGGTGATGGGTAGTACTGACAGTACTGAAAATATATAATTGGTTCCGGGGGTTAAAACCCAGGCTTTGAAGGGCTTCCCTGGTGGCGCAGTGGTTGAGAGTCTGCCTGCCGACGCAGGGGACACGGGTTCGTGCCCTGGTCCGGGAAGATCCCACATGCCACGGAGCGGCTGGGCCCGTGAGCCATGGCCGCTGAGCCTGCGCGTCCGGATCCTGTGCTCCGCAACGGGAGAGGCCACAACAGTGAGAGGCCCGTGTACAGCAAAAAAAATAAAAAAACCCAGGCTTTTAAATACAATTTTTAATGGAGTCTCATATCAAGAAAAATAGATACATAGGATCAATTAAGAGGAGTAACCAAATATTCTCAAGAAGTTTGAGATGATACTAGTTTACCTCATTACATTTATTACCGTTATAGAACGTACAAGCGTAGGCAAGTAGGCAGTAGTTAAAAACTAGATAAATCAGAGTCTAGAACCAGATTCAACTGTGTTTAATTCTTGATTCTGTCAATTACTAACTGTAAAACCTTAGCCAAGTTAATCTAATTTCTTTTAGACCCAAGTTTCTTATTTATAAACTAAAGATAACAGTGTTACCTACCTGGGGATGGGGAGTTTCAGGGATGGGACCTCTCCCTGTACAACTGTCATAGCCCTTTCTTCAGAGGCCAGTGTGAGGGTTCTAACAGATGCTGAATATGTCTATCCCAGTTGCACATTCAGGGACTGGGAAAATAACTACATAGTGGGTATGAACTCACTGGACACCCTGTGCAGTAGACTTGGTCAGACCTTCCTTTGCTACCTCCATAAACCCTTACTAACCAGAGATAGCCTAAGATTTCTCATATCAATATCACTTCTTATCTCACATTCCTCAAAAAATCTAGATATTCTCCTTTCTCCCACATAGTTGCTTTGCCACAGAGAAGAATTGGGGAATGTTTACCATGTGTTCCTGCAGTGGCATTGCAGAGCCCTCCCTCAAGGGACTGGGTTTCTACTTCCGTCATGGGCCAGTGGTCACTGGATCCATAAACCAGATCTCTAAGTTAGATCTGGAAATTGGGTGAGGGACCTAATCTTCCCATTGTGACAGCTGACATCCCACTCGTAAGCTAGCAAGATTTTTGTTGTTGTTGTTATAGAAATTGAGTACTGTCTAGTGACTGTGCATGTATTTCACCTCTCTGGTAACACTAGGACCTTTTAGCAACCACTTACAGGTCCCTCTGGATCAGGGTACCCTGACTGTCACTCTGGTCTTGCCGTCCAACACAGTAATTATGTCATTCTAGCCTATGATGGTTAATTACTGCTTTCTTGCTTCTGACATTCTGAAATTCCATCCAGATTATGCTCATTCGGCGCAGAATTTAATGGCAGCATCACCCGTCACTGTCTTTGATGTACTGAGGACAGCATGCCTCAGATCTTTCACTAGTTTGTTCCCCATTACCTATATGAATGGAGAGTTTCCTGGACTTTGCCTGAGAATAGTCAGGTGGAACATTCTTACATCTTCCACAGTAAATCCGTCTAGCACTTCCACCTCTCTGAGCCTTTGGACCCCTTCCTCAATACTATACTGCAGAAATTCTGGAATCTCCATCTCATTAACTGCAGGCCATCATGATGACCGAGCTTCAAAGTGACATACATCCAGCAGACTACTAGGAGTGGCATCTGCTAGAACACTGAATCCTGGGAGTGCCGTTGTTGATGAATTGCACCCTGTGCTGACATATTCTACCCCCACTAGTCCAACACCCTTAAAGTCCACTCCAATACCCATTTCCCTGGTTCTTAGCAGAAAATAGTAGCCAGCTTCTCTAATGTTTTAGTTACATAAGTTATCTCCTCCTGGAGTAGGAATTGTACTTAGTGCTTGGGCTGTGCTGGAGTTACCAGCCTGACAGCAATGAGGGACCATTAGCCTGGAGGCAATGCGCAACAGTCAGGCAGATCTTGAGGGGAATAAGATTATCTTGCAAGGCCCAGGCTTCAAGAGGAGTTGTTGTGCAGTCTTCAGGCAAAGGGAAGCTGTTCTCCTCTGATAGGACAGATGAGAATTAGGCTTCTGCTGGTTTGAAGGATTCAGAGGAGTTGGGAAGGTCTTTTCAGGATTCTCTGCCTTGTCCACTCTACTATCTTAATTCCAGGTCTCAGGGCCCTAGTCTCTTCCTGTCAGGGCCCCAACTATGATATGTAAGATCTGTCAAGGTTGCACACCCAATATTCTTCTCAACTCTTCCACTGTTGCTGCTTTACTATCTTGTTTGGGGTGGGGAGACGGGGCAGTTCCAGTTTCAAGGATGTGGCTTTTAACTCTCAAATTCTATATCTGATTTTCTGCACAGAAGGCCTTGGAGCACCAAGGAGATGGGGATTCCCTGAAATTCTGCTAAGGAAGCCCTCTGGATTTCACAGTGTGTCTTAAGTTGGGAGTTGACTGCTCTGAGATAATAGTCTTCTTTTTGCAAAGCTTCCAATGCTATTAACAGAACCTTGTCTCTGTTAATAGGGGTCCAAAGGCTCAGAGCCTCAATCCATATAATTATCATCACCCCAAAACTTCAAGCACGCAGTTACCATATAGCCCAGTGCTTCACCTTCTACCTTTACTGCATCCTAATTAGCCACTAGTGAGACTGTTACTAATTGTGATGAAACTACATGATAAGAGTTTTCTCTCCCCACTTACCAGTAATTCTACATTCAAGGGCCACACCCGTATTGATTGTCTTAGCTTGGGTTCCCCAGGAATCAGGGTCTTAGGCAAAGCTCATAAGCTGCTTTATTAACGAATGCCATCCCAGTAAAACAAGAACGAGGAGAAAACAGAGGGAGGCAGGAAAGGAGGGAGAGAGGATGCAAAAGTGCATTACTGAGCTGACCACCACATGGTAGCAAATACCAAGGGATTGCTTGATCCCTCGGGACCATCTTTAGAGGTCAAGTGAACTATATCTCAGGACAGTTTATACAGATGATGGGAGAGAAGTGTATTTATCCATTGGCTCTTAACTCCTCATTGGGCAACTGTTTACCCCTTAACATTAAGTAGTTTGAACTTCGGGGTTGTGCATGCATGGACACCAAATGGGGGTCAGGGCACCTCATGCCCCACAGTCTGCAGGGATGCTCAGGGCAGGAGAGGAGAGCACACGGTGCAGGTCTGAGGTGAGGCGCTGCTGGGTTGTGCTCACGTGGAGTCAGATGAGTCCATACCTTGACACAGCGGGAGCAGAATACCTGGCTGAAGACTCCAGAGGCAGATAAGACAGAGGATCTGAGGTGACCCTTAAAAGGTGATATACCACTTAAGGAACCAAAAGACATTTCCCAGTTTCCTTTTCAGAGTATTGTGAGTGGATTGTACGCACCCATCATGCTTGACAGCGGCAGAGCGAGTTGAGCCATAGCAGGGATGCCAGTGGTGGATGGTCTATAGTCAGCTGTTCTTTACAGAAATCAGAAGTCTGTGCTTACAAAGGACAAGGGAAGATGAATGTAAGCAGAATTCTGCCACGGGCAGTGAGAGCTCCCTTCTTGCACCTTTCCACTCTGACTCTACTAAATGCCTTCTTGACCATGGTGTTGCTGAGAAACATTATTTTGAAGAGAATCCATTCCGCTGAATGCACAAGCTGCTACATTCTACTGCAGAGGCACTGGATGGTTTGTTCTTAGGCTAGTTCTGCCCCCAAACTGAAATTTCTACTAAGGGTTCTTCTGGTATAGCTAGAAGTTTAGGCCTTCTGGTCTTTCCCAAAAATATATTTGGCCCTGATAGTCACTGGTTCTTAGGAATACCATATGGACCAAATAAGAACATTTCAAGTTACCATGAGATACAACCAAATTTTTGTCGGAAGTCAAGTGTATGCACAAAGTATCACAGAGAACTTTTGCAGGAATACTACCAACACAATTGTGTTTGGACTTTCATAGGCCACTGTCCTTCATTTACATTCAGTGATTCCTGGGACTGTAACCTTCGTTCAGCTACCCAGTATTTCTTCTTGATACTTCCTCTGCTTCTCTTTTATGTCTGCAGCTCTTGAACTCACCAGGCTTTTGCTCATGAAATAGACCTCAATTTCTGTATTCATCTGTTTTGTAACCTATGTCAAACTCATAGCCCTTTCATAGTATTCTGCCACTGGGCCCATCCACATCCAGATCTGTGTAGTCAGGGATACACTATTTCAGTTTCTGGATCCTCTGGCATCAGAGCTCTCCATTTTCAGACAGAGTTCCACTTCAGCGGACATCACTTCATCATCCCTGGGCCTGGTTCTATACACTCTAAGCTAAAGCACTTTAGTTCTGTACTCACAGAATTAGGACTCCCCTGAATTAGGCAAAACTATCCATCAGAATTATATTCATAGCACACATAATGGCACAGTCTTATTAACTGTTTTCTTTTTAGTTAAGGCACTTATGGTTTTAAGTGACAAAAGAAAGAATTTAAAAATGGCTCAAAAAAATAATATTTTTGACTAATGTATCTGAAAAGCCCGAGTAGATTCAGCTTCTCAGGCACAAATGGATTCCAGGGCACAGACACTTATTGGGTCCAGGTCTGTCTCTGTCCCTTAGCTCAGCTCCATTCTTGGGTAGGGCTCTTCCCTCATGGCAGCAATGTGGTTTCCAGCAAATCCAGATTTATAGATTCATAGCTCCATGTCCACTTCTCTGTTGCAACAGTTTGAACAAAAGTCTTAGACTTGACTTTCCTTGGGTCACATGCTTAACCCTGAGTCCATCATTAAGGCCAGAGAGATAAGACACTCTGATTGGCTACAACTCAGCTACATGCCAGAATTTATTGCTGAGGGCAGAGTCAAACCATCCAAACCCCAAGAACTGAGAGTGAGGAAGAAGTGCCTCTCAGAAGAAAATCTGGTGCCGTAATCAGAAGAAGAGCAACTATTTGCTGGGTAGAATGAACAAAAGATGCCCACCATCGTTGTCTTGGCTGATCCACTTTTTCTTCTGATCCATTTCCATAGGTCCAATTCTTATACAAACCAGTAGTGTCTAGATTTCTGTTGGTACACCGAGGGGTGCTCCACGGATTCCTTTACAGAATCCCAGGCTTTCCCTTTCTTCTTAATGAAAGAGGCAGTCTGAAGCTTGGTTTCTTTTAAGGCCTGTGCACCCATTTCCCTTTCTCCTTTATACTAAAAAAAACCCTATTTTTACAAATAAAAAAAGCATATAAATATAGCACATGTAAAATATAAGCCACTTTGCTGGGGTTTAAGCCAGCAAAACCAGAGACATAATGAGCTGAGCATCTTTATAGATACCACTTTACAGAATGGTATGTCTGCATGCTGTTGATGCAGAAAATTGTCAAAAACAGCCACGCTTCAAGTCCTGCTATATAAAAGGAATGTATAAGAAATAAAATAAAGTTGCAAATTGTTTCTAGACATGCTTCCTTCTCCTACCAGGCATTCCCAGCAGGCCATTCCAGCCACCCTCTTACACTGCATCCTCAGCATCGTGTGCAGCTTAGGTGACGTTTTTGGATCCTTGTTTTTGTTTCCTAGTTCTTAGGGTTATGTATGTCTCTCCTCAGGTTGGCATATCACTGGTTGTTAATTCTGGTAGAACATATTCCATTAAGATACCCAAAAGTTGCTTAATTGTCGAACAGCAGAATAGGATTTTCCTTCCTCCCTTACTTTTCTTCCTTCTCTCTCTCTCTTTTTTTTTTTTTTTGCCTTTTTAAAGGAAGTATTTAATGGGGATGAGTGAATTTTTTTGTTAGAATAGAATGAGGAAGCAAAGATTTAAAAAAAATATTTTTATTGGAGTCTAGTTGATTTACAATGCTGTGTTAGTTTCTGAAAGATTTTTATCATAGTCAAACCTCTGAGTTATGCTACGAGAGCGTGGGTTCATATTAGCAAGACAAAGGAATGTGTGTGTTAGAGAAACTCCCCACTGTTAACTTCTGCAAGAGAACCTCGGGCAGTACCACCATCCTTCTAAGACAGATCCAGGACACTGTGGGAGGAGGAAGGACAAAAGTCCAAGGTGAGCTAGAGGAGAGACAAAAACAAAAGAGACCCAAGAGGGAGGATTCCCCTGGATGCTTCTCCAAGCTCGGCTCTGCATGGAGACCATGGAGAGGCTGATGGGATGGTAAATGGGTGGCCTCTTCTGCTGTACTCTGTGTGTGTTTAGGTGTAGCTAATGTAAGATTGTTTTCTTTCTGGACTGTATTTGCAAGATTTTTCAGATGTTGCATGTCTTATGGTGGAGAAGGAGGAGAGGAAGAGGGAGGTACACTTGAAATTTGAAGTCAAGAGAAAGAAATGCATGTAGACTCCTCCTTATGCGCTCATAAAGAGGCCATAAGCTCACTTGGAAAATAAAACCCACATATGATGAAAACAATGGAAATTATCCCCAGCTTCCAAGTCAACAGATTCATTTCCTGATCCATCCCCCAGCAGTGTATCTTAGGAAAAACAGAAAGGTGCCACCTCCCATCTGCTTTCATTATTTTATGATGCATTTCAGAAGGAGATTTGAGATTTCTAAGAAATGGAAATATGGTCCAGCCAGAAAGTTTTTAAAACCCAGGCAGTGGGCTCTTTGCCTACAGCTCTCCGTCTGCCCCAGGAATGGTGCCCGTTTGCACCACACTGATCTTGGCTGCTGGGTTCTAATTGGCAGTGAACACACAAAGAGAATGGCACATCCTGGGCCCCTCTCAGAGCTGAGGTTGAAGGCAAAGACTCTAGTACACAGAGAATAGAGAGCAGTTCCCAGCCTCCACCACTGCCAGGTGGAGGGCTGTCTTTGCCTTTGGGATTTTCTCTTTCACCTACTTGGCCAGGATTCTAGAACAGCTAACTTAGTAGTCTTAACCGTGATCGTGCATTAGAATCACCTGTTGAGCTTTGGAAACGTGCTAGGGCTGCACCCCCAGATCAAATAAATCACAACTCAGGGGATGCAGTCCAGGCATCAGCACTTTTTAAAAGCTTTCTAGGGGATTCTCAAGGACAGTCAAGGTTGAGTCCTTCTGGGCTTTCTGGGAAGTTCTCTGTCTCTGTCTGACCCTCCATTCCTCTCCCCTTCCCTGTCTTCACCCCTTTTTCCCTCCCACCCCTCTCCTCTCTTCCCCTTCCCCCTCTCTCCCCCCTTCCCTCCAATAAAAAATTTTGTGATAATGACCTACTTCCCCAAGAAAACTTCCACTCTCTTTCTAAATACTGAAAAGATCGTCTAAACGTATAGTGTTCTGTTTCCAAACATTTTCTAGGATTATAGGAGTCTTGTTTTCAGAATGTGTATTTATAAAGTGATATACAGCAGTTTGGCTTTACCTGTGGACGGCCTGGCTCTGGCCCTTGATGGAAGGAGAAGATTAGGAAATGAGATGAAGCCAAAGAAACTTTGGCGAATGATTTTCTGTTTCCCCATTGTCCTTATTGGCACCAGTGCTCACACACAGGGCCATTTAGGACACCAAGTTCTCCATTCATTCATTAAATACATAGATAGATACGTAGATATTTTTAGTCCTCACGGTATTCGAGGCCCCATGCTAAGTGCTAAATATACACTGAAAGAAAAAGAATAACTTCTGCTTTTAAGTGCTGAAAACTTGAATATTTAATTATAATACCAGGTTTTACATTTTCAAATGGAAATATTTGAGCTGAGTCATAAAGATTGAGTAGGAATTAATAGGGCAATAGAAGGAAAGGAGCATTCTAGGCAGGAGGGAAAATAGGCAAAGGCTCAGAGGTGAGAAATGGTATAAGCCCTTCAGGATCTGTAAGAGGCTCTGGGGGATGGTGTTTTGCTTGCAGGTTGGCGACTGGCTGTTGACTTTACAATATTAGGCCTCCCTGCCTCTCGTGAGGGCCTCTGAGGCATTGCCTCCTGATTAAGAGCCTTACTTTGACTGAAAATCTAACTGCACGCCCCCAATTTTTATGATTATTCTGTGTTTTTTTCCTCTCTTTTCCCTGCAGGTCAGCAGGTGTAGGGGTGTGGGAGGATAGACACTGATGAATTGAATTTCCATTTGATTCACAGGCTATATACAGCATGTGCACACACACCCTTAGTAGGGAAAACTCTTTTCAATCTAGGGATAAAGGCCTTCAACCTCTAGTGATAAGGGCCCCAAACCTTTCTGGAGTTAAGCCTGGGAATTTGAATTTTTAACAAGCTCTCCAAGTAATCCCATGGCACAGTCATACTGGGAAGCACTGCCCTAGTGCCCAGTGCTGATCTGAGAAGGTGAAGTTCAGGGAATAATAGCCAACACTTATATAGTAGTAACAAAATGCCCAGCACTGCTTAAAGTGCTTTACTTATAGTAACTCCTTTAACCCTTACTGAAACCCTACAAAGTAAGCTTATAATTATCCCCATTTTAGAGATAAGGAGACGAAAGCACAGAGTTCAAGTGACTTGCCCAATGCACACAGTCAGTCAGTGGCAGAATGTGAACAAAGCCACTCTTTTTTTTTTTTTTTTTTTTTTTCTTTTTGCGGTATGTGGGCCTCTCACTGTTGTGGCCTCTCCCGTTGCGGAGCACAGGCTCCGGATGCGCAGGCCCAGCGGCCATGGCTCACGGGCCCAGCCGCTCCGCGGCATATGGGATCCTCCCAGACCGGGGCACGAACCCGTATCCCCTGCATCGGCAGGCGGACTCTTAACCACTTGCGCCACCAGGGAGGCCCCAAAGCCACTCTTAATCCACACCCTAGATCTCCTCTGTAAAGAGCCAAGACCATCAGCCAAGCTGGCAGGGAGTTCTTGCTGTGCTCCAGGCACCATTCATGTGCTGGTAGATGCTTCACATCTGGCTCAGTGAGGGGAGGAAGCACTTGTAGAATTTGTCCACTTCTGTGGTCCAGATGTCCCTGACCACTGAATTGGGAAGAAATGTGCCCAGTGATGAGTCAGCTCCAGTTCACCACCAGACACAGCTGTCACTGACTTGTGACTCTCACGGGTGTTGGCCACCATGGCAAATGCCAGCAAGGTGCAGGCCAGTGGCTATGGGAGAACAGAAAAAGGAAATCTGTTTCCTAAAACAGTGGGGGAGTATCAAGAGGCTTTGGAGATCTCAAGTTGTGCTCTGGGTTGAGATAATGAGAGGGCCAAGGAATTGTATTTCAGGACATGGAAGGCATGTCCTGGAGCAGGCAGCCACCTTGTGGTGTGAGGTCAAGTGTGGGGACCCTAAGGGCTTCCTGCCCCCAAATATCCTTGTCAGTATTCTCCCCACAAGTAATTTCCTCCATCTCCGCTACCTCCTCCCTTCTCTCCCCACCCCAGTTCAAGTGCAGATTCTCTAGAGAGGTTTCTTCCTCTAATCTACCCCTTGCCCTTCACACTTTCTCACACTTGCTCCAGGGCTAACTTAGAGGACCAGTGAGGCAGCCTCGCAGCGCATCACAGCTCTGTGGGTCTTGGGGACGCAGGACAGATGCATGCTGATTCTTTGTGCTACCTGTTTTAGGTACCAGCAGTGCTTCTACGGGGTTAACCTGTCCAGTCTCCGGAGTGCTGCGGTGGACGAATACTTCAGACAGCCAATAGTAGTAAGTGTGCTCTTTCTTCCCATGTGTTTATCTATTGATTCATTCACTTACTAACTCAGGCACCTGGGACACACTGTGCTCTCAGGCTCTGTGCTAAGCCATCACAGAAGCAAAGAAAGAGCTCCTTGGAGCACTGTGTTTCAAGTTTTCCAGCTCTGATCTCCCGAGCAATTAGGAAAATTCTCAGAGAATGATACTGTTGAAAGCAAGGAGATTTTCCATCTGCCTTTCAGTAAGTAACTTCTGATTCTCCAACTGTCCTGACTCACCCCCATGCACATACTCAACCCTCATACTTGTTCAGTAATTCACATCCTCCCATTGATTCCAGTGGCCCAAGGCATAATAAAAGGGGGAGCTTTGGATGATAAATAGCTTGGAGCAGGAGGTTTGTTGTCAGACAGATTTGGGTTTCAATTGTGGTCCCATCTAGCTGTGTAACCTTGGGCAACTTAAGTTTGCATTATCTGAAACTCTTTCAGTTTTTTTTTTTTTTTTTTTTTGCGGTATGCGGGCCTCTCACTGTTGTGGCCTCCCCCGTTGCGGAGCACAGGCTCCGGACGCGCAGGCTCAGCGGCCATGGCTCACGGGCCCAGCCGCTCCGCGGCATATGGGATCCTCCCAGACCGGGGCACGAACCCGCATCCCCTGCATCGGCAGGCGGACTCTCAACCACTTGCGCCACCAGGGAGGCCCCTCTTTCAGTTTTAAGTGGAAGGAAACCCAACTCAGACTGGCTTAAACTAAAATGAAATTATTGGTCCTCAAATATTGTGAAGCCGGGACACAGAGCTTGCTTCAGGGACCTGTTGCAGGAGTTCAGACAATGTCACAATGGTCTGGTTTTTCTATTCTCATCACTTATCTCCATTTCCTCTGGTTTTACTCTGTTCCTAGACAGGATCTCTCCTCATGGTAGCAAGATGGAAGCAGAAGCTACAACTTCAGATTCTTACAACTCTAAGTCCCACAGGAGAGCCTGCCTTTTCCTAATAACTTTGGCAAAACCCCCAGAATTAGTTTAGATAGAGCCTGATTGTCCTACCTTGGGTCCTGTGTCCATCTGTGAGCCAGTTCCTGTCTTCAGGGGAAAAGTAATGCTCTCGTTGGCCAATCTGAGGTCATAGGCCACACCTGGAGCTGATGGTAGACTAAATTCCTATGGAACTTCTTGTAGTGTCGAGAGGAGGTAAATTCTGGATGGTCCAAAAAACACCAAATGCCTGCTCCAGAGTCGTTGGTAAGGATTAAATGATACAACCTAGTAAAGCACTTACTAAATAAAGCACTTACGAAATAATTGTGAGCTTTTATTATTAATATTATACTCATTAAGCTCATGCCCTCTAAATTCGAACTCTTGTTGACTTAAAATTTCAGGAGGAAAGCTAGACTGCAATCTTGTCTGAGTTCAGTTTATTCTGATAGAAAGGTATCTTTGGTTTTTTTCCCCAAGGACACTTTTGACATTAGGATTTTGATGGCTCGGACAGTCAAGTACACAGTAAACTTTATGGATGCAGAAGAGGCAGATCTCCACAGGTTGGTACCAACCAATGTTGCTTTTGATTTTTAAAATCTCCTCTACCCCCTGCATCCCCCAAACTTCAGGGCAGAGTTCCACAGCTCACACAGGGAAGAGATTTCAGGTGTGAGTCACACACAGGAATGGTCCATCAATTACTAGTTTCATTTATTGCAAAATGAGGGAAATGATGCCTCCTTCATAGGATTGCTTTAGGAATTGAATGAGAAAAATTAAATAGTAGTAGCTAATGCTAACACAGCCAGACACTGTTCTGAGCCCTTTACATATAATGACTCATTTAATCCTCACAGCAACCCTATGCAGATGGTACTATTTTTGTCCCCACTTCACCAATGACAGAAATGAAGCAGAGTGGAACAGTAAGTTGCATATACAGAATTATGTAGAATGCACAGAATTAATACGTGTGCTAGAGGTAGTATTGAACCTTTCAGAAGGCCAGAGTCGGCTTTTTAACCACTCACCCAAGCCAGTACCACAATAATGACAGGAAGAGGAGCTACACCTTGTTGAGTGCTTACTACATAGTAGGTAACATGCTAAGAATTTTACATGCACTGGTTCATTTTCAAAGAGGGCCCTCAGTAAATGTTAGTTTTTGCCCTCTTTTTTCCACTTGAAGAGACTCTGAAGTGAAGACTCATTTCTCAGGTGGTGATATGAATCCCCTTTGGATGACCTTTCATTAGTATTTTACCCTTTTCTGCCTGAGAAGATTGATATTTGTATTTTTTTCTGGGTAAGAAATGTAAGACCCAGCTAAGTTATAATTTGCCTGGACTACCGAGGAAGCAAGAGTCAGACTTCAGAAGGTACAGCTGGCTGACTCAGACCATCATCTCTCTTGAGATCATGATGGACAAAGGATGCTCTATCAGTCAGGATTGGTTAGAGCGTGCTGCAGTAACAAAACCAAACTTCAGTAACTTATGATAACACAGGGGCCTTTCTCCCCTACACTGTTTATTCATGTGCACCAGCTTTAGCTCCATGCAGCGTCGCCAACCCCAGCAGTCAGGCTGGTGCAGCAGCCTCTGTCTGTAACAAGGCTGATTACTGAGGAAGAAGAAACAGCATGGCAAAGCATGTACTGACAATAAAAGCTTCTGCCCAGAAATGACACAGCTCACTTCTGCTCACATTTCATTGGTCAGAGCAAATGATGTGGCCGTACCTGAGCACAAGTGGGTGGATGAAGGCAGTACTACTGTGTGCTCAGAGCAAGAGAAGTGGCATTTGGGAACAAGTCTAATAACCACCACAGGGCCAGACAAAATTGACTTCCATTGGCTTTATTTGCTGCTCTGAGCGGCCTCCTGAGTCAGGGAATTTTTTTTTTTTTTTTTTTGCGGTATGCGGGCCTCTCACTGTTGTGGCCTCCCCCGTTGCGGAGCACAGGCTCCGGACGCGCAGGCTCCGGACGCGCAGGCTCAGCGGCCATGGCTCACGGGCCCAGCCGCTCCGCGGCATATGGGATCCTCCCAGACCGGGGCACGAACCCGCATCCCCTGCATCGGCAGGCGGACTCTCAACCACTTGCGCCACCAGGGAGGCCCCTGAGTCAGGGAATTTTTTGAAAATTATGTCTTTGTTGGCTTTTCAGAGATGTCGTTCATTAATTTGTTGCATTGATTCAGCAAATGTTTGTTAAGATTCTCCTTTGTGCTGGGTACTGTACTGGTGCTTGCACAGATACATTAAGTAATTTCTTAAGTCTCTCCTTGAGGAGCTCATGGTCTGTTTAGGGGAATTCCAAAAGTGGGAGGAAATAATTACAGTGCATTAACGAACAAATTCAATGTGACAGGTATAATGGAAAACTCTATAAATGCTCTGACTACTGCAGGGTAGAAGAAGTTAGGCCTTTGGAGGCACCATAAATGCAAATAATCTTAAATATAAGATTTTCCTTTGAAAATCTCTAGCACATTCACTAAAATGTGTCTCCCTGGAGCAGTACAGCCCCAGCAGTGGACCAATAATATCATCTTTTAATTGTGGAATACTTTGAAGTTTACAAAGCACTCTCATATACATTTTTTCCCACTTGACACTCAGAAGAACCGTGAAAGGGAAGTAGAAGAGAGATTTTGCCACTCTTCAGCAAAAGAGGAAGCTGAGGCTCAGAGAATTTAAGTGACTTACCAAAGTTCCACAGCTAAAACAGGTCCAGCTTCTAGATTTTGTTATATCTTTTCCAACATTCTTTCTCTTCCAACTTACTCTGCATTTGGCATCAACCATGGCCACTTCTGTATGACTCTTGCTGTAGCCTGGTGGGAAGTTAAATTGCCTCCCTGAAAACTAAATGAACTATGACAGTGACCTTCTGAGCTTGATGTTCCCCCTTGTGGTCCATTTCACCTTTTAGGGGCCTGAATAGCCTTTCCCTTCTGCACAGCTGCAAAGGGGAGCTGCCACAGCCCATGTGTTGGCTTCTGGAAGGACGGTTGTCAGCTATGTCCTGAGTCATCCTCCTGTTCAGTAGTCCAACCCAGCTCCGGATGCTGCACTCGCCCTGTGGAGTTCTGGGTCACTGCAGCACAGTGGGCTGGTCCTTGCAGAGTTTCATCCAGAAGCAACATTCTCAAATGTGCATCATCACCCAAGCATTCATCACCCACTAAGAGAATCTTGCTGCCAAAGCAAGAGCGCTTAAGAGAAAAAGAAAATGTTCTGTGAATGTTCCCACTGATCTCACAAATGTATCCAGTATGTCTGTCAACAACAACAAAAATAATTCCAAGTGTTTCTTTTTTTTTTATTTCCTTGCAGAATAGAAATTCCGTTTGTGTTTCAGATGGCGCAGTCTGGCCTCATCCACGGCCTGGCATTCTGGTTTGACGTGGCCTTTGTTGGCTCTCTGTATGTATCATACCCCTTCTTTGCCTACTCTCTCCCGTGCCATCCTCTACTATTTGTCACCATAACTTTAAAGTTTTAAAAAAACTAAGCTCAACAGCCGTAATATTTGTTTCTCCACGTTTCCAGAAAATAAACACTGATGTTAATGTTACTTTTAGATTTTAGAGTGAAATGAAAATAAGACAGTTTTCTGTAGTTGCCATATCAACTCTAGCTAAAATACTCTTAGGCCAGTTGTGTTGGGATTTGGAGGAGTAAGAAGAGGGCCTGTGCTTTATCAACCAGCCTGTTCTTTTCCACAGTAGATGGGGGCATGGGGGAGGCCAGCCCCTGACATTGTTTCCGTCACACCTGGTTATAGAACCTCTTGTGTCTGAGTCATTCCTCAAATCACTTTCCCCCATGTTGGTTCACAGGTTTCAGTTTCACAATCTAGAATCCTTTTTCAATGATCAGGCAGGCGGCATTAGGTAACTTCCCCCTCTGTGCACTCCTCTCTCCCCTACTGGAAAGGTTTGCAAGTTGTAGGGGAGAGACCACCTACTAGTTGACTGTCAGTGTTGGGTGTGCTTTTAAGGGCTGCGCTGCTCCTACGACCCCCAAGTCTCTGCTCTCCTCCTGACACCCCTGCTCTCTTCCCAGGCTTCTCCATGGGTCCCAGCTAGCAGTGAGGGTTTATCTGGGCCACGCGACCAGGAAGGAAAACTGACAGTACACTCTCCTCCACTTCTTATAAAAACATCCAGGCTCTCCATAACGTCTACTGAGAAAGACGTGTCTGTGGGTCTGTGATACAGCTCAGGGGGCTTGGGCGACTCAGGGGAGGCCGGGATCCCTGGAAGCCTTATCTGGGCTGCCAGTCAGAGAGAAAGGAAACAATGTATGAGTCATTCCTATTCCACACAGCATGTGTGTTCAAGGAATCTGTGCATGTATTTCTCAGACTCTCCCCCACTAACATCCCAAGTAAATGAATTTGTTCCTGCAAGGGTAAGGGAGATAAGCTTGAAGCTGCCTGCTTCAAGGGGGAAATTTCTTTGAAGTTAAATGCTTTATCTTAAAAAGCTGTAGAGGGCTTCCCTGGTGGCGCAGTGGTTGAGAGTCCACCTGCTGATGCAGGGGACACGGGTTCGTGCCCCTATCCCGGAAGATCCCACATGCCACGGAGCGGCTGGGCCCGCGAGCCATGGCCGCGGAGCCTGTGTGTCCGGAGCCTGTGCTCCGCAACGGGAGAGGCCACAGCAGTGAGAGGCCCGCGTACAGCAAAAAAAAAAAAAAAGCTGTAGAACATTTGCATTCTACTCCATAATATAGCTGAGTATATATTTTGATGTAAAGGTGGTTTATATTACTTAGCAGTTAAATTATATAAAATTTCCCCCCAAACTCTTCAAGGCAAAATGTCCTCTCTAGCAATCTTCCCTGTGTTCAGTGTGCACCTTACTACCTGCAAGCCCATGACCACTGCCTAATCCCAGGACAGGTGACCCCAGCGTTCAAAGCACCAGCAGGGTGTCCCCACTTCTTCATATGAAATGAAGAACGTCAACTTGAACACACACACACACGCGCGCGCGATGTCTGGGCTTGAAGGGCAGGAGAGGCCATCTGCCCCCATAGTTTTTCTTGCTTCCAGAAACCCCATCAGGACCCCTAAACAGGTGGGCATGAGACAGTAAGGGGCTACACTCCAGACTTCTCACCCTGCCAGACTTTTCCAACAAATCAATTGCCAATTTAACTCTGCTGTTATCGGGCTTCTAATGAACTTTGACATAGCCATACAGATTGACAGAGTGACCAAGTGCCTGGGTTTGAAGCCTGGCCTGACTCTCTAGGGTTGTTGTGGGATTTAATGGGCTAATTACATAATGCTCTTGGCACTGTACCCAGCACATAGTAACTGCTCAATAAATGGAGCCATTCGTATCTTAAAAGTGTTCCATGGGTTAATAAACAAAACCACTCGTCCCCAGTTCAATCCATTAATGTGGGCCTGGAGTCTAATTGGCTTTTAACCCTTGCCTTGCCCCACAGGGTAACAGTTTGGCTGTCAACAGCGCCCACTGAACCTCTGACTCACTGGTATCAGGTGCGGTGCCTTTTTCAGACTCCTCTCTTTGCCAAGGAAGGAGAGACCCTCTCAGGGAGAGTGCTGTTTGTGGCCAATAGACGGTAAGCAGGAGAGTACCGACGGATCCCGCCTGTTTCCTGGGCTCTGACAGGTGGGGGAGCAAGAGGAAGCTGGCAGGCCCCTGAGACTCCAGCACCAGAAATGGGCAGCAGGCTTTACAGAGGCCTGGCTGAATTTGCCGAGATGCCCTTAGCCTCAAAGCCTGCAGACCACACGTCACCTTGCACTGAGCACGGCCAGGAAGAGAAGCTTAAGATAAGTCAAGGGCAGTGTTCCCCACCTGACCGCAGAGGGAGGAAGGAAGGAAGGAAGGAAATCCATTAGCTTATGGGAGCACTTGCCAAAGACTTGAATTATCAAGCGCTCTAAAGCCCACGTCAGCTTCCTGGCCTTACTTCCATCTGTCTAGCCACACATCCCCAAATTTAGTACTGGGAAATCGATGTGTACTGCAGGGGGGAAAATACTGCAGGAGTGGTGCATGGTGTGTGAGGCAGAACCGGCTGCTTCCCTCTGGTAATGGACTCACGAGGTCTCAGCAGTGAATACTTTGATTTACCTCATTTTTAGAAGGCTCTATTTTCTTTCATCTTGTTGGAGCTTTTCCTGGGTGAATTAGAGGAGAAAGGCATAGAGGAGTAGCTCAAGGACTCTCAGGATATTAAGGGTACTTAGAGGTCATCTCATCCAACTTTCTTCCCTCCCTACCGGCACTCCCACCCCCACCACCTTCCTTGGGCCTGTGCTTAAACACTCCAGTGACAGAGAGCTCACTACCTCACCAATCAACCCTTCCATTTTTAACGTCTTTATTTTTTTCATGACAAAACCCAAACATGCTCACATGTAAGTTGAAAACCACAAGAGTGTCTAGAGTCCAGCCATGCTCCCACGCTCACCCCATTCCCCAGATGTGAGCCCTTAGTCCTTATCCTTTCAAGTGTTTTTCGGTGCATGTACCAACAAAAACATCATTGTAGAGTTGTTATTGTTTTATAGGAAGGTTACAGTAGCAGTCTGCAACTTAAGTTTTCACTTAGTAATAAGTCCTGAATCTGTACAGATAGATCTGCTTTGTTCTTTTCATAAATGCAGAACAGCCAAGGACATGGATATACCATAATGTCTTTTTAAAAATCCCTGATTCACTGACATTTAGGTTGCTTCCAATTTTTTTTTTGCCATTACAAAAAATTCTGCACTAAGTATCCTTGAACATAGAGCTTGCACAGTGACATGAATATTTCTAAATGAGATGCCTAAAAATAGAAATGCTGGATCAAAGGGTAGGTACATGTTACAGTCTACTAGATCCTACCTTTCTCAGTGACTGCACCAATTTCCACTCATACCAGCAACAGATAAGCAAACTCTTTTCTCCACGTCTTCCCTGAAACTGGATGATAACCGTCTCTGTGGCTTTTGCTAATCCAGTAGACTCCAAAATAAGTGTTTAAAGTTGCATCTTGTTGTTTTGGTTTATAATTCTTCAATTACTTATAAGGTTATGACTTTTCATATAGTCATTGACTGTTGACTACTTTCTTCTACTTTAGACATCTTTAATTATTAAAAACTGATTCTTGCTGTTGATCACAGATCTATTGATACTTCCTGTAGATTCAACTCATTGATCTTAGTTATGTTTCTGAATTCAAAAGAAATAGGTCTGTTCCAACCTCCAAATGGCAGTTGTTCAAGTATTAGGAGCATCTTACCGAATATACTCCTGGTCTCCCTGTCCTCAGGCCAACATCCTCAACTCCTCCCTCCTATAAGAGTGATTTTGAAATAGGTTAAAATTCTCAGTCCTTCCCTCTGGAAATACGCAGGTTCTCAATGTCCCCTTTAAAATAGTTCTCCAGAAAAGGGAACCCTCTTGCACTCTTGGTGGGAATATAAATTGATACAGCCACTATGGAGAACAGTATGGAGGTTCCTTAAAAAACTAAAAATAGAACTTCCATACGACCCAGCAATCCCACTACTGGGCATACACCCTGAGAAAACCATAATTCAAAAAGAGTCATGCACCACAGTGTTCATTGCAGCTCTATTTACAATAGCCCAGACATGGAAGCAACCTAAATGTCCATCGACAGATGAATGGATAAAGAATATGTGGCACATATACACAATGGAGTATTACTCAGCCATAAAAAGAAACGAAATTGAGTTATTTGTAGTGAGGTGGATGGACCTAGAGACTGTCATACAGAGTGAAGTAAGTCAGAAAGAGAAAAACAAATACATATGCTAACACATATATATGGAATCTTAAAAAAAAAATAGTCATGAAGAACCTAGGGGCAGGACAGGAATAAAGACGCAGATGCAGAGAATGGACTTGAGGACACGGGGACGGGGAAGGGTAAGCTGGGACGAAGTGAGAGAGTGGCATGGACATATATACACTACCAAATGTAAAATAGATAGCTAGTGGGAAGAAGCTGCATAGTACAGGGAGATCAGCTTGGTGCTTTGTGTCCACCTAGAGGGGTAGGATGGGGAGGGTGGGAGGGAGATGCAAGAGGGAAGGGATATGGGTATATATGTATATGCATAGCTGATTCACTTTGTTATAAAGCAGAAACTAACATCATTGTAAAGCAATTATACTCCAATAAAGAAGTTTAAAAATAAAATAAAATTAAAATAGTTCTCCAAAACTAAATACAGGACAGCATACATGTCCTGGTAAGTGCTGGCTACAAAACGATAGTGAACACTGCTGTTTTGAGTACCATACTTATAATAATAATGTAATTAAAGTTTAAATTAAGTTGGGGGCCATTTTACTTGAGTGTTTAGATAATTAAAGGCAAAAAGTATATTTTTACATGATCTTTAAGTCATTTCTCCCTTCTCCTAGTATGCAGCTGATTTTTTTTTTTTTTTTTTTTTTTTTTTTTTTTGCGGTATGTGGGCCTCTCACTGCCGTGGCCTCTCCCGTTGCGGAGCACAGGCTCCGGACGCGCAGGCTCAGCGGCCATGGCTCACGGGCCCAGCCGCTCCATGGCACATGGGATTCCCCCTGGACCGGGGCACGAACCCGTACCCCCTGCATCGACAGGCAGACCCTCAACCACTGCGCCACCAGGGAAGCCCATGCAGCTGATTTTTGTCAGCTTCAATTCAAGTTTTTGTATTTATTCCACTCATGCATTCATCATGCTGTTTTTAGATCCTTACTAGAGCCAGTGGATTATCTTACTTAAAAAAATTTTTTTGTGTAGCATGTTAGTGAGTCCTACCATTTTGTATCATTTGCAAATTTAATAGGCAGACTTTCATTTAAAAATTATTAAGCAGAAAGAGGCCCAGAGTGTAAACCTTCCTTCAAAATTCGCATAGCCTAATTATCCTGAGCAAAAGAAGCCAGTCTTAATATGTTACATACTGTATGACCCCATATGTGTGACTTTCTTGAAAAGACAAAACTATAGTGATGGAGACAGATCAGTGGTTGCCAGGGGTTATGGGTGGGGAGACAGTGTGACTGCAAAGGAATAATAACATCCTGATTGTGGTGGCAGTATTTACATAAATCTCTACATGTGTTCAAATTCACAGAACTGTACACCAAAAAAGGAGGGCGGCAGTCAACTGTACTGTATAATTTAAAATATAAAATAAATAAGATATTGATTCAGAGGCCTATTCCACAATTAATATAAAGCTATGTTAGAAATAAGACAAATAAATTCTGGGTATTTAATGTACAGCATGGTGGTTATAGTTAATAATACTGTATTATATACTTGAAAGTTGCTAAGAGAGTAGATCTTCAATGTTCTCACAAGAAAAAAAGAAACAGTAATTATGTGAAGTGATGGAGGTGTTGGCTAATGCTATGGTGGGAATCATTTTGGAATATGTAAGTGTATCGAATCAATGTATTGTTTACCTTAAACTTACACAATGTTATATCTCAATTATGTCTCAATAAAGCCCCACCCAAAAAAACTAAAAAATTTTTCATAGCCTAATCTACACCCTTTGGATCTGGCCTGGAAGCAGCTCAAAATCCCTCCACCTGTGCTCATACCCAGCCCACATTCCTCCATCCAGGCCAGAGGAAATGTGAACCAACCTTTATTGAATGTGATTCCAGATGAGCTTAACCTCTAGTTTCACCCTCATTGCCCAGTCCAATAACACTGCCAAAAAGGGAAATGAACGTAATTGGACACAGCTATTACTATTCTTTTGTGAAACTATGCTTTATCTCTAGTTTTCATAACTTTCTATCTTCTTAAATGGCTGTTTAATTTTTTAATAGATAATATAGTTACACTGTACAAAACAGAAATGTACAAAAAGGCTTACAATGGGCTTCCCTGGTGGTGCAGTGGTTGAGAGTCTGCCTGCCAATGCAGGGGACACGGGTTCATGCCCTGGTCCGGGAAGATCCCACATGCCACAGAGCGGCTGGGCCTGTGAGCCATGGCCGCTGAGCCTGTGCATCCGGAGCCTGTGCTCTGCAATGGGAGAGGCCTCAACAGTGAGAGGCCCACGTACCGCAAAAAAAAAAAATGTAGCCCAGCACAACTGAAAGAAGATGTGGAGATACCATGGGCATGCAGTGCTTTTGCAGGAGGAAGAAAGGGAGGAAGTTCTGTATCTTATTAGACCAGCACCCTTGTGTAGTGAAAGAGACTAGGTTTTGGAGTCTGGGTGTCGCCTGGTTCTGTCCAGTCTCTTTTCCATACTGGTTGCTACTTGAGTGATCTTGGGCAAGTTAATGAATCTCTCTAACACCCCAGTTTCCTTACCTCATCGTCTATAAAGTAGAATGTATAATAATTGTCTCACTCGGATTTTGCAGATATTAAGGGAGAAAACATAGTATAGTAATTAACACGTAGTAGGTCCACAGTAAACCTTAGTTCCCTTTCCTCTTCCCTTGCTCTCTTTCTTACTCTCATTGTGTCTCATCAGATTTTTTTAATCTTAAAATTGTTTTCCTTGGTATTTTCTACAAACCTCAGCACTTCCTTAATGTCAGGGTTTTCACGCTGTTTTTTCAGTATGGGGCTGCCTCTTTGTTCTGCCTTAGATTGGACCTCCCCCTCCCTTATCATCAAATATTCTTTTAAACTCTGACCTCCTGGGAGAACTCCCTGTGCAACCACACCAGTGTGACAATGACTGCCCTTTTCTTCCCTGCCAGGAACATTTATGATTGTATTAGTAGCGTTTTATTTCTTACAGCCTCCCATCATTCTTGAGCTGTCATTCATTTTATTGCTCTGGACAGTAAAAGAGAACATCTCTTTTTTTATGCAGTTTATGAAATTTATATCCCTAAAGTTCACAGGAATGGTCTCCAAAGTTGTTTGATTATGTGCACATATGAGTAAAATCACTTTATGCATGTGTTCCCCAAGTAGACTAACATTTCTCTTTTAATTATGTGAATGTGGACTTCCCTCATGAAACAGTGGTTGAGAATCTGCCTGCCAATGCAGGGGACATGGGTTTGAGCCCTGGTCCAGGAAGATCCCACATGCCACGGAGCAACTAAGCTCCTTTTTTTAGTTTTATTTTTGTCTTATAAAATGCATACTATATGAATTTCTGTATGTGTATATGTACACAGACCTCTCTATGCATGTGTGTGTGTATATATATATATAGTGTGTAAATACATATATATACACACACACACACACATACATATACATCCATATAGGTCTATCTATAGCACTTGGTTTTGTACTTTCTATTATTACTGTAGTATATTCACATAATTAAAGCTTTTTCTATATATATGTATTTTTGGCTGCGTTGGGTCTTCGTTGCTGTGTGCAGGCCCCCTCCAGTTGTGGCCAGCTGGGGCTACTCTTCATTGCGGTGCGTGGGCTTCTCCTTGCTGTGGCTTCTCTTGTTGCGGAGCACGGGCTCTAGGTGCAGAGGCTTCAGTAGTAGCAGCACGCAGGCTTAGTAGTTGTGGCTCGTGGGCTCCAGAGCACAGGCTCAGTAGTTGTGGCACACCTCTACACTCAGAGACCCCCTCTGAGACCCCCTCCAATGCGCTGGGCCTAAACCCCACCCACACACAGGGCCCTACCTCCAAACTCCAGAACTCCACATTCCAGAGGCCCTCCTCTCCACATGCTGCTTCTCCCCTTCCATGCAGGTCCTAAGCAGAGGCCCCGCCCCATGCTCGCCTAGGTCCCACCCCACCCTAAACTCCACCCCTGCCTAAGTTCCACCCCCACCTAAACTCTGCCCCCATAGGCAAGGATTTTTTTTTTCTTTTTTTCTCTTTTAGATTGGGGTTCTATTTTACCTTGTTGATTCATTGTTGTTGATTGTTTTATATTTTTATTTTTCCTAATACATCTTCTATTTTTCTCATTTTATTCTTCATACTTTGGTATTGTTCTCTCCTTTTGACTTGTCCCACCCCCTCCCCTTTTTTATTCTTTTTTCTGTTCTGGTTTTATTTTACCTTGTTGCAGTTGTTTCAATTATAGTTTTATTTTTCTAATATATTTTTTATCTTTCTGAATTTATTTTGTTTTTTATTCTTTGATATTGTACTGCTCCTTTTTTTTCTTTCTTTCTTTTTATATTCTTTTTTTTTTTTTTTTTTTACCATGCCACGAAACTTGTGGGATCTTGGTTCCCAGGCCAGAGGTCAGGCCTGAGCTCCTGTGGTGGGAGCTCTGAGTCCAAACCGCTGGACTAACAGAGAACCTCAGACCCCAGGGAATATCAATCAGAGTGAGGCCACCCAGAGGTCCTCATCTCAGCACCAAGACCCGGCTGTATCCAAAGCCTGCAAATTCCAGTGCTGGATGTCTCAGGCCAAACAAGCAGTAAGACAGGAATATAGCACCACCCATCAAAAAATTTAAAAAAAAGAAATGACAAAAAAAAATTACAGATGAAGAAGCAAGGTAAAAACCTACAAGATCAAATAAATGAAGACACAGTGAACAACCTACCTGAAAAATAATTCAGAGAAATGATAGTAAGAATGATCCAAAATCTCAGAAATAGAATGGAGAAAATACAAGAAATATTTAACAAGGATCTGGAAGAAGTAAAGAGCAAGCAGACAGTGATAAACAACACAATTACTGAAATTAAAAATACTCTAGAAGGAATCAATAACAGAATAACTGAGGCAGGAGAACAGATAAGTGAGCTGGAAGATAAAATGGTGGAAGTAACTGCCAGGGAGCAGAATAAAGAAAAAAGAATGAAAAGAAGTGCGGACAGTCACAGAGACCTCTGGGAGAACATTAAACGCACCAACATTTGAATTATGGGGGTTCCAGAAGAAGAGGAGAAAAAGAAAGGGTCTGAGAAAATATTTGAAGAGATTATAGTTGAAAACTTCCCTAACGTGGGAAAAGAAATAGTCAATCAAGTCCAGGAAGCACAGAGAGTCCTATACAGGATAAACCCAAAGAGAAACACGCAGAGACACATATTAATCAAACTATCAAAAAGTTAAATACAAAGAACAAATATTAAAAGTAGCAAGGGAAAAGCCACAAATAATATATAAGGGAATCCCCATAAAGTTAACAGCTAATTTTTCAGCAGAAACTCTGCAAGCCAGAAGGGAGTGGCAGGACATATTTAAAGTGACGAAAGAGAAAAACCTACAATGAAGATTACCCAGCAAGGATCTCATTCAGATTCCATGGAGAAATTAAAACCCTTACAGATAAGCAAAAGTTAAGAGAATTCAGCACCACCAAACTAGCTTTACAACAAATGCTAAAGGAACTTCTCTAGGCAGGAAACACAAGAGAAGGAAAAGGCCTACAAAAACAAACCCAAAACAATCAAGGAAATGGTAATAGGAGCATACATATCGATAATTACCTTAAATATAAATGGATTAAATGCCCCAACCAAACGACATAGCCTGGCTGAATGGATACAAAAACAAGACCTGTACATATGCTGTCTACAAGAGACCCACTTCAGACCTAGGGACACATACAGACTGAAAGTGAGGGGATGGAAAAAGATATTCCATGCAAATGGAAATCAAAAGAAAGCTGGAGTAACAATTTTCGTATCAGACAAAATAGACTTTAAAATAAAGAGTATTGGGCCTCCCTGGTGGCGCAGTGGTTGAGAGTCCGCCTGCCGATGCAGGGGATACGGGTTCGTGCCCCGGTCTGAGAGGATCCCATATGCCGCGGAGCGGCTGGGCCCGTGAGCCATGGCCGCTGGGCCTGCGCGTCCGGAGCCTGTGCTCCGCAGCGGGAGTGGCCACAACAGTGAGAGGCCCGCATACCGCAAAAAAAAGAAAAAAATAAAAAATAAAATAAAGAGTATTACAAGAGGCAAAGAAGGACACTACAGAATGAGCAAGGGATCAATCCAAGAAGAAGATATAACAATTGTAAATATTTATGCACCCAACATAGGAGCACCTCAATGCATAAGACAAATACTAACAGGCATAAAAGGGAAAATCAACAGTAACGTAATAATAATAGGGGACTTTAACACCCCATTTTCACCAATGGACAGATCATCCAAAATGAAAATAAATAAGGACGCACGAGCTTTAAATGGCACGTTAAACAAGATGGACTTAATTGATATCTATAGGACATTCCATCCAAAAACAACAGAATACAATTTCTTCTCAAGTGCTCATGAAACATTCTCCAGGTTAGACCATATCCTGGGTCACAGATGAAGCTTTGGTTAATTTAAGAAAATTGAAATCATATCAAGTATCTTTTCTGACCACAGTGCTATGAGACTAGATATCAATTACAGGGAAAAAAATCTGTAAAAAATACAAACACATGGAGGCTAAACAATATGTTACTAAATAACTGAGAGATCACTGAAGAAATCAAAGAGGAAATCAAAAAATACCTAGAAACGACAATGAAAACACGACAACCCAAAACCTATGGGATGCGGCAAAAACAGTTCTAAGAGGGAAGTTTATAGCAACACTATCCTACCTTAAGAAACAAGAAACATCTCAAACAAACAACCTAACCTTACACCTAAAGCAATTAGTGAAAGAAGAACAAAAAAAAAAAACCCCAGAGTTAGCAGAAGGAAAGAAATCATAAAGATCAGATGAGATTAAATGAAAAAGAAATGAAGGAAACAATAGCAAAGATCAATAAAACTAAAAGCTGGTTCTTTGAGAAGATAAACAAAATTGATAAACCATTAGCCAGATTCATCAAGAAAAGGAGAAGACTCAAATCAACAGAATTAGAAATGAAAAAAGAGAAGTAACAACTTACACTGCAGAAATACAAAGAATCATGAGAGATTACTACAAGCAACTCTATGCCAATAAAATGGACAACCTGGAAGAAATGGATAAATTCTTAGAAAAGCAAAACCTTCTGAGACTGATCCAGGAAGAAAGAGAAAATATAAACAGACCAATCACAAGCATTGAAACTGAAACTGTGATTAAAAATCTTCCAACAAACAAAAGCCCAGGACCAAATGTCTTCGCAGGCAAAATCTGTCAAACATTTAGAGAAGAGGTAACATCTGTCCTGCTCAAACTCTTCCAAAATGTAGCAGAGGAAGGAACACTCCCCAACTCATTCTACAAAGTTACCATCACCCTGATACCAAAACCAGACAAAGATGTCACAAAAAAAGAAAACTACAGGCCAATATCACTGATGAACATAGATGCAAAAATCCTCAACAAAATACTAGCAAACAGAATCCAACCACACATTAAAAGGATCATACACCATGATCAAGTGGGGTTTATCCCAGGAATGCAAGGATTCTTCACAATATGCAAATCAATCAATGTGATACACCATATTAACAACTTCAAGGGTAAAATCCATATGATCAACTCAATAGATGCAGAAAAAGCTTTTGACAAAATCCAACACCTATTTATGACAAAAACTCTCCAGAAAGTAGGCATAGAGGGAACCTACCTCAACATAATAAAGGCCATATATGACAAACCCACAGGCAACATCGTTCTCAATGGTGAAATACTGAAACCATTTCCTCTAAGATCAGGAACAAGACAAGGTTGCCCACTCTCACCACTGTTATTCAACATAGTTTTGGAAGTTTTAGCCACAGCGATCAGACAGGAAAAAAATAAAAGTAATCGAAATTGGAAAAGAAGAAGTAAAACTGTCACTGTTTGCAGATGACATGATACTATACATAGGGAATCCTAAAGATGCTACCAGTAAACTATTAGACCTAATTAATGAATTTGGTAGAGTAGCAGGATACAAAATAAATGCACAGAAATCTCTTGCATTCCTATACACTAATGATGAAAAAATCTGAAAAAGAAATTAAGGAAACACTCCCATTCACCACTGAAACAAAAAGAATAAAATACCTAGGAATAAACCTACCTAAGGAGACAAAAGATCTGTATGCAGAAAAGTATAAGACACTGATGAAAGAAATTAAAGATGATACAAACAGATGGAGAGAGATACCGTGTTCTTGTATTGGAAGAATCAACATTGCAAAAATGACTGTACTACCCAAAGCAATCTACAGATTCAGTGAAATCCCTGTTTAACTACCAGTGGCATTTTTCACAGAACTAGAACAAAATATTTCACAATTTATGTGGAAACACAAAAGACCCTGAATAGCCAAAGCAATCTTGAGAAAGAAAAACGGAGCTGGAGGAATCAGGTTCCTGGACTTCAGACTATACAACAAAGCTACAGTATTCAAGACAGTATGATACTGGCACAAAAACAGAAATATAGATCAATGAACAGGATAGAAAGCCCAGAGATAAACCTACACACAGATGGTCACCTTATTTTTGATAAAGGAGGCAAGAATATACAGTGGAGAAAAGATAGCCTCTTCAATAAGTGGTGCTGGGAAAACTGGACAGCTACATGTAAAAGAATGAAATTAGAACACTTCTTGACACTGTACACAAAAATAACCTCAAAATGGATTAAAGACCTAAATGTAAGGCCAGACACTATAAAACTCAGAGGGAAACATAGCCAGAACACTCTATGACATCAATCACAGCAAGATCCTTTTTGACCCACCTCCTAGAGTAATGGAAATAGAAACAAAAGTAAACAAATGAGACCTAATCAAACTTAAAAGCTTTTGCACAGCAAAGGAAACCATAAACAAGACAAAAAGGCAACCCTCAGAATGGGAGAAAATATTTGCAAATGAAGCAACTGACAAAGGATTAATCTCCAAAATTTACAAGCAGCTCATGCAGCTCAATATCAAAAAAAACAAACAACCCAATCCAAAAAATGGGCAGAAGACCTAAACAGATATTCTTCCAAAGAAGATACACAGATTGCCAACAAACACATGAAAAGATGCTCAACATCACTAATCATTAGAGCAATGCAAATCAAAACTACAATGAGGTATCACCTTACACCTGTCAGAATGTTCATCACCAAAAAATCTACAAACAATAAATGCTGGAGAGGGTGTGGAAAAAAGAGAACCCTCTTGCACTGTTAGTGGGAATGTAAATTCATACAGCCACTCTGGAGAACAATGGAGGTTCTTTAAAAACTAAAAGTAGAACTACCATATGACCCAGCAGTCCCACTGCTGACCATATACCCTGATAAAACCATAATTCAAAGAGAGTCATGTACCACAGTGTTCATTGCAGCACTATTTACAGTAGCCAGGACATGGAAGCAACCTAAGTGTCCATTGACAATGAATGGATAAAGAAGATGTGGCACATATATACAATGGAATATTACTCAGTCATAAAAAGAAACGATATTGAGTTATTTATAGTGACGTAGATGCACCTAGAGATTGTCATACAGAGTGAAGTAAGTCAGAAAGAGAAAAACCAATACCATATGCTAACACATATATATGGTATCAAAAAAAAAAAAGTCGTTCTGATGAATCTAGGGAGAGTACAGGAATAAAGACGCAGACCTAGAGAATGGACTTGAGGACACGGGGAGGGGGAAGGGTAAGCTGGGACGAAGTGAGAGAGTGGCATGGACATACATACACTACCAAATGTAAAATAGATAGCTAGTGGGGAGAAGCCACGTAGAACTGGGAGGTCAGCTCGGTGCTTTGTGTCCACCTAGAGGGGTGGGATAGGGAAGGTGGGAGGGAGATGCAAGAGGGAGGGGATATGGAAATATACATATGCATATAGCTGATTCACTGTAATACAGCAGAAACTAACACAACATTGTAAAGCAATTATACTCCAATTAAGATGTTTAAAAATACAAAAATAAAATGCCCACAGAAATGAGTGCTTAAAAATATATATATGGCTTATTTTGTTTGTCCTCAGTAAAATCTAGACCTTGAGTTACTGGTTTCACAGATTCTGACCTTATATTTAAACCTACCCAGGCCACTATTGGTAATGATAGGGAGGGATTTATATCACTCACTAATTTCTGGAATTTAAAAAAGAAGCCTAGTTGCCAAGGAAATTAAAATTAAAATAATAATACTTTAATCCCAAACATTTAAATATTAAGAATTGGAAAAAGTGTAATGAAATTAGTAGTTTTATGCTTTGTAGGTGAGGAAGTAATTTGGTACACTTTCTGGAAGATATTTTAGCAGTAGGTCTTGAGAGCCTTAAATATGTTTTATATGCTTTAGCCTGGTGAGTCTACCTCTAGGAATTTATCCCAAGAAATATAATCCTAGATAGTACATAAAGATATATTACAGGAATGTCTTTTGCAGAGAATTTCTGTCATAAAACCAGATTTTTGTTACCATAAGTAATAATATGTTATTATAAAAACATAAATGTTTAACAATGAGAAATTGCTAAGTGAATTGTGCTATACCCACATAATGGTATTGAAGAATACATTGTTGAGAATTATAGGATAAAGGCTAACGTTAAATAAAATAAGGAGATAAGAAGGACTATTTAAGCAATTTAAGCATGATTTTGCTAAAAATTTATAAATATAGAGAGGGAAAATTACATAGAGGGGAAATATTCTACAATGCTAGTTGAAGGAATCCTTGTCTAGTGACATTATGGATTATTCTATTTCTATTTTTCCTTATTTTTCTACAGTGAGTATGTCACCCTTTTATAACCAAAAGAAATACATATATTCTTGAGAATGACTAATAAAAATCCCACAAACATAACCACTTCAGATTAGTCATCAGGATATAGCATATTACTTGTTATTATTAGCCGCTTCTTCTCACTGTAATTGCTTGAGCCTTCATCTGGGGTCTCTTAAAATCAATCACATTTGTTGGCTGTTTTACGTCAGTTTGAGATTTTAGCTTAGCCAATTCTCGTATGATTAAGATTGTTTTGGTACATCAGTGGTGACCCATAAAGGGTCTCTGTTACTTAAAGCCATTTCTGCCTTTGATATTGATAAAGTTTTTTTAAAATACTTTAATCAACCAGAAATACCATTACCTTTGTAATATTTAAATCCAGAAATTATAGCTATCAGACTCTTGTAATAAACAGTTTGCAAGCAAACAAGCCTTCAATTGCCTCTACCAATATTAATCGTATCCAAATAAACAGATGCAGAAATGTATAAGATGCCAAACACATGCTCTTAAAACCCGCATGAAGTAGGTATGCGTAGATGATGCCCAGGACTTCCCTGGTGGTCCAGTGGTGGTTAAGACTCCACGCTTCCACTGCAGGGGGCATAGGTTCAATCCCTGGTCAGCAAACTAGGATCCCACATGCCACATGGTGCGCCCAAAAAAGTAGAAAAAAAAGGAAAAAAGAAGATGCCCTAAATATATGTGACTGGCTAACACCAGCTTTGTGAGTTGATATGTTGGTTTTCTTTTTCTGCCTTACAGACAGAGCTATGACATTCAGATCGTGGCGCTGGTAAACCAGACAGGCTTCAGGTCTGGGAACACCCTCGATTTAAAGAATCCTTTCTGTAGGTAAGAAATGCCCTCATCCATTTCACACCTATGTGTATAGGATCTCAACTGACCATATGACTAGGTAAAGAGGTTTAGAATAATTCCACCTTTCCTAAGAGGAGAAAAAGCATCTATTCTTCTTCTCTAAGGAGACTTGGATCCTGATATGGAGTTGAGTGTTTTATGTTCCATTAAATAGAATTCAATATATAACAATCTGATCCTGATACAGTGCAGGAGAGTCCTACAAAGTGAATTCTCCTTACAACTGAGCTGTAGAGAGCTGTGTGACCTCAGGTAAAGTCACTTTCCTTCTGGCATTCAGTTTTCTCATCTGCAAAATGTAGAGTTTAAAGATGATCTTCTTTGACCTTCATTCACTATGGGATGATTTTATGTAACAGTTATTCCAATACACCTAAAACATGAGTCCATTTAAAGTAAATTTTTTAGATGTTTTTTTTGAGATCATGTAAGTCAGGACATAATTTTCTTTGGCAGCTGTGCAGACTTTGTCTGATATGAAGAACTTGCCACAGTGGGTTGGATACAACAAATGTTTCTGGAAAATCTCCCCATTTGTATAGCTATTCAATATGAGCCAGTTAAATATCCACACATGACATCAACCACGCAAATAAAACCACTGGACACTGTCACTCTTGACTTTCTTAATAGAAAGTGACTTTTCTCTCATATTTTAATGTCTCCCCAAGGCTTTAATTCAAAGCATCATGTCTGTATAGTATTAAAAAGCTTGAAGAAAAGAGGAAACTCAGGGAACCACACCAAGAATTCTTTGGCCAAGATGGGAAAAGGAAATGTTGACCTTGAAGCAGTGGAGGCAAGGCTGTAATTGTATATGTTGTATGTAGGCTGTCACACATGGTGTGACTCTTTGAAACCTATTGCCAGTTAGGGATTTGGATCTGTCTCGAATTCCAAGGGAAGAGAGAAGTCCTCTCTCCCATCCCCTTGCACAATCCTGCCATGTTAAGCAAAGGGCACAGGTTTTGGCCTCAGAGAGAACAGGCTGACTACTCACCAGTACTGTTGAATCTGCCTAGCCCTCAGTTTTCTCATCTGTAAGATGGGATAAACAGCATACCTCACCAGGCGATTGCAAGGATCTATAACATGTCCAAGTACTTAGTAGATCACATAACCGGTGCTCGATAAATGCCACTTTCTTTTCTTCCTGTTCTCCGCTCACCAGCTCTCTCTCTGAGTAAATAGATGTTGATTTGTAGTTCATTCCAAACAGAATCATACGGGTTTTGGAAAAGAAAATGAATTCTTGTAGGGTTTCAGAAAACCCACTTTTGAATGAAAGAACCACATAAGCTAGTAACTCTGAGTCCCCCTTCCACTTCATCGCAAAGACCGAGGTTTGAACCAGAAAACCACGGAGAGAGGGCCCGGGCCTTGGCCAGCCCCTGCTTCGCACGAAGACATAAACACAGTAGCCACAAGGTCAAAGTGAGAGTGTCAAAGGTCTGCTGATGCCTATGATGGCTACAGCCCTGTCAAACAGATGGACAGTGGAGCAAGGGGCAGATACTTTTCCTTTTCCCCTTTTCCCTCACTCAGCAGCAAGTCTGATTCATGTATTTAATTAAGCAAATGAGGTGCTTGAAAATGTAACTTCCCTGGGAATCATAGACCTTGACTATATTTCTTCACTATCCCTTCCTGATGTCTAGGCCTCGGTTTCCTCAGTGGAGATGTGGGCCAACTGACAGAATTTTTGACGAGTACTTGGTATATAGTAGGTGCTTAGTTAAATGTCCAACAGTGTTAATATCTTTCTCCTCTCCAGTTTGCTATTGCAGCAACCGAGAAGCATCAGCCCAAGGGGGGGAGAGAGAGAGAGAGAGTGTGTGTGTGTGTGTGTGTGTGTGTGTGTATTGTATGTGTGTATTTGGGAGAATTAAAATAAATGGCATTACCCAGAGGAACAATTGGTAATATGCTTTTTATTCCTCCCATTTTTAGGGCACAGTAGGCCCTACTGACACACAAAAGCAGAAGATTCATTTTGGGGTTTTGGCAGGTCCCCAGGACCATCTGGCCACCAGTGACGTGCTAAAAACGTGTCAAGATCAATAAATTAATTGCTGAACACATGAGCATCCACCATTACACATAATGTGAAAGTTTCTCTTTCTCCTTGGGCAGGGTCGGGGGACTTTTATTTTGACTATTAATTATTTTAAAGTAATTTGAAAATAAAAGAAGAGCTAACAGCTGTTCCTAAAAGTGAGCAAAGGCACAAAACTACTCCATCAGGGAGGGAAAGTTCTCCTGTAACCTAGTAGATTTTCTAAGAACTGTGAGACTAGTCCTTCATCATTAGGGTCCCACACAGTCTGTCCCATGACCTGGCTGGGCCACTCACTGTGCTGGGCTGTGGAAATGCAGCTGTGACCAGGGCAGGTGCAGCCCCTGCCTCCATGAAACTCTCATTGTAGTGGGAGGGAAGTGGGCACTAAATAGCTTTCTGCATAATTAATTATATCATCCTAACTGCAATAGTGACACGAAGGAGAAGTAGAGGGCACCAAGAGAGTGTTAATCCATAAAACCACCACCACGGGTGCCCCAAACCCAGAAACAGCTGAAGCTGCTTCAGAGCACCAGGAGAGAGAGCTCTGAGGTACTGTTGCCAAGTCCCACTAAGGGAAGCTGGGGCCCAAAGTTTCCTATTGAAACTTGAGACCTTAATCAAGTTTGCTCACTTCTGAGAAGCCTCCGAAGCCTGAGGCTGGCTGAGATGCCCCTCGCACATCACTCAAAGAGCCCTGTGCAGATACCACTTTTAGGGCACCCGGATGGCTGTGTCTCAATTATTATTTTATTTGTCTGCAAAGCCATATACCATGAGCACAAGATTTTGCCTACTGCCGTTTATAATGCAGTGTAATGCAGTATCTAGCACATTAGGTGCTAGACAAACACTTGCTGAATGAGTGAATGAATGTGGCCCCATGGAGCTCCTGATGGCTCCTAAAAGGACTGTGACCAAGATGCCATGGCCCAAAGAGCACTTCATCTTCCATGCTCACAGCGCAAGCCAAGCTTCTGTTCTACTCATGGCTTCTCACAAAACAATTTGACCCTTCTTCCCCCAAAATACTAAGTTCCCTTGATTTCCTCAAGTTAAATATTGGTTTCCTTTGTGCTTTTTTTCAACCAGTTTATTAAGTAATTATTGTGTGCCAGGCACTCTTCTCAGTGCTGGGGTATAAGAGACAATGAGATGGGTACAAACTCCCTGGTCTCATGGTTTGATGTCTCCCAACAGACATCAGGAAAGTAAGCAAATAAATAAGATAATTTCAGACAGTGGTAACCTCTGAAAAAGATAAACAGAGTAATGTCTACCTGATTTCAAGAATTAAAAGAAAGCTACAGTAATCACGGCAGTGCAGTACTGATGAATGGATGGCATACAGATGAATGGAAAGAAATAGAGATCAGAAACGGACCCAAACGTATATGTCAATCGATTTTCAACAAAGTTGCAAAGGCAACTCAATGGAGAAGTGATAGTCTTTAAAAAGTGGTGCTGGAATGATTGGATATCAGTATGCCATTAAAAAAAAAATTCCTCCCATATCTCACACCATCTCTAAAAATTAACTCGAGATCAAAAGGATCATAGATTAAAATGTAAAGCATAGAAGAAAGTTTTTGTGACCTTGGATTAGACAGTAGTTTCATAGATATGGCACCAGAAACAATTCATGAAAAGAAAAAAATGATAAACTGTCCTTTATCAAAATTAAAAATGAATGAAAAGATAAGTCACAAACTGGGTGAAAATATTTGGAAATCATATATCTGAGAAAAAAACTAGTATCCAGAATATTAAAAAGAAGGTGTGATGCAATACTCTCAAAAATAATAAGAAAAATAATAAGAAAATAATGATTTTTTTAAAGAGCAAAAGATTTGAACAGATACTTTATCACAGAAGGTATAATAGCAAATAAGCACATGAAAAGATGTTCAACATCGTTAGTCATTACGGAAAATGCACATTATAACCATAATGACATACCATTACACACCTATTAGAATGACTAAAATAAAAATCCTGACAATACCAAGTGCTGAGGAATACGTGGAGCTCCTGGAACTCTCATTCTTTGCTGGTTGGAATACAAAATGGTACAGCCACTTTGGAAAACAGTTGAATAGTTTCTTCTATCATTAAAAATTCACTTACCGGGCCTCCCTGGTGGCGCAGTGGTTGAGAGTCCGCCTGCGGATGCAGGGGATACGGGTTCGTGCCCCGGTCTGGGAGGATCCCATATGCCGCGGAGCGGCTGGGCCCGTGAGCCATGGCCGCTGGGCCTGCGCGTCCGGAGCCTGTGCTCCGCAACGGGAGAGGCCACAACAGTGAGAGGCCCGCATACCGCAAAAAGAAAAAAAAAAAAAAAAAATTCACTTACCATATCACCCAGCAATCCCACTCCTGGGTATTTACACAGTGAAATGAAAACTGTATTTGAATGTTTATTGTATCTTTATTTATAATCACAAAAAATTGGAAATAGATGGAACGTCTTTCAAATGGAGAATGAATAGCATCCATACAATGGAATAATTTTCAGCAGTCAGAAGAAATGTAGTACTGATACATGTAATAATACAGCTGAATCTCAACTACATTATGTATGCTAAGTGAAAAAAAGCCAGACTTAAAAGGCTACATACTATGTGACTCCATTTCTATGACATTCTGGCAAAGGGAACACTGTAAATACAGGAAACAGATCAGAGCTAGGGTTGGGAGAGGGTTGACTATAAAGGGGGTATGGGAACATTGTGCAGGGCGATGGAATTTTTCTAGATCCTGATTGTAATCGTGGCAGTATGTCTTTATGTGTTTGTCAAAACTTGCAGACCTGGACACTAAAAAGGGTGAACTTTACTGTATCTGTAAACATACTTTAATTATATAAAAACTTAATGAAAAAGGGATAGCAGAAAACAAATGAACAGAGTGATGTGCTGGACAGTGGCAAGGCCAGGCATCGGGGGGTGGGTGTTATTTACATGGAGCGATCTTCTAGGCCTCTCCAAAGAGGTAGCCACAGAGTGAAGACACAAATGTCAGGAAGGAACCAGCCTGGGCAGACATGCACGCAGAGCCTTCTACAGGAGAGCAGGAAGGGCAAAGCCCTGAGGCAAAACGAGCCTATTGAATAGCAAGGAAAGGGAGAAAGAAGCCGGTGCTTAGTCTTTGCTGTAAACCTATAAAAAAAGCAAAAGTCTTTCAGTGAACAAAAATCTGGATCATCATCTCAGATCTGAATTTAGGCTATGCATAATCAAACTCACTAAATATAGTGGGTAAATACAGATCTAAGGCTGCCCATAAAAACTCCAGGAAACAGCATGGAGCAGGAAGAAGGAAGTAAGAGGGGGCAGGGAGGGAAGGAGGGGATGTGAACAGACAACCGGCTTGCCTGTAGGTTTGGATCTGGTGGAATTTAATTACTCAGTGTCACAGAATCACCTTCTCTGTTTTAGGTTTGCTTAGAAGATAGTGACAAGCCAAGCCATAAGTAAATGAAGGCCTGAGAAGTCCCTTGACATGCAAGTTAATCCTTCATGTTCACATGCATTCTAAATTTTACAAGGATGTTTAGGTTTATTTAAGTTCCTTTTTTCCACCTTAACTTTAAAATGTGCATCCTTATTTTACTGACAAATCTATTTCTTGGTGCTTCTTTAGCTGGACTGGTCCTTAACAGCTTTCTGCATGTAGCCGAAGAATGACTTTCTTTTCTGGTTGTTGTTGTTGTTGTTTTTTATAGTAAAGCCAACAACGTTGCTTTAATTTTTGAAGTATTTAAAAAAGAAATTGAACAAAATGCTACCTCATGTTTATAACATATGCATATGTATGACATGACATTAGAGCATGTGAGGGGTGATCTATTTGCAATTTTAATCTGTTCTTACAAATATTTTCAGTAAATCATAGCTAGTGCCTAGCTCAGCGATGTGTTAAAGAATTTTTGCTTTATTCAGGTCATGGAATAATATGATGTCAGGAATGTTCTTCATTGGCAATATTTGATGACTCTGTGTGTAGTTAAGAAAATAAAGATGGAACCTTTGTCAGTCCTCTTAGGTTTACAATAAAAATGTACAGTGTGAGACACCAGTAGGCCTCTCCTTTACGTTAAGACATTTGTTGTATGTCACACTTCAAATGGTGGTGAAAGATGATCTTTCTAAAGAGCGGGTTTTCCCCTGGCTTAACAACCCTTATAAAAATGGATGTCACGTCAGCACCACAGTCTAATGAAGCCCAAGAGGCAACCTGCTCACTCTGTGGGGGAACCTGGGATAAAGAGCAGTTACATATTCTCATCAGTCAGCCGGTCACCCACAGCCGTCAGCTTTCCACTCTGGTGCTTTCACTCCTTCTGGCAGCTCAGTTTGAAATAGCCTTCTCCTTCTATCCATTCCAACAGTCTTACTCCCAAGACTGCAAGGCTTCCTTGCAACTCACCCTCACCAGTGTGCCTCTCTAAAAGTACCCTTTCCTACCTTTAATGTGTCTCCCTTCTTGAACGAACCCTTTCATGCAGCATTTTATCACTTCCTACCATAAACACACACATCTTTCTCTTCTATTAACTGGTTCTTTGTGGGTTGGATCAGAGACCGATTCACTTTTTAATTTTCCACAATGCCTAACAGTACACCCAGTGCATGGAAGGTGCTCAATAAATGTACATTGGTAAAATAAATAAATCTATCCTGAAGTTAAGAGAAATTAGAATAATGGAATCGGGCCTGACAGTGTTCTTTTTTTTTAATCAATATTTTTTTATTGAAGTATAGTTGGTTTACGGTGTTGTGTTAATTTCTGCTGTACAGCAAAGTGATTCAGTTATACATATATATACATTTAAAAATATTTTTTCCGTTATGGTTTATCGTAGGATATTGAATATAGTTCTCTGTGCTGTACAGTAGGACCTTTTTGTTTATCCATCCCATATATAATAGCTTACATCTGCTGACCCCAACCTCCCACTCCATCCCTCCCCCAACCCCCTCCCCCTTGTCAACCACCCGTCTGTTCTCTATGTCCATGATTCTGTTTCTGTTTCATACATAGGTTCATTTGTGTCATATTTTAGATTTCATATATTACTGATTTCATATGGTATTTGGTTTTCTCTTTCTGACTTCACTTAGTATGATAATCTCTAGTTGTATACATGTTGCTGCAAATGGCATTATTTTGTTGTTTTTTATGGCTGAGTAGTATTCCATTGTATATATGTAATACCACATCTTCTTTATCCATTCATCTATTGATGGACATTTAGGTTTTTTCCATGTCTTGGCTATTGTGAATGGTACTGCTGTGAACACAGGGGTGCATATATCTTTATGAATTATAGTTTTGTCTGGATATATGCCCAGGAGTGGGATTGCTGGGTCATATGGTAGTTCTATTTTTAGTTCTTTAAGGAATCTCCATACTGTTCTCCATAGTGGCTGTACCAACTTACATACCCACCAACAGTGTAGGAGAGTTCCCTTTTCTCCACACCCTCTCCAGCATTTGTTATTTGTAGACTTTTTAATGATGGCCATTCTGACCAGTGTGAGGTGGTACCTCCTTGTAGTTTTGATTTACATTTCTCTAATAATTAGCAATGTTGAACATCTTTTCGTGTGCTTATTGGCCATCTGTATGTCTTCTTTGGAGAAATGTCTATTTAGGTCTTCTGTCCACTTCTTGATTGGGTTGTTTTTGTTGTTGTTACTGTCAAGTTATATGAGCTGTTTGTATATTCTGGAAACTAAGCCCTTGTTGGTCACATCATTTGCAAATATTTTCTCCCGTTTGGTAGCTCGTCTTTTCATTTTGTTTATGGTTTCCTTTGCTGTGCAAAAGCTTGTAAGTTTGATTAGGTCCTATTTGTTTATTTTTGTCTTTATTTCTATTGCCTTGGGAGACTGACCTAAGAAAACATTGGTACAATTTATGAGGCCTGACAGTGTTCTAATTGCTTTTCAAGAAACTGTAAACCCTGGATTACAGAAACACAATATGGCTGCTGCCACTGCCTCCACCCACACCCGGGGCAGACATTCATAATCAATCCCCGCACTCTTTCCCACCAAACCCTGATGTGACCTCACAGTCCTTCTCAGCCTGACACCCTAGGAAGCCATTATCAATCTATAGATATGGACACAAGAGATGAAACCCATGACTTTTAATGATTCAAAACATTGATATTATTTCCCAAACTTTGAACAGTCCTGAAGATCTATAATATTATGAATTTATAATTTATAATTTGTGCTGAAGCACAAATTCGATAACAGATACCTGCTACAAGGGTGGATGATAGGGAGGGTCTTTTTGTCAATAACTCAGAGGATGCATCTCCATGTCATCAATAACTATCCCGAGGTGGGCCTCCCTGGTGGCGCAGTGGTTGAGAGTCCGCCTGCCGATGCAGGGGATACGGGTTCGTGCCCCGGTCTGGGAGGATCCCATATGCCGCGGAGCGGCTGGGCCCGTGAGCCATGGCCGCTGAGCCTGCGCATCCGGAGCCTGTGCTCCGCAACGGGAGAGGCCACAACAGTGAGAGGCCCGCATACCGCAAAAAAAAAAAAAAAAAAAAAAATAACTATCCCGAGGTATTCCTTAAAAATTTTCATCATCTTCACCCTATTTTTAGAAATTTAAGTAAGCTCTTAGTGTTACTAAACAAATGATATAGAGTAAGCTTACTTTAATGGAGGAATCTAGTAACTTTACTACTTATTCCAGTCCTATATCTTTTTTTTTTTTTTTTTTTTTTGGCGGTACGCGGGCCTCTCACTGTTGTGGCCTCCCCCGTTGCGGAGCACAGGCTCCGGACGCACAGGCCCAGTGGCCATGGCTCAAGGGCCTAGCCGCTCCGCGGCATGCGGGACCCTCCCAGACCGGGGCACGAACCTATGTCCCCAGCATCGGCAGGCGGACTCTCAACCACTGCGCCACCAGGGAAGCCCCTCCAGTCCTATATCTTATAGAATTATTAAGAATCAAAAGGAATTACTTATTAAGTGTTAATTTACTGTGTTTTATGGGGAAATTACATTGCCATATTACTTGCAAATTTGAAAGTGACCTCAAAGCATGTCCCCTGTGAATATCAAGAGTAGATTCTGAATTTAGGGAAACCTTGGAAACCTCAGTCTTTCATGAAGCCATCACATCATAATTAAGACAGGGCCAGAGCCCTGGGCCGTCATGGCAAGTTGGTCAGGAGCTGATGTCAGGAGCTGCTCTGAGGTAGCCCGCATCTCGGGAAGTGCAACCAGGACAACTGTGGGACTTAGAGGTCGCACAGGCTGAGGAGCTCCAGGACATACACCAGGCAGTTGCTGTAGAGGTTAAATTGTGCCCTTGACTGCCAGTAAAATGAGGCACTGACTGAAAATAAACAGTAACTTTATCATATCACAGGACAAAAAGTCCAGAGGTAGAGTGGACTCCAGGATTGGTGACTCAGTGGCTTGGTGTTTTCATCAAGGACCGAGGTTCTTCCCCCCTTTGGCTCTGCCATCCTCCCTCATGGGTCAGCCCCCTTAAGAGGCACAAGGAGACCATGAAAGTTACAGGAGTCACATCTACACACACCGATGTCCAGAGTCATAAGAAGAGGCTGTCACTTCTGGTGTCTCCTCTTAAAGAAATGATGGTTATCACTTATGTAACACTTATTATGTACCAGGCACTCTTCTAAGCACTTTACAAACATAAACGAATTGTGATCCTACAGCAATCCTGTAGGTCTGTATTATTATTAACCCCATTGAACAGATGAGGAAATGGAAACAGAAAGGTTAAGTAATTTTCCTGATGACACACAGTGGTGGTGCCAGGATTGTAAACCAGGCAGTCCACTCCAGAGTCTGTGCTCTTAACCACAAAGCTCTCCGTACTGCAAAAGAGCCTTTCAGAAGCAACCACAGACTTGCCTTCGTGCTTCTGTGGCCAGACATGAGTCACATGCCCACCTCTAAACCAGTCAGTGACAAGAGACATGGGATTACTACAGAGGGGCTAAACTGAACAAGATTTATCTCTGAGCTGGAGATGGACTCAGCCTGAAAAAAAGTAGGGTTCCATTCCCCAAGAACGGGAATGGCAAGGAACCACTGTCACCTGCTTATGAGGGGCTGCCTACAAACAGTTCAGCTGCACTACTAATTCCATTTCCTCTGCACTTATAAGGTAAGACGGTGTATTATACCGTAGTCATCCACACACGTATGTCTCCCTCTTCCCACTTGCTTGCAAGCACTCCGAAGATAGGAACAGATCTCACAACTCTGCATATTCCCCACAGGGCCTGGCATAGGGCCTGGCTCATAGAAAGTGTTCAAGAAACGTTTGTTCATTATAATTGAATTTTCATTCTCAAGTCTACTTAATTGGAGAGGTCAACAGTTGGCCATGCTCAAGGCAGGCCGATAATGCATTTTCACATTGATCTAGCAATCAAATAAATTCTGAGAAACTTCCCTTGCCATGCAAAATAGCATGAAATCACACATTAACATAGGTCAATACAAAAGCCTAAGCTTATTAAATTGTTAGTGTCTTGCACTCAGCACCCTTGGAAGTAATATTAATGTCACATTTTATTGTGACTTGACAGTTCCACTATATTTAACGAAACACATCAGAGAGCCATAGACAGAGCAGGCTTCATAATTTGTACCACTCAGTGCAAAAAAAAGATGCAGAGACCCAGCCTGGGTAGATGAGTCCGTGTCTCCTTTCATGAGCTTATTGTTCCAAACCATGGTGGACAGGTGACCCCGCAAGAGACTGTGACTTCCCAGTACTGAGATTGAGAGTGGGTGCGAGGGCCCCATGGATTTGCAGACTGAGCTCAGTCCCTGAGCAGGAACTAGCATTTCTCTTCCCCACCTCTGGAAACAGCTGGACACATGCCTGATCCAGCTCTGCCTGTGCCTTGCACCCCCCTGGGGGCAGAGTGTAACAGTAGAACTCAGGCCACCCTGCCTGGTTGCTACTGTAGTCAGAGGGGCAGGGGCAGGGAGGGAGAAGCCAGGCAGAGCCTGGGGCTTAGTGGATGGATCCCAGAGAGGCAGTGGGAGGGCGGGACCCCCTGTGAGCCGAAGCTACCAACCCCAGGCGCGTGCGCTGTAGTCCCAGCATACTCCACTGACAAAACACAAATTCAAAGGTAAAAGTATTAAGGATCTCAGGACAGCAGCTACAGAGCGATAAACCACAGGACCCTGTGCAACTGCACGTATCACACGCCCTGGCCACAGAGGTGAACTGTAGTGCCTTGCTCAAATGTGAATATCCATCTATGGAGAAGAGAGACGCCATTTTAAGTTGTGCTATTATACAAAAGCTGGTTGAATGCATGAGCTTATCTCAGGGGATGGGGCAGAAATTAGACAATGAAGAGAGTAACTGCTCTCTGTACAAGTGTTCATCCCGGGTTCCATTCAGTGGCTCCTCTCCTGATGGATGCCATGGTGACTTTGGACTTTACCCTGTAGACGGGGAACCAGGAACCATTCCACATTTTTTAAGTGGAGGAGTGACATATTCAGATTTGTCTCAAGCATGGGTTTCTTTGGGGGCAGTGTGGAGGAGGAATTCAGCTGACCCTAGGCAGGCAAATCAACCAAGTTCTACATCAGTTATTACTGAAAGTAATATAATAGCACCATGGTTAAAGGTGAGGGCTCTTTAGTTAGAGTAAAGCTGGATTCAAATCCTGGTTCTGTCACTTACTAGATATATAAACTTGAGCCAGTCACCTGTCTTCTCTGAGTCCTTATCTGCTAAAATGAAGTAATAGCAATAGGGTTCTTGGGAGGGTTGGTGCAGTGATATACATAAAGCATTTAACACAGTGCCTGCATCATTAAATATAGCTATTATCATATTTTATTGCCATAGGAAATAGATTCTTATTGGTTTCTCTTCCCAGCTCCATGTTGATACCCTTTCTAAAACTTCTGTGCTTCCAATTATAAGAGGAAAAGGGGCACATGCCTGACCACCCCCATCTGCCACTCTCTCTCCCCTCTGGAACCTATAATTCCTTGGGGCAGAAGGAGTGACTATTACTTCCCCTACTTTATAACCGTATTCCTCTACCTTAGGATAGCAGTCTCAAGATCTGGCTGTCCAGTGTGGAGTAGCATCTTATCTACTTACAGAAGGAACTCTTGTCTGGGTCTCTTTGATATGAAAGGAATTTAGAAAATTCCACTTTCTGTTCATAACCTAATTTTAAACATGTTGTGGCTAAAGAAGTCATCTCATTCATTTACTCATTCCTTCATTCATTCACCCTCTTGCCCTGGATCAAAAAGTCTATGTAAAGGATGAACTAAAGGGTGATGACTTAAGGAAGAAATAAAAATATATTAGTTTAATATTTGCAGTATATTGTTTCCATTAAAAACAAAATCCATCAGTGTTATATTAATATACGTGAAGTAATATGGAAATCCCATTTATCTGTAACTCACCAGAAGAGAGATCATTGGGGGGACACAACAAAAGCACTTATACCTCAGGAGCACCAGAGGCGACTGGCACTGTTTCCCAGGTATTAGGAAATACCTAGAAATTAGAATGAAAGAATGTGTGTATCAAAACAAAAACTCCAGGGCCATGTTCTTTCAAAAATGGAGAAGTTAAACATCACGAGCTTTAGAATCGGGCACACTAGGTTTGCATGTGCATGGAGACTGGCAATTTTAGGGTTTGCAATTTGGCAAAACCTGTGGGCAATTGGAATTGCCTTGCCGGGCCCACTGAGCGATGCTACAAATGAGAAGCGGGTGTGTTGACCTCCTTGACCCTAATGGTCAGTTAGAGAAGTTGGTGCTGGGCTAGGGCAGGAAATGGAGATGCACGTGGTCTCTGGGTGCTACTCCTCAAACTTTAATGTGCATATGAATCTCCTGGAGAGCTTGTTAAGGTGCAGAATCTGATTCAATAGATCTGGGGGTGTGACTTGAGATTCTTTATTTCGAACACACTCCCCAGTGATGCCCGTGCTGCTGGCCATGGCCCACGCTTTGAGTAGTGAGTAGTGAGCCAGTGGGTGGCTCTGTGCCAAGTTAGCTTTTGCTGCTGGTCCTGCTCTCACCTGGTGCTTCAGTATTTGTACATTTCTATGTTGTGCATCAAACTGGTAACTGGGTCTCTTTCTTTCTTATTCAGTTGTTAACAGATATCTGCAGAGTACTTACTATTGCAGAGATAATGGCAATTTGAAGGTTTGAAGCAGAGGGGTGATGGGACTGGATTTATCCCATGTGCTGGTTCACTTTGGCTGCTTTCGATAAACAGTGTGTGGGCAAGAATGGAAACAGGGAGATCAATTAGGAAGCTATCTCCATAGAACACATGAGTGGTGAGGCGTTAGGGCAAGGTTTTTAGTGGTGAAGATGCTGAGAAGTGACCAGACTTAGGACCTATTCTGGGGACAGTAGTAACAGAACTTGCCAATAGATTGGCTGTCAGTAGGAGAGGAAAAGAAGAGTCAAGGTCAGCTCCCAGGGTTTTGGTCTGAGCAACAAAGGGCTACTTAACTCAGATGGAGAAGACTAGGGGCGGGGCAGGTTTGGGAGGGAAAATCAAGAGTTGTGTTATGGGCATGTTGGGGTTGAGACGGCTGCTTGTGTCAGAGGAGAGTTGAGAGCAGGCAGTTCGATGTGTGCATCTGGAACTCAAGGGGAGCCCAGTCTGGAGGTAGGGGCGGGAGAGCCACAGAGCATGCAGGTGGGAATTAAAGCACAGCCCTGGATGAGTCCCCCTGGGAGACAGCGTAGAGACGAGAAGAGAGCCCAGAGCAGAGACCTCTAACACTGAAAAGTTGGAGAGGGTAGAAAGGGTCTGCCAGAGAGCCTGAGCAGTCTGCCCAGTAGAGCAGGAGTGACAGAACAAAAGAAGAAATTGCTTCAAGGATGAGGGATGAACAGTTGGGGTCAAATGTGGCTATGAGGTCATGTATGATGGGAACAGACTTAGCCCTTGGGACAGATAACATGGAAGTTATCAATGGCCGCGATAAGAGCCATTTCAGGGGTGAAGAGTGAAGGGGAAGATGACAAAGTGGGCAAAGTGTGTCTAGACAGCTCTTCCCAGGAGTCGTGATGTGAAGAATAGCAGAGACGTGGGGTGAGAGCCGGGTGCCTCTGTCTGAATCTCTGCCTTGACAGCATGTATAGCACCTCATTTTCTCCACCTTGGGTTGGACTTGGGCCGCAGCTTGGTCTTTATAGACTGACTACATGTAGGCTGGAGCCTTTCCCTGAATCTTAGCCCCACGTCTGGCAATGTACAACTGTCTGCCCGACGACCCTGAAGACAAGTTTCTGCCCACTAGAGTCTCCGTTTAAAGTAAGAGTAAAAAAAAAAAAAAAAAAAAGTAAAAAAAAATATAAATAAATAAAGTAAGAGTAAACCATGTACCCAGGAGAGACGTGGACAAAAAGAGAAAGAGAGAGGTAAGTCTTTTCTTTCTTTTTTTAATTGAAGCATAGTTATTTACAATGTTGTGTTAGTTTCTGGTGTACAGCGAAGTCATTCAGTTATACATACATATATATTCTTCTTCATATTCTTTCCCATTATGGTTTATTACAGGATATTGAATATAGTTCCTTGTGCTATACAGTAGGACCTTGTTGTTTATCTAGTTTATATATAGTATTTTGTATCTCCTAATCCCAAACTCCTAATTTATCCCTCCCCCACCCCCTTTCCCCTTTGGTAACCATAAGTTTGTTTTCTATGTCAGTGAGTCTGTTTCTATTTCATAGATAGGTTTATTTGTCTTATATTTTAGATTCCACACATAAGTGATATCATCTGGTATTTGTGTTTCTCTAAGTAAGTATTTTCCTTACAAAACCAGAAAAGTTCTATGTAGTTGATGGCAGTCAGTGACGATGCTGGGTCTTCAGAAAGCATGACCATCAAAACGATGACGGTTGAAGGTAAGAAGTCAGAGGCCTCCCATCATCAGCAATTATAAGCAAGGTGACAGACGCTCACAATGCTAGGAATTATTTAAATTTAATTTTTGAATTGTCAGTACATTCACATGGTTCAAAGTTCATAAAGTAAAAAGAATGTACAATGGAGTCTCCATCTGAGCCCTGTCCCCAGCCTTCCAGTTCCCATCCCCTAAGTCAACTAAGGTTGTATGTTTCTTGTCTATCCTTCAGTACACACATGCAAATACACATGCATTGTTCCCTCTCTCCACCTTTGGGCAAAAGTGGTATTATAGCCAACATACAATTCTGCATCTACAAAGACAGGAATTTGGCAACTTGGAGAGAAGTGGCTTTTTGCAGCTTCACCTAACAGCTGTGAAATTCATGATAAACGTCTTTTAGGAAAGCAGTTTTTTATTAGGTAGTAGGTATGAAAAATGGAGTCTAAGTTGAGATCTCATGTGTCTGGGAGCATCTGTTGAATGGGGTGGACCTGTGAGGAGGTAGAAGGTACCTGGGAGAACAAGGTAGGAAATGTGACATTTGTGCCTAAGAATTCTCATACAAGTTCCCAGGTCTGTCATGGAACCTTGCCGTCACTGACGTGTTTGCTCGCCATCACCCCATCCCTTCCAGCACTCTGGGAAGGCTCTGCCCTCCTGCCAGCACACCCACGGGGGTCCTTGGCTGGACCCTCTGAAGTCAGTCACCTACAAAGGTCACCTCCTGTTCTCTGTCAAAATTGACCTTGTATCGCAAATGCCTCCGTCTTGGCTGGCCATCCTTGCAGTGCCTCCATCAGGATTTATCGTGTGACCAGGTCCCTGTGCTCCTGGTTTAACGTCCCACCACCAGCTGCATATCTGAGCCCCTCTCCTAGCAGGGTGGGTGTGCCTCTTGAATGTGAATCAATTCTAATATTTAAAAAAAAAGGACCCAGTTTTTTAAATTACCATCTGACATGCCACGTGAAGTGAAGCTCATTTTCAGATGATTCCCAGCTGTCATAATAGCATTGTGCCGGGATGGCTCAGTCATCACAGAAGAAAGGAGGGCGATTTTATTTCAAATTTAACCTGGTAACAGGAATTGTGATTGGAAATCAACTTGAGATAGTTAGAGCAGCTACTTAGAATCACATCAATTAACATTTGTCCATTGCTTTACTGTTGATAAAGCACTCTTACGTACACTGCCGTCATATATGTTCGGGAGTGATGGTGGCTCCAAGGAGAGAACAGAACTGAAGTATTTTACTGCCTAAGCTTAGAAATGGTGAGGAAACAGACAGGTTCTTTCAAAAGGAGACCACGGAGCTAAGCACAAAGGCATAAGCATTACCAGCGCCAAACCCAGAGAGACTGAGATGAAAACATTGTCAATTCAAGATAAATATATTGTAGGAGGAGAGTCAAGCCAAACTGAACTCCTATAACAAAGCGTCAGGATGGAGGGCTGTTAGACAACTGTTTGGCCAAAGTAGGTTGCTTGTTCTTTTATTTATCGCATAGGTAATACATAGCTTTGTATTAAAATATCACAACTTCAGATAAACCCGAAAGAAAGTGGCACTCTGTATGTATTTTAGGCTTCTCTGTCTAGCCTCTCTGATGGCCACATTCTTGGAAACATTTGCCTGAATTCCATCTCCACTGAGACCCCCAATTTGCTGCTGCTTTCCTTGTTTCCCTGTAAAGTCTTTACCAACCTGCTGTCTCTTCCAGTGGTTTGGGAATCAGCGTTTTCCTAGCTGTTGATGACTCAGGAATGGACTTAATTGATGATAACCGCATGTCCCGGAGGGTTGGCACTCATAGTTATCGTTTGTCTCAGAAGCTGAAATGCACACTCCATCCATATAAATTGTGAGAGAATTCATCTTGATGAATGCCGAGCACGATTCGCCACATCTGGCGATCCTGACTGGCCAATTGTGAATAAGTATTTTCTTGACGGTGCTTTCCCCAGAGTTTTGCGGAACTGGCTAGAACACATTTTTGTGTTTCTACTTCCCACCCTCACTCCATTTGCCTATCAGGTTCCCTTGCGTACAGTAGGTACTCAATACATGTTTACTGAATGAAAGTTCTCTTTCTTCGAGCACGATGAGGCTCCCCCGCTGAATGGGTTCAGAAGACTTCGTTTCCCATGAACTCCTCCTGTGCGAAGCGATTGTCCTGTTGAGAAAGTGAGAGCTGAACTGTTGAAAAGGCTGATTCTCCCCCTTGAATCAGGTGAATATATGGGAAGGTGTGAGACTTAACGGGCATCACTACTGTGTGATGAGTCTGAGTATGTGCGTGTACGTAGGTATCATTACTTTATTCCTGGACTGTGGACGTTCCCAGTGTGTGACCCTTCTCCCGAGGAGCCAGCATTCAGAATTCTTTCTTCTCCGACAGTTCTCTTCTCGAGACTCCCCTCCCTCTATAACTCATCCATCTGATTACAGCTGTCCCCAGATGCCTTGAGTGAAAAATGGGCAGGACACAGGTAGAGGTGAGCTCTCCAGAATGAAGACCAGTGATGGCCAAGAGAATGGAACAAGAGTGGGAACGGTGCCAAGAAGATGAACACTGACCTGGCGTTTCTGGAACACACTTGAGGGGGGCTCTTTTTCCTGGAAAGTTCTAATAGTGCTAAGCCTGCACTTACCCCAGACCCTCTCCTGGGTCAGAGATGAGGAGGGTGGCAGGGATGGGACACAGAAGGCAGGAGAGGAGCCTGAGAGCAAAGAAGTTGAATCAGAGGGAGAAAAGAAGAGAGGGAAATTGCAAGTAGAATCCATGGAAACAGTAAGGATTTATCAATAGCCCTTTTCCCAGGTGGCTGTTAAAAGAGTATCTGTCTATCTGCCTATATATCTGTCTATCCCTCCATCCACTCATCTATCCATCCATCCTGCCTTTTTCCAAAAGGATTTAAGTGCGTTTCCAAGGCTAAAGTATATATGATGACATAGTATAAACTATAACTGGGTAGAATAACAAAGAAATGCAAGGATGGGGACAAAACGGAGCTGAGAGCAGGGCTCACCCCCATGTGCTGGGCTGGATGGCCGAGGGGCTACCTGCGACAGTGAGAGGCAGTGATACACGTGACCGGAGGGAGAATCTCGCTAAACCTGGAGCTCTGGGCTGTGAAGTGTGTCTTCCCTGGTCATGTCTTGCTTGGACTTAGCACACCTGGTTGGGCCTTGTGGGTTGGCTGCCCTTTGCCACAGGTGGCAGGGGAAAGGCAGACCTACATGTGTGGGATTGTGAGGATTGTCTACGTTAAAGCCTGAATGCAATGGTTGCTTCACTCGCATAAGGCGAATTAGCTGAAAGAACCTGCCCAACTATAGAAAATACCTTGTCAGGAGTTACAACATCATTCATTTTTTTTCAGAGTTCCAAAAAGAGCCAATTTTAAAAGCTTTTTTTGAGTTGAGGAAAAAATGGCCTTAAAATCCCATCGACCAGGCCTGTGAGATTCTTTTCTTAGCTGACATCTCCCTCTACTGACAGTACATCCTCTCACGTCTCCTTCACAACCCAGCAGGGAAGTCCTTTGAAAGCGACAAGCCTGTGAAATGCCTTTGAGTCCCTGCTCACAGATTGAGGAGGACCCGGGGGGGGCGGGGCAGGAGATCATAGGTTCTGCTTGGGACTTGGGGAATCTGAGCCGTCCAAGTTCAGGCAGCAACAGGATACACCTGTCTGGAGCTCAGCAGCGAGACCTCAGACAGAGAAAAGTGGTGGAGTGTTCCGTGGGAGGGAATGAAAGAAAAGGAGGTGGAGGAGGAAGATGCCTGAACTGGAGAGCCTCTCAGAAAGGTCAGGAAGATGGGTAGGAGCAAAACAACCTAAGTTCAGGAATTCACTCCCCTGAAGGCCTTTTTACAGCCACCCATCTTGGCTTGTTGAATCCCAGTGTTGGGAAACTCACTCCTTCACTGTCAAGAACTGTTTGACAATGTTTATTGTTAGAAAGTTATTACTTATAATGAGCTGGAATCTGCTTCCCCACAATCTCCATCCGTTTTTATCATCCTGCTGTTCTGTGCTATAAAGATAGAATCTGTCACCTCACACGCTTTCCCAACAAATGCTTCCCCACAAGAATCCCATGAGAAAAATATGGCTAAATGGTTCAGTTACCCAGTTCAAGGTCTATTCTCTCCTCCGCCACCCCCTATAAGCCCTTGAGAGCAAAGACTCCCCTCCCTCCCCAGCCTCCAACCTAGCAAACTTTTCTATTGTACTAAAGGCTTCGTTTGCATGATCTCTTTAGACATCATATCAATTGAATGAGCTAGGCATTATTATTACCACCATTTACAGATGAGAAAGCTGAGGCTCAGAGAGGGAGGTTACTTGTACAAAGCCACATAGCAAGTGTGGGTAGAGCCCAGCTTGACATCCATGTCTCTCTAATAATCAAAGCCTGGGCCCTTAAATCAATGTGATTCTACCTATTTTGTCTCTATAGACAGCGTGGGGTGTGGAAAAAGCCCATAGTGTTGCCCACTGGACTGAACCTACTTGAAAATTGGTAATTTGGGGTCGTGGTGCTTATAGATAATATGGTTAGGACTTTGTCTCTGGACCCATTTCTTCCCAACTGATGCTACTGACTCTTCCTCATCTCAGTGTCAGCATCCGTGGAAGCCGCCTTCCTTCCCAGGTTTATTCCATCCGCTCAGCAGCGCCGCCGATGTCTCCTATTTGATTCTACCTGGGGGTGACGCAGGCGCCCTCCAGCCCTCTCCGCTCAGCGCTCATCCATACAGGACTCCTGTTCTCCTAAAGTGTCGATCAGTCCTTCCAGCACCCGTTATTCTGGATTCCTCCAGAGGACGACAGATTCCTGCTGGCCATAGTTTGGATGCAGTTGGCTCCCTACCCACCAGCTCTGAGACCTCAGTAAGTTACTGAACTCCTTTGATTCTTGAGTTTCTTACCTTTGAAAAGGGAACAAGTACTTGATGGTATGCTGTGAGTTTAACTGAGAATGTAAGTGAAATGTCCAACATAGTGCCTGTCCCACATCACATCTACGCAAAAGTAGTGGCTATTATCGGTCTGTGCTGGGAAAGGGAAAAATATGTGATTGTTCTTTCTACCTGGAGAAGGTAAACCATTAGAGGAAATGCTGGCAGTAAAGGGAGAGAGAAGTCCGGGGAGTAAGAGAGCAAATAAAATGCACTGTCATGGAAGCCACAGAAAGAGGAGGTGTTTTCCTTAGGTCCTGCTTCCTAGTGGATGTTCAAGAGTCTCTATCTTGCACTTGACAAAGAGATAATGGGGTTTTCAAGACTTGTTTCTGTGGAGCAGTGAGGATAAAGACAGATGGCAGGGCTTCCCTGGTGGCGCAGTGGTTGAGAGTCCGCCTGCCGACGCAGGGGACACAGGTTCGTGCCCCGGTCCGGGAAGATCCCACATGCCGCGGAGCGGCTGGGCCCGTGAGCCACGGCCACTGAGCCTGCGCGTCCGGAGCCTGTGCTCCGCAACGGGAGAGGCCACAACAGTGAGAGGCCCGCGTACCGCAAAGACAAAAAAAATGACAGATGGCAGAGAAACAGAGCAAGATCTTCAGGAAATAAAAGCAGCACTGAGGACTCTTTATAAAGTGTGGCACGAAAAGGAAGCAGAGGAGAGAGGCAGCGGTCCCAGGGCGATGGGATGTGTCAGGCAGATGACTGGGAAACAGTCACTGAGGGTTTGTCCAGGGGGCCGAGAGAGCGACTGAGCCAGTGAAGGAAGAGGCTTAGGGTGTGATTAAACGTATTTGACAACGTTGGCATTGTTTAGTCTGTGGCACCTATATGCCTTTTTAGTAATACTGGTGGGAGAAAAATGGGGAGGACTATATAATATTTTCAGCCCCCCAAAACACATCTTTACCCAGAGCCTTAGGTAAAAAATCCTTTCACCTGCTACCATCTGTGCAGATTCTGCCTAAATTACTCTGGGTGGGCCCTAAGAGTCTACTTGGAAGAAGCTCCCTGCTAGCACTGCTAGCTGTGCTGCTGGGCGCCAGTATGATGGGCCGTACTTTGGGTAACAAGATGATAGCCTATCTGACCTTGGTTTGCCCACACCCACTGTGACATGTGGTGGGTACCTGAGACACTCTTGGTGTCAACTCAGTTCTAGCCCTGGTCTCTTCCCCTTCACCTCTCCCCACCACCAACCCTCACCAGGAAAATGCAATAAATAAAAATTCAGTAACAACAGTTGCTTAGCATCTTGAATTCACAGCTTCAAGATATTGTCCCTCTATTTGCTTTGGGCGGGGAGGGGAATCATTTTTCTTCATTTTTGGATCTCAGAATTCTTGATTTTTTTTTTTTTTTTTTGACATTAATGGTTTGGTGCAAACCCACTTTTGTGGATTCGGTGTTTCCTCTGTGGATAAACTTTCTGGCTTTGGGAAAAGCCTCCTTCTTTTATGAGGCACTTTTAACCTGCAGGATTTCCATTTAGCTTAATTGGCATATTTATGTATTGAGATGGGTGCCTAGAGGGCTCAGGCCACGGCATCTTTTGTATAAATCGAAAAAAATGAAATGAGCTGTTCTCACAGTTGTGTGCCCTTCAGTCATGGAGCGCAGTAAAAGGCTCATCATTTACAGGCTGCGAAAGCTCAGGAAGATCAATAGGCATAATGCAACCCGGAGTCATTTAGAAAAGCAAAACTTGGGGTTTTCAAAGCCCAATTATTTCAGGAGCTTGGCCATTACTAATTCCCTGTTAAATCCTTCCAGGGCCTTCATTCTGTCTCGATGTGAAGGAATGGCCTTCTCCACCCCTGATGAATCCTCCTCCTCAGGTGAAGCTGGAGAGCCTTCTCCTGAGGGTCGGACAATTTGTAAAGTGTGAGAAGCTGACTGTTCCCAGTCAGCCCCCTCGGATGACAAGCCCAGCTGCAGACTGTCACTCTTCAGGCCCCTTCTGGAGCCTGGCATGCTTTGAAGGCAAGTGTGGGAATGGATTCTTATTGGTTTAATATGGCTATAGTTAATGGCTTATAGATTTTTAGATAGTCTGGCCCCGCTAGGCATGTCTATTAATTCTCTCTTAAGATTGTCAGAGGTGAGAGAAGGTCAGAGAGCCTGGGACATGGGCGTGGCTTTTCTCCAAGCCAGACTAAGAAAGGTCTCCTTAACAAGGATTCTTATGACCTCCTAAAGGCTTGAGAAAGAAAGAGAGACCTTTTGGTGGATACTGAAAGAATTTGGCCTCTGGGCTTAAGAAGGCATGTTTCACAAGAGGGACAGGTGATATCAGAGTAGCACAAATGCCCTGCTTGGATGAGTTCATAAAAATAGACACAGGTGAACCAGCTGCCCTTGGAGGTTTTAGCTTCTGCCACTATGGCTACAGTGGGTTGACTGGTGGTCCTAGACACATGTGAACGTGACCTTATTCGGGAAAGAGATCTTTTTTTTAAATTAAAAAAAAATTGAAATTGAAGTATAGTTGATTTACAATGTTGTGTTATTTTCAGGTATACAGCAAAGTGATTCAGCTATATATATATATAGATATATACATATATAGATATAGATAGATATATTCTTTTTTTTTTTTTTTTTTTGTGGTACACGGGCCTCTCACTGCTGTGGCCTCTCCCATTGCGGAGCACAGGCTCCGGACGCGCAGGCTCAGCGGCCATGGCTCACAGGCCCAGCCGCTCCGCGGCATATGGGATCTTCCTGGACCGGGGCACGAACCTGTGTCCCCTGCATCGGCAGGCGGACTCTCAACCACTGCGCCACCAGGGAAGCCCGATAGATATATTCTTTTTCAGATTCTTTCCCCTTATAGGTTATTATAAAATATTGAGTGTAGGTCTCTGCTATACAGTAGGTCCTTGGGAAAGAGGTCTTTTGCAGATGTAATTAAGTTAAGGATCTCTTGGTGGGCTCTTTCTGGATTATCCAAATGGGCCCTAAATCCAGTGATAAGTGTCCTCATAGGAAGAGGAGAGGACACAGATACAGGGGAAAAGACCATGTAAAGATGGTGGCAGAGACTGGAGTGATGCAGCTACAAGCCAAGGTGTGCCAGGGATCGCCAGAAGTCACCAGAAACTAGGAGAGAGGCAAGAAATGGGTTCTCACTCAGAGCCTTCAGCAGGAACCAGTCCTACCAACAGCTTGATTTTGGACTTCCAGCCTCTAGAACTATGAGAGAATACATTTCTGTTGTCTTAAGCCACCAAGTTTGTGGTCACTGGTTACAGCAGCCTTAGGAAACCCATACAATGACCAACCACCCAGGCTGCTGGCTCCCTGCTCCAGAATCAATCCTGGAGTAACTCAAGTACCAAAAAGAAATATGGATTCTAGAAACTAGTGATAAAAAGTGTGGGGCTTCCCTGGTGGCGCAGTGGTTGAGAGTCCGCCTGCCGATGCAGGGGACACGGGTTCGTGCCCCGGTCTGGGAAGATCCCACATGCCGCGGAGCGGCTGGGCCCGTGAGCCATGGCCTCTGGGCCTGCGCGTCCGGAGCCTGTGCTCCGCAGCGGGAGAGGCTACGACAGTGAGAGGCCTGCGTACCACACACACACACACAAAAATGTGCGTTGCCCCTGCGGGTTGCCTGGCTTTGTGGGAGGACCAGTGGGGGGCTAGAAGCCAGAAGGGTGGCCTGAGGCCACAGTGAGAAGAGAAGTTGTAGGAAAGCCTCTGAATCTCCCCTTCCTCTCCTCCAGGTCACTGGGAGAAATCACAGACCACCCTTCAGATTCCCTCTGTCCGTGTAACTGGGATGCAGGCAGGCCCTAACGCCTCCTAGGGTAAAGGTGTTGAAGGAAAGGAGCTACCGGACAGGGCAGTCTTGAAGGATTCACTCCTCTCCTCCTCCACCTCTACCCCAGAGCGATTGCTTATAACATAAGGTAGTGAAGAGATGCCCTCCCCACGGTACTACTTCTCTCTAAGTTTTTATTTTTTATTTTTTATTTTTTTTTTTTTTTTTTTTTGCGGTATGCGGGCCTCTCACTGTTGTGGCCTCCCCCGTTGCGGAGCACAGGCTCCGGACGCGCAGGCTCCGGACGCGCAGGCTCAGCGGCCATGGCTCACGGGCCCAGCCGCTCCGCGGCATATGGGATCCTCCCAGACCGGGGCACGAACCCGTATCCCCTGCATCGGCAGGCGGACTCTCAACCACTTGCGCCACCAGGGAGGCCCAGTTTTTATTTATTTTTTATCTTTATTGGAGTATAACTGCTTTACAATGGTGTGTTAATTTCTGCTGTATAACAAAGTGAATCAGCTATACACATACATAATCCCCATATCTCCTCCCATCTTTCGTCTCCCTACCACCCTCCCTATCCCACCCCTCTAGGTGGTCACAGAGCACCAAGCTGATCTTCCTGTGCTATGCGGCTGCTTCCCACTAGCTTGGTTCTGAAGAACCTAGGGGTAGGACAGGAATAAAGACGCAGACGTAGAGAGTGGATTTGAGGACACGGGGAGGGGGAAGGGTAAGCTGGGACGAAGTGAGAGAGTAGCATGGATTTATATGTTCTCTAAGTTTTTAAAGATGCATTTCCGATCACAGGAGTTGCCTGGTAACTCATGGGGCTCATCCTTTCCTCTCTTCAAAGTCACACACACGAGCCCTTCAGACTCCATCCAAAGCAGCATTGCTGGAACAAGAATTTAAATGAACACAAGAAATGCCTGTGATAAGGGCTATTAGATATACAAAACAAAATATAAAAAAAGAACCAGGTGACGGCTTCCCTGGTGGCGCAGTGGTTGAGAATCCGCCTGCCAACACAGGGGACACGGGTTTGAGCTCTGGTGCAAGAGGATCCCACATGCCACAGAGCAACTAAGCCCGTGCGCCACAACTACTGAGCCTGTGCTCTGGAGCCTGCGAGCCACAACTACTGTAGCCTGCGCACCTAGAGCCCGTGCTCTGCAACAAGAGAAGCCACCGCAATGAGAAGCCTGCGCACCACAATGAAGAGTAGCCCCCGCTCGCCACAACTAGAGAAAGCCTGTGCGCAGCAACGAAGACCCAATGCAGCCAAAAATTAAAAAAAAAAAAAGAACCAGGTGAAAACTATGATATTTTAAAGAGAATATAATAGATGGAGTAAATAATAGGGCAGATACAGCTGAAGAATGAAGCAGGGAAATAGAAGATCAGTTTGTAATAAATACAGACAATGGGCTGAAAACCTTACTATATAAGGAAACTGCGTAAATTGAAAATAAAACCTCTTAACACTCCAATTTGTGAACGTGCAAAGGAGATGAGCAAAAATTCTCAATAGAAACAGAAAAGACCAATAAACATGAAAAAATACAAACTTACCGATAATAAAATAAATATAAAATAAAGCAATGATGTACTGTTTTAATCCCACATTGGAAAAGATGTAAAGCATTTTCAGTGATCAACTTTGGATGTCATTGATGAGTGTTTAAACAGAAATATCATTGAGAGAGTTAGGAGTTTTATCAGTGATACAGATTTTAATGCAGTACCTAAAACTGGGGCTTGATAGAAAATTGAGAAGAGAGATCATGAACTCACTGGGTACCTAGTAATGAGGTCAAGTGTGACCAAGGAGGGCAGTGAGGTAGCCACTCTCATAGATTGCTGGCTCACAGCTTCTCTGGGGGGCAGTTTAAAAACACGAATTAAGACCCTTTTGGGGCTTCCCTGGTGGCACAGTGATTGAGAATCTGCCTGCCACTGCAGGGGACACAGGTTCGAGCCCTGGTCCGGGAAGATCCCACATGCCGCAGAGCAACTAAGCCTATGCACCAAAACTACTGAACCTGTGCTCTAGAGCCCGCATGCCACAACTACTGAAGCCCGCGCACCTAGAGCCTGTGCTCTGCAACAAGAGAAGCCATGGTGATGAGAAGCCCGCGCACCACAACCAGGAGTAGCCCCCGCTCGCCGCAACTAGAGAATAGCCTGCGCGCAGCAACAAAGACCCAACGCAGCCAAAAAGAGACCCTTTTGACCTACTAGTAGTCCAGAGATCTATACAGAGATGTGGGCAAACATTTGTGACCTCCGTTGACTTCCAGCCTCTGCCCTGTCAGGGGAAATGTCCTCCATCTTCTCTCCTCTCTTCTCCTCAAAGGCAAAGCCTCTTCATCCTCCCATTCTAGGTCTAGGTTGAGGCTTTGCTAAACTCCAAGAAGAGTGGTTGCCTTCTGGCAGCCATCTTGGATGATGAAGTAACATCCTTGGGGATGCAGCCGTGACCCAGGGTGGGGAGGCAAAAGGAGATGCCTGTATTCCTGGTAGCAGTGAGTCATCATACCTACCTTGGACTGCCTACCTCTGGATCCTTTTTTATGTCAAAATTATACCCCTCATCTGTTTAAGCTACTCAGATCAGGTCTCTGATTACCAGCCATCAAATGCAATTTAAAGCTAAAGGCTTTTAATGAAGATTTTGAGCTTAGTTACCTCTGTTCACTAGCACACTTGCCATAAACTTCTCTTTGGTTGCAGGCATTTGGGTGAGTCTGACATCCATTTCCTGAAATGCTATGAAACTCATTAATCATTGAGTAGTTTATTTTCTACTTACATTTTTCAAATCCATTTGTTCTGTGACAGCTCTAGAGCATGTGGTTGATGATGCATGAAGAGGTCTTGTCCAAGTAATACACGAGAGTGAGCAGATGTTAAAGGGCTTTACCAGTTAAAGTGGAAAGAACATCTGTGAAATAGATTTTACCAGTAGATGAGGCCAGACCTTACCAAGGAGAGGTTGGGAAGAAAGAAGGAGGTGACTGGGACCAACTGGCATAGGTGGAATAAGGGTGAAGGCACACTGGCACTCAGGCACTCTGTTGTTGTATGTCACCTTGTTGAAATTCACATGAAATACAAAGTTAGTTTGATCCACTGAGGTCATTTGTAAATGAGATGTTAAGACATAAAGGAGAGTTCATCTCTAGTCTCTTTTTCCATCCTATTAAATATGTAGAAACATTATTTTTTGCTGAAAAAATATGAGAGGGTAATTCTTTTATAATTCAAGTCTTCTGAATCTAAAAGGAAGTAATAAGAATTACGTAAATGAGATGTTGTTATAAAACAGGTTTGGATGGGAACTTCCCTGGTTCTCCTGGGGCTCCAGGCCCCAGTGCAGGGGCCTGGTTCGATCCCTTGTCGGGGAACTAGATCCCTCTTGCATGCTGCAGCTAAGAGTCCGCATGCTGCAACTAAGGATCCCTCATGCCACAACTAAGACCGGGCGCAGCCAAAATAAATAAGTAAATATTTAAAAAAAAAAAAAACGGTTTGGATGAAAAGACTTCCTAGGAGCAAACATTGGGAAGAGGGAGGAAAGAAATGAAACTAAATAGATATGTTTTTTCATTACTGAAGATTCAGTGCAAAAGCAAAGGGCAAAGAATAGCTAGGGCACTGCTGAAGAAGAAGATGGGAGAACTTTCTCCATCATACATCAAGACTAACTATGGTGCTCTTGACAGATATCCAAGTAGGGGTGCAAGGATGAGCAAGTAGAGAGTGGCACAAAATAAAAAACCCAGACAAATATAAATTGGTGCAGCCATTATGGAAAACACTATGGAGATTCCTCAAAAAACTAAAAGTAGAGTTACTATATGATCCAGCAATCCCACTCCTAGGCATATACCCAGAGAAGACTATAATTTGAAAAGATACATGCACCCTTATGTTCATAGCAGCACTATTTACAATAGCCAAAACATGAAAGCAACCTAAATGTCCATTGACAGATGGATGGATAAAGAAGATGTGGTGCATATATACAATGGAATATTACTCAGCCGTCAAAAAGAATGAAGTAATGCCATTTGCAGCAACATGGATGGACCTAGAGATTATCATACTAAGCAAAGTAAGTCAGAAACAGAAAGACAAATACCATATAATATCACTTATATGTGGAATCTAAAATACGACACAAATGAACATATCTAAGAAATAGAAACAGACTCACAGATATTGAGAACATACTTGTGGTTGCCAGTGCGGAGGGAAGGATTGGGAGTTTGGGATTAGCAGATGCAAGCTAGTATATATAGGACGGATAAACAACAAGGTCCTACTGTATAGCCCAGGGAACTATATTCAATATCCTATGATAAACCATAATGAAAAAAATATGAAAAAGAATATATATATCTATAACTGAGTCACTTTGCAGTATAGCAGAAATTAACACAACATTGTAACTCAACTATACTTCAGTAAATTTTTTTTAAAAACCCAGACACAGATTCATACATAAACAATCACTTTATAACTAAAGAACCACTGCAAAGTAACAGGGAAGGATGTCTTTTTAACTAAATGGTGGTGTAACAATTGAATATCCTTAAGTGAAAAAAGAAAGAGGGAAGGGAAGGGAGAAGGAAGGAGAGTGGGAAGGGTTTTGATTGCTACTTCCCTTTGAATGAGGGAATCCAAATAAAAATGTGCTCACCTTCATTAACTCAGAGTGGAATAAAAAAGCTGCAGTGAGCTGTCACTGCACATTCTCTAGATAGGCTAAATTTTAAAAGTCGAACAATGTCAAATGTTGATAAGAACGTGGAACAGTGAGATCTAATATGCAGTGTTGGTGGAAGTATACATTTGGATATCCACATTGGGAAGTAGTTTGGCACCATCTAGTAATACTTTAGATGTTCATCTTCTTGATGTAGCAGTCTTACCCCTAGAAAAGGTCTGCATAAGCACATCATGAGACAAGTAGAAGAATCTCCAGAGCAACACTATTCATAATAACAAAAGACCAGAAAAAATGACCACCAAAGTAAAACCAATAGAGAAATCTTTATGCAATTGCATTCCATACAGCAGCAAAAATCAATGAACAACAGCTACAATAAGAGTAGAGTAAGTCCCCTACATACGAACGAGTTCCATTTCGATAGCGCATTCATAAGTCCAACTTGTTTGTAAGTCCAACAAAGTTAGCCTAGGTACCTGACTAACACAGTTGGCTATATAGTACTGTACTGCAATAGGTTTACAATACTTTTCACAGAAATAATGCATAAAAAACAAACAAAAAATAAAACATTTTTAATCTTACAGTACAGTACCTTGAAAAGTACAATAGTGCAGTACAACAGCTGGTGTACAGGGGCTGGCATCGAGTGAACAGGCAAACAGCATTACTGACTGGAGCAGGGAGAGGAGGTGGGAGACGGTAGAGCTGAAGGATCATCAGCAACAGGAGACGGAGGGCAAGCTGCAATTTCACTCATGCCTGATGTTGATGACACAGATTCTGGTTCCTTGTTGGATTCAATTCTGTCTACCCTCTTGAAAAAACGATCCAGTGACACGTGTTTGAATCTTTGAAAGTTTGCAATTTGAAGGTTCATATGTAGGGGACTTAACTGTAAATCTTTTTTTTTTAATGTTGAGCAAAGGAAGGTAGGCACAGAATGAGTCCTGTCTTAGTCCCTTCAGGCTGCTCTACAAAGTACCACAGACGAGGTGACTTAGAAACAACGGACATTTATTTCTCACAGTTCTGGAGGCTGAAGTCCAAGATTAGGGTGCCAGCACAGTTGGGTTCTGGTAAGAGCCTTCTTATGAGTTACTTTTCATTGTCTTCCTCACAGGGCAGAGAGCAGAGCACAGAGGAAACAAGCTCTCTCATGACCCTCACAAGGGCACGAATGTCACTCATGAGGGCTCCACCCTTATGACCTCATCTAAGTTACCTCCCAAAGGCCCTACCTTCTAATACCATAATGCTGTGGGGCAGGGTTTCAACATAGGAACTTTAGAAGGACACAAGCAATCAGACCATAACAATTCCCCATGATTTCATTTTTATAAAGGTCAAAAATGGCAAAAAACTAAGATACAGTGTTGAGAGATGCACACTCATGTGGTAAAAGGGAAGAAAAAGAAGGAAGTGAAGAGCATAAAAGTGGGGGTGGGATCAGGAGGGACTTGGGGGACTTTTAGGGTACTGGAAATGTATTTCTTGACACAATTGGTTGTTACTCGGACAGTCACTTTATACTGATTCACTGACCTGCATATTTGTGTTTCACGTGTTTTTGTATATGTGTAATTATTTTTTTCCAAATGAAGTTAAAAAAAAACAACTGAAGAGGCTCAATTCATGCAGATATATGAATCGGGGGAAATTGGTAGATTTGATAAATGACCTCTTCATACTTCAAGTAACGTGCATCATACTTTGAGATGTTTGTTTTCTGGTTTTGTTAAGACGTTGTAAGTGTTTTCATCATGTGTCTCTCCTGGGCAGTAATGACTGAATCAGTGATCATGTACAGCAAGAATATTTGATTTTCACAAAAGTGGTATTTCATATAAAATATTCAACTTACATCAATTTTTCTTTACTCTGTATGAGGGGACACAGGTAAGAATGTTCAGAGAAGCATTATTCAAAATAGCAAAAAAACAGGAAAAGGTGTCCATCAAAGTGAAATTGATAAATCGTGCTATATTTTGGCTATATTCAGCTACAAAATAAAAGCTACATACAGCAATCTGGATCAATCTTTTTTTTTCTTTTTTTTAATATTAAGCAAAAGAGGACCAATACAAAGGTTTTCTGTGACCCCATTTTCATCAAATCCAAAAACATGCAAAATCTAAACTGTGGTGTTTAGAGGTGCACGCTTATATGGTAAAAGTGTGAAGAAAACCCAGGAAGTGATGAGCATTAAAAGGATAGGCGGGCTTCCCTGTTGGCGCAGTGGTTGAGAATCCGCCTACCAATGCAGGGGACACGGGTTCGTGCCCCGGTCCGGGAGGATCCCACATGCCGTGGAGCGGCTGGGCCCGTGAGCCATGGCCGCTGAGCCTGCGCGTCCAGAGCCTGTGCTCCACAACGGGAGAGGCCACAACAGTGAGAGGCCCGCGTACCGCAAAAAAAAAAAAAAAAAAAAAGGATGGGAATCTCATTCCCTAAGGATGCTGAATAGTTTCTAGAATCATATATAGCATCTCAGGATTGGAAGGAATCCTAAAGATCACTAAGATAAGTAGCCCTTTGATTTTTTTCATTTCAATTTTCATTATTATATTTCAAGACAATTTAGAGATTTCAATAGAGGGTTTCCAAACTTTTAATTTTGCCAAGTAAGGTATATTTAAAAACATACTACTATCATTACCATCATTTCATACAAGGTATAGCATTTCACCCTTATAAAGTAAGAGGTAAAAAATAGAATAAATGGTAGTCCTTTAAATTGAATAAATGAAGGTTTAGAAACTTGCACTTATAAGATATATTGCCTATATCTTTCCAGGGACTTTGTAAAAATTTTATAGTGGACCATCAGCAGTCCCTAGACTAGCATATGGTGAACCTTGACCTCACCGACCACTTCTCTAATACTTGAGCCTTCTTCCCAAATCCCTGAGAAGTGTCATTTGCTTGAATACTTGTGGTGAATGAGAACTCACTCCCCCCTAATGACATCTCTTCATCTTTGAACATCTGCAGCTATTTGAACATTCTTCTGTTTGTTGAACCTAATTCCAGTTCTTTCCCTTTTGATTAATCGGTCCTAGATCAGCAACTGCACATCCTGTCCAGACTGTACAGTCTTTTATTTGTCAGCCTCAAGATCTCAAAGCAACGTGCTTTTTCACCTACCCGTGACCCATGACCCTCCTCATATTTAAACAGCCTCAGATCTTTTCTACAGATTTCATATACATATCCCAAGTCATCAGCATCCTTGTCACTCTGCTAATAGTGTTCCTATTTGTCTATATCCACTTAAAAAATGTGATATTCCAAACTGAGTACAAACAACTTTCTAGGTGTACTAGCCCAGAGGAGAGTAAGCCCTTCATCTCTCTTATTCTAGACTTTATACTTCTTCATTTAGTGTAGTCTAATTACAGTTTTCTCCGGATATGTGCCCAGGAGTGGTATTGCAGGATCATATGGTAGCTCTATTTTTAGTTTTTTAAGGACTTGCCATACTGTTCTCCATAGTGGCTGTACCAATTTACATTCCCACCAATAGTGCAGCAGAGTTCCCTTTTCTCTGCATCCGCTCCAGCATTTATTATTTGTAGACTTTATGGTGATGGCCATTCTGACCAGAGTGAGGTGATACTTCATTGTAGTTTTGATTTGCATTTCTCTAATAATTAGCCATGTTGAACATTTTTTCATGTGCCTGTTGGACATCTTTATGTCTTCTTTGAAGAAACGTCTGTTAGATATTCTGCCTTTTTTTTTTTTTTTTTTTTTGGTGGTACGTGGGCCTCTCACTGTTGTGGCCTCTCCCGTTGCAGAGCACAGGCTCCGGACGCACAGGCTCAGTGGCCATGGCTCACGGGCCCAGCCGCTCCGCGGCATGTGGGATCTTCCCGGACCGGGGCACAAACCCGTGTCCCCTGCATCGATCGGCAGGCGGACTCTCAACCGCTGCGCCACCAGGGAAGCCCTCTGCCCATTTTTTTATTGGGTTTTTTGTTTTTTTGATATTGAGCTGTATTAGTTGTTTGTATATTTTGGAAATTAATCCCTTGTCGGTTGCATTGTGTGCAAATATTTTCTCCCATTCAGTAGGCTGACTTTTTGTTTTGTTTATGGTTTCTTTGCTGTGCAAACTTTTAAGTTTAATTAGGTCCCATTTGTTTATTTTTGTTTTTATTTCCTAATGTATTGTAAAATTGCCCAGATCGACTCTCTGACTGTTATTAACTCATTTGATAAAAACAATCTCATATGTGATTCAATGTGAATCTAGAAATTTGTTGGTCATAGAAAGGATAGAATAGCGAATCTTACAATTTGATAAGATATGAGAATGGCCAATTATTTTTTAAGTGCTCCAAATTCACCTAATTTGTGCTTAGCCCACATCTCTCGACTTGTCAGAAAGTGTACAGTGAGGTCCTCAAATGTCTTTCAGGGAACTCATGCATGACTGTGGTGTGCTGGCCAGTGTAGCGTGCTCCAGGAAAAAGGAATTGAAGTCACTGAGCTGCCACTTGTCCTTGGGCCCGGCTCGCTGGCTCCACCCACTGGCACCAGGGTGTCTTACAGCTTCTCCGGGCTGGCTGACTCTCTGGAACTGAGGCTCAGCGCCCCACTCTGCAGCGTGCAGAATTTTTCTCCCTTCTTGGAAAATGAGAATAACATGGATTTCCCACTTACAGTCTTCTGTTACCCATGTTACTCGAGGTTACAGAAGTCCCACCAGTAGGAATTCAGTATCTCATTACCTACACCTTGATTTGCCTGGACCAAAAGGCACAAAAGTAAAATGACAAAATGTCCTTACCTATCTTGTGCATAATGATGAAGTAAGACAATTTACAGAGAAATTAAATTATTAATAATAAAAGTACCAATTTTCATTTGTACTGTTAAGAGACTGTGTGTTTGTATAAAATTTATCCCAGCCTCTATTATTTAGCAATATGTATGTAGCTAAGTATAACCTTATTATATATATTTGATATCATATTTAATAGAAATTCACTCATGACCCACAAGCCGTTTGCAGAGAGATAGTATGAAGCAGGGTTTCTTTTTTTCAAATTCAAAAGAGGAGAAAATATTTATTTTCGTAAAATATTCTCTAACCTAAATAAAAAGGCTTAAATGCATTTGCATTACATAAAATTAAGATATTTATGCAGAGTGTATTATTATAATTACCAAACCAAAGCTTGTTCTCTGTTTTACTTGTCTAATCCTTAAGAAGTCACCCTCTGGGGATCTCACCCATGGTATTTTTGTTCTTCCAGCATCAATAAAATACACTGGTAGAAAAAAGACTGAAAAATTGAAATTCAAGAATTATTTGCACTCCCATCCCATTCCAGTCTGGCTCGTTCCTTTAACAAGTATTACTTGAGCATCTACTACACACCTAGTCCTGTTCTAGGCACTAGGGAGACTGACGTGAAACAGACAAATCCCTGCCCTTTTGTAGCTCAGTTTTAGTGTGGGAAACAGACAGCAATAAAGTAAATATATAGATAATTTAGATAAGGTTAAGAGTGGTGAAGAAAGTAAAGCTAGAGATTAATGGAGTGAGGGAAGGAGGTTTTTAGGTAGAATGACTTAGAGACTCAAAAGTTGCCATATTTTCTGTTACTCTAACAGTTGGACTTTGCTGGCTTTCATCAATTACTACACCCCCCCTCATCCTCCTCACCTCTGGAGGGAGAAGAAAGGCAAGGAAAACCAAAGGACAAATGACTGAGCGTTATTTCTGGGACTGAGTGAGACTCATCTTGATTTTGTGTTTTGGGTTTTTTAAAAATTATTTGTTTATTTTTGGCTGCGTTGGGTCTTCGTTGCTGCGCACAGGCTTTTCTCTAGTTGGGGGCTACTCTTTGTTGGGATGCGCAGGCTTCTCATTGCAGTGGTTTCTCTTGTTGCGGAGCACCGGCTCTAGGTGAGCGGGTTTCATTAGTTGTGGCTTGCAGGCTCTAGAGCACAGGCTCAGTAGTTGTGGCGCACGGGCTTAGTTGCTCCGCAGATACCTTGAAATATCATTTTTGCTCATTAGTATTTCAAAACCACAATGGGCAGGAGGCCCACCCCTGGATCTCATTTACTGCATTAATAAAGAAGCACATGTGGGGGCTTCCCTGGTGGCGCAGTTGTTGAGAGTCTGCCTGCCGATGCAGGGGACACGGATTCGTGCCCCGGTCCAGGAAGATCCCACATGCCACGGAGCAGCTAGGCCCGTGAGCCATGGCCGCTGAGCCTGTGCGTCCGGAGCCTGTGCTCCGCAACGGGAGAGGCCACAAAAGTGAGAGGCCCGCATCCAAAAAAAAGAAGAAGCACATGTATTACTGTATCTCACATTTTCTTCAGTATTCTGATGATTGCATTTCAATATAATTGGCTTACTTTGTAATCCTTTGCATTCTAAATATTATGCATTTAAAAACATAATGCTGAGAAGGAGTTCAGAAGCCTCAGCCGAATGCCAGAGGGCTAAGAACCCTTGTATTACACTCTGTCAAGAGCTTGATTGGGAAGAACAGAATCCTTCAAGTCATTCTGTGCCAAGGGAGCCTGCAGAATTGCCAAAGAATGGATAGGACCGCATTCACCCCTCGGCCTCTGGGGCTCCAGGCACTCGACTTTAGGAGAGACTAATAATAATCAGTACTCTCCTTTCTAGCTTGCTAAGGAGTCACCCGTCCATCCTGTGGGTTTGGATACTGTCAGACATTTCAGGGGAAATAGTGCCGCCTGGTGGCAGATGTTCTTCCTCAGCCACACACTTCTGTCTGTTGCAGGTAGGAACATTCAGGGCAGAACACATTGGCATTTAGAATGGTCTGTGCATAGCTCTACCCCTACCCCATGTACTTTCCTTCCACTACATGTGCCCAGGCTTGCCAATTCCCAATATTACAAATTTGATCGGTGATAATATTCAAGCCAGGTTTTGCAGAATCGTACTTTATGTCTCCTTTTAGAAATGTTCGTCAGTGGGCAGTGATTGGCAGTGTTTAAATTCCCATGCTCACAGGGCTTCTATAATGGTGACAGTCTCTTTCCCCTCAAAAAAGCATTTTTATTTGTCTTAGTGCTTGGAGCGTTTCAAATGCAACATGCACAGAGAGATAGGAAGGCTGTGGGGGACTCCTTTTCTGTCTGTCTTGAGGCTTCAGGTGGCATTGATCTCAGTGGATTCTGGGTTTCTGACATGTTGACCCTGGATTTGCTCCCTCGCTCTGGTCAATTTGTCTTTGAGTCATCAGTTGCGACTCCAGCTCCTGACGTGGGCTCTGCTACTTCTCCTCCCTTCCCCAGCCACTTCTCACGACCTCCGCTGCCCCCTCACTGGTCTAAGCCACCAGCCTTTCCTCTCAGGTTGTCATAACATCCTCCTAACAGCCTCCTAACTGGGCTGCCTTCTTCCTTTGTCCCCTTGAGTTCATTCTCCATGTGGCAGACAGTGAGCCTATAGAGACACAAGTCAAATCATACCACTTCTCTGCTCAAAATCCATCTTACTCAGAGTCAGAATAAGTCTTCACAATATCCTACAAGGGTCTGTAATCAGGCCTGCGGATAACTCTCTGATCTCACCTCCTACTACCCTCACCCTCAGCAACAACACTGGCCTCCTTGCTGTTCCTCAACCAAACCAGGCATGTTTCTGCCTCAGGACATTTTTACTTGCTGTTTCCTCTGCCTAAAATGCTGTTCCTCCAGGGACCAACATGGCTCACTCTCTCACTTCTTTCATGGGACCAGAGACCCATACCCCTTATTTTACTTTTCTCTATAGTACTTACCACCATCTCACATTTTATGTATTTTACTTATTAATTTTTATTGTCTTCCTCCACCTGCTAAAACGATCTCCATGAGAGTAGCGATTGTTGTCTCTTCAGATGATGATAGTATCCCTAACATCTAAAAAAGTACCAGTCACAGAGCAGAAAATCCAGTGTCTGTTGTATGAGTCCTATTTCCTGCCATTAGGAGATCACACTCTACCTGATGGATGGACCGTCTTTCACGCCTGCAGTGAGATCTGTCCCCCAGCCACCACTCAAGACTCTTCTGGCCTGTGAGGTCACTGGATGACTTTCCTGTTCCGAGCTATATAGCAGGCTTCTCTGTTGCTTGTAGCATTAAAGCAGGACACCCCCCAAAGCAGCCCAAATCAAAGTGACCCAAATATACTTTTTCTGTCAAATTTGAACCAACCTTGGGATGCAAGGATCACTAAGTGGTAAGTTTTCAATATGATTACTTTAGGGAAGTAACAGTATGCAAATTGACAATGCTTGTATAGGGTGGCTTTGCTTTAGTTTCTCCTGAGAGCTTTTAAAAAATACCAATGCTTAGGTCCTTCCGCTAAGGGAGCGTGACCCCATTAGTCTGAGCTAGTGGTGAGGGGCGGGGCGGGGCGTTGTGGGGTGTCAGGCATTGGTAGTTTAAAAAAGCTACCAGGTGTGCAGCCAGGGAGGAGAAAGCCTGATTCAGGACTTTAGAACTGGCAAAGCATTTTCATGCATTATTGTCTTTGCTTCTCACATTATGTCCACATGACAGGTGGGGTGGCAGATGTTTTTTGCCCCATTTTCCAGGAGATCCAAGAAGATCGCTGACTTGGCAGCCAGGAAGTCTAAGAGTTAGGATTTGAATCCAGCTTTGGCCCCAAATCCGGGACTCTTTCCCACCAGCATAGAGCAAAAGTCACCTCTAAATGAGGTTGTAAATCCATCCAGAGCAACGTTCTCTTCGATGGTGTATTTCTAACTGCACTTCTTTCTCCGTGAGCCTTCATGAGAACAGAGACCAGGCTGCCTTACTCGCTCAGAGCCTAGCGCAAGTTATTTGTTGAGTGAATGAATGAGGAATGAGTGAAGCAGCCTTTGCACCATTGGCCCATTTGCTCTGCTCTTCTCCGCAAGTTCATTGTCAGTTTGGGGGCGTTTGCGCTGCTTCGGTTGGCTACACTGTCCTGTGACAGTTCCACTCAGATGCTGGTTTTACTCCAGGGACATCTGAGCTCACATTTTACCCAGGTCAGGGGAGCTGCCATGAACCCTCTTTTCTTCCCTTTTCCTCAGCACATTTCTGCAGCTGAAAGATTGAGGCATCGGCATGAAGAAATTACATTCTGTCTGCTCAGAAGTCCCACACCAGTGGGCTCATTATAGGTAGGCCTCAGTGGAATAGTTCTCTTTCCCAGCAAGTCAGAGTGGAAAGAGAAGGGAAGAGTGATCTTCATTAAGATGTGTTCACCCATCAGTTTCTTTCCAGATGAATCTAATAGCTCCCTTCCAACTGGACAAGTCCCGTCACCTCCTGTTTCCGTGAGGGTGCTTTTGGATGAGATAGCATTTAATTGGTTGACTTTGAGGAAAGCAGATTGCCCCTATCAGGTGGGTGGGCCTTATCCAGTCAGTTGAAAACCTGAATAGAACAAAAGACTGACGTCCTGGAAGCAAGAGGGAGTTCTGCCAGCAGACGGCCTTTGGACTTGAACTGCAATGTCAGCTCTTCCCTGGATCTTCATCTTGATCGCCTTTCGACTTGAACTACAGATTTTGGACTTGCCAGCCTCCATAATCACGTGAGTCAATTGTTTAAAATCAGTGTCTCTCTCTCTCTCTCTATGTATGTATACACAGATCCTATGGATTCTTTCTCTGGAGAACTCTGACGAATACACCCCAGCAGTAACAACCCAAAATATCTCCAGGCATTGCCAGGTGACCACTGGGGGGCAGAATAGTCTCAGTTGAGAACCACCGCTGGTGACAGGTGAGGCTCCCTCACGGCATAGTTTCTGGAGAGGCTGACCTGGCTAGAATAGTCCAGAACCTAATGGAAGCTAAAATACCTCCTAGAAGGTGTTCTCTATGTGTAATTCAGTTGGAGTTTGTTCCAAGTCTGGTCTGACAACAGAGGTCTCAAGGAGTCTCTGGAGTATTTTAAGCTAAAACTAAGCAGCTTTGCCTTGAGCATCAAATTCTCTCTTCTAGAAGAACTGTGTCATACGTGCCTGAATTTTACTTCAAAGAAAAATGAAAGCAAATCACCTTTGAATCCAGTCCTTGCAGACTTTCTCAGTTATAAGATTTTTCTCTCAGTTACCTTATGTTGAAAAATAGAATATTGCTTAGAGAGGATGAGCCATAAACTGGTTCAGATCAGTGCAGATTTTGGATGTGAGTGGAAGGCTCCTGAGAAAAATCAGGGTTTTTTTGTTTTTTGTTTTTAAGGGGAAAAGAAATACTATACAGTCATTGTTCCTGGGTGGTAAACTTGAATGTTGAAAGTCCTTTCTG